>NW_027263523.1:2400000-3603267 GCF_044167205.1 Ceratocystis lukuohia | reverse complement strand
AACCCTAACCCTAACCCTAACCCTAACCCTAACCCTAACCCTAACCCTAACCCTAACCCTAACCCTAACCCTAACCCTAACCCTAACCCTAACCCTAACCCTAACCCTAACCCTAACCCTAACCCTAACCCTAACCCTAACCCTAACCCTAACCCTAACCCTAACTAACCCTAACCCTAACCCTAACTAACCCTAACAGTATAGTCTAGCTAGTTATTCCCTTTCCTCCTTAATGCATGTTCTTTGAACCTCCGAACCGGCTACAATGAAGATCTTGTATCCAACCCGTGACACTGATTCGTAAACTTTAAAGACTGATTCCATGGCATCCAATGAGTACTCAATTGCAAGTGTAGGTGTGGACGCGAGATATGCCAGTGCTCTGTCAGCATTCGACATAAAGCGTGCAAGTTGAGAAGCCGCAAAAGCGATGTCTGGACGTGTGACAACAGCTGGCCAATTTAATGACCCTACCTTCTGTTGATATAGGTTGACAAAGTCGGGCTGTGCTTGCGTGCTTTCTCGTGGTGCCATATTGTCAGGCCTCACGGGTGTCTGGTACTTGTGCGTGGTGACGATGTTAAACTTAGTGATAAGTTGTTTGGTATACATGTCTTGTACAAGCCAAAGCTTCCACTGACTGCGATCTCGTAAGATTCTGACTCCCAAAAACCAACTTGCTGGTCCAAGGAAATTGGTTTCGTAAATCTTTGCAATCTTTCTTTCAAATGCATGCAGTTCATCAGTTTCTGTGGCTGTGTATATCAGGTCATCGACGTAGTACATGACCAAGAGAGTGCCATTTGGATCCTTGAACAGACAGTTGCATCCATTCACAGGTACCAGTCTGATGTCTAGAAGCGTGTTGGTGAGGTGCTGGTACCAGTGGAGTCTGGTTCAATCGTGCTGATGAAGTGTTGTATTGGCTGCAGGATTGCCAGGTCGACACTTCGTGGGTCGTAAAAGTTTTTTTCGTCAAAAGTGACGTCTCGTGTGTGAATGACTGCTTGCTGACTCAGCACCCAGATCTGGAAGATGTTGGTTGAATGGTATCCGACAAGATAACCAATGTGCGCACGATATTGGAGCTTCATTCGATGCAGTATTTTGTGGATGAGCAGGTATGCCTTGCATCCATATGGGCGTCTGTGGGCGAGTGAAGGTTTGTATCTGTGTAACGCTTCAAATGGCGTCCGATATCTGAGCTTGCCTTCATCCTCAATTGCGAGTGGTCGAGTGGGAGTACGATTAAGGAGATATACAGCCGCTTCCATGACTTCTGGCCATAGATCATGTGGAAGAGGTCCTCGAAGCGTATGGGCCTTGTGGAGGTGGCGCTCGATTCAGTGATAATTACAAATTTCTGGGTGAGTTCGTGGTATGGTGCTCCTAAGAGCACCCAATCATTGTCTGAGTGAAAACACCTGACATTGTGGCCATATTGGTTTCGAGCTAGAAGAATAAACGTGCAGAGCAATGTGCATGACTGATCTGATCAGCCAGTTGAAGCCCCCATTCCATACCATTGTAGGCGCAGTCCATCTGGATGAAATCGAAGCAGACTCTGCCAAAAGGATTGATTGCTTGGATCTTATTTTGGTTCGATCGGCGAGAGACGAGTGTCATAGATCCAGCTGTCTCGAAGGCAGTCGAAGTGATTGTGATGTTGGACTGAGAAAGCCCTGGCGACTGTGGACGTCACCAAGGCCTTCTTGATTTCAATGCCTGATTGCTTAGAGGGGGCGACGCCTACATGTGCACTCCCATTTCTTTTATGTGCCCCCTCCCTAGTCAGTGGCATCAGTCTTATGTGGGCATCACATTTTACACACTCTTATTGGCTGGAAATATGTGTGTTAGTGCATTCCATGCTCTGGAATTCTGCCAATGTACCTCTCTCACTGGCCATTTCTATGGCTGATCCTTACACAAAGAAATGTAAAAAGGGAGGGATACTCATGGTGTTGAAGACTTCACTCACTACCCTGACATATGATTTCTTTATTCTATGTTATTACTCTTAAGTACTGTGATGCAGCTGCCCCTACTCAGTCAAGTGGTTATATTTGAACATAAAGGCAGTATAGAGACAAAGGCTGTGAAATGGCCCTTCTGGAAGAAGAAATTCACAGCAACTGTAGTGTTGCTGCTTGAGATTTGGCCCCACTGTTAGTGCACATACTTCACCACCTTTGTGGGGCTTGTACCTGTAAGCTAGAGCCAATCAGAGTGTGTACTGTAGGTTTTAGGGTTCAGGGTCACATGACAATCAGACCCTGACCCCACTCTGAGATAGACTTACAAAGTGCCAGCTTCAGAAGTCTGTCACAGAGTTTGCTTCCTTCTTCATCAAGCTTTTAGAATCAGAGAATCGACCTACATTTTATGATAGCTATTCATACAAGACTCATGTATTTATACGCATCAACGTGAGTGATTATAGCGCTTGTTTACTGTGGTCAATAGTCACAGGGTTACAACTGCTGTATCATAGACACAGGCATAACACCCACAGTACTCAGCTGGTCACAAGTACAAAGTGTGAGCCTGTCTAGATTTGAGAAAGTTGAGTCTATGAAAAGGAAAGCTTCAAAATGTATCAAGTCTCATCAGATTGGGCATGTAATGACTTCAAAGGTATTCAAAGCCTGTCTTCCACAAGCATATGGCCAAGAGAATTCTTCCAGCATGCTGTGTTCCAATCCCAGTCATCTGGATGCATAGCCATTGTCTCTCGGTTCTCAGATTGTTTCTGGTAATAGAAATACTCGAATGAGGTTTCCAATGGTCCAGGCTGTGCATGCCAACCCATAGGTATAATTTCAATGGGCTGCTCAGCATCTTCCCCTCCCCACAGGTGCCTAATTTTGCTGAATGTTAGGCATTGAAACCAGTTTGTCCACTTTTATCAGGCAGAGTTCAGTCAGCTTCTAGCTTCTTCTGTACCAAGGGGTTCTAAACGCCATTTACTTTACATAGAATTCTACATAATTCAACCTACAAGATGATTTCTGAAATGTTAATAGGACCACTGGTTTTCAACAGTTAACCATCTCACCGCTAGAGAGCATCCGAGCTCCATTGTCCAACAGCCTCTGGGGCAGCTGTTGCCAGTTTAGGACCTTGTCACCCCTAGCCCACACATCCCGCTGCCTCTCATAAAAATTATCCACAGTCAAATAGACTGGCTGCCCATGTGCATCTTTGAGGCAAATGGTCTTCTGTGGTGGCTTGGGCATGGCTGGAAAGTCAATGGGCCTTGGGACATCACCTAGACAGACTCCTGCCCTTTGATCCTGCCACTCTTGCAACATAAGCTGATAAGCTGTATTAGAGGGTAGACTAGCAAAGGATGAGGGACTAGGCTGGAATAGGAGAGTGGAGCCAGAGGTGCCAGAAAATCTTGTAGAAGATAAAGAGGGGGCACCACCAGCAAAGGCTTTAGATAGTTTCTTCCTTTCTCCCTCATCTGACAATAAAGTCATCAATCAGCAAACTTAGTATCACCTACTAGTCCTGTAACACAGTGCTTCTAGGGATTCAGCATTGCAGTGTCTGTGGCAAGTCTGGTCATAATGCAAGAACATGTCAGCTAGTGGTTCAGACATTTGGGAAAGAGAATAGCAAGTATCTTGGGTTTATTAAATAATGTATTGTATTGTTATTGGAATTTCTATCTCAAGTGTATAAAAAGAGGGCAATGCATGCTTGACTGCAGCACATCCTTGTGATGCACATTATTCTCTGTCTTTCTGTGCCCATGGCAATGATAAAAGAAGGCCACTAGGGGCAAGGATGCTCATTTCAATCATGCCTTAGTGTTTACACAATACTCTGGGAACATGGACATATCTTCCTCTGACAGTGACAAATCTTCCATTTACGAGTAATAAGCAATGGTCACCACTAAGGCTGTAAGCGCTGATGATGCCTCGTGGATTGAGATGGTGGTCATTGGTGCTAGGTGCCTCTTCAGCATCTGCAGTACTGTCAACAGTAGCAATGCTAGCAGCATTTTCACCACTCTGAACACTTCCAAGAGAAGCTGCCATTGCATTGATAGCAAAGACAAAGAGTAGGGTTATAAGCCAGTGTTGCATAGTTGCTGATTGGTAGTTGTTGTGTTATTGTTTATAAAGAGGAAACAAACTTTGAAGTTGAAGAATAGTAGTACAAAGGGGAGAATATGACAAAGAACCAGAGTGAAAAGAAAGTTTCAGGAAAGCTCTATTGGCAAAGGCAATGAATGAGAAGAGAAGAACTGAGGTAGGTGTGATGAATAAATGCAAAGAAGAAGTATTCGTTGTGAAGAAATGAGGTGCCTTTATAGATGTATATAGTAGTACTCTTCAGCAACAGAACAATTCCAACTACACCACTATCTTTACCTCAAGAAAGCTCAAGCCATGTTGATGGCAGAAATAAGACAACAGTGTATTGAATTTTAACTAACTACAGCATGAACCAAATGCAATTCTATAGCAGCTATATTAATCATAGTGCCAGAACTGACAATAGAACGAATACTTGCGGATATAGGCCTAGTCCGCCTGAACCGGAGTTAGACGTATGGAATCCAATGGGCTATTACACAGTCATTCAGATGCTTCGTTTTCTGTTGCAGCTTACATGACGACTTGGAGTTGATGTTGTAGGCGCATCACAATTATAAACCTATTAAATCCAATGGGCTATTGCTCAGTCATTCCAAACTTCTTTTTCTATAATTACACATTATATGATGACTTAGAGTTGATTCTCTAGGTCTATCACAACTATATCCATCGCACTGCTAGTGCTAGGGTAGATGCTGTGTTCCACACATGTCCCACTCCTTCAAAGCCAATACCCATGCTGTCTCCCATAAAGGTTGAAACCCTACCATGAGGCCATGTGAATGTTGGTATATACAGGAATCAAAGCATGGGAAGAAGGATAGCTGAAACCTGAATAGATCAAGCGATCTGACATCTATTCTACAAATATTTGTCTCTGGCTCAGTTGTCAATGGGCTATACAAGCAGGTGCAGAGATAATCAAAGATTTCATATCAAGGGAGAAAGGGGACAAGCTATGCACGTTGGAGTATTAAGGTTGCATAATGTGGCTATTTTGTAGGGCATTGCACTTGTATTTTGTCAAACTTGTTTAGCTCCCACTTCTAGGCTTAGTCTTGACACTTTGACCTATGCCAGCCCTATGTCTCCCCTCCCACTGACATGCAATACACAGATGGGCTAATCATTCATCCTTTTCTTCTCAACAAACACTGAGTAGAGTTAATTACATGAAGCAGGTGCTATGGTGCAATTGGCTGATATATTGCCACTGGGGTCTCCAAGGCACTGGCCAGCACTCAGCAATAAAGTATTGGAACATCCCCTCATAGTAGAGGCTTCTCCAGGCAGTTCCAGCTGCACACTGTGTAGGTAGTAGGTGTTTCTATTCAATCTTAGCATGATGGTCATAGCAATGACTAGACATGATGACATCTATCATGAAGAAAAGCAAGAAAAAGTATATAAAACTCACAAGGCACTCTCCACTGATCTGTGCTCATCTACAGCCACTTGCATACATTGAAGAGGCGTAGCATTATAGGCAGAGCCAATGGAATTTAGGCTAGCCGCATGTAAATCCGAAAGCATACTGTGGGGATCGGGGAAAACAGTGATAGATGGTGCACATGCATGCACGTACGTTGCTGTCAGACTCGTTGCACGCTAATAAGATGCCGGAGGCTTTTTGAAAGCTATGGCTGGCTACGCTTTTCGTCTCAAGCGTGTAATACGACCACAATCATAGACTGCTAGTTCTAAGCCAAACACTGATGAAAGGTACAACGTGTGAAGATACTCTATCATGATGAAGGTATTCGTTAGTGCCAGGGACACTCCAACCAATCATTCTTTCCCGTTTCTATTTCCTCACTACATTGTGTATTTATAGAATGATAGAAGGAACATGACGTGCCTTGACAGCATGCTTGCCTGGCATATGACAATGGGCTTGAAGATCTTCACGTCCAACACAACATTTTTCTAGGCGCCTTTCGTTTGAGAGCCACTGCAAGTTCTTGGCTTATAGAAATTGCAACATGGCTCACATGTGACGTCAATGATAAGCGAATGCACCAAAAATCATCGAATCTCTCCTCTTCGCATCTAATTGACTATTTGTTCACCAAAAACATGGCAAAACGAAAATAATGAGGCTAATATTGTTCCCACTCTTCAGACCCTTCACTCATGGAGACTATCTGATCTAGAAGAGCAGGCCATTGTCAAGTCCATTCTTAACCTAGATTCTTGAGGGTTTCCCCCACAACTATGTGGGGTTGAAGAAATGGCCAACTGACTGCTCGCCAACCGCGACACGTCACCTGTCGGCAAGCACTGGGCTTCCATCTTTGTCACTGGAGACAAGCTCATGGCCCTGCAATGTCAAAGGTGCTAACATTCGCCCAGGCCAGATCTAGGATCCTTTTGCTTATGTAGCTTAACTCCGGCCAAGTAGGATAAGCACTAGGGGGAACTAGGCCCTTGTTGACTACTTGAATGTAGTAAGCTTGGCGTGTGTTTGCAAAATGTAAGCAAAGAAAGCTAAAGACCATCTAGTATAGGACTAGTGAGTGATGGGCAAGGGGAAAAACCATCCCATGAGAAGAATTGCAACATCTCCAGATTAGAAGTATCCAAATGTCTGATTGATGGAAAAGCTAATGCCTTTTTTACTACACAGTGTGCAGCTTGTGGTGATGCGTAGTCTCAGCCACACTATGGCACACCCACATCACATAGTTTATATTGGTTAAATTAGTCCTTAAATTTTATACATTGAAAATGTTGGATACTACATGGAGGATGAGTATTGTGGGGAATTTGGCTTCAGTCGGGTTAACCCTGGGTAAACCCGACCCTGAATACTTGTGCAAACGCATTGCATGCATCAATCTGGTGACATTCCAGGTCATATTGGCATACAGATGCCAAAAATAACCTCAGAGTCACACTGCCTGGTGTTAGTGCAAAACTTTCAAAAAAGTTCACACCATACTCCTGCCTAAAACCTCACACAACCAACCTTGCTTTGTACTTCTCAAGTTTTCCATCAAGGTCGTACTTCTTGGCAAAGACGAAGCGGGTGTCTATTGGGACACATCCTTCTGGTTTGGGAACAAAGCGCCAGGTCCCGAATTCAGTCAGAGTGTTTAACTCCCTATCAATGGCCCTTCTCCATCCTTCGCTTTCAGTTGGGTGCAGAATAGCATGATTGAGTGTCATAAAAGGCTCGGACAACGCTATCATGGCTCTTTGCGTCGTTCTGTCCTCCTCGTCTATTCTCTGTTTGCTTCTCAGCGGCTGCTCCTCCATCAATTCATACCCTTCGCTATTTTTTCGCTTTGGGTTGTTTCGATTCAGCGATTCTATCAGCAAGTTTATTCTCGCATTAACTGCGTCTAACTGTGCTGTATCAATTCCTGTTACTGTCTTCGTTCCTGAAAAAGGTTTTGGTGATTGAATTTCTTCTGCTGCATTTTTTAATGAGGTTATTTCCTCTTTTTCTGGTGCCGGCATCGGCTCCACAGGCTCGTTCCTCGCTGGGAATCGCCTAGTGAGGACAGGTAACCTCACTGGTTCACTTTCTCATACCTCACTTCGCAACTCCTCTTGTTGCAGTTCTTTTGGTTGCATATTCTCAAAGAAATGCACTGACTCGGAAACACGTACTTTGCTCGCATTAACGTCCCACACGACGTAGCGGCCATCTACGTTTTCATCATAGCCTAACAAGAGAGATTCACTCCCCCTAGGTCCATGTTTCGATGTGGGCAGGTGTCTAATGACCTGGCATCCCCATCGACAGATGTGATCTGTCCTTGGCTCTATTCCGAAGAACAATGTGTGTGGAACCCCTTGTGAACTCAGCGTCCTATTCGATATATAGACTGTCGCCTTGGCAGCCTCCACCCAAAACCTCTTACCCAGTTGAGTTTCTAATAGCAATGTTCTAACTCCCTCGTCAACCGTTCTTATCGCTCTCTCAGCAATGCTGTTTTGGTTGGATGAGTCTGGTAAGGTGTAAGTTGTTTCTGTGCCATTAAGCCTCTTCCATTCTTCAAAAATCTGCTTGAGCTCTGGTGCATTGTCACTTCTTGTTCGTTTAATGGTTTTACCCATCTTAAGTTCAATGCCCCTTCTCCATTCGTCTAGTGCTTGCTGGACCTCGCTTTTCTTTCTCAATGGCAATAGCCACTTATACCAGGAAAAATTATCAACTACAATGGTGTACCATTGGTGACCATTTCTTCCAGGTTCGTGTGGTCCTGATACGTCAATCGACACACTATCGAGTGGTTCTTCTGCTGCAATCGACACTGATGACTAGCCATGGCTTTTAGTTATTTTACCTTGCGAACAATCTTCACACCTGTAGTCCTCAGGTCTTAGAGGGGTCTTGTTTGGGTTGATTACTCTCAACCTTCTGTCACTAACGTGTCCAAATCTTTTGTGTAGATCATCATACACTGTGAAACATGTGCTTGTGATGGAGTCGTCTTTCCTCAACGGGATAATTATTTCCCCTTCACTGTCGCTTATTGTGACTGTCATGTTGTTGAATAAGACGGATTTGCCTTCTTTCATTAAAGCCATGACTGAAATCAAGTTTTCAGTCAAGCCTGGCACGTATAACACTTTTGACAAGGTAAGACTTTTATTCCCAGTTTCTATGGCTACTGATCCAACCTTCGACACTTCAATGCTTCTCCCGTCCGCCACTTTTACCGTCTCCCGGGTTTTCTGTGCATTATTCAACACTGTTAGCTCTTTCGTCATATGACATGAGCATCCAGAATCGATTACCCAGTTGTGGCATTCAGGGCACTTACTTTGAGCATCTTGGTTGACCAGTTGGGCCTTCTGGTCGGAGTTGGTCTTTTTTCTCGACCAGCAGTCAGCAGCTAAGTGTCCCTTCTTCTCACAGTTGGTACACTTAACCTTTGGCCTATCTCCTTTGGTCTTCTTGTCCTTTTCTTCTCCCGAGGTATCGTTCTGGACTTTTTCGAGAGAGGCAATTGTCTTCGAGATGTCGTTTTTCGCGCAGGTGTTCTCAAGGATCACCTCCTTGTATGCTTTTGGAAGTTGCCAAAGGAATTGCTTGAAAGCGCGCATCTTCTTCATCTCCTTGTCCTTTTCACTATCTTCATCCATGAAACACTGGATGTGGACTGTTTTGAAGTACAGCCAGTTTTGCAACATGGTCTTGTCCTTCGCTAAGGGGGATCGGAGCACCCTCTTGTACTCCTCGTATGCTGTCTCAAGTGGGTCAGGAGTGCAAGCGTCTTTCAATACCTGGTAGGCCTCAAGCAGGGTTTCCTCTCCTTCAACGATAGTTTGAAAATACCTATCCAAACTAAGAACTAGCAGGCTCTTAGCTGCCTCTAGATCTTTAGTATAATTTGATTTGTTGCTTGAGCCAGAAGATTTCGCCCTCTCCATGCCCTCCATAGGGTCTTTCTGGAGTAGGTAGTGTAGTCCAGCGTTTTGGAGCTGAACCAGGAAGTTGTTATCCCACTCCTTCCAGTTACTGCTGTGTAGTATGACTGACATCTTGGTTGTTATTGAGTGTTGTTCTGTACACAATCACACAAAATATAATAAGTCTCAATTGACTTATAAATAACAATATGGAAATCGTTTAACGAAGGTAATTTGTTAAAAGGCTCATAACCAGATGAAATTAGTCCTTTTTTTTATTTTTACTTTATTTTTTGACATCAAGAGTCTTTGATGAAATTGGTCCTTTGTTGGATAAATGCTGGATAAACTACATGGAGGACGGGTATTGTGGGGAATTTGCCTTCGGTCGGGTTAACCCTGGGTAAACCCGAGCCCAAATACTTCAGCTTAGTTGTCCATGACAGAAGAACTTAACACTTTAGAGAATGAATAGAAAACAAGCTTCACCATAACGATCAATCTGTATACCAGCACGGTTCCACGTGCAGTTGTACAGGATCACGAGTGACTTCTAAAGTGATAATATCTGAATTCAGTAGATTATTCCAACATCCTTAGATTTATTATTTCAAAGTAACTAGATAAAAAGTTTTACTACTCCTCTTTTCCTAAATACTCCTCTTTTTAAGATAAGCACAAAGTCTTATCAGTTTACCTGAACTTCATCTGGAACTTGTTGGGAAGTTTGCTTCAACAGTAATGTACATGTCACCTGAGCACTGCAGTCAAGTGAGTGCTGCACTTTTCCCTCCTACACCTAAATTTTCATTTGATCAATTGATTCTCAACAACCTAAGATGTCAGCTACTACTATTGGTGGTAGAACCCTTCAGGTTCTTAAGAACTTTATTCTCTACCCAGATTTGTGAGGATTTCCCCCTAGCTTCATGGTGTTCAAGAAATGGCTGATCAATTGCTTGCTGACCACTATGCGCCATCTGTCGGCAAGCACTAGGCTTCAAAGTTTGTCAAGTGACACCCAGACCTAAAGACATGTTTTTTTCAGAAATACAACTATCAGAGAGCCAAGTGTGAAGATCCAACTATTATCTGTGATTGGTTTCAGCTTGTGGTGAACACGATTGCAAAGTATAGGATCTGATCAGATGATATCTATAACTTTGATGAGACTGGTTTCCTTATGGGCATGACTGCAAACAGAATAGTTGTCATGGGCTCAGAAAGGCGTTCAAAGCTCCAGAGTGAATTCTTGAAGCCCCAAAGTCTCTTGGGAAGGGCACAAAGGCAGTTATGCATCAGGTTGCCCTATTAGCTACTGAGAACAAAGACCTTCAGGAGGCAAATGAGATACTTAGCTGGCGCCAGTGGGCAAAAAGAGCTAGACTACAGAATAGAGGGGTTAAGACAGTACAAGAAGGAAGGGAAGCAATTGATCAGATGGATATTGATGCACAGATAGTGGCTGCATCATCACAGAGGAGTGGTCAAAGGAGGTCAGCATGACCAGGGGTATTCAGCATGAATGTGTCTACATCCAGCCTGGCCATAATTCAAGGACTTGTCAAGTAGTGATTGAGACATCTGGGGAAGAGTATAGTGAGTAGTTTGAATTGATTAAATAGGTTGTGGTGTTTTTATCACCATTTCTATAAGAGAGGTTAAGAAAAGTGCAGCACTCAGTTGACTGCAGTGCTCAGGTTACATGTACATTACTTATAAAGAATGCTTGAGATTTGGCCCACTGTTAGTGCACATGCTTCACTGCCTTTGTGGGTCTTGTACCTGTAAGCTAGAGCCAATCAGAGTATGGAAACTGTGATGCCCACATAAGACTGATGCCCATGTAGAAAAAAGGTGATACCCAAGTAGTAGCTAGTCTTTCTTTCTAACAGTAGATATTAGGAGGATATACTGAATGTCCTGTGAAGAAGAGAAAGAAGGGAGGATTGAGTGATTATTCATGTTGTCTTTCTCTATCTAAGTCTAGTCCTAGGGACAGATCTCAGCCGGTTTATATATCCATTGCTACCATGTTCTGGGTTGAGTGCTTGGGCCTTGGATGAAGACCCTTGATGTCTTGATGCTAACCCTAATGTAAGGGTGAACTGGATCAGGGTCAACAACTTGGTAACCATGACTTAGGTTACTGACACTTTCTTCTACTTTTCTTTCTCATGTAGTAGATGACCAACAACAACAACAAGTGCTTCATTAGTTACTAATAACATCACCATCACCCAGCATAAAATGCGTCATGTCTGAGCCAATGTCATACAATGTCCTGTTCATAGACCAGTCTCAGAACTATCCCATTCCACTGCCAACTCCAAATGACATGGACAGCTCTGAAGTCTTCCCTAGCAAACCTGGCGCTCGCCTTGTGGGAATACAGCAGAAATTTGTCATGAAGTTTGGTGTGAAAGTTCAACCCATCGAGGCCCATAACATGCTGTACGTCGCAAAATTTACGACAGTGCCAGTCCCCAAGGTCTACGCCATTTACCAATGTCAAGAGAAGCAGAGTGTCATCACATATATTGTCATGCAATATGTTCAGGGCACAACGCTCTTAAACCTGTGGGGTAGCCTCGACCAAGCTCGCAAAACCTCTATCGCCAACACTCTTCGGGCATACTTCGATCAGCTTCGGCAACTGAAGCACCCGGGGCTTATCGGTAACATTGACGGTGGGCCACTGCTCGACGATATGTTTTTGTCGACACAGGATATCAATGATATCAAGGGATCCTTTGCAACCAAGGATGAACTGATAGACTGTATCATTCGAATATACTCCCTCGTAACTGGCGAGCGTATGGCCTACAAGACTCAGTACTACCAACATATCCTGCCAACTGTCCTTTGTGGCAGTGGTACGCCCATCTTCACCCACAATGACTTTCAGAGGAACAACATCATTGTGCAGGATGATGGAGTTCCAGTCATTATCGACTGGGAGTCTGTGTCCTGGTATCCTGCATACTGGGAATACTCTATGGCTGAGTTTGCCAATGGCGATTGGCACGACGATTGGCACGAATATCTATGCATAGTCTTAGATAAATATCCAAATGAGTCTCTTTGGTTGTCAAATATGAAGGTTGAAATGTAGTCTTAACATACTCAAAGCTGCACGAGTAAGTAATACCATCTTCCTCTTTATCCATAATGCTCGTTAAACATATAGGCCGACTAACATCAAGTTAGCATGAAAGGAATTCTGTTCGTGGGGCCCAGAGGGGGGATTATCAGCAAGTCGGGCATTTATGATTCAGCCACTGCCTTAGGACATCAGCTTTCATGAGCATTATGAGTGATGAAATATTATTAGATGCTCAGTACTTGTTGTGTATGAACTAAGCCCCCCATGCGATTCTATACATGTTAATACCTGGTTTTTATCTCATCAGTCGTGTTACAGGATTGAAGGGCTCATAGGCCATCATAGTAGGCACTATCAAGGTTGCACCTTGTCCAGAGAAAAGGAGGTGAGACGCCTTTCACAGCCCTGATGATCATAACCTCAGCTCCCAATATAAGTGTTACGGTTAGACTGCGCTGCTATGGTATACAAAGAACCTTTATTGATTGATGAGGAGAGAAAGCAGTCTCTCTAGAAGATTGTGCTGACCAACGCCAAAACACATGGAATGGCTCAAGAGAGTGCTGTGCTACTTGCGTGATACATCCAACTTTTCCATATGCTACAAAGTGCGTCAAGGGGAGATGGATATTGTCAGATATAGTGACACAGACTATGCAAATGCAAAAGACCACAGGTCAGTCAGCAGGATAGTGTTCATTGGACTTGGAGGGGCTATAAGCTGGAGCTCCAAGAAACAAGCAACTGTGGCAACATCAACTATAGAAGCTGAGTACCATGTGTGAAAGAGGGTATACACTTATGATGTATACTAAACAAAATCATTGGGATCTTTGAGACTAAAATGAAAGAATGCCTAAGTTTATACTTGAAAAACAAAACCTTGGTTTTCAGAGACAATCAAGCAGCCATTAAGATAGCTAAATCATTAGGAGTTAAGAAGGGTACCAAACACATTGACACACAGTACCATGCTGTCAAACAGTGGGTGAAAAAAGGTTCAGTAAAAATCGGATTTGTCCCAGTAGCATGGCAGTGGATGGCTTAACAAAACCACTGGGTCCACAAAAGATGCCTGAATTTAGGGCAATGGCTGCAGAAACCCACTTATCTAGAACTCTAGGAGAGTGGGGGGGGATGTTAAAAAGCAGACTTCCAAACGAGCTCCATATGAAGTTTAGGTAAACCAATGACACTATGTGCTTATCTAAATAAGGGGTAGTATGTATGAAAAGAGGAGTAGCCAAGTTTGAACTTGAACTTGAATATATTTAATGTCTATGGGAATCACAGAGATCCAATGATGCCAGACTGGTGACTGGATAGAAATTAACCCTCTGCAAGGTTCACTATAGAGTTTTGATGAGCGAAGTGCAATTGCTCCCAAGTTGCCTTGTTGCTCGTTTCCGCTCTACCATGGTTAAAGTACAACAGGTGTCAGAACAATCTACTGAATTCAGATATTATCACTTTAGAAGTCACTCGTGATCCTGTACAACCGCATGTGGAACTGTGCTAGTATACAGATTGATCGAATTGGTGAAGCTTGCTTTCTATTCATTCTCTAAGGTGTTAAGTTCTTCTGTTATGGACAACTAAGCTGAAGTATTCAGGCTTGGGTTTACCCAGGGTTAACCTGACTGAAGGCAAATTCCCCACAATACCCATCCTCCATGTAGTTTATCCAACATTTATCCAACAATAGGCAAAAAAAAAAAAAAAAGAAAAAGAAAACAAAGAAAGGAAGGAAAGGAAGGAAAGAATGAAAACAAACCAAACACCAATCATCAAACAAAGAAACAAAGGAGTAGCCAAGCTTTTCATGAACTTTACATAAAAAAATAAGGAACAATTTCTACTGTTGGGAAAACATCCATGAGTGCCCTGGAGAAGGTTCAGGAAAAATAGATAAGACAAGGTTCTTATCTGTGGAAAGGAGACAAGGATCAATAGAGAGCGGGGTAAACTAACTTTTTACGTAAGTATGTCACGTGATATGGATTTATCACATGGATTCTCATCACCTAGGTGTCAAATGTCAACAGTAACCTCTTTGCTACTCATGTCTATTGCTAACACTATGCAACATTAATGCTCTTCTTCAACAGTTAAATATTGTTCTTTCAGCACGACCTTTGCTTTAAAAACGAAATAATCGGCCCTACAAAATGGAAAATTTAGATTTGACAAATATAGAAGCATTGAAGGCTGCACTTGTGGAAGCAAAGGCTCTTATCGATGAAAAAGACTCAAAGCTTGTGGAAGCAAAGGCTCATGCCGATGCTGAAACGACGCGTGCCGATGCCGAAAAGAAGCGTGCCGATGCCGCCACAGCTAAGCAGTCCCTCCACGCACACATTTACCACCTCTACGCTCACTGCTTTCAAACTCTCAGAGTACGCCAAAAAGGCCTGGAAACCACTGCTGCAAGCTCAACATGTGTTCTTGGTCGCACCTGTCCTAGGAAGCTGCTGCCATGGAACGAGTTTCCAGAGCTTCACCAGCAAAAGTTCACTGATCTTTCTAATGCCTTTGGTGATGAGCTATTGCTTCCGCCATTTTCACATGCCTCTGTGGTGCAAGGGATGGCTCAAAAAGTGTCACATGCCAGTGAAATTGAATCTTCACTGTTCTGTTCCTTGGTTATTGAATTTCCTGTCGCCACAATCGCTAGTACCTGGCTTGAGATCATTTCAGAAGAAGCGGAGGGAGTTGAATTCCACCCAAACACAGCATATATCAAGGGGATATGGGAACAGGTCCAGGAGTACAGGATGAAGGGCTCAGATGATGAGAACTTAGCAGATGAATTTTTGGATATTTCCAGCATTAGAGCTGATATTCCAGAGCCAGTTACTGTCGTATCTGCCTTTGCCTCGCGTGGTCGTAGACCCTCTCTAGATATCTTGAATGCAGGATGTAATCTCAAGCGGCCTGCCATCTCACCTCCAGATCCTGATAGAACGCAGCCAATCAAAATGCGGTCCCCTGAGCGCACAATCAGGCCAGATGGTACATTTGTGAGAACAGTTAATAACTCACCAAATGTGAAAAACCTTCTAGTTATCGAACACAAGCCCGCACATGTATTCACCCCAGATTTACTCTGTTCTGTGTTGAAGGATATTGTTGATTCAGGGAGCAGAATATTTACTGAATCAATAGATCCTGGAGCAAGCTCACCAGCGTCTGGCAAGATTGAGAACCTGAAAAACCAAGAGCACCCGCCTAGATCCCAACTGGTGGCAAATGCTTTAGTACAGACGTACCATTATATGTAATGATCTATGGATCATGTATGGTTCAGGCCTTGCCCTCACCCAGGAAACCATACGATGCACCAAAAGCTCCCTTTTCTCCCTAGCGTCTACCTAGTGTCCTCCTAGCATCTCCCTAGCGTCTACCTAGTGTCCTCCTAGTGTCTTCCTAGCGTCTCCCTCTAGCCCCTACCAAAGTGCATCTCTCCCAACGTACATATAAACCACTTGACCACCGTCCCTTTAGTTTCTCTTAGAACTTATCGAGTTCTTCTTAAATACAGAGCTGTTATACAATTGAATCTTCTTGTATCTCGTGAAGCCTTACAACAGTGAGGAACGCAGTCAACACAGGCAAAACACGACAAGCCCACACCCCCCATCCAAACCTGAGAGGACATTTACATGAGCGATGCACTCCTGGGGTGTGCCTATTTATCCATCCTATGGGCTAGTGTAGAGCACCCTGTAAGGGCGGGATGCGCCTTATTGATCAGCCTTTGGCTACTGTGGAGCATCCCCCTTTTCGGCAGACCCATATAAGGAAGGACCTTTACCCCTCATGATACTTGAATAGACGTCTATTTGATCACAGCACTGCACTTCATTGTTGTGATGTGTGAGCTATGCCGAAAGGACGACCACTACATGCGCACCCCCATTTCCTCTAGGCAATTACTGCGTGGGCATCACATTTTGCCATACAGGCATCAGGCTTATGTGGGCATCAGATTTTATGCACTCTGATTCGATGGAGACAGTTAAAACAAACTGTTGAGAAAACGTCCACGAGTGCCCCGGAGAAGGTTCGGGTAAATAGATAAGACTGGGTCTTATCTGTGGAAAAAAGGTGCTACATAATTAGAGACAGGAAAAAGAAATTTTTTCTAACTTAATACATAAAAAAAACAAGGACCAATTTTAACACAAACATTATGGAGACAAAGGCTGTGAATTGGTGTAGCTGTTAGTGCACAAGCTTCACCGCCTTTGTGGGGCTTGTACCTGTAAGTCAAAGCCAATCAGAGCATGTAAAATGTGTTGCCCACATAGTAATTGCCCTTTTATATTGCACTCATGAGAATTCATGGCAGGGTGTCAACTCTTCCATGGGTTTTCAGCCACAAGAGGCATGCATCTTGGTTTTGAAGAAGTAGGGCTTGTATGGGACGCCACTCAGCATGTATGGTGCGCCACACAACACGTTCTCTTTTGGATTAATTACTTGGCCTATTGGCAGTAGTCAATAACCCCTCCTTTTGCGGAGTATTATTGAATATAGAAGGCGGTGAAGCGGGGCAGAAGCATGGTGGAGTAGATATAGTTCGTCCTACACACCGTCACAACTCCATTTACATCCCATTCATCAATAAAGATTATATACGTCTAGCAACATTGTGTCTTGTACCTGTAACAAGAATTATTGCGAAAGGCTGTTCCTAAGGCACCAAATACACAGTTTATTTCTTTCTTTCAATCCTTTAAATCCCAGCCCATTCACTATAATAACCCAGGCTGCATTGCATGTAAGTGCTCTCAAAATTCTCTTCCTTCTTCTACAGTTTCCTGTTGCTTTAGAAGACTTGCCACATTCGACAACTGACAACTGTTCATAGAGAATAAATAATCATGGCCAGTGATAAAATGGAAAAGCCCCGAATCGCTCTGATCTCTCTCAACTCCCAGTCATACTTCGATGACATGTATGGTTCCCTACTCGGGCAGCTCAGATCGAAGGCAAGCCTCCAGCAGATAAAACAGGCAGACTCGGCCATCAAACTGCTGTCGGAACAGCCGCGACTCTCTGCTGCCATAATAACCGATGAAGCACTCACTGAAACCAAGAATTCCCACGTCTACGAGGCAGTCCTACAGTATGTGCGTCAAGGAGGAACAGCTGTGATCATGGGCCATTTTTCTTCCTATGTTAGACCGTTGGAAATGAAGCCATTCTTCATGAAGGCGGGCTTGCCGTGGGAGGCTGGCTCATACTACCGAACAACACATTTCCTCAACCGAGATGTCGTGACCGGTGACTTGGCCACGAAGCTTCCACCACAATACAGCCAAAAGGCACTGTTTGTAAAGAATGTAGAATCTGCACATGCCTTGTATCAAACAAGTGATGACTCTGTGGTTGAGTCTCGAGTCTTTGCCCCAAGGAGTGCAAAGGTTGTTGGAGAGGCAGCAGTTGCATTTGCGGATATTGGATGTGGGAAGCTTGGCTATCTTGGTGATGTCAATGCTGAGGAGGAATCAGATGCTGTTATTCTTGCTATGTGCGGGCTCTAAAAATCATGGAGTGCTGCAATAGTAGCTGGGAATTGAAAACTCAAGCTGTGTGAAAAAAGGAGACATCGGGCTATCCTTTAATCCTGTGATGTGCTATTTCAACACCATAGGAGCAGGCAAAGGTCTAGAATACTCTCAACCATCTCAGACTAGTCATAACACAAATTGGAATCGACAAATAAAAAAGTATTCTCCATGTCATGAGCCAGACATAGATGGGTCTGGAGATAGTAAAATATTGCACATTGAAGGGGAAAAGGAAAGGGAATGAACCCAAAGTATTTAGGAGGGGGTGAATGTCAAAATGGGGGCTGATCTGAACTGTCCCCTGGAACAACAGCAATATATTGTAGTCCTGCCAGATGGGATTGCTATATATCACGGGCAGGTAGGTGGGATAAGCAGACAGGGAAGAGACACGTTGTGGTTGTCACGGCTTGGTTCACAGGTGTTCATGTAAACTGGTTCAGAGATGAACAGAGATTCAACGTTGAAGGGGGAAAGGGAAGAAAACTATCCAAGTGACTCGAGTGCGAGAGAGGTATTTATAGTAGGCTAGTGAGGCAGGTTTTGTAGGTCCTCCACTCACAGGCTCGGCCCTGACAATGGTTTAGCACTGAGAATAGAAGCCAGTGAGGCAGGGCAGTAACATAGTAGAACCAGTAGATATAGTTCACCCTGCACACCAGTATAACCATCTAGTTAGACTCCTTTGATGTCCCATCGAACAATAAAGATTTCATGCGTCTGTCAGCATTGCGCCTTCACCTGTAGCACCAAGTCGATATACAGGAGAGGACACATGACTGTAAACCCAAGTACATATCTCATAGTCAAAGGACCCAGGGGCTGATGGAGGAGAGAGGGAACAATCAATAAACACAATTCTACAACACATTCCGCATCGTCTCCTCCCTCCACAAGCCTGAACCAATCATGAATAATAGTCAGTCAGATCTTTGTTTTTATATCTTTGATAGCCATATCTATGGCTAAATCATGTCTTAAGGTCTGGTTATCATCACTTGATGAAGTTGGAAGCCTAGAACTTACTATAAGGGCCGTGCCTACTGGTCAGCCTATGGGCTAGCTTAGAAGGACCTTCACCACTCATAATACTTTAGACTAGTTACCTTTCCTTTCCTCTCTAATGTGTAATATCTGATCATCTCCAGACCTGATCATGTGAAACAATCTGTGAACTAACCCATGGCACTTACCAACAGGTGACATGGCTTATAATAGCCCACTTCATGTCTTCGCAGCGTGTAGGAGACTTAATGTTCAGTCATTTTAAAGGGCTTGAAGAGCAAGAAGTATACCAACTACCCTCATTATTTAGTTGAGGCATATTTAATGGTCAAGAAGTGATTGAACAAAGTAAAGTTGTTTGATTTTTAGTGTGTACACTTGTTTGGTGTACATTCTTGTTGTATACATTACACTTATATCCTTCTGATCTGATGAATCCTGCCCTTTAGCTATATTGAGAATTTCACAATTGTTTCCTTTTAGTACACTGATGTTGACCAAGTATCTCATTCTCTTGCTGAAGAATCTGGTCCCCTGGCCTCAGCAAAGTGATCTGATGTGTTATCCCTTATGCCCCCATTCCTGGTTTCTAGGCTGAGCTGATTTCACATTGCAATATCTTTCCACGCCTGTGACAACTATACCTGCTAAGATGATTCCTATCATGAAGCAAGTGTTGTCAAAGTCCTAGATGCCTGACTTCACAGTGCTATATTTGGCAATCATGTTCCACAAAAGTGTAAGCCAGGCTCAGATGACCTCTGGATCTTTGCATTTGGCTCTTTAACATATGACATGCATGAGGCTGGGTCTTGGAGTCACCTTCTGTGTAACAAGGCAAAGCACGGTGTGGCAATGTACAACAAAGAATTAAAGAAGTTAGTCTTGAGTTGAACTAACTGAAGTAAGCATCTAACAAAGCAAGGACGTTCGATGGAGATCTCTCCTACCATTGTTATTGTAGTGTGCTTGCCTCCTATTTATACATGAGCTCTTCCCGAGTTCATAGGCTTGCTTCCAAAATCTGTGAGGACCCCGGGCCATCATCGGTCATGCCCAGCGTCCTCTACCCGTTTAGGCTCAGACATCGCCCAGCTGTACCGCTGTTTTATAGGGATACTTAGATTCCTGCTGATCCTTAGGATTCCTTGTTCCCTAAGGATCCAGACACTAGTCTAGCCTGGAATTCGTGACACTTTTCGCCTCTATCCTAGCTATCTCCTCCCATTGCCAGTTCCTATATTGTGTTTTTATACCATGCTTTATCTTGAGGGTTGATGTTTTCGGTGCATTCACGTAGTTGGTGTATGCCCTGGCCATTCATGTTATATATCATATATTATGTCATGTTATGTTGGATGTTAGAGTGATAAGAAAATGCAGATGGAAGACCACTCAGTTGTCCACATAAGTCCCTGCGTAAATTTGCGCTGTATGTTCCAAAAGTGCCTTGACATGAGCTTCGAAAGCAGTCTTTGCAATCTGTACAGCAGCTTTCAAATTATCTTCAGCAACAAGTTCAGCAGCATGGGCATCAGCAGGATCAACAGAGGTGGCCCCATCCTGGGACATAGGACTTTTGAATGAAAACCACATGGTTTCGACAATCGCAGCCTGAAAAGTGCCTCCATACATCTGCCTTTCCTGCTGTATCACAAGGATCCTATCAATTTCCTTTCCAGGAACCATTTTGGCTGCTGTTTCGTAGTAACGCATGGTGGAAAAAGTGCTCCAGTCCATGTCTTTAGGAGTGACTCTAATCTGGGCCTTGTCGGTAAGGTGGTTATTTCCGCGATAATGTCTGATGGCCGCGTTGACGTCCCTGTCGTAAACATCCATGACGATCCACTCCATTCTGTTGAAGTCTATATTCTGACTAAGGCAGAGACTATGGAAAATCTCATCGAGCTCCAGATATCCCTCACGATAGGCTTCATGCTCCAAGTTGTTGTTGAAGATTGTAGTGACTTTGCGCTCGGTATTTAGGCCAACATGGAGAGCGAGATCCTGTACTGTGTCACTGTATGATGTACCATAATATAAAGAGTAGGTTTTAAAGCCACTGTTGTCATCAGTGATATCGCACAAACTGTAGCCGTGCTCTTCTAGGTATTGTTTCGAAGTAGGATTTGAAGTCGTGGGAATAGTAAATTCTACCGATTTCCCAGCAGCCTGTATAGGTTGAGCAGTGAAGAACAACAAAGACAGGCAAAGAGAAGTGAGGTGAAAAAGAAACATGTTGGATGACAGGTTAAACCAGAATAAAAGAACGTCCTGGAGGAAACACTGAAGGCAGCCATGGAATAGTGACAGTGCATAGAAGTAGTATTTATTTTTTTGCTTTCGGTCATGCATCCATTAGCTTACAGTGTTTTGGCATCATGTGATATTTTAAGTATAGAAATTCAGTTGTCAAGTCCACAAAAACAAGAGAAAAGAATAAGGCCACAGGTATAACGCATCAAATATTAGCCTATGTCCGTATTCAGTCACCTCTCAAGTATCACCGGAGATAAGCTGTAGGCTAAGTTGGTCTCATCACTAGCATTGCAAATGAGAAGTTCCTTGCCATATATGTGAAGCACATGCTCCCAAACCTTTGTGTACTCTAATGAAGATATAGAAAGCTTTAGCCATGCTTCTTACTTTTCAGTTGAAGCCAAATGACAAGTTACAATCTCGGAGTTGAGTCGGGTCAGCCAATGTCTAGCTGCAATGAATAATACAGCAGATTATCAAGCCGAAGACAGAGCCCCAAGAATGGACTTAACAGAAAAGGTTAATCTAACTTATAAGTGAGCGCCCAACTTTTCTCCTAACCACCATTTCCTATCTTCCAGGTGAATTTTCTCCACTACAGATTATGCCATTATCTAGAAGAGCAGATTATTGTTTAGTTCATTCCAGACCTAGATTCACAAGGATCCCCCCTACAGCTGGGTGGTGTTAAAGAAATGGCCAACTGACTGCTCACCGACCGGGACGTGTTGCCGCAGACCTGAGGCTGAGGTCTGGACACCAAGGTACATGGGAGACCGCCAGACACAGCAGGAGGAGTGCCCTATAGCGTGCTAGGCAAAGTCTGCCTGGTTGGAAGATGGATGAAGGACCCCCATCGAATGTCTACATCAATTCCCTTGTCCCTGGTTCCCCATTCCAAGTTACACCCCAAATGCCAGCCACAGTCTACTTAGACTGACCCTCACCTCTACAGCTCGGCCACCCGCGCTCAGGTGGCACTCGATTGGGCTCATCGGGTAGGCATCTGTGGTCACTGCTTTCAAAGACTTCCAGAGAGACTTCAAGTCAGTCAGGGGGCACTCAGGTGTTACAGAATGAAGTGTAGCCATCCAGTCATTGAGAACTAACCCTAAGCTTCTCGTCAAGTATTTGCTATGTAAAGTGTTTTATCAGATCTAGTGTGAAATGTACACCCTATTCACACTATGCTGGAAGCGAACTATTGATTGTCAAGAAGGCTAGGGGCCGTTATAAATGGATAATTAAAAGACATCCCTTTCTACTCAATGGAGATAACTCGACTTGCAGATCAATGTCATGGCTATAGTTGAACAGCTGTCTGCCACCTGGTGCCAGGTGGCGGGAGTACTAGCACCACACCACATGTCTCAGCAATTCTCAAGCAATTCTTTCTTTTACGATTCATGTAACTATGAAACCTTTGCACAATCCTGTAAACTTGTTGATAACCAGTGAGCAATTGAAAAGGGCAAGATTGTTGCTCCAATGCAAACTAACAAGTTATGTCCACACTTCGAGCCTGCTCCAAAAATCTGGGTGACGTCTGTGGCCAAGCTAACCCTAATCAGAATAACTCTAGCCTAGGGATAGTGTGCAAAAGGCCTAGATGCTCATCCAACATTTCATCCAACAAAAGTAATATTTTTTCTTTCATAGGAGCTCAATTTTACGGAGCATCGATTACACTCAGGTGTCATAGAAAACATATCTATTTCATTTCTTCCTTTCATCTGTCACACAACAATAGCTTGAGGTCACCTTCTTCACGACAACAGCGAGAGGCATGGCGTCGTGCCGTATAATATAGTCTGGTACCAAAATCCATAGTAAGGGTCTAACCCCCGGCAGAAAAACCTGAAATCTCGGACAGAATGTAACTGAGCTTACAATCGGCGATGTGCTTGCCCTCCCCGAGGACTTAATTTCTATCTCTTGGCATAGTTATGTGCCCCATACTTTACATCAGAGTTTGCCCGATCTTATCTTACCCAGGAGCTGCTTGCTGCTTACTATGGCGCTTACAGCCCATGCGTCGCTGTGTGGCTGTGGATCTGTACCATTCTATACCCACGCCCCATGCCCTACGCCTCCAAACAAGTGTCCTCTGTGGTGGAATGCCGTTAAAACCGACCAACATGAGATGGAGAATAATGGAGGATGAACATTTATTATAGTATCTGACACCTGGCCCCCAGTCCAAGGATTATCAACCCCTGACATCCCGCTTTGTTTTTTCCTTCTTTTTCATCTTCTAGCGACAGGCGCTTTCATAGCTCGTGGCAAGAACAATATTGTAACTTTTGCGGGATCTGCAACTTCCAGGGTGACGCCTACGATGCCTTATTCGTGGTCTGGTCTCAGCACTATCCCAACTCTCCACCCACTCCGCTCCATATTAAGCACTCCGAGGCCTTGCCCCTCCATTCTGCTGTCTGTGGCCCCATACAGATGCAACAGAAATCCGTCTTCAGGTTTGCTGTGTAGAGGCCTATAACATGCAGTATGTGGCAAAGTCGGCACGATGGCTCACATGTATATGTGTGCATCGTCTTGGATGAATACTCGAATGGGGCCCTTTGGTTGTCGCACGCCAGACATAATGACCGGTGAAACTGGGTGAATTACTGACCGCTGATGGGAAACGTCCATGGTTTTGTCCATGATATAGAATTCCGTACCAGGCATCAAGGCGATTGACAGACAGGACACTGGGTTAAGAGCCAGCGCAAGCACGCCATACAATAGAGCCCCATAATCTATAGCCTAGCCTATCATACACGTAGGCTATGGCTAATACGTGCCGGATTTTATGCCGCTGTACAGGCTAACCTGAATAGGTGCGCTTGTGTAGCTAGTTGCCCGGGGTCCGGGACAGTTGCTGTACCCCAAGGCGTTGTGTCGTGAATTATCTGTACGGACTTCGTCCGATCATCTATCTCTTGAGAACTTTTATTGGGGTGGCTTTATTGTAACATGCATATTATCTTGCATAGTATCCATAGGTCTAGGTTCTGCTTTCAGGGATGTGCTGGGTGCTGGCCATATATTCGCCCGAGATTGTCGGACGTCGAATCTCTACAACGGACCGCAGTCACGTGACCGAAATATCTGCATTACACGTCGACCGTGCCAAGTTTTATAACAGTGTGCGTATGTCTATTTTCGGTTATCTCCGTGCTGTATACGCAAAAAACGCGATACAGTGCTTATGTAGCTTAAACAGCTGGGTGCAAGTATATTGAACAAAATAAGGGACCTCCCGGCGGTGTGCGTACCTAATGCACTAATAGTCAGGCCGGACGTCAACAGTTGGGGCCTCGCTGTTTTATGGTGCGGTTCCCAGTGCTAATAATAGTGGGTTTGTGTGTAGAGTTTTCAAATAGTATTGGCTCAAAAAATATAGCAGGTAAGAAGACTCGGATCGAACCCGGGCAGCTGCTCTGCGTGCTGCGGCAGGTGCTGCTATGAGCAGGTGAGCAACATTCTTGCGGAAACTCCTAGCTTGGGTAACTGCACCAGCGCTTGCTGTACTGCGGCGAAGTTTGCTATTTCTTTTTTTAGGCACACCAGCGGTAAGAGAACAAGACAGACTCCTATCGGGGAGGGGAGCCTTTGCGCGAAATACACGACGGATCCGAGATGATGGCAATTTCATCTGGATGAATAAATGGAGGCTCCTTTGGCTTCCTGCTCTTGCTTTTGCCTCTCTTTCTAGATCTGTCTTCTTGCTACATCACCGACCAATCACTGATCTGATCGTTGACCACTGTTCTTATTTTGGCAGCTGCTTCTTTTGCAAAAGAAAAGAGCAACTGTTAAGGCTGCCCTGCCCGCCCGCGACTGCCACTTCCAAAACCCACCAGATTCGGACTTCCTATTGAGTTTCACTGGCCATCGTTAAACCAAATCTTCGTCACAATTATATCGTGTAACCCGTCGCTGCACACGCAAAGTCGACAATCGAAATATCCTGCCTGGATTTGCTAGGCTATAGATACACACTTACTTGCTCAGCCTGCCTTCCCTCATAGTCTTCTTCTTTGGGCACCCTCTTCGAAGCTCCTAAGTCTGATTCTGCCTCGTTTCTCAGAGATATCAGCGCATATTATCTCAAAGCTACTGCTGCTGGATCGTCTTGGTCGAGTTCTGTCTATCTTCAGTTGGAAAGCATCGAGCCTCGTGGGCTTGAGTTGGGCCTTTCTTGCCTCCTGCCTGTCGCTCGTCATCACACTGATTGGTGCTCTAATAGCCACTACTCCTCCTTCTACAGACAATGCTTAAACGGCTCAGCAACTCTGTGAGCCATCAGCCACAGCAAGTCCTGCGTTTCCTTGCTCAATACGTTGCTGGTAGCGTTATTTTGGTATGCCTTTTCAAATATCTGCTGAGTGTGCCAACCATTACCGATGATCCCACTTCGCCATTTCCAGGTATCCCTGAAAGCGAGGACATATCCAAGATCACCGCTCCCCAGGGCCCTGCCAATGGCCATCCGATTGATAACCTCGTGCGTTTGGCCGACGAGAGGTTTGATGACCTAACCTCAGCCAGGACTTATACCTTGTCTGCTGCTTCTGTTGCCTACCGCCAACGTCGTGGCCGTCATCCTCCCCCGGGATTCGACGAGTGGCACGCCTTTGCTACCAAGCACAATGCTGTTATTGTCGAAGACTTCTTCGACCAGATTTATCGTGATATTGAGCCGTTTTGGGGCATCCCTGCGGCCACAATCCGAAAAGATGCCGATGACTTTGAAATGCGCATCTCGATCCGCAACCACACAGCTTCTTCTGAAAGCGATTGGTTTTGGACGCTGATTTGGCTCAATATGACCAGCAGTATTGAGCACATGCTTCCAGACATGGACATTGCCTTGAACTCCATGGATGAGCCCCGTATTGTTGTACCCTCTGAGACTATTGATGAGTACATGACTAGGGCTGCTAAGACTAGGAAGATGGCTCCTGCAGCTGATGTTATTTCTTCATATGATTCTCTTCCCCCTCCAAGAACTGGAGAAAATCCGCCCATGACTTGGGAAAGCGGCGGTAAGTTTCCTTCCTTCGATCTTCCCCTTTTACTCTTTCTGTTTTCTACCATGGCATTCAACCTCTTTTTTTACCATGCTATTTGTGTTTTCGTCTTGATCTGCATTGGACCAGGACATGTACCTGTGAAACTTGGCGCTGTATGACTGCGGTGCACTGTCCTACTGCAAGCTACACATAGGCGTCCATATGACTGACTCTTTATTTGATTTGCTCGTAGGCTCTTTCTGGGACGTTGCCCGCCGTGGATGCTCTCCCAACAGTCTTTCCCGCCACAGCTCTGAACCCATCGTGCCCTACGAGCCTGTTAATATTTCCACGCGGTTTGCTAAACCTCACATGGAGAATGGCTATGTGTCTAACTACACCCTTTCCACCGATTTTTGCCACCAGCCTGACTTGCAATCTCTTGAGGGCATTTTTCTGCGCCCTTTAAGCATGAAAGCGACTAAAACTTTGTTGCCTCTCTTTGGTGGCTCCAAACTCTTTGTCAACAATGAGATTCTTTTGCCTGCTCCCGTGTACTGGAGTGAAGAGGACCGTTTTATGGGCAGTACTGGCTCTAATACTCCGTGGGAGGACAAGCTCGACAAGGCTTCGTGGAGAGGGCTCGGTACTGGAGGTGGAGATGAAAAAGATAACTGGCATGGATACCAGCGCCATCGTTTTGTCTCGATCAACAATGCTACGTCTGTAGCTGCTGCCGAGAACGGAGAACGCCAGATGAACTTTGTGCTCCCTGATTCCGAGTACCAGCTCCAAGCCTCAATCCCTTCCAATGAAACTGGGGAGGTTGAAGGTCTCGGCAAATGGTTGGCTGAATGGTCTGATGTCGGGCTTGTTGACTTTATTTGCTTACCTGCTGAGAAACAAGGAGAGTGCAGCTACCTGGATCCCCATTTCACCAAGTTGGATCGCAAGCCTCTAGCCGAGCAGTTCAAGTACAAGTACATGCCTGACATCGATGGAAATTCGTTTTCGGGACGCTACCTCGGTTTCCTAAGATCCACCTCTCTTCCTATCAAGGCTACTGTGTGGCGCGAGTGGCATGACGATCGTCTAGTGGCATGGAAGCACTTTGTCCCTATGGACAACCGCTTTGGCGACTATTACGCCATCATGGAGTACTTCCTTGGCGCCGGAAACAAACCCTCTCATGACAATGTGGCCAAGAAGATTGCGCTAGAAGGTCAGGACTGGGCTAAGAGAGTGTTGCGCAGAGAAGACATGCAGATTTACGTGCTTAGATTGCTGCTTGAGTATGCACGTGTCAGTAGCGACGAAAGAGAACGTATGGGCTTTGTAGCGGATCTACCATGAGACCAAAGCTGGCCCCTCTACACTTTTCAAGGACCACGAGGTGGTGCTGGAATGGGGTTGCTTCATTAAGTAGGAAGAGCTGGCTACTATCTATGCCACCGGCTGAGAAACCCTACGGCTTGTAGCGATTGCTAGCTACTATCTGATCTATGGGGTTGGTGGTGTTTGCCATACCCCCTTTCCCTCTTTCTCTCTCCGTTCATGGAACAACCACCTGCAATCACTTGTTGCTTCACAAGACGAGGAGAGCGGATAAGTAGCAGATCGCAATGCTTGGCCAAGAGCTAACTAGTGGGAATGGCTTTTCACAACAATGCGATCAGATGGCCGAGATGAGTCGGCACTATGGTAGCAGGCCATGGGCTAGGATAATGAATAAGTGAAGCCAGGCCGAGCACGAGGCAAGCTATCAAGATGACGGGCAAGGTGTTGCTTGAAGAGCCAATGTGAGGGTCGACCCTCTTTCTTCAATACGGTGTAGTCACCTGCTGCCTAACATATTTTGCGCATAAGCCACGGCCTATTGTAAGGGCTGCGCCCATTGGTCAGCCTTTGGCTATAGTGGAGCACCCCCCCCCCTTCAACAGACCCACAAGTCCTGCTAGTATAAGGACCCTTTACCCCTCATGATACTTTAGATTAGTTTCCTTTCCTTTCCCCTCCAATGTGTAATATCTGATTATCTCCGGACCTGCTCATATGAAACTATCTGTGATCTAACCCGTGACACCTATTGTGTAGCGACTGTTGCAATTATAGACAGGAATCTAGAAGTTTGGGGGCTAGCCCAAGGCGGGGAGGCGGAACAAGTGGCAGAGCCCCTCGTCAATTACATGAGAACGGAGTACCACTGATAATCAGTGGAAGAAGTTTCTTTCATTACTCGCACCCGACAGGCTTATATATAAACCCCTTCTATATTCTCGTAGGTTAGACAGTTTCCTCCCCTTTTCCTCCTTAGCGCATGTAGTTTGATTATCTGAACTGGCTACAATGAACATCTTGTATTCCAAACCGTCACACAAGGGCTTCAAGCTAACACTGAGCAGCACTAAGGACTGCCTGCTATGACCAAAATAGGTGGCAGTTTCATTCATGCAAACGTACACCAATCGTTGCCAGCCTTAACCCGCTTCCCACGTTCGTCCCTGCATTTGCAATATCCTCTTGACCATTTGCATTTAGAGTAGCTTCTAGGCGTTACCTCCCCCCCTACAGATGTATCGCCATGTCCTGTGAACGACGGTGCAGCGATGACAGTACTGCCAGCAAGGGCCAGAAGCGTGGCTACAGCCCAGAGCTTCATTGTTTATATGCTTCGATATTTGCTGCTAGTGGAAAGGAAAGGTGATTTGGCTCGCCCCAAAATCGAAAATTATCAGGCCAAGGCCAGGTTGAAAGAGAGGTGTCCAGCAGAGGTGACTGGCTGGACCAATGTAGTATAGAGGCAAAGAGACAAACGATGTCAAATGGAGGCTGGCGGGAAACAAAGCAAGAAAAGGAAAAAGGGTCGGTGGATAAAGGAGGATGGCTGTCAGGTTCTTGCAAGTTAGAAAGAAGAAACCCAGCTGGCTATCACATCACAAAGACAGAGGTCCCTGAATATATACATGTCCGAATAGCTTTCTACTAAGGATAGACTTCCTGAGCTCTTCATTAAGCTTTAGCGTTGCTAGCATTATACTCTCTAAGACAGACGACGGCTAGTTAACCTGTGCGCGACAGCTATGGGCTCGTTTGTGCCAAAGCAAGAAAGCCATAAAATATTAAATAGAAACATGCGGCACGATGCTCTCACTATCTTCATATGCAAGTTGGGAGCGCAAGGACGCTTCAGATCTTTTCATAGGCCGGACAAGCTAAACACCCATATAGAAATGCCCTGCTAGCGGAAGTAGCGTCTAGACTAGCTATTCTGAGAATGGGAATGATAAATGCGCAGAACCCGATCGCCTGTGGCTTGCAACTTGACTGCCAATCGTGCTGACAGTTCTTAGACTAAGATAGTTCCCCATATAGGAGCTACTGGCAGGGAAGCATAAAGCAAAAGAAACAAAGAACAACGGAATAGCCGAAGAAGAATTACATCCAAAGGGCTCTATCATGGAAAGTTTCATCTAGCGTGCCGCATTTTCAGTCTGCCAGTTACTACAGCTGTCAATAAGCTTTCAACCCTCTTGTAACTATAGATGACAAGACACATGTGAAGCCGCACAGAGCCCTGCTTTGCCGGCAAGTTCTGCAGTATCGAAGGACTTTGGCCAGCTAAAAGCCTCCATTAGAAACCGAGGTCTCGAACAAGTTAGGGAGATCTTGCAGCTACAGCACAGCCAAATAACCTCGCCTGGATTTAAACTCGGCTTTAGGCGTTCGGATGAATAGAAGAAGGTTCTGATGAAAACAAATTTACCATGAACAACGGTCAAAAGAGCCAGACCAGTCTTTCTATAGCCAATAGCAGGGGGCAATCAGATGCAGGGGCCGCTAGCTACGTAGTTAATAAAGCAGTAAGCGGAACAGATAAGAGGGATAACTAAAAACGCCTTGCCGACTTAGACATTCTATTGCCATCAAAGCTAAATCCCTCCCCATCCTAGTCCCATCTAAGAGAAGGGGAAATAGGAGAGTTGCAATAGAGTCAACAAATCTATGCCAAGCTCATTAGACTCGGAAGTCTAATAGGCTCTACTGTTTCTTGGAGTGATAAAATAGGCCCTCAGTTGCCCATCTTATATTTGGGCTCCGGGACTTCTATCCTGCAGCAAGGATGTTAGTCAGCTTAGACTTAGCCAGGACAGTAGGTGACCGGAGCATAGATGCTAGGGAGCCTTGGAGGCAGCAACATAGAGAACTAAATGTTTAGAAGGCTAGGCCACTAACTAAACGTGCCACCAAGTAACTAGAGCACCAGGACAGTAGTTTATAGGAGGTATAGAGCTACCGTGAAGAAATAACAGGGACTAGGTATGCTGCATGGTTGTGTGCAGTTATTCGCCCAGAATAGAGCCAGTACAATGAGAAGGCTTGCTTTCAAACTTAGGCTCTAGCTAGGGTTGCTAACTCCGCGGTTAAATAAAGCTTTACCTAACGGTAGATATTGGGACACCCTGAATGCCCTAGGATGAGGAGAAGAAGGAATAAGTGAGCATTGATGATGTTGTGTATCTATCTAATTCTTGCTTGAGGAGCGGATCTCAACCGATTCATATATCCATCACTACTGTGTCTGGACTAAACACATGGGCTTAGAAATAGCCCTTAATGCCTAATACTTGCCCTAATGTTTGGCCGGACTTTATCAGGGCCAGCAATCCTGGTAATCCTAACCTCGCTGGCTATAGTCAGCCATGTACTTGCGCAGCTATGTCTCTACAACAAAAGCTGGTCGATGTTCTTAACGAGTGCAGGAAGCTTTCACTCACCCAGATGGAAGACTTATAGCCGGACTAGTGCTTCATAAGCATAGATATACTTCTACTTTGATGAAGCTTTCCTATGAACGAAGAGCCCCCTTTTATGTAGATGAGCTTAATTGTGATCCCATCCATAAGACAATATCTACAAAAGCCAGGTCTGTCTGTATTCAATAACACAAAACATGAGAAATAAGCTTAATATGGCAGGGGCTAGACTCAACAAGCCTTTTAAGCTTCAGTTGCAAGTTTCCAGATCTTTCGTATCTCGTAAGGCAATACGCGCTGGCCTTTCTTCGAAGAAACTCATGCTACGCCGCATGTCACGGGCTGGATACAAGAATACAGGCGCAGCCCTAACACCGCATATCCCGTGTTACCAGCGCACTATGAACGATTAAGAAGCTTCTGATACAGAGCTGACTGACTACGTGTGTACACGACGTGCCATTGTGCGCAGTACACGTAGTTATGCGTAGTTTACACGGACAAATGCACATGCGCACACCACAGTTCTGTTGCGCGTCTTCCTTGATGCCATGTCTAGGGCTTGGTAGATTGAAACCTCGCAGGTCTCTACAAATAGCATGCAGCATATATAGTACACAGCAGCCAGCGTGCTGGTGAGCTAATAGATATTAGGCCCTATCGTTCTCTCTCACATCGCAATAGGCTGTCTATCAGCACCCGTGTAATAACTAACTGTCAGTAACCTAAGTCAGGGTTACCAGGACGGCTGACCCTGATCCAGTTCGCCAAAAATTAGTGTTAGTACCAGACATCAAGGGTCTTCTTCCAAGGCCCATGTGCTTGATCTGGAACATGGTGGTGATGGATATATAAACTGGCTGAGATCCGCTCCTCGGACTAGACTTAGATAGATACAGAACAACGTCAATAATCACTTATTTCTTCTTCCTCTTCTTCACAGGATATTCAGTACGTCCTCCTAATATCTACTGTTACTAACGTAATTTACCAGTGAGCGGAACACTTCTAAAGACCCCTCGCATCCATTACTCAATTGCAATGTAATAACACAAAAAGTCCATTTAAAATAAATACAATTAGATTTTCCAGATCACTCTACATCTTCTAAAAAGGCTCTTGCACTGTAGCCTGTCTTCCCACAATTTTCACAGTGCTGAATGCCTGTCGCAGTCTGCTTCGACTCACCACCATCCTGTCGCATTTCTAGAGTTACCTGCCGATCAACATCCTTTTAAGCTAGAATCTCCTGAGCATTCCCTACAGTAGGGGATCCTCCTTTCTGTACATGTGTCTTTTTGGCCCTCCGGCGTTTGCTGAGTGTCTCATTTGCTACTCGCAGTGACTTGTTCTCCTCGTGTAAAAGCATCATTGCTTGTGTCTCCTGAGGAAACTGGTCGATAGCATCATAAATTGGGGATAGAGAGCTTCCTTGATGATGGGCAATTCGATCCTTGGAATAGGCAGGCTGTGAGAGGGCTTGTGTCGGGTTGTGTGGCGTCAAAGAGACCCAAGTGTTGGCCCCTTCGGGAAGAGGGCCGGTTAGTGTTAGGGTCCGTAACTTGACATCCAGCTTCAGTAAGAGACTGCCTAAGGGTCATGAGGCACTAAGCCAGCCCCTCTAAATCCCCCTTTAATATTGCTCTTTGTCAAAACAGAAGAAAAGACATCTTTAAGGACAGCAAAGAATCAGCCTCGGTCACATGGGTAATGTAGTACTTCATGAGCTGTTCAATCTTGCGGCCATACGCCCGCTTCAGAGGACTCAAGAGCCCAAAACCAAGTGGCTGCTGAATATGTGATGAGTGTGAGGGCACGCAAAGTGTAATTATCTTCCTCACCTTGCAGAGTTGCCCAAACTCAGCAGATTTACTCCCCTAGATCGCAACTCCTCGATCAAGTAGTTTTGGGATGTAGAAGACGCCCTCTGACAAGCCCGCTCAGGCCCGGATCTAGTAATCTATTGTGGGCTCAATCCTGTCGGAAAATATCTAAGCTGGCGTATAATGCGGGTATAATCTCGTGGCTATAAGCCCATGCGCTCCCAGGTATAAAATCCCCACAGCCAAAGTTGCATGATACCACAATGTCAACCAGCTGAAAGAATGTACGACGTGTAGCCCCGGCCGCAGCAAGTCTCTTCGCCAACATCTCAAGCCCGAGCAGTTTAAGGGGGCTATTTCTGTAGAAGTCAAGACACTGATATTTACACTTTCACTACATCCTTCTTTGTCACTTCTCCTGTTTCATTATATATTGCCCTTCCATCTATGTCTAGGTATACATACCTGGCCTAGTGCCAAGGTTACACATGGCTTTAGCAAAATCGGGCGAGATTTGCACAACCCAGTAGTGACGACGAGATCAGACCCCAATTTGACAGTGTGAAGCGAGCGCGGGGCTATGCAGTCTCTGGGCCTTGTCTAGAGCTGCGTTTTTTTTCGATAGCTGTTGGAAGGTCAAGATACCAATATAAACTGCAGTCTGATTCCCTCTGCATTTACTAGATTTATTCTCAGACTCTTCAGCGCGAGATCTCTGCTACCTTTCTCACACCTGCCAACCCCCAGCCCGTGTGTGCTCTTAGGCCTTGGCACCTATCAACATATGCCGAGCCTGCATCTTCATTATACCCTCGGCTAGCACCGGCTCCCACTATCAACCCCGTATACTACTAGTGGCTCGTCTTGGTTAAATTCTCCACTAGTAGGCCTGCCCAGGTCACTTAACACCTGCCAAAAACTAGCTGTCAAGCCATCAGATATCCTCGAGTTTTCGGCCAGCCTCATGAGAACTCCCTCGAAGATGCTTGTCTTCAACCCCTTGCTCAAAGAAAAAAAAAAAACGAAAAAAAAGCCTCCCACTTCCCACTCCCCAACTCCCCACAGCTCATATTACCAAGCAGTAGCACCATGCCTTGTTGGTCCAAGCCTGATGAATGCAACTCTGCTTGTTTTGTTTGGAGGCAATGCTAAAACTCATCCCTACTCCATAATCCCGGCAAAGCGGTGAACACGGCAAGGTCACAGTATGGTATCCGGCACAGGCTTCCGGTGGCCTGTGCTCTTTGGTTAATCAGCCTTGGCTTTGCCTTGCACCCTTATACGTGAGCACTTTTTGTCGGGAATCTCAAAGCTTATTTCTTGTTTGCTCAAAAGTTGGAGGACCTCCCTCTTTTCTTTTTTGGAGAAGCTTGCAAGCTCTGAGCTTGGTGTGATCAAAGGTGCATGGCGTTGAAGTTGATATAAAAAGGCACCCTACCACCCCTTTCTCCCTTGTCTTTCTCCCATCCCAAGACCTCTCCGCCCTTAGCCCTTTCTTCACCTCGTATTCTACACCCTTATTTGCCCCATCATGGAAAAGTTTCACGACCCCGAGAAGAGGGCTGATGCCAACGATGACCCTACCCTCAAGCCAGAATCTCCCGAGGACTTTGGGTTTTCTCCCGAAAAGCAGCGCAGGATCATCCGAACTATTGATCGGCGCCTAGTTGTCATCGTTGGCGTCATGTACTGTATCTCGCTTATGGACCGGACCAACATGTCTGCTGCGGCCATTGCTGGTATGCGCACTGAGATTGGCCTTTTAGATAACAAATACGTGCGCATCTCTCTTCTAATTCTCACACAACCCATCAGAGTCTGATCGCCAGCTAACTTCCTGCAGCAAGTCGCAAATCTTGTGTTCTTCATCACATACACACTCTTCCAACCACCTTCCACTATTCTCATTCGGAAAATTGGCCCTCGCATACATCTCTCCCTCATCACACTACTATGGGGCGGTGTTTTGATTGGCATGGGCTTTGTCGACAACTTTGGCCAGTTAGCAGTGTGCCGTGTGATGCTTGGTCTTCTTGAGGCGGGCTTCTTCCCCAGCTGTGTCTATCTGCTCAGCACCTGGTACACTCGCTGTAAGTCTGGCAACCCAGTTGATGTTCGTTTGCAAGTCTCTATACTAACACCTTCTAGTCGAGGTCGGAAAGCGCTACTCTGTCTTCTACCTCCTTGGCTCTTTTGCCTCTGGCTGTTCTGGCATCCTGGCTTACGGCGTTAGTCAACCCAATCACACCCTTTTCCCGTCCGTTGCTCAAAGACGAGGGCGATATTTACGCCACAACTCTGTCGCCCTCTCATCGGCATCTTCGTTTTTTATTTTGTTTTTACTGACGTCGGCTTAACTATAGCTTATGCAAATGGACGGCCTTGGTGATCTCACAGGCTGGCGTTGGATCTTCATCATGGAGGGCATCATGACATGCGTCATTGCTTGCATCGGGTACTGGCTTCTTGTCGATTTTCCTGACTCCAACCGCGAGTCCTGGAACTTCTTGGGGCCTCGCGAGCGAGCTTGGGTTGTGTCCCGCGTGGAGAAAGACCGTGGTGACAGTGTCATCTCCAAGTTTAACCTTGCAGTATTTCTCCGCAGTGGCAAGGACTGGAAGATTTGGCTGTACGCGCTAGCCTTTTTCAGCAATACCACCCAGTCATACGCAATGGCCTATACCCTACCAATTATCCTGATATCCAGTCTAAAGTTTTCTGTGGCCGAAGCGCAGTGTCTTGTGGCACCTCCATATGCCTTGGCTGGCATTCTGATGTATGTCGCCGGGTATATCGGTGATCGATACCACATTCGCGGCCCCATTGTCGCTTTGAACAGCGTCGTTAGTCTAGTCGGCCTGTCTATTATGGGATTTGCTTCGGATCCATGGTTCCGTTACTTTGGAGTCTTCTTGACTACGGCAGGCTCTAACGGCAACATCCCAGGCATCATGGCCTACCAGGCAAACAATATCCGCGGGCAGTGGAAGCGTGCGTTTTGCAGCGCTACTATGGTGGGTTTTGGAGGAATCGGAGGCATTGCGGGGTCTCTGGTATTCCGTGACCAGGATGCTCCAGGCTACAAGCCTGGATATTATGCATGCATGACCTGCTCGGTACTTACCATCCTAGTTGTTGTGGTGCTTTCTGTCGAGTTTAGGCGCCAGAATGGCAAAGCTGCTCGGGGGGAGAAAGTGCTCGAGGCCAGCGAGGTAAGTTGTTTCTGGTGGAACTCGCTAGATCAACGACAGATGTTATATCCAAGAAAACTCTTACTAATCCTTTCTTTCTTAGATGGAAACTGATGATGGCTTCCGCTACACGTACTAATAGGGGCACGAAGGGCGGTAATAAAGTTGGGGACAAAGGTTGTTTGTTTCTAGATAGGTCGAGCTGCGCGTGGATGAGACATGGAGATTTGGAGACACCCTGGCTCGATTGGGGTTATGTGATAGCTTTCCCGTGCCGTGTCTACTACTAGTTCCATGCAAGGCTTGCATACCCTGCTTATTGTTATGGCCTTTTGTGGCAAGTTGAGTCCAGGAGGCGTTGCATTTTGGAGTTCGTGCTCGTGTTCTAGCCAATAAGAGGCATTTATTTTCTATGTTAAGTGTCCAGCACAAGTGGATCCTTCGCACCCCCTGGTGCTGCACAGCCCGGAGTTAAAGGTGGTCTCAAGTGTAGTCGAATGAAGACTGGAATGCGCTTTATCATGCAACTGGCCTGGTTTGATGCATCCCATGCGATCAGATCCCATAATGCTTACCCTGGGTGGGTTTTCTGGATTCACATGGCTTTTGGATGGCATATCCTCGTGTAACAGCATTTGTATCACGTATCACAAAAGACCTTTGGGCTTCAAGGCAACTGCCATCAGTCTCTTATACGCTCAGAAGGACCATGTCCGTCCGTATAGATGCCTTGTGGGTATTGTCCTCGGGCTTGCCAAGATAGGTTTTTCAACTGCTTTATATACGCTATTGCACTGTCTATAGTAGAGTCCTCTTGTCGGACTCTTTCTGTCCAATTCTTCTTGCCAGGCCAGGCTCTCATTGTCCGGCTCCTCTTGTCTGACTCCTCTTGTCTGACTCGCCTTATCCGAATCAATTCCAAAACTTGTTCACAACAAAGGCATCCCATGCAGCCTTGCATATGCATGTCCTGGGGGCGACAACAGCACAGGCCACTAAGCTACACGCTCTACGCAACTACTGATTGGCCTCTAGTCCCAGCCTATATTATCTAATTACAAGTCTGAGTATGCCTTGAAATCCTCTATGCTATTATGAGACGAAGCTGCTTGTCTGTTCGCCGTGGCGTGGCACAACATATGAACGAACAGTATGTCATTGCAAAGGTCGCAGGACTCACGCTGGGCGTTAGCTCTATAAGTCGCGTTTAGCTCGAAGCCTCAGACTGATGATAGTGGAATTAGTAATGAGTACTTGACACATATAGCTTGATTTATGCATACAACATCTGCATAGTACTAGGGATTTTGCGAGCGCCACAATCTCGGTAGTCACAAAACCATGCCATGTGGTGGCTTCGCAGCGCCCGGGGCACTTATAAGAGGGACCTGAGGATGCATAGGATGGCGAGGGGCCAAGAGGAGATTCCACCTTTTATTTTTAGGTCCGTGCTGCGAATAAATATAGCTTGGAGTATGAATAAGAGGAAAGTGGAAATAGTGAAGGCAAAAGAGAGAGAAAGAGGCAAAAATGGAGAAAAAAAAAGGTCAGGACACTCGCTCTCTGTGCATGCAGGAAATTCAAATTTTGATTGAGGAATGGCCAAAAAATGAACCGAGGCGGACTTGAACCGCCGACCTTTTGTGTCCATCCATTTTACAATGAAATGTTAGACAAACGTGATAACCAACTACACCATCGGTCCTCGGCGAAATACCCCTATAACTCAATCTATAAATGATCGGAGAATTGGAGAATTTTTCTTTTTTTTTTTGTTTAGCTTCTCCCGCTCCCGTCTGTGACGGCGAACACGCAGATGTAGTCATAGTGGAACTGACAGGACAAGGCCTACACATTGCTAATGTGTACAACGCCAACCCGCAAGACACCTCCCGAGGAGTAGCACTGGTGCGGGCGCAGAAAACAGTGAAGGACAAGAAAATGATCCTCTGCGGTGACCTCAACCTGCACTCACACATGTGGGACAGCAGGAAAAGCGAATCGAGAGACTGCTCCTTGATCCTAGACTGGCTAAGCGAAGACGACGTCACTCTGCTCAACGAGCCAGATGACAACACCTGCTTCCACAGCAAGGAGTCCCCATCGGTGATTGACTTGGCTTTCGCGTCGAGCACTCTGCTGGGCCAGACCGGATGCACGACCAAGGTCATGAAGGAGCTCAACTGCGGCAGCGACCATTTCCCCCTCAGCACCACCATCGAAGGCATACAGATCGACGATGTAGTCAGAGCGACCCGGCACAACATGAACAGGCTCGACACAGAGAAGTTCACGAGGGCCTGCGCAAGAGAGTCTACCTCTCTAAACGCAAGGGAAGCCCTGAGGGCAGAGGACGCAGAAGAGCTCGCAGCCGGGCTGATCAAAGCGATGACCAAAGCACTCGACGAAGCGGCACCCAAGGCCCTGGGCAGAGGCACAGGCAAGAGGTGGTGGAACCCGCGATGCACGGGGGCGGTCAGAGAGATGAGGTCAGCATGGCGACAAACTGAGGCGGACAACTTCCCTGACGCGAGCTACGATGCGTACAAGGAGAAAAGAAGAGCGTTCCAAGCTGAGATCCGAACGGCGAAACGGGAGCTATGGAGACAGACCATTGAGAACATGACGGATGCCACCGATGTGTTCAGGATGGTCAACCGACTGGGGAAAACAAACCCGGCCGGAGGACTCCCCCCGTTGACCCAGGGCGGCACTACGAGAAGGACACCGCAGGAGAAGGCCGAAGCCCTTCTGGATACCCACACCCAGCCGGCGGAAGACCGCTCGAGGACGGAGGAAGAAGCCAACCCAAGGGCAAGACTCTGGGGAAAGCTAACGCCGACAGAAGTCAGAGACGCGGTCTTCCACGCCGGGAACACGGCGCCGGGAGAGGACGGCATCCCAAACACAGCTTGGAAGCTGGCCTGGCCGATCTTTGGACAGCGCGTGGTCAAGCTTTTCAACTGCTGCCTGGAAACCGGATGCCATCCGAGAGTATTCAAGGCTGCGACGATGGTGGCGATCCCGAAACCATATCGAGACAGGAGACTCCCAAGGAGCTACCGGCTGATCTCGCTACTGTCAACCCTCGGGAAAAGCCTCGAGAGAGTGATAGCGCGAAAGCTGTCGACACAGGCGATCGAACTACGGATCATCCCGCCACACTACGCGTCAGCGGTACCCAGAAGGGCGGCCACAGACCTGACCTGGAAACTGGCGGATGTCATCGTAGGGGAATCAAAGCTCAAGAAGATCACATCGCTGGTCACCTTTGATATCAAAGGCGCCTTTGACGCGGTCAAGAAAGAGAGGCTGATAGCCAGGCTGAGAAGCCAGCTATGGCCAGAATCCCTGTGCAGGTGGGTGGCGTCTTTCCTGACGGACAGGCAAGTGAGCCTTTCTGTGGAAGGAGGACTCCCAGTGGAGAGGAAAGTCGGGGGTAGCCTACCACAGGGCTCACCGGCCTCACCGATCCTCTACATGCTCTTCATGGCAGACCTCTTCAAGAAGATGCAGAGTCTTGGATACGCAGACGACGGCTTGATCTACGTATCATCACGGTCAGTTAAGGCCAACCTCCTGTCGATAGGAGAATGGCTGAGAATGGCAACGAGATGGTGCAGCGAGAACGAGCTGGAGATCGACTGGAGCAAGACGGGATTCATGCACCTGTACAAAGGACGCAAAGCCGCAGGCATGAACGAGAAACTCCAGATGCCAGATGGAACGTGGCTGGCCCCGATGGACGAAATGAAGTGGTTGGGGGTCTGGTGGGATCCTAGCCTGAGTTTCAATAAGCACTGCAAAGAAACGATGGCGAAAGCCCGAAGGACCATCAACGTGCTTCGACGCCTCAGCAGAGTCTACTTCGGAATTCCACCAAAGTCCGCTTTGCAGGTCATAAGGGCCTGTGTGGTGCCTCAGCTGACGTACGCGGCCACCACATGGTACCCTATGGCAAGCAAGACAGCCCTGGACAAGCTGGAGGTTGTGCTAAGAGACGGAATCCGGGCAGCCTTGCCGGTCTACAAGACTACGAACAAGCCGAGTCTATACAGGTTCGCGGCTTTCCCAAGCCTCAGGTTAATCTGTCAAGAAATGATACGGGCGGGTGGGATACGCGCATACACATGCAACACAGACCATCCCCTGCACATAACAACGATAGACGGCACCATAGACAAGGCAAAGGCAATGCTCCCGTTCCCGATCAGAGATACCGACAAACTCCTGCCAGAGGGGGAGGGCCCGCCCGACCCACTAGCAGAGAAACTGAGCAAGGAAGAAGCGGCCAAGGCCCATCTTAAGCTGCTCGAGAAGGAATCTCAGGACACAATCTGGGTCTACTCAGACGGTTCGCGTGACAGCGACGGGAACACTGGGGCGGGCTGGGCCGTTTACCACGGAGGCAAGACCCTGGTGCAAGGCTCCGGGGCATGCGGGAAATACAGGGAAGTGGCGGACGCGGAAGCGATCGCAGCCCTCAGAGCAGTCAGGATCGCAGCAGAAGTTGCTCCACCACAAGCAGAGGGTCTGAATCTGTGCGTGGACAACCTAGGAGTAGCGAAGCGCATCAGCAAGCGAATGAGGAAGCCAGGCACTTCCCAACTCGAGGTCGACGAGATCCGGCGCATCCTTGCAAAGTGGGAAGGCGGAACGGAATGCCTCTCGCTGGACAAGCCGGTCGGCAGGGTACACTGGGTCCCAGGGCACTGCGAAGTCCCAGGGAACGAAGCAGTGGACCAGCTGGCCAAAGCGGGATGCAAGAGTTCGGATCTGCTGGTTCCAGAGAGGACGATGTCTCTGGCGGTGGCGAGACGCTGGAAGAACGATGCATTCAGGGCCGACTTTAAGAATTGGATGAGAGACGACTGCCTAAATACCGACCACCTTAGAGGGGCACTGGGACTCCCAAGGCCATACAAGCTGGACTGGATGAGAGGACTGAACCGAGGTACCGTCGCAAGAATCCTGGCGGCGCGCTCCAAACATGGCGGCTTCGAGGAGTACCACATCTGGCGGGGAGGGGAGGCTTTCTTCTTTCTTGCTGTGCTTGGCTTTCTTTTCTGGTTCTTCTTTTTCTTTTTGTATATGACGACTACAAGAGGAGGTCGAGTAACAAGCCTGCTTGGGAGCATACGTGCTTCTCTCGCCCAAGATCTGTGGTCAGCCTTGCAGAGGGTCAATTCTGTCCGGTAACCAATCCGGCGTCGTTTGATCTCTGTGACTCCCGTAGACGTTAAATATAACCAAGTCCAAGGCCTATATTCAAGTTCAAGTTTTCTTTCTTCAACACACATAGAGTCGCTACGAAATTGCCCCCTCCTCCTCCTACAAGTAGAAGCCCTAAATTCTTTTTTTGTTCTGCGACGACTACATGATGAAGGCGAGTAACAAGCGCTCGAAACCATGCGCGCTTCTCCCGCCTCAAATCCGTGATCGGCCTTGCAGAGGGTCAATTCTGCCCTGCAGTCAATCCGGCGTCGTTTAATCTTGGTGATTCCAGTAGACGCTAAACAGATTCACGTTCAAGCTCTAAATCTGTGTGTCAAGGCGATGCAGAAGCCGAGTGCTTCACAACCTAAACTAGAAGTAGGCGAGATCCGCCGCTAGGAGTGAGTCGCTCGAAATCTAAGCATAGCGACCCAGGAGTTACTGCAAGATGACATCCGCCAGCGGCTCCTGTCTAGGACGCGCCGTCATGCTGCCGCGAAATATCAGCAGGCAGACGCTAAATAATACAATAACCATAATAACGAGATCCGCCGCATCCTGGCGGGATGGGAAGGTAGATCCGACAACATCCGGCAAGCGAGCTGCACTAGGTCCCAGGTAATGAAGCAGACAATCAACTAGCCAAAGCGGGCTGCAGGAGCGAAGGCCTCTTGGTTCCAAGCGCGGCAGTGTCACTGACATCAGCGAGACGATGGAGAAACGAAGCCTCCAAATCAGACTTCCATCACTGAATAAAAGATGTTATGGATATTCCGCCACCATCCGGGTCAGCATCGGGTAAATACAAGATGTGTTGTGGATATTCCGCCACTATCTGGGTCAACATCGGGTAAATACAATATGTAGATATGTATAGCACGATGTGGCTCGTGAGAGAAAACTCTTCCCTTACTATAAGCAAGTTCAGCAAAAGACAATTCACAACAAAAGATGACTGCCTAGAGATCAGGCATCCTTGTGAAGCACTAAACCACACTAAATCACATGACGTCAGCTGGATGAAGGGACGCCCGAATCCTAGCCTAGCAGCGCGCTCCGGAGACGGCGACTTCCAAGAATATCATGTGTGGCTCAAACATGTCAAGGCAGAAGCACGGCGCCCAGTTGTATTTGCTCGGAAGTGAGAGTGCCGAACTACAGCTTCGCCGGACCAATTCTGTGCGGCGGCTGATCCGCTGTCATTTGGGCGACGTCTAGCGTGAAATCCTGCTAGCTGCAAATTTAGCCCCTCAAAGGCATAGGAGGGAGACCTTTGGACTCGACGCCCAACGCAAGGGATGTCGAAAGACGACATCACCCAGGACGCTACCGCCCACAACATACCATCGCAGTGCCATAGAAAACCAGTAGGCAGATGCCAGATAGAGCAAACACACAAACAAAGCCATGCAGCGGAGCCCAGCTGCAAGATAAAAGCGAGTGGCAAACCTGCTTAGGGGCATGCATCTGGACTTCTCTCAACAAAGCGTCGACCCCCGCCTTGCACAGTTTTAATTCTGCTCGGCAGCCAATCTCGCTTGATCTCAGTGACTCCCGTATGCTAAATGTGCCCACGCTCGCCTTGAGTCTTTAGAAGGGCGAGAGTTCTGGGAAAAGGGTACAAGTGCGGTAGGTTCCAGACCACCTAAGCCTAAATAGAAGCAAGCAGGCGGACAGATGTGGAAGCGAAACTGGGGCACCAAGAAACGGATCCAAGCGCTTACATCAGCCTAGCCGAAGCACAGAGCCAAAAGAAAAGTCAACTACTTACTAAGAAGTGGGAAAGGCAGGCCTAGCCACGGGTGTTGCCGCGAATTCAGCCACTAGGGCAACTTTGACAGACGTGTGGGGCACTACAGAGGCTATAGAGTCAGGCTTTCGCAGACAGACAAGCTACCGAAGGGCACGCTAGCGACAAAGCGAGCTGCTAGCGTACTACACAGTAACCTCACACTTCTAGACAGAGAAGAGAGACGCAGTCTAAAGTTACCCCCAACATTGCTTTCGGCGAGGAAATGCAACCAGAAGAAGACAAGAGATAGCGGACGAGAGGCAAAAAGATGACAGGCCCGGAAGGTGTCGAGGATGACTCCAAGACGGGGTTTCGGGAGCCCGTGTTCCCAACGACCGACCAGCAACAACAGCTGCTGCTCCACCAGGCAGAGATCAAAACTAGCGTGCTCTGCCAGAGCCAGCACCCCATGCCGCCAGCCTTTGGCCTCCTAAAACAAGCTATCTCTTCGCGTGGCCAAAAACACTAGATAAGCAATGTTGATGCCTCGTCCCCCGGAGAGGCGCTCAGGCATCATCACCTAGCGGAACAGTCTAGGCCCCCTAGCTGCAGAAAGCCGGTCGGGTGCTCAAAGGTCACAGGAGATCCTTAACGGTCGACAGACACCTGCCAACTACTGACTACCCAAAAGTGGCGTTAGAAGCCGCCGACACCACCCACGCTAATCCCATCCAGAGCACGTGGTCGCATTGCTGAAGAAACAACAGTAAGCAAACTTCAAATAGGGCAGTCAAGCGCCTGACGGCGTTTCTTTTTAGGCTGGCGTTGTTCCATCCCAGCAATCCCCGTAACGTTAAATATATCCAAGTCCCATGTTTCTTTTTGGGTAGGCGTGAGCGTGCCAATCGGCGGAGCTCACCCTACCGGGAGCTGCCTTCTCTTCACTAGCAGCTACTGGGGCTAGCAGGGGAAACCCTAAAAGGGGCGAGAAGAGCCCCCAACCAACGACGTCTACGACGGGAGTCAGCTGATGTCATGATCATAATGTATTATTCCAGGGTTAGGGCATACAGAGCTCTAGGTCACCTGCTGATTGACCCACGCATGATGCCCTATTCATGAAGGCCTTTTTCTCGGAGATGCGTTGGATAATGCTTATGAAGTCTATGCAAGTCCAGGCTGTTGCTGCTTATTCCGCCTCGTTTTGTCCACACTCGGCACAAAACATAGGGTGTCGACGGCGTAGCACTAGCCAAACGACAATAATAGGCTGCCATATGGCTACTATACTAGTCTTTTGTTTTTTTCCGGCTTGCCCAAAACGACGAAGCCGTCCGTTCCACAATACTACTTTTATATTGCGCTAGTATTAACAGAACCAAGAACCACAGAAACATCAGTGTTCCCTGCCCTGTCCTTTCTCGTCAACCTTATGCAGGCGCACAGACACTGGTCCAAGGATCTTATGCATTTATGTGACCTGAGTTCGTAGGAATTAGTGGGCTTCTTTTGTCCATGACTAAGGCGGGCGGGGGAACGAAATAAGCACCAAAATTTATAGGACCTAAAAATGCCAACTAGTGGTTAGATGATCGTGACGCAAGGACTAACACAGAGGCGTACACCTGCAACCATGCGCCATATTGGAGTAATGGCTGCAAAAACCTGCTTATGTATGCTTGCAGACTCGCTGGAAAGCTGCAGCCTACGCTCCGGCCGGTCTAAGCACAGCAGCACCTCTCTCTACTCAACATAGCAAGCCACACGCACACGAGAAAACACGCAACGATATGAATCAAAAGCCTTGACATCTATTATAATATAGAAGAGCATAAACTAAACCGGAACAAAAATGTGAAAAGAAAAGACATGCTCAATTATTCTGCGCGCCTCAAGTAAAAGTAACGCCAGTGTGTGGAAGAAAAGAAAAAGAAAGAACTTGGAAAAGAAAAGAATGATAATGATGCATATTTTGGGGGGGGGGGGGGACGTGGTAAGAGAAAGAAGGAAAAGCAAGAGAATGCTAAATAATCTACTGCAGCGAGATCTTAGCTGATACAGTGGGTATAACTTGAAGTGAAGACGTAGCCAAATGAAAATGTTATGGTAACAAATAAAGCAAGAGTAGAGTAGAGTAGAGAGTAGAACTAGTTTGCTTGCCGAAGACGTGAGAGGGGACAAACAGCAGCATGTCCTCCCCCTCTATCTGGGATCTGGGAACTCGGAATTAAGTGCTTAAACACGGACCTCGTCCTTGGACATCTCGCCGCCAGAGTGCTCAGCAGCAGTCTGCTCAGCAGAGGTGACGTGGTTGGAGGAGTCCCACTTGTGGGAGGTGATGGGGTTGACGCCCAGGATGTACATGGTGTCAATCTCCTCCAGCGAGCGGTCCTTGGACTCGATGACGAAGAAGAAGACAATCAGGACCAGGGCACCGCAGCAGCCGGCAAAGACCAGGCCGTACAGGTAGCCAATGGCGTTGATGATGAAGCGGGTGAAGAAGGACATGAGGAAGTTGAACAGCCAGTTGGAGGCAGTAGCCAGGGCCATGCAGGGAGCACGGTACTTGGCGGGGTACAGCTCAGCAACGACAGCCCAGACCAGGGGTCCCCAGGTGGTGGCGAAGGCGGCAATGAACAGGCAGGAGAAAACAATCAGGATGTTACCGGCGGTGGGGGTGTTCTGGGGGTTGGCGTGGTCCAGCTTGTATTCACCGACAAAGGCGAAGACGAAGAAGCACATCATCATCCAGGCGGCACCAAACATGAGGGCGTTGCGGCGGCCACACTTCTGGACAACGTAGAGACCACCGAAGGTGCAGACCACGTTGACACTGCCCAGGATGATCTGGGTAATGTACGAGTTGGACAGACCGGTGGCGGAGAAGACAGTGGTTCCGTAGTAGAAGAAGAAGTTGGCACCGGTAAGCTGCTGGCCGGCCTGCAGCGTAATACCCAGGACAGTACGGTAGAGCATGCCGGGGCCAGTGAAGATCTCCAGAATGTTGGTGTTGACAGCAGCCTTCTCCTCCTCAAGCTTGACGCGGATCTCGGTCAGCTGGTTGCTCACGGAGCGGTCGTTCTCGTCAACACCGGCCAACTTGGCAATAGTAGCGCGGGCCTCGTCAACACGGCCCTGGCGGTAGGCGAAACGGGGCGACTCGGGCAGGACCAGGATACCAAGACCCAGGATGATAGCCCACAGGAAGGAGATACCGTTGGGGATTCTCCACGAGCCCGAGTTGTTGATGCCCTCGGTGCCGAAGTTGATCATCTCAGCAGTCCAGATACCCAGAGTGATGAACAGCTGGTACATGGAAACCAAGACACCACGGATAATAGCAGGGGCAGACTCAGACTGGTACATGGGGACGGAGACGGACAGGGAGCCAATACCGAGACCAGTTACCAGGCGACCCATGGCGAACTGAACCCACTGGGAAGAGGAAGAGATCTCGACAATGGTACCAATGCAGCAGAAGAAGGCGGAGACGGAAATGCACAGACGACGACCCAGAGTATCGGCGATCTTGCCGGCAACCAGAGAGCCGAACAGGGCACCAATGCACAGGAAACCGACGATAGTACCCTGGCGGGCAGCGGAGAACTGGTAAGTGCCGTCGCTGGCGAGCTCACCGAAGCGACGGGCGTAGTCCTTCATGGAGAAGAAACCGGAAATCTGACCACTATCAGGGGGAAAGAGAAAGTGTTAGTATGAGCCAATCAACTCTCAGCGCGCGCGCAAGACAACGAGATGGATGGAAGCGCAAACTCACCTGACGTAGCCGAACATGAAGCCACCAATAGAGGCCACACCGCCTAGGAAGCAGGCCATGAAGGTGACGCGCTGGGTGGCAGCATCGTTATTGCTGGACGAAGGGTCGGCCTTCTCGACCTGGTCGGTCTGTTTCTTGAGGAAACCCATGGCGACAAGTTTCAATGGGTGTATAGAAGAATATTAAGAGACTAAGAGAAGGATGTTCTGTCGACGTTCTAGAGATGGACAAGAGAGGGGAGGGGGTGGACCACAGAAGGAAAGAAGACTCGGGATAAGACAATGTTCGGGGAAGAGATGAAGAGAAGGGAGTAGAAGAAGAGTGATGAACGAGAGTGAAGAGATAACTTTTTGGAAGCGAATAAAGAGGCGGATGCTCCAGACTTTTATTCTTGAGCTGAAGCCGATGAATTCGTGGGGAAAGGAGGAGAACGACACACACAGAGGCGGAAAAAAAAAAAATAAAAAAACAAATAAATAAAAATAAGAATTAATCGGCCAATTGATCGAAGCCATACACAAGATTAAATCTTCCTCCCCCCCAAAAAAAAACTAGGCTATTGCTTTCGTCGCTCATGCTCTTGCTCTCTCTCTCTCTCTCTTGCTGTTTCCCTTTGCAATGACGTTAAGAAACGTTCCCAATGGGGAAGACGACACTTACTTTGGCAGATTCCTATTGGCGACAGCATGGGGCACTAACAATTTGGCGGGGAACCCCCAAAGTAGCTAGCCCATGACGACGATAAAATTCAATAAACTCGCCAAATCTCATCCTGATTGGGTATCGTTCTACCGTGGTAACCCTGCAGCAGGTCATGTGCCAACGGAAGTGCCTATTTTGGCATTCATGCGTGTGTTTGTTGTTTTGATCTTATTTTTGACACCGTGTGGGGCCCCACCTCACACCCAAGGAAGGAGCGATGTGTTTTTTTTTTTTTTAGTTTTTTTTATTCCTTTTTCTTCCTCCTTCATTTTTTTAGGCCCTGCTAAATCCCAAGTGCCCTTTTTGCAGTTAATTTAGACAACTGAAACAGCGAAAGCACAGCACAGGGAAAAAAAAGAAGGGAAAACACCAAGGGAAAAGGACGAAGAAAATCGTGCCAGCCCTGCCACCCAGCAAGCGCTCATGCCCGGACTCTCCTAGCAGGCCATCACAAATAAAGAACAACAAAGGTGTTGTTTATTCTTTCCTCAGTCGAGCAGGCGCGGGGGGGGGGGGGGGGCCGTTCTTACTTCCTTTGTCGCGTGACTACCCAGACGAACAGAAAACGAAAAAAAAAAAATAAGAAGAGATTAAATCTAGGTAAGCAACTACCAAGAACTTTATTCGTCTGCTAGCAGAAAAATCCCCTACAATTGACCGAATATAGCACCCAGGCTAAGGTTGTTTCCCAGTATAAAAGAGCCGCCAAGTTCGAATAACACCGGATGGTCCGAGATTCGGTCCGCTTGTGGGGCCACAACTTTTTTTCTCTTCTTTACGTGTTATAGACGCGCCCAAACCCAGCATAAAACATCTGAGGCTTATTATCTCTTTGCACGCCCGGCTTCCCAGTGCCGAAATGATGCTCCATGCTGCAGTGGTGGATATAGCGCCGTCGACCCCTGCAAATCACGTTGTCCTCTCTCTCACAGCAGGAAACGGTCGGTGGTGTGCCCCCCGGCGCTGGCCAAAACCCAGGACAGTCACAGGCTAGGCTGAGTGAGCCTATCTTCTGCACCACTTGTCAAGAAACAAGCCCCTGGAATATAGCGCCTATAGCGCCATTATGTCGTACCCCCTAGACAGCCAGTCTAACCCTAATACAAGGAAGCGGCTAATGCAGCATGCCCTTGGACAATGGAGGCTCTGCGGCAGAAGTCCATCGAAGTGTCGAAATAGAACCCAGCTGCTGCTTCTGTCTGGTCGCATCCCTGTGAAAAGGGCCGGTTCGTCTAGGAGCCTCGCGACCTAATTGCATATGAGAAAAGAGACAAGAACTAGCACTACGCTCGCTCACCTCATGCTTGCCTTACCGACTGCTGGTCTTTTTTTTTTTCTTCTTCTTTTTTCGTCACTGTCGCTCTGCCTCCCTATGACGCTGTCAAGCTTAAACTGTCACTTGCCGCTGTCTTCTCTCGGCCGTTCTCCTGCAACAAACCGCCCAGCCCTGTGTTATTCCCTGATTTGTCCCCCTGCCCTTTGTCTGTCTCGTCTGTCCTCTTCCTCCTCCTGCTTCCACCATTGACATCCGGGCCTACTCCATACTATTGCTGCTCCTCCCCCGCCACCCCGGAAACCATCCCCCCACAAACCATATTGCAAGAGAGAAAAAAAGATGCTGAAGAGAAGATCGTAGGCCTGGAGGATGGGCCTTCTCCCCCCCCCCCCCCTTTGGTTCCCCTTCCTTCTCCCCTGCTCTCCCCCGCGCCACATTTTCAGTGGACTCGGCTTATACGCGGTGCTTCTTTTTTTTCTTTTTTTTGTCCTTCCCTTCACTCTTACACTTGCCCCAACCATCGAATCCCCCGACTTTTCTTTCCCTATTCCCCCTCAATCTCTCCAGGAAATACACAAAATAGAGTCACGATCAGACCAGCAGGCCCGAGTTGGCCCATGGGGTATTTTGGGCTTGGCTTTCTTTTTCCTTCTATGGAGTTTTTCGAGGCATAGCCCGCTCTTGTCTCCGGATTCGAGAACAAAAAAGAGATCCAAGCTGTTAAAATCCGGAGACGCCTACTAGTAGTGCTTCTGCGCGTGACTTCCGGTGGCGGTTGATCTGGGGTTGTGACAAGTCAGTAGCACGCCACTCAACCACCAGACAAAAGCAATATTTGACATCCGACTCAGAGACCCCATGCTCGGTACTCGGTCTTGACCGGCCACACGGGCAAGAGCAGCAGGCTCGGCCAACAAAACGGCTGCTCAAAACGGACACGCTTGTCGTACCACGCTGAGAAAAAGTATCGTGTAGTTTCTGCTGCCTCTCCTATCCCTAGTGCTAAGACGAACGTTTTACCTTGCAGTGAATGAGCCCTAGCTAGCTGAGCCCAGCAGACGTGCTTCTTTCTTTCCATTTGCACTGCTGCCCCCCCCCCCCTTGCCTCGTCTTCTTTCTCATTGTAAATCTCTTTCTTCCTTTCTTTTTTGGCTAATAGCACATCAACAATGCGGCTCTGCACAGCAAAGGCCGGCTGACATGGAGTTATCCATGTAATTGAGACAACTGAGGCTCTTAAGTCAGCCCTTGTTCTATCTGCATTCGGCCCGAGAGGATCGGTCCTAGTAAATTTGATCTGATCTGCAATCCCGGGACTGGTAACAGTACTAGTATTACTACTGTTGTCTTCTTTAGTGCATGTCGAGGTACTGCTAGGGTTACCAACTATCTCGTTTTCCATTAACTCCATACCACAAGCCCATGCTACCCATGCCAGCAGCATTAAATCATACACGTAACTTCTTGTATATGCCGTGCAACAAAAGTCGGCAGCGAGGCTTTGCCTGAATCTAATCTCTCTTGTTCCTTGCTTTTGGGCTCCAGCTTTGCTACCTGCTTGTCTCTGCAGTTATCTTCGTGAAGTGCGCTGGCTATCCTCCCTCACCGTGCACAGCACGGCATAGCATAACCTCCCCCCAAAAAAAAAAAAAAAACCCCGGGCTCCATGCTGCCCCGACCGCCTCGTTCCACCTTCACTAATAATCTCCTCCTAGCTTTTCCTCCTCCACACGTTGTCATGACGAGACCACACGTACCAACAACAAGCAATGTGGGAAGTTATGATGACGAAAATGATCCACGAGATGGGACGTTGTCCTCTTTCAACTTTGAGATGGGGCCCCCGTCTGCAACCTTGGATGAAAGAAAGCTAGGATCCTGTAGATACCCCCCGTCGTCAGTCACGGCCTATTCCTGATTTTAGAGAGAAAATGCTGTCCGCATGACCCTTCAGAAATTTCAAGTTGGGAATGGATCAGGCTGGTAGAGCAGAATGTCAGCTCATCATTGTTCCAGCTAGACTAGGCTAACTAACACAAGGGTCTTCCCTTATTCCCCCCCTCCTTCTTCTCTCCCTTTTCGTTTCTCTCCTTCAGGTTTACGTGACAAAGCACAATTCGTTTCCTACATTGTCCTTCGGAATTAAACCGGGTTCTTAGCATAGTAGAGGGAGTTCCAGAAAGACAGTGCAGTGCGGCTCTGCTAGCCCGGCGTTCCACTGTCATTTGCGCTAAAGGCCCAGGATTTCTACTAGCGAAACACGCTGGCGCAGCGTGCAGACTGGCTAGGATTGGGTTGGGACGTGAAATATACCTCTAATTTAAGCTGTGACAGAATGAATGAGTGGCTGGTTAGCCAAGTGAGATTCCATTTGGACACGGTGCGTTCATGGCTACATGGGAGATGGATAAATTCTGCAGTGTCAGAGCTTGGCCATACTTGTGGGTTGTGGTATCTGGATCGAGATATAAAACGCCGGACTCAGCCCTAACTCTACAAGTATATGGGCTGGTTGAGCTGCCCAGGCCTAGACGCTGAAGCCTTGCGTTACACCTATATATGCACATCGTGCTCTATTTGGCGTCACGCAAAATGCTAAATGTTGCGGTGATTAGTTGGAATCTTATTTTACGCTACTGGCGACTGAATGCCTTTGGAATACTAGCTGTTGATATTTAACTTGAAAGTTTGCTGCTAAGCTTCTCTATCCCCTGGCTCTTTTTTTGACCTGCTAGTTCCCCCTCATTCAACGGACGTTCTTCTTTTTTCTCAATGGTCCAAACCAAAGCCGGAGGCAAAACAGCGACATGTCGGAGCCCTTTGGAGATCTAGACCGAGATGGTGTCGGTTCTCTCCCTTTCGCTGACAGCGACGGAGGAGAAGGGCTGGTCGAGCTTCTGGACAAAGAAGAGATGGAAGGATCAGGGGAGTCAATCGAGCTGTAGAATCCGTACGGATATGACTCCTGTGGGTATTTGCCAATCCAGTAGGTGCCACAAGGAACACCCTCCGGATACTGCCCACTGCTCGTCTGCTTCTTTTGCTTGCGTGAGTGTGAGAAAGGGTGTCGTCTCGCGTGTTTTGCGTCTTCATTTTTGCTGCTCTTGGGCCGACTTGAGGACGAAGGCTTCTTGCTCTTCTCTTCCCATGGGACCACATAGAACGGAGCTAGGTACGGATCCTGGTCGTCAACTATCTGGAGCAAATCGCGCTTGGCCTCAGTAGTAGTGGAAGCTTGCTGCTTCTGTTGCTGCTCTAGCGTAATATCATCTAGCTCATCTCTTGGCTCAACTACTGGAACAGTGTCTGCTTGGCTTCCCAGTATGCTATCGGCACAAATGGAAGCATAATGCATAGGCTTGATGCTATGGTCTTGCCTGAGCTCTCCTATTAGGGTTATCGAGGGCCTGACTAGGGCTGGGCTGCGATTGCCCCGCTGGCGCTGGCTATAGTTGGAAGTAGTAACGTGACCAGTAAGCTGCTGATCTTCAAGGTGCTTGGGTGATTGCCGAAGGTCTTTTCCATCGTAGGCTTCTTCTACCCAGCGGGTGACTGGCCTTGTGTACTGAAGCAATTCCTCTGGCAATGCACAATCCCGAGGCTCAGGAATAAAGGCTGGGTATACCGGGCCGGGTCTGTGCGTTGCTGCAGAGTGCATCTCGGTATAAGTGTAGCCACCGGGATACACCTGACTCACGGTCCAACCTTCAGGCATAGCAGTGAATACAGGCTCTGGAAAGACTGGGAGATAGGGAGGGGCTACCTGGGCCTCAAGCTCTGACTGGCGGGCCAGCCGATGGATTTCTCGAAGGCGGCGACGATCGTGGCGTCTTTGGCGGGAGGCGCGGGCTTTAGCCTTCTTAGACGCCTTGGCTTTGGAACTCGAGGCTCCTTTTTCTTCCTTTTGTTTCCCAGTGATCAGGAGAGCAATGATAGAAGCTGCAATGAGAACAGCAAGACAGCCTAAAACAGCAGCAATAGTAGTGGCCTGGTGATCTGAGGAAGAGCGAGGTAAGATGGATAGCTGGCGGGGTAAAGATATATGACTAGAAGTCGGAGCGGGCGACATGATATATCAGTTAGTCACGGCAGCCGGTGTGAGCGGGGCAAGACTGGGATGTGTCTGGAAAGTAAATGCACTGCGGATGGGAAAGAAGAATCCCGTATATATTGGCTGCGCCATGCTGTATGTAGTCTTTACATGTAGTAACTATTAAAGCAGTGTACGGGAAACTGCCATAAATGGGCACTATTCTTGTGGTACTACACATTGTTTGTTTTAAGGTTTGCTTGAGAAACAGAAACTGCCACAATTGCTAGCTTGTGGGGACCAGATGAAAAAGGACAGGCAGTTGCAGTGTTTATTAGAAACATGGCTTTTCTGTGTCAAACAGGCAACTTCCTTAGGGAACCTTCGCGAAGGCGGCTCACCACAAACATGCCACCCCCCTGTTTACTGCGTATTATACTTGGCCGTTCTATTTTGCAAAGCTCTCTTGCTGTCCCAGGTGAACCATCGTGTCGTCTTCTGTTGCATCATCTTCAGAGAGAAATGGAAACGAAAAGGGCGCATTTGACCGTGTGGCAGGCTTGCTTTCCTCAGGGTCGGTGATGGCCTTGCCCTCGTCTAAATGAGTGAGCGAGCTGCGCGAAGAGCTTGACCTGACTCCTCCAGGGCTATTAGAGGCTTTCGGCACTTCCGCTACGCTGCTAGGCTCTAGGCCCACTGGCGGGCTGCCACGAAGAGATGCAGTCGATGCTGGCTCCTGCTCTCGGACGACTAGGCGCGATGTAGGGATAATGGTAACAGTCGAAGCCATGCATCCTTCAACACCCGGAGCCTTAGAGGCGTCTGTAGCGGGTCGGTCTTGGATCTTGTCGTGAGTGGCGCCGTTGCGTGCATGGGATGATTGAGATGGTTTTCGTCTGATGTTGGTAAATGGGTATGAGTAGTTTGTTAACGGCGGGGCCGAGCGTGGCGACATGAGGCGACGGTGGACGTTTATGGGCCGATTGGCTTGCGGAAACGTGGTGTTTTTATTCTCATATGAACTGTCGGGCTCTGATACAGCGTAGGCGGCGAAACGCGGCGATAGTGAGGCTGTTTGTGTGTGCATGTTTGCAGACGACATAGCATGGGAAGTTGGAAGCTACACAGAGAACCAAAGAGGAGCAAATAGCGATGTCTGCATACTGATTAGAGGTATTTATATTGAAAAGCTCTTTGGTATTTCCTTTGTTTACGTCGCGGTGCTGGCCATTTTTTTTTTCGTTGGCCGGTCACCAGCACCTGTAGGAATGCTATGTCGATATAGTAAAGAATTTGAACCAGACTAGACGACTAGACAACGCCATTTGTTTTCGTGGGTGCAATTAACAAACAGCAAAATAGTAAACAAGGCCTCTCCGCTTCTACGGCGACACTATGCTGGGTAGCTGGAAAGCCTATGCTATGGATAATCTACATGTATTTGCTTGGAAAAGTAAGACGACGGCCTTCTCATGCAAGGAGGATCATTTGACTTTGGGCAACTGCCTATCCAGCCTAGGGATCAACTCGCGACCGGGTTTCACGTGATCCTATTTGTGTAACATTAAGACTGCCTGCCTACTCTTGCCCCGCCTTCCTAGTTGGTTCCCATCCTGCCCAAAATCAGTGTGAGCGGCTGCAGACAACGCCGCGGCAGCAGATGGGACCAGCGCAAATCTGGCACCACAGACAACTATTCATCCAGACAGCATGCTCACGTCGACTGGTGGCGTCTATCCGCCCAGTGTAGGGGCTATATGTAGAGTACGTGCCGCCGCCTCCAGGGTAGCCATGGCGGAGGGTTACTTCAACGCCATTTCCCGGGAGACCTAGGTTGACCTGGCTCCACATACCCATGTTCCAGCCAATAGCCCCTGGCGGTGCCGCAAACTGAGCACCTGCAGCGTCATATTGTCTCTGAAAAATGTCAAAGGATCGTTCATGGTTACGAGCGCGGTATTCGAAGGGGGGATTCACAGGCCATGTCTGATTTGGCATCGAGTATCCGGCCACCCAGCGACCTGCTCCAGATTCGGGGGGGCTGCTGTATCCCCCCCATCTTCTGGCCCTCGCCATGCTTTCGGCCGCGGGGCTTCTCTGGGCGTTGTAGCCGTACTCAGACTCGCCGGGCGCGACGTCCTCTCGGCCCCTGGTGCTGTGTCTGGCGGGGAGAGGAGCCTGGGGAGTGCTCGTGCTCCAGTGCTGTGACCACCGGCTACCCTCTATCATGCCTTCTGTGGCTGGCGCTCCATCATCGGTGTCCGAGCCTTCGCTTTGCGCCCATGAACGTCTGCGCCGGGTTGTGCGTCTAGACATGCTCCTCGAGACGGCTACTCCACGCGGAAGGGTCTCTGCTTGTGCTAGGATAGTGCCACTCTCCGACCCTGCTAGAATATCATCGCTTCCTGCTTGGCTAAAGGAGACCGAGGATGTCGCTGGGCTGTGGAGCGGGCTAGGGCTGGCGAGGGAATGGTGTGCAGTAGTGCCTTGCTGCCTAGGGCGATAGGCTAGGCGTGTGTGGTTGTGCTCTTGCCTCAATAGAGACTCGTAGGAGTTTGCTGCTAACCAATATTAGATGCTGTTAGCATGGCGTGCGATAGATGAAGATTAGATGATGGCGCGTCTTAAAAAGCTAGCTCACAAGATGCAACTGAAAGTCTTCTGCGGCGAGACCGAGGGCGAGTGGCTTGGCCTTGTGTATCGAAGTTGACACTGTAGTCGTCAGACATTGTGGCAAAGATAGAAGCAAACGGCGAGGAACAAGACGTGGTAGAGCAAGACGATGAGCAGAAAAATGCAGTGAACATATGGCGTAGAAGAAGAAGGAACGGAGATGATGGAAAGAAGGGGATAGAGAATATATAGCAAGTAGCCTGAAGCAAATTAAGAAACACCAACTGGCTGTTCCCTCTACCCATGATGTTTGTTTGTCTTGGTTGCCTGCAGATTAGACAACGAATCACAAACACAGCAGTAGGTGATTGAGTAGGCACTACAAATTGAATCCTTGTTTGCAAAGCTGTGCGATAGATGAATACTAACTGGCCAGCTTGGAGCGCACTTTCGCCTTGCCTCTCTTCTCGCCTTGCCTCTCTTCTCGCCTTGCCTCTCTTCTCGCCTTGCCTCTCTTCTCGCCCCGCCTTCTTTTTACTTTTCACTGTTTCTCTCCCCCAAACTTCCGCCTTGAGCCTGCTCAATGCTCTATGCTCTATGCTCTATGCCCTCCGCTCCCAACACCCAGAGTATACATAAAAACTTGCATCAGTCTCTGAAATCATCCCAAGAAATTCTCTCCAGCTCCGCCAGCACAACCATGTCCGGGTCGCTGTTATCTGTTGACCTTGCAATGGCTGCCAGCAGATGCTCCTCTACACGATGCAACTGTCTCTCTTCCTTCCGCCGCTCGCAGTCCATTTCGCTCTCCACTCTTCGGCGGTCCTTTTCTCTGGCTAAATTGGCCCTGCGCCACTGGATCTCCACCATGTGTTTCCACGACGGCACGCGGTCTCCCCTCAGAAAACGGTTACTGACGTCGCGCCTCGAGTCTGCATTGCCGACACTCACTTGGCGGCTGCCGAGAGCCAACGCTTGTCCGTGATAATATGCCCCCGAGACAGTCTGTGAGCTGCATCGGCTTTGCAATGGACTCATTGTCGATGGCACACCAAGGTCATCATGGATAAGCTCCGGGCTGTACCTGCAGCAGGCTGTGTACGTCTGTGTCTGTCTATGCAACTGCGACTGCAGCTTAGAATGGCTCGACGATGGTCTGCCCTGGCCGAGTGGTGAATATGCATATAACGAGCCGCCTCGGATATGTTCAGGGGAGAACAAGCCAGATTGTGGTGGCGGCGAGCCGTGGAGGGTGTGTAAGGGATAGACAGCAGAATTTTTCTCGTGGCTAACTGGAGCCGATGGTGCGGCCGGAGACTTGAATGGAGAAGATGGCAATGGAAGAGGAGGGGACCCCAAGCCAGCTTCTTGAGACGCGGCTGGCACTTGGCAAGGCTTCGAGGGTCTTGAAGCAGGCGGTGCAGTCTTGGTGATGTTCTGGGTAGACATGAGCGGCGAAGACTCGTACGCAGGCAGGCTGGGTTCTAACGAAGGCTCCCGTGAAGATGCTGTTGGCGTTGCTGGCTGTACCTTTAGGGGGGAGCGGCTGCTTGGACTATCGCATGGACAGGCGAGAAGCTCCGGCTTGGAGGGCGCGTGGGGAATCAAGAGTTCAACGGTAGCGTTAGTCTGCCGCAAAGGCTCGGGCCCTTGATCGAAGTCGGGCATCGAAATATCGCTGCAAGTATCAGCGTGGTCTGCAAGAGTGCGCATCATTTCGTAATGTAAAGAATTAAGATGGGCGAGGAATAGTAAACGCACGAGTCCGTAGCTCCAAGATTTATGTTTGCACGTAGTTGTGTCCATCTTATCTACATTTGGGTCTCGTTGATGCAGGGCAACCAAACAGAAGACGCCAATCATACCATCACCGGGGTCACGGTCGTAAGGTTCTGTTTGATGCTCTGTGTAACAGTCAACACTGTCTAGATGAATTACATAATACCATTAAACATACGTTGGCTTTAGTAAACGGCAAAATCGCTCTAAGCATAATAGAAAGTCTACCCGGGCCATTCCCCGGGCCACCACTGAGCTCATAAGCTCGTTTGGGGTGATCTTTGTGGTACTGTTCCTCCCTCAAAAGATTGATAGATCACACACAACGCACTAAGCTCGAAACTCGATCCCCATTATCCCTCAGCATGACTTGTCGCCGCGGCGCTTGGAAGACTCCTTAAGGCGAGGTCAAACGTCCACACTGAAGATGGCTCTGGCCTAGTCTCAGGAACAATTTCGCCATCATCTAGGGGTTGACATTCCCCAACCAACTCGCCAGTCCGGAAATCTGATCGAAAGAGGGGGGGCGGCGACATGGACACCAATGAGGATATTCTTGCGCCGTCACCTCCCCTCAATGAAGGGGTAGCAGTCATATCAATTGCGACAGGAGATAGGAAGGCTCTCATAAGACTGCCCATGCGCGGTATTCTGACGCGAGCCTTCCTTCCGTGACTTCCACACACACTTTGATCGGCAAGACGGCCACATGTTCTACAGCAGAATGGACACTTGCAGCGACAGCGAGGGGCACCACGGCGATACAGCCTTATGATGGTGTCATACAGCTGCCGGACACGGCCGGGGGACTGCTGGGCCTGTCTAGCAAAGGCACAGGAGCCAGCGTCGAAGCGCACAGAAATCAGGAGCGGACGGTAGCGGAAGGACGACACGGGAGATGGGGCGGATGTAGCTGCTCCGGTGGCAATGCCGGGTTGAGCCTGAGGCGACGGCGAGGTACCGCGGTTAACGCCGTAGGCATATATGACGCCGGTGCCGGGCCGGACGGGCATGTTGAGCATGCGAGGGCACAGAGAGAGTTCGGCTGGGGTGGCACGGCCCATGATTATTTGCTGGATTATGGTTTCAAGAACAAGCAAACGGCGTGATTGGGGCAGGGCAGCATAACTAGGGTGATCGCCAACAGAAAAGCCATCCATATCGCCGAACTGGAAGAGTGCCATGTCGGGCCGACTAGGGACCCGATACATGCCGTAGTTTGACATGGGGGGCAAGACGTAAAGATAATGTGGGGGGGGGGGGGGACGGGGGTATCCTCAAGGCTCTGTGGCGCGTGTGTACTACAGAGCTACTGCACAAGACAAGTACAGACCCAAGATAAAAGAAGGTAACGTAAGAGAAGCAGAGAAATCAGATCAGGTATAGAAAAGGCGGTGAAGCAGGGTAATCAGCGAAGCTTAAAGATACAGCAAGTGTTTGGCGTTGATAGCCGCCCAACCAGGGACAATAAAAGATGATGGATATGGCTGGTTCAATGGCCAGAGCCAGGTCAATACAAGCAGGAGATGCAAGAAAAGGAACGGCGCAATGGCTTACAAGTGTAGACAAGAGAAGCAGAAGAAAAGAAGGGCTCAAAACAAGAGAAGAGGTTGGAGTGGAGAGAAAAAGAGGGCCTCGCGCGCCTAAAAGGGCGGTGCTGCGTTTAGCGCGCCTATGGCGACAAGGAAAGTGCCAGCAAATGAACATGCATATAGACGAATGATGCAGGTAACGAAGCGAGCCAGGCAGAGACACGGAGCCACGGAGACACGGGGACGCGGAGACAAGGAGACAGGAACGGCTCGAGATAACTTCAAAGACCGTCATGTTTCCTCTGCCCAAATCGGTCCGTTCGTGAGGGCTGCTGCATCCCTTTCTACCCCCGTCTCCCCTCTCCTCCCCTCTCCTCCCGCCCCCCTTCCTCTCCCTCTCTATCCACTTCCCAGCAGCTCCTTAATGTCCTCAATACGCGCCATCTTCTTTTCATCCTCTCCCATCATGCCCAGGCTCGACGCAATAAACTTCTTCCTGTCCTGGATCTTCAGCATGCGCACCTCCACACTGCTCTGTACTATGAACCGATACACCTTAACTTCCTCCGTCTGGCCCATGCGATGCACCCGGTCTATTGCCTGGGCCTCTGCCGCAAAACTCCACCATGGGTCCATCATATACACGCGCTTGGCCTGTGTTAAGTTTAGCCCTACACCGCCAGCCTTGAGACTAAGCAGCAAGACCGTGAAGCGCTTCGACGCGGCAAACTCGCCAAGCACAGCTGCACGCGCTTTCTGTGCCATGCTACCGTCTAGCCGCAGGAAGCGGATATGGACGCGGGCCAGGGCCGGCTCGATAATGTCGAGAAAGCTCGTAAATTGCGAAAATACGACTGCCTTGGCCTTAGCATCTTCCTTACGCAAAGCCCGCAGATGCGCAACGAGCGCCATAACCTTGGACGACGAGTCATGGGAGCCTAGGCGCTGCAGGCTGATCCGCGTGTTGCTTTTGTCTAAGCCGCCTGTGACTTCAGCTGTTTCATCGCCCTCATCTTCCTCGTACCGAACCACCTCGTAGAGCTCTCGTGTATTTATCGGCTGCCGGCAGCTAACGCAGCGCGGCTGTCGGCCTTTATCGGTCTCGTGGCGCATATATTCCAATAGACACTTCTTGCAAGATGAGTGCCAGCACCCCGTAACAGTCTGTTCCTCCATAGGCTCCTCCGTGCAAATTGGACACTCGGCATCGGCTTCTCGGCGTATCTGCTCAAGCGCATGGGCTCCAAAGCTCTTAGCCTTGGAATCACCAGCAGCAGCATCTTGGTCCACATCAGCGGAAAACTTCTGCAGCAAATGATCGAGGTCCATGTCATCTGTGAGGCCGTCCGAGGCATCGGCCAAAGCTGCCTGATCCGCTTCCTCAGCAACCAGCGCCCGGTTTCTGATCAGGACAGGATGGCAGCACACCTGGCGCAGACGCATGATCTGGGCAAAGATACTCGTATAAGCCTTAAACACAGTGCCATTGGCCATGTTCTCCGACAGGCTGTTTTGAGCCATGGCGAGGACGTGGTTGTAGATATCACGCTCCGTCTGTGACAGCTCGACCTCCACGATTTCGATGACCTTGGCGGGCAGTGGCACCAGTGGCTCGCCGGATGGCGTCTTCATGTCCTTAGTGCGACGCATGACTAAAGGCTCTAGAACAGTCTGCACCACATCCAGAGCACGCACAAAGTTCCGCGCTTCAAACGGCAAAGTAATGAATGTCCGCCAGTATGAGAAGTTGTTCCACGGCTCAACACCTAGAAACCGGACGAGACTAAAAAGGTCCTCCAGCCTGTTGACCACAGGCGTGCCAGTCAGCACCCAGCGATGAGTGGCAGCCAGGCCATAGCATGCCTTGGCCGTCTTGCTAATCCGATTTTTTATCGTGTGTGCCTCGTCAATGATAATGCGAAAAAAGCTAAGAGAAAACAAGCCAGTGTGAAACGTCTTATCCCCGTTTCGTGCAGCGAGCTGCGAAAACTCGGACAGCACCACGCCATAAGACGTAATCACAATATCGGGCGCAGAGGCCAGCGACGTGCACATAGCCTGCAAGTTGGCATTCTTCTCGGCCCCATAGTACACATACGTCCGGATGGTGCCTGGCTTGCTGGCCTTCTCAGCCTCGCTTTGCCATTGCGCTAGGAGAGACATAGGCGCAATGACAAGAGTGGTAAGTGGTGCGGGCTGTACTGTCGCCTGTGGTGTAGTGAGCAGGTCAAATACGGACGTGGGTGGTGTATCGAGAGTTGCCCCGCTGCCTGCTCGAGTGTCTGGCTTAGTCTGCTGTTCCCGCCACCCAGGGCGGTGTGAATGTACCAAACTGAGCATCTGGATCGTCTTCCCTAGTCCCATTTCGTCGGCCAGAATGCCGCCCAAACAGTTTTGCTCCTGAGCTTGGAAATGCAGCGACATCTCGCCGCTGTATGGATTGAGATAGAATTTCGTCACGCCATCAATAGCCGGCATGTCATTACCATCACCGTCCTTCGTCGGCCACTCGTACTCTTCCCAGAGCGGATGCAACGACATCTTGCGGTGAGTCTCCTCATCCTTTTCTTTGCTCATCATCCAGTGCAGCGACTGGCGTTGGTATGGTCGCAGATCCATGGCAAAGGTATCAGCAGGTGTTGCTTGAGGCGTATTAAAGTCAAAGGACTGGGCCTTGCGGTATAGCGCATCAAGCTGATCCTGCTCAAGAACCTGGCCATCTTCAGGCTCGGCTTGGGTGGAAGACGGAATCGCAGTGGGGCTCTGCGTGCCAGGGAGTCCATCACTAGCTCTTGAGCCCTGGTCATCCAACTCGGCTGCCTTCAGCAAATCTTGTCGTCGATCTTTTGTGTTTTGAGTCTCTTTGCCTACCGCCCCGCTTGACGTTGGCGCCAAGTTGATTTCGGTAAACAGTTTAACCAGCGCCACCTGGCGTAGTCTCAAGTCCCGCTCTTCTGCCGTCTCGTCCTGCTCAAACACGCCGCGCGCCGACATGTCAGGTCCTTGAAATTTAGACTGGTCAAACGCCGAGCTAAGCAGCTCTGCACGTAGTTGAATGAAAATCGTATCATTTGTCCGTAGCCGGTCTGGCGCATAGACCACAGTGCCCTCGAAGCGGGCCACCTTTTGGTCCTGCAATGTCGAAATCCAGACAGCCGCTTCTTTGGCCAAACGTCCAACTTCCTGGCCAGCCTTGTTTGTAAACCTCACAACCACGTCGACCTTTTGCTTAGCACCCCGCAAAGCTGTACCTTTTAACTTTGGCTGACTAATCTTGTGTCTTTCGATATTTACCACGTCGCCATACTTGACCAGCCCAGATCCACTGCGCGTGGCCCAACCCTCGACACCAAAGACGCCAATATATCGAGCAGTAGCAGGCGATTCCTGTGTTGGTCGGTCACGCCACAAAGTTGCCGCAACTGAATTTGCTTTGGCGCTCTGGACGGCTCGTTTTTGGGCAGCCTCAAGGCTACGCCATGTACCATCAAAGAACATGTTGACTGCAAGCTCGAGATTGTTGCCACAGTGGTCTCGTAACAGAGTCAGAATCGGACGCTTGACCTTCTGGCCAACAAAGGCTTCGAAAGTTGCTTCATCAAAGGCAACCACAGGTGCCGGTGCCGAAGGAACCACAACAGGCTCAGGGTCAACATCAGTATGCCGCACAAACAGGGAGTCGTCTTCGCTCGACGGTATGGGAACTGGCGGCGGGGGTGGTATGTGCGTGGGGAGGACTTGTTTTATATCATGGCTAGCAACGGGCTTGCATTCTGGTGTAGGCTCCGGCTTGACTTCTGGAAGAGAAGCCGCCTGTGCTTGTGGTGACGTAGTAAAGAAACGCTTTGGTTTACGCTCGATGGCCTGAAATGCTTCGGCAGCAATAGCCCCGGGTGTTGCGCTGGCATTTGCCCAAGTCGGGCACTCTCTAGCTGCTGGCGGCGACTTCGTGAAGAATCGTTTTGGCTTCGGCTTCCGGTCCGAGCTCTCGGCTACCGCCAGCTTTCGCTCTTTTCCAATGGGCGCTAGATACGATTCGGCGATGCTGGCCATAGGAAGCGGAGGTACAGAGGTATCGTCGTTTTCAGCCTTTATACGGGGCCTTTTAGGAGACCGCTCGTAGAAGTCTGACATTGCGCAGCGACGAAATAGGTATGGGCGATATAAAGGCTTTATAGTGTAATATCGTGGGTAAATGAACGTTAGCAAGAGATCGTGGATTCATAAGGCGTGAGTCGTCGTTTTTAAGCAGAGAAAAAACCTGCGCAGAAATCAACTGTCGCAAATTGAATAGAGAGAAAAGATGGCCCAAGAAAAACGGTAAGCAAGAATTACGAAATAGAACCAAAATATATTCCATGCTAGATGATCATCACCGAAAGAGGCGGCATATTTTTGGATAGCGTTGTGCAGTTTTGACTGCTATGCAAAATGAGCTGGCTGGTCTACACGCGACGCGATGCACTTTGCACGTGGTCACGTGATTTTAATTCTTATAACCCTATTCACAGACCCTAGTTCGGAGCTCTCTTTTTATATTGTTTCCTTGGACAAAGACCGCCACACTCGCCATGCTATTTTCCAACTTGACTGAGTTTTAAACGGATCGAAATTCGTTTTTTCTAGCATCAGGAGATGCTCTGCCGCTGGAACCGCCTCAACAAACACCCCAAAGCTGTGCTTGATAGCCCGCCATTCTTGAGACACATTAAGTGCCTCGTGGTTGTGACCTTCTTCGTCACCATGCTCAAACGCGTGGCCGACTTCCTTGCCTTGTTTGAGGTTTGCTAGCATTTCCCGCGCCGTCAGCAGGTGGTCATTCGCCCGGGTAGCCACTTCAAAAATAGCGTCGCAGAAGCCATGCGCCTGTGGCCCTAATCGGTATACTTCCTCCTCCCGCACACCATGTGTTGCCAGTACGTCTAGCGGCAAAAGCAATACAGGCTCTTTGCGTCCGGCCCTTCCGTCGGCCTGCTGCTGCGGCGCCGCAAGCACAGGCACTCCCCTTAAGACAGCTACAATGCCGCATGCTTTACCTATGTGACTGGCAAGGTGGTCTGCGACCGTGCTCTGTACGCCGGCAGCAGCCAGCGTCGCGTACATGATTCCAGAGTATGTGTGCTCAGCATACTCCTCCAAAGCTGCAATGCTAACAAACGGCCGGTTGTCTATGTATTTACGGCGCATCTTGACCAGACGGCTTGTCCAAAAGCGCAGGGTAGCCAGAGAAGCTTCGGGATCACGATCTCGGAGAGAGTCCAAAGCATGCCGTAGCAAGACGCATATAGGCTCGCGCGGGGGACTTCCGGCAAAGGTCTGCTCAATCACATCCTGCCAAAAGACCGCACGGAGGGTGCGCAGCTGCGGCGTATGTGCGGTTTCCGGCAGACGAACGAGTTCGAGATTTAGGGCGCGAAGGGCGAGGTACATGTCCTGAGCCGGACGGGGAACAAAACGACGGATAAGGCTGGCATCGCGGTCTTGGCGGCTACAAGAGGGAGGGACGACACGGGAACCAGCACATGCGTTAGTTTGGGGCGAGCAATGTGGGAAACAGGAAGCAGGAAATCGAGTCAAACATGCCTTATTCTAGCTTCGCAGAACTGCCGCGCTTTAGCTACATCTATGCTTTCAGCTGTGCTTAGCCTCCTTAGCGCACCAGCCCGTAGCTGTAGCGGGACTGTGTTAGCATGTGCATGTCTAAACAACTGCCGGGCTCCTCTAGCTGGATAAAGAAGGTCCATAGGTAGGGAGATGGATAGTGCAGGGAGGTTGAGGGAGGGCACAGATAAGAGTAAAAAAAATAAGAGGAGCAATAGCAAGAACAAGAAATTGTCTAACCTACCACAAAGCGTCCTCCCATCAAGCTTCGACTAAAGTAATGTATATCTTCCCTTCTATTGGTCAATGGTTTCCATCAGGTCTGGGGAAGGAGAATAGCGGGGCGCTTTTTTTGCTTAGCACTAAGTGCACACCTGGGGTCCCTTGGTAATACTTGTCACACAAGAATCACGTGCATTGCCATAGTGGGGCCCAGCGACTTTTCCAGCTGCTAGGACTTCTCTATCACTTGGCCTGCCTGTACTGTAATCTTGATTACTTTGCGCCACCAGTAGACAACAGCCCACACGATCAAAATGCTGTATGAGATGGTTGGAATTGTGAGTGGCCTATTCTGACGCACAATTCAACGACCCCTATGTACTAACTATTCTATAGGTTCGACCCGGCAAGCTTGCCGAGGTTAAAGAGTAAGTTTCCCCCAGTCTCTTCTCTTCTCTTCTCTCCTCAGCCGTGCCTTTCTCTCCGGCCTGTCAACGAATCTCAACCCCGATCCCGCTCAGCACTCAGGCGCCGGGAAAACACGCTGAGAACGCTCCCGAAATCCATCAGCCTATCGCTAACCCCAACCACCACTAGAATTGCCCTCGCTGTCGGTCAGATCATTCTTAATGGTGGCGGCGTCGTGCGTTCCATCGCCAACTGGGGCGTATACGACCTGCCCAACCCGATTGTGCGCCACCAGATCCAGCACCGCCAGGGCCACTACTTCGTCATGCGCTACGACTCATCAACTAATGTGCACGAGGCGATTCGCAACAACATGCGCCTAGACCCACGGGTGGTGCGGTCAGGCCACGTCAAGCTGGGCGACGGCAAGCTGAGCAGCCTAGTCAAGTACGGGCCTATTCACTGGAAACAACGGTCAAATCTATGAGTGGTTGGAGGATGAGGAGGGGCAAAAGAGTGTAGAAGAGGAGGGGGGGAGCCAAGAAAGAGGCGGACGAGAAGATGGACAGGCCCTAGTCCTCCGCCGGCTGTACTATCTCACGTCTTGTTCTCAAAGCTCTCTCCAAAGCTGTACTATATCACGACTGTCTTGCTTTTTTGTTGCGACATATTGTTTTTATCCTTTTCCTACATTAGCATTGTACGGCAGCACTTGATTTAGATATAAATCATTGTTCGTATCCTTCAGACTGAAAACATATGACACTGTTTCTAGTCCGTGCCATTCCCTCCCTGATTCAAAGTCTGCTTTGTTCACTCTCACTGCCATCCCTTCTTGTTCCTTGGTCTGGCTTGGCTACTAGCCTAGTCGGACTCTTCGTCGTCCCCTTCCTTTGCTTTCCCTCGTGGGTCTCCAAACTTCTCGTAGAACCACGCCACGAAGCCATCGATAACGCTTGGCCAAGCGCCGTCTTCGTTCCAGAAAGATAGCGTCTCGTCTTCCACAGCCTTACGGGCGAACTCTAGTGTTTGATTCCACATGTCCTTGTTGACTGGCCGTGGGTAATGTTCGTTGAGATATTCCACCCACAAACTAAGCCAGTCGTAGTTGGCCGTCTTCCATTGCCAGCCGGGGGTCCCAAATAGCATGTTCCAGTAGATGGTGGCATTCTCCAGACTTAAAGATTTCTGATCGGGCTCTTTGCCCACAACAAAGGCATAGCGATAGACTGTCTTGAAGTATCCAGGGTCCCGGGACAACAGGTTGGTGTAATCTCTGATGTAGGCCGCATGGGCTTTGGTATTGGCGTCAATGCTGTAAATTTCAGCGTCAGCGACGCGGGCTACGCATACCCCACAGGTGCAATGTATATTCAATCCACTCACCCTTTTGATGACCAACCCTCCATGAAACCCTGGCGGGTAATTTGGCCAATGGATGGCGCGCGCACGGCTTCCAAGGCTACAAACATCTCTGCATTCTCAAGGTTCACGTTCAGGGTTTCTGCCAAGTACGTCATGGAAGATTCAATCCCAATAGAATCTTTGGGGTCACTGGCGCCTCTCAAGCTGTTGAAGATTTGGTTCAACGGAGCCTCCTGAGAGTACTTGTTGTTGGAAGCCACATAACTAAGAGCAGCGAAAAACAGTTAGCTAGTTAGGACATGGACAACATCAACAAAAGATGAGTTTCGAAGGAAACGGGAGAAACTTGGGTGGCTGAGTAACGGTGGCGCTTGCCAATGACCGGTCCTCAGGGTTGCTGAGAAATCATGTAGATTTACCCCTGCGGTGTCCGGCGCTGCTGACTCTCTAGCCGACTTTGAGAGGATAAAGCAAGGCCGGCCTTTTTCCAGCTGCGAATTCCCTGCTTAATATCGCGAAAGCTCATGCTTGACTATGTGTATGTGTGTGAGTGGCGATGAGCAGCGCTTAAGCTTTGTGGTATTCAACGAAGATGAAGAGGGAGTTAAATAGAGATATTAAAAAAGAAGCCGGGCCACGAAATAGCGAAAGTGGCGGAAGAGGGACGGGGAGAAGAAAGAAAAACGCAACGAGATTCTAAGGCTAAGGGAAAGAATAGAAAACAATGAGACAAAAAAACGAAAATAAAATAAAATAATAAGAAAAGCGGCTAGATCAAGGAGGCAATGCCTCATGCTCCAAAGAGGCAACTGCCACCCTCCACCATTGGCCTATCATCAACGGGCCATCGACAAGGCTACTAAAAAAAAACCTGTCAAGCGGCAGAGCCAATGGCAATAGAGATAATAGGCCAAGGCTAACGTGCTCAAATATCAAACGACCAACGGCGCGCCAGTCATCATCAACTTGTGACCCCAAAAAACTATTTCGTCTTAGAGCATCTTGTTGTTTCCCAAGGGGCAATCACATGTAAAGCACGGGCGACGACAAACGGCAAACGACAAACGACAAACGACAACGGGCAAACTCACGCTTTCATGGCTTCGTTCATGTTATAATTTGCCGCTCTTAAGAACTGCATTCTCTGGGTTAATACTACCACGGCACCTCCAATTTCCTCGGACAGACCCAGACAAGCGCATAAAAAACATACCTTAGCAGCAGTCTTCTCTGAATCTCCTGTCATGATCTGAAACTGGCTAGTCAAGGACCGCACCACCGCTGACGTTGGCATTGTGGCGAGACTATATTACTGGCTGATCGTGAACGGAAATGTAGGAGGGAGCGACGCTTGCAATGACGACGAGGAATATCGGCCTAACGTTGGAGCCGTACGTGGCTCAGAATGGGTTGGTGTCGTTGAGAGCAGGATAGACAGGACGGAGGAGTCTTCGGTAGAGTAGCCCAAGGATGGGATAAGCAAGTCTATAAATAAAGCGGGACAGCAGCAAGGCACAGCAGCAAGAGCACAAAACAAGCTATGCTTGACGTAGATTACAGAAGCAGAATTACCTGAGCCCCAAATGCCCCCCCCCCTCCCAAATGAACTCCGACCTGACAAGGCTGAGGAACTGTAACTTTGTTCCTAATATAGCGGGGCCCTGACGTCGTCTGGGTTGCCATTTAGTCATCTTGCGGTGCCTTTCTGTCATAGACAGTCCTTTTTTAGTATTTCTACGCAGGCACAGTGCGAAGTATCTCGACCAACTTATCAAATCAATTAATACCAATTCGCCATCAACGCGTCTTGCTGCGCGCTCTAAAAAACCACTTAAAAAATCATGTGGAAATAAATCAGAAATTACATAGCTTTATTATGAAAACATTCCGTTGCTATTGTATTGTGGTTCATGGCTTACGCTCATCAACAGCTTCAATTATGGTCTAGCTCTTGAAATCTAGCCCCCGTGTGTTATATTTGCCGCCTTTTCTATAGATCATCTACCTAGGTCTTTTATCCTATTAGATACTCATACTCCCCCATATCCAGTATCACCGTCCACAACGCCAATCTCGACATCTACATCGCCTGTTTAGAAGCCCTCGTCTGCGACAGATCAACGCACAGCGTTCCCTTTTCCCTCCTCTTTCTACCTTTATTACCTTCGGACTAGCAACCCCCGGCCCATTCATCCTCTATCCTCCCTCCCTACTCTTCCCCTCGGTCTCTACAATGGCCACCGCAGACAATGACGTCAATGGATCCGAACCTTCTAATCCTCTGACTGGTGTCACAGTTTGTTGCACCAGCTTGCCCGTCTGTGAAAGGGTGAGTCTGCTTGGTTCAGCCTCTTCTGGCTCGTCCGCTCAACCTCATCTTGATCTCCAGTCGTCTAACTCTTGGCCTCCAGGAAACCGTTGCTCTAGCAGTTCAGCAGCTTGGCGGCGAGCACATTTACGACCTGACCCCAGAGGTCACCCATCTCCTAGTCGGAAAATACGATACCCCGAAATACCGCCATGTAGCTCGCGCGCGCCCCGATATCAAGGCGATGGATCCAGCCTGGATCAACGCTGTCCGAGACGCTTGGCGTGCCGATGAGTTTGACTTTGCGGCTTTGGAAAAACAGTACCAGCTACTGCCTTTAGAAACAAACGGCGTCAGTACAATCAAAGGGGACGATGCCTCAGCGGTCGTCAAGCGTGGCCAGCTGCTAGTTTGTCTAACAGGGTTCGATGATCGTATGTCTTCCCGTAGTCAACCCTCCAAGCTTTGAATACCTCACTAACCATTGCCTGTCCTTTCAGCTCACGAACGCGCACGTATACGGCAGCTCATTGAGAAAAACGGTGGCATCTACTCCGGCGAGCTCACCAAGGCCGCCACACATCTTATTGTTTCGAAACCCACAGGCCGCAAGTATGAGGCTGCAATTAACTGGGGCCTCTATACCGTCTCAGTCTCGTGGCTCACGCAATCTATCGAGCGTGGCATGATCCTAGATGAGAAGTGCTTCAATCCGCTCTTGCCCCTGGAGCAGCAAGGATCCGGTGCATATGTACCTCGTGTAAACACGAAGCGCAAGAGGCCCGCTGCCGAGCTGCAAGGCGCTGAGACGAAACTCAGAAAGCTCCGCAAGACAGCCAGCATGAAGCTGGGCTCGGAACATGCATCTGTGTGGAACTCGATTCTCGGTGGCATGAAGCCAACCAATGCAGCTGAATCTACCCCCAAGCCTGTCGATAGCTTTGCCGACGGGCCTGAAGTCCGCCCTCCACCGGCAGTCTCACCCCCGACTAATAATTTGCCCCCGGCGATGCTTGAGCCAGCACCGCTATCCCACGACATGTCTATATTTGCAGGGTGTAATTTCTATATCTATGGATTCGAGCCCAAAAAGCTCAGGGTAGCTCGACAAACAGTGTCCAGTAGGGGTGCAACCATCTGTAATTCTGCTGACGAAGTAGAGGCTCTCCCGTGCAGCAAAAAACGTTTTATCTTAGTGCCACAAGACTCGCCGTGGGACAAAATAAAACATCTCGACGGAAGTAGCATGGTAGCAGTGCATATCGTCACAGAGTTCTTTATTGAAAAATGCCTATTCCGCAAGGCACTTCTAGACCCTACTGAGCATGTTATTGGACAGCCTTTTAAGGCTTTCCCAATCGCAGACTTTGGTAGCCTTAAGATAAATATGTCGGGGTTCTCGGGTACCGACTTGCATCATATTAGCAAGACTGTCGATCAACTAGGCGGCAAGGTTTGCGAGTTCTTCAACGCACAATCATCTATCCTCATTCTCCGTTCTCTACAGGGTGCTCGTAAAGAGAAACTCGAAAGCGCTATCCTGAATAATATCCCCATTGTTTCTGCGGATTGGCTTTGGGCCTGCGTCTCTTCTGGAACCAAGGCACCATTGAACGACTTCAAGTTCACGGAGTTGGAGCAGCGGGCCGGCCTTCTCCAGCCCCGAAAAAGCCAAGAACCTCTACGTAAGAGTAGATCAGAAACAATGCCTACTTCTGGAAACACACGCGCAAAGACTACCCTAAAGTCTGGAGACCAGGACGTCGCGGGGACGTCCGGCTCCAGGCCCAATTCCAGAGCTCTTCCTTCGCGAAGTTTTGACACTTCAGCCTTCACCCACAGCGACAATCCTCAACCTACATCCCTCTCGAAAAGGACCCGCTCCGAGACTACTAAACACTTGTCACACATAGAAGATGGGTTCGCACCATGCAAGAGTGGCGCACTGTTTGATGTCTCCGTAAACGCCCTTAATAAGACCGCCGAAAAATCGGCCCCTGCAGGCTCAAAAAAAGCAGTACCGCCCTCTGCAAGCATCCAAGAGTCCCCGCCAAGACAGGTATCAAAACCAGTGAAGGAGCCCTCCAAGGCTTCAGTTTCTTTTCTCCAGGCTGCCCTTGACAACGAGTCAGACGATGAAGAGCAGGAAACGGGTGCTCCTGTAGATATCGCTCCAACCCGTGAGCAGTCTGCAGAGAGCGCCACCAAGGATGAGGCCGGCGCCGGCGCTCCACAAGCACAGGACAACCCTTCCCCTCAGTCTGAGGTGCTTCCCGACACTGCGATTCCAACTCCTGCAGCCCAAAACCCCCTTTCAGCGCAGCCCACTGTCGCCTCTGTGCCGGCCAGCGATACAAAAGCCAAGGAGCGCAAGGCCCTGTCTGCACAACTGCTCAATATTCTTGACAGCCACATTGCCACATCCAACGGGTCGGCATCTGCCAGTCCACATGAACCATCAAACGACGCAGCCAAAAAGCGCAATCGCCGTGTGTTTGGGCGGAATCTGAGCACTACCTCGGCAGCTTCTACAATCTCGTCAAACAGCCATCAGGAAGCCGAAGCCGAGAAGGACAACGACGTGCCCGGGGCCAGCTCGCGCCATTCCGAGACAGGTCGCCCGCCGCCAGCAACGCAAGTTGAGTATCGAGATCCCGAAGCTGCCAAGGTCCGGGCAGCTCTCTTGGATAAAATGAGCGGTCGAACGACAGCGGAGTCCTTGCGAGGACGCAGGAGCGCGAAGTAATAGAAGGTGAGAAATTTACTCTGCAGAGCTGGAAAATACGCGAAAAGAACAACTCCGTAGCTACAAGAATCCAACGCCGCAACTACATAGAAAAACTTAATATCGCAATCGCACAAAAGTAACTGTGCTCTACACCTACGAACCATACAAACACGACGATGCTGGCCGTCATAAGCGAACACATCAACGCATTTAGGGTTTAGAAGGGGCGCAAGAGCATTATAACCCTAAGCACACATATACTCGTATCAGCATAGCATGAGCACGAGCTATGCAAAATACGCGTATCTGTCGGCTCCCTATTTGAGACGGAATCGGCGGAAATTACGGCAATATCAGATGGGACAAAGTTTAGTAACAAACGAGGAGGCTACAGGGGCGAACAGACACGAGCAATCGAGCGTCCATCTACCTCAGACACCACGCCGCGCATAAGACACCCCTCTAACCATATACAATGCAGCCTACATGCCCTTACGGTCTTATCATCCTTTTCGAGTTTGAGTCGGGGGGTTTGTTCCAGCAACGAACGTAGCTGTCCGTCAGTAAGGGCAAAACGCTAGAGATGGAGCAGGCGGGATTGCGTTGCGGCTAGCCTTTCGCTGAACTGGTCCCTAAGCACCGGCGGGTTCTTTGAGACTCCTCACTGGCGACTTGCAAAGTGCCAGAGGCTGCTAGGGCGAAAGAGGGCATGATGCATTTAACCTTAGCATAGCGCTCATAATATTGCAACTATGCAGGCACTTGCTTTTTAGTTGCTGACCTAAACTCCGTTTCCGGCCGCTGCGAGCAAGAGAAGGACAACTAGAGGGAAAGAAACGAAAGCAACAACACAAAGAGAGGCTCTTGATCTCGCTTGCCGCTCCACCGACATGATCCTTGTCTGCAAAAATCGACTGGCTGGCCTGCTCAAGTTCTAGCCAGGCCTTTTGCGTCTTAGCGTGCCTTTTCCGCTCCGCCCATTCCAGCAGAGAGAGACAAGAGGATGCCCAGAGAGAAGCTCCCGAAGGCGAGGGTGAGACAAGAAATCCCGATGTCCCATCCTCCCCGCAAAATTTGTCTGCTGCTGACATAAGCCGATTTGTCTTTGGCGGCTCGACCGTCCGTTCCTCAGGGCTCCTGGGCGCATCCTCTTCTTGCCATCGTCGCCCTAGAAGATGGAAAGGAAGAAGAGGAAAAATCAGCCTAGTCTACTAACAATGCCTGAGCCGGGCGGACTACTACACACTTGATGACACTGTCCACATGCATAATGTAGCCAGCACGACGCCAAGAGCGGGTGGTCAGCCAGCGAGTAAATACGCCCAGCCTCTTGAACCTTTTTTTCGTGCTTAGGGAGGCAGAGAGGGGCAGGCTCTTGTTGCCACTAAATTGGCTTCGCGTCTCTCGGATGATGCTTTGTAGGCCCTCTTCGCTCTTCGCATTGTCTAATCGTCTCATTTCGTCTCATCTCAAGAGAGTGCCAAGCCGCCTACGGGATTTTCGCTGCTGCCACTCATCACACATCGCATCACATCAACAACACTGCATCGTCCACAGTGAATCGAATCACAAAGCGCCTCGCCCACATCGCCCCATATCGCATCGCATCGCTGTCTCATAGCTACTGCGTAACAGCAGCGTCTGCCACACCATACATGGGTTGCGGCTTACCACAACTGCTAGGCGGAGGCGGCAAACAAACAGTATCTACGCTTTGTGCTGGCTGAGTCGTTGAGCTTCCAGAAGCTCTGTCTCATCTGTCTTTCTCCGCAGTGTGTCCCCTTTGCCTCGCCCCCTGTCGGCCCGTGACCTTGTGGCTTTGGCCTGTGTGTTTTTTTGGTTGGCTTTGGCTTTGGTCTTTGGGGTTGGTTGACCGTTTTTAGACTGTCCCTTGACACCCCGGCTCTGTATTTTTCTGTCCTTGCCCGCCTTTCTCCTCTGGTTTTTCGTTGTCAGACACCCCCCCCCCCCACGCCCAGGCTCATGCTCTTATTGTCGCTCGCCTTGCAACTTGATACCGTATAGACCGGCTTATTTACGTGTGTGCTGTCCCCTCCTCTCCTTGCCCCTAATCGCTGCTACTGCTAGACCCACGTTCGCTTTTGTAGGCTCCCCAGACTTCAGCTGGCTGCGACAGGGGCTACGGATTTCATGGGAATTGTCAATTAATGAAAAAGCTTCCGCTTGCGCAGACGAGGGGTGACTGATAGCGAAAAGCACTCCCTAGGAGCAGCCGCAGAAACCTCCACCGACAAACGAGAGCCACAGGAGCCAATTGTATGTTCCGTGCCATCCATTCGCACACAGATCGTCTCATCCACGCCCACGTCCAGAGGCATCGCCGCCACAGAATCTCCATCCCGCAACATCCCGCGCCCATACACATCGGGACTCGGACCCAGACTCAGACAAGACCTAGATCTAGATACAGACTCCGTCGCAGACCCAGACCTAGGCCTATAACTTCTCCTTGGGGTCTAACCTCATCTCATCCCCTGCTTCTGCCGCTGTTGCAACCGCGGGATATTCCTGCCCCGGGTATCTCGCGCATTCCGACGCCACCGCGTGCTCGACCGGCTCCGTCCCGCTAATCTGATACCTCCTTCCCCCCGATTTTCCGCGCTTTACGAACCGCCAATTCACATGTCGACCCGGGCAGATACTCGCCGGACGTCTTTGATATTCCCGTTCGGCTCAAAGGACAAAGACAAGGACAAAGATCGTGAGGGCGAGGGCGCGTCACGCAGTGGCCTGGCGCGGTCCAACACTGTTGTTCTGGCCAAGCCCGACGATAAAAGAGCCACCGCGGGCGCCGGCGCGGGAAACAGCAGCAGTGCTGCGACTCCCGGTGCAAGTGTAGCCGTAAGAGATGCTCCGTCTGTTTCAACGACCTCAGTAACCAATAGCGGCCTTGATCCACTTTCTGAAGTAAGTAAATCCTATGTGTCCGAGGAAAAAGAACAAGCCTAGAAGCCTCCATGCCCGGCCAGTCTTTCTTCTTCTGTGTTGTTCTCCGAAAACTGTCTGCCTGCATCTGTATCTCCATTTCTCTCCGCTATCTCCGCCCCTAATATTGCCTGCCTGGGTACATTGTTCCCGAGTCGTGCTCCGCTCCGTTATCCTATTTCCCTTGTCCTTTCTTCTATTGCTCTGATAGTTTATTCTTCCCCCTGGCACTGGCTCCTCCTTGTCCCTTTTTTCCCTTTTTGTTGCTTCTTTTAATTCTTCTTTTTTCCCTTTCCGCGCCTTTTACACTGCCCTGCAGCACCAGTTCCTCAGTCCTACGTCAAAGTTAGGCAGCATGAAGGTTAAATTGTTCCCCTGTTCATGCTTGCTAGTTTGCTCGTAGTGCATGCAGGCTTGTGTTGCTGTGAAGTGGAAGCTAGCAAGGTGGTAGGATCAAGGCATCTCTTTTCTTATTCATCATTGTTTTTGCTAGGTCTCAGGGTAATGTTTGTCTTATCTTCCCAACAACTAGGCAGAAACAGAAACTCGACGACATATCCGAGAAGTGGGAGTCAAGGGAACCAGAGAGAAGAGAGAGAACCACAGAAAACGAACCAGAGCCTTACCCCCCTCCCCTCCCCCTTGTTTTGCCCAGATAAACAGCTTTTGTCATGGGGGGTTCTTTTACATCCATTCCGTCCGTCTTGCCTGCAGGTTTGGGACTTTGATCACTAATCCTTTACGACTTTTGACAGCATATCCTACAACGGACTTCAACTAACGACCTGTCCCATTCTCTCTCACATCTCCATTCTCATTCTCATTCTCATTCCCACCCCCATCCCCATCCCCATTCCCATACCCACTCTAATTCCGCGTCAGCGCCCCGCAGCCACACACACTCTCGCTCGCCCTCTGGCTCTGCAGCCCGTCCTCAGTCTATTTCTTTCTCTTCACATCACGCTAGCCGTCTCAGCCGAAATACAGCTCGCTCTAAGCCTCCCAGCCTTGGCTCTGTAGTAGCCAATCCCGATCTCACCACTCGATCCCAAGCCTCAGGCACTGGAGACGGCATCATTTCTGCTGTCACTGCTACTGCTGCGCCGATTGCAAGCAGCGGTGTATTTACCGAAACGTCGAAAGAGAAGAAGTAAATATGTCTCAAGTCTTGTCGTCGCTTTCTTTGTCTCCTTGATTAATTGCTAACAGCTCCCTCTGCCTCTCCCTCAGACGCTCCTCGTCCTTTTTTAACCGCCTGGGCATGATTGGAAACCGTCACAAAGAAGATTCTGTTGGTGATGGCGAAACCTCAGACTCAGGAGACCACCGCATAGAAGGTGCGCGTATCCTCATGTCACCAGACGCTAGCGGCTTCATCCCCCATCACAAGGAACCAGCCAAATATCAGCGCATCAAGTCCAACTGCAAACGACACAAAGAATTTGGGAATCTGTTCCTTGCGCAGGAGCTATCGGCTGCCCGTGACGCAGCTGTGAACCTCGAGGCTGCCCGGGGTCCTATTGGCTCTAATGGCGGCGGCATATCTGCCTCAAAGACTGGTGCTACCGTCGCAGCAGGTGCTACCGTGAAACCTGCACGCCCCGAACTCACGTCACACGATGGTGCTGTGTGGTGCATGGAGTTTAGTCAGGATGGCAAGTATCTCGCCGCAGCAGGACAAGACGGCATTGTGCGTGTGTATGCTGTGCTAGCAAGTCCCGAGGACCGTTACAGCGAGGAAGACAGCACTCCAGATCCGTCGCATGGCGAGAGGCTGCGCGCCCCCGTCTTTAGGTCAAGGCCTGTGCGCGAGTTTGCTGGACACGAGGGTGAGGTTCTGGACCTAACATGGAGCAAAAATGGGTTTTTGCTGTCTTCCTCCATGGACAAGACAGTCCGCTTGTGGCATCTGGACTATCGCGAGAGTCTTTGTGTCTTCAAGCACCGCGACTTTGTGACCTCGATTTCCTTCCACCCTCGCGATGATCGCTTTTTCCTGGCAGGCTCTCTTGACTGTATTCTGCGTCTTTGGAGCATTCCCGACAAAGCTGTAGCCTTTTCGGCAACAGTGCCAGACATGATCACCGCTGTATCCTTTTCTCCCGACGGCCAGACCTCTATTGCCGGTATGCTGCATGGTCTTTGCATGTTCTTTGAAACTGAGGGCCTGAAGCTTCAGAAGGAGATGCATGTGCGGTCATCGCGCGGCCGAAACGCAAAGGGCAGTAAAATTACTGGCATCGAGACCTTGGAGACGCCCAGCTATCATGACGGCGGAGTCAAGGTTCTCATCACATCCAACGACTCTCGTATCCGGCAATACAACATGCGGGACAAGTCCCTAGACATCAAGCTTAAAGGCCACGAAAACGTGTCTAGCCAAATCCACTCTCGCCTAAGCGAGGATGGCCAGTTTGTGATTTGCGGCAGCGAGGACAAGAGGGTTTTCATCTGGCCGACCAATCTAAATGAGGGTGACGCAAAAGACAAGCGCCCGCTCGAGTATTTTGAGGCCCACGATGATGTTGTCACTGTCGCTATGTTTGCACCAACCAGCACTCGGCGTCTTGTTGGGTCCTCAGACGACCCCATCTACGACCTGTGCAACCCGCCGCCGATCAGACTCATGAGCAGAGAGGAGGCTTCTGCCAGCCAAACTTCGCTCTCGCAACCATCTTCTACAAGGCGCATGAAGCCGGAGGAATCGCCGGCGTATATTGCCCGCTCAGCACATAACGACGGAAATATCATCGTAAGCAGCGACAAGTCTGGTATCATCCGCGTGTGGCGTCAAGATTGCGCTGCTACCAAGCGCCGCCACGAAAACCTGTCAGCGCAGCGGTTGTCGACTCTTACGCGGACGGGAAGCATCATGACCCGGACGAGCTTTGCTAGTAGCTCGCCCTACTCCCGGCGTGGATCGGTTTCACATCTTGGCGCAGCAGCAGCAGCATCTGCAGGAGGGGCTGGTGCTGTTGGGGACGGGTCCGCGGAGAAACCGGTGCAATTAAATTCAGACATCATCGACTCCTGGAGACAGGGCGTAGTTGATAGTCCAGATGCCCTTGGCTCGACTGGGCCAGGACATGCCGTTGAGCCCCCTCGCACGCCCACTAATTTGGGTCATCTGGGACAGGCCCAGGCTCTTACACCACCCAGCTCTGACAAGGCTCAGCATTGTGAAAGTGCTATTGACGACAGCCCCCCCTACCGACGCGGGGCTGTGCCTGGCCCGGAGCTTTCTCCTCCAATAGTAGAGTTGTCAGATGACGGCGAGGCGCCAGAGAAGCAAACAGAAACAGAAGGCCAGGAAGGCTTCATCGAATCTTTCTTAAATCGATGGCGCGGCCGATCAGCCCCTACCGTATCATCAGTGGCGGCGGCGGCCATGGCCGCGGTCACAAACGGGAACACCAGGACCAACAGTACAGAAAACATTAATGTTCCCGCTACGGCTGAAGAGGCACCCCAGCCTGGCACAGCAGTCACCTTTGCTATCGAGCCGCTTCGCTCGCCAACGCCAACAACTCCGACGGTGGGAGTCCAAAGGCCTTCACTTGAGGAGAACAGGCGCTTTGATGACGATGACCTTGCGGGAACAACGCCTACCCCAAGCAACATACATTTACTTTCCCCCAAAGCCCGGGCCAAGCGTCGCCACAGTGTTGGCCCGCGAGCGCTCACGGATACGTATATTGACAGAACCTCCAGCAAAGCCCATGATCTAGCACTCCCGTCGCTTGATCCCCGGCCAAAGAGCGCGCATGGCGTCGGGTCGGGTGCAGTCCCAGCCATTGCCATCATCGACGAGAATGCGGAGCTGCAGCAGGAAGACCAAGATGAGACCGATGGCAACGAAACGCTGGGCTCATCGTGTGCGGGTTGTGGGCGTCGCGACTTCTATATGCGCAAGATTGGCGGAAGGCCGCGACTACTGTGCAGTGGCTGTGGCATGCTAGTGTCGGAGAGCCAACAGTTTTAGTTGGAATGAAGGAGTAGGACAGTCAAAGAGCCAACTGAGATTATGATTACGAGAGAGGGGAGGGTGATGGTGAGCTGAAATAAAGAACAGAGGACCAGACAGAGGATGGACGGATGCCAGTCATCTCAAGTGTTCTATCGTATCGAGATATGTATCTATTAGTATTTAGCGTCCTGCGGACGGCTACTCAGCAAATGTCATATATTTTCACACAAAGCATAGAACACCTGATCTTGAGTTATGTTTATTAATAGCTAGCTAATAGAATGCTTGCCGTGCTCCGATAGCGGCAAGCGTTGCTACAGATACTCCAGGCCGGCGGTCCGCCAGCCAGGCTAGGGGACCTAGCTGGGGCAGGCAGGAGGAGGCCGGTGTCGGAAGGGATAGGGAACCTTGAAGGGGCGCCGCCGGGTTCATGTGCCCTGTCCGAGGAGAAGAAGAAGCACAAAGTGATGTTCGCCTTGAAGCCGGAAAGTCCATCGATATGATAATTGCGCAGGCAAGACCATCGGTGGAGACGCCTATTAAGCATCTAGTATCAAGCCCACTCCCTCCCCATTCTTGTTTTTTTTTCCAGCAGGCCACAAGGCACTTACAGATCGGCAGGACCTTTGGCAGCGCTCTTGGCGGGATCTTCAGAGGTGGGAGCAGAGGCAGGCGCCGCAGTAGCCTTGGCATTGGCGGCCTTGACCAGTTCATTGAGCTTTGCGGGCACGGCGCCCTTCATCTGGTCCATGACTTTGCCGCCCTCGAAGACGACAAAGGTAGGAATGCTGCTGACGCCGTACTCCTGGGCCAGTTCGTTGAGCTCGTCAATGTCAATCTTGGCGAAAGCTAGCTTGTCGGGCACAGCGCTAGCAGACGACAGCGTCTGGAACAGCGGGGCAATGGCCTTGCACGGGCCGCACCAAGACGCCCAGAAGTCGGCAACGACATATCGGTGCGACTTGAGGAGGGCCTGGAATTCGGCAGTGGTGGAGATGTTGCGGAGAGCCATTTCGGAGGAGTGATGAGGGCGTAGTGTTGATGGAAGTGGTGGTGGTAGTGGCGATAGTAGCGGTAGGGTAGTGTTTGCTAGAGAACGCGTGATTTACAGAACAAGAGTGTGACTGTTGACAAAAGGAAGAAGAGAAATTGTACACGCTAAAAGATGGAAGTGAGATAGCTCGTCTTGACAGTGGGGTTGGCCAGGTGGGGGCCTACGGCGTTATATAGGGGGGGGGGGGCAAAGGAGGGGGGCTACTGCATAGCACAGGCCCCTGCAGGCCTTCTAGGGCTATTAGGCGCTGTGTAAGCCAGTGGAAGATTCTACAACAGCCAGCTATAGCTACTTCGCATCAGCCGACTAACCGACCAACGGACACCACACACAGCACGCAATCGACCATTTGCCATTAGCCCAGTCACCAACCGAGTTTTGCTCGGATTTCAAAGACATGCGTTGACAGAGTCTCTCCCAAAGCGGCTTCCAACTACCCGCTTACAAATATCCGGCCGCGGCCGGCCAATCGAGGAATGGCGTCATCCCATGAGGGGATAGCCTACTGTTTGGGAAGAGCTCTCCCTGAGCTTAGGCATTTGGGTTTAGCACCGAGAGAAAGAGTAAGGGTTAGCAAGTCGGGGTGACGTCAGATATAGCCCGATGTTCTACCGACCGCCTGGCGGGGTTCTTCTTATCCTGCTCTTATCTTGGTCTTATCTGATTCTTATCGGCAATAATTTTTCTAGGACTCAATGGCAAGGAACAGGGAAGCCCCTCCATAATCTGTAGCTCACTCTGGACTGTAGCATATCGGCATTCTATTTTTTCTTTTTATTTTGGCTCTTCTCTCTTGTGCTCTTACTCTTCCTACTGATCTCCCTACACCACGCACAAAACACTCAAATCCCACCATGTCTAAGCGCTATGCCGACGGCGACGAGGCCGCCCTTAAGGATCGCCGCCGCCCCGATGCTATGGAAATGGAAGTCGACAATGAGATGGGAGAGTTTGAGGATGAGTTCGAGGACGAGTTTGAGAGTGAAGATGAGGTAATGGAGGCCGGAGTTGATGGCCGGCCTGATGCCGAGCGTGAGGCTGAAGAAAAGGAAGAGGCCATGAAGACCGAGCAGAATACCTTCATTGTAGGCCGCACGAAGCTCGAGCCCGGCCAGATCCTGGCCCCTGACCCAAGCACTTACGATATGTTGCACAGCCTGTCAACTCCATGGCCGTGTCTGTCGTTTGACATTGTCCCCGATGGATTGGGAGACAACCGCACCGTGTACCCCGCCACTATGTACACTGTTGCCGGGACCCAGGCCGACCGCACATCGCCGGGCGACAACAGCCTGCTGGTGATGAAGCTGTCGGGCTTGGGCAAGATGGAGCGGGCTGACGACGACAGCGATGACGACAACGACGACGACGCAGAGGATTCAGACCCTATTCTCGAGAGCAAGGCCATTCCCCTATCCAGCACTACCAACCGCGTTCGTGTCCATCAGCAGAGCAACAGCCGCACGCTGTCGGCCGCTATGACGGAGAGTGCTGAAGTGTATATCCACGACATCACCCCGCACCTGTTGGCCTTTGACACGCCTGGGGCCATTGTCAGCGCCGAGAGCAACAAGCCCCTCCACACCATCAAGACACACCGCAGCGAGGGCTATGCCATCGACTGGACGGCCAGCAACAGCAGCATCGAGCCCAAGCTGCTGACAGGCGATAACGACGGCCTCATCTATCTAACCAGCACAGCCGATGCCGGCCGCTTCGTAACGCACGAGAAGCCGTTCCGTGGCCACACGTCATCAGTCGAGGATTTGCAGTGGAGTCCGTCGGAAGCGTCGGTGTTTGCGTCTGCTTCAGCTGACGGCACTGTGCGCATTTGGGACATCCGCAGCAAGAGCAAAAAGGCCGCACTGAGTGTGCAGGTCAGCAACGTCGACGTCAACGTGATCTCGTGGTCGCGGCAGACGACGCATCTGTTGGCCAGTGGTGCCGACGACGGCGTGTGGGCTGTCTGGGATCTGCGCAACTGGAAGGCATCCGGTGCGGCGCCAGCGCCCATTGCTAGCTTCGGCTACCACAAAGAGCAGGTCACTAGCATCGAGTGGCACCCGACCGACGACAGCATTGTGGCTGTGGGTGCTGGAGACTCGACGGTGACGCTGTGGGATTTGGCTGTGGAATTGGACGATGAAGAGAGCAAGGACACGGCCGGCGTGCAGGACATCCCCCCGCAGCTGCTGTTCGTGCACTATCTTGCCGATGTCAAGGAAGTGCACTGGCATAAGCAGATTCCAGGCACGCTGCTGGCGACTGGCGAGCAGTTTAATGCGTTCAAGACGATTAGCGTGTAGGAGAGACGAGGGAAAATCAAGTACAAAGGAGCAGCAGAGGAGGGCAGCGTGTTTTCTTTCGGATAGGGAAAAGTTAACTCTTATTTTTGTTTTTTTTTCTTTCTTTTTCTTTTTCTCTTCTCTTTGTTCTCACCTTGACACCCTTGGTTTATTTCGTTCAGTTTGCAACATCTACATTTCACCTATTTAGAGCCACTAAATCAACTCATGGTAGTGCATGGTCTTGGTAAGGACAGCCCTCTGTGCCTCTGTGTAGCCATAAGGAAAAGAATAATGATGATAAAAAAAACACATGCTATACAACGCGTATAGTAGTGCGAGCACTAGGTAACCACTCCTAATGCAGTAGTTTCCAGCGGCGTCAATAGCGTGGGCAGCTGCCGGCCGGATTTCACATAAAATCCTTTTGCGGTGGAAAACTGGGCCCAGTCGTGCCCCACTTTAAGCGACAGCCAGCATGACTGCATGTACCTACAAGCTCTAGGCCTTCTACCCAACTTTCAGTCTAGATGGAATTCGTATAAAGACAGGTGACGCCCTCCCCGTAGGAAATAACCCTTATTAGCTGATAGTATGACTGCCAGTCTGCTACTACTATACCGCTTCAGCCTATTTCAACCCCCAATTTCAGCAACTTTCAATTCTGCGGCCTCTTATTGCTTCCACCAGCTGCCAACATGAAGGTCGTCGGCGCCGATGAAGTCCAAAAGCAAAGTGCCAAGGACAAGCGCGAAAACAAGGCCAAGCGCAGCAACGACCTTCCCAAGCTCAACTTTGAGGAGGTGAACGATGGTCAGCGCTTGAGCGTCCTGCCCGAAGACACAGAGGATCTTGTGAGTCTACTCTCTTCTACCGCGGATGGCACTGGCAGCCCTAGTGGTGCCAGAGTTGCTGCTAATAGTGCTGCTGCATATGGCTCTTGTCTTCTGTTTTCTATTCTTTTCTAACCACCGCCTCTCGAAGTGGTACCTCTCAGCCATCATCCGGCCCAAGGATATGCTCAGATGCCAGACCACACGCAACGTCGTGACCAAGCCTGGCCGCCCCGCGGAACGCATCACGCTATGGCTTGTCATTGAGGTGATTTCATCCGAATATCTGGAGTCTGACACGGAACTCACAGTCAAAGGCACGATCGTCAACGAAAACAAGTATGTGAGCCTAGGACGCCATCACACTCTGCACGTTAAACTAGGCTCGCCTTGCTCCCTATGGAAGCCTAACCCTGGCTTTGATGTTATGGATACCCGGTTCCTCCGCGCTGCCTGCGACGAGGACCGCCCTGAGCACGTGCGTGCCGTAGTGATGCAGGATAACCTTGCCTATGTATGCATTGTAACGCCCAACCGCGTTATAGTACGCTCGCGTCTGGGCCGCAACCAGCGCTCGCGCCACACACTTAGCAGCAAGAAGTCCACACGCATGTTCGAAGCCTTCTTCAACTCGGTACTCAAGGCTCTTGCAGCCGCCTTTCCGCAGATCGACCAGGAGCCTATTGTGATTGCTTCCCCATCATTTGCCGGCGAGGACTTCCGCAAGTACTGCACTACTATCGCCCGGGACGATCCCACGCGATATCCGGGCCTCGGAAATGCTTGCCGCAAGATGGTCCTGGCTACAGCGCCTTCGGGCACAGTCAATGGTCTACGCCAAGTGCTCCAGAACGGCAGCCTGGCAAAAACGCTTTCGGGATCAATCTCAACCCAAATCAAGCTACTTGAGGACTACCTGCGGGCAAACGACCTACGAGCGGTATACGGCAATTCTCTAGTGCACAAAGCAGCTGAGATGGGGGCGCTGTGCAAGGGTGCCACACTCTTCGTCTCCAACAGCCACTTTTTTGAATCAAATCACCAGAAACGCATGGAAATCAACGACCTGACTGAGTCGGTGCGTCTCATGGGCGGAAACGTCATCTTTACTCCCGTTGGCGAGGCGGATGTGATTCGCCTGCTGGGCGGTATTGCAGCTATTGCCTCGTTCCCCTTATATGATCTGGACGAGGAGGTTGGCGGGGCTGTCGAAGGATACCAGCCGCCTGCTTTGGGTGAAGGCTTCCTGGAACGGCCATGGGAAGACCTAGTTGTCTAGGAAGGAGGAGGAGCAGACGGCTCGATACGATGTTGGGTACAAGGATATGGAATATCATAGGCGTTGTTTTCGTTGTGTTTCTTTCTTCTGCGTTGTTCTTTATGCGATGCACTTTTACTTCTACTCCCACAAGAGAAAAATCATAAGCGTTCCCAATATTGTCTCTGTATCTTGGTGGTATCGTATCAAAGTCATAATAACCCTAACCTGTATCTGTGTTGCAAAAGAAGAAAAAAAAAAAAAAAGAAACTCCGTGGCCCTTTGCCCCTCGGTCCCCTCCCGCCAAAACTCCTTCCCAAGAAGCCGACCAAAACCAAACCGTGTGAACATGATGCTCGTTGCATCTAGTATCTGTCTCGAGTCCCGAGTCCTAAGTCCCACCATGCCTATTCACATGAAAAGGCCAACCCATGCTGTCTTATTAGTCACCTCACTAGTGCAGTTTTCCACTGCACATAGCAGCTTTGTGCTACCTTTTTGATCGCGTTTAAAGCCTAGGCTCTTGCTCTTTGTCGATCGACGAGCTTGGTAGCAGTGGTAGCAATACACCTATGCTAGGGTTAGTTGGCTTGTGACTTCTAGCTGCCCAGACTTAATACCACTTACGTGACCACAGGCTTTGACTGCCCAAAAATAGTGTTCAGCCTGATCTCTTTTTGTGCGCTTTTTCGAGGTGTTCTCCCCGCGATCTCCGAGCGGATCAAATTCTAGGGCATTATCACACGAAGGACACACCATTTCAATATCTTCTCCGGTCGATCGTGTGAAGCCTTCGCGCGTCTCTTCGAGCTCCAGAGGAAGCGGTGGTGGCAGTTGGGGTGACGGAGGACGAAAGGGTGTTGTGGTGGCTGGACGGGAGTACTGCCCGAAACGGTGCTCTAGTTCGGACATAGGGTGGCCAAAGCGCCTGATAATAGAGCCAAGCGGTCCGCGTATATGCGGAACCGGAGACGGAGCATGACCCCATAGCATGAGCCGAGAGGCTGTGCTGGCCGCATCGTAGAGACGATGGGGCATTATGTCTCTGATGTTATTAATGTTTCTGTTTATGTTCTCGCCAACAATGAGTAGATCGGCGTCTAACGGAGCTACCCGGCTTGTTTGGCCCTGGGTCTCGCTCTGATTTGGTCGGGCAGAGCGTGTCCGTTCCGGTGAGTCGTCCAGAGTAAGATCGATCACTCCACCTTGGCGGAGGGGCCTCCGTGATGCCAAATCGCGGGACTGTCGGGCACTATTATTGCCGGCGCGGCCATGACGTGAGGCAACATCGGGGATTACAATCGGTTGCGACGAGGCGTGGTGGCGGTATGCGTGGTGGGCTGGGTTTGGCAGTGGATTTCGCACCGGGTCGTTTATAGACGGTAGCAAGAGTACCGGGTGGGCAGGCACAGGCCGTACGGGGCTATCAGGCTCTTCGGTTAGATCTATGACGTCAGGCTCGTCGAGTAGGTCATGCGTTTCATTCAAGCCGTTCTCGTTAATCTCGCCATTGAAGTCTGAGGCTGAAAGGTCGTCGTTGTTGAGGCTGCCGGGCCTGTCGTCGAAAGCGGAATTGTCCGACATTGTGACAGGCCGAGAACGAAAATATAGGGGCTATCTCGAGTGTGGACAGGGCCAAGAAGCGTATCCTATCGACCGGGCTGTTATCGGGGCACGAAGAAGAAGACTGGTGCCGAGTAGCACGGCTGTTGGCAAGATGTGTAATGGAACAGGCGTCTAGGCGATGGAGAATGACGGGCAAGTTAGACGCCAAGGCTGTGTCGTCGCCTAGACTGCGGCGTTGGGGCCTAATGTAAATTCTAGAGGGAAGCAGCAAAATCCGGCGGGCGTTGGTTCATTCGGCGAGCGATTTTCGGAAGGAGAATATCATGAGAGATTGACGATTGGCTAGCGAGTTGCCACGATGCAGATTCCAAGAGAGAAACGACATGAAAAAAATAATGAAAAAGAAAAAAAGAAGAGGGAAAGAAAGATACCTTGGCGTTTAAAGGGCGGTATTTTTTGGTTGGCAATAGAGAAATAGGATAAAGGCGAAAAGAGAGGAATAAAGAAAGACAGGGCTAAAACTCAAGGATATCAAATCCTAAGCTGGGTGAAAAATAAAAAAAAGAGAAAGAGGAAGCAAAATGAAGAAGGGAACAAAACAAAGATAGACACTAACAGAACCCTGCGGAGAATAAAAGCGCCACCAAAAACCTGTAGCAAGATAATCAAGGGGAAGAAAATTTGTGTGCTTCATAACCAACCACGAAGAATCATAAGTCAGAATGTTTAGTCAGAAATTCAAAACAAGCAAGCACTGGAGCTAGGGCAATGGCTCTTTGTGCTTCCTGCAACTACCTGATCTACCTAGTCGAAATCTCTTGCACTCACACAGCCTTGTCGCTCTTTCCCTTTTCTTCCGCTATTTCGACGGCCGGCCTCCACACTCGTCTTGCACATGTACACAGGAAGGGGCACTGTCTCAGTCCGTAATTTGGAAACGTCAATGTATACATGGTCAATCTACCCACTCCAGAAGAAATATCCACTGTTTGTTGTTGTTGTTGTTGTTGTCGCTGTCGCTGTCGCTGTCATTGCTCTGACTGCGCCATGCTCAGGTCTGTCTACTTCCTAGCCCCCTTGCGGGCGCCGCCTCTCCGCCGTTCGGGCTTCTTAGCATCGGCCTCCGTCATGTCGATATCGCCATCCGCCGCCCTGTCTGCGGCCGCGTCCACGGCGTGCCCCTGTCTCATGCTACCCCGCACGTCACCAGCTAGTCCCGTGACCGTTGAAGCTTCCTAGGCACCAACCACCGAGACCACGCCGTCACTGCCCGCAACAACCAGGCTCTGTGCCTGCTCACCCCACTGCAGAGCCACGCCGGGAACAGCTACACGCAGAGGCTCGCTCCATTTCTTGGCACTCTTCGAGTACTGTTGGATGGTGGTGCCATTAGGGCCAGTGGTGGCCAAGAACTGTGCCGAGTAGTCCCACGCCAGGCCAAGTACGGCCCCGCCAATGTCGAGAACCTTGGCCTTAGCCGCTTCTCCCTCCTTCCGCAGGTCAAAGATGGTCACCGTGGTAGTGCCCTTGGCTGTGGCTGCGAACCAGAAGCCGTTTTCGCTAAATACCAGGGCCTGCAGAGGCGCACCAAGGTCAAAGACAGCGGCTTCCTCAAGAGATGACGTCATGTAAAACTTGATTTCGCCCGTGGCCGATCCCGTAGCAAGGAGATGGCCATCAGGGTGAAAGCCGCAAACATTGAGGGCTGTATGGGGGGAAGGAGACTGTTAGTGAGAGCATACAATGGGGGCAAATCATGACACAGCCGGTCATTTTGCAAGAAAACTTACCAGAATCAGCATATGTCCGCGTCACAGCCCGCAGACCTGCAAGGTCATAAATCACGACCGCCTTGTCTGCGCCTACCGAGGCCAGAAGCTCGCCCGATGGGTGCACAGCTAGACCGGTTACTGGGCCTGCATGCTCTGCAAACGCAGCAACTTCAGCACCGCCATCGTACACCTTGACGCTACCCTTGGCCGTTGCAAATACCAACTTGGAGCCTGACCAGGCCGAAGCAGTCACAGGCTCGCCAACAGGCAATTGTCTCTCGACTTTGTCGGCAGCCACCGAGTAAATAGCAGCGTCGCCTTGCAGACTGCCAACGGCAGCATATCCGCTGGAAAACGAGAGCGTTGAGGGGTTGGGGACGCCCACATCGGTCGATGCTTTCTTCTCAAATGAGGTAATGGCTTCGGGCGTTATCCAGCCTTCGGGGATGGGGCGCTTCTTACGGGACTTTGACAGTCTACAGAAGAGAGATAGCTAGTTAGTGTTATGTGCCCATAAAACAAAGAGACCGCGCTGGACGGATCAAGAGCAATATATACGTACTGGGCCAGTGATGCCTCCACCTTCTCCTTCAAATCCTCGGGCAGCTCTGTCACTGTGTCTACTGCCATACGATCGTCACTGCCACTGCCACCGCTGCCAGAGACCACAATAGCCGACAACGCAGCACGCGCCTCATCCCTCTCTTTAGTCAGCCGGGCAATAACGCGCACGGCTGCATCATGTTGATACAACGCAGAAGCAAGCTCCTCGCGGGTTTTGTCTAGCTGTTGGCTTAAGTTGTACGTCTCTAGTGCCAGGGCATCCCACTCGTTTTGGAAAGTGGCCAGCAAGGCAGGAATGGAAGTCAAGGTTGGTGGTCGCGGCCGCACAGTCAGTGCAGTCTTGAGGGGCAGAAGATCGTCGGCCGAAAGATCGTCGTCAGTTCCAGGCTCCTTGCCATGGTCGTCAATGTATTTTGTAATGAGGCGCTTTTCGTAGACCAGGCCGGACTTTTTCGAGACAACTGGCTCCTGGGGGGCCTCACCGGAGACTAGTCTTTGTTAGCATCTAGTTTTTATGAGGTTCAACGGCCCAATACCCAGGAAAGATACGGGGCAACTCACTTGCGCACAGCATTGCGACAAGACTATATAAAAGACCACGAGAAGTAAAGAACAATCCAATTAGTAGAGTCGTGAGTCCCAATTCTCAGGAAATAACCTGCAAGTCAGTGCTACAATACGCTGGATGATTGTCGGAGCCGTGGACAAAGCGATTGTCGCTTTGAGATTTTTGGTATGTTTCGCTTCAAAAAAGAAAAATTATTACTCTGGCCGACTAGCAGCGCGCCTTGTCGTCGCGATCCTAGCCAAGAGGCTGGAAAAAAAGATGGCAAGGCTGAGGGAAAGGCTGAGAGTCACGTGCTGGTCTAAGTCAATATGCCCGTATACTTTTGACTTTTGGTCTTTTATTGCTGGCCACCCCGCCGCATGATGCTGTCAGAAGGCAACTATAGTGCTATGCTTTTTTTTAAACAATTTGCCATCTGTCTGCTGCAGAGTGTCTACCAACTCCACAGTAATGCTTCTGATCCCGCAGCATCTTAGAGATCTTGGAGGGAAGACTCAATAGGTGTGCACAATCTGCGCTTACACTGAGCCTATCGGAAGCGGCCGAACCCCGCCTACCCCCGACCCCCCCAGTGTAAGCGCTTGATAAACTAGATAAGCTAAAAGGGACCCTATCCTGGTCAAGATCATCGATACTTGAGCTGCTTTAGTCTGGATCTTTACCGACTGACATATGCATATTGTGACGCACATTCAAATCTCGCATACGCGTAGACACTCACCCGCTAACTCACCAACCAATTCACTCACTTCTCGCTTCTACATACAGGCTCTCCCTCATTCCGTAAAATGGACTACCACCTCCCAGAACCCACTACAATCGCTTCTCTCCCCCAGGCCGAGCAGATCGCTATCCTCGATGCGCTCTTCGAGCCCTCGCCCACCATACACATCCTCATGCAGCCCGTGCTAACCTCTCAGACCTTTAAAAGCTACGCCGCGCTCATCGACGCCTGCTTCGCTGCCATTCACAGACTCGCTTCCGATGCCACGCCGGAAAACAAAGCCACTCTGCATCGAATTCTCGGCTCACACCCGCGTCTCGGAGCCCCTAAGGTCGACAGCAAGCAATCCGCCAGTGAGCAGGCGAAGCTCCAGAGCGGCAGCGAGGAGACAAAGCAACGGCTGGCAGCGCTCAATGCTGAGTACGAAGCGCGGTTCCCTGGTCTACGCTATGTAGTCTTTGTGAACGGCCGGGGGCGACCAGAGATTATGGAGGACATGAAAGCCCGGATTGCACGGGGCGACATCGAATTAGAAGAGCAGGAAGCTATCAAGGTGAGTAGAGGGGGGGGGGGGGGGGGGATGAGCGCAGACAGGCGCTTGAGGACAAAAACTCTTATATTTTGCCGGCCACACCGCAAAGAATGTACCCCACTTGCTAATCAAGGCTTTCGTTGTTGTAGGCCATGTGTGATATTGCAAAGGACCGGAGCAATAAACTGTGCTAGACATTTCGCGCATTTGTGGAGAGGGCCGAGACCCTAAAACAGATAAAATAGAGACTTTTTTCTTTAGAACCATGCACTATCCATACCCAAAGTTTCCGCTGTGATGCTTAATGGGTGCCATCAGCATTGCGGCAGGAACGGCATGTGGTAATGGGGGGGAAAGGGGGGCATCTCGATCTAGTGGCGTTTTGTTAGGGTTATACTTTCTTCATCTAACCCATTGTCATCACGTTTCTGTAGTTTGGTTCATACGTGGGGCAGAGTGTCTTCCGCGGCTTGAAAGCCGGTCTCCAAGCTCGATTGGAGTAGGCCAGACAGGCCAAGAGGAGAGAGGCAAAAAAACCAGACACGATGGTAACAGCGGTCAGAAGTCCACACCAGAGGGGGAGGGGCGGAAAAACGGGACGGATAGAGAGGTGGTGTGGGTGTGGGGCCTTGTGGAAGCAATCACAGGAGATCAGGTCAGGAAGAATGACTGGGTAGGTAGGTTGGAGCACCGACAGGAAGAGGCGAAGAGGGAACGGACGGAGAACAAGAGAACAAGAGAACAAGAGAACTAGAGAGATGAGGAGAGCGGAGAAGTGGGGCTTCGAGAAGACGCGTTCTCCAAAGTGGGGCCTAAGCTTGGGATCTAGCCAATAATATCGCATGTAGTCGCATTGTTTAGATGTAGCACAACGGCAGGCTTAGACGGAAGGAACAAAGCACTGAAGAAACTAATAAGGCTGGGCTAATATGGGAAAATGAGAGAAATATGAAATAAAATCGGAAACGAGGTAGGAAAAGAGACAGGAAGAAGCGCAGGAAATCTGTAGGGGAGGACGGAGCACCAGATATAGGGAAAGCCATAAGAAAAGAAAAATACAATCTGCCTATGCTAGAGACCGCCCGAGCTGCAGGAAAGGCGCGATGAAGGCTCTCACATACAAAAGGCAGCATCCTAATTGGGAAACAGGGTCATGAGGCCAGTGCAAAATTCTCTCAATCCAGCAACTGCCTTGGCGTTTCTCAAAGCTATCCCCTTGCCAGCTCCGAGTCCAACGTCGAGTCGATGGATGATGGAAAAAGTGGAGCATCTATATGTCGCATTATTACTTGGGAGCATAAGGAAGGCACATATTAGAGCTATACAGTACGATGTAACAGCCCCCTCTCCTTCGCTTGCTAAGCTTCCCCATTTCTTAGGCTTGCCGTCTAACCGTCTGAGATAATTTCTTACTCCGTCTGGCCTCTTCTTTTCTCCATGCAGCAAGATGAAGAAGAAAAAGATGACAGAGTCTTGCCGCGGCGAGCACAGGAAGAAACCATGCTAGACTCTAGTGAAATACGTGAAAGAACAACCAGCAGGCTATGATGGTCCGTTCGTCCCTGGCTAAATTAGAGGAAATAAAGAAGCCAAAGCCCTTTCCTTGACACGCTCTTTCTCTTTTCTTTCCTGTCCTCGTTGGCTTTTGCGTGTTGGTGTTGTGCCTGCCTCTCTTTTTCCCTCCTGCTTCCTCTTTCTGTATGAGGCTTGTTTCTTTTGTTCTTCCTTACTATTCCTTCGCTTTGTTCCTTGCCAAGCTCCGTTTTTAGCTCTGTTCTGCTTTGCTAGCGCCTCTTATTGTTCTCTGCTCCTTAGTCCTTTCTGTCTTGTCTGCTAGGGTTAGCAGGCTAATGGCAGCCTTTGTTCTCCAACTCACGTTGTCATCTCCTTTCTTTTACTCGAGACGACAAAGTCTAGTGGCACTTGCCTCGGGTTCTTTCTTATTCTCTGGCTCTGTCTCTGTGTCTGTGTCTGTCTCCGCCTCTGTCTCTGTCTGCCTCTGGCTCTGTCTGTTGTCTTGTCTAGGCGAGGTGAGCAGCCGTAACTAAGTCTTTGCTGCTTCTTTTACTGTTCTATGCCTGCTGGCTTCTCCGATTTACAAGTAAACCCCAAAAATCCAAAGCGCAAAGGCACACAGGCAGGTAGCATACGTCGATCTCGTACTTAGCCCGACTCCAAAAGAGGAACACAAAATTAGGAGCGAGTGACTTTATGTGTAATTCTTAGAGTCACTGTGGCTTCCTTTTATTCGCCCTTTCTTTCTCCATCTTCTTCTCTTATTCTGATCCTGTCTTTCGCTTTCTCTGCCACTTCTTCTCTTTTCCTCTTTGCATATTGCTCCATCGTGAGGTTTTTTACCCTCGTTCTGGCCCTCTTCACCCACTTATACGCCTTCACGTCTTCCCTCGCCAAACCCTAAACATGCACACAGACTTTGAGCCCACGACTTTACAGCGGCCCTCAATAGATACTGCGCGTCATCTTGACCGCCCTGTCTCTTCTTTGCCGACCTTTCCCCCGCAGGCGGCTCTTGTGCCATCTCCGGCCCGCTTCTCTCATGCCCACCGTAACTGGTCCTGGCCACTCCTCTGCAAGGCAACCTCAACAGCGGGGGGGTGATTCGCTATCAGGCTCTTCCTCTGTGCCTTCCCCTGCCCTGTCTATCGTCTTGGCTCAGCCCCAAGCAGGACAGACAGACCCTCGGCCTTTAAAGCCCGGTAGAAGCACTGTCGACACCGATGTAGAAGCAAGACCAACTGCCGCATGCTCGATAGAGCCCTTGGCACCAAGGCCGAAGCTTGCCAAGTCGTCTTCGTCGCTTTTAGACGAAAACCAGATCTCAGTCCCTTCCGTATCACCATCAACATCATCGTCTACTTTGTCAAAAAAACCCGTAAATCCAACATCAAAACTAGCCACACATGCAGCTGAGCCCTTGCTTACCGCCTGTCTACGGATATCTAGTCTAGATTCTATATCAGCGCCCAAGAGTCTCAAGCGCCCACGTCCTGCGTCGGACGTTGATGGCACACACACGCGGGGTCTCTCGTTAAAAAAGCGGCGTTTAGCTTTCCAGTTTGCCACTTCCCGTCTTTCTCCGCCATTCTCGCTACCAGCCTCGCACATTCTCAATCGCGAACTAGCTCTAACAGCCACGAGCAAGCTGTTGCGTATGCTTTCGCCCGAACGCAGACTTGGCCGAGCACGCGGGCTTGGCCAGGCTGTGCAGTTCCGGCGGCTTGTGGCGTTAAACTGGATGCGTGTTGGGCTGGATAAACGCAGCGGCTGGGTACCGTCGAGCCACGTAGTGGAGACGAGTGGTGGCCAGGCAGGGTTAGATCGGGAGAGAAACGAGGCAAAAGCCCAAGTTCAGCAAGATTCTTCAAGCACCAGGAATCCAACAATAAAAGGACCCGCTACTGTCGCGGTTCCTAGTGTTCTCCATCGACAAACCGTAGCTACCTCAAAGGGGGAGCTATCACAGGCTGGACCACTGCCTCTATCAGATCAGGCCCAAGACCGGCTCGCAGAAGCAGATAAGGATGGCCGGCACCAAGACGAGGATGGATATGAAGTTGACGAGGATGAGGACTATGACGACGAGGACTCTGCCTTCCCTATGGCTAGCTTCGCAGACCGCTACGCTGACGAGCCTGACGACATATACTCTGATTTTAGCCTCATCTTCTCGTCTGGCTCTAACAACGCACCTATGGCGACAACGACACAGCCCCTAGCGATGATTCAGCAGTCGCCGCATCGCTTACCGTGTGCGATAGAAGAAGGGGGGGTGTCTTGATGAGATGGATGGAATCACATGGGCATTTCGCTAGAGGGCGTCGGACGGCTTCACGGTGTTCACAGCCATGCAGCCAGGAGAGACACCATACATAGTAGCATAGCATACAACTGTCGGGCGCGTGGCCCATGGGGCAGGTTTGATGATATAATAATGACTGAGCAATCGTCTCGTGACGTGTTGAGGAAGAAGACAAAACATAGAAAATCAACCAACACCCAACTTTCCCAGATACACATAAAACACGCAGAAACACAAGTAAAGAAATACACAAGCCGACAGGTTCAATGCGCTCACGATAGCCACTGGGCCACAAAGGAAAGCTGCAGGAACGGTAAACGAACTGAGCGGAAAGCAGACAGAATCAAGAAACGGCGCAAAAAGAGGCAAAAGAAAACGAACGCAAAAAAAGCAACTAATAGCAAATAGCAGTAGTGAACAGAAACATATGGAGCTGTATGAGCCTGGAAAAGCAAACCCGGCGCCTGCCGGACAAGACTCACTCATGATCACATAACACTTCGACATCTCCTCCCCTTACCCCAATATCCAATCTATCTCAATTAATCTGCCGTGTCGGGCTCGACAGACCAGGCTTTGTCCCATAGAGCCCATCATTACTCCCCTAGGGGCATTCCTTCTAAGCCGTCAATCAAGCTGCGCCAGTTGTCTGCCAGCATCTCTGCATATTTGACGCGTTCCTGCGCCCAGTCCTGGTTCCATCGAGTCACGTGGTATTGCGTCACTTGGAAATATCGGAGCTCGTCACGGATGCATTCGCGTACAAAGACGGAGCGATTGTGTTGGTCGACAATAGATTGTTTGTCCTAAAAGAGCCTGCAAGTTAGAACATGGCCGAAAAGGACTGCCTTTTTGGCTGACTTACCTGGTGTATGGCCTCAGTTAGCTTTTCTAGTTCCTCGTACTTGGCTGCGCTCTCATTCTTCTGACGTATCACATCGATCTTGCTTTTGTTCATATTGATGCGCTTTTCCAGAACAGGAATATTGTCTTTGTCAAGCAGGTCTCGCCGCTCAAACATATCGCGCATGCTGACAAGCGCGTCTCTTTGCTTTTTCAGGTCCTCCAAAACACCCGCCTCCCATGCACGGCTCTCATCTTCCAGCAGCGTCTGGCATGCGCGCAAGTGACGGCTCATAGCTTGCAGTCCGTCATTGACCTGTGGTACATCGCTGGTATCAGTAGCGTAGACATCGGCATTAGTTTCTGTCAGTGAGATGAGTGAAAGTGCAATGCGGGCATGGTCCGCAGCAACTCCCTCGGTTCGCTTGACTAGTCGATCCATGATGTTGCAGACACCAATATAAAGATCAGCAGAACGCCGGATTCCAAGACGCGTGCGGGAAAATAGCTCCTCTAGAGCGGCTTTGGGAAGCGAGTCTTCTAGGCCAGGTGAAAGCTTCCTGCCCGTAAACTCATCTTGGACCGAGATGGTTGCTTGCTTGCGCCATACCGACAGTTCCTATATAGTGTATGTCAGCAAATATCTCGCCCTCGCTCTCTCTGGCTACTTGTTGTACTTATAATACTTACAGTGGGCACTGTCAAAAACATTATTACTAGCTGGTCTAGGCTAAGCACGGGGTGACGAACAATAGCATTGAGGAAGCGAGCCAGACCCCTTCTTCTTTTTTCAATAAAGGCGCCGTCATTGGATAGGTGGTTTCCATTCACTACACGGCAAAGTTAATAATTTAAGGGTAGCCTTACACTGACGGGACAGACTTACGGGCTACGCGCTTTGGCGGCAACATAGGCAACGCACGGAAAGGGTAGCGCTTATGTAGGCAATTCAATAACCACACAAAATCACTGTAGCGGCGGATGACCTTGCTGCCACGCCGCGAAGACACAACCTCGTAGTTGTGATGCTGGAAGAGAAAGATACCTTCTTTTTCCGGCATCAGAGTCACAAGCACAGTCTCTTCCACTGCTGTGCGAGCAGAAGAACGCGGCAAGGGCGGCAAATTTTGGTCTGCTCGATTAGTAGTAACCGAATTGCGCGTTGCGGCCGCCGTCGAAGGCCCACCAAATGGATTAACAGGCTCGCCAAAACCGCCGTTGTCGTAATACGACCAGTTTGACGTTGGGCTAGCCAAGGTTGACGGACGGATCGCATTTGTAGGAGAACGGGGAGAGGTCGACGCTACGGGGAATGGCGAAGGGGCAGAGGACGGAATAGCTGTAGTTGAAGCAGCAGCATCTGACACAGGAAACAAATCCGACGAGTCGCCAGCGACCAGGTTTGAGCTAATATTGTTGTCAAAAAGTGCAGACGCACTAGGGTCAGGGCTAGCCACACGGCTTGTCGGCGAGGACACGCTATCGGCTATAGGGCTAGAGGGCACCGGGCTTCTGTCATTAGGATCATCATCACCACCAAGCACAGAAGACTGTGTCTCAACAACGTGCGATTGGATGTGGTCATGGCCCCGATGCATATCAGGAGAGGCCCATGGATCTTCGGCATCAGTGTATTTTATGTGAGTCTCTTCGTGAAGCGGGGCCGCCATGGTAGCGGCTGCCATTTTAGAGCGGCGCGAAGAGACGTTTGGGCTCGAAGAAAAAGAATGGCTAGGGCTATGGATGTCTGGTTGAGAAGGAGGCTCTGCCGTTGTCTGTTCTTGCGCCGATTCGCTAGTGTCTGGTTTCTGAGGGGGCTTTGCCCGCAGCTCCTCAGTATTTTTGAGGATTGGGTCGAGAAATCGAGGAACTGGGAGATCTATGATGAGGGAAAAGGAGCTGTAAGTATATACAGAATACAGAATACAGGGAGAGAACGGTGGGTGGAATGAGACTAATTAGACGAGGGGAGAAATGATAACACAGGAAAATACCCCAGCCATTCGATTAAGATTGAACTCTGGCGCATGTGAAGAGGCAAAGCGGTAGAGAGACAGTGAGCAGGAGCGGTAAACAGAAGGACAATACAGCGCTATGGGCGCTGAAGGGATGCACGGCTATAGCGGTGTGGTCGCTAAAAGGTCGCCGGGATAGGATGGGGCCAGCAGGAGAGCCGCTAAACGCAGAATGTAATACAACCAGGTACAGGGCTATCGCCACTGAATACCAGCAACAGCTGCGTGCACAGCTAACAACACCCGCCCATTCAGCATCATCAAAGAAAGCCCAGAGTTCCTCTCCTAATTTCCGCCCCCCCCCCCCCGCATGACGTGCCAAACGATGCAATGCAGATAGAGCATGCATGCACAGCCTGCAACTCGCAGCTCACCAAATCCTTCTATCTGCTTGGTCGTCTGGCTGTGAGCGTGATTGGGGAGGAAGGAATATAAGGAATATCTCGCAGTGAAGGGCACGGGGCTCCACTCCATCGTAGACTATCTGGTCTGCCGATTGGCTTGCAGCCTGACTTATGGCATCGCCTGTAGTACATACTTATTTCTACAGGACTGGCCCCAGAATAGCGGAATAAGAAACAAGGGACGGACAGAGCCACTTACCGTTACGCTGCCTGTCTACTGCCTCTAAAGACGGCCTCTCGCCTGCTTGTGCGAGGCCAACGAGAGCTAGCAAGGCATTGAACTCGCCACGGCTCACAAGCGGATCTCCACCTTCTGGTACTACCAGGTCGCGGATGATCTGTCTATTAGCGCCTTCAATCATGGCGTCGTCCAGCACCCTATCGACCGCCCCCTCGTTTAACATGGTAATCTCCTCACTGCTTTCTCCGCTGCTACGCTGAGCCTCTGCACGCCGAATCTGTAGCCAAAGCTCATCGTATGCCGCTGGGACGGGCCCTAGAACACTAGAAGTCGCAGAGGGAAGCAAGCTGCGGATGACCTCAGCACGACTCTTTGTGCGCGGCCGCGTGCGGGAAGGAATGCCTGCAGCAGGTGCAGGAGACGTGCTAGTGGTTGTGGGGGCCCACAAAGACGGAGAAGATGCGCCTGGGTCTGAAGCAATGTTATCGGCATCGAGGTCGGCAAAGAGGGACACTGCCCCCATGCGGGAAACGGGGTCTGCGTCGTTAAATATCGATCGGTTGGGGCGTGGGCCAGGCGAAGAAGGCGGCGAATCACCAAAAAGCGACATTGCAGTGCCGTCGATGTCGGATCTTATATTCGAGCCCGAATTCAATAGCCTTGATCGCAAGGCTGCTCGGGCGGTGGAAGAGGGGAACTTTGGTTGCACTAAGCTCAAACAAAAGAATGAAACAAGCTGGTACAAGCTAAACAAGAACGAGGCTGTCAAATAGAAACAAAGGTAAACGAAGACGGCAACTACACACAAACAACTTGATAAATAAAAGCACCTTGCCAGGGATGAGATCTAGATCGTAAATCCAACCTCCCAGGTGCGGTCTTAGTGTAGCTATAGTATAACTATGTACTTGTCACTTTGTTTAGTGGTAAACAAACGCAAGGCATGGGAAAGAGAACAGGAACTGCGTCATTCATCACGTGACACTAAACATCAAACCGCATTAGTGCTGACTCCTGGGTTACACGAGGCTTTTGGGCTCGGATTAAGTATTCTCCAGATATCGTCTGGGACGCCCCACTATTTTGTCTACTTTTTGCCAGTGAAGCTCTTCAGCGCCCGAAAGACGTTGTTGAGGCATAGGCTACTACCAGCAATAAAGTCAACCGCTGTCCCTGTGCATATACAAATAATGCCTCCGCGGCTGTCCCCCCTCACGCGAGCCGTTCTCGGCCCTGCCCCGACACCCACTCTCCCCGCTACTACTGTGCCACTGCAGTTGACCTCACTCCTAGCCTCACTCTCTCTTAACACCAACGCACGTCCAGCTTCGATTCTGTCCCGGCTGCGCGATGCTCCCGGAGCGAAGCAGAACACTAAGCGAGTAGGTCGTGGCCCATCCAGTGGATATGGCCGCACGTCGGGTCGTGGTATGAACGGTCAAAAGGTCCATGGCAAAGTTAAGCCGTGGTTTCAGGGTGGCCAAACGCCGCTGGTTGTGAGTCGGGGCACCAGAGGCTTTGACAACATGTAAGTATCCACAGAAGACTCTTTATTTCGAGGGGCTTTCGCTGTATTTAGCCAGCTGTGGTCCCAAGTCCAGTGAAATCAGAGGTTGATTTACTAACACCCAGCAGTCGTGCCGCCCAGCTCTCAACCATTAACCTCGACAGCCTACAACATTGGATCGATACCGGCCGTCTAGATCCCAGTAAACAGATCACGGTCAAGGAGATCATAGAATCGGGGCTTGTTGGCAGTGTCAAGGACGGCATCAAGCTTCTTGGGCGCGGAAAATCAATGCTTCGCACACCTGTCAACATCATGGTCTCTCGTGCATCGACCGAGGCTATTGAGGCCATTGAGGCTGTCGGTGGCCGCATTATCACACGCTACTACACCAAGGACAGCATCCGCAATCTGCTCAAGGGCAAGTCGATTAGCTCGGAGACGCCATTGCCAGTTGGTGCCGAGCACGTAGCCCAGGCGCTTGCTGATGCCAAGGCGCGGCCATGGCTGAAGCGACTTCCAGACCCGACGCACCGTTGGGATGTCGAGTACTACAGAGACCCAGCACACCGGGGATATCTCAGCCACATGCTCAAGGAGGGCGAGAACCCTAGTTTGTTCTTTGGTGTTCCCAAGGAGACGAAGCCGAAAAAGAAGCGGACCGGGTCGGCTCGGGCCAAGGCAGAAAAAGACGATTTGCTATTCTAAGCATGATGCTGCAATAGAGACCGCAGTATACAGTGTACGATATTCTTGTCTTTATTAAACCTGATAATTTTTAACCCATCCTTGCATCTTGATGTTGTGATTTGTTTAGTGTCCCTCAGTGTGATATATTAGTATCGGTAATCTGCAACCAAATATAACCACGTCTTTAAGCCCACCCAGCTGCCAATCAGCTCCACTCTAAATCACCAAGCCAGAAGTACTGCCACCCGCCGCCAGCTGCGGTATAAACATAGACCACCGTCAGATCACGTGATCGCAAGGAAGCGGGTCGAGATTCAGGAAAGAAAGCTTCAATCGAACGAAATTCGCCCGCGTCACACCACTTCCCGACTTCCGACCTTTTGACCTGTCTCTGTTCTCAGCCACTTATTTTCCTTAGCCGATCATTGACCTAACTGTTCAGGTCATATTAATATCCTCTTTTTTTTTTACAACGATCAGTCAAAGTCCCTCCACTTCGCCGTCGCCAACCCCCCTCTTCGAAATTCTCACGATGCTTGCGAAAAGATCCGTCATTCAGGTCGCCCGCCGTGCCGCCGTTTCGGCCACTCCCTTGGCTCGCCGTGGGTTTGCGACCACCATGATCCAGCGTATGCTATATACCCATTTTCCTTCCGCCCTAGCGTTCAATTTGGGTCGTTTAGCGGAAGACCGGAAGAGACGAACAATGCCGGCAGCAAATGTTGCCGCTGACAAGGGTGTTTTCTCTGCATGTCTCTATCGGTTGTCGTCCGACTAGTCCAAGGCCTTGGCCAGCAAGCAATTGAGAATATTGGCTGGCAGATGGGAAACCGCAGCCATTGTTCTCTATATCAGCAACAACATGTGTAAAATAGCTATTTTCCAACCCCATACTAACTGCTCTTTTTCATCGTAGGTGAAGAGGTCAAGTCCGCTCCCGCTGCTGCTCCCAAGACCCCCGCTGCCGCCTCCAAAGGCCTGTCTGGTAAGCCTCTATTAAATTCTAACGCGCATGCCAGTCCAATTACTAATTGTTTTGCCTATGCAGAGATCCGTACTGCCGACGATCTGTTCGGTGTTGGTGCCCAGCCCGGCACCATCCCCACCGATCTAGAGCAGTCCACTGGTCTGGAGCGTCTGGAAATTCTGTCCAAAATGGAGGGTTTTGATCTGTTCGACATGACCCCTCTGGATGCCACCCGGAAAGGTAAGATAGAAGATGTGGGCGTTGTACTGACCAACACAGCAGATTCGGTTGCTAACTAAATGCGAATAGGTACTCTGCAGGACCCCATCATGGTCACCTCTGCCGGTCCTGAGCAGTACGCTGGCTGCACTGGTCTGCCCGCTGGCTCGCACCCCGTTCTCTGGCTGACGGTAAGTTTTCAGACCTCAATGAGTCGTAGTCACAATAATCACTAGGCCCCGAAACCCCGGAGAATCTCGATTTGAAAGCCTGTATCGTTTTTGCTGTGCTGCCAAACAATCTTTCAGCTCCCTCCGTAGAACAAGCCCTTCAGTTGCTAACTCCCAATGCAGATGACCAAGGAGCGCCCTGTCGAGCGCTGCCCCGAATGCGGCTCCGTGTACAAGATGGACTATGTCGGTCCCGAGGAGGACCCCCATGACCACCACCACCACGAGAGCCCCGAGGCCCCCGGCGAGACCACCTTCGCTAACTTTGTCAAGCCCGAGTACCTGTAAACAAAAGGCGGCATACTTTTTGTGTTCCTTTTTTGATTATCCTTTCTTGTACTACCTTGACAATGTCAAATGTCCTGTTTTATTTTGACCAAAACCCCTTGTTTTCCTAGGCCTTTGCCATGGCTGCCCTTTTTTCGTACTTCTTGATAGAGAGAAATGTATGGTGTTTTTAGAGTGACATATATGAGGGATTTTATATGGGGGAAGCGAACATGGAAATGGTACGAAAGCTTGGCGGCAAAGCTCTACAATCTTGCAAAAGAAGGAAAAGAAAAACAAAGGAAGCCCTTTCCCAGTCACTATTCCTCATCAAAGCTAAGCTTAATCTTCTTAGCCTTCTTCTTCTGTTTCCCTGCGGCCTTCTCTTTGCCCTTGTCCTGATCGTCGTCGCCATCGGCCCCGATTACCCTGGCTGCTCTGCGTTTCCTGCTGGGCGATCCAATGGCTGCGGTTTCCTGCTTCTTTGGCGTGTCGGTCCTTTCTAGACAGGCATTGGTTTTGGGCTCTGTTTTGGTCTCAGTATCAGCCTCCCCCTGGGGTGCTTTTACAGAAACCGACCCATCCGCCGCAACATCAGCATTCACGACGTTCCCATTCTCGTCCAGCACCAGCGGAGTGTCCTCGGCTTCTTCGCTAGCAGATCGCTTGGCAGCAGCCGGGCGGCGACGGGCAGCCAAAATTGGGTCGGGCCCATCGCTATCAGCGGAAAAAGAAGAATCGGGAGCTTGGCTGCGCAAACGGGCGAGAAAGGGCGGCACAGTAGCAGTGTAGCTGAGGTTTTTGTAGCCTTTCTGAGACATGATTAAGCTGGCAAGTTCCCTGTTACTAGGTCCTGCCTGTCTTGTTAGGAGGTTTGTTTGAGCCTTGTCTTGCCTATTGTTGGGATGTGTTTGAGCCCTGTTTTCGTGTGCAAATTGGTAGTAGGCTGCAGAGATTTACAAGGCTGCAACTCGTGTAACTGGAATGCAATGTTCAAGCTTTCAGCCTTGTAGAAGCTATGGCAAGGCTGAAGGGAGAACAACAAACAATAAGGTGGGGCTGCCTGCTTTACACTTCGAAATAGTAGCGCTGCTGTTCTAAACCCTGGTTCTAGCTGGCAAGTTTTGACAGCAGTACAAGGCTTTATCGAAACCGCAAAAAAGAGATATTATCTTGTTTTATTATATAGCAAAAGCTAGACGCTAGCCGCTAACCGCCCAACTTTGTGGCCACTTCACTTTACCTTATTTCCTTGGCCTTGCCGCCTCTTAGCCAGGACCTAGCAAGAATTTGTTATCTGGGTTATATTGCCCCTATTCCTAACCCTAGTTTAAGCTAAGCCTGTTGTTTTGCTAGCTTCGGGTCCCTTTCTCTCCCCCCCCCCAAGGCCTTTTTTTTCCTTTATATTTCTCTAGATCTGAACTTTGCATGTGTCTTGGCTCCCCAGGACCATTCACACACTAAACATTATCATTGATATCACACCCAAATCGGCTTCAGCCTTGCTGTCGTTGCTCTCCGCCTTATCTCAGCCTTGCTGGCCCCATCACAACGAGCCCTCCCCGTTTCCCCCTCCCTAGCCCATCATGGATCTCTTCCGCAGAGTGTCCAGAATGGTACCGCAAGCACAACCCTCGCACCTTCCCACGTCAGATGAGAAAAGGCCGGCTCGGTTGCGACCGACCACGTCTCCTTTTGCCGTCCTGAAACGGCCGTTACGCCTAAGGGGAAACTCTAGCATATCAGTGCCTTTGGGAGTGGTGATTGTGTTTCCGCTAGTAATGGTGATATTGTTCTTGATGATCTTGCGGCCTCATAATCACGGAGGAGGCAATGTGCAGGAGAATTTGCCACCGTCTATTCGGTGAGTAGGCTTCCCCAGCTATACAGCACCATCTAGCTATTTGCCCATCTGGCTGTGTCCTAGTTTCTCCGGTCTTGCCGTGTCCTTCAACCGCCTACCCCTTCCACCCGTAACAGTCCTCCTAAAAGCTAACATTCACTTCCCATAGAAAAATCAGCGAAAAATACGATAAGGTCTTTGTCTCCGGCTGCCTCCAACCCGATACTTCCAAACCCCGCGCCAATGCCACCATTGTCGTCCTCGCCCGCAACAAGGAACTCGAGGGTGTTATCCAGTCCATGAAATCCTTTGAACGCCATTTCAACCACTGGTATAACTACCCTTACACTTTTCTTAATGACGGCGAGTTCAACCAGACCTTCAAGGATGTCGTCCGCCAGTACACCAACTCCAAGGTTGAGTTTGGCACTGTCTCCCCAGATATGTGGGGGTTCCCTGACTGGATTGATCCCAAGGTGGCTAAGGAAGGCATTGCTAAGCAAGGAGACGCTGCGGTGATGTACGGAGGCATGGAAAGCTACCACAGCATGTGCCGATTCTACTCGGGTTTCTTCTACAAGCACGAATTGCTGCACAAGTACGAGTGGTACTGGCGCCTCGAGCCTGAGATCAAGTACTTTTGCGATATTACCTAGTGAGTACACTGAACAGGCTAAAAACAAGAAGCCTACTAGTTTCGTCATGTCATTCGTGTCTTGTATTAGCTAGTATGCTAACTGGTGTTCTTCTACTGTAGCGACCCCTTTGTAAAAATGATAGAGGCAAACAAAACTTATGGTTTCACCATTGCTTTGAAGGAGCTCAAGGAGACCGTTCCCAACCTTTTCCGCTATGCCTCAGCTTACAAGCGCAAGAACAACATCAAATCACAGGGTCTCTGGGAAATGTTTGTCAATAAGAAGCCCGAATCTGAGGATGCCCCTCAGTCTCCCAACTTGGCCATGCCCTTGGACATTCTGCGCGGCTACGGCGATGGTAACGCGCTGCCTAATATCGAGAGCGATGAGATGGACGGCGAGTCATACAACATGTGCCATTTCTGGTCCAACTTTGAGATTGCCAAACTGAGCTGGTTCCGCAGCAAGGAGTACGAGGAATTTTTCCAGACCATGGACCGCAGTGGTGGTTTCTGGATGGAGCGGGTAGGTCTTTTACTTTTTCCCTCTCTCTCTACTTGTCCATAATTTTATCTTTCACCATACGCTAACCTGTCCCCTTTGCAGTGGGGTGATGCTCCCATCCACTCTCTTGCCGCTGGTGCTCTCCTTGGCGTCAAAGACGTCCATTACTTCCGCGACTTTGGCTACCGACACACCACCATCCAGCACTGTCCTGGAAACGCACCATCGCGCCAGCTGCCCCGGGAAAAGTGGCTGGAGCAGACGACGTTAGACGAGCGAAAGCGCATTGAGGAGGACGACTATTTCGAACACTGGGATGCCGAACAGGAAAACGGCGTCGGCTGCCGTTGTCGCTGCGATACCGACATTGTCGATGTCGAAGGCAAGGAGGGTTCGTGCTTGTCAGAGTGGGTCGAAGTTGCTGGTGGATGGGCGAGTCCTTGATAGAGCTTCATTTTATTATTGCTGCTCTTTTAGTTGATTTTGTTTTTCTTCTGAACTAGAGAAAAGAGTGAGAGAAGAGGAACCAGAATGCCAGCCAGGGCGGCAGGTGAAGAGCGCAGAGCAGAGAAGAGTATATATCGCATGTCTTTTCCATTCCTTCTCCCTCATCGGCGCTCTCTCCTCCCCCCGGCGGGGGCCGTGACCAAAGACGCGTAGCAATACCGATGGCTGTGTCCGCGCATCGTGGTGTTGGTCTCCTGCTGCTCTCAAGGTCTGCTTTTATTTTGTTTCTTATTCTTTTCGTTTCCCCTCTTCTTAGTACCTTTTGTTTGTGTGCATAATTGGTCTTTTTTTTTATCTTGTTGTTTTATTATCATTTGTCCTGCTCTGTTTATTATTATCCGACTGGCCCCGTTGGCGTGTTGCATGTCTATCGTCAAGAGCACTGTCGTGTTTGAGTATATGTGGTATTTTGTATGTTTGTAATTAATGTAACTTGGAAAACAGCATGACGAAAATAAAGACCAATAAGGAGCAAAACAATCTAAAAGAGGTCAAAAAGCGAAAAAAAAAAAAAAAAAAAAAGAAAAGAAAAAAAACCTAGACTAACACTAGCATCGCCACCTATAACACGCCGTCTATTACTGCCCGTATCTCCCCCTATTACTTTTATAAACTAGTTTCTCTCTTCCATTCCCTTCACCACTCCTTATCCGTCACGGCACCGTGACTTGCATCGCTCACCAGTCGAGCATACTTGGCTAAGGCTCCACGTGTAATCGCAGGTTTCCAAGGCTCTAGCTCCGCACGACGCTTTGCCATTTCCTCCTCTGAGACCCCTTCAATGTTGATCTCGTTGCCCACTGCATCAATCGTGATCTGGTCGCCATCACGCACCAGCGCAATTGGCCCACCGGCTGCAGCTTCAGGCACGACATGCCCAACAATGAACCCATGTGATGCTCCACTGTATCTCCCATCCGTGATTAGCGCCACGTTTGAGAGTCCGGCGCCCATTATAGCTGCGCTTGCTGTTAGCTGCTCAGGCATTCCAGGCCCACCCCGTGGCCCCTCATAGCGGACAACCAAGACCAGATTGCCATCGTCACGCGATATCTCGCCGCGGCTCAGGGCTTCGTTAAGACCCTTCTCCTTGTTGAAAACCCGAGCTTTACCGGTAAAGGAAAGCCCTTCTTTGCCCGTGATCTTAGCCACTGCGCCGCCTGGCGCCAGCGAGCCCCGCAGAATGCGGATGTGTCCGTTGGGCTTAATTGGATCGCTAAGTGGGCGGATCACATCTTGGCCTGGGTCTAGGCTGGGCCAATCTTTGACGTTTTCTGCCAGTGTTTTTCCAGTAACCGTAATAATAGTGCCGTCAATGTGCCCCGCGTGAATCAGAAGCTTGAGCACAGAGGGTGTTCCGCCAACGTTGCACAAATCTTCCATGAAGTACTTGCCACTAGGCGCTAGGTTAGCTAGGAAGGGGGTACGGGCTGAGGTACGGTTGATGTCATCAATAGTCAGAGGGACATCGGCGCTGTTAGCCATAGCAAGAAAATGCAGGACAGCATTAGTAGAACCACCGAGAATCATAGTCAAGACCAGGGCGTTTTCAAATGCAGCTCTTGTGAGGATGTCTCGAGGCCGGATGTCTCTTTCCATGCAAATTTTGATAGCTTCAGCAGCCCGCTCGCACTCACGCGCCTTTTCAGGGCCAACAGCCAGGAAACTGGAGCTACCGGGGAGAGTAAGGCCCATGGCTTCGATAGCTGTAGCCATGGTGTTTGCGGTGTACATGCCGCCACACGCACCAGAGCCTGGACACGAGTGTTGCTCGATATCTTCTAGCACATCTTCTGGAGTGCGTCCTGGGGCGCCACTATTATGCTTTGCGTGCAGTCGGCCATACGAAAGGGCGCCAGCGGCCTCGTAGCAAGTGGAAATATTGACCGGCTTTTCCATGAGCTTCGAGTACCCTTTCTTGATGGTCCCACCATAAATCATGAGGAACGGCCGGTTATGGCGTGCGGCGGCCATGACTACACCGGGCATGTTCTTGTCACACCCAGGAATAGAAATGTTGGCGTCATGGTGTTGGGCCATAGTAACAGTCTCAATACTATCCGCAATTATTTCGCGGCTTTGCAGGGAGAAGCGCATGCCTATGTTATTATGTTATTGGTGTTAGTCTTGGAAGGAGCAATATGCTACGTTGCTAGAAGTGTAACTTACCCTCGCCACCCATGGTAATACCATCCGACACACCAATGGTGTTAAACTGCCAGCCAATCATGTTTTGCTTTTCAACGGCCCGCTTGACCACACGGCCTAGATCCAGCAAGTGAGTGTTGCACGGGTTGCCTTCCCACCACACCGAAGAAATTCCGACTTGCGGCGAGTTTTTCATGGCATTGCGATTCGGCACGCCCGCAGCGTACAACATAGCCTGGGCACCAGGCTTATCATGGCCACGGGTCAAAAAATGAGACCAGCGATTCAGGGGGCCGCCGGATGGGAGGCACCTGAACTGGGCATATTCGGGAGACTCGCACGAATCAGAGCGGGAATCTCCCGACCGAAGGGGATTGGTATTATCAAAGGTGTGTTGTGGTACTGACTCGCCGCCGGTGGGTGGGCTGTTGCAGGCGGCAGATACAGCTCCTGGGGCCATGGTTCTGGAGAAAAGAAAAGAGAATACGGAGAAGAGAGGATATGGGGCAAAGGGTCAACAGGCCTGAAAAAAACAATGACACAGGCCAGAATGGAGCCTGAGCAAGGAAACAAGGGATATATTAGCAAGAAAAAAGTAGTGTGTAGAAGAAATGGGGTGGAAGAAGACACAGAAAGACCGTGACCGTGGTGGTATATATAAAAGTAGCAAGCTCTTGGGAGGAAATGGCCAAGTCGAGCTGTCGAGCGGGCTATGAAGGCTAGACAGGAAAGAATGACAAAAAGAGAGGAAAGAAAAAAAAGTACCCGAAGCAAAACTTGTGCTTGCAAAGGCGTATGGCCATGCCACAAAAGCAAAGACCCGGATCCAAACTGATCCATCCTGACCATTCAGCCCATAGCAAACGAGAAACGAGATGCGTTACTGCAAGTCGTCGTTGTATGCATGCCGCAGGATAGGATGATAGGCGTGGGTGGGGCCCTTTTTTCCTCTTCTTTTTTTTTCGTTTTCTCTTCCTCTTAACTTTTTGGGACAGAAAGGGGAGAACAAGACACCAGGGCTCTAGGCTTGGAGCCCAAATGACCAGGTTGAGTGCGAGCTGCTGTTTAAGAGAAAACAACAGGTGGAAGGTTGGACCATTGGCAACGACATGGTGCCTGTTGACTCGAGCTGATTCGGCGAGTAATATAAGGCGTATGGGTGTCTGATATAGGGGGGGTTCTTCTTGGCTTTTTTTCACAACTCAGTTCTGTACTAAATGACAGAGCCTCGAGCCTTCGGAAAACGTCACCGAGCCAGTAACAACAGCGTGACATGGCATGACAGCCATAACAACGGAAAAGAAAAAAATGATAGCTTGTGATTTGTGGAGACTTACAGCGAGGATTGATTGCAACGCTGGGAGTGCTGAGTATAACAAGCAGCCTGAAACACCACAAAGATAAAGTGTAGGTCTTGGATTGGCCAAAGGGAGGAGAGCGAGGAAAGATCGTGACAGGGGGAAAAGAGCGAGTTGAAAGAGGAGAAGAAGGGGAAGAAGGGGAAATTGAAGAGAGGGGAGGAGAGCAGAGCTGGAGAGAAGCAAAGCAAACTTTTCAGCCTGCTGCCCAGGGAAAAAGGGGAAGGCACGCAAAGTTTTCACCCTTCATTTTTCACCTGTTTCCTTTCCCACCCGCAGTTGCCTGTTCACAACCCGGTCCTTTAGCCCGTATCTATCTATCTGTGTTTGCTTGCATGCCTATCTACACAGGCAAGGACGTCCCAAGAAAGATAAGTACCACGGAAACAGCAGGTGCGCCGGGGCAGCAGCATGTTGTGCAACTGCGCAATTGCCTGAAGATACTCATCGCACAGGGAAAGCCGATGCAGGTTTCAGCAGAAGCACAGCGACCCGGACTCCAAAAAACGGCAAGAACTACAGCTAGCAGGACAGCGCCCCATCACAGCAGCCAATGAAAAGGCTGGAAACGCCAGTTGACAAAAGAGCGGTGGATCTCCAGACACTAAGGTGGATGCAGGCGTCCCTTGTTCTTGCCTGCATCAGTCACAAAAAGGAAGAAGAGAAGTATGAAGGAAGGAAGGAAGGAAGCAAATGAGGAAGGCAGAGAACTGCACGGAAAAGAGAGAGCGAGATAAAGGCAGAAAGAGCAGATGAGAGATTGACTGCGGCCTAAAGCCAGGCTTTCTCGCGCAGACAGGTGTATGATGGAGGGAAGCCAACACGTACGTGGGAGAAAGCCTCGGGTTTGAATGACGAAACCAAGAGCCCAGGACCGTTTGCCCGATTGAGACGGTAAAAGGTGGGCCGCCAAAGAACAATAGCACCTGTGCCCTAGCTAGCGAGCAAATGGGACATTGGGGCGCTACTGGTCATATTACACAGTCAGAGGGAAGTGGGGAGGAAATGGAAGGAGTGAGCCACGGATCGTGGAAAGAGGGAAGTTACGACCACGCAAATGAGTGTGCTTCGCAGATTCCACATTTCAATTTATCCGAATAGGCACTGGCGTTGACTTTTGTTTGCACGCACCGCACCTTCTTGATTGATGGTAGCACAAGAAAAGAGAGGACACACGGGTTCTTCGTGGTTGTCTCTGCCTGTTTTCAGGTTCTCCTACTTTTCCTTCTTCCTTTTTTTTTTCCCTTTATTCCTCTTCTTTTCATGCGCAACTTGTCTCACCTCTGCCACGTCGCTGCCATGCGTTCTCCCTTTTCTCCTAGGCTCTGTGGTTTTTTCTTCTTTTCTTTTCTTACTGCTCTCCTTCTCTACTGTTCAAATCGCCTTTTCGAGAGCTTTTGTCGTACGGGCGGCGCAGAGACCCCTGGCTCGACAATGCATTGTCTAGACAGGGTATGCTAGGGTTCATCAAACAACCGGTGAAGAAAGAAACAAGCCATTCTACTTTAGGAAGCGATCGTCAAGTATCCATGTCTTTTTTCTTTTTTTTTTTTTTGCTTTTTCATTTACAGCGTATGGGCTCTTTGTGCCGCAAAGAAGGACAGAAAAGTCTGCAGCTGCACCTACGGTTTTTATACTTCGCTCACCCCGAGCCAGTGTGTCCCGCCAGCAAGCGTACCACAACCTTATCTTGCCCCCTCCCAACCCGTGTTTGCTATCTATCAGTCGTCCAAAGCCTCCAAATTACCCGACTTGACGTCCGATGCCGGTCGGCAGCATTAAAGGACACGGACTTAGGGCTACAACATGATATGTTGTTTTGCTAGCTTGCTGAGTCCTATAACCCGGTTCTAGCACATACACACAAAAGGTCGGTCTGAATCTTACTCGTTTCATGGCGTTACTACTATATGCATGCTACGCCAGGCAGGCAGCCCCAAGTTTCCAGGCCTGCAAACTCAAGGCTAGAACAAAGGAACAAAGCCAACAAAGATACGGATTCGAAAATACACCAGCGCTAATGCAGTCTCATGCTCCCCAGGAGTGTGTGGCCAAATTAGCCAACCTTGCTCCTCCCTCTTGCTTCGGCATTTACGTACATGCGCACTCATACAACAAACACTACAAGGTACTTGGGCGTCCGTCTGAGTACAAGCTAAAAACGTCAATTTGACTAAAGCAAATAAAGATAAGAAACGAAACAAAAGAGAGAACAGAACACGGGGAAGCACAGGTATCAGACAGAGCAAGAGCAAATATCAAGTCATTGAAGGAAAATGAAACATGGCCTCAAGAGGCGGTTTTGTTGAGAGAATCAAGGAAAAAAAAAAAATAGAAAGAATATAAAAAACAAATGAACAATACAGAAGAGAATAGGGTGAAGAGAAGAGAAGAGAATAGAAGGGAAAGCAAATACAACAACACGGGACCCGAAAGACAAGACTGTCTCTTAACGGCCGCTTGCCCGGACCAAGCAGCTCGTACACCGAATTCCCATAAGCTAACAAAGGCCTCAGATTTCAAAGAAGCATGTGCTCGTCTATTGGACGCTCACCTAGACTCCTCCTCTACGCCGCCATCAGCGGACCGGCGCGCTCTTCGTCTGCTCTACGCACAAACTCGTGCTCATGGGACGGCCGCGGGTTGGCCTCGGCGCCGAGAATAGCCGAGATGCGGGTTCTGTCCTGGCTCTGGCCATGTGCTCTGTACTCTGCTTCTCTCTGGGTGTGCTGGTCGGGACTGGCAGCCGGTGAGATAGGACCTTGGTGGGAGAAGCGGGGAGCAGAGGGGGCATAGCAGGAGGAAGGGCTCGGTGTCTTGCGCTCCCAGGCACCCTCAAGAGCGGCAGGAGAGACGCCATTGCCGTACTCAGCGCTGACAGCAGCCCAGAACTGGGCCTTGTGGGTGGCGTACGCGGCAGAAAGGCGGTTCATGTCAATGGCACCATTGCTGTGAGAGACAGGAGGGAGAGGAGAGGGCATGGCGCTGGAGTGCATAGGGCCAGTGGAGACGGGGGCGGGTGTGGTGGAGCGGATCAGCAGAGGGTTGGGGCTGGGAATGCGGGGGAAGCTGGCCATGATAGGAGCAGAGTGCGGTTCGGGCAAAGGCGTGGGGTAGCCAGGCAGAGGCAGCGTCATTCCATAGGGCTTAGGCAGGATGGAAGGCAGGCGGGGCGACTCCAGCGAGGGGCGGCTGTGCGAGCGAGCAAAGCTGGGGGGTGTGTTGGCGTGGATGGAGGGCAGCTGCAGTGAGTGGGGAGAGGCCGGTGTGTAATGACCACCACATGAGCCGGGGGGAGTGATGGACCGGGGGATGTGGGCGCTCTCGGCAGCGTACATGGGAGAGGCAGTGGCAGCAGAAGCAAGAGTAGGTGACTGGCCGGACGAGCCGGATGACTCGGAGTTAGCACGCTTGCGACGGCTAGAACCGTGAGACAGCTGGTGGTAGTGCAGGCGGCAGGCAAGCTCAGTCTTCTTCAGGTGGGCGGCAATGTGCTTGTAGGGCATCTTCTGGAGACGAGTCTGGAGCAGGTAAACTTCCTGTTTAGTGTGTTAGTAGTGCTAAGTGGTAAGGCTGCTGGGGGCTGTGGTGAATCTCTTGGCCTACCTCTTCCTCGCTCCAGGCACGGCCACCTCCAGTAGAGGCCATCTTTCTGCTCTTGACAACACCGTATTCATGGCGATCAGCAACATCTCCGGTAGGAGTGTAGGATGAATGAGGCTGCATTGACATGGGGGCCATTTTGAGTTATGGACAAAGACAAAAGGGGAATGACGTCGTGATGTTTAGGTCGTTTGTTGGTCGTTAAGAATTGGGGAGATGCGGCTAATCAACCAGTAGAAGCCTTGGGGGGGAAGCAGAAAAGAAATATGACAGTAGTGATGGTGATTTGTTTCTTGTCAAGGAGTGTAAGAAGAGAAGATGATGAGAGAGACTCGAGGGGAAAAAAATGAAAAAGAAAAAAAAATTGAGAATCTCGAGGAAAAGGACTTGTACTGAAAAGACAGAACAGACTTGCTGGAATGTTAACGATACAGAGTCGTGCAATTTGCCAAAAATGAAGAAGGAAAGACTGAAGAAGTGAATATCGTGATATAAAAAAAAGGAATGTGAAGCAGCCAAAACCAGTTGGACAAGACAAAAAAAAATGTGCCTTTTTTTTGCGATGATGAAGAAATGAGTGAATGAGAGACAGAGTCTAGCTGCTGGTGAGAAAAAAAAAGAAAAAAGAAGAAGAATGAGAAACGAAAAAAAGGTGAAGAGAAGTAGAAGAGAAACCAAGAAGGAAGACAAGAAGAGAAAGGAGGAGAACAAGAACCAAAGCAGACGAGAAAGTCTGGTGGTTAGCTTTATAAAAGAACACGGATAAGAGACAAAGAGGCAAATAAAATGCTCAGCATATAATCTATCTATATTTTGTCTTGGGCTCTGCTTCCAAACGTCAACTAAAACCTAGCCGATAAATGAAGGTAATTTAACAGCAATGCACACTCAGCCAAGAAAATAACGTCCAAACAAGAAACAACCACCAGCAAGAGCCCAGACAAGCAGGCACGGCCTAGCAAGAGCCTGAGGTTCAACATGATCTCAAGTTCATGGGGCCTGTAGTGCTATCTACACCCCTCCCCCCTCCTTTTTTCCTGCTTTTGTCTGGGAAAGTGGGAGAAGAGGGGAAGACAGGTTTCATGTTGTTTTTTATGCAAGGTACAGCAACAGACAAGGCGTGGCCTAGGCTCTCCAGGCTTCAATCCATACCAGGGGGAGGGAGGAGATGGACGAACGAGAAAGTGAAGAAAAAGCCAGCCATTGGACACATACGTGTATTGTGCATGCATTCACGCACTTAATTCAGATATATTCGGCGATGGACAGGCCAGTCCAGTCACATGGAAAGCCGATATCACCATCAATAGACATGCACTCGTACTTGCACTTGCACTTCAGCCACAATCACACACAATGCGAAAGTCGCCCTTCTGTGTCTACTCTCTGTGGCTACCCTCTGTGTCTACTCTCTCTGCCTACCTGCTCCTCCATCCCAAATAAGCCTGTTCCTCCGTGATTCACATGCATCTAAAAACAGCATCCAAGCTCCAAGCACACCACCACCAAACAACAGATACCAACGACAAGCCCCTCTCCATCTCAGCCTCTATCTCGACATTGCTTTATGTGTTTTTTTTTTTTTTTTTTTTTTTCTATTTTTAATGTATTCTCTTGTGAAGCTGAAACGAGTCCCGCAATAGAGCACATTCAAACAGGAACGAAGTCCGAGAACATCTCAAGAACTTGACCATCCATCCAAGCATCCAACCCTTTCGCCAAAGACTAAGCTAGGCCAGAAAAGCACAAGCCAGCCTTTATCGCTGCACCAATCTCTAATACAACAGTGGTAGTTCTCGTTCCTAACCCTAGCGCTCGGCCCGGAGAATATTGGCACAAATTTCGCAAACTGGTGGCCTTGATTTCGCTTTGGTGCTCGCACGCACAATAGCTTGCTACTAGTCGGGCTTTTTTTTTTTTTTTTGTCTCAACGAGGGTAAGGGAAATTCAGGTAGAATAACACACTACCCTCCCCCAACCCAGAACAAGTAAAGGAAAGGCATACATGGCTGCAAGGAGATAATAACAGGCAGCGGCAGAAACTATGACAAAGCCGTGATTCGTTATTTCAGGACTTGGATGGCTCGAAATCACTACCCCCCCTTCCCCCCCCCGGGCTTATTGGTCTGCCTGGTCGCTCGTTTGAGTTCGAGTCGTGCGGCCGGAGTCGATTCCATCCGTTTAGTTTACACCGCAGATTGTTTTGGCATCGAGGCGAGGTAGGAGAAGTCAGGGCTGATCAGGCAGGAGGAACCTATGTTTATCTTTTTTATTCTCTTCAGTTGTATGCTTTCCACACATTTGTCCTCGTCTCTCGGGGTTTATTCCTCTCCCTTCTTTCTCGTTCTAGAGCGTTTAGCGGTTTTCGGAGGTTAAACGTTTGATGCAATCAATGTCAAGTTAATATTATCGAACAAAACAACTGTTTCCTATTTTCTTATTCCGAGCGAAGGGGGAGAGCGAGGGTAGAAGGAAGAGAAAAGGAGAAGAAAGCCGAGGACAAGAAAGCAGAGGACAAGAAAGAATAACGTTTGCTAGCCAGGTCCATTTTTTTTTTCTACGCGGGAAGGCGCCCTCGACCTCGACCTCGATAAACTCGTAGTACAGAGGCTACAAGTTTGGCAGTTGTCGTTTCTGGCAAGGAAATATCTGATTTGGGGGGGGTTTTTGGGACGCAGGCAGCTGCCAAACCTTCCTTATTTTTTTATTATTATTTCATTTTACTTGCAAGACAAGCAGCAGCAGCAGGAATGGCAGCAAGAACAACACCACCACAACAAGTAACTACTCTTTTTGAACACTTCTTTCATCCTTACCTCGAGTCCGCTATTGCCCAGGCAAAAAAAAAAACACATAACAACTAGTCTAGTCTTACCTTAATTTTCCAGGCCCACTTTTCTCACAAACCTAAACTCAACCATGTAAGTCGAGAAAAATACATATATAAATAATAATAATAATAATAATAATTACAAAATGGCTATCGCTAACAAGCAACACCCAAACCTAAAGCAGAGAACAACAAACCTAGACACGAACTCAACTCCTGTCTAGGCCTGCCGATCATTTCTAGAAGATCGCGTTTGAGCCAGCAAAAGGTCTACCTTATTTTTTGATTGGTGTCCGTCCACCCGCTTCCTCCTTGTAGACTAACCCACTCCCTGAGACCTGCTGCTGTCGCTGTCTTCTTTTGTTTACTACTCAGTTGTTCCATAATGTTCAAACCCTTGAAACTCGCTAAAACACTCTCGTAATTTCAATCTGGGATCTAGGCTTCGGGCTTCATTCTCCCTAGAGTCTTCTTGTTGGCAGGCGGTAGTATGACAACACAAACCCCATTTCTTCTGCTCGCCATGCCCACTCCATCTTGTTTCCTCTCCCCAAACAAGGCCCTGTTTGAGGTGAGCCACCGGAGAATATTTTGGTTCTCAGCTTAATTTCTGCCATTCTAGACAACAGCTTAGGTCAGGACTTAGAACGCAATAGCTGTATCATGAACAGAGATCTGAGACAAACATTTTGAGATTCGAAACAATACAAACCGTGAGTAAGAAACTTGCATTGCAGGCACAGGCCTATGGAACTAGAAACAGGAACGAGACGGCGACTTGGGTGGTAAAGCAAAGAAGGGACGAATTATTTTCATGGAACAGCAATAATACTGCTATATTTGCGAGACTCGTATGCGAGCTATTTTGCTGTCTTTATTTCTGCTACTGCTCTCTCTCTCTCCCTGCTGCCGGCTGGGGTCACACTCTACCATATCTTGAGCCTCTATAGTTCCAACACAACATATACATAGCATAGCATAGAACGCATGTATGTCTAGTGATACAAAGCTATGCGCGGACTACGTCTCAACATGACTTGATGTCCACTGTTCGTGTCCCCAGAAACAGAGACAAAGCCCAGGAGGGAGAAACAGCAGGTCCAAGGCATCTACATAGATGGACGTACAGACTCCTCTTCGGCTTCCCATTGCTCGAACTGGCCGCCCCCAATAATATCCCCCTTTTCCCTTTTACCATCATCTCGTGTGTTACGCTCATGGCCATCCATAAGGCTCTCTTTTCTAAACATTGTTTCTGTTTCTACTCGGAGCGCAGAACGAAGGGAAGGGGCTATTGTCTCTTCGTCCGATGTATATGGAGCTTGTTTACCGCTTGCTATACTATATATCGTCATTTGTTTATTCGCCAGGGAAAAGTTCATACCCTCTTGTCCCTTCCCCCTTCCCCCTCTTCCCCCTCCCATCTTCGGCTTCCCCTGCCCGACATAGCAATACAGCGTAGCGTACCCATCACAGCAGCGCAACACAATACAATACAATACAATACAAGGTGGGCGGGGCGGGTGTTTCTGCCCCCTGTCGGCTTTATTGTTTCACCATCTTGTGTGCCAGCTGGCCTGTTGCTTCTGACCCTAGCTGCAAAATATCCTTCGTTTCACGTTCTTGTCCATGACCACGCCGTATGCACGCCACCCAGCCAATATTTATTTTTTGATTTATTTTCTCTGGACTTTCTTCCTTGTTGTTTGGGCCTTGTTAAGTGCTGCCCTGGTATTTTATTAACGTGACCAAGGCCCTATCTTCTCTGCACACACCCCTTGTTCTCCTTTCCCCTCTCATGCTGCTTGCCCCCACTTTGCTCCTCCTTCAATTCTCCTACCTGTGCGCTCTTCTCTACCTGTCACTTGTTGTTCTTGCTTTCTTTTCTGGGAAGAACCAGAGAAACATACGAAGAAGCTTGAGCGTAAAGAACTTTCGTGGTCTGAAGTTTTAGGCAAGTCCCCCTCCCCCTCACCCTCCCCCCCCCAGAGATAACCGAGATAGACTCTCGGGGTGCTAATCTACCCGTAATCTCCTTGTCCGAACAAGGCCATGTCCATTAAATGCAGGCTATTATCGTCGTTCTTGTTAGGGTTAGTCCCCTGAGTAAACCCACGAGCTTGCCCATGTATTAAGAGTGATCCAATATAGAAGCTACCAAGAGCCAATGAGGGCACCGCCTCTTAGATTTGCCACAGGCCAATTCATGCAGCCAGCAGCCAGAGACAAGCCAAGCCAGGCTCATTGCATTATGCTTGGTTGCTGGCTCGCAGTACAGCCTACCACCATGTGTATGGACACATCTTTCTCTGAGGCCGGAAAATAAGAAAAGGCCGGCTCATCATGCCCTAACCAGTAACGCGTGTTCTTGCGTTTCTGTTTCTGTTTCTTGATTTACTGTCGTCCTTTTTTTTTTTTCTTTCTTTTTTTGGGCACCTGCGCCGCGGCCTAGTCAGGGCACACCACACCACACTCAGCCAATGTAATCTTTCAGTGCAAAAATCTCTCATGGCAAAGGCTTGGTAGTGGTGTCAAGCTCAGATGCTGATGCTACGTCTGGGCTTCTCCACCTTTATTTCCCTAGTATTAATACTTATCTGCACGTCAAACTGTGACTGGAAGTGTTTCGGTCATACATATAGGATAGGCAATAGAGTTTGGGAGTTCAGGAATAGACATTTGCGGTGTAGTGGCTTCTATGGCCCTTTCTGCCTAGACCGGAAGCGGGCTAGCATACATATGTTTCCTGCCTGCAACTGCAATTGTAATGCACGCGTCTTTGTGCGTAGCCGTAGCCGCAGCTGCAGCCGCATAAACAACCCATTGGCTTGAAAAGCTGTGAAACGTATCAGGCCCAGGGAACATGATATGATTCAAAGGCTGGCTGTTATGCGAGAGGCTTATTATTGGAGTTTTTTTTTTCCTTTTTCTTTGCTGATGGAGAAATAGAACAAGAAACAATCCTCCTCGCTTTGAAACACTGCATTTAATCTCCTGTGTAATTTCGGCTTGGGAGGAAGGGAAGGTGCCGTGAAGGGAGGCGGCGGAGGAAGGGAGGGGCTATGTGGCGCTGGCTCTAGGTGTATTGAGCTAGCTGCCTTGAGGCTCCGAGACGCCGACAAGTATTGCTTAGTAAGTGCCCTTTGAGGGCTGCCATTGTCTTGTTGGGGGGCGATGTGTTATCTCGCTTGTATAGCAAAAACATGTGTTTTGTTGTCCTACACCGTGGTGATAGCCGTTTCCTTGTCAGCTTGTGCTACGCACAACGTGCAAGTCTTGTTTCCGCGGGGCACGCCTCTGGCCAGTGCTTCTCCAGGCCTACTTGGGTGAGTGAGTGAGTGAGTGAGTGAGTGACTGTGTGTGTGTGTGTGTGTGTGTATGTGCCTGTGTACGTATTTGCTTACCTGGTGTGTAGCCCCCACCTCGTTGGCTCACTGCCGGCTGATTATTTACCTGGCAGTCAGCTTGGGGTTAACAAACAGGAATATTCCCATCACGGCTGCGCTGTCTTAGTTTCTTGTCCCTGATATCCATCTGCTGCCAGATCTCAACCAGTCTGCTAACTGCTATCGACAACGTAGCGTAAGCAATTTGATGAAAATGATATAGAGTTCCCGATTCAGCACCTACCGAATCTGTCATCTACTTTCCCTTGGCATATTTCAATGACGCCATCGGGAATTCTCCGCTTCAATCCATAGGGTTAGGGTATATTATTATTAAGTGGCAAAAAGAGAGGTAGCAGGTACAAACAGGTCCAGCCTTCTCCACTACGACGCCTTGTCCAATCTACATTCTACATCTACATGTTCCCATCCCATCACATCAACGAACTCCGCTTTGGCTGTGATCATCAGAATACCGCGATATATATACCTGCCGGCATATATTCTGTCGCTACACTTCCACTGCATAGTACATGGTAAGTTACATGTTTACGCGCGTGACTTGACATTACTCAAGTCCCTAAAAACGCACCAGGCCGTTCTCTGTTGCTTGACTTGCTGCCTACTGCCCTGCCCTGAGTTTTGGTTTGGTTGTTCCCTGCGCCTATTTTCAATTTCCCCGCTCCATCCGTCCGCGTCATGAAGTCAGAAGTATCGTGGGCGCAACGAAGGCCCGCACGCTACTTGTATTTGACGAGCATAGCAGGGAGAATAGCCAGTGTTCTTGAGAACAATGCGATGGGAAAGAAATACTAAATCCTTTTCCTGCCCTTTCGTTTCTCCATCGAGTATTTGATTCCCGAGAAAGACATAGCTCTGTTGCCCTACTGTTATGCTGTGCTGTGTTGTACTGTGGCTGTTGCTCGCGAGTTGTGAGTAAGTACTCTTGTACCAAAGTCACCAAGTCACCAAGTCACCAAGTCTCGAGTACATGGCCTCGAGGTACCTTCCACCTGCCCTTCTATCCCCTCTTCCTCCGTCACAATATCATGTCTTCTATTTATTGCTATTGTCCTGTTTTTCTTTCAATTTTTTCTTTCTTGCTTTGAAGCTGCGTCTCATATTAGGATGACACTCCCCCCTTCGGGGCTTTCTTTCTCATCGTTCTTCCTTTTTTTCTTCTCTCACTTCGACCACACGTCTCTTTCGCCTCAGCCCGTTACAAGGCGCCGCACTCAACTGTCAAGTGTCCTTACTGTACTGTGTCTGGAAGAAATCATGCAGTCAAGTCCATTATTCTCTGCTTCTCGCGCCATGCACTCTCGCTGTTCTGTTCCCCGCCTCCCTTCTGTTTTTTATCTCTCTCCCTTTGGCCTTTGCTCTCAAATGACGACATGCTAAAGGTAAGGAGGTCGATCTCCTGCCTGCCTGTGTGTGTCCCTAGGACCAGGGCAGGGCATTTACAGGTGACAGCTCGTCCCATCTTATCGCTTCTTCTAAGCTATAGAGCCTGCAGATGCATTAAGGCCTGGAATTCTTTTGTGGTACTGTTGGGATACAGAACATAGAAGCCTAAAGAACTCTCCAAATGGGCCGGCTATAGGGAATACCGCCCTGAATAGGCCACTAACCGCTTTGCAACATGCTACCCCATTCCTCAGAGAACATCTTCTCCAGCCTTGGAGATCCACGGCAAACGGAAAAGGCGGGGCGTTACTTCGTGTTTGCAGCAGCCAATAGAAACAGGCATAGGCTTTCTTTTTCGTCTCCAGCCTTTCGGTTCTTTCCTCTGTTTACTGCTGCAGCAAGAGCAAACGGGCCACTTCCCAAGCCACTCTCTTTTTCTAACTCTACAAGCCCCCCCCCCCCACCTGGTTTTTTTTTCCCCCATCCACACCTGATCTTCTTTTACTTCGATCCCGCCGCCACTTGCAGCAATCAGTCCAAATAAAGCACGGACAGAACAGACAAGACGGACAAACAAGTCTCGTGCAGTCACGCATGCTCCTCTTTTTTTTTTTTGCTGTTCAATCACTAGCCAAATCGAGAGTCATACTACAGACGCTCCGTTTGCTCAGCTCTTGCCCTTGTTTTGTTTTCGTTCCACACTTGGTTATTTCCCCCCCCCCCCCCCCCCCCCCCCTAGAGCCTGCCTTTTTGTGCCGCTTTTCTTTTGATTTCCATCCGCTCTCGTCTCTCACTTTCCTCACTTTTTATTTCCTTTCTGTGCGGCGGTAACTACTGGATAGCCTTCCTTGATCTGCCCCAAGAAAAAGCAACGCCAGCAAAAGCAGTAAAGTAGCAGCAACAAGAGCACAGACCACGTCCTTGGCTCCCCATTTCGTTCTTCTGTCTCGAAGTCCTCACTCACCCACTCACAGACCCAGCCAGACCAATAGAAACCTGCCCGGCCCAGCGAACAGTCCGACTTTGCTCAACTTACCCTGCCTGCCGTAGCTGTATAGAGCAACTGCACTGACAAACCGCAGCTCTGCGTTTGTTTCTTGCGCCATCTAACCTGCACCTTCCATTCCTCTCCAAGAGGACTTGCTATTTTTTTTTTTCTGTTTGGCCCTTTGGTGATTACACCTCTTTCCTTTTTCACCAAGCTGTCCGCCTTCGCCTCCCTCCTTAGTTTTTCTCCTCACATCCAACCCTTTTGGCCTTTTTGTCCTCTTTTCATATTTTCCCCCCTCCTCTTCTCTTCCTTATTTTATTTCAGAAACAGCAAAATTTTGCTATCGTGATCTAAAACCTCGCATATCAACTCTGGGAATGTCGGTTTCCCCCAACGATCAAGCCGTGAGTAATTTCTTTTCCCTTGATATTGTGTTTGAATGTTCTGCGGAAGCTGTCCCTAGGCTGCTTTTTATTTTTACTTCATTTTCCTCCCTCCATCGCTGCTGCTTGCGCTACCTGTAGCTCAAAATCTCTCAATTTGCTTTCGCCGAGCTCTTTTTTTTTTTTTTTTTCTTTTTTCTCCGTGCTCGGTTTTGTGCTGCCGTGATAGCTTAGACAAAGACCCGGCTTGTACCTCTGTCTGGATTCATACGCCGTTTCTCATTGCTATTTCGCTTCACCTATCTGGATCTTTGAGACGAAAGTGCTAGTTCTCTCCCACCAGCCTCGCCAAAGCAAGCACTGGCATTGCGCTATGATTATTATCGCGACGGCCGATTCCAACGACTTCACCATCTAGCGCAACTTGTAGCGCGACCTGGCCAACGCCTCTTTGTTTGTGTCTTGTCGCTGCTGCATTGCGCTACGTTGAATTATACTCTGCTGTATATCAAGAGACCCTGTAAATAGGTCCCCACGTTGGCGAATCTTTTGTTTTTGTTCATCGCTGCCACCCAACTTCTACTGTGACCGGCATCGCTACGATAATCCTATCGCAAGGAAATCAGCAAGTTGGTCGTCAAGATCCTGCCTAAGCCCTTTTACCGCCGGTCTTGATCTATTGACACGAACGGGATATTCTCCTCTTCATGGCTACGATATCCTCGCAACGTGCAAAAAAAAAACAACAATCCCCTCTTTTGTTCGGGGTCTTCCCTGTCGTCTCATCATTTATTTGCTCGTGATCAGCAAAAAGCCCACGACACCACGCCGAAAACAGAGCATCGTCCGCAACGCAAAGTTGATGCCGTACAAAAGAGCCGCAGCAGCAGCAGAAATTTCAGCACCATAGCTTCTCTTATTTCATTTATAGCTAACACCCAAATTTGCGTCTTGATAGATTATGCATCAATGGCAAGTCGGCATCGTGCCGGATTTGACCTTTTTCAATAATACAAATCCTCAAGATGGCATACAGTAAGTTGATTTCTTTCTTTTTCTAGCCATCTATTTTTCCTTTGAGCTCCATCAGAACAACACCACCTTTTGTTTTCTCTGCCAAAAACAAATCGACCAGGTCCCCGGCCGGCAGATCGTCACACACGAACCGAATCAGCGCTCCGATAAGCATCGAAAAAGGCATAAGAAAACACAATTTTTATATTCAGATGCCGGTCATATTCCCTTGCTGCTATTTTGCAGGGAAATGGCCTTTAATGTGCGCCTCCGTCATACTTGAACCCTCACGGACTCTGATGAAAAAAAAAATGGATTGGCATCACGGCGTACGTCGTGCTCTCTTGCAGCGTGTAGTGCCTTTTGCCAACGTGATATTTTTCTCGTGGCTTGTAGCTTGTGGACCATTCAACGTTACAATCCACAGACCACAAGCAGTGGTCCTTAGCCCGAACAAAAAAAGACCTGCCTACCAACCTCTTTCATTTCCTCCTTGCAGTGTGAGGACTATGGGCAGGCTTGCACGCTTGAATAGCAACACGAAGCATTTCACATTCTAGTAGCCCTATTAGCTCCTTGAAGACTGGACTCTTGATCACATTGCCCCTAAAAGAAGTTTGCCGGCGCTTGGATAGCAACATTTTGGGCTCCTTTCGACAGGATTTTCCGCGTTATGGCAGACCAGATGGAAGTCATGGGCTTTGTACAGCTTGAGTGCGTGCAGTCTAGGGCATCTCCTAGGCACGGCATAATGTCCTGGTTTAGCAGAAAGCACATTTGGCACAAAAGTCCATGGGCTAACCAACCAGCCCGTCTAATCATGTGTCACTACATGTCTTCTGCTCTTTTGCTCTGTTTGCGCCTTTTTTTTTTCCTGGCTTATGCCTGTGCTTTGCAGTTACAAGTGCAGCTGGCTGCATGTCTACTCTGTGCCTAATATCTGCCACCTAATGACTTGACTAGTCTTCTTCTGCTTCCTATCTTGTCTTGCTTTTGGCGATTCAGTCAATCTATGTCCCGCGCCTGCATACTCTACTTTTTCATCACTAAATTCGATAATACCCGTCACGACCTTCTTCCACCTAGCAAAACGCGCACATTATTGGCTCAAATTTCGACAAATCACATTCTACATCAAGCCTGAAAACCCCTGTTTCGTTGTACTAATATTCTTCTTTTATATAGGCGTTATAGTACGGCCCCGCATCAGTACCAAAACCCAGCCGACGTCAACCGTCGCAACGATCGCATGGAATACTCTTTTGCTCAGTCTGCCCAGCCTGGTTCTCACCCGCATCCTAACCAGCAGCCGATGGCCGTACCTCAACAGCCAAACCAGCCCCAAGCTCCAACTCAGCAGTCCACACAGCAGACGACGCCAGTTTCTGTTCCCGTGCCGGTACCAAGCTCTCAAGGATCGTCAGCTCACCAGACGCCGCAGCAACAATCCCAACAGCAGCCATCGCAACAGCAATCCCAAGCCCAGGCGCAACCTCAAGTGCAACCTCTGGTGACGACGCCTGGGTCGACGCGCAATCGCAAGCGTACTGCTCCTGGTGCTGTTCCGCAAACGCCAACAAGTGCCTCTTCAATCGTCGGCACCGCTGTGACTGTGTCGCCCATTACTGCTCCACTTTCTGCTACTGATCAGGTGGCACCACCTACTGTTCCAGGCACGGTCTCGGTTGGCACTGACGGTACTGATGCTGTCACGCCAGTTACGCCGGCCCCTCCGGCTAAGAAAAGCCGCACTAATACACCATGGACACCGGCAGAAGAGCAGCGCTTGAAACAAATGCGTGACGCAGGCAATAGTTGGGCGGAAATCGCCAAGGTAAGCTTAGGCCTATCACTATTTGTACCGGGTTGTCATCTAGCTAACACATTTCCTCATCTTACTAGACATTTCCTGCGCGCACTGAAGGTAGCGTCAAGAAACACTGGTACAAGGACATGCATTATGCTGAGTTTGCTGAAGACGAAAGCCAGGCGCTCTTGAACGCCATGAAGGAATATGAGAATAACCGATGGAAGTTTATTGGGCAAAAGGTTGGCAAGCCTGCCAAAGCTTGTGAACAATACGCCAAGGAACATTTCCCAGACCAGTTCCCGCCAAACAAGCAGCGTTAAATTGTAGAGGCTATTAAACCTCTTCCACATGCTTGCCTTGCTGCTTGGTCTCACTAGCAGTTGAGTCGTTCTTTTCTTTCGGGCTATGAATGTGAGGGCTTGTTCTTCCGGCCTGGGCGCTATTTGCCGGCGTCCTGTTCTCGCAGTGACATTGAAAACCTGCTTTTACCATGCTTCTTCGACGACTTTTTTTGGGCCTTCTTGGGTCTTATTCTTTTCCCTCCCCCTTCGCTTCTCGCTTCCTGTTTGCTTTTCTTTTCACCTTTATTTCTATTGATTCCCCGGCTCACATTTTTTTCTCATTGCAGATGGCTTCCTGCATGTTTTTGGTTTTCTATTTTTTTTCTTCTTGCTTGATGTCGATGGACAAGCTTTGGTTGTTAAACTGAAGAATCTATTTTCATATCCTGGGTGAAAGTCTTTTGATATCGAGTTATTCATAGAACTAGGCCTGGCTTGGACTGGACTGTTTTTTATTCTTAACGGCAGTCTCATCGGGCCTACTCTTTTGTCCGGTCCAGCTTGTCTTTCAAGCAATTGGAGTTTTCTGTCCTTCCTCCCTCTATCCCAATATCACCTATCATGTGATGTCCGGGCCTTTTTTTTTTTTTTTTTTCTTCCATCTTTCGCACACCTACGACCAACCGTATGATTCTCTCTCTTTTGCACCCTCGTACCGATATGCACTTCAAATTTTCGTCTCTCACACTTTTCGTCTTAATCCGGCTACGTTTCTTGCCTATTACCAGCGCTCCCGGTATAGAACAATCCGTACTGCCATAGGACTCATATTACCCCCTGTCTTTTCCTTCGTCTGACTTTTTATTTCATACGGGCTATAACTTCCTGGATTATGAGGCGTCAACCATCTCTATCCTGTCGCGTCATATATTGCGATTTATCCTACTGGAGACAAGCCCGTGGTGACCTTGAAATACAATAAACCCAGGCATCTCAACCGACTTGATTCTTCTTCTTTTCGTGGCCCTTAGCTCACGATCAAGACAGGTAATCAGCGCAAGACGCAGTTGTAGCCGTGTTGTTTGTCCTATTTGTTCTCGGTAGGCGGTGGAGATTTGCTTCTGTCACTTGTCTTGTTTTGCTCTTGATTGTTTTTTTTTTTTTTCTCTTTTCTGTTTTGCCTTGTGGTTCTCCATTTTAGCTGTGCTGTTGACATGCCGTGTGCTCGTGGCTATGATCTCATTTATTTATGTGCTGTGTTTCCTCTTTGTTTCGTTCATGTCTTGTTTCCTATTCCATATTTATGTTCAAGTTGTCCATGATACATATACGATGCGTAGCATGTAGTTGTAAACTACCCTAACTCTAGATGGAATAACCCTAAGTATGCTGCTGTAAATACGAAGGCCTCGCAGATAGCTACGGGCGGATCAAGAGACTAACAGATAATACGAGCAACATTAACAACAAAAAGGAAAAGAGCAATAGCTTATCGTTTACTGGGAAGCTACAATAGCGCAAAACAAAGCTTAGAGGAACGCGCTGAAGATACGAAGCCGCACGATAGAGTAACGAGGAGACAAATAAACAAAACGGGCGGGCCCTGCCTGAAGACATTGGTGGAGGAAAGGGAAGGAAGATGGGGCTAAGGTTATTAGCAGGGAGGAAGGGACTGTTTTGTGGTTATTTCCCCAAATACGCGACCGACCCTCCGTGGAATGAATGGGGGTGGTGAGGCGGGAGTAGCAAGAAAACACGCCAAGCGATGGAGAGCAGCGTAGCAACTGCAGCTTTGGATCAGTTGGCGAAGGCAAGACAGGACAGACAAGCTGGAGCACTTGCGACACGCTGAGGTACTGTGACTACGAATGTAACTTGCTTTGCTAAGAAAGAAGAGAAAAATAGATGAGTCTCACAGAGCCAAAGTAATTGCCGACCGCCGACCACCGACCACGAGAGCAACACAACAGACAGTCATTTTGTGTTTCCTTTTTGTTCTGTGCCACCAATCCCAGCAGGACTCCAGGAAAAGGAAATTGGCAGCTGCCAAACGTTGCTTCCGTGGCTGGTGGGATAATTTCGTTATTTTAATTTCTGGAGCAAAGTTGCAGTTGCCCGTTTTGATAAGCTTTTTGGCGTTTCCTTTTTAGCGCCAGGAAGATAAGGCGAGAGTCGAGAGGGTAATTTCCTTTTTGTGTCTGTTTCTGGCTGTATCTTGGCCAATGTAATTTTTCCGCTCTTTGGCTTACTCACTTACCTACGTGCCTTTCGTGGGTGCGGACGGCCTTAATTCCTAGTTTTTATTGTCTGTCTCGGTCTCGTCTTTCTCTTCTCTTGCTCCAGGTTCCTCTCATTTTTGCTAAGCTACATCGGAACTAGCCTAAGATGAAGTGGGGGCCTCCTGCTTTCCTCCCTTGCACGCCTGCACGCTCTTTCACTCTCGTGTTATTGGTCTTTGTTTGGTGGCGATGTAACTCGATGGGAATTGCATAGCGGGTTTCTACGGTGAAGCTAGCTGGCTCTCCCTTTTGCTCTGGGCCTAGGGAATGGAATGTAAAGGACTGGCGCGCCGTGCTGTGCTTGGCTGCAGCAACATAGCTTGGTGATATGATGGGGGCCAAGGTCGTATTGGCTGCTCGCCAAGCAATATGCTTAGGTTATTACTGTATCGATCTGTCTGCCTGTTCAAGGGCTCCTGATGCTGCTAAGGCGCGTACTGCTGGCAATAGGATAGACGGGGCTTTGTTAAGCTTGTTTGCAACTTCTCTTCTGTCCGTACAATAGTTAGCAATCGCAAGATAGAGCCACCTGCCAAAGGGAGCGAAAAAAGGGTTGTACATGGAGAGTCAGAGACAGTATGGAAAGATACATCCATGCTGTTTGATAGTGCAGGATAGCCGGCGCTGGCGCAGAGTTCCATCTTGTACACACATACCAATCTTAGAGGGTCCAAGACAAAGGCGGCAGGTATCTTTTTTGTTCTGGTAGGTGAGGAATTAGGCGACTGGGCGGGGACAAGGTACATGTGAGCAGCATTGCTTGATGTTGTCACAGATACATGCACTAGCTGGTGGGAGAGAAATGCAGGTACCAGTCTTTGTTTGCTCGTTGTTGTTCGTTTTCCCGGTACCATATTAAGCCCGTTTCCTCGTTCTTTGTTTTCAATTTTCTCTACTGCTCACCACTCTCGACTAGCAGATTTCCACCTTTCCCCTCCTTCTTTTCTTGCTTGTGTTCTGGCCTTTGGTGCCCGTTCTTCGTCAGGTTTCTCCTTCTCTTCCTATCCTGTCTTTGAGTGTTGAGGCCCCGATTGTGCGAGTGAATCTTCAAGGGACGGACACTGGCCCGCCACTTCCTCTATATTTCATCCCATCTAGTATTGAGTTATTGCTTTTCCTGACGCGCGGCGATATTTTGGTCCTGTCTCTGCTCTTTGCCCTTTCCACATCTTGTCAGTCTGAGGCCTTCGGAGGTCAATTGGTATTCAAACTTTGGGCTTGTGCTTTGTGCGGACGTCTCTGGTCTCCTGATCTTGGGTGAGACTCGCAATTTGGCTTGTCTTTTCTGCCTTTAGTATTTCGTTGGCTGGGAATTCGTATAAGAGCGCCCACCCAGCAACCAATCAGCCACATAGCTATCTCCATACACATTTGCAGCCCGCTAGAAAGGCGAGCACCACTGAAATGTATCGCTCAACTCTTCTTGGTGTAGCCGCTGCTCTGCTCTGGCAATCTTCGCCCGGCTCAGCTGCCGACCAGGCGGAGTGTAGCCTAGAAAACAAGTGTCCCGAGTCAGCACCTTGTTGCTCACGTAAGTATGCCATTGCACTTGTCCCATCCACCGTCTGCCTTTTTGCATGTCCACGCCATTGTGTGACATGTCGATACAGTCTCATGCATCCGCTCACCCATCGTGCATATCGCTTGGCACAAGCCCCTCCAAACTTAGTACTAACTCTTGTCTGCTCACTCAGAGTACGGCGCCTGTGGAACTGGTGCGTATTGCCTTGGTGGCTGCGATCCCCGGATGTCCTTCTCTCTTGATTCCTGCGTGCCAGGCCCCGTTTGTGAAAGCAAGACGTATAAGTGGGATGACCCCGACCGTGTTGTCAGCACCAGCAAATACCTCGGTGACCCCTCCAAGGCTGATTGGGTCTACCAGGGCAATCCCATGGAGCACAATGGCAATATCTTGCTGACCATGCCCAAAAACAGCGTGGGCACTGTCATGGCAACCTCCACATATATGTGGTATGGCAACGTCAAGGCCAAGTTCAAGACGTCCCGTGGAGCCGGTGTTGTAACGGCCTTCATTCTTATGAGCGACGTCAAAGATGAAATCGACTATGAGTTTATTGGCGTCGATCTGTCCACCGCACAGACCAACTACTACTTCCAGGGCATACCGGACTATAACAATGGTGGCAATATTAGCGACATCAGCAACACATTTGACGAGTTTCACGAGTATGAGATCCGCTGGACCCCCGACCAGATCGACTGGCTTGTTGACGGTCGCGTGGGCCGTAGCAAGAAGCGGGCTGATACGTGGAATGCCACTGCCCAACAGTGGGACTTTCCGCAGACGCCGGCCCGTGTGCAGCTATCGCTGTGGCCGGGCGGTCTGGCAACGAATGGCAAGGGCACTATAGACTGGGCGGGTGGTGAGATCGACTGGAATGGCGAGGACATCCAGAAGCACGGCTACTACTATGCCACCTTCTCGGAAGTAACAGTCGAGTGCTATGATGCTCCTACGGCACCTGGGACCAACAAGAAGACCAGCTACTACTACTCGGACATTAGCGCCACGAACAACACGGTTGTGGACTCTGACAAGAAAACAATCCTCTCCTCTTTCATCGCCACCGGTACCAACATGACGGCGGGCGCGAAGAAGGAATCCGACTCGGACGATGAAAGCAACGATAGCAATCAAGTTCCGGGAGGCAGCAACGTTCCAGTGACTGTGCCAGGCGAAGACTCGTCATCTTCTGACTCTGGTTCGTCGTCGTCGGGGTCATCTTCGGGCTCGTCGGGGTCATCGGGGTCATCGGGTGGTACGGGGTGTGGTAAGTCCGGCTTCTCTCAGGACTGTGACTCACCAAATGCCGCCACCATTTCCTCTTCCGCCACAACGAGTGCAGCTGCCGCGAGTTGTGTGGCTTTGCTGAGAGAAAGTTTGGGGCTGTGGATTCTTTGGGTTGGGGCGTTTTGTGCGGTGTGAGCTTATTTATGGTGGACACTTGAAGCTGCGTGTTGCACATGATGGGCAGCCAACAGGCCTTCAGTAGCCCGCCCGTCACTTCGTGCACGCCCTTTATTATATTCCGGGTGAAATTTTGGCTTCGATTATAAATGCCCTGTTGATATGTTGGGCTAATAGCTTGTCACATGTCACAGTAGCACATGTCGCCCAACAATCATAGCCACTGGAATAGGCATCAGCTTCCAATTTTATCCCATGATTTGGCTCCCGTTATTTGTATCCTGTTTATCGCCCCATCTCGGGTTGCTTTTACATTTTGCTGTTGCAGTTAGCTTATCCAGCTTCGTCCAATATTTAGGCCCTTGCCCCCTCGGCTCTAGCTTCCGACGAGGGACAGGGCAGGGCAGGGCAGGGCAATGAACCGTGCAACGTGATCCAGCTCAGCTTGACTGCTGAATTGCTCAGCCACTAGGACTGTAGGCACATGAGCCATAATATTTCTGACAAGTTTCGTATCGGTTTATATTATTTTATAATAGTGTATGAAAAAAGAGAGAAAAAAAGAAAAAAAAAATTGTATCCAAATAAACATCTTCTACGGCACTGCGTTGCCCAAGTTGGAAACAAACAATGACGCAGGTACGGTACACAACATACGTCCAAGCCCAGTAAACAAGTAACAGTAGAAACAAAAACAAGAAACATATCGAGTGAAACAGCAGAGCGAAAAAGGACACAAATCAAGCCAACGAAAAAAAAAAAACAAATGAAAAGGGATATCAAAGAGAACGTCAAAGATGAGAACTGGCATAAAATAACGAAAAATAAAAAATAAAGAGCCTCACCGTGCTTAGTATAGAACATCCTTCAGAGCAGACAGCAGCGACGGGCGTCGCTCTTTGCGATGATCGCGTCCATCGTGCTCAGGATGTCTTTGGGCTGACGAATAGTCACGGCTGTCTCTTTGGCGGCTTCTCTCTCCACGCTCCTTGCTACTACGCCTCGGCTCGCTGCTTATGCTGTCCCGACCCTCACGACGGGCAACAGAAGACCGGCGGGGTTCATCGTGCTGCGCTACCATGGTAGAGTTCCTCCGTGCTGAGGGTGGTGTGTTGGCGTCATTGTCTAAAGCTACTGCGTAGAACTCATTGCGCGGCTTGTTTGACCGTAGGTTGTCTTTGGGCTTGCCACTGCCATAATTGTAGCGTTCGCGGCTAGCATCAGACGAGGAGCCACGCTCAGAACCGGAACGACGCGACTGGCGACGGCGCTCACGCTCAGAGTTAGAGCTAGTGTGGGATCCGCAGTCGCTATTTTGAGTGGAGCTGTTTCTGCTGGCCCGAATAGCAGCCTCGAGATGAGGCACATGGGACTGTCTTGGCCAAGAAGACGGAACCTCGGAGGGGTTGCTATAAGAATCATAAACCACGTCATGGGGATTGGCATTCTTGAGAATGCTCTTGGGGCGTGTGGGCGATCGTGAAGTAGAGCCATTTTTCAGCGTAAGCGTCATGTTAGGGCCTGTGATGCCTGCGCTTGAGATGGGAGGAGACACGATAGTAGGTTTGGGGCGGGAGATCGAATCGCGTGATCGAGGACCAGGCATCACCAGAGACATGGAAGAAGTGCGGTTGCGGGATTGCTTAGAAGAGATTGGACGAGGTTGGCTACGTTTGTCATGGTAGCTAGTATCTCGATCTCCATATGACTTGCTATCATGTTCCTTGCGTCGGGGGTGAATTTCTTCAGCGTAAGCGTAGTCACGCTTGTGCTGATGTTCACCATGATATCCTCTCTGCTCACTTCTGGCATTTTCTTTACTCGAGCGGCCTTTTTCGTTCCGGATGACTGCTTTGTGGGATGGAATAGCGTAGAGCATGCGACTTTGACGGATTTCATTGCTCAAATCAGAGAGACGCTGCAGTTCCTCATCGCCAATAAAACCGAGTATAGCTATAAAACTGGGAAATGCCTCGAAATGTTTCTTGGATCGACGGAAGGCCTCCGCAGTAAACTTTTCTCTACTGACCTTTGTCCATAGGGCAGCAGGTGCAATAGGACTTCCGAACTGATCAGGACCAACAGGGACAGTACTAGATCTGCCCGAGTGAGAGGCACGGCGATCCTGAAGAGATAATGAAGCGATGGATTTAGAAATGGAGCTAGGAGTTGAGCGAGATGCCAGGCGTGTTAAATCCTCGGTAGTGATGTACTCAACATCTGCAGTAGTGATGCTGCGACGAGAATCGCGCATAGGCAAAGCACGAGTATGGCTTTTCATTGTTGTTATCGTCGACAAGGGCTGAGAGACAAGGGAAGAGCTCACGGTAGTGGGGCTGCTAGAAAGGGGGACGTCTTCTAAAAACAGATAGGATTCCTCTGTGTATAGGGATGGGGAAGAGTAGGAAATGGAAGCTCGTCGTGTCTTAGTGGTGGATGGTAAAGGGCTAGATGGGGGTGTATAAGTTGAAAGACCAATGTTGGGTGAAGAAGTGATGGTAGAGTGAGGGTCAAAACTCCTTTGGACTGATTGAAAGAAAGAGCGGAGGGAGACCTGTATTTATATAGAAAGGTTAGAAGGTACGAGCTGAAAGTACAGTACGGATTATAAAGATGTAAAAGTGTAGTAGAATAAGAGTCACTATAGGGGCAAATAGAGCCCTTAGTGTCCAAGCTTAGAAGGGAGTGTAGTGTAGTAGACTCGTCCAAGCCTCCTCCAAAAAAACAAGGCGACAAAAAGATGGCACAAGACTGCTTCTGGCAAACACAATTAACTAACAGGGATTTAATGAAAAGCAACCGGTGAAGTGGGGGGGGGGGGGGGGGGGAAGTGACATCACGTAATAGTACTATACTGGTAGTCTAAAATTAAAAATGGATTGCTGGGAAGGCAAATGATATGAAGAAGGAAGGAAAATGAGAAAGCAAGAAAAAAAAAGAAAGCGAGAAAGCAAGGCTTACCGAGTTTTTATCAACGACTTGCGATGGAAGACCATCCTTGAATAACTGGACACGAATTTTCGACCAGAGATCATCGCCAACGCTTTCCAGGCTAGAGTCTCCTCGCTCCAAAAACTTGAGAGCAATGCGGCCAATATGACGCCGGACTTCACTGAGAGCAGTCTCATCTTGTTCGTTTTGAGCGTGCTGAACATCTTGAGCCGGGTTGTCTTTCTGTGGTAACTCATCGGTGGCACGTATAGGTGCGGTAATCAACCTCTTGGCGGCACGACGGTCCTGGACATCGTCGAGAATATTGTGGAGAATAGTCTCGTACTTTTCAATCTGCGAGACGTAGTCTGAGATGCTTTCCTCTAAGCCAAGTCTAGCATCCCAGGAGGTGTTGAGCTTTTCAAAATTATTGTTCAAGTAGCCGAGAGCAATAGTGCACGCCCGTAAAATCCCATCTAGTTGGATTGCCGTGTCAGTAGAATACACAGGGCTGTGCTCGTCGACTGCTTCAGTACGAAGACTAGCCAGCACAGTGTGCAAACCAGTGATAATTCGGGAGAAGGACGATAGATATGTAGGAGGCGTTGACGAGGAAGTGGCAGAAGATAGCGCCTGAACTCTATGAAAAAGAGCCAAAGCTAGCACGTCACTGTTGTCTAGAGCGGCAATCATACGCGTAGTCGACATGGGAATATCCATCGCAAGGGCCATTTTGGTGGCATGCAGTACAGGACCTGTCAAAATAAAGAAAGGAGGGAGGGCCTGAGAGTCACCGGGACTGTGATACTATGCTACAAGGGAGCCAGCAGACAAGGGATGATGCATGCAGAGCCGTAGAGTAACAGCACAAGTCGCGGCGGTGACGTGAGGGGGAAGATAGCGGAGGAAATGCGGGTGACAAAGGAGATAAATCAGTCGAGTGATCAGCAGAGAGTAGATGAGAGGAGTAAAAAGAATAATATCCTGTTATGTCTTGCAAAATGGTGAAGAAAGAAAAGAAGCAAGGGCAAAAAGCCTAGCTCAAGAATTTCAAGGACTCACTAGGTGCCCTATAAGTACATGTGGGACAAGTCAGACAGGTTGGGTTATTTCCTTGCATGTGAAAGGACACACAATCCGAAGTTAGTATCTCTACTTATCACTGCAGGAAAAATGAAAATAAAAAAGGCTGAAAAAAAAAATTAAAAAAAGGGCTGAAGAGACAGGGAATGCATTTGAAGAAAAGACTTATCAATGTGACATAAGAAGCATTGCATTGTTGCAGGCTCTGCTCTAAACTCGGAGACGAAAACTAAATGAAAGTGGCAATAAATGCATGGTATAATAAAGCAAAGAACCCCACATTAGCCAAGGCAATTTGTTTATGGAAACACGATGATGCTTGGGCATAAAACTAGCGGGCGGCCATGAGCCGGAATGTTTCAGTGAAAGCATTTATGAAGAGGGAGAAAACAAGAACAGAACCGCAAATTTTGTGGGAAGCATGATGATTGGGAAAAAGAGGATGTGTGCTAATTAGGGCCTAGGGCTTGGATGGAGAAGGAAAGGGCAGAGCAAGAAGGCAAGAGCAGAGCAAGAAGGCAAGAGCAGAGCAAGAGGGCAAGACCGTAGCAAGGAGGCAAGACCGTAGCAAGAAGGCAAGACCGTAGCAAGAAGGCAAGACCGTAGCAAGAAGGCAAGACCGTAGCAAGAAGGCAAGACCGTAGCAAGAAGGCAAGACCGTAGCAAGAAGGCAAGGCCAATAGATGGACAAGTTGGCGAATGGGCAGGAACACAGGCAGGATGGGGTGAAATAATACAACACGGCGAAAGAAGAAAATGGAAAGAGCGCCATATCTGCCAAGTAAAGATCAACGGTAATCCAGCTATTGTACACCTCAAGTTTCTCCTTGCCCCAAAAGGGAAAAAGACTATATACTGTCGAGAACCTCTCTCAGCCAGGAAGGCATTTGCATCATATTAGTCTGAGTCTACCCTATCCGGCTTGTCTCAATTTTTAGTTTTGTGGTCGCAAACAAGCTGAAGGCAAGGAAGGACGAGTACAGGTCCAAACAGACCCCAGCAAAGCCCCCCTCTCCCTCCCCCCCCTCCTCCCAACGTCGATTCCCAGACAGTTGCCGCTGCTGTCATCTCTTACACAACGTCATCTTAAGTTTGTAGTCAGGTTGCGACGGGCGCAAGCAAAGAGCAACGGCAAAACAAGAAGCAAGCTATGCTGGGAAAAGAAAGGAATAGGGCACAGGGAAGGAACAGCCGCGCAGGAAGGGAGGAAGGAAGGATCGGAAGTAAGGGTAAACAGGGAAAGAAGGGCAAGAAAGGAAACAACAGCTTCTTTCCTTTCTTGATTGGGCCTGAGGAAAATGACGACTTCCAAAATGAAACGACTGCAGCAAGGTTCAAAAAAAAAAAAAAAAAAGAGAAACTACCCTCAACAGTTGTCTATTCATTGTGGCCACGTTCGCCTTTGCCATCTCGCCAGCATGTACATCCGTATCTACGCATGCAAGTAAGCATATGCACATTCACACACATACCGCACCTACATATATAGTGGCATCTTATCACATGTCGATAAAGCACGCGTTGCCACTTAGCATGCTCTAAGGTAGCCAAGGCCTGCTCGTCTCCGAAATCAAGAGATGACAAGCATCCAAAACGAATGACAACAGCAAATGTGCGGCCCAGACCACATCCAGTCCAGCCTGGGTTACGGATAAACCAGCTTACCTACATGCATGCCACCGCACCTTACATCTTCTTCAAAGCAGGCCTCGACCACTCGCCATGCTGTCCCAGCCTCCCACTCACACAGGAGAGCCGTGAAACATCTGTCACCGCAAGTTGTTTTGTCGTCGTATTGTCGTTACGCTTCTCAGCACCGATCCCCAGCAGACCACTTCGGATCTCCATTCCCACACATGCCAGGTGTGGGCGGTTTGAGCTAGAGAAACAGGCGACCCCGTGCCCTGTTGATAGCACGATAAGCTATGAGTTTAAATTTTAGCCCAATCCCGACGCTCTACACCGACTTGCACTGTGTGACATAGGGCTGGACATGAAAGGAGGAGCCAATAAACAAAACGACGCATCTTGTTTTGAGAACCTCCATTGGGCTTCCATAGCCCTGGCGGCTGCTTTCCTCCTCACGTTATGCGCTGCCTTCTGGCCGGTGTTTTATGATAGTTTCGGCCGAGCACGCTTTCCCTGGACAGCTGCTATCTTGGTTCATCATGTGCCTTTCACAGTGCAGTGCCCGACGGCAGTTGGCTTTTTTGCACCAAGAGACCAGGGAGCATGGAGTCTTTTAAAAGCGAGATTCTGATTTGGCCGGTGATGTCATACAGGCACGTCACAGCCCATATCCAGGGAGACTGCTTCCTACGACGAAGTGCCGAGATAGCATGTAATGTGGCTCTATAAGCGATAAATCCAGGATCTGGGCCTCACTGGGCTACTTCTATTCCTCCTATTTTCTCTTATTAATCTACCTGTTCCTCCTATCTCCCGCCCCTTTTCTATTTTGCATTGCACGTACGTAAGTACACAGGTGTATCAAGCCCAGGCCCCATTATTAAGCTACAAATTCCCAGGCTTTGATAAGACAAGAAAACGAATAAAATAGCAGATGTATAGCACAAGGGCCCTTAATCCTAGCTAGCAAGGGCAGGGAGACAGTCCAGAAACTAAAGATTCAAAGGCGTTTAGACAGGTGCCAAATGGCCTATCCTTGTCAATCCTGGCAGCCCTGAGCCCCTAGCCATGTTGTCGTCATAGCAGGCTCATACTATGACACGATTAGCCCCTCAGCTGGTGGCGGGCTCCCCTTTTGCTTTCGAAAAGAAAAAAAGACAGAGGAAGCGGACAGGAGCGCAGGTGCAGATAAACAAAGCGCTTTTATTTAGAGCCGCGGCTGCCCTCACTAGATCCGATGCAAGCCATCTAGGTGTAGTACAGAACATAGGGCTAGTTGCTAAACCCAGCTTTAGGGGTTGTGATACTTCGATCGCACTACGTTTAACGTCCTTAGTATGGTGCTTTTATGTGGCTGCTAGAAAAAACGAACAAACGGAGAATAGAAAAAACCAAATAGTGCAGATACTAGATACATACAGTTCCAGCAGCTAGAGTTATGCCCCAAACCCAAAACGCCAATCACAAGCACACAAACCCAAATAGTCCTCGGCTAATCATTTCAGAACAGGAGCTTCTCCAGAGAGTAAGTTCTCGTGCCTTTACTAAGTAGATGCTCTAGCTCGCGGTGAGTTCTCTGCATGATTTCACCGCCCTTACCGACCTTCCAGCCAGGCTCGATGTCAGCCCAGCTACTGCCCAGGGGTAACATTGCCGCCTCGCCTGCAGCACCACTGCCCACTTCGACTACTGAAGATGCCTTGCGTAAGCCGCCACGTTCCACAGCCCGCTTTTCCTCTATTTGAGCGGCACGGGCAATGCCTCGAGCATGGCGGACAGCACCACCAACCAAACCCTCGAGAACAACACACTCCTCCAGGCCCTGCAGGGCAGCAGAGACCTCGAGCTTCAGGGCAGACAGGAAGTCGCCAAGTTCTAGGGTTTGATTGGGCGACGGCGATGGGGCAGCCGCAGAAAGGCTATCATGAACCATCCAGCCAAGCATGCCGACGGCATCGATGCAGCGGGAAAGAAGGTCAGCAATGAGCGTGATGCTACCATCAGGCGCAGCATTGGCATCAATATCAGCGTCGGGGTCGGCATCAACTCCGCCCGCTTCTTGGTCGTTGTCAGACACACACATGGTGTCACCCTGACCTTGATAACGTGTGGTCCAGGCGCCACGTACCAGCTCGCCACGCAATACGTAGATTAGTGAAAGCACCTCATGTGGCTGAAGTGTGGCACGCAGAGCAGTGACAGTGGCAGGGGCCGACTGGGCAGCCAGCTTGGCAAAAGCCACAGTCAGGGCACGCGCACGTATCGAGGTCTCGTCGCTGAGGTAGTACTCAGTGGTCTGCAGCTCGCGTTCCAGCTGGTCTAGCTCCATGGAAATATCGATGTTAGTATTAGGAGATCTAGAATGGGCCGCGGTGGCCTTGGTGGCTGGCGCAGTAGCCTCGGAAGAAGATGAGTTAGCTTCAAGGGATTTAGTGCTGTTGGGTTCCTCGGGTACAAAGCCCAGACTACGCAGAATCACTAGGATGGCAGTAAGCAGCTCGACAGCTGCCAGCTTGTTAGATACGAGATAGCTATGCAGCAGGTCCATAGTAGGGTCTAGCTCGACCAGGCGGAGTACAGAGCCACGGGCCAGGTGAGCATCCGGCACATCAACGTTCTCCAGACTCTCACGGAAGGCAGCACGCAAGTTGCGCAAGGTAAAGTGGCCGGCCATGGTCAGGTACATGATGAGGTTGCTAGTAGGCAGAGCAACACGCAATTCCGGGAGACGCTCTTCCTCACCGTTTGCTGCGTTCTCGACTGAAGGCTCATCCAGAGCAAAGGCGCGACTCAGGGCATAGAGTACCCAACGGCGATCTACCAAAGGATAGGTCTCCTTCTCCTTACACTCTAGGTCCCAACTGCCATCAGCACCAACGGTGAGGCCAAAGCAAGGAGCAAGAAGACGATCAAAGGCCGCGAGATCGCCGCTAGCAAGTGCCTTGTCGGCGGAATCCATGGCTCCGCGCATTTCGGCCATGTACTCGGCAGTCATAGTGCCGGGAAGAGGAGCAGTAAAAATATCAGCCGTCTCCTCCCCAGTGCGTGCGCGTTTTTTCAACGGGTCACGGGGCCCTCCGCGGCCAATACTGTCAATGAGAAGACCCTCAGCCTGGCGCTTCTTGGCACCAAAACGCGGCTGCTCAACGGGTAAGGCAACTAGAAGGCTGCCCACTAGGCCGACAACAAGATCCAGCTTTTTGAAGTTGGCGAGCATGTCGAAGCGCTGGATTTCGCCCTTTAGCGGCTTCTTCAACGTGGTCATATCAAGAGACATAAGCGCCTGGACAGAGCCAAAGCTAGGATTGCACACGGCAACGTCGGTAGCCGATGCTGCGATGATTGAGTGGTTGGTCAGACGCAAGATGCTAGTAGCCGCCTCACGGTACATGGCGGCAGCTATCTGGGGGAGGGCGCGCGAGACGTCGTAGACGTAGATGTAGACACCACTAAGCATAGTGAGGCTCCCCGAAGGGACGTGCAGGCGGAATTGGCGATCGGCTGATGCTGGCAGCTTCTCGGGATCTGGAAGACTAGCCATGTGCAGACGTACCAGCGCTGGGACGGTGGCATCAGCATCTGTGGCAGTAGGGTTCACAGCAAGGGCACATAGCAGGCGCTCTGAAGCATCGCCACGAGTAACACACGCGACAAAGATGACAACGTCAGCACGAGCCTTCTGGTCCTTGGTCACAGTCCGCGAAAAGGCAGACGACACTATGTCAGAGCTGCCCTCAAAAAGGCCGTCAATCACATCGCCAGCAGGCACTACTGCGGCATGTTCAATGCTGAGTGCGGAGAACTTTGTCACCTCGTCCTGCGACAAGCTGTTTCCTGACTGCTGCCATCTGAGGGTCAGGTCTTCGGGGCTGAAGCACAATATATGGCCGTTTTTGCACACGGCCACTAGATTTCCGTCAAAGCGGCTGTTGGGGACAGAAGCAAGCACGGTTGAGGTCTCCAGAAGAATGATAGGCGAGGCCGAAGGCACTGTTACAAACAGCGACTCGGATGTGGCCTTGCCATTGGCATCGACCGAGTCCTTGAAGACGGTGATCCGTTGTTTAGGCTTTCCCTTGGCACTAGTGGAAGCACGAGTAGCAGCGTAAGTATAGCGAACAGTTCCGTGAGGCTTAGCCAGGCGCATCCGCAGGGAAATGGGGGCACAGGAGAAGCTCTGCTCCGGCGAAATCGGGTGGGAAGTAATGAGACTAGAGCTGGCAATCTGGGGGGAAGGAGGGAGGAGGTTAGCAGAGTAGTAGAGAGGCGAGGGACGGGGAACAAAGGGGACAGAAGGCAACGAAAAAGGCGCAAGACGCAAAGAAGAGCCACTGAAAGCATCTGCAGTGTCTCTAGGTGGTAGAAAGTATTTAGGGAACGCTACTTACATCGTATAAATTGACACTCTCGCCGTCAATGGCCGCAATCAACTCGGTGCGCTTTTTACGTGGTTGGTCGAGCTGGTGACCGAAAACCTCGCCGACAAAGAACTTGCCAGTCTCTGGGTTAAAAGGCCGCGGCAGCGAAGCCAGCACATACGGCTTTCGTATCCGGTAGTTAGTGGACATTATGAGAAGCAAGACGAGGACAATCAAGAGGAAAGAGGCGATGCGGCGATAGAAGAGCGGGAGGACGATGGTTGTGAGACCGGGCGGAGGTAACTCGGCGTCGAAAGTATAATTGGGCGATGGGAAACAAACTTAAGAGCAGCAGCACAATAAAGAACGCTCGCGGCAAGCAAAAATCACAACAGATTCAATGCAACAAACTGCGTTGCTTGCGCCCAGCAAAAAGTCGAGTTGTCGAAGCCGCAAAAAAATCCGCCAAAGCAAAAATAATTTTTAGCGGCAGAATCCTGCTGACTAAGGTTGCCTAGAGGGGCCCAAAGGCGGTGTGAGGTTTGTGCTACAACGGGGAGGCATGTGCTGCAGAAGGGCCCACCCACAGCAATTAACACGGACGCGTCCTTGCTCTAAGCAGAGGCGCGTTTGGCTTCTGGCAAGTGCAAGCTGGAATTGTGGCAGTTGCTCAGGACAACAACTTGGGGGAACTTTGTCGAGACCCAGTAAACAACAAGAACAACATCCAAGTATCACAAGATCTAGCACGAGAGGCAACTACTAAGAGCGGTCGGGTCATAACGAGCTGCCTGATTGGTCTGAAGGACGCGATTAAATATTAGGTTAATATTTTCTATTCCTTATTCTTTATTGTTTTATTTTATGTTCGCCTCCTATCACCATCATCGCTACCGCTACCGCTACCGCCAAGTGTCGCCTTTCCCTAGTGCCGTGCCGAGTCCTTTCACGCATTTGTTTCATTCGTTCTTTTCATCTTCTTTGTTGCGCTCTTTCTAGACAATTACATCATGCTTGCTTGAGCTCCTGTTTTCCCTATTCGCTATTCCGCATATCTGCACCGAAGCACCAACGACCCAAGCTTGGTTCCCGTCAAATACAGAGCCTGCCTCGTAACCCACTCACGCCCGCTCTTCTTGCTATGAGTCCTGCCGACTCCGAGCCCAGCCGGGCCGGTACAACTGCCTCCACCGCTGGCAAGATCCACCCTTTTTTCAAGGCATCCCGGCCGGCCTCTGAACGAGCGTCTTCACCGTTAGCCCACGACCTCTCCGACTCAAGCCAAACCGGGTCTCGCAAGAAGCGAAAAACCACTAGCTCCAAAGACCTGGGCCCCCATAAGCGCAAGAATACCCTAGAGGGTCCGCTTCTTAGTCTTCTCAAGCCACAGCCACCGGTGCCTGCCGAAAAGGAGCCTAATGGACTCGAGACCCCGCCGGCTCTCGACGAGGAGGGACTGGAAGATGCCGAGGGGGAGATCGATGACGAGAATCCCGGCTTCTTCCCCGGGTTACAGCCGCAGGCGACCGCCCGGACGCCATCGTATTCCCCATCCAGCACCAGCACCCAGGGCGAACCTAATGGGCTAGCACTGGCATCCTGTGCTGCTACTGACGAGCTCGGGAAGCCTTCTAAGATTCTCAAGTTCAACATGAAGACCGGCACACTAGGATCGCCACCGAAATCAAAGCCCAAGAAGTCCGACTCCCTAGAAGTAGCCAAACCAACTCGAGGAAGACCCCGAAAGACCCCAAAACAGCTCATCGCCACTCTGCACTACGGCATCGATGCGGCCGATCGACGGCGAATCGGCTCCCTCATAGAGCAAATATTGTCCCGGCCCCAGCAACCAGGGCCTGCGTCTGAGCGTGCCACATCCCCCGCGCTATCTCAATATGGAACCGCCACTATAGCCCCCGTATCAACCGCCTCTACTCCGATTGTTGTGCCAAACAATCTAACGCCGGCCCAAACAAACAAGTCTACACATCCATTTTTCGCAAAGGGCACTACTACAGCACCATCCTTTGTCACGTCCTCCACCGCTACCGCATCTCTTGTGGCAGCGAAAAAACCAACCCTATCATTGTCTACTCCCTGCTCTCCAAGACGGAAGTCTCAGCCCCCTGCCTCATTTGGTGGTGGTCCCTCTTTCGGAACAAGGACCAAGGGCATGAAGGTGCCTGGGGCGCAGTATCCGTTGTTTCCGCCCCAAGACATGGTGCATGTCCGCTGCCTCGACCCTCCCAGTCTGACCCTGCGCCCGGAGAGCCCGCGGCGACTCACTCCCATTTGCTTACCATTGCGCAAAGCCAAGCAGCGGGCTACCACAGTGCCGGACGCCGAGTCCCTGATTACGTGTCTCCAGTCGGAGCTAGGCATCAAGAATATCATTGATGCTCTTTCTCGGCTCAGCGACGATTTTGCTCCGGCGCCCGCATCGCTTAGAGTACCAAAAAGACATGTGGAAAGCGGGCGCCAAGTCCAGGCCCGGATAAGACCACAAATACGGACTCCTCTCCCGGGGTCTGTACCCGCACAGCCCGTCCCCATTCCAGACGACAGCGGGTCTTCCAGCGACGATGATCTTGCGGTAGTTTCCCGCTTCCGCCTACAACAACGCCAGAAACGCCAAAAGCCAGAGCCACCTCACCCCTATATCGCACGCCTCTACAGCCAGCTCGCTGACGGTCTCTCGGCCTACGATAGATGTACGTGTGAGTCGGTCAGCTGGGCACAGAAATACGCACCTCAAACAACAGCCCAGGTCCTGCAGTCTGGTCGCGAAGCATTGCTGCTCAAGGAGTGGCTCGAAGCACTCAAAGTCAACGCCGTGCACACCGCTAGCGCAGACCCCAAGCCCAAGGGCAAAGGCCCCAAAAAGCGTGGCAAAAAGAAAAAAGGAAAGTTGGACGGCTTCATCATCGATGAGAACAGCGATGACGACGATGGCGGTGCGTATTCGCCGTGCGAAGACTCAAGCGATGATGCCTTGGCCGAGTGGGCTCCTGATGTCCTTGGCACCAAGCGCAGTGTAGCTCGCACTGTGGCTGGCCGCCTCAGGAATGCCATCGTTCTCAGTGGAAAACACGGCGTAGGCAAGACAGCCACAGTGTATGCAGCGGCCAAGGAGCTGGGCTTTGAGGTGTTTGAAATCAATGCAGCTAGTCGCAGGGCGGGCAAGGACATTCTCGAGAAGGTTGGCGATATGACGCGCAACCATCTGGTGCAGCGCCAGGCCGGCGAGACGGGAGAGGCATCTTCTACAGCAAGCAAATCTGCAGCAATAGCATCGTTCTTTGGGAAAAAGACCGCCGATGCGAAGGACGCAAAGGACGGCGAGGGCAAGAAAGACAGGAAGGACAAGGAGCCTGCCGCACAAAAACAATCTCTTATCCTGATTGAGGAGGCCGATCTCCTCTACGACGAAGACAAGAACTTCTGGGCCACTCTCGTCACCCTCATGTCCCAAGCCAAGCGCCCCTTTGTCATCACATGCAACGACGAAACCCTGATTCCCCTCCATACCCTTCCTCTGCACGCCATTTTCCGGCTCCGTACTCCGCCACGAGAGGCTTCCCTCGATGCTCTAGTTCTCATTGCCGCCTGTGAAGGTCATGTCCTTCATCGCCAGGCCATTGGCGAGCTTTGGGCCAGCAGAGAAGGGGATTTGCGGGCTGCACTAGCCGAGCTGCAGTTTTGGTGCCAATTTGGCGTTGGTGATGTCAAGGGCGGCTTTGACTGGCTGCTCGCGCGTTGGCCTACGGGCAGCGACGTCAATGAGCATGGAGAGACATTGCGGGTTGTGAGCGAGGGTGTCTACGAGGGTGGCATGGGCTGGCTCAGCCGCGATTCCATAGCACAAGGGTCAGAGAATCCTGAGGCTGCAGTGCAGTGCTGGGAGGATTTTGGGATTGATTTGTATGATTGGGGTAGTGATGCCAATGCCAGCTCAGTGCCCTTGCAAACCGTGGATGGCGGAAAGAATCCATTGGCAGCCTTAGAGGCCTTTTCAGACTCGGCAGATAGCATGAGCTTAGCGGACGTCCTCTCGATGGCATCCTATGCAGAGACAAATCAGGCATGTGCAACTCCCCCGTTTCTATATACACACACCATACAGCAATGCTAACATACATCCTCACAGGTCCGCATTGACCCCACAATCCCCGAGATGCCCCTCAAACGCCGAGAGGACTTTATTCTAGGCCGCACTCTTCTTGAGGCCGATCCCATGCTACATTACTCTACTCTGACATTAGCCATACCAGCACACATCAAGGCTTTTGCTCAAAAACAGCGGCCACCATCGTCAGACGCGGGCCGATGTCCTACAGCAGCAGATCCCACTCTAATGCTCAAAAATGTCTTGTCTCGCCCCGCTCCGCCTCCAGCTATATGTCGACCCGACTATTCTGCTGCGTTTGACCCCATTGCGGCCAGTAGTGTGTTTGTCTGGGCTGCCCATGTTGACCCCTCAGTCTTCGACCGTCCCATGCGTCTCATCGCCCTCGATGTAGCTCCATACGTGCGATCTATTGTGTACCATGACACGCAGCGGCGGGCGCGGAACCTCTCCTGCTCACCCGCCCCCGATGGCACCGATCGGCCAGCCAAGAAACTACGGGCCACGCGGGCGGCACTCAGTGCGATGGATGGGGGGCACCGGGCTAGCGTGCGAGTACAAGACTACTTTGCCACGTGTTCGGGTGTCGACAATGCCGCCGTGCTTGCCACCGCCGGTGCCTCATGGCCAGCCCTCGCCTATAGCCAGTACCAATCTGCCGTTACCTCTCACGCCGCCTGGTTCGCCGTTGAGATGGAGCGACTGCGTATTGCCAACGAGGAGCGCCTACAAAAAGAAGCACGTGCACGTGCAGAGCAGGAGGCGCAAGCCGCCCAAGTTCGCCAGCAAATGGAACGCCAAATGCAGCACCAGTTCGCACAGAATCCAGCAGGCATGATCATGCAAATACAGCCGTTCATTCCACCTCCTGGGGTCCCAAGCATTGTGCAGAATCAGGAGGGCTATCTCGCCCATGAAGGAAACCCCCAGATGCTACAGCAGCAGCAGCAGCAACAAGCTGGGGTCCAGCCCACCCCCGCTTACCAGTACCTAGCGCAGCCCCCAAACTTTCAAGCGCCGCCGCAGCAGCTGCAATTCCCGGGCCCTGCGCCAATTTACCATGCCACTCCAGGATTTGCCGGCAACCCCCAGCACCAGCAGGTAGTTCCCGTTCCCGCCCTTTACCAACAACAGCAGCACCAGTCCCAGATCCAACAGCCTGGTCCCCAGCTTCATTACCACCAGGTGCATCCCGCCATCATGGGACCCGCAGAACCTACAGTCTCCGGCCTTGCTGCACCATCAGATGCCTTGGTTCGGGAACCTAGCGATGGTGGGCTGGCGGTGGATCCAGCTCTCTTCAACAGCTTCAATAATGATACCGAAATGATAGGATAAACATGGCTTTACATGGCTAGAATAACGAATATACCATAAATTTCTTATATATACACATATATACATGCACCATCCAAGGCAGAAATAGAAGTGTTTATGTTGTATTGGATATATATGAAGGATACTAGGGGTCACCAAAACATTTCGGAGCACTAGAAGTAGGGCAAATCAAGAGATGCCCTCCGGGCACAGAGGCCCTGGGCACTAGGGCACCCATCCCGTCCCTCACATAGTCTCATGCCATGCCTTCTCACACCAAACTTTGCCTCTTTTTTTGTCACAGTCCCCTTGCGCCACAGTTCATGCCAGCTAGGAATTGCTGCATGACATTCCAAGCTGATCAATGCACACCCAGTCACCAGTGCCCCTCTACAAGGGAGCCTGAGCCTAGGTTCCATGGAAAGCCAAAAAAGTAAAAAAAAAAAAAAAAAGAAAAAGAGAGAAAAAAAACAAACAAGAAAATAGAGAAATGTCATCTAAGAAAGGCAACTGGGTGGGCGTAGGGCAAAAGAGACCCAAATATTAAACAATATAGATAAGGAGAAGAAAAAGAAAGGCCCGCCGCTGACATAAGCATAGCATACAATTATCCATCCCAGAAAAACAGAAACAAAGCAGTAACAAAATAGAACGCCCCTTGACGGCAGCGCGCTCTATTCCAAGGCCAAGTGAGCGCCGGCGCTTTGCTCAATACCGCTGCGAATAGCGTGCATTTGGTGATGGCACATACGAGTCGTGGCCGTTAGGGCTGTAGGGATCATCATGGTAGATGGTTTGACGCCGCTCATCTTCAGGCAGCAGCTCCTTAACCTCCCAGTTGTTCATGCGTGTGCCAACAGAGAACTCAAGATCCTCGCGTGTAATCGAATCCCAGTATTTATAAATCATCATGACTGCTAGCAGGTTGCAGATGGTGGCTATGCACAGGCCGTCAATGTAGTGGCTCAGAGCATCGCAAATATCCTCGCTGAAGACGTACATGGTGACCTGGCCCGCTGCGAAGAAGAACACGCCGAAAACGATGTCACCTAGGGGCCATCGGTCCTGCAGAGTACCGGCAACCAGCATCACTTGCATGACAACATAGATGAGCAGCTGGACGCCGTTCAGAACCGCCATGACAATAAACAGAGCAGTAGTCTTGGTAGGCGCCAGGCTGGACCAGGACTTAAAGGTCGCGATGGCAACCAGAAATGTGACTGTGAACGATATCAGAGAGCACAATCGTAGAAGCCATACAGATAGCGGGGTGCCGTCTTCATAGAGCTGGAAGCCAACGAAGCCATTAATAAAGAGCGCGGTGATGGTTGCTGAGGAGAGACCCAGTTGCAGAGCGGCGAACCATGGGTATGATGCCGAGTAGGGCGGGACTACGCCGGCGTCGATAATGAGGGAGGCAAACGTCAGGAGCATGTAGAGGTAGAAAAAGGTGAGGATTTCACGTCGGCCTAGAAACAGAGAAAACAAGGGTGAGTTAGACACACGATCGAGGAGGAGAGAGATGTATGCATCATAGCGACTTACCGACAGCGGTAAACTTGCCGCGGATATGGAATATCATGATCACCGTCATTGTTAGCGCTACGATGTGCATGGCCGAAGCACCGCCTTGGAAGATGACCGTGTTGGCCAGTTCAATATTCCGCGCAAAGCATGTCGTCTCAATACCGACACCAGTGCTAGTAGCGGACTTGGGCCCAACAGCGGCACATAGGGGGAGCGGGGTCTGGTGGCAGATGTCTGTAAAGTCGCCAAAGGACGGCATTGTGGAGGCAGCGGAGGAGGGCTGAAGATGGAGACAAGGAAACGACGGAAATGGAGATCGAAGAGAAGGACCGTATAATTAGTAGTAATAGTAGTAGTAGTAGTAGTAGTAGTAGCAGTAGTAGTAGTAGTAGTAGTAGCAGTAGTAGTAGTAGTAAAGATTGTAGTCAAGGATAGTAGCAGAGATAAGGCGTAGTCCGACAGCGTGAGGTGTCGCGTTATGACTGAAAATAGGTGACGGTTATTGGCGACAACGTCTGCTCGATTGAAGGACTGACAGGCAGATTGTCTGCGGTCGTGCGAAGACGCGGCGCGAGCAGGAAAAGAAATAGGGCGGTTAGGAAATTAAAATAAGGGTGGTGAGACGTCGTCGTGGCGAGCCTTGATGTTGTGGCAGGTCCTTACATAGACAAGGCCAAGAGCAGCACACAACAGCGAAGAGGAGGCCGAGCAAAACAAGAGGAACAGTGGAAGAAACAAAGAATAACAAAAGGGAGAAGTGGACAGTGGAAAAAAACAGGCCCTATATTGGACATCAAGGGGAAGAGAAGAAAAGATTGTGTTGTGAGCTTCTAGAGGCCCAGCAGGAGCAGGGGGGGGGGCTTGAATATCAAATATAGAGGAGTCCAGGCCAAATATAGAGGGCGATAATAGGATGCGGCGACGAGACTTTTAGGCGTGAGAGCCGCTGTAAATACAGCGATATTGACAGTGAAGCTAGGGATAGAAACAAGGAGTAGCTAGAGCAATAAAGGAAGCGAAAAAAAAAAATGATAAAATGAAGACAGGCACGATTCACAAGGCGGGTTTATGCATATAACGGGGATACGTGCCACACGAGGATATGAAGATAGAGCAAATAGGCAGAGGAGAAGACCGACAATAAGAGAAGCACAACAGGACAAGAGAGAACAAGACAGATAAGACGAATAAAAGAGTGTGGAAAAGCGAGTGTGCATGAGAGAGGGGGAGGGGGGGAAAAAACGAAGCCCAGATAGAAGCAAGCAGAAAATAAATTTGCCAGCCACGAAACAGACGAGGAAGGAGCTCACGTACACATTCTGGGCTCTTTCCTCGGCCACTTTTTTTTTTCCCTCCTTCCTTTTAATCCGTGAGAGAAACAAACAAAACAACACATTGGGACTGGGTAATAAATTGCGGGTCCTTGTACGGTGTGTGTGCAGTGTGGGGACTGTTCAAGGGACTGTGTAGAAACAAAATCTGCTGCGAAACGAGCCCAGCCAGTCACACGCATCACATATAAACCAACCGACAAGAGTTTAATTCATCCCGCAATCTACCGCTCAACAAGCAGCGTCCAGCTTCCTGGTCTTTCCCAGGTCTTGTTTACTACATTACAACATGCTACAACCGTAACTCCAACAAAGCCAGAGTCCAGGGGTTCAACCAAGCCACCTCCCCACCCCTCTCCCCCAGGCACGTACCTCCCCCGCCAATTCTCGGCAAAGAGGTACTCGCATTTGCCTTCAATCCAAGTGCGCACAACCAAATTTACAGGCTTGTTGCTGCTGCTCTAACACTCTCTGAGACTTGTGCTTTTTGCGCCTGTAGCCAGCCATGTTGAACAACAGGCTAATTCCTCATCGTGCGCTCTGGTCTCTGGTCTCTGGTCCCTGGTCTCTGGTCTCTGCCTCTCTCACCTTCCCCTCTTTCCCTTGCTCCTCTGTTCTCTCGGATTCTGGGCTTCATTCCGGCACAGAGTCGTTGCTGCAGGGACAAATAAAATTGCCAGGCATAATAGCACGAAGCCGAAGCCGAGGCTGGAGCAGCATTCTCTCGCCACATAGCTTGACACATTCAGAGAATAACATGCATATTGGCATGTATGTATAAGTGTGCGAGATATACTGGGTGTTTCTGAAGCACAACCCTCCTCGTGCTCTTCCTCTCCCTAACATTCGCAGGGCGTTGGAGTCATGCACATACATGTATGCACGTCACATTGAGGACAACCTAGCCAAACAACCAAGTAGCCTGGTCTCGCCCTTCCTCAGTCTGCTCCAGGCCTCTCCAAGCTTGCCTCAGACTCCCTCCAGGCTTGAATTCTGTTACCGTTGCATTGCGTATCAAATGCGAGGACGCGTATTTCACGCCGACCCAACAGCGCAGTCTGATCCACACTTTTGCTGTGCATTTTTTGCCTTGCTTTCCTTTCCTTTGCTTTCTGTTCCATTCCCCTCCCTTCCTTGTCTACCAACCCTTTGCCCGCTACTACATTACCTTTGCGCATTCTGCCAGCTATGAATGAGCCTAGCGGCCAGCCGGCCAGCTTCTTTTCCTTCGTCTCCTACCAAGCTAATGAAAGTGAAGAGCACAGACCAAAGTGTCGCGTGATGTCACCACGCTAAAACGTGAACACGTGATGTAAAACCCTAGTGTATATTGTCACTAACCCTAGTGAATCTTGTCACACCAGAGCCCACGGTAACCCAACGTCTGTGTAACCATCGTGTCTTCCCCTTCCGAGGATGCGTTAGTGTCCAGCCAGCGCAGCAGAAGGCTCTCACGCTCGCTCGCGCATTCACATTTATCCCCTTATCTCATATGTTATGGCCCATTCTTGGAATACTATTAGCGGCCAGTTTTTCTCGGCAATAGCACGTCCCTCTTCCCCCTCCCCCATTCGCTGGTGAGTGCCATTTTGTCGACGGCTGATGTTTTTTTTTTTATTTCTTTTTCCCTTTTTTTTTGATGGTGGTGGCACACAAGTCATCGCTGCAGTGAAACCGCATCTTGCCTGGCACTGCGGTAGAGCTGGTTGGGGCCGGAAAAAAGGCTCTCCGCAGTAATGATAAGGCCATTGTCTATAGGTCGTGGGGTGTCATCTAAAGTGGTCTTTTGGTTTTTCCTGCTTGATGAGCCCCCTTCCTCCTCCCTTACCAGCAGCAGGACGTAATATGGGCTCGTACATGGCTATAGTTGCGGCAAAGCTTCATTAGGACCAATGTGGCTTTGCACAACCCGTAGCTTCATTACGTTATTTCCAGCCAATGCCGCCCGAGAATGCTCACCCGACCAGCGTCCAACTCCCTTCTTGTGCAAAAACCCGAAGGATAAGACAACGTGAACACAGAGAAAGAAACGTGATGCTGCTTTCGTCGAACCAGCTGGTCGCAAAGCAGGATAAGAAAGAGCCCGTAGCGAGATTGACGGATCAATTCACACAGAATACACGTCAAAACCAAACAAAGAGGGAAAAACCATGCTCTTGGGGCCAGCGAGGTGCAACTCGTGATGCGCAGCGGCTTAGCAAGTGCAATCTTTAGAGACTACATGTCTGGCTGTGTGCGAGGCACATTGTGTGCGTGTGTGCGTGTGTTATGTCATTTTATGCACGTCTCTGCGTAGCAGCTGTTATCATCCAGCCATGCCGCTACGTAAGCCGCGGTGCACTTTGAAGTCCACAGAAAAAAAACTTTTGTCTTTGTTTCGTTTTTTCTATTCTATTCTTTTTTTTTTCTTTTCACAGTGTCTCCGATCTTTCGCCTCAGGCCCAGCCCTCTTCACTACTAGCCCTTTTGATGTAATTTGGCTTGGGGGTATCTAATAACCAACGAAAGGAAACGTAGGCCAGACAGGACCAGAAGGAGCCTTGCGAATCAATGACCATGTTGGGATGGGCTTCTTGCACCGCGGGTATTGTTTGTCCTGCTTTTTTTTTTTTTTTTTTCGTCTTTCAGCTTGTCGGGTTCAAAGGAGACAGCATAGGCATCCATCTCCGTCCGCCCAGTCAGTCATATGGCCACTGGACTACTAAAAGGCACAAGGCAATGAGAATGAGCCTTTCGCCATTGCCCTTTGTCTCGCTAATGAGGCTTTACTTTGACTAGGTTACAAATCGACACACCACAAAGCGCCTATTCGGAAATTCTGGGGCCATAAGTATCCACCACCCAAGATCGGACGGGCTTGGTCGTTTTTAGTTACTGCCTTGCATCCATCCACTTTGCGCCTTCTGCTTTGTTGTCACTCCTGCCTTCTTCTACTTTTGAAGCTTCTCCGTTTGTTTTCGTTTTCGTTTTTTTTTGAATATTTTTTTTCGTTCTTTTTTGCGCTCCTTCCTTTTCTCGGCCGTTCTGATGGCATGCAGTTTCAAGTCCACGCCCAAGGCTTGCTTACATATCCAGTTTGGCTTTGATGTGCTTGGAGGCTGCTGGGATGGGGGAAGGGAAGCAAGTTACTTATTCACAGTGGCTGGAATAAAAGTGGGCCGCGAAGTGGGGAAACGTTACCGCCCCTCGTGTAGTGGGTTAGATGCGCTAGCCTCAGAAATATAGCATCTGTCAAAGCTCTGAACGCACTAAAGCACACGCTGGAAATGGAAATGGCGACGGAGATAACCGCCAAGGGTAAAGTCCTCTGGTAGCAGCAGCCTGCCTTATCCGACGATAAATGGCTACGGCGGTGGTCCTGATATTGCGAGCCATGAAACCCCGAACCAAGCAGAAAGATGGAGTGGAGAAACTTGCAAAGTGTCAGCCATCAGCCCATTTATCAGACCAAGCCTAGTAGCGCAAAAAAGAAACACATCATTCCTTCTGTCCAGGCTCAAGGAGAGGAGGGGGAGATTCGCCTTGTCTTGCCTCTTCTTCTTTTTTGTACTTGAGCAATCATGCAGAAGGGAGACGTAAAACTAAGTTCCCATTCGCTTCACGCAAGGCTTTTTTTTTTCTATTTTCTGCTGCCCGTGCTGCCTGTTGGCTGGGCTGGCTGCTCACCTCGGCTAAGCCCCAGCTGGATGTGATTGGATGCAGTGAGTTTTACGGATGGACAAGACAGAGTAAGAAGCAAGCAGAAGCGCGATAATTGCCTCTCTGGTGGACTTGGCGAAGGGCAAAGGAGGAAGAGGGGGGGGAAGAAGGGAGAAGAGAAAGGGGAGCGAGAAAGCAGCGACCATGTCATGTGAAATGGATGAATACATGCGTGCGTATGGGTATATTGAAGGGGGAGGGGAGGAAGTATAGCATCGTATCAGCACCTTCGTTTGGCTATACAATATAATGCAGGCACACACTCCAAGTCCAGTCAGAGCCAGTAGACTGTGCCAATAAACCCTGTGTGTGTGTGTGTGTGTGTGTGTGCGTGTGTGTCTCTGCTTCTTTCTCTCTCTCTCTCTCTATCGCTCTCTCCTTTTTTTTTTTCTTCTTCTCTCTACTCAGCTGGGAGATTAGCCCAGCTGCTCAGACTTGTTCTTCTGCTCTTTTCGGTATTTTCGTAAACAATGAAAGACTTCTAATTCTGGCCCGACTCTTTGATGCCAATGCTGATGCCAATGTTAATATGTTAATGCCGGTAGAGGCTTTTCAAAACGGGGTTGCAGACAGGGTTATGGACCCTTACATATATGGCTATAGTACAAGGACGTGGGAAGAGCCAAAGAGCGCCTGCCTAGTCTAAAAAGGAAGGAGCGAATCAGGCAATAAATTAATTCGATGATAAATTGAAAGGCCGTGAGAGATTAGGACGAAAAAAAAAAAAAGGAACAAGAGCAATCAAATCAAGCCGAGCCAAGGAAAGAACGAAAAGAAGGAAGCAGTGAGAGCGAACGGCGCAACATGTTTTATGTCTGTTTCTTGATGGCGTTTTGTTGTCACAAAAGTTGGAGCCGACACAGTGAAGGATAGAGCCTGGGTTAGTGGGTAAATAAATGGGTTTGCACTTGTTTTGTTTTATGTAAAATTGGCAAGAGACAGATTGGAGGCAGGCAGAGGGAAAAGGAAAGAGCAAAAGAATCTAGAATCTAGAATCTAGAATCTGTAAAGGCAGTTACCCCGTTGTGCAAGTAAACAAAAATAACAACAACAACAACACAACAACAGCAGCAGCAGCATGGCAGAGTAACAGTGCACGACAATAAAACAGCAGCACAATTGCTGGCCAGCTAGCATGGCACAAGTATTTATGCACAGTGTGTATATGCAGACTGTGGGTTGTGGGCTGATGGGACTGACGTGCACAAGAAACACCTGGGTTGTTAAAGTCAAAGACGTCTTATGTTCTCGGCCCCAAAAAAACGATGTATGTCAAGCCTCAATTCCCAACCAACAAAGCAACAAGCTGTTGGTGCTCGTCTCATCTCGCTCGGCCACTGAACCGGGTTGGAATAAAAATGGCTTTTTTGTTGCTTGGCTCGGGCTGGCCTGGGCCTTTGTCACCTGATATATCAAGGAATTAGCTAGGATCAAAAACAACTAGCTAGCCTCTTTTCCGCTTCTGCTCTACCCTCCAATCTTGACTTTGCGGGCCTGTTTTCATATTTGCTCATCTGTTTTATTTTCCTCGGGGGGGTTTGCGTATTCTGGATCCCTTCCGTGTCTGTGGTGGTTATATTGTCGTCGTTGTTGTTGTTGTTGTCGTCGTCGTCGTCGTCGTAATATTGGCGCCAGCTAGACCTTAGCATCGACGCATTTTTGGGAGCGTTAGGCCCGGTCACATAGCAAGGGGAGAAGGGGGAAACAAGAGAAGGAAAGAAGGGGGAGCAATACAAGCAAAAGGAAGGGGAGGAGGAAGAGGAAAGTCGACGAAATGGCGGCCAAAAGACCAGAAGTGTAAATACAGATACAGTCAGTCTAGGTGCTGTTGGTTCTAGTCTGGCCCCCCCTGTGGCCCTCTACTACCCATGCTCGGGTCTTGCTATTACTCTTTGTGGCCCTTTTACTGCTTTTGTTCTTGGAGTGCGTGTGTGTGTGTGTGTGTGTGTGTGTGTGTGTGTGTGCCTTGCTTTAACTTGGCTTTGCGGCGACGTTGATATTGTATTTGCTAATGGCTCTTTGGGCTTGGAATAGCGATAGAAAGGGCGGAGGAGAGGAGACAAGGAGGAAAAGACGCAGAGCGTAAGAGCAAAAGAGCAAAAGAGCAAGGGAGAACGGGCGACAGGAGAGACATTGCCAAAAACAGGACCGACCGGCAAGCTGGCGGGCAGGCAAGTGCGTGGCTTATGTTTGGCGGATAATAAGTGTGCAGTAAGCGGAGGCAATACGATGGATGGGAAGCCCATGGGAAGGACGGGCAGGGTAAGTAGGGGTGGAAAGAGGAAGAGGAGAAGGACGATGGATGGTGGACATGGATACACAAGATGGTGACAAGGGAGAAAGAATACAAGATACCAGATCCAGAGAAGCGTACGGAAGTACAAAGATACATGGCGAATGCGCTAGACTTCCTGGCCTCTCTATCTACACTGGACACTGGACACTGGACACTGGACCGTGCTCGTCTGCTCTGCTGCATGTTATTGTCAACCGCAGGCGCAAGTGGCTGGCAGATATCGCGAGCGATTGCAGGGCAGCACAAGGGCCAGGTGGAAAAGGGCAGAAAGGAGACTATCCATCTTGTCCCACACATCCACGTACTAGTTAGTAACATGTGCATTTCCCCTACTTTCCTCCGCTGTCTGGTTCTGTCCTTTATCTTGCCTTGTTTCTTTGTAGTGGAGCTGCGGCGGCACAGACAGAAAAAAACCGCAACATGTCTCACGGGATCCCAAGAGGCAATTCGGTTTTTAGGTAGCAGGGGAAGGGAGGGAGGGGGAGACGAGGGGAGAGGGCGAGGGGAGAGAGAGAGAGAGAGGGGAGAGGGCAAGAGATAGGGAAGCACACAGAACGGACAAGGGAACGGACAAGGGAACGAGCAAGAGAACAGGCAGGAGAATGGCTACAGAGATGGCTACAGAGATGCTACAGAGATGCCTACAGAGATGCTACAGAGACACACAAGCAGACCAAGAAACACGGACGCAGCAACACGAACGCAGCAAAGAAACACCAGGGCTGGCACCAGCAAGACACGATAGACCAGGCGAGGGCCAAGCAACACAAGAAGCTGGCAGCGCCGCCGCAGTCTTCGACCCAGGAGGCAAGGCGAGCCACAGAAACCAGACGGACAGGCTGAAAGAGAGGATAAAAAGAGACGACAGAGGAGCAAAAATATGCCGAATCCAGCCTTGACTAAGACCCCCCCATTTGCAGCAGCCACGGCGACGCTCACTGTGCAGCAGCAGCAGCAGCAGCAGCAGCAGCAGGGGCGGGCGAGCAAGATCCACTAAACAATGGGTATAGGTGTCTAAGCTATAGTGGGCACAGAGCCGGACCATGATTAGCTGCCTGAACTATAGTGGGGGTAGGGGCTGACACGACCTGCAAGACCTGTAGATACAGGCTCTTAGGCTCTTCGAGGGCGGCTCCAGGGCAGGCAGAGGCGCTAAAGGGGCCTGTAGCCGAGAGGGTGGCAGCCTATTGGCCAGCGGGGCCACGCTATTAGACTGTTTATTTGAGCATTATTCGAGGGTTTATTTGGCAATGTGCCATGCATGCTGCTATATCGGTTTGCTGGAGCTTTTGCCTCCCTTTGCTGCTTTCTTTTGCCCAGTCTTTGAGAGTCTTTGAGAGTCTTTTTGGAGTCTCAATTGCAGTCTTTTTTGCACATCTTTTGCTCCTTGGCCAAAACCACTCTAGGTTTCTTGTTATCCTCTTGGATTCCTCTGCGCTCTATGGGCCTGCGCTTGCTGGGTTTCCAGTTCCGTTCTCAGCTTGGCCTAGCTCCATCAGGAAAAAAAAAAAGAATAAAAAAAGAATAAAAAATTAACAAAAAATGAGTGCACAAATCAAAGAATAAAAATCAACAAAAATGAGTGCAAAAATCAAAAATCAAAGATTAAAAATTAAATTCAATGAATAAAATCGCTTTTTACCCTTTTCGACTGCACTCTATTCTTTTATTCTTTTTTATTTCTTTTATTCCCTATTTTATATTCCCTTTTTTTTTATATCATCACGAAACATCAACATCAACAACACAAAAAACACCGACTTTTCATCGGCCTTTTCCCATTCTTTTTTTCCCCCTCCTCGCTTTCCCGCACTGCTCTCTCTCCCCCCCCAAAATAACCACCAGCGCTTTTCCTCTCGGCTCTGCCACTGCCGTCCTTCCATTGCACAATTCGCCGTCCATCACGTCACTCAATCACCACAATAAGGCGCTCTCTCTCTCTCTCTCTCTCTCTCTCTCTCTCTCCTGGCGTCCCTCCTCTCCTGCCTCTTGCTCTTCTTTTCCCCATGAATGCAGACAATCTCGACCTCGATACGCACCACAGCGACCCCCAAGGCTCTCTCTGCAACTGCCAGCCGTCTCTCTCCCCTCCTGCTCCGCGGCCTCCCACTCGCCGCTACCTCTACTGCTTCTGACCCTGCAGCCACTGCTATTGCCGCCACCACTGCCGCTACTGCTGCTGCTCTTACAGCTCCTGCCGCTATCATCGCCTCCGTCGTCCCTGCTCTGCTGCCGCTGTTTCCGCCGTCCACCGTCCACTAGACTAGGCCCGGCTCCCTCTGGCTGCTGTCCTATCCTCTTCTACTCGCCCTCCTCCCACAAGTCGTCCGCTTCCCCAACTCTGCCGCCCATCTTGTCTCGTCGCATACTCGCTCTCGCTCCTCGACTCTGCCAACCATTGCTGCTCCCTGGCCCAAAGTCCCCCCCCCCAATCTCCCTCATCTCCCCCCCCTGACATGTCCATCATGGGCACTGTCTATCACTCAGGTCTGCCCTATGGTGTAGGCGCATATGCTGCCACTGCTACTGCTGCTCCGTTTCCTAGCTACCTGAATGCCACCGCCGCTGCAAACACCCCCAGTAATACCACTGCCAACACTGCTGCGAATACTGCTGCTGCATCCGCCTCGTCTTTCTCTTCGTCTGTGTCTGCATCTGCATCTGCATCTGCCTCGGACTCCAAGGCCGCCTCCTCTGCCCTGCTGGACATCGCTAGCTACCCTTCCTCTTCCTCCGTCTCGGCTAGCTCCAGCTTTGCGTCGTCTGCCTCCAGTCTTAGTACTGCCCCTAGTACCTCTGGCTCTGCCTTTGGCTCGATGGACTCCTATAAAGTGCACAGCCAATCACAGCCCAGATCCAGCTACACCCATATTCCAATTTCATCGTCATCGTCATCGTCGACACCACCCACAACAACAACCCTGTCTGCGTCTTCGTCGTCGGCCTCACTGGCTTCCGCCCTAGAGCCACCAGCAGCCGCGGCGGCAGAAGACGAGCAACCAAAGCTAGCAACAGCTGCAGCCCCGGCAACGGCACCACTGGCACCCCCCGTTCTCCCAAGTACTGCCGTTGATAGTGCCAGCACCATGTATGCGATCGGATCAGGATCCTTGCGTACGCATGAACACCAGCAGCAACACCAGCAGTTGCAGCAGCACCAGCAGCAGCAACAACAACAACAACAACAACAACAACAACAACAACAACAACAACAGGCCTCTACGAACGACCACCTCCACCACCACCAGCAATCACAGCAACACTCCTCCGATCTTGCCAGCTCCCTTATGCACCCGCCATTCCAGTCTGCTGCCGACCCACAACCCTCATCCTCCTCCTTCTCCTCCGCTATAGCCACTGTTGCTGCTAATACTACTGCCGCTGCAATGTCCACGGCTTCTGCTGCTCCCGCTGCCAACAGTAGTAGCGCAGAGCCTAAAAAGACGGGTCTGGAGCTACACAGCATGGCCCTGCCAGCTTGTATCAGCCCCAATGGCGGGAGCTTGTCCGACTTTGTTGCCCAGGTATGGCCCTTTTTTATTTCTTTTTTACATCCAACCAAATGCTGTTAGGAGCTTCCCCTCCCTAATCTGGCACTCGCTAACTTTTGCTTCTACTAGATGACCTGCTTCATGATCCAAGAGCCCTGGAAAATTGTCGCCGACGCGTGCCAATACACTTCGGGCTCCCCCCTTCCCCGTCAAAGACTCGTCCCCGAGGCTATCGCCAAGCCAGAGTTGCTCAAGTGGACTCAAAACATCCTGGCTACCACCCAGGTCACGCAGAATGTCGTCCTCCTTGCCCTGCTGCTCATCTATCGCCTGAAGCGGAGCAACCAGCACCTCAAGGGCCACTACGGCAGTGCCTACAGGCTCTTGACCATAGCCCTGATGCTCGGAAACAAATGTAAGCGCACACCCCTACTATTGCATCTTCTTTCGCCTGCCCTTCTAACCTGTCAACCGTCTAGTTCTCGATGACAACACATACACGAATAAAACCTGGGCTGATGTCTCTTCAATATCCGTCCATGAGATCCACCACATGGAAGTCGAGTTCCTCAGCAACATGCGCTATAGCCTCTTTGTGCGCGAGCAACAGTGGTCAGCCTGGTTGAAGAACATGGCCAATATGAAGGCTTACTACGATGAGGCTGCCCGGAGAATCTCGTCTCCTGATCCCAGCGTGCTCATGGCTGCTCAAACATACTTGCCGCCGCAGCCCCTGCATGCCCACTCTTCACATTCGCCCTCGCGCCTGAGTACGGCATATATACCCTCGTCCTCGGGCCAATCGCACGCCCAGCTGCCGCACGCCCTCACCAACGCAAGTGCCAGCGTCAACGCTGCCGAGTCTATGGTCTACCACCCAGAGCTCTCCCCCTCACTGTCTGCTGGGGGCTTATCTCGCAAGCGTAACTATCCGGAGCATGATCCCCAGTCTGATGCTAGAAAGTCTCGCCGCATGTCTCCTAGCCGCACGCTGTCTACATCGCCCTCCGGCCAGATGTGCATCCCGCATACCGCAAACGTGCCGTTGCCTCTGGGCTCCTCAGTCGCACCCATGGACCCCATCAACTACGCTTCCGCCGCTAATCCGCCTGCCTCTCGCGACTCCCGGCGATTAACTCTGCCGCATCTTACGGTCAACACTAATACAAACCCCATGGCAGCAGCACCCGTGCCACAACCACAGTCTGCCTTTGTGGCCACCACTGTTCCTAGCAGCAGCAACAACAACAACAATAACAACAACAATCAGCCAGTCTTTGGAACTTTGGCTGCACGCACTGTGTCTTCTTCCTTGCCGCCTTTAGCGTCCGGAAGCCGTTCAGTAGTCGGCAACTCAGTCGTCAATCCCCACACAGGCTCTTCCTATGGTGGAGTCCCGCCACAGAACCTCATGGCCATGTCCATCTCCCAGCCCCCTGTTTCGTCGCATCTTTCTCAATCCGCCGCTCCAGCCTACCTTCCGCCTTCCACGACCCAGCTATCATCTACTGGCTATGTCACACCTACCAAGCGCCACTCGCCAGGCACTCTCGGCCGTTATGGATTCAGTCCCCATGGAACGAACCCTGATATCTTTATGAATCACCAGGGGAGAATCCCCAGCCACAGCCAAAACTCTGGGTTCGCCCACAGTCATAACATGGCCACTTCCATGCCGCGTTCCCCGCTTTCGCCGTCTGTGCAATCCGCGACACTACGCTCGGCTGTGCCCCATTCGCATCCCCATGGAGTCTCGGTGTCGACGCCTCTGGACCAAACCCCAGGTGCGGGCCACCAAAGGAGCCCATACCCGACTCTTTCGCCCATCGCGTACCTTAATGACCGGAGCAGCCCGTACAGACCCGTGCGTACGGTCAACACACTCATGTATCCCCCAGGGTCCACCTCTCTTAGCGAGTACCATCTTACTCCACAGGCCATCACACCTAACAGCATGCACTGGCATCGCGTTGGACGGCCGAACGATATCCGCTCTGGAATTGTGCCTGAATACCGCCATATGTAGAGACGGCCGATATGTGTTGGAGGTGAGCGGCGCACTGTCTTACTCTTCTTCTTTCTCCATACTCTTTCTCTATTTTCCTGTTCAATGGATGGACACGGACATCCTGGTCCTTACTCTGTATTCTTGACCGTGTAGAGCTGCGGGAGCCCTGATTATCGTGTTATTTATTCCCCTTTCTCCCTTGTTTTTTTTTTCTTTACTTTTTATTGCTTGTACGTTTTTGTTACTCTTCTCGCCGATTAGGCAAAGTCATGACCAATCTCCGGCTTTTATGGGTGTCCTTGGAGTTATTTATTTTTCCCTTTTTTTTTGGTTAACGTTGAAAGCTATAGCGGGCTTTTTCTTTTCTCTCCTTTCCTCCTCTTTTTCTTGGTATTCTGCTGTCTTTTGCCTTTTCTTCTTGCCCTACCATCATCATCATCATCATCATCATCTTTAGAAGTCTGCCTGTCCTGCGTGTTTCTTACCGCCTCACGGCCTGTTGGAACTTTCTAGCCTCTTCATGTTGCTCTTTACTACCTGTCTGGGCTGGTTTTCTCATCTGGCTTGTCGGAGAGAAGGAAATAGAGAAAACACCATACAGCTACTATTTGAGAAAGCAGAAAGGCGAAAGCGGTAACAAATGGGGCTAAGCTGGTGGTATCAGGCGGCACGTCATTGGGAACACACAGTACCGTTTTTCTTTTTTTTTTGCTGCTCTTTTTTTTATTGCTGGGGAATAGACCGTCTGGTCCGCCTGCGCATTTTCACTTCCAGTCACTTTTTGCATAGTTTCTTGCGTGCGTTTTAATGCGCCGTATCATGAAAATGAACACCATCCCTAGCCCTCACTCCGTCTGTTATACGTGATATCCATACTCTAATCCCCGTGCTGTACAGGTGGAAGCTGCCCGCCTTATATCGAATTGCGTAGATAGAGGGTGTGTTGTATGCTTGTTCGAGCTACTCAGGTCAGCCTGCACATTGAAGCTGTGTTGAAACGCTCCAACTTGAACTTGACTAGATTCAACGCGTTTGAACAAGGACAAGCAGGTTTCTTGGTCTCTGTTTTATTTCTCTTCTTCTCTCTTACGTCTGTTGGCTGGCTCACAGCAATACGACGGCGTGCTCCAGACGCGAGCAGCTAGCTAGCTGCCTGACGTCATCTTCTAGTAGCTCCCGGGCCGGGCGGTTAGAAAGCTCCTTCTTGCTCCTGTATTATTTCACGTCTACCTGGTGTTGTTGAACGGCTTGAACTTGAATATGCATTCTGACTACGTCTACCGAGACAACGCACGCCTTTTTGATTGATTGTTTGTATTATTTAACGTCTACCACAGCAATATTGTATTGTATTGTATTATTTTACGTCTACACCACAGCAATACGACGGGGCGCACGCCTTTTAGTCGCTGTTAACGGAGACGACTATCGGTGATTCGCAGTCAAGACAATTGCCAAGTCCGATATGGTCTAGGGGCTAGGATATCTCGCTCTCACCGAGAAGGCCGGGGTTCGATTCCCCGTATCGGAGATTTCTTTTTGCCGTTTATTTTGGGCATTGGTATTGATTGGTGTTTGCACAATAAAAGGAAAAAGAAAAAAAAAAAAAGCAACCAGCCAATCAGGTAATTCCCTTTTTTCCCCTTCTTTTTCCCTGTCCTTGTTATAATAGCACAAGGCCACACTCAGTGATTCGCTGTCAAACAAACAAGGCCACACGCAGCATGACTTCCCTTGCGTTCACTAAATTCAAACTACCCTTGAAGACAAAGGGATACCACGAACTGGCGTTGGCTTACTTGGATAGTCACCAAGTGAAGGGATGTATATGTATGTACCTCCCCAGGTGCCAGCTCAATGTGTCACATGATATAACTGTGACGTGATATCCCAACTAGCTCGCTCTCATCTTGGTCTTGTATCAGGAGTCCTAACTGTACTCCTGCTGCCATTTCTCGTTTCTCGCCATGTTGTCAATTGATGGCGCGCATCTCGGCATAGAGGATCTGAGCCAGCAATCAACAGCTCAGCCAGAAACGAATGGTGGCTAAGAACTTGAGCAAAAACGAAGAGCAACGCCAAAGAGACGGTTCTTGAGGACACAGGCATTCATCACAAAAGGCTGTGGAATGGCCGGGATTAATTCAACACTGTCTAGTGAAGGCATGTGATTTAGTTTTGTGTCTGTACTCTTGTTGAACTGTATTGTACCCACCCGCCTTCTCTGCGTTCACCAGGATCCAAGGCGCAAATGGCACTGCGCTAAACCTTTGCTATTTGGTTCTCGTTCTTCCCTAGCACAAGAAGGCAAGGAACGTATGTAAGACCGATCAAAATCGGCGAGTATATAGCACCCAGCTACTTCGTCATAGGGAAATCTCGTGCCCTAATGTTGCCGTGTGTAATGGCAAAACACACAAGACCGTCATTGCCTTTGTGCAAAAGGGCAACACGCTCGCCTCCGTACACCAAAAGAAGAATACCTTGATTGGCGAGGAACTTGTGGCAAAACCACGGGCCAGACGGGCAAAAAAGAGTCTTGCAGTGTCTACGCCAACACACCTTGCCAACAAAGGTATAGCCATAGGTCTAGGCAGTAATTTTGACAGGCACTCCAACGTAATCCCGACCCAAGACCTGATAGCCCAAGTCGAGTTGGATGACAAGCAGCTGCATCTCCCCGAGGATAATAGGCTGCTTTCCCGCATCAACTCAAGCCACCTGATGAAAAGGAAAGCTGGGACATTGCCTCCTCCCCCGTCCTTTTTTTGCAATGGCTCCACGATTGTGTTCTTCTTTTTGCTTATACATGTTTATTCCTCTGCCTCTTTCGCTTTGGGGGTATCGTCAACACAGGGCCCAGGTCTTCTCCCTCCAGTATTACTCAACGCATCTTCCCCGCTTTGATTCCAGTCTCCACCCTGAATAGTGATTTGCATATTCTATAGCGGCGTATGCGGCGAGATAAGCACAACACTGTCTCCTTTTATTTTTAAACAAGCGTTAGCACCGCGTGTGACCGACTGGCTGGTCAACATTGAACTTACCTCTGACAAAGAGCATCTCGGCCTTGCGACTAATGGTCTATCGTTTACATGCGTATTAGTCTCCGCCATCCTTGGTTCTAAGGCGCTACTCTACAAGAATCAAGTAGAAGACAAGAGTAGAACTCACCTTCAGTTCCTCATCCTCTTCTTCATCTTCGAGCACATAGATGGTCTCCTCGACATCGCCGAGGACCAAATTGCAATGGCTGTCGTAGCCCTATTCCAATACACACGCATACATTCATGTTAGTCTCTGACTTTCCACTCGCTAGCAAGGCGCCAAGAAAGCCCAGCGGTAATTCGGAAGAAAATAACGGGGAAGAGCACTCACGTAGAGCTTTCCCTTCAGCTCCCGGTCGCCACGCAGCTTGACAAAGACAACTTCGTCTAGCAGCAGACGCACCAGGTCCAACGGTTCCGAGACGTGTGAGGAGGTAGCTTCGTCGTCGGCCATCTGATAGTAAGGGAGTCATGGTTTAGCGCTGGGCCTTGATACAATCGGATGGAGGGGGGGGGGCAAGGAGCAGAGGGCGCGGCATTGAGGTTCGAGAGAGTTTTATTTTCGTTCTTTAGCATCGTATTGTCCACTGCTGTCGTCATTGTGGTCAAGTATCGTCATCTCCCCTCGCTCTGCCACCCAAAGCAACCAACACCAAGAAAAAGAAACACACCTTCGAGGGAAGTCAAAACAAACTCTGACTTCGTAAATAAAATAAATAGAAAAAAAGAAGGAGAGAAAAGGCGTCGTCGTCAAGCGAAGGAAAAATCACAACTAGCCCACCAGAAAACAAGATCAGATTCGTTCAACTCAACAGGTTAGTTAGATGCACAAAAAAGCATCTATAGAGCCTCGTTACCCGCCTTTGACCAAAGCTTTGGGCCTGCTGACAAAGTTCCACCGCTAAGATACGGCAGAAAAATGGGGCATGCATACAAAACGCCAACGATGTACTTAGTTGAGAAAGCGGTGAGAGTACTAGAGTCACTGTGTTTATACAAGGGTCAACAGACCCTAATTAATGGCATCTAAGTCTTGACTAACACAAATTCATTACACGGCATCTGACTCTTTGTCTCCATCGTCCTCAAGCCTAATGGCTTCATTTCTTAGACTTCTTGCTGCTGTGCTTCTTGTGCTTCCGTTCCGACTTGTGTGTTTTCGATGCTTCGGCTTCAGCTTCTACTGACGGCGCCTTTTCGCTGCGCTGGCGTTGCTTGGCGCGGTCCTTCTCCGGGTCACGTTCACGCATATGTTTCTCTTTTTCATGTTTCGCCTCATGTGACTTCGGCTCGGAATCTATTACGGATGTGGGCGCAGCAGGGACGGGAGCGGCGGCATTTGGTACATCGACATCGCTAGCTGTCTCAGCGCTTTCTTCTGCATCATCTGGCGCATCCTCACTGGAGTTATCATCAGGAGTAAGGTCTAGCGCCATGGGGCTAATAAGCCGGAGATCATTCAGGTACATATAACGGCTGAGAGTGATCCAGCCCCAGCGAAACCAGCGCATTTGGCTGACATGTGCCTGTGTCATGGCTGCGCGAGCACGCGACACACTGGGGATGTCTCTGCTCGAGCCACGGAACGGGCTAAAGAAAATCAGGCTCTTGGGGCTTTCTCGAGCACTGCCATCCTCTTCGCCGGTATTATCATCGGCTGTAACTGCCGTGGCTGGCGGTGAGACAAAGCCTGTTCCGCTTCCGAGCCACACCAGGAGCGAGGCAAGCGCATCATGAAAGCCGACGTATTTGCGCAGCATGCCAACAGTGGTTAGAGTGTAGAGGTCAACTGGAGATCTGCCGCCATCATTCGCAATGTGGGCAAGCTTGGAAATAAAGGTCTGGGCACCGTGGAAGAGCGAGATATGGTTCGGGTGTGAGGAAATCCCATGTTGATCGAAGGTGACGATCACATCGATATTGGTTATGGGGGTTTGCGTGGCCGAGTGGATTGTTGTAAAGAGCCGGGCGAGGAAGTTGCTGATCTTGCCTTCGTCCCAGCGGGCGGTCATGGAATCGGGGAAGTCGCTGTCGCAAAAAAGGTTAGCCTTGATGTATTCAATTCCACTCTGCATGTACACAGCCTGCGCCTGGGGGTCAAGGCATCGCTCAACTCACGGGCTCTCCACCACAAAGACATCGTTCTCAGTCCTCAATCCTAGCAACACAGCGCTCTTCTGAAGTTCCTTTTTGCGCGTCTCGCCTAGTCCATCAGCATCGCCCGAGCTCAGGCAGAGGATCTTGACATGGTTTCCTGTCTCGGGTCGGGTCAGCGCCAGCACCGTTGGCGCAAAGAACATGGCCTCATCATCTGGGTGTGCGATGAGCAAACAAATGCGCTTATTGCGTAATGTGGGCAGCCTTGGCTGCACGGCAGAGGCTAAGCTAGCGTACAAGGCCGGAAGAGCAACGAGAGCGGCACCAACGGCAAGAAGAGATGCCATGGCCGGGTCGTGCAGACGTAGGCCGGCAGGGACCATTTTCATAATAGGCAGAAACAAATCAAGGAGGGATTAATTGAAGAGAAAGTAGAGCATGGACTATAGAAGCTATGGAAATGCCCAGGAGACAGAGAAAAAGCAGGCAACCCACAAGCACAAAGCTAAAATCGTTGACTGCATAATAACAAAACCTCCCTCGTGATTCATTTTAGCTGCACAGCTTCTCACCGCCTTTACGCAGGTCACAGCCAAAAAAGCGGCAGAAATGGGAAGAAGGAAGGAGGGAACACTTAGAACATGTTATTTCCCCAACATAAAGCGCGCGATGGGTAAACTCAGGGGTGCTTTAAGAATGTGGAAGGCACAAAGATAGGGTAGGTTCTGTCAATTTTGCTGATTGGAGAAATCAACAAGAGGCCACACAATGCGACGGGCTGTCTCAAAAAATTTGTCTCCAAAAACCTCCAAGTTCAGAAGGGGCTAGATGTAGTAACAGCTGTTTATTGAACTCAAGCAAGGAAACCCCCCGCTTATTAAAAAAGGGGTAATATTAGCATCACTCGGAAGCAGGGCAAAGAAGAGAGCACCAAACATCAAGCATACTGGCGCTTGGAATGGCCATTCGTGGTGTGGTGTCTGTCTCTTACTTTAGTGGTTGGTCTACTGCACTCATCGTCTTGTTCTCTTCGTCTGCTTCCCCTGCATAATTTACCATGCAAGTCAGGATCTCCCCCCTCCTGTATCTCATGTAGCAAGGCAAGAGCTAGGCTGCCGTTGCCCATGCTACCCAAGCTACTATTATGTACTAAATAGCTGCACTTAAGTGGGGACAATTTACCCAACTTGTTGAGCACCAGCCTTGCTTAACAGCATGTCATTGCATCATCGAAAGCCCAAAGCTTGCGAAACTAGACCTGACGCTCCTTATAGCACCCGGATAGTATATAATGGTCCGCCGCCGCAAAGAACCTTCGGCTGATAGCATCAAGCTCAGCCAACCCGACCGCAGCGGGCCGGCTGAAGAAACGTTGATTGAATGGGCCACCAAGCGCGACCTATTCAAACAGGCCGCCGAAGCCGAGGCTGCAGCAAAGGCCCGAGCGAAGGCCAAAGCTAAGAATGGCAGTGACAAGGGGCCTGCTATATCTAAAATCAGGCTCAAGCATGCCGACGGCCAGACTACCTACTCAGCTGCCGAGGACGGCGACGATGAGGCCGACGAAGACACCAATGACGACGACGACGATGAGGATGGGGGCGATCTCACGCCAGGCCAGGAGCGTTTCATGGACAGCGTGCTGTGGACCATAAGCCTGACCATGGTTCATTTTACGCTTGATGTCTTTGTGTACAATCAGTATGGCCAGGACCTAGAGTGGAAGACGATCCTCGGTCATGCACCGCCCGCTTTCTTGCGTAGGTTCTATCTCCGCCACAACAAGGCCCGTCAGTGATACTAACACTTTGAGTCAGTCATATTCCTCCTCTTCTGGGTCATGCACGAGACCCCCGCTAACCCAATCCTGATACCCGGCCTACCTCGCACATGGCAGCACAACATCCGCCAACTCGTCTTTTTGTCTTGCAGCATGTTTTGTGGCTGCTACATGATATACATTACCAATATGCATGGATACATAGCGGTCATGCGTCAGGCGCCCATCATTGGCGTGCTCTGGATATGGACTGTCATAGAAATGGATCTTTTATATGCAGTACTTAGTGTAGTGGTGGAGGCTATGTTTTTGTGGAAGGGAGGATACAGTGTGATGTAAACCGGGCGGGTGGCAGGTGCGTGCCTGTGCATATTATATTTGCGTGGATATAAAACGATAGAATTCTTGTCTGGTCCAAGGCAACCGAAGTGCTTCTGCTTCTCCCACCAGCACAAATCTAATCAGTCTTTTTGAACCCATGAGGATGCTGATACAAAGATGATTTGAGCGAGATCTTGGCCGCCCCCTGGCGCATATTGTCGATAACGTCTTTGCTCACTCCCAAAACCTTCTTCGGATACTCCAAAGCCGTCATAATATCCGATGACACATGGCCCCACGACTCGACATATACACATATTGCTTGCCCCTCAACACGAGCCCTGCGCAAGATTTCTTCGCTATCAAACTCCACCAGTCTTGCATACCACCAAGCCATCAGCACCAATGCTGGCAAATCTTTGACGTACAGCAACTGCTGAAATCGGGCGTCCATAGCCCGCAGGAACGCAAAGCACATGAGTATATTCTCTGGGGCTTTTTCGCATTCGAGACATAGAGCCACTACAGTTGCCAGCGTATGGTACGGATTCCCTGTTGCCGTGGTCTCGCCTGGGTTCAGATCCAATAGCGCTGCCAATTCCTTCGGCAGCCCATCAAGCTCTGCACCCCACCCCTCTGACAGCACCAAACTCGTCGGCAACCTCCGCAGTGCACGTAGCCTACGGATCGTCTTGCCAAACATACTATCAACCCCCAGCGTATGCACAATGTCAAACATAGCCGCATTCTCCTGGCACTGCCGTACCCAGGCGAGGTCCTGCGACTCAGGCCGGCGCACGGGCCATGCATCGCTAGCCCCGGGTATGTCATGCGCACTGAATGTGAAGTGGCACATAAGTGCGATCGCGGCCCAGAGCGCATCGCGATCGAGGGATGACTGGACTTCGAAGGGGATGGCGAGATGCAAAAAAAGAATAGCGCGAGCGTGGTGATGGTGAAAGCTTATGTCCTTGAAGCGCGCAGGCGGCGTCGGCAATACACCGTCCTGGTGAATGAGGGCCAATGCAAAAACAAAATGCAAGATCCAGCGGTAGCCGTGCGTTGTGATCAGCTTAAACACAGTGGATTTAAATGTAGCAGTTGGCCCATGGAGGCTCAGGATCCGCACATTCCGCGAGAAACTCTGCAGTAACTCCGGTGTTGATTGGGGAAGAGGATGTTCTGTCCCGTCTGCAAGTGGGATGGAAAGAAACGAGAGGACAGGTAGTGGAGGCGACATTTCGGCCCCGGCCCCGGCCCCGGCGTTACTCGCACCATTTTTATCAGTGTCGGCACGCGCATACGACGGCAAGTCCAACCTCAGCTCTAGCACTGGCACATTCGGCTTCATGGCCTTGTCCAAGACAAAATTGTCATTCCTGATGTCCTGCCCAGCATCGGCGGTGTTTTGTGGAGTGCCGTAAGAGCAGGACACATTGAATGACAAGCACCGCTGACAGGAGGGCTTCTCCTCATCACACTGGCTACACAGTCAGCACTCATATAGTACATAGAGGGGATTAAGTCTTCCGACTGATACACACTTTGACACGGCGGATTTTGCAGTTGGCGCATCCACCCCGCGATTTGCGATGAGGTCGGCGTTTGCGCGTATTTGTGGCTGACGTCGACGCAGCCTCTGACATGTTCAGTGTGGCGTGCCGAGTGTGGCGTAAGTAAAGAATAATAACCCGAAGCAGCGCTGCTTAGCTCGTACTAGTGGTACCTTATAAATCAGTTACCAATCAACCAGTGGCCCCAAAGTACTGCGGCGGGGAGATTATATATAAAGAACGAATCAAAGAGTAAAAACAAAGTTTCTCTACGTAGAAAGTACAGTGGCTAACATGATAAATACGCTTTCGAGAGCTTGCTGAGTAACCCAAGCCCCATTGGCGTTGAATTCTAGCCAAGTTTCGTATTCAAAACCAAGTAATTTTCCATCTATACGGAGTCCCACTTTTCAGTTGACATGCGAAGAGGTCATTATCACGATCACGTGTCACGAGACAACTATTAAGTTCACGACAACTGGAGGAATACCAACTTAATTATAGTCTACTCTACAACAAGAAAACATATTTAAAGAGGATGTTGGATTAGTAAACACGCCACCCCAGATATACAAGAGAAAGAAAAGCAAAAAGAAAAAAGACAACACACCAAAAATCAAGGTATCAACAGTCGTCCACCCCAGCAAAGTTTGCTATAACACACAAAGTATCTCGTTTGAGAGACCCCAGTGAACCTTCGACACGATCGGGCTAGGGGCACGCGCAAGTAAATAGCAGACAAACAGTATTTGGATGGGAAATAAATAAAGTAACCAAGTAAGATACCTACTAACCACAGGCAAGAAAACAACGCATGAACATAACACAAAAAAAGCAATACCAAGGGGAGAAAAAAACAAGAAAGAAAAAAGAGAGGGAACACGATTTTTCAAGTAATCAAAAATAAGACGGGTGGCAGTGTGTGGTATATTGAGAAGAAAAAAAAGAGACAAGAAAAGATGCCAATCATATGGCAGAGACAGTGGGAACATGGAAATAGAAGGCGCCGAGTTGTTCCAAATCGTCAAACGGGAACAAGGACAAAGAAAAAAAGAAAAGGCCGGAAAAGGAAGGAAAAGAAGCGGATAAAATGAAGAAATTAGATCCATCGTCATGTTCGTAACAAACTCGTACAGTCGGATGGGATGGACATGCTCCCCTGCTTCAGGATTGATTGGATCGGGGATATCGTGGGACAAGCCAAGGTAGCAGTTGAGGTCGAAGGGCTAGATTTATGAGAGGAGGGAAGGAGAAGAAGCGAAGCCGACGTCGCATGCAAGGTACGTTGGAGGAGAGAGGACACGGGGAGACAAAGAAGGGTGACCTCTTAGTATGCCCAAATCTTGAGCTGGGAGTCCCAAGAACCCGTGCACAGACTTATACCGTCATTGGACACTCCCAAGCAGCTCACACGGTTCTCATGACCCACCAGAGAACCGACCTTTTCGCCACGCGTCACGTCCCAGACCTTGCACTCAAAGTCATCGTAGCCAGCAAATAGCAGGCGGCCGGATACGGATGTGGCTACAGATGTAATACCGCAAAGAATAGACTCGGACTAGTGAATGCGCAATATGGTTAGAAGAGACAGGCATATGGGAGTGGGTACACTAGGATATAAACACTTACACCGTAGAGGTTCAGCTCACGATCGGCACGAATATCGAACAATCGGCAAGTGGCATCATCAGAGCCAGTGACAAATGAATGGCCGTCGGGGAAGAAGTGAATAGCATTAATATCAGACTCATGGCCAGCAAATGTTTGCACAGCCTTGCCTGCGCGAATATCCCACATCTTGGCAAAGGCATCGCAGGCGCCAGATACAAATGTATTCTGGTTTGTCGGGTTCAAGCTGATGCTCATGACGTCGCCCAAGTGGTCAGCAAATTCCACTTCCTTCTGGCCGGTCTCAATATTCCACTTCATGCATGTCATATCACCGGATGAGGTGATAATGGTCTTGTCGTTGACAAAGCGGCAGCAAGACAAATATCCAGCATGACCAGATAGCTCCCGGGCCACACGCGTGGGGCCATCTCGCTGCTGATTCAAGTTATAAATGGAGCAAATATTGTCCAGACCACCACAGGCTACAAAGTTACCTGATGGAGAGTAGGCGCAAGTCATGACCCATGAAGATCGAAGAGGAATAGCATGCACTTTGTTGGTGGTGTAGGCGTCCCAAATAATGAGCTTTCCGTCCTGCGAGGCAGAGACCAGATGTCTTCGGTCGGTCGACCAGTGCATGGCATAGATTTTGGCGAGATGGCCCTTGAGCGAGCGCTTGGACTTCATAAGCTGGCCTCGGGGGATAGGATCATGTGCCTGGCTGGAAATGGAGCGGACTAGTAGAGAGCGTATGTTAGTAATGTAAGCCCATGTTCAAAACAGCAGACCTTCAGCTGTCGTAGAAACTTGCTTTACTTACGCGTCGTATCAGCGAGCTCGTCCTTCTTGCGCTTGATCCGGTCCTTCAGCGCCTCGGCATCGCGACGCGCCGCCTGAATGCGGCTTTGCAGAGCCTCGGGCGAGACATCGCCGTGAGAGTTCATTTTATATGGAATTGGAGTGTTTCGGCGAGGTGTATTGGATGGGTATGTTATGCAAAGGTCGCTTTGATTGCGATAGCGGCTATGGCGGTGGTGGTGGTGCTGCTGCTATCGAAAGTCGTCGGTGGCGACGAGCTATTAAGGCGATATATCGCTGGAGTCGCTGAGGGATTTAAAGCACCAAGTTATCAATTGGATGCGACAATGGTTTCCAAAATACTTCAGCAAATCTTTGATGGTTTTGTTAATGATGATGATGATGAAATCGCAGAGTAGGTGCACGTTTGAGATTCGAAGGCCGGGTTTATGATGACTGAAGCTTTTTTCTTGAAATCGCAGTTCCAGAGCTTCAATGTAGAAAAGTGTTCGCAGAAAAAGCAATCGATTGCAGTGCAAATAAAGGAGAAATTTCCAAGGCGAGAGAAGAAAAAAAAACGAGAGAATTGAAGAAAAGTATGGGAGAAAAAAAAGAATAAAAGAATAAAAAAGGAACAAAATAGATGGATTTCGAGCTCAGAGAATAAAAAGACGAAGAAAAGATGAAGAAAGAAGAAATAGAAGAGCAGAAAAAAACAAGGATGGAATTTGTGGCGAGAAGGGGGGAAAGAGCGAAAGAAGAAGGAGAGCTGGGTGGAAAGGAGACAAGAAGGGAAACTGCAAACAAGAATAAAATAAGAATAAAGTAAATCAGTGTATTATTATTCTTTTTTTTGGGCAGTTGCGTTTCAAGGAAAGGAAGGAGAAACAAGAAAGCCAGCAGGTAGTAGAGGGCAGGCTAAAAAGCAGCTAGCAAGAAAGCAATAGGCAAGAGGAAGACACGAAAAAGAAGACAACGTGGATTAAGCAGTAAATTAGCCTGCGTGGGCACTAAAAGCAACTGCCCCAAGTCACCACAAAAGAAGGACATCAAAAAAGAGAAGAAACAAAAAGGGAAACAGCCGAGAATGAATAAAACCCTCAAGCCCTAATCAACAGACCAAAGCCAAGCTTTTTTTTCCTTTTTTTTTCCCTTTGCGTTGTGTTTCCTTTCTTGCCTTGCCAATGTCCAAATAACCACCGCAAGAAAGAAAAGAAAAATACTAATACATAGCAAAACCAATAAGCCCCAACTTCACCCACCTTGTGCAAACTCAGGGAAGGAAGGAAGGAAGCATGGATAGGGGCTATACTAGCGCAAAAAACAAAGGTACTGCTGCAGTTGCGACTCTAAGAAAACAAGGCAAAAAATAAGAGCACAGCACAGCACTTCAGTGGCATGGGCACAAGGAGAACACACATCCATCTCTGCCACATACAAAAACAGCAGCGCACACCACACAATACTTGACCGAGGGCCAAGGAAACCAGGGCACAAGAGCAAAACATCTCTTGCAACAAAGACAGACAACAATCCCACAGCTTCGTTGCACCACAGCAAATAATCATGACACCCGACAAAGGATTTCCATTCCCGACTTGGTAGTTGCAGTCAAGGCAGGCCAGGCCTTCCACTCCAGCAAATATTAGGCTCTGTCCCTGCTCCCCTCGTCCTGAGACTGCCTCCTCCCATCTCTCCTCAATCCTTCCTTTGAGCCAAGCTCGAGTATATAACTGACTGGCCCATGAGAGGGCGTCTGTTCGCAAATAGCCTACAAACAATTCATAGCACGACGACATTACCCCATAGCCGTACAACACAACGCACAGGAAAGTATGGCTGGGTGCCTGGGTAGCTGGCAAGAAGTGATAGCGTGCAGGCATTTGCTTACACGCATGTATTTGTAGGTACATTATGGGCCAGAGCAAGGCCCTTGATTTGATATCCAAGCACCACAAGGCAACTACCCGACACGAATATGCATATTCGGTGTATGTGCCGTGCCAGTTGCAGTTGCAGTTACAATAGGCAATTACAATTCTAGTTTGTGTGAGCCCACCCATATATGTCCAGCTTCTGGGAAGGATCAGTACCAGTACTGCCTGCCTGCCTGTCTGTCTGTCTGCTTGCCTGCTGCCTGCCTCTATTTTGCTTCTGACTTGCTAGATCATTAGAAGCCAGGATGGGCCTGAAAGAGAGACAGCTCGCGACAACGAAGTTGCTGTGCTTGTGCAAGTAGGAGACACCTGATAGCCATACCACCGGTCTAAGCCGTAGCTGCCACAAAGAAAATGTCTCTGTCTCGTATGTCTCTTTGCCCCCATCAGTGTTGCCATCTCCTCAGCCTTCTCCTCCCGTCTTTCTATCCCTCTTTGTGCTTGTCTTTCATCTGCTCTCATCCTCTCTTCTCACTTCTCTGTGTTGTCCTCCATGTCTCATTCCATTTTACTCTTCCTTTCCTGCGAAATGTTTGTTGTCTCTCTTTTGTCTCTGCCTTTAGAGGGCCAGCCGCGAACAGGCCCGCCCATGTTATATGCGAAATTGATGCAACGAAATGAACAAAAGTGGGGCCGTGCCTTCCCATCACACTTAGTCTTTTTTTTGTTTTTTTTTTTTTCCTTTCATAAAGAAAGGAAATGCCAGAGAACCCGCCACACTGTGCTGAGGCACTCACGCCTGCTCACTAGATGTCCGTGTACTACCAAGTACCACACCGTTATATCCTTATGAATGCACCGTCCCAGAGAGCGCGCTGAGAGAGCTGCTGCTGTCTCTTTGCTTATGCCTGGCTAGGCTTTGCAGACCCGAAGCTTGCATCCATATTTGCCCTCTCCCGTGTACACTTGCTTCGTATGTACATAGGCACAGCTTCACTATGCCTTGGCTTTGTGTTCTTGCTCCACGTACCCCTGTTCCTTCTGCTTAGTTCCTGCTTTCCCTTTGCATAGTTTTGTCTGAACTTGTTCCTTACTTTCTTGCCCTCGCTTCCTCATCTCCTGCTTCAGTTAGCCGTTCTTTATACACGTACAGTAGTTCGCGGCTGCATTATAAGCCCAGCAAGGTAGCCTATCCTTAGTGCGGGCCTAGCCTGGCATGCAATGGTGAAGACAGCAAAGGACAACAAGAAAGCAAGACTGCATGGAGCGAGACTCGCCCCTTCGCCTCTCGTATGACCAGGGCATGAAAATAAGAACAACAGGAAGAAAAATAGAAAGCCTCTGGCTGGACTGTCGTTTTAGCAAATGGAGACATCTACCTTCCATCAAGTCGAAGCTTCCAGGCTCCACAAGAGAAAGAACAGCACATAGCCAACCAGCGAGTAGCCGACCTCAATCCCAGAGATTGCGAATCCTTTTCTTCCTGCACCCCAAACAAGCTCAAGGGCCAATAGCTTGCCATCAGGATCTAGGCTGTGGTGATAGTCTTTCTTTCTTCCTCCCCCCGCTATCAAGCTAACCTGTTCCCTTGGAGGAAGGGAAGAGGGAACGGGACATATGTAATGAGAATCAAGATGGCATATGGAAATAAGGGATACGTCTAGCAAGGTACAAAAGGTACTTGCCTAAGCCATCAAGTGCAAGGCTGCGAAGGCAAGGCTGACGGGCAAACCAAGGACGTGGCCTATACCTATACTTGGTTTCAGGTCTTAAAGCTGATTACAGGCCCCTATCCACCTGGCTCCGTCGATTTGGAGCCCTAAATCCATCGACAGTAACACTGAAAGATAAGGAACCCTGCACTTTGATGCATCTTTCTTTGCTTCCCTATTTTCTTTCTTTTTTCGGCCCTAAGCACAGACACGACTTAATCTCGGACAATGGCACAAAACGGGTGATAGAATAAGACGGCAGTGAAGGCTGAGCTGAGTTGATGGCTTTCTTCCGCCCTCTTCAATCAACCGCTCATGCTTAGTCATGACACACAAGCAATTTTGTCTCTCCCCAGCTTTGATTTGGTCTCCTCCTGCTCTGTGTCTTCGTTCTTCTCCCTCTCTCCTCCCCCTTTTCCATCTTACTTTTCCTAAAGCTTAGAATCGAGCCAACCAACCCATGTACATGCTATCTGCACATCTTCGATGTGTTAGGGTTGCAAGCTTCCATCGTACAGCATGGGTCTATATTGCCTATAAGATCTGCAGGACCCTACAGGCGTACAAACCTACAGGGCTTATAGGGCCTCACAACGGCAGATCCCCAACTGAAACCAAGAGAGATTGATCAACAGGTTGGTTGGTTTGAATGTTTGAACCTTTTGCCTGAAAAAAGCCAAGATGCCTGGTGATCACTGAGATAGAGACTAGGCTCTCCCTTCCAAAACTTGACAGGCCGAAAAACAGGCATTGTGAAAAATTAACTAACAATAGCTATCAAGCTACCCACCCAAGGAGCCCACAAGCAAAGCATAACAGGCTAGGGGAGACCAGCAAAGAGAGCGGTGGCCTGGTAATCTATGCAGATAAGTAATCTTATCCCTGGAAGGCGATTGCAGCTTTGATTCGGAAGGTACGCCCATCCGTTTGTCAGTGAACAAAATTTTCGCTCTTGCTGTCTTTAGCTGTCATGATCGCGATATCGGGTCCTTATTTTTGTCTCTCGTTTTCTCCTTGCTATAATTCTCGCTTCCCCAACATCAACACCACACTACATTTCCTTCAGCGTCTTTGCCTATTGTCCCACTATCGATATTAACTTACAACGCAGCCAATTTTATAGTTCCAAGTAGCGGCGCGCACGGCCCCGGTCCAACATCTAAAAATCCTAGCCCGCCCCATGCTTTCTCTCTTCTCCTTCTCCTTTTCTTTCAGCCAAGTTTCACTTTATCCGCAAATACCAGCAAAGCTAGCTAGAGCTTTAGTTTGTGAAGCAAGATGATTGGGGTGATTCTGCCGCTGCAATGAGCTGAGTAGGGGGAAGACAGACACATCCCTTGGTATCCCAAAGAAATAGGCCGTCTTATGCCAGTACGCCCGTCTTGAAAGCCCGGTTTCACAATGTACGCTGATTGACAGATGTGCAAAAGTTGAGGCACCCGTATCTGGTGTCACAAACAAGTGACAAGAGCACCACCCCATATAGATATTCCCGTGCCTAGAGATACGAAATCGCTCTGGCTGTGCTTGCACACACATGAAAAACGGCATGCCCTTTTGCCATAAACTCCACCAAATCCAAACTTCCGGCTTCCAGAAACAGCTACTAGAACTTGCCTTATATCTCAAACTAAGAAGCACTCAGAAGAACTAGAAAGACGGAAATGGCTTTCTACTAAGACGCAGGCCGTATGGCCATGCTTAAACAAATGCCACCACAAATAACCCAAGGCCAACGGTGGGTTGCTGTATTCGTAAAAGCCGATGCGACCCAAAGAGAAATCATGTCTCTTTCAGAGCCGGCAAAGAAAAACACGGCTAGACCCAAGTCCAAGTCGTCGTTGGCGCATGCTAAACTTGGCCGAGCCGGTTTTCCTTTCAACATAGATAAAGAGAACAAAAATAGAATGTCACCTGTGCTGCCACTCAGCTGATGATAGGTATCACATCACCTCAAAGGCACTGAATGGTAGGCGCAAGATCACGCTGCATTACGGATAGGATACAAAATGAGAGGGAGGGTCGACAACTTCATTCTACTTCTGTCACTCGTTTTGTTTTCGAAATCACCCATGCAGTCCTTGCACCCTCACCTCTTAATACTTTTGTCTCGTTCTGATCAATCTCCCCAATTATTGTTTTCCGCATTGCATCATCCTTTATTGATTTCGATTTCCCAAGGCTTCATCATACCTTGCCTTTTCTTCCCATCATGAGCAAAGTGAGAACCACCAAGAACACTGGTGTGCAACCAGGCAAGAGGAGGAAAACTGCCAGTGTTTCTACCGGATCGACTAAACGCCCACGAAAAAATGTTGACTCTGCTAAAGGTGGTGGAGTTGGTGAGACAGCAAAGGCAGCGACGGGTTCCGGTAAAAAGGGTATCAAGGCTAGGGCTATTACAGCCAAGACCACAGGGAAAGCTCTGGCTCATGCCGTGGAGAGTAGCGTGCCTGATTTAGGGACCCTGCTTCAACAAACTCCAGCAGCAAAGATCAAGACCCGCAATTCAACACCACGCAGCTTCAGAACAAACAGCGTTGCCAGCACTGTTGGAACAAGTATTAGCAGGGCTTCCACAACATCGACTTCGCACTGCGGACTTAGCCGGAGAATCAATAGTCGGCCACAGCAGCGCTACGAAATATTTGTTTGTGGCACCGGCTTGCGTGGCGAGCTTGGCCTTGGTGCAAATGACAGCCAAACAGACCCTGAGTATGCTACGGTATCACGCACACCAATACGGCATCCATACCTTGATACCAACTCGGTCGGGGTTGTCCAGATCGCCCTTGGTCTTAATCATGTTGTTGGCTTGACCCACGATGGCCATGTTTTGACCTGGGGATCCAACTATTTCGGAGCACTGGGGAGACCGACCCGTAATTTCAGCCAGAAGGCTAACCTTATGAGTGACAGAAACAGCATCGACCAGGAACTGGATGGGTATGTCTCTGGTGTCTCAACTGAATCTGATAGCGAGCTCACCAATGATGGTATCAAAGCTCTAGCTAGGCTAATATCTACCCCCTTGAGGAAATCGAGGCTTTGCCTGGGGGTGTTTCTTTCAAGGACGTGCTGAAAACCGGGGAGGAAATTGTGCAGGTAACAGCCACGGATCATGGGAGTTTTGCTCTCTCCAACACTGGAACTGTATACGGATGGGGGGTGTTCCTCGTAAGTATTGCCTTGCCGCTTGCATCTCAATCCCCCAGCCTCAGTGGCATGATATTAATTGCACTTTTTAGAACGATGAGGGAGCGCTTGGGATCTCCAAGTCTCGCATTCAACAAAAGTACTACCGCAGTTCCGACGTGATACCCGCCAACCAACTGATTGCGCAATCCCCCGAGAGAATCGACTGCCCTGAAAATGTGCAGAAGATTTCTGGCGGCGCTAACCACCTCGTCTTTGTTGATAACACCGGTGACTTATGGGCCGTCGGTGCCGGCGGTCAGGGCCAGCTAGGCCGACGTCTCATTACTCGTTTTCAGGCCGAGGCTTTAGTTGCGCGCCAGGTTGGGAGTAAAATGAGAATTGAGCGCGTGCGCACAGGCTCTCACCACAGTTATGCCATTGATAAGAAGGGACGTGTTTTTAGCTGGGGCTTGAACAACTACGGCCAGACAGGAAATCGAACAGATCACCTAGAGCATGACGACGCATTTCAGATTCTACAGCCAACCCTGATCCAAGGCTTCGAAAAATCGCATGTTGTGGATATTGACGGCGGTATGCATCATGGAATTGCATGCACAGAGGCCGGCGTGGTCATGACGTGGGGTCGGTGTGACGATGCGCAGATCGGACTAGAGCGAAGTGAGCTGGAGAAGCTGGACGAGGCTGATTTCGTCCTAGATGCCGATAAACGGCGATGTGTATCGCTGGAGAAGGTGGCTGTTCCCAGTAAGCTGTTGCTCCCAGTTTCCTTTGATATTGGCCTTCTAGATCAATATGCCCAGACGGATGTGTTACTAACTGAAATGTCCATATAGACTTGCATGGAGCCGTGGCCGTTAGTGCTGGCCGAGACAACAACTTTGTGATTGATGGGGAGAATCACCTTTGGGCCTGGGGATACGGAGGCGAGTACCAGACTGGCTTGGACACGTGTGAATCGCAGGCTGCCCCGCAGCGCGTGAAGGGGGAGCTGAGCGATGCAGACAAGGTGTCATGGGTTGAGAGCCGTGGGAGCTTTACGTTCATTGGGGTGGAAGTTGTACAAGACATTAGAGGGTGTAAAGGGGTGTAAGCAGAGGGGAGAGGGCAGGGTGGCAGGGTAGCAGGTACACAGAAATGAAATGAAGGAGTAGTGGAAGGCGGAAGGGAAGAGCAGGTGGTTAGAGCTCCCGAAGCTACGAAGGGCGTGTGAGAGAGGAGAGAAGGCGGAAGGGAAGAGCAGGTGGCTAGAGCTCCCGAAGCTACGAAGGGCGTGTGAGAGAGGAGAGGGAATGAACCAAGAAGACGGCGGGAAGAACTGAATGGGGAGTGGGTGGAGAGGGGTGAGCGAGGGGTGGATGCATATAGGGCGGTGTTCTTGCTCTTTGTGTTCTTGTTTGTGCTTTATGTCGTGTATGTAGGTAGATTGATCGTATCTTGTGTGTTCACTCTTAATAGTGCATGTATGCTGCTCGTGTATGCATCGCAACATTCTCTTCGGTCCTGACTTCGCCTGATCATGATCTGTATAGCTGTCTCGTGCACTGTTAGGTGAGAGAGTCAGGCAAGAACGAGTCGGGGATGCCAACACATCTCGGTGGCCGTGATAGCCTGTGATCTGGGCTTTGTTTAGGCAGACTTAGAGCTTGAAGCCGTTCTTGACTCTGAATAAAGTTACACAGCCCATTTTTTAGTACCCATACTTATTGAATGCATGCAGATATATCTAATGCATGCACACCATGTTAACCTATGTAATATTACCGGTATTGTCATTTCTTGCTTCTTTTTTGATCTTGTCTTCTTTGAGGTCTTGGCTACCACAAGCCGAAGAGCTCTGCCCTCCGCGCATCCTGGTTCTGCAAAGCAAGCTTGGCAGTGCCTTTTCTGGTATATCGCTTACTTTTTATTTTTTTTAATTCTTTTTTGGACGTGGAAGATTGGGGGGTGGGTTCTAATCTTGGCAGGAAAACCAAGATTTGTAAAAACCGAATCTTTTTTCCCTTCGGCTTGTGTATTTCAAAGGGAATCGTGGGTTAATACCGAAGGACTAGGGGGTTCAATAACCAAGAAACAAGCGAGCCCGTTGTTGGGGCACTTTGTGGCCCATGCATACCTGGTGTTATGGCAAAGCAAGGCATTAGAGAGCTGAGATTTTTATCTTATTGACGGAAAAAGGAAAGATTAGAATTCGCGATATATGGCCCTATCTCACGCCCACGATTGGGCTTGCTAGTTCTGTATAGCACCTTGAGCGCCAAGGACAAAGGCTCAGCTGATCAACCTAGCTAGTAAATTAGCCCCAAGGGCTACCTATCGCTACTGAGCCACCCTCCCTCACCCTTCCCCCTTCTCCTCGCCCTTCTCGCAAAGCTTTGGCCATGGGGGTAGAGGCAAGAGTACCACGAACCAGCGGCCGGACCGTGTGCAAGAGTAAGCTATGAACTTACCTGGGAGAAATGAGGCATGAAAAAAAATCGGGAGGACATTTCACGGGTGAGCGTGCTTTCTCTAGTATGCCTTGCATCAATACGAAACAGAAAGCCCTGGATTTGAAATCTGATAGATGAGGAAACAGGCAACAAAGAAGAGACGAGAGAGAACAAACAATGAAGCTGCCTGTATCTGTTGGAGTTGGTCTTGTTCCCGATTCAATCGGCAGTGGGTTAAATTTGACAACTGTAGCTATGTTTACACTGTCAAGTTGATCCTGAGTTGTTCATCAGCATCTTTTAGCTATCTTTATTTTTATATAACGCCATCTGTCCAGGTGGCAAAGTTCTATTCTCAGCCTTGTGCCACTGTCTCTGTATCCACTTTTCTTTTTTGGCCAAGCTCCGGTATGTTTACCCGCAGTTTAACCGTATCGCAAACCTGTTTATTGTGCTAGTTTTGGCCCCATAACTTTGGGTTTGGCTTTTTTTTTTTGACAGCATAAAGCCAAGCTAAAAAGGCCAAGGACAATTGCCTAGCCATCCCAGGCGGAAAATTGATCAGTTTATTTTATTTAAACATCTACCGAGTTTTTAAGATTGGCCAATCCAGAGATAGAAACAAGGCAAGGCCTTGACGCTAATCAACACTGACGATCTTGATGTGTAGCCTTGCCGTACGTGCAAGTAGGCATTTCCGATGGAATGTAACTAGAAAGTTAGAAGGTTTCCAGAAGAACAAAGGTCTGAGGATAGATAACAGACTAAGAATGGCGACCAGGCGAGGCAATGACGTAAATGGAACTATAGCACTGATAGGCAGATAAGGACGAAGAGGACGAAAGATCGGTGTACAGCGAACTTCTTGGCGTGCAGGAGAGTAAATAAAATCAATGACACCAATAGGGATGTGCAAGGAGAAGGAAAAGTAAAACAAACAGGGAAATACTAAGGGTATGTTTTCAGCTAAGTTGCATGCTTTGCTACTATTACTACCTTGTTGTCACGGCGGTTAACCCTACCACAACACAATCTCAACAACACCAATGTAATGAATACGGCCATTGGACAGCAAGGTTGTAATCGATTTCTCGAACACCAGTTGGTAAAACATTCATGGAAAGAGCCAGAAATGGGCCCGCGCTGGTTAGCAGTGGAAAAGCTGGGATCACAAAAAGAGCCTTGAGTTTAGCTGCGGCTCGTCAATTTTTTTCTTCGATTTTTTTCCTCTCACCAGGGAGTTTATCTATCGGGTCTAGCTGCTATGCCCCTCTTCTTGGCATTAAGAAAAAAATATTCGAGTAAAGAAGAAGGCTGGCGTAGATAAAAACATTCGATAGCACACTCTTCAACGAAACAAAAAAAAAAAAAAAGAAAAACAAAATACGTAGTCATGGAGTAAATACAGAGAGTAATTGCTATATGATGATTTGTTACACCTTCTAGAACGCCGAGTCAACTATTCTTTTTTTTTTTTTATATAGATATCAGTAAATAAGCAAGTGAAGAACCCGTCTCCAGGCCAGGTTACATGTGCCAGCTGGGCTGGCGACGGGAATAGAAGAAGGAGCAATAGGAAAAGGGAAAGTAAAAGACAAGGCACTCAAAGCCAAGGAAACTGCCATCCTGGACGGTGGACAACGGCCCCGGTCTGTCTTTTTTTTTTTTTTTGGTGACGTGCGCGTTTGTTGAAGAACAGGAAGGGGTGTGGTTCTTGCTCTATTTTTTCTTCTAAAACTTCCCTCTTCCTGCCGCCCTAGTTGCTATAAGATGCAGCGCCGTCCACTCCCATCGCATTTCTATCCTGTTCACCATCTCCTTGTTGAACTCTGCCCCCCCCCCCCCTCTCATCAGGGTTTGTTCATCATTGGTACTGAAAGTCAAGTCAAACTGCGACGCCAAATACACCCGCATCTGCAATTGCAACTGCGACTGCGCGCACTTTCCTTGTTTCCCTTCGTCCTTCTTGCCTTTACCTCTTCACGGGGAAAGAACTGAAAACTCTTCATTTCTCTAGAGTGTGGCCTCATTATTTGGGCTTGAACTTTTGTTGAGCTTATTCCCTCCTGTCCTCTTTTCTTCTTCTTCATTTTTCCTCAATCATCTATCTACATCCATCTACACTTAACAAGTGTATGGCTCCTTGCTGCCATCCGCCTTGTCTTTCTCTTTCTCTTTCTTCTTGACTCAACCAAGGCCCCTTCTTCTTTTGTTTTCTTTTTTTCTTTTTTAATTTATCCCTCTTTATTTACTTGCACTAATTACTGTGTGTTCCCGGCGCCGAAAAGAAGAGAAGAAAGAAGTCCATCACCGAGAAGCTCTTCAACACGATCATTTCCTTAGCTTCTTTTCCTCCTTGGCGATCAACAGCCTTTCCTTTTTCGGCTTTTTCCCTTTTTTTTTTTTTTCTGGCTCTAAGACGCTCGCTTGAACCCCTCGAAAGCCTGTCTGTTGACATCATTTGCTTGCATTGTCAGCCTTGCTATTGTTTCTCTCGTTTCTTCTCCCTCCAGCATTTCTGACCTGGGTTAAAAAAAGCTTCTCTTGGTGTTCGACATCGGGTTCTCTTCTCTTGCTCAATCGCGCGGGTCTCATCGCTCTCTCGGGACCAAAAACACCGACAACCCTTTATACGCACTACACTCTTTACATCCTCTGGTTCAGCTTACAAGCCACCAAGAAATCCAAATAGCATTTATCACGACCTGCCAACAGCCATCCGATCTTTTTCTGCTGAGCTGTCTGAATTTTCCATATGTGCCTAGATCTACTTTCGCATTTGCCCTACCAATTCTAGACTGAAGGCAAATTTCCAAGCAACGATCTTGGACCTTCAAACCAGCAATTTGCTTCCTCTACGCCTGACTCGATTCTCGTCTCCATAATATTCTTACTCTTCCTACTCTACACCCATATCCACAATGGCGTGGAAGTATCTCAGTATTACCGAGCCACACTTGGTGTATATATTGCTCGGTGCCTTCACCTCTCTGTTTATGCTGTGCTCGTCCTTTATCAAAGAGAGACTGTACATTGGTGAGGCTACTGTTGCAACCATTTTTGGTGTCATTTTTGGCCCACATTGTGCAAATTTAATCAATCCAATCGAATGGGGAAATGTTGATATCGTCACCATGGAGTTCTCCCGCATTGTCCTAGTTGTGCAGTGTTTTGCTGTTGGTGTCGAATTGCCCAAGTACTACATGGAAAAGCACTGGCGCTCTGTTGTTGTCCTGCTGCTTCCTGTTATGACCTGGGGTTGGATGGTAACCTCGCTATTCGTGTGGTGGATGGTCCCTACGCTGAATTGGCTCGAGAGTCTGGTCGTTTCGGCCTGTGTCACTGCCACGGATCCTGTCCTAGCTTCGTCTGTTGTTGGTAAGGGCAAATTCGCTCGCCGTGTCCCTAAGCATCTGAGAGATTTGCTTTCGGCTGAGTCTGGCTGCAACGACGGAATGGCTTTTCCTTTTCTTTACCTCGCTGTCTGGCTCATTCTAGAGCACAAGGAGAGTGGTCCTGTGACTTTTCACTGGTTTGTTCTGACTATCCTCTACGGCTGTGTTTTTGGTGCCTTTTACGGCTTCATGGTTGGTTATATCAGTCGCCGGGGCATTCGTCTGGCCGAAAAGTACGACCTCATTGACCGTGAGAGTTTCTTGGTCTTCTACTTTGTGCTAGCTCTGTTCTGTGCTGGCTCCGGGAGTTTACTGGGCCTTGACGATCTGCTTGTGGGCTTTGCTGCTGGTGTTGGCTTTTCCAATGACGGTTGGTTCAGTCAAAAGACTGAAGAGTCAAGCGTGTCCAACGTCATTGACTTGCTGCTTAACTTGACCTATTTTGTGTATCTGGGAACTGTCATCCCTTGGCAGCAGTTCAATGACTCCGCCATTGGCCTGTCCGCCTGGCGTCTGGTAGTCATTGCCATATTGGTCATTCTGTTTCGCCGAATCCCCATCATGCTCATGATGAAACCCTTCATACCAGACATAAAAACCTGGCGTGAGGCACTCTTTGCCGGCCACTTTGGCCCCATTGGTGTCGGCGCTATCTTTGTAGCCATGTTAGCCCGTGCTGAGATGGAGGATGGTCATACTGTTCCTACTTCGGAGCTGCCAGAGCCTGGTACGCCGAACTACGAATTGGTCATTTTAGTATGGCCCATTGTCACTTTCCTAGTTATCTCGTCTATTGTTGTCCACGGCTCATCGATAGCCGTTTTCACCCTTGGAAAGCGCATCAACACCCTGACTTTGACCATGTCTTACACTGCTGCGCCCGAAGATGGTCCTGCCTGGATGAACCGTCTGCCTCGTATTTTGTCGCAGTCCAAGTCTCAAGCTCGCACTATGGACTCAGAATCTGAGGGCCTTGATCTACCTCCCGGATTCCCTGGTAACTTCATTCGCCGTCGCAAGTCTGAGGATAGAACCCAATCTCGCGCATCGTCCCGAAACCGCTCACGTGCATCTTCATTGGTGCCCCGCAAGCGCAAGACTAAGAAGGATCCTGTTGGCGGTCCCATTTCCCAGTCTGCTATTTATCCCCAACGGCCGCAGCCTGCTGTTGTGCCTACTGATAGACCCCAGGACACTCCTGAAAGGACTTCCTCTACCGACGCTACCAATATAAATGTTGGCGTGAATTCTTCTCTTGAACCCCGCCCCAGCCCTGACAGACGGCCCAGCTCTTCTCGTAGTGGCAGAAGTAGCTACCACATACACGTCTACGATGAGGGTGACAACTACATTTTCGAGACCGAAGATGGCGAGGTTGTTGGTGTCGCCCCCACACAGAACGAGGAGGATACTGGTTCTATTCGTGGCCGTAGAAGAAATACAGATGGTCCTGATCTGGAGAAGGGCGAAGCCGCCGCGCCTGTTCTGCCTCAAATTCCCCAGGAGCCTCTTGGTTGGTCTTTCGCCGATATCAAAAAGCGTGTTGCCAATGTCATTCAGAGCGAGAGTGAGAAGCGCAAGGGCAAGGCCCTCCAAGAGAAGAAGTCGGAGCCTGCACGTGCATACCAGTTTGGCAATACTATCATTGTTGAGGATGAGGACGGAGAGGTCATCAAGACCTACGAGCTACCCTCAGAAAACGGGGCTGGAAAAGCAAGCGGTGCTACAGACAATTTGCTCAAGTACATTGGTCTTGGCAAAAACAGCGAGCAATCTGGTGTTGTGGTTGAGGATGAGGGCTCTGCATCTGTGCCCCGAAAGAAGACTTTTGCCCAGACTGCACCTGAATCCGACATTGATGATCGTCATATTCGCTTTACCATTGGTGGCCAGGGCCAGCGCATGACCAAGGATGCTTTTATCCAGGCTATGCGCTCATTAGATCTAGGTACCCGGAACAACATTGTTGAAAATTCAACGGCTTCTCCCAGAGTTAAAGCCCTTGCTCGAAACGATGCTAGTCCTAATGCTTCCCTTGATGGCTCTCAAACTGCCAAGAGGCATCTTGAGCGTGCTGCTGAAATCCACCCCACTCCACAGGCTCATGCTGTTCCACTCCAAGCTCAAGCCCCTCTTCAAGCATCAATGCCGTCTCGGTCCCCAGCTCCTAATTCCCATAGGCCGTCTAGACGCACTAGCGATGACGATGACGTTGACGAAGATATGCTCAACCAACAGCGTGCTTCTCTAGCCCTATACGATAACCTAAGCGTAACTTCTGACGCTGATAGCGACGAAGGCGAGGACAGTGGAGACGAGGACGGTGATCAGGAGACCGCTGCTGAGCGTCGTCGTCGTCTTGCTGCACTGGGCACGATTCATGATGACGACATGAATGAGAGAGCCCAGTCTTCACACTCGCATGCTACCAATGTTGCCCAGGCACAGTCTCGGCCGATTACCCCGTCTGGAATGATGACCCCAGTTGGTAGAGTGTCTACGCCTGTCGGCCGAGTTTCGACCCCCACTAACAGAGTTTCGACTCCTGTTGCTGGAACCGTTACGCCGGCCGAGTCTGCCTCTCCTCTTCCTGAGGGTGTCGTCGAGGGCGAGGCACCTACCCGTCGCGGTATTCGGTTTGCTGAGTCTGCTCGTCGGGGATAGGAGCCGCCCTAATGCCAGCAACATGCGATGAGGCCGAAAAGGCAAAGAGTTGCGTGCCGCGACCTTTTGTCCTATTGTTTCATGTCTTTTTTATATCTCTTAGATTTCTTGCTCTTGTCGTCTTTTTTCCTCACCTCGGTGTTTGGTTTTCTTTTTTTTTTTTATATTTTTCTTGGCCACGGTACAGTTTAGGCTTGTTTGTCGATTCCCTCTTGATCATGGGGTCCTACGTTGGGCCCCTATGTTCTGTTTTGTCTTTGTTTTATCTTGGGCGCACGGGGTTGGCCAGAAGGAAGAGGAAGAGGAAGAAGAGGAGTTTTGCCTTTTTGCCTTTCTCACATTGCATCATCACCATCATCACCACCATCATGTTTTTTCCTCCCTCGCTGAGCGAAATTGCATCTCTGCCACTGTGGGCTTGTTTTGCCCCATTTTTCAGGATGCTTTTTTGTATATTTTCTCTTCTCTTTTTGTCCTTTTTCTTGTTGTTTACAGACTTCTTACATATCTTGTCCATTTTGTATATTTTATTTACACATTTTCCACATCCTTGTTTCTGGATTTTTCTTTGTTCGATTTTATGAGTCTTGAAAATGTAAAATGTAACGTATGCAAGTGAGATGAATATTGACCAAAAAGAGTCGATACTACCCGTGATGCCAACCATGACGTTGATGGTGGCCTGAGATAAGATAAGATGGACGATAGCCGCGCTTCACCAAACCCTATAGCATTCACACCAATAACCCTATTTCTTGGACGAACCTTCCGTTTTATTAGCACAGACAACCTCTCGATTTCAGCTCATGATTCCTTTGATCTCGATCACAGTTCTTTCTTTCAGCACAGCCCAAACTAAATATCGCTCTAGTATATTTTGGGGTTTGAATTCTCTTTTTTTTTTTTTTTCGTTTCGCCCCTCACTTCCAACACGATACAACAGCAACATACACACAGACCCACAGGCAAGGCCTACTTACTATACCTCGCTTGGTCTTCCTCCTCTCATTGCTCGTGCTGCGTGCTATTGAAACAAGAGCTTATCACAGCCAAAGCTAAGAAGAGATAAAAGGCCCCCGAAGTTTTGTTGATCATGCAACGCAAGGGTCTGTTCGCCGCCGCGTAAGAGCGGAATTTGGTGGTGGATATACGGCGGTGAGTGAAATAAGACCCAGAGGCTAGACAAGGAAGAACGGGCGAGAGAGCTGAGGGGCACAAGAGTGACCAAAAAAAAAAACTGAAAAGGCTGAAGAGGAGCAAGAAAGAAAGAGGCTTAACGGGGATAGACGGGGGCTGTTTGGACTGTCCTGACCTAGGTCTAGTCTAGGCTAGTCTAGCCCAGTCAGTATACCCTGTCCATGTCCTGGCTTTGGTGGGTTGCTAACAAGGCAGTGGTTGGTCACTTTTTCTGCATGTGGATACTTGTCGGTAGGGTTTGTGTCATTAGGGTTAATATACGACGACAAGCTATTACATATAATATTGATGGGACAATAAAGGTGGTTGTGCCTCTGTTAGTGGCTCTTATTCAGTAGTAATAAGAAAGGCGAGCTTGGCTCTAATTTCCAAAAAAAGTTAAAAAAAGCAAATAGAACGCGACTTATAGACATTTGGAAAACAGCAATAACAAGAGCAGAGTCGGAGAGACCGTTTGGTGGCGTGTGCTTTGATGCTTCACTGCTTCGTTAGCTGATTTACTTCTTTATTTGGAGGGGTTTGCATTGTTCATGAACAATTGTGAGAATAAAGCCTGGGCGGCGGAGAGAGAGAGCCCGAGAGAGAAAGAGAGAAGCTTTGAGTGTGTTGGGGGGTTAGGCAACAAAGAAAAGAGAGCAAACCTTCTTTTTTCTCCTTTGTCTACACAGCGTAAAGGCGGACTAAAGATGCGGCATTGGTGAGGCTTGTTTGGCTTGGCTAGGCCTGCTCCTAAGATTCCTCGGCTTAAAGCTTACTTGAGGATCCAAGGTAGACGAGCAAGGAACAAGAAACACCGGAGGGGAGATGCAGAGACCTAAGACAAGCGAGGAAGAAGGGGGAGAGCGGAGTGGGTTCTCGGAAGGGTTAGGCAGTCAGTGCTTGGCTTTCTGGGGGGGAGAGGGGGGGAGGAGGAGGAGGAGTTTGGCAAGAAAGAATGCAAATCCTGAGGTTATGCGCGAGAAGCGCGAGGTGGGGGTGTGATTTGGATTGAATTGAGTTGAGTGAGTTGGGTTAACGAAGTCGAGTGTAGAGTACATTGAGTTGTGAGTTGCGGAGGAATGAGAAGACAAGAACGAGGCAAGACAAGTCAGCCACATAGCAGACGCACCCATCCACACGCACTCATACATAACACACATTCATGACCAACAGCGAAAGCCAAGCGTCCGAGGGTTTTTGAGCAAAGATCTGTAGGAATAGGCAAAAAAGTCTAGTTTGGCCTTTGTCGCCAGGGCTGCTCTTCCTAGGTAAGAATAAGAGAAGAAAGCCCTTGCAAGAACAGCTAGAGTGGCTTGCTTGACACATCAGAATGCCGACGTAATTTGGGATGACGACAACAAGCGAGGCCGAGCAAAGAATGGCCGACAAGGAGGGTGACGATCTGGCTTGCTTAAGGCAAAGCCAGACCAGGGGAGAGGCCTGTTTGCTCATAGAGGACGACGGCCAGCACTACACACCGTTACTTTGACTCATTTTGTTCGTGGTTGTATTAACAGGCTCTTTGTCATTAAGTCATGCGTGTTGCATTTCGTCTTCATTTTAGCTCGTCAAGTCTGTGATATGGTGTGGGAATGGCACCACCCCCTTTCTTCCATATGGAAGGTTCTGAAACGTCTGGGACGGGGTGACCGGTGGATCCCCACCAGCCTACTGAGCAGCAGTCAAAGATTAGGGTCTTTTTTGTTTTATTTTCTGTCTCTTGCTATTATTGCTTTGATGCAGGCTTGTGCTGTGCTGCAGCAAAAACAGGGTCTCGTGTTGGTTGACTGCGGGGAAAGCACAAGTGAGAAAGAGGACGTGGGAGGCCAACACAAAATGAGATGAGACACAGGCCAGACAAGGGCAAGACCAAGGCGAAGAAAGGGAGAGACAAGAAGGAGGAGATCAGAAAGAAGATGGGCCTCTGGAAAAGAGCAAAGAAGACAATCCAAGCTAGGCAGACGGAGAAGAACATCTCATGGAAGCCAAAGAAGAAGCCAGAAAAAGCAACTGCAAAAAATGCAAAGAGTGGGCCACTGCAAGATAGGTCTCATTGGGTACTAGCCTGTAGCCCATGACCTCACATTTCGAGTCTGCCGTTTGCTGTTTCCCTAGGCGTGCCGCACCTGCCCTATTGTGTAATGCTCACGCCTGAGCTAGCTTCCTCTAGGGGGCAGCAGCTCGAGCAAATTCGCATCGCCGCGTGCCCAACTTCCTGCGATTGAAATGAGGCATGAACCAAAGGGTCTTGCACCGGAGATATTCCATGTCTATACGGGCAGCTTGCTTTGCTTGTCAAGCCAAAGCTTCTCTCTCGTGGCTTTTTTGCCTTGCTTTCCCTCCTTCCTTCCTTGTTTGTGCCTTGCGCTTTGCCAGCAGGCTCAGGGTTCTTGCCTTTTTTTTTTTTCTTTTTTCATTTCCTTCCCTCCATCCGCTCTTGCCCCCCTTCTTTCCTGCTTTGCTTTTCTTGTGCCACTTCCAGACAGCAAGTGCCCCACGTAGCGTCCCCCACATCTTCTAGAATAAATCTGTCCAAATTGGCACCAAGTCGCTAGGCCTGGCCTTTCTGCAGCGTTACAAGGCTATTAGGACCGGGCAATGTCTGTGTTTGACACACACTTGCTGTTTTGCACAGGGCCTAATTTTCCCCTCTCCTCCTTTTCTTTTTTGCTTGTTTTTGTCTCTTTTTCTTCGCTAGACTAAAAAAGCTAACAAAGCCTGTCTGGTGGCTCTATTTTAGACCGCAGTTTTCTTTTTGTCTTCCCTTCATACGTGCCTTTTTTCCAGCCTGATAGGAGAAAAAGCTAATAAACACTTCACGGCAAGAACGAACCCGCGCCCCTTCTATTTTCAACAAAGACAAGAACCAACCTCAACGCTCACGTGACTCGGACTCGAGTCGAGCTCTTTCTTCATTTTGCTGCTTCTTGCCTTTTTTCTTTTCTCTTCAACGACAACGGACCTACCCCCCCTTGTCCCCGTCTCCCCATCGCATTCCCTAGAGCCACCCCACACCCCCTTCCGCAAACCTTCTCAACAAGTCTTAAAATCTCAAGGTCTCCAAGGCTTCCTCGTCTTTGTTGCTGGTCCTTGCTTTGTTTGGGCTGCAGCGGTGTCTCTCCAAGTCTTTTTGCTCCTCCTAGTCTTGGCTCTTGTTTGCCCTTGGTGCTTGTTTGATCTGCCGAGGCCTCGTCCGTGAAACAATCCTGTTCTCTTCCTTTTCCTCTTCTTTTTCCCTTCTTTTCTTTCCTCCAACATCTCTCTCTCCATCTTCTATATAACCTCTTCCTTCTCCCCGCCTTCTGTTGCCTCGTCTTCTCCTTCCTCTCTTCAATATGTCTGACCCTACACCTGCCCAAGAAGAATTCAATCGTCTTGTCTCCAATTCATCCAAGAATCTCGATCACAGACACCCAGAAGACCGATCTGCCTCTCCCTCTCACTCCAACGACCTTTCTGAAGAAGAAGCCTTCCGTGCTTCCCAAGTCGAAGACAATATGCGCTACACCCACCACGCCTCTGCTTCTACTGGCGCTATGCGCCTCCCACCGGCCTCGTTCGATGCTAATGCCGCAACCGGCGTCAAGGGCGTGATCGCCGATGCCCGGGCCTACCAGGCTGCTAAGCAGAGCAAATTCAAGACCGCTATGCGCTCAGCACGCCACAGCATTTTTGGCGGCGATGCCACCCTCGGCACTACCTCGACCTGCACGAGCGGTCACGTGCGCTCGTCTTCACGCTCTGCCTCTAACAAGGGCTCTCGCAGCAGCTCTCGCAGCAGTGCCGCTGCAGACCTCAGTGGCAGCGAGTGGGCTGATGAGGATGCATTCCTTGCCCAGTGGCGAGAGAGCAGACGCCGCGAGCTTGAGGCCGATGGCAAAGCCGTACGCACCCGCCGCACGAGCCCTAGCGTGCGTGTTTATGGCCGCTTTGACGAGGTCGATGCCTTGGGCTACCTTGATGCTATTGAGAAGGTAGCACGGGATACGACTGTGGTGGTGTTTGTGTACGACCCTGGTGTAAGTTCTATTCTTTTCTTTTGGTTTTGCTGTCTCTCCTCATGTCTCTGTGCATCTTACTGACAATCGTATTTTTTGCTCTACAGTGCGAAGTCTCCACTGAAGTCGAACGTGCTCTCATCCCCCTCGTTGCGGCCCATTCCACCACTCGCTTTGTCAAAGTGCACTACGAGGAAGTTGAGTTTGATGCCGCTGCGGTGCCTGCCATTTTGGCCTACCGCAACCAGGGCGACCTGGTAGCCAACCTGACGGGCATGATCGAGATGATGCCTGATAGCGAGTCGTTTACGTCTATGGCTTTGCAGCAGCTATTCATGCAACATGGCGTGCTGCGATAAAGGAGGCGTGGCTATGGTAGGGGCTTTTTATTTTTCTATCTAGCCCTGCCTGCTCTGCTCTGACCTGATTGCAACACTCCCTGTTCTTATTTATGCTCTGCATCTGCATTTGTTTCTTTATCTGCATCATTACGCCATGACTGACGACTTCATTGCCCCCCCCCCCCCCCCGGCTCTTTTCGCATCATTATACACTTCTTTCGTTTGCTCATATACACATACACTTGTACTGCTACACGTTTTCCATAGGCTCACTGCCTGGCTTTTCTTTTCCATTTCCTTTGTTTTTCTTTCCTTGTCATCCTTTGATATTTCCACTGCTTTACTCTATACCTGGGCGTTAATGCTTTTGTTCATGGGGACTTATATACGTCAAATAGATATCTACCTGCGATGATTTGCTTCAAGCTGTACCTTGTGATGGTGAAGAATGTGATATATATGTGTGTGTGTCTTACGCTTTTTATGGCTAGGTACAAGTCGGTCTGAACGATGTCACAGGGGAAAGAGAAAGGTAACTAAAAAGAAGAGGGGAGGGAAATAGAAATGCTACATGCTGTGATTAATCGTTCTGTGCTTAGGGGTCAGTACTCAAGGGACTTGGACTCGACTCAGACACTAGACTCAGTCACCCCGTACCCTCAATGCACTTGGCTCCCCGGTGGCGGCGAGTCTAGGTCAATTCCCTGCACTAGAGATCTTGTTTGCGCCGTTGCCCTCATCAAATTGCCAAAGTATTTGGATGCTACTTCGTTCTCCTTCTTGGTCTTAATAGTATCGTCACGCTTGACCCCAAGCGCTTTGGCGCTCTGCTCTAGCGATACTCGTAAATTATCTGCAGGGAAACGCAGTACTTTGCGCACGCTTTGACCAATACGCATTGAGTTGCCGTGGACGTAATCATCAGATGCTAGCTGAGTTGAGATTTTGTCGGCAAGACGGCGGGGAAGAGACTTGGGAATCTGGCGGAAGACATAGGCAGCAAGGCCAACAGCTAGCGAGAAAGAAAAGATAATGTTAGTGGATACGCAACAGGGAAACTAAGGAAAAAGAAAAAGAAAAAAAATCTCACCTGCTACTACAGCTGCCGGCACTGCCAGTTTCTTCATATTGTCAATGCCTAGTAGTCGCACTGCTGTCACTGCAGAGTCCATCCATGAATTGATGCCCAGGGCACGCGATCCCACTGCTGTGGCCACTGTAAGTGCCATGCCTGTGCCAGCGAACTTCTCCTGATTCTGCATGAGCGTCGAAATATCTACAAAGTCCCACACTTCGGTGGTGACTTCAACCTGGCGAGCTGCCATGTCACGGCGACGGCTAAACATGACGTCAGGTCGGAAGTTGAGTGCCTTATACTCATCACCTAAATGCTCCATGCCCAGCTTCTTGATGGCCTCAACACCCTCTACAGTGCGCTGCTTAGCATAATCTTCACAGTCGTGCACGGCGTCTGAAACATGCTCTAGCATAGCCGCCTTGAGCTCTTCGGCGAATGAAAACACTCCAAAGATTCCGGGATATTCAACGCCATGTGTTGTCTCGCCTGAGCTGGCAATGGCCTCGTTGAGCGTTGCACGGGTAGTTTCATACACATTGCGACAGGTCTCTTCGATTTTGGTATCAACAGCGTCGCTGACTTCAGTCGTTGCCCGTCTGCTAGCCTCAACTTGCGGCTCGAGTTCTAACAGATCTTTCTTGACACGCTGAAGCTCAGCACTAGCAACTTCGTGATTGGCATTGGCAAGAGAGCTGAGGTCGTTGAGGGTGTTGAGTAGGTACTTGCGGGCAGGGGCTAGCTTGGACTTGGCGCGCTTCTCTAGCACGAATCGTCGAAGGGACTGCTCCAAGTTCTGGAAATCACGGAGATTATCGGCAACCTTGTTTTTGTTCGGGTCACTTGGGCCCTCGTCGCCGCCGCCATCGCCTCCAGGGCCACCTCCAGGGCCTCCAGGAGGTGTCATAGGAATAGCGTTGCTGGACACAAAGTGGACCAGTTCCTTGGACTCGTTATAAGTATCCGGGCTAAGGTTGTTGACCTGCTTCAGAATAGTCTGCTCGCAGCGCTTCTTATCGCGGATGACGTCAAAGCCGTTGACGACCATGAACATATAGGCCTTCTCAGCAGCAGCTGTGGTGATGAACTCCTGGGCAGTCATGGTGAAGTGGTTCGCAGCTGAGACAACAAACACAACAACATCAATCTCCTCCTGGCGGGCGAACACAGCAGTAGTCTTGGTGGTATCAGAGTTCAGGCCAGGCGCATCAATCAAGGCAATGTCGACAACGCCATTGTTGAGCAGCGATTCATCGATAGTGCGAACATCCTTAACAAACACTTTGCACTGCAAATAGTGAGTGTTGTCTACAACTAGCTCCTCTAGATCGCTGAGCTGGTACACATCGTATGTTGTTTCGTCGTTGCGGTTATATACGGTATCGTGGTGAATAGCATGGACCTCCTCGATATTAGCGTTCTCGCGAGCGTCAAGAACCTCGCAGAACATTGATGTACACGGCTGTTGATCCTCTGGCAGGATCTTGCGGCGCAAAAGAGCATTGCAAAAAGTGGATTTGCCGGCGTTTAGATCTCCGGTAATGAGCACCTTGCTGGATGTGTCCTCGATACGGTCTCGAAGAGCATATAAATGTTTGATGCTAGAGGAGATTTTGCTGTCTAGCAGCGAAGCAATGGACGTCTTTTCCAGCGAATGAACTAGCTCAGTCTGGTTCATGGAGCTGGAGCCAGAGAGCTTGAGGTCTAGCTTTAGGACTGAAAACTCCTGCGCAATCTGTGGGGAGACGAGGCGGGGGCATGATTCAGCAGAGGAAGAATTCGGGTCGTCTTCAGGAGCTGGGCTAGAGCGGTTTGGATGGGGATCGGTCGAGGTTGCGGACCGACGGAGGCGGTTGAGTGGGGAGGGACTACTAGATGCACCAGATGTAAAGGTGCGGCGAAGCGGAGCAGGTTCTTGACTTCCCTGAACAAGAGGATAGTAGGCAGGCCACTGAGAGTTTGTCTCCTGCAAGCCGCGCAGAAGATCAACCACATTGTTGATAGCCCTGGCTAGAGCCGACCTGTGACGATTGTACCAGATTTGATGGATAGCGCCGGCCTGGGAGTGGCCATGGCCGTTGCTGCTAGAATTAAAGCTATTCACGCCACCGGAAGTGCCCTGATTGTGGATATCCCAAGAATCATTAGATGCGATGCTACCGCCATATCCGGAGTCTTCCTCAAGCATTTGTTGCAAGCGGGCAGTGTGTTCAGAGCCTGGTCCGTTGCCAATGCTCATGTAGCCCATAGAAGCAGAGGCAGGAGTGGTTGAGGTCGATGCAGAGTCGGAGTCAAAGGGGGCAGGCTCTTTGCCTTTGCCGTTTCTGTGCGAGCGGGCAGGCTCCTTGCCCTTTCCTTGAAAGCCAAAGGGATCTTGGTCGTGACTCATGGCGTTGGGAGTTTTGGCGTTCCTGGCGTTTTTGCAGCTGGTGTTGTTGATGGTTCTGTTCCCGTGTGGGTAGATATTTGTGTATTGCAGTAGTTAGAGTGTCGAGACTAGCTAAGATATAGAGACCTGAATCTCATGGTGCGCAGTTAGAAAGCGATGAATTCTGCAGTCTTGATCGTCGTCGTTCGTCGTCGGTGATAGTGGTAACGTCGGTGTTGTCAAGTTTCGGCCCGGGAAAAAACCGAGGCGGGTTATTGCCGTTTGTCAAGTGGCAGTAAAGCAAAGTATAGAAGAGGATGGTCGATGAATTATTCGTCGGGTTCTTGTGCTTGCGCTGTTCATGCAGCAGCAGGCTTTGTACATGATCTTATTAATGAATGACGAAACAATGAGAACAAGCCGAGGAGGAGAAAAAAAAAAGACAGCCCCTCTTCTAGTGAAAAGAGCAACCTTTTTGTGGAGACTACACACGCTTGGTGCTGGAAATGTAGCTGCCCAACTTTTCCACTTAAAGGCCTGAGACCAAGCAAATCCAAGTCACGTGAGCCATAAGAATAAGAGCTGCAGTAAGCATTGTCTACGGCGCATAAGGTATCACTGCATATTTCCCCCAAGGCCACCAACGCCAAAGCCTTGTGAAAAGCCAATACATGCACAGTATTTCCTTTGCATGCCGGCTCTCCCTGGCTAAGTAAATCAAGGAGCGATGGATCTGTACAATGGTAATAATAACCGACGCCAACAAAGCACCGTTAACTAACCATGACCACACAAGCATGACGAGAAAAAAGCGTTGCAGCAGCAGGAAACATCGTTTTAGAATACATCAAACAATACGATGTAAGCGCACTTGCCTTAGTATATATCTAGGCATGCTACCCACAGCGGCCTTGCTTTCAAGGCTCCCTAAAGCTCCTAAAGACCGCCTTTTGTCCCGTTACAGCAGCATGTAGCAGTTTTACCAAGACGTCATCTACCTGTTTGATAGACGCACAATAACCAAAATTGCAACGCTGTGCTCCGTGCAGGGAAGGGCAAATCCAGGCCTAATATATCTACCCTTATGAAAACTATGGTGAGCCAAGCATTGACTGGCACAGCCAGAGCATCATCTTCGGTTCTTAGTTAGCAAGCCTCTAGCTGGGAAAGTCGGCTTTTAGTTTGGTATGATAAGCCATATGATGCTAACGCAAGTTTTAGCATGTTAACACTATAAATAGCTGATTATAGCTACATGTAAGTAAGCGGCGTGATTGAGAAGCATTACCAATGGCGCAACTGTATGGCTCAAAGGTTCCTGGGCTATAGCCATAAGTCGGGTCAAATCAGAACCTCGAAGAAAGGGGCCATGCTGGCTAAAAGATAGGCACTCCAATGCCCTCCACGAGCCGTTTACGAAGGTCGTTGACACTAGGGCCATGCCGGTCCAATCGTCGCCTAGAGAACATTAACGGGCAGATCATGTGCAAGACAAAAGACACCGAATCGACGCACACAGCAGCCGCAGGAGTTCGTCTCCTGTCTTTTGAAATCCAAGTATATGTTGACCAGTGGGGGAATCCATCCGTGGTGCAAGCTCTGTAGTCACTCGCTTTGCAGACGAGTCCTCTATAGGTTCTTATAAATACTAGAGTTTAGGTTAGTTTATAGGTAAATAGAGATGTAGAAAAGAATAAGAAAAGGAGGAAATACTTCCTGTTTGCCCCCTACAGGCTCTAGGAGGTCATCGAGGCGACTGTTAAGGCCGTCATAGCGCCGATGAAGGCTAGTTATTTCGGGCCATGCCTTGGACCCGACTAGAAGAAGAGGTCCAGATAAGGTAAGCAAGGTTAGGGTTCCAAAATTCAGGCGCTGCTGTCAGCAATAGGCAACCATCTCAACTAAATTTTGCTCATTTCTCAGGTAAGACTTTCATGCCATGGTGCAAACGAACATGTTATTGCTTATTGCATTGTAAAATGAACGAGGAAAGGAAGTGCTAGTGGCAGAACGAGTCCGAGGAGGGCGAGTCTTTATAGTGGTACTATGGCAAGCATCACGTGAAAGATGAAAAAGCTACGCAAGGCAAACGAAAAGCAAAAACACCAGCAACTACCTGTTACACATGGCCACAATCTACCAAAAATGGACGAGGGTTTTTTTTTTTTCCATACCTGCCACGCTTGTCGACTACATGATTCTAGCTTGAGGAAGGTTGTTCGTGTTATTGACGCTGTTAGATATCAGTTTCCCAAAAAGAAAATACATTCTTGGATATGCCCCACTATTCCTTCCTTGAGCATGCTAGCACGACTTAATACATACTATACCGCATACATGCATTTACAACCCTGCCCTACCAACCCTACTTCCCTTGATCGTATTCGCTCAACCTTGGATTCTTGCTGCTTCCTGACTAGCAACCAACTGAATGAACCAGTCACTACGCCTCTTCTATCTTTTCGAACTATTGTCCACTCTCTATTCGTTCGCATACCTATTTTCCTCCACAGAATCATAGCTTCTGTTCACCACCCTATCCCGTTCATCATGAATGCAAGCTTTCCCCGCCTTGCTCCCCTCCTCCATCCTTGTTTCTATCCGAGTCGGGAAAGCTAACCCCATTGTTCAGGTCCTAGAGTTCATGTTCGGTAAGCGTATAACGCCCGCTGAGCGTCTGCGCAAGAACCAGCGCTCTATCGACAAGGCAATCCGCGAGCTCGACCAAGTCCGCACGAAGCTTGAGAGACAGGAGAAGACCCTTATTGGACAGATCAAACAGAGTGCAAAGCAGGGCCAAATGGGCGCATGCAAGATTCAGGCCAAGGACCTTGTGCGCACACGAAAGTAGGTTGTTTTTTGTGGCACGCTTGTTTCTCTCCTCTCTCCTTATTCTTCTCAGCTAGCTAACCCGGCCATTCTTAAACGCAGATACATCGAAAAGTTCTACAATATGCGCAGCCAGCTACAAAAGATCTCCCTCCGTCTCCAGACACATCGCACCAATGAGCAGATGATGTCTGCCATGAAGGGCGCTACGCAGGCCCTAGGCTCCATGAACCGCAGCATGAATCTGCCGCAGCTACAAAAAATTGCCATGGAGTTCGAGCGAGAGAACGACATGATGGACCAGCGCCAGGAATTCATGGACGATGCGCTCGATGACGCTATTGACATTGATGATGAAGAAGAGAGCGAAGAGGTGGTTGAGCAGGTGCTGGAAGAGATTGGCGTTGACATGTCGGGCTTACTAGGCGAGACTCCGCAGGGTCTGATGAAGGCGCAGGAGGTCTCCGAGGGACGTATTGCGCAGGCAGTGGGAAGCGGTGGTGGCGGCGGCGGCGGCGGAGACATGGGTGATGATGATGACAACGATTTGCAGTCTCGCCTGGATAGCCTCAGGAAGTAGGAATGAAGAGCGGAGGATGAGAGCTCAGGATGATTTGTTGTCCTGTTCTGTCTGTCTGTTTGTTCCATCCGCTATCGCTGTACAGGCCTCTTTTCCTCCTGCCGCACTAGCTTGCGCTTGCTACGCTTTCTATGGTTTTCCTTTTTTTGTGTTTCCCGATGGCCTGGAGTTTTGTTTGGTTGTGGGTTTTGTATTTTATAAAAATTTAGTTCGATCTCCATTCGCATTCAGGTTGCCTTATGATGGTATGATGGGTATTATATTTCATTTCTATATCACGTACGTCGCTTTGACTATCCATGGGGTGACAAATAGACACTAGCAGCCTGGCATATACTAAGTTAGTTGCCTAGCTCTTCAGTCGCCGGCCGTAGATCATAATCTCCAAAAGTGCAAGCAGGCTTGAGCGTACATTAACGTTCTACAAGAATGAGCCAAACAACAGCACATCCATCGTGAGCCGGGGCTGGCTACTAATGCCGTACTAAAATTAGATCACTTGATAAGATCACAGATATCTTAAACTTGGATGGATTTAACGTCTACTGGAATCGCCAAGATCAAACGACGCCAGAGGAGGGGTACAGAGGAGAACAAAAAGAAAGGCGAACCAAAAAGAGAATCCATGCGATCCAAAGCTCCGATGTGAAGATGTGGATGCATCAGGTTGATATCTTGGACTGAGAGGGGATCGAACCCCCGACCATTTACATATTTGTAGTGAAAACTGCAAAGCAAATATCATACCACTAGACCATCAGCCCGAGATAGTAGATCACGTTATCTTTAACCCTTTCGGCAGGAGTTTTTTTTTTCATTTTTTTGGCCTTTTTTTTTTTTTTTTTTTTTTTTCAACTCTCCCTCTTACAACCCTCGGGGGGTACCTTTGAGGTCTGGTGCCTCCCCTTCTTCCGGGCTGCTGGAGGACGACGTCTATGACACTGATAAGCGTCTTTCATTCTTTTCTTCATCTTTGACTCTGTCATGGATCTTGACAATGAGCTGTGGAGCCTTGAGGCCGCACTTACCCAACTTTGAGGATAACCTCGTCGTCGACTCGCCCCCTTTTTCACGACAACTTTTGCGATCGCCAACTCCTCATCGCCGCAACACCACTCCAACTCAAGGAGTTCACCTTCACGCTCAGGACTGAATTTTGAGAGTTCACACAGTCCGCACCTTTTTTTTTCTTTTGTTTTGTTTTCTTTCTTGCGCTCCTCTGTCCTCGGATAGACTGGTGACTGTGGCATGTCACTAGAAAGGGGGCTGTCTGGCGCCTCATCCACACGCGCAAGGCAGCGGCCACCAGAAAAGTGGAAGGATATATCACGAGCCCTCGGATGCTCACACAGTTTGGTTTTTTCTCTCTTTGGGGGGTTTTCCCAGGCTGCACTGGACGTCGCCGTCTTGCTCTCGTGATTTTCACGACTTCAGGAAGCGTGGCAGGTTTTTCAGAGAAACGAATGTTTGTGGGGAAGTTGGGGGTTAGCCCCACTACTTCTGGGCTTAGGGTATATCTGGGGATTTCCTTTTTTTTTTTTTTTTTTTTTTTTTTTTCTTTTGTCTCTGACGACTACAGGTGGAAGACGAGTAACAAGCTTGCTTGGGAGCATACGAGCTTCTCTCGCCCAAAACCTGTGGTCAGCCCTGCAGAGGGTTAATTCTGTCCGGTAACCAATCCGGCGTCGTTTGATCTTAGTGATTCCAGTAGACGTTAAATAAATTCAAATTCAAATTCAAATTGGCCTTTTTTTTTTTTTTTTCAAAACTTGATGACCCACTTTATCACCCGAATCCGAAAAATGCCGCTCATGGTACGGCCCAATAGTCTAGTTGGTTAGGACGTCGGATTCTGATTCCGTAAGCCCAGGTTCGAATCCTGGTTGGGCCTTTGCCGCCTGGTGGCGTTTGTGGGCGATCTTTTTTTGCCGTATTCCATGGTCACAGGATTGACACAATGAAAGATACAACGCGATTAGGGAATAAAAAAACTAAGGTACAGCGGCCAAAGCCTCTATGCGTTCACCCGATGTGCATTATGACCTGCAAGTCCAGCCGGGCTGTGCTCTATATCACAGCTGCGTGTCGTTTTTTTCTCCCTGCTTATTCTTCTCATATTATTTCCATTTTTTCCTCTTTCTCTCGTGACCATATCCATTTTGCTTTTTATTTTCAACATACTCAAGTATTAACGGAAAAAAAATATCGTATCAAGGCTCACTCCCGGTATTCATCCCCCAGAAAATCCCCAAAGCTGGCAGGCAACAAGCGTCGCAGTCTCTCCTTCCAGGGAGCCGGCCTGCTGAATCGAGTCTTTGGAAGTGAGAAGAGCCCCCGCGCTGGTGCTGCTAGTACTGCTATTGCAAGTGCTGGAGCCGCTGAAACTGGACCTGGGCCTGAACCTGGACCTGCAGTCATTGCAGTTGCATCGTCGCCTGGCAAGACCAGCAACCATAATAGTATCAATATCAATAACACCACTGCTACCACTACCAACAGTGACAGCCAAAACCACGCTCGTGGTCAAAGTCGCCACAACCACCGCAACCACAGCCAGAATTCCTCACAGGACGGCGGCCGTAAAATCGCCGCTTCCAAACAGCCTGGCAGAAAAAGGCGATCCATAGTTTCAGCAGCCTTCGGCTCGAGTCCACCACCCAAAGCCAAGCCTTCAACGCCTATAGCGACCGCTGTTACTGCCATTACTGCCACTGCCACTGCCGCTGCTACTGCTTCTGTTGCTGCTACCACTACTGCAGCTACAGACGCCACCTCGCTATCTATCCGAAACAAGAGCACCCACGCGCCGAAACAAAACCCCTCCAAGCCTGGACCATCACCTATTTCTCTTTCTTCTTTGTCCTCTCCCATTACAATCCCTACTACCACTACTATCGCAGCCGCTCCCGCTACTGCTTCACCCTGCTTGTCATCCCAAGTTCAGACACCCCCCCACCAGCTTCAGCCTCAACCGATCCAGACCCATACACAACCCCAATCATTGCCAACCCCATCCTCTCGACGCCGCAGAAGCAGCAATATCGTCAGCAGCAAGGCCAACAATCTTTTCCAGTCGGCCCGCAACTCACTGGCCACCTTCGGCCAAAGCCCCAAGCCTTCGTCTGCCAATCGCAACAACACACGCTACGCCCGCCATTCGGTATCATCGCCGGCTTCTTCGACTACCCTCGTCGCCCCTACGGCCGCGCCTCTCTCTGCTTCTATTCCATCTTTATCCTCGTCCTCGTCCACAGTCTCGCCCAAAATGAAGGCTCTCCTCTCCAAGCTCGACAACGGGCACGACAAAAATGCCGCGGGCAAGTCCCAAATGACCAAGTTCTCTACCTTCAGTGTTGGCGTCTGCGAAGACAGCAACAAGAGATGCCGTCGTACCATGGAAGATACTCATGCCTATCTATATGACTTCCTCAATACCCGTGATCGCTCTAAGGATACAGACCAAAGCGATGCTAGTTCAGCTCAGCAGCCTGTTGATAATGGTTACTTTGCTATCTTTGATGGCCACGCCGGCACTTTTGCTGCCGAGTACTGTGGCAAGAACCTCCATACAATCCTCGCTGATTTGATTCTCAACAACCCCGAAGCCCCAGTTCCTGAGATGCTCGATCAGTCCTTCACCCGCGCCGACTCGGAGCTTGAGCAGCTCCCTCTGAAAAACAGTGGCTGTACCGCCGCCGTAGCTGTGCTGCGTTGGGAAGACCGTGTGCCGAGTAACAGCTCGCCCACCGGATCACAAAACATAGTTCCTGCTGCTGCCGAAGCTACCAAAAATGCAGTGGAGGAGTCTGCTAAGCAGGCTGCTGCGCAGGAAAAGGGCGGCGAAAACATTAACACACCCACCGCTGACTCGACCTCTGCTGCTGCTGATGCTGGTGGCCCTGCCAATGCGGCTCCTGCTTCTGTCCCTGCGGTTTCCACCAACGACATTGCCGCTACCTCAGAGGCCATCCACAATCGTCTCAAGAGCACCGCCAGGCGTCAGCAGGTCCTTTACACAGCCAATGTCGGCGATGCCCGTATTGTCTTATGTCGTGGTCGCCGTGCGCTACGCCTATCATATGATCACAAAGGCAGCGACGAAAACGAGAGTCGGCGCATCACCAGTGCTGGCGGCCTGATCCTAAACAATCGCGTCAATGGTGTGCTGGCTGTCACGAGAGCCTTAGGCGACATATACATGAAGGATCTAGTCACGGGTCACCCTTATACCACGGAGACTGTCATTCAACCGGGAACCGATGAGTTTATCATTATTGCCTGCGATGGTGTAAGTACAAATGATGGCAGTGGAGTCCTTCCAAGATGCTACCCGACGAATGCTATTGACACCATTATCTTTGCTTTAAACCCTTACTAATGTAACCTTCAAATTGACAGTTGTGGGATGTCTGCTCTGACCAGGAAGCTGTCGATCTCATCCGCGACGTTTCTGATCCCAACGAAGCCGCCCATACACTGGTAGACCACGCTCTGAATCGCTTCAGTACCGACAATCTGACATGCGTGGTTGTCCGCTTCAAAGCACCTAATGCGTAGGAAGTCTAGGGCAGGGCAACCATCGCCCCTTCCCCACGTCTGGCCTTAATGAACATGGGACGGCTTTTGTTACGAATAACTTGTGTTTTTTTCTTCTCCCCTGTTTTTTATTATTCTTGACATGTGCTTCATCTGTTTGACCTTTATTCTTTTCCGTCCTTTTTTTTCATGACCACATTACAACAAAGAAAACCATATATTTGACTATCAACATCAATAACACAGCCTACGAATTCGTTTGCTCACCATGACCCTACTGTATGTCAACCCTTGACCTGTCTCTCAGAGGTCGTTATACCTTCAGAATAGGGGATTATAAAGATCCTTGGAGCCGAGACCAAAGGAGAGACAAGGGCTAATCCAAACCTTGCTATACAAGCCGCTGGCCAATAAAATCCCGATCGTCGACCATATCCCTTATTCAGCAGAAATTGCATTCCGTAGGTTAACCCTGGGGGCGGATAGTCCGGGAGAAAAGAGACAGAAGAATCGAAGGGGCAAAGGACACTCATAAGTCAAGGTCTAAGCAAGTCACGAGCCCTGAGGCGGGAACAATATTTTGAGTGACTAGACCTCTCAAGAGCGGACGGTGTGTGCTAGTAGACATATGCGTTGGTCCATGGTTATGTATGTCATAAAAAAGGGCCTAAGCCCTGATATGGTGCTTACAGCCAACGAGAAGATCCGGTTCAGTGCAGGTAACTGCGTTGCGTAGAAGAGGGGTGAATAGAAAAAACTTTTTTATTCTTTCCCCATTCCCTTGATCACTTTAGAAGCACTCTCTTCTCCTGATAGATAACTGGTCACTAGTCTTCTGACTATATCACTAACCATTAGGCTAACATCAAGAGCTAAACCCATCTACAATCGCTTTTTAAACTCATCAACATGAAGACTAGTTCGCCTGGCCTGCTAGATTTGTTCTTTCTTTGTTACAATAAGCAAGGACCCACCCTCATCTCATCTTCATCTGCCCCCCTTCAACTGTGGCTTTTTCCCTGCCCACCCTTGGCTAGACGCAGAATCAATTGCGATGAAGGAGGGATGGAGAGGCTTGTTCTGTTTCTTTTATCTTTCAGGGTAATGTATTGGTCTATTGGCTGCTCACCCAATCAAGGGAGATGGTTGACTGATTGATGTATGCAAGCACTTCATCGAAAGCGAGCCGGGCCGGTAGTCGGTAAGTGTAACACAGGGCGAGCTAACAGCAGGAAAAATCAAAGCAGATGGACCCTAGATTGTGACAGAAACAGAATCCCCCGTCTGCCTTAATAGAGACATTCTCCTACTCAAGGCACGAGCCAGATGCCGCCATTCCGCAGATTCTCATATGCGGTGTTTGCGGATCGGCGCGATCCAGAAACATTGCCTGATTACTTTATTCAGTGTGTTCATTAATCGGTTGAATTGCACAATTCACAAATTGAATCTCATCTCGTCTGGGCGCCTGCACTTTGGACCCTGTTCTCTTTGCACCTTGCTCTCAGCTTTTGTCCCTGGCGTATTGGTGAAGTGCATACATGCTTATTACATTAGTACCTACATGCAGACACACACACACACACACACACACACACACACAGCAACTACAAGACACCATGCACGGCAACCTCGTTCTCATCCTATAGCTGTGCGCCAAGTTGTACTCTGTTCCTGTTCCTTCAATCACAGAATCTCTACTTGACCTGGTCTTATTAGACCACCAGGGGGCCACCCTAGTCCCTGTCGACCATTGAGATGGGGTAGAAACAGGAACCAAAGGAGAAGGGAAAAACAACATAGAGTGAGAGGAGGACGAAACGAACAGGATAACGAATTTGACTGACCCTTCCTCTCCTTTTTTGTTCCCTTCTCGTTCCCTTGCTTCCTTTCCCTCCTGGCCCCCTCCCCAGAAAAGCAAACCGAAGAAGCACAAAGTCAAGACAACTCAACCCGTTTGCCAGCGTGGTTTTTCATTTCTTGGACTTCCCCTTCTTCTTGTCCATATTGCTTCGCTCTTTTTCTTCCTTGATCTGAACTGTGTACGGCTTTTGTGACTTCTCCGGGCTTCTCTATCCCGAAGCTCGAGCCTCCTTTTGCTACAGCTCGGCCACCTTTATTTCACGTTTTGTTCCTTTTTTTTCCCTTTCATCTTCCAAAAATAGCCGTGGACTTGTTGGCAGTCTGCGATGATTCATTCACTTTTTTGTTCTATTCTTTTCCTGTGATCTCAACTTTAACTGGCATATTTGCTCTACCAGCCGTCTGATCTAATCCGGTCTTCTTATCTCTTCTTCATTCTTGGTCCCAGGCTACTAGAAAATCGGTATACATTCTAGATCTTGGTGTTGGATGCTGGCGTTGAAGTCTTTTTACTCTCCTCATATCCAATATCGACGTCTTGGAGAGCCCGAATTTGCATTGGCTTTGAATTGGTCTGCACAGTGGTCTGTTTCAAACATTGTCCTTGCCTTGAATCTTTACTTTGCTATTTTCTTTTCTTAGCCAACAGGTGCTTTCGAGTTTCGAGAATATTTATCTTGTCTGTTCTTTTCCCCGACTGCTTCTTTATATTTGGAATCCTTTGGTTCACATTCTTTTGTCTTCATATTCCTTTTTTATTTTCTTCTCTCTTTCTTTTTTTCTTCCTTCTCGTCGTCTAGTTAACTTGTCTTTTTTTTTTTTCCTTTTTTTCCTTTCCTATTTTGTTGGGTGAAGACGAGCCCCTATTTTACTAAACGTACTACCGTCCTACTGCTCCTACGATTATCTTCAACTACGAGCGCCACAATATCGGACTCCATATTCCTCCCTTTTATTGTCTCTCCCACGTCGTACTTGGCTTTCCCTTTTTCTCGACATAACTCCTCCCTTTGGCGAAACACATCTTCCGACTGCGCGGCCCGAAATATCCTGACTGCTCATAGCAGCAGCAGTGAATACGATACACGATAATAGTGAACAAGAAAAAGCAATTTCGGTATAGAAATGTCTTTGAATGGCCTAGAAGATCCCGCTGTCCTTGCAGCCTTTGAGACTGCTACTGGAGAATCCGGTGGATGGTACGACTTGACTGCATCTATATTTTGCTCGCTAAAAACAGTTCGAATTCCAGCTAACATACTCGCGTTCTTTGTTTACTAGGTTTCTCGTCAAGTATGCGAGCCGCGATGAAGTTGAGCTTCACGGTAGTGGAAATGGCGGCAATACTGAGATCCGCGAGGCTGTTGCAAACTACGCAGACCCTTCGCCCCTCTACGGTTTCCTAAACTACCGTGATAAAAAAATCATCCTCAAATATCAACCTGAGGATTGCTCTCGTCTTGTACAAGGTATGTGATGAACTTAGCCGACCTGACCACTTACCATGGTGTCTTCTAGCTGGTGTCAGTGGCACTTTGTATCAAGCTGTAGTGATTTTATCGCAAACAGCATTAAGTGATCCTGTATCTAACATGCTACTTCTATTTTCTAGCTCGTGCGACTGTCCATTTCAACATGATATGTGATCGATTCCAACCTTACGACCATCTCTACGAGATCTCGGAAGCAAGCCAATTACAAGATTCCAAGCTCGAAGTTGTATGCGGCTTTCAGCCTGCAGAGCCTACGACACCACCAGTACCCGCTAGTCCTTCAAGCCCCGCGAGCCCCCAGCGACGTCGTCGGTTGGGTGAAATTGCCGAAGAGGATGACGAAGACCAGGAGCCCAACGCAACCAGACTGAAATCAAAACATATCGATGATGATGCCCAGGAGTTAGGATCTAGCGACATGGCTGTTGGTACTTCTGTACTTACTGGCCCCCCTGTCACCCTTAATTCGGATCTAGCTAAATCCCCTGACGGTAGCAACTTCGCGTCAACAGATTCACCGCCTACGTTTATCGGAATCAGCAACGATCAATATGAGTCGCCTGTCGATAGCCTGGAGTCTCCTGGTCGGCCAAGCTCTCAGTCTGTACGAACTGCAGATTTGTATCCATACCCTAGCTACAAACCCAAGGTCAAGCTTGGGCCACGTCCCTCTGAAGCCCCTGGTCGCCCAGGAAGCTCTAATAGTAGTAGCTTTCGTTCAATTTCTTCTTTACCCGCCGGGTTCAAGGCATCCAAGGCTAAAAAGGAAAGAAAAAACCGAGACAAAGACAGAGACAAGGACGAACCTGATAGTAGCGGTGATATTCCGGAAATTGCAATTGATTCAACTGGGCTGGTAGTACCAGAATCTCAAGATGGGAGGCCCCATACTAGCTCGGGAACCTTCGCTGCTGGTCTGAGTAGTATGATCCCACCGCCCCCTTCTCCAACAGCCTCTCTACCGTCTCCTAAGGATCGGATCACACCCGAAAAAGCACGGTTGATGAAGGCGATGAAGTTGCGGGAGAAGAAAATGAACAAGGCCCAGGGTCAGGATAAGCCAATTCTATCTCTGGCTGACGCGACTGATGCGGTTGACGTCTCAAACGAGACTGATACTAACGTTTCCCCTATGACTGCAGACGCTCTTGAAAATGCCGTTGATGACGATGACGCAGATACTACAACTGATGGGCCATCCCAACTTGAGGATGACGAGAGTCAACCATCAATGCTGAATATTGATTCAGATTCTTCTCCTACTACAACAGTGAATACTGACTCGGAAGTGTCTATCGAATCAGCACGTGCCAAGACCGTGACAAACGACCAGGTGTCGGAGCTCACCTTGTCTGAGTCCCACCCGCCCTCTCCTGTTCTCGATGTCTCAGAAATAACAAATTCTACCAAGGAATCCTCTGTCTCCGAGTCTACAAATGACACTGATCATTCTGATGATATTAAAGGGAACGCGATAGAGGACAATGTCCTTTCTGAAAACCAGATTGAAGCAGTGTCTAAGGAAGTATCCGTGGACAACATCGAAGACGAGGCCATTGATGAAGTGCCAGAAACACCTAAGGCCATTGGTGTTATCAAAGAAGCTGCCTCTGAGTGTGTTCATGTTGAGGCAACGTCTGAAGAAGCAACTGCTGTTACCGAGCCCTCTAGTACTGAGGAACAGGAACCTATTGAGAAAGAGGCTGTAACAACTAAGCTGGAGGCCCAAGAGCCTAAGGTAGAGACAGAAAAGGCCGAAGAACCGGAGAAATCTGAAAATCTTCAAGTTTCTGAGCTTGTAGCTGATGTACAGACTAAGGAACCTGAAGTTGTTGAGCAAACTGAGACTTCTAAAGAGTCTGTAGCCATTGGCGAGCCTAAACTGGCCGTGGAAGCCAAGACCTCGCAAGAGCCGAAGGCCGAGGTGCATGTTATCGATTCTACCGATTCTTCATCTATTGCGGTTGTCTCCGGCAGTGACTCGAGCATCTCAGTTGAGAAAAATGAAGATGTCGAGCCAACGCAAGAGACTGTACCTGTACCCGCGAAGGCCTCTGAAGAAGTCACCAAGGATGCTACGGTTCAAGATGCTGTCCTAATGCCTCCACCGCCTCGCCCCACACCCAAGGCTGAGATCGATGATGAGAAATCACCTAAGCGTCGGCCTTCAGAGCCTATTTGCACTGATGTTTCTAAAAAGCCTTCGGCGGAAAGTGGGCCTGATAAACAGGCTAAGCGTGGTAGTGTCGATATGGATCATACGCCGATTACTCCTCTATTTCCTGCCCCTTCTCTTCGATCGTCCAGCCCATCCCGGCCATACTCGAGCTCCTCTACGCGGACTGTTTCTCAACCGACGCTTCGTGCCTCGGCTGTTATTCTCCCTACCGATGTGACTTCTAGCTCAGCTCGTAGCGTCTCTAGTGGAGCTGGCGCGGCTTATATTCATAAGATCGCCCAACAGTCATCAAGTGGCTTAGCTCCTAAGAGCCAGGGAAAGATTGGCTCTAGTATTTCTCAGAGAATCAAGGCTTTGGAGCAGTTGTCGGGCTCTACCAATCCTGGCGTTCCTCCACCTAGACAAAATACCTCAAGTACTTTCTATTCGGTGCGCAAGTCGGTCATTATGGATCCCCCGCGGTCTCCATCTGTGAGTGAGAGAGGTGGAAGCGCACTGGGCCGAAGCCCTTCAAGAAGATCCCGTGAATCTGTCATCATCGGGAGCACTAACCGTGATCGTTCATCTTCTGTGGCTAGCAGAATGTCTCGTTTTGAACTGGATCGAGGCGAGTCTGTTCAGGTGACTACGCGCATTGTAAGACACAAAGCCCTCCCCCGTGAAGATAAAGAAGATGAGGTGTATAAAAATGGCCACAATCATGACAACAACCAAGAATGGGATGAAGACAAGGTTACTGACCAAGAGGTGGATGAACAGAACGCGACAGATGGCCCCCATCATACAGTGACTCTTGGCCATAGGTTGAGTACTCTTAACCCCGACAAGAGCCGGCCTATTAGTCCAGTGCGCTCCAGTGCTCATGATCAAAGGGTTTCTAGGGACCTTTCTAGACGCACTGGAAGCGCTGCTGATGGAGAATCCGAGGTCAGTCAACAAACCAGGGATCCAGAACGGATGCATAGCTCCGAAGACAATGACCATTCTTCCTCCCTCAGCCCCACATCTTATACCGATTCTTCTGCTGCTTCTTTTGTTTCTACTTCTGCTTCTGTTTCTACCTCCACTACCAAGCGTCCCCGTCGTCGCTCGTCACTGACAATTGTCAAGGACTTCATCAAGGATCGCCGTCGCTCTATCACCTCCTCTCATGATGCTAGCACAACTTCGCAATCCCCTTCTAGACCACCATCTACATCTCAAAACAACGGCTCCGGCAATAGCACGGGGGGCTATAGGCGTCGTTTGTCGATTGGTAGTCATCGGTCGTCTGCTAGTCGTGAGCGTGAGGCGGCTGATGGAGCCAAGTCACCTACGCAAAACAGTGACATTGGATCTGGTGATGACAATGATAGAAGGCTCGGCAAGGCTGGAAGATTTATGCAGCGCTTGTCTTCAGGTTTCTCTTCGACTAACTCACGCACTTCGAGATCGCCCATCAACATGGCACCCACTGTGCAAGAGGAGACCATTGCGGCTATGGGAACGGCTGCTGTGAAGGCCCGGCCCAAGCTCAAGCCCACTGGAGACCCTGAGGTGACTTTTATGGGGGACGTGAATGTGCAATTCCCAGATAACTTGCTGTGGAAGCGGCGCACGATGGGCTTGGATAATCTGGGCTTCCTGATTTTGACGCCTGTCACGGCGTCGGGTACACGACCGGACAAGCTTGGTGGTGCTGCATTGAAGCGTTTCCACCTTAGCGACTTCAAGATGCCTTATGTGCCAGATATGGAGCTGCAGGAGCTACCAAACAGCGTGTGCCTTGACTTTATTGAGGGCTCGTCCCTCCAGATTGCTTGTGGCGATCGTAATGGTCAGGTATCGATCTTAAGTGGTAAGTGATTTCTTAATATCGGCGAGGCATTGTAACATGATACTAATATCTTCTGTATATAGCTCTTCAAGCTGCACACAAGACATATAGTACTTGAGCGTGTTGGTTCATGTAATCAACACGTCCTTGTCCTTGACTAATGCCTTACGAACCTGTCTGCTTGATTGTTTACCAACTACATCTCCCCAAAGGAACCACCATGCCATGCCTTTGTTCTAAGCGAGCCGAATACACTGATTAGCTCTCTTGAGCATCAGTCTTCTTTTTTTCGGGATTTTTGTATAATCCCACCTATCCATCGCCATGCGTATAGTATAACTATTTCCTTTTTGTTGTTTGTTTCCTTGACTCTTTACTAGCCACTCCTCCACCTTGATATATTCTTTTTGGTGTGGCTTCGATTTTTCCGCTTTTCCCTTTGTCCGCTGGTTTCTCCCTGCTGCTTCTTACTCTCTTTTGTATCTCCCAGTTGGCCTTTATTTTACTCTTGTCAACACTACTTTTGCCTTGTCTGGCATATTTTTATCCTCTTTACACTCTCTTGTCCGTTTTTCCTTGGTTTATATTCCCCATTTATTTGCTTCATCTTGCCCTAGCTATTTATTTTTTGCTCTTTAAATTATTTGATTTCGTCTCGCTGCACTTTCTAGCTATTATCTTTTGCGTGTTAGTCTTGCTGTTAGTTTCCTATTCTGCGAAGTCAATTACGTCATTGGGCAGACTTTCCGGCAGCAGCTGGTAGGATCACCCGCCAGCCGTCACATACTAGTGAGACAGTTCTTTCTCGAACTTCTCGTTTACTTGCCTCATCTAGCAACCGAACTCGTGACAAGGGGAGCGTATAGTTGCGTCATACTTAGACGACCGGGAGAGGGGCGCAACTCAGCCAACATAAAGTACCAACGCGCCTCATAAAGCTTCTGATCAGTTGATTTTCTTCCTCTATCAATTTCTCGAAAGACAAATAACGCGAGCTTTTTATAGCCCTAAAACTAAATAACAGCTGATGCTTCGGGACAGGCATTTGTCGGTTCAACTGCTTGGTCAAGTAACCAAACCAACTTCACATTGCTCTTGTCCCGCCTAGCAGGACAAGCAAGGAGAGACTCTTTTAAACAAGACAACTGCTTGGGCTTGGTTTTTTGTATTCTTCTTTCCCACCCCACTTCCCTCCTCTTATCCATTTCTATCTATTCCTATCTATTTTAAAGAACTCGGCCCTTGCTCTCTCCTCCTCGGAAGTTCTTGGGATTTCCCTCTCCAGCTGTGGGTCGATTAATTTGCTTTTTATTGATCCTTGAGTCCGAAACGAACCTCTAGATTGCACCAACAAGCTAAGAAAGCCTACACAACGCAACGCAAAAAGAAACCTCGACTACTTGTTTAAACCCCAGTCTCTTAATTCTACCTATTCACAGAATGGTGGTCTATATTGACCCGATTATGGACTTCCGGGCCTTGCCCAAGATTGAGGTACTTGCTATTCTTGCTCTCTCCTCGGGTTAACCCTGCGTCCTTTACTAACCCTATTTCATATTACAACAAAGCTCCATGCCCACCTCTCGGGATCTATCAGTCGGCGCTGTCTGCATGGCATCTGGGCATCGAAGAAAGCTGCAAAATTGACAACGCTGCCGGATCCTCTGGAGGCCATGCCAGAGGGCAAGCACGACTACTGCCTACAGACATTCTTTCCGCTATTTACATCGTACATCTATGGGCTACTAGATGACCTCATCTCGGTGCGTATTAGTACCGGCGATGTGCTCCAGCAGTTTGCTGCTGATGGTGTACGGTATCTAGAGCTCCGGACGACCCCGAGACGGGCTGCGAAATTTAGTCGTGCCGAGCACGTGGCAACAGTTGTCGACACGGTGCGTAACTTTAATGCCGGCGCGGGCATTGCTGGAGTTAATGCTGTAGGCGATATGCACGTGCGGCTGTTGCTGTCTCTGGATCGGCGTGACTCGGCAGCTGATGCCCGGGAGACGCTGGAGCTTGCCAAGAAATACAGTGATGTGGTGGTTGGGATTGATCTATGCGGCACGCCAACGGTGCGCAAAGGCGCAGCCATTCGTTTCTTCGACGAGTATATGCGTGAGGCACATGAGGCTGGGCTGCAGCTGGCAGTGCACTTTGGCGAGGTACGTTATGATACCACGTGCAATGCAAAGGAGGTATTGGAAAAGCCAGGCGGTGGCGGCGTGAGCGCAGAAAATGCCGAAGGGAAGGAGAAGATGGATATAGTTGAGGGAGTCTTGTCGCAGGAAGACAAGGAGGATGAGGAGCTCCGAATCATGTTAGGCTGGAACCCAAAGCGACTAGGTCATGTGGTGCATGTTTCAGAACGCGTCAAGCAGATGATTTTGCAGCAGGGAATCGGACTGACGCTGGAAATGTGCCTGAGCTGCAATGTGCACGCCAAGATGGTGGAGAGCTATGGCGGGCACCATTTCCTAGAATGGTGGAAGGCTGGGGCAAATTTGACGCTGGGGGTGAGTAGCCTCTTCCTTTTTCTTCCCATTGCAATGCCTTGGTGGTCATTTACTAACACTCTCTATTCTTGCTCGCGCTGTTATAGACGGATGATGTTGGTGTTTTCGGTAGCTGCCTCTCGCAGGAATATCGGCTAGCAGCCCAGTACTTCGGGCTAAGTCGAGATGACGTCGTACGGTTGGCTCGCATGGGCATTGACGGCATTTTTGGTGGTGAGCAGGAGAAGGCGCGGCTGCGTAAGATCATGTGGAAGTGAGAGCAAGGAAGAGAAGGAATGACGAGGAACAAGGTTGTAGACATAATTTTCGGCCGGTGGGTAGAACAGAAAGAAGGGAAAAGATTAGCCCTGAATGGGCACGTTTTGATATAGACATAATAGTACAAGTTGAGACGAGTCTTTCAAGGCCAGTAAGCGCCGCATTCTATCATACAGTTCGCCCTCCCTCCACCCGTCTCTCCACTCCCTTTGAATTCCCATCTTGGGTTCCTGAGCTCTCGGTTATATTCCGTACAAACAACGCCAGACATTGTGACCTATGGAAAGCCCTCTAAAAAGCCCTGTGTTTACACAGCAGGCTTTGCCAGCGCTGCACCCACCTGCGAAGCAGTATTGCCTTCAAGGATGTTGTCGCCAGAAAGTGCATCGCCGGCACCCGGCGCACCGGCACTAAGGAGCTGGTCGCCCTGCTCACGCATCTTGAACTCCTGCTCCATGGCCAAGACCTGTTGCTCCTCCATCCAGCACAGAGCAAATGGCACGCCGAGGAAGATGACGGTGCTGCTCAAAGCCCACAGACCCTTGCTAGCCGTGCTGGCTAGTGCTGTAGTGGTCTGAGACGTGGCCGAGGCGCGCGCTGCCCACCATGCGCGTGTTGATGGCGGGATGATATCGCGTAGAGCCCACAGACGGTCCGATAGGGACTCGGATGACGGGTCGAAGTCGGATTGCGTAGAGATTTCGGAATCTGCAGGCAAGGGGAAAGAGTTAGCAGGGGAGATAAAAAAAGAAGAGGAGCTCGAGTTATTAAGCCAATAGAAAAGCTATGTTGACGTACCAGTGTCACTGTAGTCATCATCATCATCAGGGCCAATCTGGCCGGCGACGAAGTGCTCGTCTTCAACCTCCACAAGCTGCACCATTTTGGTAGATTGAGTTGCTGGAAGTTCTAGAATCAAAGGCACAAGAGAAAATCAGCCGTGACTAGTGAGTATGGCTAATATAGAGAAGGAAAAAAAAAGATATCAAGAGGAAGTTTGAAAATCAACAATCTAGTTTATGGATCCCTTGTATGGGGATGGTCTTGTCGTCGTCTTGTGATAAGGCTTTTGGCCTTTTGGCTGCCAAAACATTTTTTCCCAGTTCGTTGCCCCACTTCAAGGCTGATATCTCTGTCACGTGGTACATCACGTGACCTAACATATTGTGTTGTGCAATCAAGGTTCCCCGCGGCGGTGTTACACAAATATTTGGGCCTGTGCTATCATCAACTGATCTATACGTTATTGGGCTTTTATATTATTTGCTTATTTTGCTTCATCGTTTTTGAATGGACACTTGCGTTGTTGCAAGTAATCAGTCTAACCAACATACAGGTTTTTTTGTGCTGCTTTCACTTGAAACGCACCGACACAGAGTTGATCGTCAAGTGCAGCAATATGCTTGTAACAATAACTACTATAAATCACAAGCTGAAATAAAACAAGCCCCATCCAAATCTGACTGGGATAACACCCACGTCTCCTTCGTAGTTTTGATACTGTTTCTAACAGCTGCCGCATATGTCCATGCAAATAACAGTGTTGTAATTTCTGTTTAGATAAATATAATATGCCTTTGCATGCTTTAGGAACCAACAGCCACTGCGGGACTCTCGTGCCATTGTGTTGAGCAACGCGCAAGAGACTGTAATAAAAAACAGCCTGTCATAGTCCCTTCACCAAGTCCTGGTCCTGGGCTGACAAGGCGAAACTGGGATAACGCCATAGACGGAGAAAAAGTGTGAAATGATATGGTAAAGGATTGAAAAAAAAAGAGGAGGTTGGGGATGGGAAAGGAATTTACTGATCGAGAGACTGGTCTAGTGCATCACAGATCTCGGATATCGTTCTGTCGTAAGACTCCAACGTGCAGACAGGACACAAGGCACAATGAATAAAAAAAAGAGATAAAGAAATGAACAAGTCATATACGCAGGTTAAAACCACATGCGAAGATCTGTGGGTAGATGATGCGGCGTAGTGCCCATATGTGTCAGCGAATGGGGTGGAATGAAGAAAAGAAAAGAATAAGCATAGGACTACTATGTTCAAAATCTTTTAATGGATTGATGGCCTGAAAGAAAAAAAAGAACGCCACAGATAGCCGTAGCCTTAACCAAAGTTAAAACTAAAGCACAGCTGCAGGGCCAATGATAATGCAATCCTGACAAAAAGTATCATGTTTCCATAGAATCCATGATCTAACGTAATTGTGTTTCAACAAGCAAGATGAACACATGAACCCGAAAAGAGAAATGCATCAGCCTTTCGCAAAAGAAAAGATGGCAATAGACAAGGGTAGCCACCTAATTTCTATTTGTCGTCTTGATATCGCATGAGCCATGCCGTAGAAGGTAGGCAGGCTCAAATGGCGCTTCCCAATGTCGCGTGAAATAGGGCTTCCGATAAAGTCAGGTTGCTCGACTCGTGCGCTGACTTCTCCCTTGCTTAAGCAAAGTATATTTGCTTTGAAGCAAGGCATCATTTTAGAATGAAGAAAAAAGCGTATAGGTCAAGGATATGGCAAGTTGAGCAAGGTCCAACTCAAGTGCTACAGATGAAACCAGCATTCCCGAGCTATAACAGTGCTCAAATGGAGACTCGGGACTGTTGAAAGGCCCACGGAAGTATCACCCCTGGTCTAGATTTTGCAAAGACGCGGCAACAGATATTGGTGCGCGGTACGGCAGGGGTAGATGAGATACAGGCTATGCGCCGTCCCGACAGGCGAATTTGGCAGAAGGGAGGCAAGTAGCAAATAAATTGCCAGCCAGCGGGCGCCCGCCCAATGCCCAGTAACAGGGCAGCAAACAATATCACGTTGAATGTAGAGAAACTACACTTCCGCGGTCATGGTTTCTAAAAGAGCGAAAAGGTTACTCAAGCTGCTTTCCGGAGGGAAACTGTCAAGGCGGAGTTAGAACTGGATACATACGGTCAAGATTCTGCTGATTCTGCGATTGGGTCATACCACTTGCAGCAGTATCCCGGGTAGTGTCCGTAATGGAGCTAGCAGGAGACGACGCAGAAACCGCCGAATGAAGGGTGGTAGCCGCAGAAGAGGGTGACTCAGAGCCGGTGTTATATACCTGATTCATAGAGTGTTATTATTGGGCTCCCATATTGGCGCAGTTTGAGTTCGAAGTAGGGGTTGGATTGGAATGGGAATTAGAGCTGGGGTTGTGGTTCCGGAAGGGGGTGGGGGTGGTAGATATATTGTATGGAGAGTGTACATTGTGACTCTGACGTCTAAAGGGACGCGCAGAAGAATGCACTGATATCGAGTGTCTCCGTACGGCCTCGGGGGCTGACGAGAGAGCAGATGGAGGGGCATAGGGGACAGGGGCAGATGGTGATGCAATGTTAGGGGAAGTGGTAGAAAAGTTCATGGGCTGAAACGCAGGGGACATGGGGTTACCGACAAGGAACTCAGAAAAGTTCGTGTCAAGACCCAGGGATCCCATGTGGCCGTTCATTAGAGTAGGGGGCCACATAGTAGCAGCTGTAGCAGCCGAAAAGGCCTGGTCACCGGTGTCCAGAATTGCCATTTCGTTGAAGCTGCTCTGGATCGTGCTGATGCCAATGTGGCCATGAAGCGAGTTATCGAGAAGAAATTGGTCGTTATTAGGGATCATGGGGAGCGAGTCGTTAAGGCCGTGGCTGCCATTGCTGATAACAGATGGACTTGAGGCCGCCGTAAATAGGCTGCTGTCGTTGTTCCATTCCTGACTAGGTTCCATGTTTTCGAGCCATTCAGCTGTTTCTAGAAGTGGTCAGCAATGGGGCCCAATGTAGATATGACAAGGAAGGCATAGGGGGTGGGGAGTTATTTAACAAGAATGAGGCATATAAGGTCAGCTAGTTAGTCGTCCATACCATTGTTCAGCAAAGGTGGAGAAAGCGTGGGGTCCATGGGCATTGATTGAGGCGAGTCGTTATAGTGCAGGGCGTTTGGGTTGATAGTGTGAGTAGTGTTGTTGGAAGCAAAGAACAAGTCGTCCATTTCAAAGTCGAATGTGGTAGGAGGGGCGGTGCGGAATGAGGAGGTATCGAAGGGATCGTGAAGAGCATTTGTATCGATCCGAGAGAGATTGGCGCCAATATTGCGGTGGCCTGCGAGGCTGGACGTTATACCCCCAAATGAGGAGAGATCAAGTCCATGGCCACCATGGAGACTAGCCAAACCAATGAGACTAGGATGGCGCACATGCGAGGTGGGCATACGTGGGGGTTGCATCTGTTGTTGAAGCATATTTTGAACTTGCTGCATCTGCAAGCCGTTGTCAATGTGGCTGATGGTATTAGCGCGAGGACGTGAGGTAGGCTGAGCGCGAGGGGCCCTAGTTCCGCTTCCAGAAGACCCAGCAGCCGCAGTAGCAGCAATAGCAGCGGCGGCAACAGCGGCAGTCGCGGCAGTGGTAACCGGCCCAGCAACACTGTTTTTCCGAACACGGCCGGAGGCCGGGGTGGTAGTAGCAGTAGCAGCACTGTCTCGGCGATTCCGCGGGCGAGGATTCGGCGTAGAAGTCTGGTGAAGTTTCTGCTGGTGACGAAGCAGCAAATCACGGCGGGCGAAGCAGCGACGGCATTGAGGGCACTCAAAAGGCTTTTCCTTGGTGTGCGAACGCTCGTGACGCTTCAAGTGTTCGAGGCGGGCGAATGATCTTTGGCACGTCTGGCAGACATGTGGCCTTGGTTTATCAGTTTTAGGCGGTGGGAACTGAGGTTTGGTGGCAATACCAGTAGTAGCAGAGGCCGGGGCAGCAGATAGAGATGTAGACGAGACAGGCGTAGTCGTGGCGGGGGCGGCTGATTTAGAAGCGACAGAGGGAGCTTGAGTTGGAAAATTGAGACTGTTAGTATCTAAGCGAAAGAAAGAAAAAAAAGCGAAAGTTTATAGATGCTAGTATTCGAAGTAGAGGCACAAGGTCTATTGCATCGAGCAGCAACGAAGAGCTTGAAAATAGCTCTAGATTCGGGCTGAGTCACACATCTTGATAGCGGTCGTAATAAATGGGATTCAGCAAGAAGAACAAAGAGATGGCAGATTAAACTCACTCTTGCTCGCAGGAGCATCAACCGACTGAGGGTCATTCCCCGAAGCCGCAGCTACAGCAGAAGCGTCATCGCGAGTTTGGGAAGCCATGGCAGATATGAAAGTAAAAAAATGAAAAAAAAAACGGTTGTCTCGAGCAAATATGCTTGAGAATGAGGCCACAACAAGAGATCCAAGTAAATATTTAAGCCCGAATTCCCTTCAAGAAGAAAAGAAATACAGCAAGTTATTCGAGTCCAATTTGAAAGAAGAGCCAAAAACTTTGACAGAGAGAAAGAGAAAATTTTCTTTCTTTGGTGTAGATGATCAACCAAGTCAGTCAACTAATCAATAGATCAAATAAAACGAATTGGCTTTATGGAGGGGTTGTCTGAGGGCTGGCGTGACGCAGCACTAAACAAAAATATCGGCCTATTTCTTTTTACCCTTTACAGGATAAAAAAAAACGCGGGATGAATTGTCGAAATTGGAGGCAAGCGATAAAGACAGAAAAGTACAAAAATATATGTACGTACACTAAAAGAATAGAGAAGATGAAAAAAGAAAAAAAAAAGAGAGGCAAAAATATAATGCGCTCCTGAGGTTGTGACAGAAGTACACAAGCTCGAATTTGAGAGGGGAGGCTTGGAACGGCAGCAAATAGCGATCCGATGGCAGTGCAATGGCGAAGGCTTTGTTTTAGCTTGAGCAGTGTGCCATCAATTCATAAAGAAGCAATGGGAAGAAGGACTTGGATTGCTATAAATGAAGAGATATGCGACTTGCAATCACGAAAGGCTAAATAGAGCCTTCTGATGCGAGAAAGCTTTCGGAGGACAACGGCAGCGGACGACAGGTGACGGGCGATGACGGTGGATGGGGCAACGAAGGGTTGAGGTTGAGGGTTGAGGGTTTGCTGAAGAGGGACTCTTGGTGAGGCAAAAGTGAGAGAGACAAGAAAAGAAGAGGAAAAAAGAAAAGAAAAGAGAAAAAGGAAGAGAAAGAAAAAGGAAGAAGAATAGGCAAGAAAGTCAATCCGGGCAAGAAGTGAAAATTATGATATGACAAAGACAAACAGCCAGAAAACCTGATAAAGAAAGAGCAGAACTGAGCAATCGCCAAGCCTAGACAGTATAGTGGCATGGTAAACACGCTTGATAACCAAACTACTAGAGCACGAAAAGGAAAGAGGTGAAAAAAAAGAGACAAAAAGACAGAATCTGTAGAGAGAGGTTCGCACTGTGTCCAGGGCCTGAACAAGCTCCAGGACTAGGTTCCTAGTACACAGCCTGCAGCACCTGTTAGGGCGCTCCTACATGTACCTGAGACTTTAGTATCTACTACATAGTTTTAATAACTTGAGACGGCACTGTAACCGTTGAGCTATTCCTTGTGCTCCTGTAAGCTCTCATCTAAATTGCATACATTGCTGCGACGATAAGTAGCGTAAGGGCTAGGAGCAAAACAGAAAAAGGCAGGAGCAAAATTATACATAAACTGCCATGGTACTCGAAGCGCTGAAACGTATAAGTAGTAGCTTCTGGGCCACATCATCCCGCTATTCCGCTATCTTATGCTCTGTTATACATTAAAGCTGAACTAACTACAAGCTAGACAAGCTAGTCTTTGCACCAAAACACAACCGAACGAACTTATTGCATGTCCGACAAATGTCTCCTCTGTCCCATACTCCCATACATATGTTTAGACTAGAAACGAAACTCCCGTGTGTTGCTTTGCTCTCTTTTGCATGCATGTGCTGTTTCCAAATGTTTCTCGCTCGCGGCACTGCCTCAAGCACAGATGAAGAAATTCTTGCTATATAGCATACATACGTACGCCAGCTGCGATTGGCTTGTTGCATCAATAGGCAGGCCCTCTGTTGGGTAAACGATTGAAGCAAGAGTGCAAGCTAGACCAGGAAGATCAGCCATGTACTACTGCATATGTCCTGGCAGCATATATACATAGCATACTATACATTGACGCATATAGACATATGTGTGTCCGCTATAGAGAGGCCTTCACGTATTTGAGTGCTGGTTTTCGAGCCAGATCAAGGGCCCAAGCACAGTCAAGCTATATAATACTGGATGACTTGGTTTTGTAAGTGATGCGTGCAATTTGTATGACCGAGGTACTTGCCCGTTGGGCTTTTCTTTTCTCGCCTTCTTGCTCTACTAGTTATGCAGCCTGCTTCTGTCTTGATTCACATCCATGCCCACATGTTTGTTCTCTTGCCCTTGCCTTGACTTGCCTTGTCCTGTTCTTTGCCCTGGCTTCCCTAACGTTGTGTGCCCAAAACAGGTAAGCAGGAACCGCCCGCACCTGCCATTCGTCACCAAGCACCAAGGATGACTTGGAGGAAAGTAGCTGCGATGTGTGCTCGCCTATGGCATATACACCGTAAGTGCCAACGTATGTATGTATGTATGTATGTGTGTATATATATCTTTGCGTAGGCCTGATTTATTCAAGGCAGGAGGCCTTTTTAATTTTTTTTTTCGCTTCTTTCCTAACTGGTAGACGCACAACTCTGAAAATCTGAAAATAAAAATCAGATGCTCTGCTCGTAGGGCACACAAGTTTCAAAATAACCAAAATGCCCTGGAGCCGCGCTCTGAAGGGCCAGAACATGCTGCTAGAGCCCTGAAAGCTTCTAAAAATGTCCTGTATCATGACCCCGCCTATCTTATCTCCGTTTTCCCTTTGCCCTCCACACCCTGGCGCTTCGCTTCTGCTTCACATGCTCTGTCTTTGCAAGCTTTAGTGGGGGCTTCTTTGTCTTGTTCCATTCTTCTCTATTTTCTCTTCTTCAGGCGAGCTATTATTCAGGCGAGCTGGGCCTCCCTTGACAGTCCTTTTGCCTTCAGCATTCCTCTTTGCGACCATTCTCTTGCTCGAGACAAAGACAAATCTTAAACGTCCATCCATCAAATAAACCTTGTACCTAGACCAGCTCCCAGACATCTCAAATCCAGCACCACACATGCGCATGCACACCTGATGAATGATCCATTGTCTTGTATTTACCAACTGCGTTCCATGCCACCCACTAGACACTACCAATCAATTGTAACCAAACGATGGCGAACGACTACGAGCGAAATCCGCAACGACGATGATTGCTACAACGGGCGCACAGAGCAGATCAACCCCCTGCAATGTGACGCTAATAGTGCAAAATCAACATGCCATATCCAGCCTAGGCTTGACGCTTAAGCTGGTCCTGACGGGCTGACTCTTGGAGGTCAGGGTAAGGAAAGCCTACCCTGAGTCCAGAAGAACGAGGCCATTTTTGACTGGCCGCTGGGAGCCCATCGCCTGCTTTTTATTTGCGTTTTTACCCTATCGCCTCTTTTCGTCTACAAGTAACGGAGCTGATGGACCTTTGTTCTATTCTCGTTCACTCTCTTTTCGTCATCCGCAACGTCAATACACCCTGTCCCATATACTCCATCATAATTAGGCCCCCTTATTGAGTTTCACCGAGGCAAAAAGGTCCCCCTGTTCCCTTGTTCATAGCCGATGTTGAGCAATTTTCGTCAACTTGTCATGTCAGCCCAGGCCAGCATCAGGTCGGGTTCAGGCTCTAGTCAAGGCAAGTAGTGTTAATTTTCTTCCCTTATAGCTCTCTTACTGTTTTGTAGTTATCCATGAGACGCTGCTCGCTTTGGCTTGTCTTGGCTTGTCTTGTCTTGTTACTCCATCGTGTCCGAGGCTTCCATGCCGTGCCCTCGTCGTTCAACTTACGACGGAAATCCATTCGTCGCATATTGGGCTGTCTAAGCCGGCTCTGTGTAGCGCATTGTGAGAAGCTTCGTTGCGTTGCTTGTGTGGTATCCTTCGCTTCAAGTCTAAGTCCTGGTGCCCTGGCGCTCTTTTTCCCTCGATCCTATCTCTCTCCCTTGCTGTCTTGCCAGTTGGACTTGGGGGAAGCATGACGTTGGAAAGTTTCCAGGGTTCATTTCACCCTAAAGACATTGCGACTTTTTGCCTTCGTTGTACAGACTAGCCGCCAGTAGCTTAGTCCCAAGACTAAATTTGCTGTAGTTTTGGATGACAAAATTGACAAGATCTCCTGTTTTGTAAGCCGGAGCTAATAAGATAACGCCACGCCATCCTCAAGCTTACCTTGCCTTCACCCTGTCTTGCATCCAGCTTATGGACCCGAAGACCGGCCACCTATGTTTAAAAAGTGCTTGACATCGGCATTTTGTCTGTCACTGTTAATTTCTGTGATGTCTGTGGTTAGTGATATGTGGCACTACATTTGTACGTGCGACTTACATGGGGCTGCTCTCTCTCTCCATCAAGATTCAAGATGCTCGCTGTGTTGGCCCAAAACATCCGGTTGACCCATGTTATTGAAACCCAGCATCGCAAGGTACATATATATATGTGTGTGCGTAAAGTGGTATGTGGGATAATTGACATTCCAAATGAGACGTCCTTGGTCATCTGGCAGAGCGCTTTACTACCCAAGTAAACATGGCATACAGTGTTGCGGATTCTGATATTAACAGAGCCAAAAGAGGGCCTCCTTATACATGACCTTTTCCTTTATTGGGAGATGTTGGCTTATTTGGAGGAACTGGGCAATAATCAGCTTCGGGTGTGGTATGTGACTTAGCTTTCTCGGCTTTTTCTTGGCTTTCCTTTACTACCTTCGTGCTAACAATTTGTGTGCCAAGACATAAAATTGACGCTTATGATGATCACCGTCCACGTCCGTGTCCAGACTGATTCGACTTCAATACGATGCGATGTATCTCTTGCTTCACTGCCAACAAGCAATCTAATGGCACTATCTAGGCAAGAGAGTCTTGCCTTGGCAAATCAGGCCTAGCTGCGAGCATAGCATATCTGTGTGCGAATTACGAGCTGCGGTCAACCATTCCAATCTCAGGTGAAACAGGGTTTACTTTTTTTTCTCCCCTTCTTTCATTTACAGATGCCCTGGCCGCTTATGTCATGATGATCAGGAAGCCTGGCAATCAAAGACAGCTAGCAGGTCACCATGGTCATGTGCAGGCGGAGTACCTCCAAGTTTTCCTCTCTACATTAGACTACAGAGTCGCAAAGAAGAAAAAGAAACATGCACGTCTGGCCCAGTTGAAGAACAACCTATACTGTATTTAGCCGAACCCCGCCAAACTGCCCTTCCTTTGCCGCTGTGCATATTAAAGAAGGAGCCCTTTCGCCTCGCTGATTTTTGGTCTGGCTTGTGCGTTTTGGGAGAGAATCCATCCCTTGGAAAAGAAACAGCTACCAGCAAGTTGCATGACGCAGGGAACCGGGCGGCGTGGTGCTGTTTACTTCTTGCTCCTCTTGTTCCTCTAGCTGTGAAGAAGTTTTTAAGCAGAGCCGACGTAGATCGAAAGCAAGGAAGAAATCAGACCAGACCAGGTCAAACCAAGATCGTAAGTAAGGGTTGCATAAAGAGTGGCCATCGTTATTGAGGGAAGAGAGAAAACATTCGTTGCCGTGAAACTGTTTGATACTTTGGTTGTTCATAGAAGAAACAACGTTAGGCATCTGCAGTCTCGTTTCATTTCCGCGGACGAAACGTTGGGACGCGCCAATACATTCAACAAAACCGTTTTTCTTGCCAGCTAAAGTAGTCGACAGGTAAAATTCACATGAACTGCTCTGTTTGTGGGCGAAAAAAAACAAAGCTTTGCTTTCTCTTTAACTACGAAGCGGTTTTCCGACGCCCGATCCGAGGCTCTTCTTTACCCACCTTCTGTTCTTTTTCCTTCTCTTGTTTTCTTTTCCCTTTTTGCCCCTCAAATCAGAGACATGTTTGATCTAGAAGCCAAGGCGCAATGTCGGTCAAGAACAGGTGAGCTTTTTTGTTTTGGCCTGGTGATTGGCTACGCTACAAGACAAGAGATAGAACCAATCCTTCTTAGAACTATGGGCAGCTTAGGCGCAAAGTCAGTGCTTGTATCTAATTTTGAACATGGAGCTAGGCCTAACTAACGACAGCGGCACGATACAGCAGATTTGTACGAACGCACAAATACGCACACGGGGCACATATGCAATGCTATGTACGGGTGCGTACGGCAGGCCAGGACAAAGAAAGCAGATGAAATAACACCGAAGCAGAAGAAGAGAAACAAGGCTGGAGAAAACGGAACAAGGGACGAGACGAAGACATGGAAATAATGGCGCGGTTTGCAGAGGACAGAAGATAAGTCGACAAAAGAACAAGGAAGACCTAGACAAGGACGAGGAAAGCTTTCCTTTGTCTTTGCATTGCATCTGCAGGTCTCTGCAGCTTAGCTATGCAGAGTGCCCCTCTTGGATGCTACGGTGGGGTGATTCACAGATCATAGATCACATACTTTGCAAGCTTTGGTAGGCTATCCTTTATCCCATGAGGATAGCAATGGATTCAGCCACACGCAGCCCTAATCTACTGTTGTGCTTATATGCTTGCTGTGAAGTTAATTGCTTGGGCTGCTTGAATCCTAGTGCAGTATGCTGTAGCCTCAGGGCCGAAGGAAGCAAAGCACACAAACGCTGGTGGGCTGCAGGGCAAGCAACAGCACAACAGGACAGCGGGCCAACAGGCTGACAGGGCAAGGCTTGTGTTTTCTGTGCTTGACATTACCAATTTAGGCCGAGGTACGGTTGGATTCAACTCCGGGTCTGGTTTGGTAGGTTGCTGCTATTGTCCAAGTGAGTGACAGGACTATGCTATGCTATGCTATGCTATGCTGGCTTTTCTTTCCTTTTCTTCTCATGCCCGTTTTTCGACATGGGACAGGGGCCTCGTTTCTTCTCAGCCGAGCCTACATAGATACCATATCCCCAGAGACTCGAACCACCCCTTGTTAACCGCCAAACCTTCTACAGGCCAGCAACCAACCACCGGAGGAGTCTCCAATTTCGTCTGAGGCTGTCAACCGCCAATTTTAATTCTTTGCGATTTTCGAATGCGCATTTATTCAACATCTACTGGAGCCACTAAGATCAAACGGCGCCTTGTGATTTTTAGTTGATTTCGCGCTGCTTATCGGTCTCGGGCCTTTCTTATTTCTTCACCAGGCCTCAACACCAACTTGGCTGAGCCGAACTAAGACCTCTCTTTATTGCCTTTTCTGTCGTCGTCCCACCCTTTTATGCACGCGCACGGACTTGAGTTGGCCTTGGTCTGGATGTCTGGATTGGACTCTTTCCCTGCAAGAAGTTTGGAAGAGGGAAGAAGGGAAAAAGGGAAAAGAAAATGAAGCCAGACAGAGAAAGCATGAAGGAAGATTGTGAGCAGCCAACAGCAAGAAAAGGAGCATGAAAGAAAAAAAAATTGTTCAATGACGCCATAACAGCAGGGATATAGAACCTGTCTTGGCCCAAGCGAGGCGGACAAAAACTGATGGGGAACGGTGACTGGCCAATCACTGGCATGTAATCGAGCTGGATGGATTTTCCCCTTCCTCTTCCTCTTCCTCTTTTTTATTTTATTTTCTTTTCAGTTCCTCTTCTGCGTGTCTTGCCTTCTTGTTTTCCCTTGCCTCTTTCTATTGATAGAGGGAGGAACGAAGGGCAGGAAGGGTGGGTGGGAAGGGCAAGATTACTTTTTTTCTTCTTCTTCTTCTTCCTGTGCCCTCTCTCCCCTGTTCCGCGTGTTCTAGGCCTCGAGGCTATTGGAGGGAAAGGGCTTTCTCTCTAACTTGAAACGCCCCTCCTAGGTAACCTGGTATTGGTACAGATGCAGCTTGCGAAACGACGGGACTGCGATTGTGACGTTGAGGTGAAAGCTCAAGTGTGGTTTGTTCTGTCTCTCTCTGTCTCATTTGGCCCACAAAGCTGCAGCTCCTGCACCACTATGGTGCATTACAGTGCATTGGAGCTGCACGATATTATATATGCACGCATGGGCACAAGGAAAGAGAAAACACGAGACAAGTATGGCAAAAGAAAACTCTAAGGAAAGGAAGAAGCCTTACAGCAGGCGTAATATTTTACTGCGCTTTACGTACGTGATGTCTCCTTGACCTAGGCCCTGGTTGGGCCATCCATAGACGCCCGGTTTCTGCTTGGCTTTCTGTCTTTGTATCTTCGTGTCTGGTCTTCTCTACCGCCACTGCCTAGACAGGGGAATACCTAGCTAGGGCTTGAGGCTAAAGAACAGAGCTAGAGACACACACAGTTAGGTAGAGCCGGGTCGTTGATAGCCCAGCCAGACTTACTGCGTGTGTGCTGAGTGCGGCCACTTTCATTGGGTCTTTTTTCGGTGGAATTTAGAGCCAAGATGAGGGCAAAGACAAGGACGGAGAGGACCCCGTTGGCTAAGCAGACAGGAACAAACAAGCTGCTTTCCCTATACCATATCCCGCTTACTCTTGCTCTTCTTTCTGTCTTTGTTTACTGGGGTTCTAGAATCCAACTATGTGTCGTTGTCCAACACTCGCCCCTCTCGGCTTTCTATACACACTACACTACCAAGTTCCTCGTTGGCCTTCTGACCTCTTCCCTTCCTGCCTGCCCCTCGGAATCGAAGCTTGACGTCACACTGCATGGAAACTAAATTTAGGTTGGTTTGAGTCATACATAACAAATTTTTGCACGAAGAAAATAGTGACAAGATAGGAACTAGAAGGAAAAAAGGGATGTGTATTATAAAGAGAGTCAGCCAGCTGCGGATTCGGTATCGGTAGTATCAGTAAGGCTTTGGCTATTTTGCTTTTTTTTTTCTTTCTCCTGTCCATGTTGGAGAGCACGCTGTGCGGGTTGTTGTATCTACAAAATCTGATATCAAAAATGAGGTGTAAAAAAAGAAAGGGGAGAAAAGGCCTTGGTTCATACGGAACACAAGGAAGATCGTAACAAAAGAAAAGAAAGATAAAAAAGGTATAAAAGTAAGAAATAATAAAGAAATAAGAGCAAGAAGAGAATAAATCAGCTGCCGGGTTCTTGGGCAAGCCGCCAGTAAAGAATGTAGAAGAAGGAGAATAAGAAAAAGAAAAGTGTTAAAAGAATAAAGAAACAAAAGAAAAAAAAAAGGAAGAAGGCTGCTTTACCACAGCCCAAATGCACTCATAACTCCAACGAGAGCTGCAGTTCCGACTGCATTCCACTGAAACTCGACCAACGTCCGCTGAGCACCTGCCGTCTGCACTGCCCCGGTGCTAGACGTTCTGGATGTCGGGAATGCAGCGCCGGGCACAGGAGAAGCGGTAACGAGTTCGCCCGGGGCGTCGTCAACAGGACCCGAATTACCAGACACACCGTCACCTGCAGTAGCGGGAACTTCGGCGGCTGGGACCCCAGGAGCACTGGGGGCTGCAGCGGGGTTGGGAGCATCTGTAGCGAGAGGGGGAGATGAGATTTCCGCAGCGGGTATGTAATCGGTAGTGGCCATGGCAGTGGTGGTACTGGTACTGGTACTGGTACTGGTAGCGGAGGGCTCGAGTGGAGTGGTGTTTGATGCCACAACGGGCTTCTTGGACAACGCGGATTCGGTCGGCTCAGGGGTATCGGTGGTCTTCTTGTGCTCTGCGTCCGAGGTCATAGTACTGCCTCCTAGGCCATCTGTCTCTTGCACATCTGTTGGCTCGGCAGTCGGTTTGGTAGTCTGAGCGTGTTCGGCATCTGAAGTTGTCGTAGCCTCCGCATCGCTAGGTGTCTCCGTCACGGCTGCTGTTTGCGAAGATGTCGGGGCCGATTGGCTCAAAGCCGAGGATGTGGTGATGACAGCTTCCAACGTGCATGAGCCCGTGATATCATCAGGAGTGACTCCATCACCAAGACTAACTAGCTGCTCGCCGCAGTTCTCGTATGGCGCCAAGTATATGTTATGGTTGTCGGCATCAAATACGGCGTATACACTTCGCAGGAAGGTATCGCCAAGCAGGGTAAAGTCCGTGCTAGGAACCAGGCCCAGCCAGCACGACGGCGGCGACGTGGCTAGGGTACGCACCATTTCGTGGTATGGCACGTGGATAGTCACGCCATTAAAGGCAAAGTCAACACTGCCCTTGGCCTTGGCCATTTCGCAATCGACAGCATAGAAGCCGTTAGAGCTGACACCATCGGTAACACCAAAATCAACGGCAATGGCATCAGCAACCTTGGGTGGCAGCAGTGTTAGAGTAGCACCCGAGTCAAGGAACGCCGGAATGTTGGAGCCCTCGTAGGCGCTGTTTACCTTGCCCTCGGGGGTTGTAAGGGTAATGTTCTCCATCTGGACCCAGTAACGCGGCACGCCATCAGGGGCCTTGGAAGCCGGGATTATAGGCAGCTTAGTCAGTGGGCCGGAGAACTTGGATGTATCGACACCTCCAAAAATGAGCACGCCCTCTTCATTGTCCTTGGCACCGAGACCGAGAGAAAAGGTACGTGAATGCGTAATGTTCTGGTCAGCCAGCTCGTCGACAAAATTCTTATACGAAGTGGTTTTCCCCGCGCCGTAGCCCATGCCTAGGATACCGGCAAATTGGTCCTCGGTGCTATTAGCCACACCAAACTGTACGCCGGTCATGGTGGCAGAGTCGCCCATGCCGATACTGTCGGAAAAGTATGTGACATTGGCAGCACCGATGCCGTAACGTAGATTCTTCCCCTCCTTGAGTCCGTCAGATGTCGACGAGGTATTGGGATCATACACGCCCACGGCCTCACAAAACACCTTGTCGCCAGCCGTCAGTGTATTGCACGACGGATTTACCCACAGCTCAAAGGAGCCAGTGTCAATTTGTACATAAATAGGCTGAGGAGGCGTGCCAAAATCAACTAAAGGAGAGCAAGAAGAGAACACGGAGTTCGGGAAAAAGTCAGTCTATGTTGTTTCTGGTCTTGTGGAAGGGGGACAAGTCAAAATGAGGGGGAGGGGGAGAGACCCATGTGTCTCTAGAGATTGAGGAGTCTATCAAAGACACAAACACAACTCTCGTTGAGACCCAAGGCATCCGCCTACTTCCACGCTCTGTCCTGTCCACCAGGAATCTGTCTGCCTGAAAAAAAAAAGAACAAAAGCCTGTTTCCCGCCTTTCTTTTTTTTTTTGTTTTTCTCATTTTTGTCCTCCGGTGCGTGTGGTAAAATAGAGGCCCCATCTCTTCCCTCCTCTTTCTCCGGTCTACAGATCAAAAGAGTAGGTCGAATTCCTTTGCCAGCAAAGCATCCGTTCCAAGAAGATCCCTCAACGGCTATGGGTCTCGCCAGGAGACATCACATAGTGTTGGTTCGTGCTACTTCTTGTCCTCTTTTACCACAACAACCGCCCGCGAGATATTAGTGTGAAAGTTCCAACAAGGCAAAAAGGCAACCCCCACAGCCTTGACCACCACGCAAGCATGGAAGTCAAGCCAAGCATTTACAAAAGCAAATAAAAACAAAAGTGCAGGATAAAATGGACAAACAGGGGGGGGGCTCTACTTACGTTGGGCATAGTACGCAACATCAGAGCGGTTGGCAATCGCTACGGAGATGGCATTCTGGTCGTCGCGCTTCTGCAGCTTCTCGAGTGCCTGATCAACTTCACTACTGCCGCGGCGGGTCAGGCTAGGCTTCTCACCGCGAATAACAGGCATTTTCAATACACCCGAAGACGTGCGGCGCACCTTGCGGTTATGCTCAGCACGTCGCTGCATAGCATTGTACGGCTTGACGGGGACATTCTCGCTCTCTGTTGGTGGACGCAAAGTGACTGTATGCTTGTCAGTAGCAACGTGCTGACGCTTGTTGTTGCTGTACTGTTTGACCGGGACATTTTCGCCCTCGGTTGGCGGACGCAGAGTGACCGAATGCTTTCCGGTAGCCACGTGCTGGCGCTTGCTGATGGCAACGGGCAAAGTTATAGACAGGGCCGAGTCGCCATTTGTAGTGCCAGTAGGCAGGGCGCGCTTAACCTTGTTGTTGTCGGCGATGGGCACGCGCAAGTGTAAGTCGGGTGACGAGCTAAAGACTGAATTTTCGCGCTTGGAGGAAGATGGCGACTTAACTAGTGGGAGTGTAATCTTGAACAGACTATCAGGGTCACCACTGACCACTGGCAGCCCACGGGCATCAATGGAGACGGGAAGAGTCACTTCGAAGGAATCAGCTGTATCTTTGACAACAGGCAATGCGCGGTCCTCGATGACCTGGAACTTGGCCGGAAGCTCGATAACGCCATGGTTCAGAGCAGAGCGCTTGCTAGTACCCATTTTGGTAGGCAGGGCAATCTTGAAAAGCGCATCGGGATCCGAATCGATTACAGGTAAGCCACGCTTTTGCTCAGCAGTGATAGGGATAGTGATTTTGTACAGGGCGTTGGGGTCGCCGTTTACAACTGGAAGCCCACGTGGGATTTTGTTGTCGCTCCGCACGAGGGTGACCTTGAACTCGGGCACTGAGCCAACATCACGGGTATCAAGGGTGTCATCACCTAAATCCACAGGAAGAGTAACGGTAAAGGGATCGTCGGCCACTGTTGGCAAAGCGCTACCGCGGAACTTAGCTGAGCGCACAAGGTTGTGTTTTTCATCGTCCGGCTTAATAGGTTGGGCATTCTCAGCCACTCCAGGAACTACGGGTGTAGCTTCACGGGCCTTGATCACTTCGTAGGGGATTTTTGGGACGGCAGCACCTTCACGGGCTACAATGTCGCTAGCGGCGGGACTGTCGAAAAGCTGTGGCCAGGCAGAGGCCAATGGAGCCGCCGCAAGGGAGAGAAACAAGAGGCTATAGCGAGCCATCTTGATAGAAGTGACAGTGGGGGGAGTGGGGCACTGGTACTGGCTCTCGAGATGTAAGAAAAGAAAGGAAGGGAGGGAGGGTATGAAGGGAAGGGAGAGTGAGGAGAGAGCGGCAGGAGAGAGAGAGAGAGAGAGAGAGAGAGAGAGAGAGAGAGAGAGAGAGAGAAAGAGAGAGGAGAGAGGTTAGAAGAAAGAGAACGACAACCAAGCCTAAAAAGACGAAACCAGCGTGCTAAATAAAACAAGATATAAAGAAAGGAATAAACACGCAGACAATGAACAATACAGAAAATAAGAAATGAGAAATGAGAAGGGAAAACAAAGCCAAGAAACCTGAGCAGAACAGACGCTGTTGCAGTGTTTCAAAGCAAATGGCACAGAAGTATGAAAACAACTAAACCACACACTCAACGAAATCAAAGGAGGGAAAGGGAAGTCAAGAAGAAGAGGGAGAAAGAAAGGAACCTAGAAACATCATAGCGAGACGAAAGGGCGTGGTAAAAAAGAAGTACGGGAAAAGCCCCTCAGCCACCAACGTGAACAATCAGAAACAAGGAGTTGGTCAGGGCTCTGTCTGCTACAGATACCAAGTGCCACAGAGTCAGAAAATCAATCAACTGTTTGGCTGAGAACGCTGGCGCATCAACCTGCTAGCACCATCCATTTTGCCTCTTCAACTAACTAGGTTAAGTCAGGGGAAAAGTCTAAAAGCTTAAGCCATTGGTGCAGTCAATATTGACAGGCAATTAGAGGCCGTCAGGAGATGGAAGAAGGATTTTGGTTTGCCGGGGTCTGAGGACAGTCCAGGACAAGGGGTAGTATTCCGAACTTGACTTGGCGTCAAGGCACAAGGCTCAGTACAGACAGGCAAGACAAAAAGAGGAGACAGAAGACAACAGACAGCAGACAGACAGGCTAGTTGGCAGGCCAAACAAGACAAGGAGGCCTAGGGGGTTGTGTCTTGTGTTATGCGTAGACGTGGCTGGGGGGGGGTCGTCAGTAGGGCATGAAAAGCAAAAACGAAAATAAGCCTTAGGCTTGCCCACAGACCCAAATATATAGACACTCAGACTTCGCAAAGCCCATTCCATCGCCTCCTCTCTTTCTTTAGTCCATAGACTTACTTAACTTAGACCAATACCATCTGTAGTCAGACTAGGCGCTAAATCTCGCCAGACCCAAAGGGTCCCATGGTAGCAAATCCTAAAGCTCGGTTCATTTGATCGCCTTCTTTTGCCTCACCTCAGCTATCGTCTTGTTTCAGAGAAGCCAGGGGGTCTAGACACGAGAGAAGGGAAAGAATCTGAAAGAAAGCAAGAAAAGAAAGGAACACCCAAAGTAACAAGAAACGGACCCTTGCCTACGTGTTCAGGGCGGTGTGTATATGGCCCCGCTTTTCTCCTGCACTCTGCCGTGGGGGCTGCTCTGTCACCTTGAGGCCCTGATACGAGCACTTGAGGTGCTTGGCTGTCTTGGTGTCGTAAAGGACCACCAACCCTCAATATTTGGAAGGCCTAACGTTACTAGACAATCCCGACGACTAATCAGACGAGACAGACTCTTCTCCAGGTCAAGCGCATGTGGGCCTGGATCAATAAGAAAAGAGTAAGGAGGTAAAAAAAAAAAAAAAAAAGGAAAGGAAAGAGAAAAAGGGAGGGATCAGCCCTTTCAGGCTAACTCCAGTCTCCGTCCATCCTGACCTCCCCCACATCATGGCCATACAGCCTTACCTGTTGTTTCGTCGCCGGAATGGCTCCCTAGCTCTACTAGCGGTCGTTCTTCTCATGATCATCTTCTCGCAAATCAATATGATACCATCTGTTGTTGAGCCGTCGCTCTGGGTGTCGTTTGCAGGCCCTCCATTATCGCCGCCCCCTTCCTCCCAGGCACACCATGGTGATCCTTCAATATCAAAAGTCAAGGGGGTATCGCCTATGCCTGGTGGGACCAGCCCCAAAGAAGAGTGGGTTGTCAAGACCAGCCTCATCCTACCGCAGTTCGAGTATCCAGCAATTTTAACAGAAGATTACGCTCTACAAGAAGGCGAAGAAGAGGCTGATACCACTGAATTTACTCCTTTGAGGCCGGTGACTGACAAGTCCAAACTTGCAATTGTAACCTTCCTAGACAATGTTATTAATCCGAGCTACCAGGGGGGCAGCGACAGCGACGACGATGGCGATGACCACTATTTCACAAACGTACGCATGCTAACTTACCAATTGTTACACGACAACAAAACCGCTATTCGCGGACGGAGGCGACCATATATCACCTTTGTGGTTGCAGTCACTAGCCGTGTGTCTGCGTCTAAACGCGCCCGTCTCGCCGCCGACGGGGCCGATGTAGTCGAAGTTGCCGATATTCCAGGCTCCGCAGGGCTTAACACGGGCGACGTGCGCTGGGCCCATGCTATGAGCAAGCTACGGGTATTTGAGTGGGTGCAGTATACGCGTGTGCTCTTTCTTGATGCTGATACAGTGCTGCGCGGTCCTGTTGATGACCTGTTTTATACGTTCGGGGCCGTGTACCCGCAGCGCACAAACCATGCCCGTGCTCCTCAAGACCAGCCTCGCATGCCCAATGAATTTGCGTTTGTTGCGCAGCCTGATTTAGCCTATCTAGGGAATTTGGAACGACTGTACCCCGATGACCCGATGTTGACAGCCGGCTATTTTAATGCCGGATTCTGGCTAGCAGCGCCCGACAAACGAATGTTTGAGTATCTCATAAGCCTAATAGACATGAAAGCCCGGCCCTTCAACACCAACCTGCCCGAGCAGAATCTCCTCAACTATGCGTTCCGCCATTGTGACTATTTCCAGGACCAACATCTCCACTGCAAGACTGGTGGCCCACTGGGCCCGATGCCGTGGATCAAGGCCGATACGCTCTGGAGCTCTAATCGGCCGACTCTGAAGGATTATGCGTTTGGCATCCGTGCTTTGCACTACAAGGGCTGGGAGACGCCGACAAGTTCGCCATTGCGGACATTGTGGGAAGAGATTCGGAATCAGACTGTAAGAGCCTTGGGCTCGTGAACGGAGGCTGCCTATGAGCAATATGGGTCCGTACGGCCCGTATAAGGGCATGCATTACCGAAGCATGATGAAAATCGTTTTCGAGTATGTAACAGGATCGAATATAACGAGCACGCTATCAACCAAAAAATCACCGTTTGAAAATATTATGTGTGTGCTCAATTTTCTGCCACCGCCTTAGACCTTGTGTTATCTTTGCATGTGACTTCCTTTCCGGGTGGGTGGACGGACGCTTCAAAGGGGGTAAGATAAATATGGACCGTCCTATACTAATCCATTTCTTAGGGTTCATTTGCGCACCACCAATTCTGACTAGGGTTGATAAGGGACATGGAGGCACACTAAGCGGCATCATGGCTGATACAGAAGGGCAATTTGCGCAAGGCCTCGGCGCGGGCGTGGGAATAATGCTTTCCTGGAGGCGGCACTTCTAGTGCAAGACAGGAGTGACATCAGGGAAGCCTAAAGGTAGCCAGACGGAGAGTAACATTAGGGCGAGGTGTTTTTCACGGCGAGTTTGGCGCAGTAGAAGGGCCTGATATATGTCTCACCGCTGCCAATAATAGGGTCAGATTTGTTGAGTGCATTCGGGGCTGCAATATGCTGTGACCGTCGTATATTTAGCTGCCAATGGGTGGGATCTTAAGAAAAGGGTAAGCATAACGGCTGATTCGAGGTTGGGCGTTTTGTTGGGAGCTATAACACGTGTGCTGCCGCCATCTTGCTAACTGACAACATGCACGACGGAAAACTGCCCAGTGGCCAAGTGCCAGTGTCAGTAATAGTGAAGTATTAGTTATCAGCAAGAACAAGGCTTAGGAAAAGATGCGCCACTGCCATAGAAGCGGCTGTTATAGCTTCCTCTAGTCTTCGGAAGCAGTAAAGAAGCACATCCTACAGTTTCGTGCAACCATTCAAGATTTGGTCCGCGTTAACGAATAGAACAGCCGCTAGATGCGATAAAACTATTGGAAGTGTATCAACAAGTATATTTGTATATTCGTTTTAGACTCATCAGTTACACTGCTTTGAAAAAAGGCGCAACTACTGGTTCTTTGAGTTGCTTTCTGGTTCTCGTACCACATGATTGTAAAGTCCCATCATGCCTGATCCCCGTGTCTAGCCAGTCAACCACAGCTAATCCTAGCACACAACACGGGGCTATCCATAAAACGCAGCGGGCAGGGCCGATTCGGACCATGTCACGGAGCTCACAGAAGGTCGTATCTTACGTAAAGGCCTTGGCTACTCTGTACATTGTCGAGATTCAATGGGCTATAGCGGTGTGAAGGAGGCAATTGTTATCGAACACACCATGGAGCAGGAGGTGTGGGTCATGTTGGGCTCGGAGTTGGTGGAGATGCCATACACGGTGCTAAGACATCATAGGTAGTACTATAGGGAAATTTGCGGAAGAGCGGGTTAGGAACGTGCGGGGGAGGCCTTTTTAGGTTTTGATTGTTTGTTTGTACCATTTAACGTCTACCTACTGTTATTTCGCAGCAATACGACGGCATGTTCTGGCCTTTTTTGGTTGACTGTATTATTTAACGCAGGGGAGGCCTTATCGTACGAAGGCAGGATCTTTTGGGTTGCTTTTATTTTGTTTGTTCTATTTAACGTCTACCTTACTGTTATTTCGCAGTGGGTTGCTTTTAATGGCCATGTTTCAGGTAAAATATGGAGATGAGGACCAAAAAAAAGAGTCAGCGTTCAAACAGAACACCGAGTGTCTCCGATACGGGGAATCGAACCCCGGCCTTCTCGGTGAGAGCGAGATATCCTAGCCCCTAGACCATATCGGACGGTGAATTGTAATCTTTGTTATTTTGGGCATATTATTATTAATAAAGAAACCAAAATACTTTTACCGTAAAACTTTTTGCACCTCCAGTTCCAAATATACTCAGGCGCGAACTTCTCCTCGTTTATACTGCACCACGCTTCTGTTTTCAATGAATCGTCGCAATACGTTGAGGCCCAATGAAAGAAAGGTAATTTGTCAACCTGCAGCCGCCTCCAAGGCATGACGGGCTCAAGCCCCTCGTATCCGTTGCAAGGGGCTCCCCAGCTGACTGCAGGGCGCCAAAAAGGTTGATAGCTCATGAAAGACAAAATCCGGGGCTGGGCCTCCTTTCTACTTGTGCAATAGAATAATAGTGCAGGTCTACTATTGGGAAGAGAAGGCTTATCGTGCTCTATCCCATAAATAGTGCCAAGACTATAAGCTACGACCGGGGTTTGGAAGCATAGACGTCCATATGGCTTCATGAGAAGTGAGGGCGGGCAGCAAAACTGGGCGTCTGCGGCCTCATGTAGTAAGACACGGAGCTCCGAAGGCCCACTAGCCAATTGATGAGCTGGCGTTGCTGCTGACACCCTGTGTAATTTTATCAACAAGACATGCGCAGGGCAGCCAGACCGGGAGAGGCACACAGGACAGAAGTACTATGGCACTAATATACATATGCGGCCATTAGTCTACCGGTCGGCTTGCATGAGACTGGGGATCGACAACGCAGGAGGAAGAAAAAGAAAAGCAGCCAGACTGCGAGATTACAACCCAGGTCAGTGACTTCAGCCTTATTTAAACACAATTAAGCATAACACTGTCTCTATCAGCACACCCATACATGCATAGTGCATCCAAATACATGTCGGCCTACAGTGGATACGAGATCGTCGCATTATCACCACGAGAAAGGTAAGGAAAACGCCACAAACAAACAGCGGTTCCAGGAGGCTATGTCGATCACCTGCCGTGCTGGCCCGTATGAGCTGTTGACAGCAGCATCCAACAGCATTGTATCGCCCAGCAATAGCAGAGAAAAAATAAAGAAAAAAGTCACCGCCTAGACCATAGACCAATCAGCCTTCATGCATAGTCAGACGGCGCGTTGAGAGCTTTTTAGTTGCCTTAGCCCTTGTCTATTATTGTCCTTCCTATGCATGGAGAGCACATCTTGCCTTGCGAGGTGGTCTCTTGGTGTTCAGCTGGGCTTCGCCCGATAGTTGGGGGAGGAGGATGGAGAGAGTGTAGTATAAATATGGCCGGCTGCCAGTGCTGTGGGAGGAGAGGATACGCACTTGAATCTCTGCTCACCAGCACTTCTTGACACTTTAGGCTTTAGGCTTTAGAGTGATCTTTGCTTGCCCGCCCTTCCTGCCAGATTTTGCCTTTTTGCCTGTCCTTGTCCTGTCAACATGCATTTCACACGCGTGCTCTCGTTAGCGTTGGCTGCGGCTCAGCCCGGGCTTACACATCCCGGAATGAAGAAGGTTCTGTCTGAGATCCGGGAAATCTCTAAGCGTTCGACGATGCCAACTGACTCGACTGTAAGTTTTAGCATGAGACTGCTACTACGGCAATGATACACGGTGAAAAGCTCCTTCTTCCTCCCTGCTAACCTTTTATAGGAACTCATTGGAGACCTGGCCACTCTCAGCGATGGCGAGCTGACTGCCACCGGGGCGCTCATCAAGTCGATCATTCTCAACCAGGCAGACCCCGAGTCGTATGAGGCTAACACGGTCAGCGCCGACATCTCGTCGGCTGAGTGCAAGGAGGACACATGCTGCATCTGGTCCCACATCGTTGATGAGATGCATGCTCTTTTCACAAGCCAATCGGGTCGCTGCACGAAATGGGCGCGCTTCGCTATCCGCCTTGGCTTCCATGACGCCGGCTCATGGGACAAGTCCTCACCGAACGGCGGTGCTGATGGCTCCATCGTGCTCGCACCGGAAGAGCGCGCGCGCGGCGAAAACGGTGGCCTTGTAGCCATGATTGAACAGACCCAGGCATGGTACACCAAGTACCACGACGAGATGGGCTATGATTCCGTCACTATGGCTGATTTGATTCAGCTGGGCGCCAATGTAGCCACAGTTACGTGCCCTCTGGGCCCCCGCGTGCGCACTTTTGTTGGGCGTAAGGACAGCTCGCTGCCAGCACCCACAGGCCTGCTGCCAAGCCCCTTTGCGTCAGCCGAGTCGCTGATACAACTCTTTGCTGACAAGACAATTGGGTCACGCGGGCTAGTGGCGCTAGTGGGCGCGCATACAACGAGCCAGCAAACGACTGTCGACCCGCAGCGGGCTTTAGATCCCCAAGACTCGACTCCCGGAGTATGGGATACTTTGTACTACGGACAAACTCTGTCGCAGAACCCGCCACCCAGAGTTTTCCGGTTCCAGAGCGATCTGAACTTGGCAGCTCATGAGCAGACCAGCGGCGATTTCCAGGCATTCGCCGGACGAAACGGGCAAGCGTTATGGAACAGGGTAAGTAAGAACAAGAAAGGGAATGGTGTCTGTGTGTGTATGCGTGTGTATGCGTGTGTGTGTTATGGGGGAGGAGGGAATATTGAAGAGAGAATTCTTCGCCCAAATAACCTCTATTGGGCTGTTCTCCTCCTCTTCTGGCTAGCTATCTGCTGATCGCTCGCTTGCCCGTCGACGTAAAGTACAAGCTCAAGGCGAAAAACCACTTTGCTGCGAGAGGCCTAAATCGCACGACTTACATTACTAACTTGAGATCTTTCACATGCAGGATTACGCACGAGAGTATGTACGCCTCTCCCTTTTGGGAGTCAACAACATCAACGATCTTCAGGAATGCACCAAAGTCCTCCCTCAGCCTATCAGGGGCAATAGCAGACCCCGTCCTAGCTCTGGTAACTCTCCGGCCGCGAGCACTCGTCCCAAGTCTGGCGCTACCGACTCCAACTTTGGTCTAGACTCTATTTCTTCGCCTTCTAATCTGGAGTGGACGCCCCCCGACCAAGCCCAGGTTGACAAGTGGCTGCAGACAGTTGGCCGAAGCGGCTCGAACAACAATGTTGGCCAGATGCTGGCGGCAGGCCAGACGGTAACGAACCTTTGAGAGTAAGTGGACGATTGGATGAGAGGGAACAAGGAGAGGAGAGATGGCGTGGGTAAGAGACAACTCCTCTAGGACGTTGTGTGTTGTTTTCATCAAGCCACGACTGAAGATTCTGGTCCCAGATGGGCGTGTCTTGCGAAAGTCTGGCAAGGGCCTGGCAAGGGAAGGGATCGGCTTTATCAAGCGATGGGTTCTATGGAAGGAAGAGGAAACAGGAGGGACTAATACCGGTTTACTACTATAGGAGGAAAGCATAGTGCTTGGTTTAAGCCTATGGAGAGAAGGCTAATCTCTGTACAGTAATGTCTAAGAATCTAAGCTATGTATATACAATAATATATCGTACATAGGTACATAATTACAGCACATAGAATAGGAACGCATAACTCATACACAGAACACGTCATACAGCACAGCGAGAGCACATGTAGCCGCATCTACAGCAAGGATCTTTATTATCGCAAAGACACAAGACCTTGGTCGTCTGACTGCATGTCCGATGTAAGCGGATGTTCTATATTCGCCAGTCTTAAATTACTCAGCGCGAAAGGGACTCATATCCAAGTCAGTTTAGCCATGTTAAACATAACGGCCGGAGACGGCCAAATATAAGTTTCCACAGAGGCCTAGGAAAAAGGGAGAGAGAGTCTTAAGACAAAGAAACCCCAAAGGAGACTGGATCTAGCCATACTGGAATAAAACAGGCGAAAGAACCGAAAGAAACGCAATAGCCAAGTACTAATTAAGCTTGAAGGTGCTTAACTGTCGGACATCATGCGCAACACAGAACGCGCTCTGATAATAAGCGGGATTGACACAGGGAATCCTAGTAGGGCTCAAAGCCAGAGTTAGTGAAGAGAAAGAACATGAATGCAAATGGTAGCGTGTCAGACGCAAAGAAGGACCCAAGCCTGCGGGAAGTTCGAAGACAAAGTACTACTAGCACTAAATAATACAGGAGGCCTATCTTCCCTAGGGTGACAGGGTGGCAATGAATAGTGTGTGGTGCGCGATACAAAGAGGTGACAGGATGAGAATGATCTTTTGCAAGGTGGCGTTGCATGTGCAGTAGTCCTTTATAGCCGAAAAGAACCAAAGCAGCAAGAGACGTGCACTAATGCGCCCTTTTTTGGTATTCCTCTTCCTCACCCCGGCCCTGAAATACAGGGCCAAATGTAACAAAGCGCACTAACTTGGCATTGCACTCCCTATCAGGATGGCATTTCTTATGTGATACTTCTCTATCGTTTTCTTTCAGACGTGACTTGGTACAAGCTCTTTAGGGATCGAGTCACATATGATTTAGGTCATTTCACTCTGATGCTTGCTTTTTATTTCCCATTCATGAGCTAAGAACAATGCGTAGATCAGCAGGCTAGTGAATGAATGAATGAATGGGTGTGGACACATGAATGGGCTAATGAAGGAGTGTATATGAGTTGTATCCGCTTTGCAATCAACTTATCGCTTTACAGCTAGACTCGATACTCGATAGCCTCGAGCCAATGGCTTCTATTCCCACGGCCCCGGAATAACGCCCAAGTGTTCACTACGACTGTATCAACTTCCTTTCTGCTTGAATGGGAAGTGAGTTGGTTGAGTTCTGAAGCGTAAGAAAGCAAGAGACAAAAGAAAACGGCAAGATATCTAAGACAGCCAAGACGAGAACTAAGAATGCCGTCAATGGCACACAAGACCCTCAGTGCAGAGGGCTATCCTCTTAGAGACCCAACTAGCCCGGTCTTGTCAACTGTCCTTTTTTCTTGTCTCGCTGGTTGCCCTCCGGGACTTCCTTCCTACCACAGTGAAATGCATGTGTGCTAGCCGTACACCAAACCGAAGACATAGGTATTTGCATTTTCCTTTCTAAGATCCCCCCATCAACCTGCTTTTGTCGAAATGTCTGGCTCTCCAAGAGATTGGGATGTATATATGGGGGAGGCTTCCCGCTATGTTGCTATTGCCCAGTCCAAGAGATGCTGTTCAGTCAGAGTCCTCTACTAGATCATCTTCATTCCCTCCTTCTCTTCTTTCTCGATACTTTAGTTTAATATCTATTTCCGCTGTCTCTATTTTCTATTATCTTCCCATCGTCCCTGTTCCCTTGCCAGCTCCCCGCTGTATCTCACTTTAACCTCGAACACCTACTCACCCGTCCATCTCTATCCTACCCGTGCAACTATGGCGCCTCTTATTCTACGCCCTGACCTCCCCCTCATCTTCCCCTCCAGCCTTGAAGGCTTCGACAAACCTGCTTCTGTCTTCATAAAAGACCATGGCCTGGACAGGCTTGCGGGGATTGCCAGTGGGTCAGTCGTCTTTGACACTTCTGATCGTATCCTGCTGCTCCAGCGTGCTGCCCATGACTCCCAGCCAGGAAAATGGGAGTCTCCCGGCGGTGGTGTTGAAGCCAGCGACCAGTCAGTTCTGTACGCCAGTGCGCGTGAACTCTGGGAAGAAGCTGGCCTAGTTGGCACACGCATTGTCCGCGTTGTTCCCGTACACGAACGCGGTGCAAATTCTGCCCTGCCTGGGCTCACTTCTAGCCTGTTCCCCGATGGCGACGCTGACTGGGAGTTCCAGAACGTCGCCTCCTACTTTGCCAACCGCTCCGGCTCCAAGATTTTCTGTGCCTTTGCCTTCCAGTTCGCCGACGTCGAGCCTGGCACGCAAGTCACCTTGGACTCCAACGAGCATCAGGACTTCAAGTGGGTGACGGAGGAGGAAATGCTAAATGAGCGCATGGAGGATGGATTTGAGATCCCTATTGCCGGCCGCAACATGAAGGATATGCTAAAACAGGCATTCAAGATTCGCCGTGAATCAGACGAGACACAGGACAGGTCGTGGGGCAAGAAGAAAGAGGCGGCATGCGTTTCAAAATCGCTAGGCCATGCGTACATGATCTCAGCTTAGCATCTTCTAGTGGTGTTTTTGTCTGCTGCTTTTTTTCTAAAATTTCATCACCCAAGATTAAGACGGTTGTCGGCGGTGTTGTTAGTGGTGTGGTTGTGGTTGGTGTTACCATTGGTTGTGTATCCCTGTTATTCAATACAAGACGCTTTATTTTGATCACTTGGGCTCTTTTTCGCCTTTTCGTTTTTCCCTTGGAATCTAATGTTAAAGAATGAAATTAAAAATTAAGTTTTCAATGGCTTCAGTACGTGCAGAACGACCCCAAGTTCAACTCAGACTACAAGAGTACATCGATACATAGGACTCGATAGCCCCACAATATATAGCTCCATAAATAGCAACAGGCTGTCAGGATATACCCCCACTATTTCTCAAAGCTCCGTCTTTCTAAGCCCTAACCCTAGAGGCTCATGGGGATCCTAAAAAAAAAGCCTCCGGCGCTATCCTCGTCGTACGTAAATCTCGGCTACAGGGTCGCCATGGCCTTCAACACACACCCACTCGCCCATGCCGTAGCTAGCCGGAGCGACCCTAACGCCTCGGCCACCACCACCAATGACGAGATTCCCTGGTCGGTAGTTCAGATCCTGCTGCATGCGACGTATGACACTGCCGTGGATGCGTGAGTTTCGCGGCATATCGCGAGTCTCTCCGCGCGGAAGAGGCCAGCGGATAGGCTTCCACGTCCCGTCGCTCTGTAGATCCATGCGACGGAACGGCAAGTACTCCATGATACGCCAGCTGAGTGTAGCGCCAAACGATAGACCGCCGCCAAACACAAGCGAGTCGTGGATGACATTGGTCTCAGCCTTGTGCAGAATATCATGGAATTTGGCACGTGGGTCGCCCGACTCATCGGCTGCGCCAGAGATATCTCGGCTTGGAGGGGTTTTCTCTGTCGCCAGCGACCCCGTGCTGCTGCGTGCTACTTCCACCTGAATATCCGGGATTGCCTCCGCCTCCGCGCGCTCCGGGTCGATATCCTTGAGCGCTGCTGCGCAGCCCGTGGCAATCACCTTGTCGACATCAAAACGCAGGCCGGCACGACTAGCCTCACGAACCATCCAGGTCAATGGCACGTGGCTGATATTCATACAACCAGGACGGTCAACATCCCAACCACCGCCAACATCTCCATGGCCACCAGAAAACCACACCTCATCGATATCCTGCTTGGCGTCATCCTCCGAGTCATAGCCGTCAAATTCAGTCGGAGGGACGGGCCCGCCGACAGCTGAAATTCGTGACATGGCGGATCCGGCCGCACTAGCAGCACGTGATCGCGATCGCGAAGGGCAGCGATAGCGCTCATAGTGAGAGTGGGGGCGGCTGCGTCCACGCGAGGATTCGCCCGCCGGCGCAGAATTGGCAGAGGCATCCGCTTTGGACGCCTCCTTAGCACCTGTCCTGGCAGCGCTGGAGGACCGGCGGTGCGATTTTTTGGGGGCAGAATCTGCGGCATTCTCGATATCATCGTCGATGCCATCTTCATCTTCATCGTTGCTCCCAGCTTGGTAGATCAGGTCCTGGCGGAACTTGGCCCGGCGTTCGTCAATGCTCACAGCATGGCGAATTACTTTGGCTTTGGAACGTGCTGTGTATGGGAATTTACTTCGCTGCATCCAGGCGGTCTCAAAGCGCGGAACACTATTAACAGTGTCAAATAGACCAAGAAAGCGAATCCGGCGCACCGGACGCGAAAAGGTCTCGCGGAAGCCCTTCATGAAGTCGTACATCTTGTGCTTGTTTTCAGCCGCACGCTTCCCAGTATCGCCACTACGGCACTGCCACTGCGAGAACGTCTTCCAGGCAAAGTATATCATCTCCTCGTTTCCATGTGATAGCAAACCGACCATGTCCAGCATCTCCGACAAGAAACGTGCAATATAGGCGCCCCGCGAAAACCCAAAAATGTAGATCTCGTCGCCGTGATTGTAGTAACGCATCAGGAAGCGGTAGCCGCCAACTACGTGCTGATCAAAAGACGAGCCAATAGCCGAGTCTTTGGCCTTCTGGATCCATGCTTTGCAGCGCTCGCGGATTCCAGTGTGGCTGAGGTCGTCGGTCTGCACATACGTGCCAATGCCAGCTGTTGCGAGGTCAGGTCAGTCGTCGGTATCTCTAAAGGGAGGAGGAGACTTCACGGATGGGACATGAGCAAACATACGCTGGTAGTAATGGAACTGGTCATGAGCTGTACGATCCAACATGCGGAATAGCTTGAGAATGTTGCTGTCGCTATCGTCGCCGTGGAATTTATTACCGGTGCCGTCAAAGCAAAGAACCAACTTCCTGGGCACATGAATCTGCTGCGGGACGTTGTGTGGCCCGAGGTCAGGGAATTCCACATTTACCTGTGGGTTCTCCGAGGGATGGACAGTCACTGGGGCCGGGGTGGGTGTAGACAAGGCAGGAGTCGAAGAGCTAGTAACAGGCGTTCCTGTCTGTGAATGGATGCTTTCTGGCGTGAGCTCCTTGAAATGAATGTGCGGCTGCGTGGGAGGCCGCGGCTGACTTTGATCGTGCGAGGTAGCCATATTCATAGCCGCACCCGGCGAAAGCAGGTTCTGGGCCATGATAACAGTAAGGGAAGAAAGGGAGGACAGCGGTCAACAGATCACTAAAACTATATGTTGGTATCACTGCTTAGGCCCTGTGAACCTATGAATAGAGCAGACATAGGCATACACATCAACAAATAGAAGCAAATAATTGAAGAGAAAAGACGGAAAATACAAAAAGAAAAATAGAGAGAGAGAGAGAACACGACCTCTCGCATGCCCATCCGTCCACCAACGTCGGGGAATGTTATTCTTCTTATATTTCTTTAGCCAGGCTTCTTGTTGTCTTAGGTGGGCAAACTTGTCAGTCCCTCTGTTCCCTTTCCTTCTTCTTTTCTCTCCAATATGCAACCAGCCAGCCATCAGGCGACACATACACACACTAGTAACCAGTTACAGGCCCAGGCCGTGCTCTCTTGTTTTCCTTGCCCGCCCTGTGTGCCCGTTCTTTTTGTTTTTGTTTTTTTCGTGTCTCTCTTTTCTAGATCTTCCCTTTCCGCTCTTGATCTCCCCATGCTGCTGCTTCTTTTAGAAAGCGTGTCTTTGTTCCCCTTCCTTCTTGTTGATCTGGGTTCCTCCACCTCCTTCTTCTTCCTTTTCTTCCTACCCCTCCTCAACCAACCGCCAGGCTCAGCTTTGCCCCCGTCACATGGAGGTCAAGGGCTTCACAAGATAAGCCCATAACAGGAAGTCTTCTCGGGAAATCAGTGTTTCTCGCTGTGTGGCAGCAGGTAGTCAGTATCGAGCGCGCTCTTGTCGATCGGCCGATTATTTATCTCTCGTTTTCTGCGGGCATTGATTTTCACAGTTTCCTATTTCTCTCAGTCTGGCCTGCTGCTGCTTAGCACCGCCCTGTGTACTACTACTATTTTGCCTTGGATTCTTTGCTAGAGAGCTGGCTGGCTGGCTGGCTGGCTGGCTCCAGATCAGGCCCGTTCCATATAGAAAATCCTCCCGTTTGGAGTTTGGTGCCGCACCGTTTTGATGTGACGTTGGCGTGCAGATAAGAACGGCTGAAAGTAGAGCAATTGTACCGGTAACGGTGGTCTGGCCTTGGCCTCGCCTAGCCTGCATTTCTCACATCCTCACTCTTTCTCGCTTCTTCCCTTCCTCTCTTTATCTCTCTCTCTCTCTCTCTCTCTCTTGCTCTCTTCTCTCTCTCCCACTCTTCATCCTTCCTCCTCTGCACTTTGCTCCTTTCCTCCCTTGACCCTCGGAATGGTTTTCAAACAGCCACAGCTTACCCTTGAGCCTCCTGTTGTCTCTCCCACTCATGTTTCGGGAAAGCTGATAGACCTGTTGGTTTTCACAGGTTAACGAGGCTTTTGAGCCCTTAAACTCTTGAGCATGGCTGTTTCTCAAGGGAGTGTATGTTTTCAACGTTTTAAACTTGACATGCCAATGCTTGTCTCCATTGTCGTTCTCTGCTTTCTAGGCCGCCTATTTCTCCCTGCCGTCCAAAACCAGAAATTCTCCGTAGCCAAGTCTATCTGGTGCACTTTTCTCTCTCGCCCATCTCTCAGCGTTGCTCTCTTACTAATCGACCCGTCCTTGCTCTCCAGCCTTCCCTCCTCTCCAACAACCCCCAAGGATCCCTTGTTTTATTATGATCTGCGTCTTATACAGTAACGCGGCAAGTTTTGGACTGTTCTTTTGCTGATTTCTTGTTTCTATATCGCTTTCATTCAACCCATGGAATTTCCTGTTATTCCCTTTGTTTCTTTTTTTTGATTTGGGGGGCGTCACCTCCATCCATGCGAGGGGCCAGCCGCCCAATCAACTTGTTCCTCAGCCCTTTATCCTTTGTCCCACTAACCAATAGCGTTGCATACATTGCTTTGAATCACTTCTACATGCTTAACCTGACACCTTTAACTAAAACTATAACAGAAGAGGAGGAGGAGGCTTGAGGTCTAAACTGCCGTCTGGGCTAAAATTAGGGTTACAGCGCCATTGTTATCAAGTGCCGAAGTTTGGTTGCAGCAATGAAGGCAAAAAACAAAAAGACTTGGTCCCAATACCAATCCCATGCTCTCCCTTTGGCGTTCTTCGCCCCACCACCAATCTCATGTTATTGATCTGGCCTGCTGTTATTGCTCCTGTATTATTTTCCCCAGACACAAATAATTAACATTGGGTGTCTTTTCTTGTGCTACGTAGTCGCCTTACCATAATTAGCGTCCAGGAATGTAGTCAGGCTTGTCTGTCTCGCTTTGCCTCCTGTCTGTATTGGCCTCTGTGCTTGTCCTTTCTTGCTTGTGCTTCTTCCTCTATTATTACGCCGGCCTGCTAAGCTCTGCTGCGCTTTTCTTGCTGCGGGCTGTGGCGACTTGCTAGCCCGGGAAGGAGCAAGACTCGGCCCGCGCACCTGCCTCGTCCTGATCAAAGAACCAAGTTAGAGAACAGGGCAACTACCCCCTTCTCGCCTCCAAAAAAAATCGCTATCCTATCGAACAACAGCCAACTCGCCCTTTTTTCTCCACTTGCATTTTTTTCTGTTCTGATAAAAAACGGCAATCCAGTACAGAAGGCAGTCGTGTGAGGAGCCCGAGGACAGGCCAACACAAGTAATAAGTCGTGCGAGAGGAAGGTGGGAACGGGCCCTCAACTGAAAGGGGCAATTACAGCCAAAATAACCCCCGACCTCAACCTCTGCTTTTCCAAGGACCGCATCGCTGTGGCAAGGCCATATTGCGTCATGACACCTTGGTTGTTGACCTGTTGGTCTCAGTTTCGTTTGCAGTCAGCTGCGAGTCCTATCCTATTAGGTGTCAGTCAAGCTCTAGACCTCTCAGCACAATTTGCGCCCCCCAGGAAAATTGCAGAAGAAAAAAAGAGCAATTTATGTCATACAGCTAGACATGAAAAAAAAAAAAAAAAAAGAACAGCTTACCCCGCTCTATCAACCTGGACTGTAGTATCAAAGACTCCAAACTTTACTTGGGCCAATGCGTGAGTTAGGGACTGCACGTACTTGCAGAAACTCGCCCGTTGACCAAGTTGTGTTTCTCTGGCTGATTGGTCACTCGGCCTCTCTCCATGGCGCATTTGTCGTCCGATGATCTGGGTCTCGAACTGCTGCGTCTGATTCAAGGAAAAGTAGTATTTTTTTATTGGCTTAGTATGCCACAAAGTGCAAACATCATACTTAACTGGGCCATGGCATACTAGTTCAGGAAACACTAGGGTATAGAGCACCTCTTAGGGTTAAACATGACTACACAGTGTGACCTACGGCGATATGCACTGCTATAACACATAAAATAGGCCCACGCATAGTGCGCAACAACTGCCATGAAAAGCGGTCGAGGCACGTCTTCAGCTCCGGGCAGAAAGTCCCCCAGTGCTATTTTCTTAGACCCTTAATTAAGGTCGCTGACTGGTCTAGCCAGTCGGGGCGCAGCAAAAGATCCGGAAGGGAAGCAAGCATATTCTTTTTGCCGTGTGTTCAAGCCTCTTCCGACCCGAGGCACGGCGAGAACTAGGTTTGTTTGTATTAGTTTCTGATGCTTATGGCATAGGTGGAATTCTATTTTCTGGAGGAGATTTTTTCTTACTGGTACTTTGCATCAAATAGGAAGTCGATGGTATTTTATAGCAATTTCTTTCTGTAGTTGTCTGGGCCTCTCCCTTCCTCCTTGTTTCCCGCTCTCCGCACACCGGCACTCCTAAACGAGCGAAACTTTTCGTCATGGGGCTATTTTCTCTTCTTTTCTGGCTTGGCTTTGAGTCACGGACGGAAAAGATGAGGCTCAGGTGGTCGTGCTCGGCAAGGATGGATCCATGTCGCTGAAGTGTGGAGGGGAAGAGACAAAGTTGGTGGTTAGTCTAGCTTAGAATCTTTTTTTTTTCCCTCGTTATTTTCTTTTTCAGTCATGAGTGCTAGTGATGATGTGGTTTGAGAGGAGAAGCCTCAAAGCCTAGTAAAAAAAAAAAAAGAGGAAAAAAACAGCAAGAGAGCATTGGTTGGGTGGGATGACGCGGTAGCACCATTTACAATGCATGTTGATGTATGTACGACACCGTCATATCAACCCACACAACGCCAGCCAGCAAGGAAGAAAAGGTTCAGCAGACCTGATCCACGTGCATGAATGACAGAAAAGATTTTTTTACACGCCCTTGAGGGGGAAGGAAATACCTGGGCGAGATGAATGGGATTTTATACTGTCGTTGTACCGGAAGTCCGGCTTTCCCTTCACCGCTACGGAGGGAGGCTTATGTTACTGGTCTTGGGTGTTCCTTTCCGACACAGCCAAATTTCCACTGTGGCTTTGATCTCGATTGTTGTGCGTTGTTGTTTTGTTTGCTTGCTGGGTCACACCACTTTATCTCCCTCCCCTTTGTTCCAGGCTCTTATTTAGAAGTCGGGGGATTTTTCCTTGTGCCAAGCAAACCTCCAAATAAAACACAGTAGTACACAACGTGGACCACAACAACCTCTAACAAATGCTAGACTCGCCCACTCCGAACTGTTCGCTCTTGGTCCTTCTCTCATACCTCTCCAAATACTTTCCTTTTGCCTTGTTTACTGACAGCAAATGTGTCTCTCCAAACGAGGAGCGCGGAATCCCTTGCCGGTAGTGTAATGCTTAACTTTTTGAATCCCCTATCAAGGCAAAAAAAAAAAAAACAGAAGAGACGCAGAGACCCAACCAAGGCTAGAGCTAGGGGAGGAAGGGATGGGCAGATGGAGGAGTTTCCTGACTCTTACCTTAAGGGCGCCCGCCATGACCACCGAGCGGGTTGTGCGTGCGTGCGGTGTCTTTTTTTTTTATTTTTCTTGCCCTTCATTTTGTAGAGGTACGGCCGAGGCATGAGCCAAGTAAGCGCGGTAGTATTGCGATTTCTTTTTGTTATTGCCGTGTCTTCTCACTACTTCCCCCTTTTTCTTTAGGGTTTTTCCTTCTCTCTTTACATTTATATCTTCGAAGTAAGCCGAGAAATAAGAGAAATACATACAACAAGTATCTCCAAAAACAAGACCAGAAACACCCAAAATATAACCGGTCAGTCGGTCGGACTTGTATTCCGTAGCAAACTGTCGGGTCAGCTAGAGAAGACTAAAGAAAGAGCAGTAACAAGTTGGTCAAACAAGAAAGGTGATTACTCTTTTTGGCTAAGATCATCCCTTGTTTACAGAGGAGGGGGAAGTTACGCTGGAACTCTAACACATTTGCTCCTATTTTTGATGAAAGCGTAGAGGCAGCTGCGGATTTGGTCTGTGACTTTTGTTCATTGCCACTTTCCACTTTCCACTTTCCACTTGCTCACTTTCCTGCCCTGCCGCGCTGTGCGCCTGTGTCGCTCCGACCTCGAACCAGTGGTACTTTCCTAATAACTGGCACTTCTGGCAACTTTGGTACCTGATCAGGCGAAGTAGTTGCCGATTTTGCCCAGAGCGCCTCCCCCGATATATGACTTGTGATATAATTCTTTTTTTTTTCTTTTAAATAAATGCTTTCCTCCTATTTTCCTGGCCATGTTCATGCCATGCCTTTAATTCTCTTTACTTCTTTCGTTTTTACAAATTCTCACAAATCGCCAAATCTTGGCATCTCACTTTCCTACGTACTTCGCCCCTACTAGGTGAACGAAATCCTCTCCCCAGCTCACCCTAAAGCCTTGACTTTATCTTTATTTTTATTCTTCTATTCTCTATATTTACTGTCTTATTTTTTACTCTTTACCTTTTTTTATCTCCCGCGCATTAATTGTTTATAGTGATCATTCTTCTCAGTATCATTTTTTTTTTCTCTACATTTCTTTTTTTTTTTTTTTCCCAGTTCCTTTTTCCCTTTTTCTTCTCAACATTACTTTGTTACCCGTTCCTTTTAAACGGTTTTCGTCTTTGTTGTTTTCACGACATTATTTTTTTGGGCTTCTTAGAGTGTGTGACATCATTCTCTGTTTTTTGTTAGTCTTTGTTCCTTGGCTTAATCCCCCCCGTTACTCGAATATCCGGCTCGGTACTTGGTATCTTTTATCCTATATAGCCCTTTTCGAAGATCACGGCGAACGAATATCTGGCCCCTAGGTCTCTGGCTTTTTTTTTTCTTTCTTACTTCCCGCCCCTTTCGCCCGGCCCAAGACTCCCTCAAACTATGGCCGACGTATCTGCCAAGCCCATTACTTCCGGGGGCGGAATGACGGTCTCTATCATGTTAGCCGAGCCCAACCTCTTCTTGACCGGATTCGATCACCACGGACGGCGCAGGGGCCGGCGTAGTGAGCCGGGCTCAGCCTTTCTACGTGGCACCCTCAAGCTGGAGCTTTCGCGCTCTGTCAAGATCAAAGAAATTAACCTGCGGCTTAACGGCAAGGGCCGGATTGACTGGCCCGGGGCTGCCGGAGTGCCCATAAAGGGTCGCCGACGCGACCATGAACTGCTCAACTCGCTTTCACAGGAGCTCAAGTTCTTCGATATCGCCTCAAAGTCGTGGGAGACTGAGTACGGCACCCTCTGCACTTTTACATTAGCTGGCGACTCCCATAATACCCTTTCCGACATGCGCCGTCTTTCCCGCCCCCGACAAAACTCGTTTCTCAGCCCTGATTCCGCTTCCGCAATATCTGTTAGCTCCAGCTCAAATCGCTCTTGTAAAGAGGGCCGCCGCCTCAGTTTAGTGCATCGTGCGCGATCACGGAGCGTCGGCAAGTCAGAAACATCTTCGACATCCTCCCAAGACCATGTACACAAGGACTATAAACGATTCCCAGCTGGCGTCTACGAATACACTTTCGAAATTCCCGTCGATTACCGCTACTGCGAGACGGTCAACCTGCCGGCTGGTTATCTCACATGGCGTCTTAGTACCGAGATCGTACGACCAGGGCCCTTCAAGCCCAACCTTCACGGTTACCGCGACATTTCCATTATTCGCCTACCTGACATGATGTCATTAGAAATTACAGAACCTGTGGCCATTCGAAAATGCTGGGAAGACCAACTGTACTATGAAATGGTGCTCTCGGGTCGCACATTTCCGATTGGTTCTCGTTTGCCCATCATGCTCAAGCTCCAACCATTGGACAAACGGGTACAGCTGCTTAAAGTGCGTGTGTATATTTCCGAGTCCATTGAATACATATCCAAGTACCTCGACCCACATACCGGCACTGTCGTCAAGCGCAAGGATCCAAAACGCATGTTCTGTGTGTTTGAAAAGGTGGCCGGGCACGAAGTCGACAATTCTCGTTTCCCGGGATCGACGTTGACGTACCGCCGGGGTGGTGAGGTCGATGATGAAGCCCGCCAAATACACCGTACTGTAGCATCAGAACGTGGAACCATGCCCGAGAACTACGATGCAGTGCACTTTCGCAATCGCGTGTCTAATATGTTGGGCGAGCTCGACCTGGGGCTAGAGGAGTTGTGGGAGGATACGGAGCTGGATCTTAACGTACAGATTCCTACGTGTCAGATGATGGCACGCAAGTCAGAGCTGCAAGTACATCCGGACGTGAGCTGGACACGCTTTACAGTGCAGCATTGGGTGCGGGTAAGTTTTCTTTTCCTCCCTGCACATCTTCCCTTCTCCTTGTAGCCTTCATTAACGTATTATTTGTTTGCAGGTTGTTCTCAGAGTCGCCAAACGTGACGACGTCAAGCCGGCTTCCTACAAAAACCAGTATGAAATCACCATTGAGTCGCCGATCATGATACTCAACTGCCGCAACAACGAGATGACACTGCCGCAATATTCGTCAGTCGACAGCAATGGTGGCACAACCTCTCAGCCCCACCGTCAATGTGGATGTCCCGATGCCCCGCTTACATCCTTCCCGCGATCTACATCACCTTTGACACTCCCAGGCATGTCTCCCAAGACTCTGGTGGTGACGCAAGTAGAGCCTATATCAGGGGATAATCTTGACCTTGGCGCTGGCAACGCGCCGCCTGAGCTTGAGCCGGAGCTCGAGCTTTCCCCGCCTAGCCGTGGAATCAACCGTGTGCCGTCGTATCAACCACGGGCTTTCACCGACCTAACCATTGATACGAGTCTGGACTTACCAACACCATACGACGATGATATCAACGAGGAGAACGGACTCTCTAGACCACCACAATATGACGTGGTGGTTGGCACACCTAGCGTCGACGGTCTAGCTGACTACTTTTCCCGGCTCGAGACGTATGAGGACAATGCCGCACACAGCATGGGTGGAGGTGGCCGGTCGTGCAATTCTGCGGAATACGATAGCGACGATAGCGGCGATGCACCGCTGCGTCTTGTTAATCGTGGAGGCAGAGTTAATGTGCGCAATCCAATGTGTCCGGTGCTTCTGCGCGCACCGAGCCGAAGCATGGACATGCAAAGACCAGCATTGGAAGCAATCATGGGACGGCCAGGACGGCTAGGGCGGAGATGAACAATGTGTGTAGAGGACATTGTGGCGCTCATGTGTGTATGACGCCAGAACGCCAACCAGCGGAGAAGACTAGGGTTTTTCCCACGCGTATTTTCGGACAAATTCACCGAGAAATGTATGGTCCTAGTAAATGTACATTATAATTTGAGGGAATATCATGAATAAATTGGACAAGCAATAGAAATGAAACTTAGTGACGCACAAGGAGAAATCTCAAAAACAACAAGTCCGTTCCGGAGTGACTGAACTGGAATGATTACTCATCCAACACCCATGCAAGTCATGCCCCGTCCAAATTGCAGGTTTCAAGGGGCGTGTCATAGAAAGTTCTTTGGAACAAGGAACTTGGTTTTAGGAGTTGCCAAGGTACTGTTTCAATGGAAAATATAAAGGCCAAAAAGTAGGCAAAAAAAATAATTTGCATATATTTAGAGAGAGATAAAAGGCAACAAGGACAAAGGCTGGGTAAAGGCAAGACCTGATGTCTTATTAGGCTCATACTATGGCTTGCTATATGACTGCCTCATAGCACTCTTAGCCTGGGCGTTAGCGATATATGGTTGTAATATAGTGTCTCAGAAAGCCAGAGATGCCCCACAAAAATGGGGGCTCTGTATAGTATTACCCATAATATCCAGATCAAGATGGAGGCGAGTGGGGCTGTCTGGAGTTAGGAGCTGTCAGGGGTAACTTCCAGCAGCATCAGATGAAATTAAGCGCTGTTAGGAGCTTTGTTACGACAGTCTCAGGCAGAGTATAGCGAAAGTCAGGGATAGGTTGGCCTAGAGATGGGAAACAAATACTACACTTTTAGGGAGTAGTGCAGCCTGATCTCTAGCATACAGTGGGATTGTATGAAATACAGCGCTATGATACTGAGATCCTAGCTCTAACAATATCGGCCATCCGGCGATCGAATTGCCTCCAGCCAAGGCCAAATTGGTTTGAAAATTGCAAGTCCACCGTCCAATCTGTTTCACCATTCCCACATCCCAAGTCCAGAATAGTAACACAGGGGCTGGTGGTGGATCATGAGCAACGATATGATGTGAGCGAGTCCCGTGTTTCGGCTGCGGGCTGAGTGACTTGGCTTGGGGATTGATCCTATCTTCCTAGAATAACCTGCTGGCTGGAAGCCTATTGAGGAGGAGTGAGCAAGGGGGGGCGGCTTGTTATGAACTGCTCTTGTTATGGGATGGTGGTTCCTGTTGGCGTCTCGCTGTATAAAGCCTGCCATCGTCCGCTTCCCTTTGCCGTAGTTCTTGCAACTCTTGATACTTTGCAAGGTGCAATGGACTGGAACCATTTTCTCTGAGACTACTTCGCTTTCTTTTCTACATTCTTTTCTTTTTGCTGTATTGACTGGCTCATTTACATTCTTTCATAACATTCATTTTCTATCGTTCTTATTTCCTTTCTCTTCTATCTTCACTCATTCACTCAATTCAGTCTCTGTTATCCCATCCCGTCTCGCCCATCATGCGCTTCACTGCTTCTACTCTTCTCATGGCCTCTACGGCCATGGCCGCCTCTAACCTCGGAGGCCTCAACCAGTTGGCCAAGGCCGCCGGCAAGATGTACTTCGGTACTGCTACTGACAACAGTGAGCTGACTGACACCGCATTTGTCGAAATGCTCAAGGACCCCGAAATGTGGGGTGCTCTGACTCCCGGCAACACCCAGAAATGGCAATACACCGAGAAGACCCAGGGTGTCTTCACCTTCGCGGACGGTGATGTCATTGCTGATCTGGCTGCCAGCCAAAACATGCTGCTCCGCTGCCACACGCTCGTCTGGTACTCTCAGCTGCCCCAGTGGGTCACTTCAGGCACTTGGACCAAGGACACACTGACCAAGGTCATGGAGACTCACATTACCAACGAGGTTAAGCACTACCAGGGCAAGTGCTACTCGTGGGACGTTGTTAACGAGGCCCTCGAGGAGAACGGTACCTTCCGTGACAATGTCTTCCACAAGAACATTGGCGAGGAGTACATCCCTCTGGCCTTCCAGTACGCTGCTGCCGCGGACTCTACCGCTAAGCTGTACTACAACGACTACAACATCGAGACCTCGGGTGCCAAAGCCAAGGCTGCTGTCTCTATTGTCGAGAGCGTCAAGGCCGCTGGTGCCCCCATCCACGGTGTTGGTCTTCAGGCCCATCTGATTGTTGGCCAGGTCTCCCCTAAGGCCTCGTATGTCGAAACCCTCCAGAGCTTCCTAGACGCTGGTGTTGAGGAGGTTGCCTACACCGAGCTGGACATCCGCCACTCTAGCCTCCCCCCCTCTGACAGTGCCCTGGCGAAGCAGGGTGATGACTACGCTGCCGTTGTCGGTGCCTGCATGGACGTTGCCAAGTGCATTGGCGTGACCATCTGGGGTTTCACTGACAAACACTCCTGGGTCCCTAACACCTTCAAGGGTGCTGGTGACGCTCTTCTGTTCGACAAGGAACTGCAGCCTAAGCCTGCCTACCACTCTGTCTCGGCCCTGCTAGCAGCCGCCGGTCCTAGCACCGCTATTACTGTCACTGCCACTGCCTCTGCTACCATGACTGCGGCTCAGATCCAGGCTGCTACTCCTAATCCTAACTCTGAGGAAGAGACCTGCGAGGCTGATGACGACAATGAGACTACTCCTAGCTCTTCTAGTGGCGCCCAAGGCCCTGCTGCTACCAACCCCAGCACACCTGACGAAGATGACTCCTGCGACCCCGAAGATGAGGACCCCACTACTTCTAACACCCCCTCGACTCCTGGCTCCCAGCCTTCCAGCAACCCTTCCACCCCGACCACCCCTGTTAGCACTCAGAATGAGGATGACACCTGCGATCCCGAGGAGGATGAACCTGCCTACAGCTCTACTCCCAACTCGGCTCCTAGCTCTGCCCCTAGCTCTGCCCGGCCCTCGTCTGCTGCCAGTGGTACCACTCCTCCCAGTTCTGCTCAGACCGGCTCTAACACTGGCTCGGGCGCCGCCGGTCAGTTCCAGCAGTGTGGTGGCACCGGCTACAGCGGCCCTACCGCTTGCGCTGCTGGATTCACTTGCACCGTCCAGAACGAGTATTACTCGCAGTGCTTGTAAGCATCAGGCGATGCGATTTCAGATGAAGAGAAATAGGGGACGTCCATTGTTCATACATACCAAATAACCTTAGAACCTGTCAATAGCAACTCAAGGTAGTACATATTAATATTGCCTAAGGAAAATTCAGTATTTCTGTGATACCGATGAATGTTTCAGAAGTGTTTTAGGTACCGGAGTAAAGTTGAGACAATGTGGGGCACGGGTACCTGAGTACCAAAGAACCAGAATGTGAATGTGGGTTATCTATCCTACCATACATATGTCTAGATTTGGTTCAAACCCTATAATTCAAGGAGGTGTATTTTAACCCTAGCGCCATTTTGCTGCACTCCTATACTATACTAGACCACCATTGTGGGGGGAAGTTGGTGATAGGGAAAGAGCAAAGCCAAAAGCCAAAGCCCACAGAAGCTGTAAAAGCCCTATCTGATCACGTGAGGTGCTCTCTACTCACGTGGGAAAATTTGTTCTGTTGCTGGGCCTGCTAATTTCCTCACCAAGTATCGTAACCCTTTTGATTGGGCTCTGTTGAATGATTGTCAAATTCCGCTGACAATTTCAACTCGCTAGCTGCCACGCGGCCAAACTGCTTCCGCTCTCAATGTTTCCCCGCTGCCCCGTTTCCTCTCCTCTCACTCGCGCTTCTTCGCTCCTCTTGTCTCCGTGCTATATTTTATCAGACCACACTGGGAAGTCGTATGTGATCTCTGGACTAACGTGAGTTCTAGAGCCATGCGGTTCTGGACCGAAAATCAATATTGTTCGTGGCGTCGGCCTTCTCTTGGACCCCTTTACTTTTGTCGAGTAAAATAGGATCTAGCCCTCTCGCTCTGCGTCGAGCCTGGAACCTGGTCTTGTGGTGGGGCTTTTCTGCTACCTCTTCAGCCCGGCTATAGAGATAGGGGGGCGGGGAGGCTTTCTTTCTCGTAGAGACCTTGGCTGATAGTGTAAAGTGTGGATCTCAGGAAGTGAAGAGGAAGAAGACAACAAGCGGCGCTCTGTTCCTTGGTCTCGGTTTCCTTTTCCTATCTAGCTCTTGGAATTGGCGTTCTTCTCTCCCCCTCCTCCCTTGTCTCCTTTTCTCCGAACTGTTTGTCGGCCAAATTGAGCTGTCAAAATGTCAGCGACAGGGGGTTTTGGGCAATCAGATCGCTGGGTGGTCAGTTCTCATTGCTTGTTTTCCATGTGGCTAGTCCTTATTGCTGGTCTTGGCACCAGAGGACATGAAGATTCTATCTGGCTGCACCTCCAGTTTAACCTGCACGCATACATTGCCATGTGCACTAATGCCACCAGGAAAGCTTCAATCTACGTCTGCCCGGGTTTCCACTCTCCAGCTCCAGCCTCAGAATGATGTGTTTAACCACTCATTTTGTAGACATCCTCTAACTCTCCTTTACTCCTGATGTCTGTCTTTGCTAGCGCATTTCGAATCTTTCAGCCTGTTTGGGGCTCTCCCTGGCTCTGGACCTAATCTTAAAACTTTAACCTCTAATCTTTTGCACACAACAGGCCTAGGCCCAGCCCGCCCACTAAAACATGGCTTGATTTTCCCTGGAAGAAGTCTATCTATCCCTACGGCTTGGATTCGATTTTCTTTTTCTTTCTTCTAGCGTCTCTATTCGCTCTACAAGGGAGTTCTTTTCTGACTTTACGGTGGCTGTGGCTACAGGATCAATAAAGCGATGAATACAACCAAGTTGGGATAGAAAGCCATGATGAACAAGGGATCATATCATCTAGCTTACTAGGGTCCTCTGCTGGCAGGGTCTTATATTTCATACCTTGCCTCATTGTGTTAGTGAAGCTTTTTCTTTCCCTCTTGGGTATAACAGCGAGAGAAAAAGAAAGAACTCATTCAGGAGATGAAAGAAGCTGAACATGATGACAGGATGCTTAGGCTGTCAGCCGGGGGTATTCTAGCCGAGTCCAAGAGGAGAAGATTGACCAGTAGCTCGTTGTTCTCACGAACATATATCTAGTCCACCCCATCTTCGTTGGATGTCTACTTGGGTCTTTCTTTCTCCAGCCAAGGCACCGTGTCCAAGGTCCTCTCTGTCCTCCCCTCTCTCTTCTACCCCTTCTCCCTTTCTCCCTTCCCTCCTCAGCCATTTGGCGGAGTTCTTTCTTGTATACTTTTTTTTATATTCCCCTTATTATTTTTGGTTGAATCCCTTAATTGTACCCTCCCGTCTTTCCTCCCTCCCCCCCCCCTCCCACCTCTACAGAGATCAAATAATCACATACCATCTTCCCCAAGATGGTCCGTGTTTCCGCTCTCGCCTTGGCGCTTAGCCTCTCCGGCCTCATTGCCGATGTCCAAGCTGCTCCGCATGGTGCTGAACCCATTTTGGATTTACGCGGTGAACAGCGTCGCGAGGTCTCATCCTCCTCATGTAAGGCAAAGCCCTCATCCCCTCCTGTCCATGATGGTGTCACCAGAAGTAGCAGCAACAGCCCCAACAACAGTAACAGTGGCCGTAATTACGGCGACAATGGCAATGCTAAAATGCATGGCAACAACAGCCCCAATCGTGGTAAAGGCCATCAAAGTTACACCAACAAAGAGCATGGCGGTAGCAGCCACCGATACGACAACGGTAGAGGCCCTACTAGAAACCAAGGCCCCGGCAATGGTAGATTTCCTGCCAGCAACAAGGGCCCTGGAAGTAGCAAAGGCCCCAAAGGCAGCAACGGTAACAGCCATGGTAAAGACAATGGTAAAGGCTATAACAATGGCAATGGAAACGGTAGTGGTCATGGTGTTGGCGTTGGTCATGTCACCACCACTGCAACTACCACTACAAGCAGCCATAGTGCTAGCAGTAGCAGCAGAAGCAGTACTAATCCTGGAAAGATCAGCGACAACTCTGTCCTTGTGTCTTCGTCATCAGTGCCATCTTCGGCTCCTGCTATGACATTGACTTCAACTCTAGCATCATCGAGGCCGGAGGCTTCGTCCCTGTCTTCTGTCATCTTCCAGGCTGTAACTTCTGCTTCGTCTTCTGCTTCAGTTCCAACTCAGCCCTCAAGCCATATTGTGACGTTGGCTCCGTCTTTCTCAAACTCTTCTATGGCCATGTCCTCATCTCATCCCAACTCTACTACTACCACTTCTCTTTTGAACTCTACGACGACCCTGTCTTCGTCGCCAACTTTATCTTCTTTCGTTTCTTTGGCTTCTACTTCTCTTTCTTCTTTTGGCGATTCTGCTGCCCCTTTTGTCACATTGTCTGAAACTTTAACTGCCTCCCTTGAGGCTTCTTCGTCTGATTTTTCTTCTTTTTCTTCTGTTGATATTTCTTCTATTCTTTCCACTATTTCTATCACATCTACCGATTCTTCCATTATCAATGCCCTTCCTACGGAGGCTGCCACTACCTCTACTGCGGCCACTACCGAGCCTACTGATTATGGCTCGGTTCATTCAGAAAGCAGCTCAGGTCTCGAGACTTTGATTGCTACTGATACTGTTGAAAGTACATCAACCGTGTATGGATCTGATATCACGGAGACATCTGCTGTCAAGACTACGGTTACGACCTCTAATTTGGCTACTATTGAGACTTCTACTACCAAGGCTTTGTCTGCTATCTCTGATTCCGTTACCGAGACTACTTCGGCTGCTGTCTCTACCTCTGTTGGTATCGAGACTTCTGCTACTGAGACCTCCTCTACCGAGGCATTGTCTACCATCTCTGATTCTGCTACCGAGACTACGTCAGCTGCTGTCTCTACCTCTGTTGGTATCGAGACTTCTGCTACTGAGACCTCCTCTACCAGCTATCTGTCTAATAGCTCGACCACCGCGTCTTCTGTTGATACTTCTACCACGGATATTTCAAGTGCCATCTATGCATTGGTGAACAACACTGCCACTTCGGGTGTTGGAGGCTCTGCTCCTATTTCTACCGCTGTTGAGACAGAGAGTCTCACTACGAGTAGCTCAGCTATTACAGAGTCCTCCATGGGTGCTGATGCATCCTCCACTCCGTATGATACCATCGCCAACCCGACAGCAGCTTTGTATACTACTTCTGTTGCTGCCAACATTTCTATTGCTGCCAATACCTCTGTTGCTGCCAATACTGCTGTTGCGACGACTACTTCTGCTGCTCTGTTTAGTAAGGACTGGCACATTGTTTGCCATTTACCGTATAGTGTTTGCTTGCTAACCTCAGTTCTCTAGCAACGGATAATGGCCTTACTTCTACCTCTGTGACTCTCTCCACCGAGACCAGCTCTTCATCTACTCTGGCCGCTACTACAACAAGCGTGGCTACCGTAACTTCTAGTATCACCACCACTTCATCTACCGTAACTAGCACCTCGACTAGCACCTCCTCAACTTCATCAGGTGCTGCTGTGACCGTCGCCCAAGATGGATCTGCTCAATTCACTGCTATTAACCAGGCCATTGCCTACGCACAGGCCTCTGGTATCCCCACTGTGTCTGTGCTTGCTGGCACTTACACTGAAGCTGTGACCATCTCTAGCACGGCATCGGTTACGATCGCTGGCCCTACCGCTGCCTCTTACGCAGACAACAAGGTTACCATTAGCCAACCCGGCCGTGTCGTCACATACAACGCCGCTGCTCGGGTGGCCTGGCGTAATGTTAAGATTGCTAGCACCGATGCTACCGCTGCTAGCACTGCTGGTGGAGCTATATATCTACGCGGTGGAAAGAACGCCTTTTATGGTTGCTCGCTAGTGTGTGCTGGCGCTGGCTGCTTAACTGGTAACTATGCAGCCGCGCTAGTGACGGACTCATACCTGGAGGCTTCTGATAAGCTTCTGTACGCTTATCCCTCAGTGTATCTCTTCCGTACGCGTGTGGTCCCCACTGCATCTAATGCCCTGATTGTCTATAACCAAGGCGCGACTATCAACTCTGTTCTTTACAACTCGACTATCGTTGTGGATTCTTCTGAGATTGTTCAAAAGAGTGGTACCACTAACACCAATGTATTTTTGGCTGCTGCCAACTCAGCTGGTGGCTCGGTCGCTCTGTTCCGTAATACGAGCATTGCCTCCTTCGTAGCTGCTTCAGGTGTCCACGTTGATAGTAAAACCCAGGCTACTGGCAACTTTTACACTGAGTTCCTCACTTCTGGAGCTGGTGCCTACAAGTCTAACTCTGCTGCGCGTGCTGCCTATGTGACCTCTGCGATTGACGCTAGCGGACTGGGAAACTACGAGCTCAAGGCTTTCTTTGCTGGAGTGACCCCCTCTGTTGCGTCCACTGATGTTAGCTGGATCGATGCCGATATTGTGGCTGCTATTTCTGCCAGCAACTCTCAACAGGCCGTTCAGGCTACGGCTACCACCACTACCACCACTATTTCATCAACCTCAACCTCTACTTCAACCTCGACGCTCATAACCACGACTACTGCTGCGGCTAACGTGACTGCTGCGGCTAACACTACCACTACCGCTACAACTGCTCTGGTCACATCTACTACTACAACTTCTCTGGTCACATCTACCACTACCACTGCTGTGCCTTCTACATTCACTGTAGCTCCAACTCCCACCGCCGGTCAGTACGGCAGTGTACAGTCCGCTGTTCTTGCCCTTCCTAACGATGGCGCTGCGTATACTATCTACATCCTAGCTGGCACTTACACTGAGCAGCTCTCTATCAACCGTACCGGCCTGGTCACACTTCGCGGAGAAACTACCTATGCGAATGATTACACTCAGAACAAGGTCCGCATCGAGTTCTCGCGTGGCTACCTGACTAGTCTTAGTCGCAATGAAGAGACTCCTGTTCTATACTCGCGCAAGACTGATGGGTCTGGTCTGTCGCTGTACAATATCGACTTCGTTAATACCTACCCTCAGACCAGTAACACTGCTGCTCTTGCTGCCGACTTCTATGGTAAGAAAATGGCAGCCTATGGTTGCTCATTTGTCGGCTTCCAGGACACTTTGCTCGCCAACCAGGGCACACAGGTCTTCAGCAACTGCTACATTGAGGGTAGTGTCGATTTTATCTGGGGCTATTCTAAGGCCTTTTTCCACCAATGCTACATTGCTTCGAACACTGCTAAAGGCGCTAGTATCACTGCCCAGAACCGCCCCAGCTCTGCATGGGCCGGTGGCTTTGTTTTTGATAGCTGCTACGTGACTTACACTGCTGCATATGGCACCACTATGGGCCAGACCTACTTAGGCCGCCCCTGGAGCAGTTACGCTATTGCCGTTTTCCGCAACTCCTATCTGGATAAGCACATTAACGCTGCTGGCTGGAGCATTTGGTCTACCTCTGCCCCACAGACGGACAACGTCTTCTTCGGCGAGTTCAACAACACTGGTCCTGGCGCTTGGACTTCTACGACTGAACGTGCTACCTTTGCAACCAACATGACCGCAGAGCAGTCATCCGCCTATGATTTAGGAACCTTCCTGGGGGATATCTCGTGGGTCGATAATACTGCCTACGGCTATGTCCCTAGCTACCCCCTGGCGGCCAACACTTCCACAACTGAGACTGAGACTGCTAAGACTTTCACCTGGGCTGTTCCTACTAACGGCACGGAGCCTCCTGCTGGTGCTGTCCTCGTCTCTGTTGATGGCTCCGTCGAAGGGTCTTTCAGCAACCTCACCTCTGCCATTGCCTCTCTGCCTTCTGACTCTACTCCTCAAGCCATCTTCATCTACCCGGGTACCTATACCGAGCAGGTCCCCTCTATCAAGCGCTCCGGTCCCGTGATGCTGATTGGATATACAACGGCTACACCTGGCAGTAGCTACTCTTCCAACACAGTCACACTCACCCAAGCCCGCGGTCTATCTGTCTCCCCTCTTCCCACTGGCCACAGCAACTCTGAGACCGCTACTATTGCTACTGGCAGCACTCAGATTGCCTTGTACAACATTGCCATCATTAACAGCGACAACTTGGATGGCGCACAGAAGAGCTATGTCACTCTGGCTGCTTCCCTCTATGGCACCCACATTAGCATGTACGGCTGCTCCATGATTGGCTGGCAAGATACTCTTTTGACTGGCCAGACCAACGGTTACATGTACTTTGAGAGCAGTTACATTAGTGGTGCCATTGATTTCATCTGGGGTTACAGTGCCGCTTACTTCAAGGGATGCACTATTGCTGCTAAGCAGGCCAAGAGCTGTATCACTGCCCATAACCGTGCTTCATCTAGCGCTATTGGTGCTTATGTGTTTGACCAATGTTTGTTTACTGCTGCTACCACTGAAGGTTTCTCCGTTTCTAGCCTGTCGCAGAGTGTTTACCTCGGTCGTCCGTACAATAGTTACGCCCGCGTAGTTGTTAAGCAGTCGTATCTGGGTTCAATTATCGCTCCTGCCGGTTGGAAGCAGTGGAGTACTACGTCCCCTAACTTGGAATACGTCACCTTTGCTGAGTTCAACAACACTGGCCCTGGTAACTGGGAGAATAACGCCGCTAGTCGCGAGGCATTTGGATCTGCTACGCTGCTTGAGAGCGATTCGTATCCGCTTTCTGGAGTCATGGATAGCACCTCGTGGATTGATCTGACTCGCTGGGATTCTATTCAGACCCCTCAGGAGACAGGTACAACTACCACTGTCACTCCTGAAACCACTACGTACAATGGTACCACTCCTCCTACTGGCGCTTTTATTGTGTCCAAGACTCCTATTGAGAACACTGTCACATACTCCACTATTCAAGAAGCTCTGAACGCCCTACCCTCCAGCTCCAAGACCACTGCCACCGTGTTCATTTACCCTGGTTCGTACTATGAGCAGCTTACTCTGAACAAGAGTGGTACTACCATCTTCCTTGGCTACTCCGAGCGCCCTGAAGACTACTCGGCCAACACTGTCACTATTACTTTTGATCATGGCATTGATACGCAGGCTGACCAGTCTAACTCGGACGGTGCGACTGTTTATGCCACGGGCAACTACTTCAAGGCGCAGAACATCAACTTTGCCAACACCTACGGTACTGCCACCAAGTAAGTTTTCTCTTTTTCCTAGATAGGCTTTTACATCCAACCTGCTAACCTCCTTCTAGCTATGCCTCTCTGGGCTTTGCTGTTCGCAGCAGCAAGTATGCCTCTCTCTACCAGTGTTCAGTTGTTGGTTCTCAAGATGCCCTACTAATCAATGGTAACCTCTTTGCTGCCAACTCGTATATCGAGGGTACTATTGATATGATCTGGGGCTCTGGCCGTGGTTACTTCCTTAACAGTACCATTGCACCTTCCCGCGATGATATTTCATTGACTGCAGACAAGCGTGCTAGCAACACAACTGCTGGTGGCTTTGTCTTTGACAAGTGCACTGTGACTCCGGCCAAGGGTGCCAAGTACTCTCAAATCTCCCTAGGCCGCCCGTGGAACAATCTAGCTCGCGTTGCCTATGTTGAGTCTTACCTTGACTCATGTGTGCAGGCTTCAGGCTGGGAACAATGGTCCAAATCTAGTCCTCAAACTGACGGTGTCCTTTTCGGTGAGTATGCCAACTCAGGTCCTGGTGCCGACACGAGCGCACGTGCTGCTTTTGCTACTCAGCTTTCCGACTCAGAGGTTGCGCAGTTTGAGCTTGCGACTTTCTTTGGTGATGCCTCATGGGTTGACACTACCCTTCTGACTTCATCGCCTTTCGTGGCTGGCAATGCCACTATCACTAAAGTTGTTACTGTCACTCAAACTGTTACAGTTTCTGGTGTCACAACTACCACTGCCACTATCAATGGCAGCCAGACTGTGTCTGTTACCGTCGCTTCGACTGTTTCCAGCAAAACTACTGTAACTGCCGAGCCTACTACCACTGTGACCAAGGTCCAGACGACTACTATCACCAATGTAGAAACCTCTTCCATCCCAGGAAAGACCACGACTGTTGTTGCTACTGTTATTTCTGACATTGGCACAACTGTAACCCCGGCTCCCAAGACTGTCACCTCGACGCTAAAGAGCACTGCTACTGTCACCAGTACTTCGGTCACCACTCTCAAGGCATCTACAATCAAATCGACCACGACTGTCTCTTCTGTTGTCACAACCACCGCCAAGCCCGTGTCTACCACTGTTACTGTTTTTAGCACCGTCTTCGCTACGTCTACTGCCAAGCAGTCTACGATCTCTACCACTAGTACCTTGTTCAAGACCGTTGGCAGCACTGATGCGACCACAACCTCTCTGAAGGCCAAGACAGTGTCTGCTACTGTGACTACCACCAGCGTTAAGACTACCAAGAAGACAACCACTCTATCCTGTATTCCCACTCTTGCTCGTCGCTCTTTCGACGAGGTTGCCGAGGAGGATCTGGCTAAGCGTGCCGTGACTGAGTACAGGACCTCGACTGTTACTGTTACCTCGACTGCCTTGGCTACTTCAACTGTGTTCAAGACTGGACCTGCTACCACCATCACTGTTAAGGCTACTGTGACTGTTGTTAGCACTGTTACTCTGAAGGCGGCAACTCCCACAGTGACTGTGACCTCAACCGCAACCAAGGCATCTACTGTCAAGGTTACTGGCTCTGACGTCACCGTATCTTCTACGACCACCAAGACCACAGGCAAGGCTACCACCCTAGACCCTGTGACCTCGACGTCAACTGTGACTGCCATGGCCACCACTACCACTGTTGTGAAGTCGACCGTGACTAGCGCCGCTGTGACTAGCATTGCGACCACCTCCGTCGTTAGTACCGTTACTATTCCGGCCAGCACATCGACCAAGACCGTTACGAGTGTTAGCACTATCAAGACGACAGTAACGCCTACGCCAGTTACCAAAGTCACTGTAAAGACAGTCACTGTTAGCCTAGTGCCCAGCACTACTGTGACGCTGCAAAGCACTGTGACCAAGACCAAAACGGTGGAAGTCAAGTCAACCGTTACGCAATGGGCCACCAAGACGGCCAAGAATGCGCCAACATGTGCTTAATGACATTGGAGGAAAGTATCTGTATGAACCGAGAACGCCGATGGTTGAACGAAGGGCACACGATGCAAATGTATATAGCTGCCTCTTCTGTATCATCTGGCCGTATCCGTATATAATTTCTTGCACTTCTAGTACATATTTTAATTTATCTTTTTTTACCTATTGAGCACAACTACCTGCTATACGATACGTACACTGTAGATAAAAAAAAAGAGCAGTTACAAGATAACATGAACAAGTAACAAGCAATGTGAGACCTCCGATACGGGGAATCGAACCCCGGCCTTCTCGGTGAGAGCGAGATATCCTAGCCCCTAGACCATATCGGACTTTGTATTGCCGATAATCCTGATGCGGAATGAGGCTTTTGTATTCGGAGATCCGGATCGGGGACCTATCCCGGCCCAAGCGCCGGACCCTAAAAAGTCATAGGAGGCGCTCGAAATCCAAGCAAACCTGCAATTACTGACCGCCCAGGAGGAGTCACGGGAAGCTGACATCAGCCAACGGCTCCTGTCCGGAATATGCCGTCGTATTACCGCGAAATAATTGGTAGGTAGACGTAAAATAATACAATACAATACAATACGGGGACCTATCCCGTCGTATTGCGTTAAATATATTCAAGTTCAAGTCTATCCCTCCGTCTTTCTGTGGAAACCCAGAAGGTAGACATTAAAATAATATAAACAAGCAACAGCCTATCCCCTGTGCCGGAAGTTCATGACCTTTTAGACTAGCTTACACGGGGTCGCCGCAGACTAAAAAAAAAAAAAAAGACAAGTAACCAACGCTAGGAACTCCGCAGACTTGTCGTAGAACCATACTGCACAGAGAGCCCTCTTAGCCCCAAGCGTCGAACCCTAAAAAGCCACAAAGACGCTCACAATCTCTCAACACACCTGCTAGTCAATGAAAGACGACATCAGCCAGCTACTCTTTTCAGAATACGCTGTTGCATTGCTACGAAATAACAGTAGGCAGACACAAAAAGAAAAAAGAAAAAAAAAAAAGTGCACGGAATACAAGTAGTCCGCATACAAAAAGTGTTCTCACCAACCGAAGTCGAATCGGTGACCTTTCGATGGCAATTCTTTACAAGTTACAGTCGAACGTGATAACCAGCTACACCATGGTGAGTTTCGACAGTGGTTGACCACTGCGCATGGCTTGACGGAAATGGCCGGTGTTAAATCAGGTTATAAGGGCCTCTGGATAGAGACGCGACGTAAAATCAACTCTCCCTCTTACAACCCTCGGGGGGGTACCTTTGAGGTCTGGCGCCTCCCCTTCTTCCGGGCTGCTAGAGGACGACGCCTATGACACTGATAAGCGTCTTTCATTCTTTTCTTTTTCTTTGACTCTGTCATGGATTCTGACAATGAGCTGTGGAGCCTTGAGGCCGCTCTTGCCCAACTTTGAGGAACAATCTCGTCGTCGACTCGCCCCCTTTTTCACGACAACTTTCGCGATCGCCAACTCCTCATCGCCACAACACCACTCCAACTCAAGGAGATCACCTTCACGCTCAGGACTGAGTATTTGAGAGTTCACACAGTCCACTCCTTTTTCTTATGTTTTGTTTTTTCTCGCGCTCCTCTGTCCTCGGACAGACTGGTGACTGTGGCAGGTCACTAGAAAGGGGGCTGCCTTAGGTCACATCCACACCGCATGAGGCAGCGGCCACCAGGGCGGTGGAAGGATAGACCATGAGCCCTCGGATGCTCACACAGTATGGTTGACTTTCCCGTTGCTTGACGGGATTCCCAGACTGCACTGGAATCTGTTGTCTTGTCGCCATGATTTTCATGGTTTCAGGACACATAGCAGATTTTTCAGAGGATCGAATGTTTGTGGGGAAGTTGGGAGTCGATTCCACTTCTGGGTTTAGGGTTTGTCTGGGGTTTTTGCCGGTGGGGAAAGGGGGATGTGGAAAATGGGAAGACCAAAGGTGTTGCAGCAGCCACGCATAAAAGGACAAAACCACTGTACTCCGCCGGGGCCTACCCCCCGTGCCGACAGCCGGGGGCCTTTTAGACTAGTTTTTACACGGGGCCTCCACCAACCAAAAATATCAGGTAACCAATCCTGGAACCCGACAGGTACGCCCTCGGGCCGCGCTATACAGAGACCCTCCTGGCTATATTGCTGGACCCTAAAAAGTCATAGGAGAAGGTTGAAGTCTATGCGTTCCTGTCACTGCGGACCGCCCGGGAGGTGCTCCCGGCCGGAAGGCCGTCGTATTACGGTGAAATAGCTGTAGGTAGACGTTAAATAGTACAATCAACAATCAACAATCAACGCGACGTAAAATAATACAATAGCTAGATAGAGAACCCCCCCCCTTCCCCAAGGGAGCTCTACTACCAGCCACCAGCAAAACGGGAAAAATATCAAACGATGCGGCAACAGCCATGCATATGGAAGGACAAAACCGCTGTACTCCGCCGGGGGCTACCCCCCGTGCCGAAAGCCGGCAGCCTTTTAGACTAGTTTACACGCGGTCGTCGCAGACCAAAAACACCAGGTATCCAATCCTGGAACCCCGCAGGCACGCTGGACAGAGAGCTCTCCTGGCTATTGCAACTGCTGACCACCCAGGGGTTACTGGAAGATGACATTAGCCAGCAGCTCCTGTCCGGAATATGCCGCCGCATTGCTGCAAAATAACAGCAGGTAGACGTTAAATAATACAATAACAATAGCATACTGTAAGGCAGGCGGGTATATGTGGCTCCATTTCATAGTCATGCTCTGCCATCCGGACAATTCAAACAATGTCAAGACTTGTTGCTCTTATACACATATAGTTACTGCTAGGGAAACAGAGACACGACCTGGACTGTGACAGCACACACTTTGCATGCATTAATCAAGTAATTCATAGGTCAAGACAACTTACTACATTGTCTGCTATTAAAATTTCTATCATGATATAACCCTATCACCAACATGTCATTAACCCTGGTTTTATGATATGCTAGACCGCTTAGTCTCAATCGTACTTAGGGTTAGCCTCAATGACACCACCCTGAACCAAATTGGGGTTGTCACTATCCCCGGAGGATGCCAACGTTTTGGCCTTTAGTGTTTCGTACGACTTCTGAGCGCGCTCATCGCCATTGATGACGCCAATAAATTCGTAGCGACTGCTCCTCTTGCCGTTGTAAAATGCTATAGGATCGGTGCTAGTGACAGGCACTACAAAAATGTGCGGATCCTCGTTTGTACGGGTCTTGGTATATTCCACGGTGAAGGTTCCGGAAGAAAAGCCGTTTTTCATAGCTTTGCAAGGGGTTTCAAAGTCTGACTGCACAACAGAGCTGTCTCCCTCGCCGAAATGGAACTCGATCAAGTCGCCCACTTTGGCCTTAATGTCGGACGGGTGGAAGCCGTAATCGTTCAAGCTGACCACAATCCTAGCAGGTTCCTGGCTTCCAGTGGAGGGGCTTCCAGTGAAGGGAGCAGCGAACACAGAAGTGGTGGCTACTGCGAGCATGAGAGAAGAAGAAGCAAGCTTGAACTGCATCGTGAGTTGTGGATAGGAGAAGTGGGCGAATAGAGAAGTATTAGGAGGGTATGGTGTGTAGAAGGGAAGCTAAGCAGAGATTTGGCAGATATTTGACGGCAGATTATCTGTGTTCATCTATTGGGATAGACGACGTGAAAAGTGATTCTGATGCACGACTCTTATGTGCACTTTTTCCACAGCTTAAACCCACACTTCTATCCATTATATTAGTCTCAGCACATGTACACGGCCCGGAATATGCATACATCTCTCGTCTACTTCATGCAGAAGGTCAATCCTGCGCCCGTTTAAAAACAGCAGCGTGGGCACTTAGACCACAAGAAAACAGCAAGTACGATGATATCTGCGAAGGGGCTAAGTTCTGTGGTGACCCTAAGCACAATTCTTTTTCCCCTGGTTCTGCTTCTCGGGTGCCCAACTGCCTACATTGTTTCCGTTGTTCGAATCCTACCTGCTCACTTACTGCCTGGCTGTGCCCATTCTTGCTAAATAGCAGCATAGTAGCCCTGATGCACGGGGCCGCCTATAGTCTTCCATTAGACGCACATACCGAAGCCTTTCTGAGCTTTGTTTTGTTGTCGGTTCTCCGCCCGTCAGGTCTTCGTTTACCCGTACAATTTTCCGTTGCTCTGGCTGTCTGTTCCCCCGGTTCTCCGCCCCTCAGGTCTTCGTTTACCCTACAACTTTCCGTTACTCTGACTGTCTGTTCCCCCGGTTCTCCGTACTGTCAAGCGGAGAGAATGTCTTCATGTAATGCACTAAGGGGATAAGAATATTAATTTATCTTTACCAAGCAAGCCTCGGCGAAAATATTGAGTAAAACATAAAACAACAACACAACAGGCCAAAGTATCCAAGGCAGGCAAATTTCACGCCACGCACCTCCGACTATTTCTGTCTTGCCCTTATCTACCTGTTTGTTCACTATCGCACCATACATTTGGCATGGAGATGGTGTGCACCTTGGTGTATTTAAATAGCTCGTAAAAGTACTCCGTAGGATAGAAATACAAGACCAACATCATCACATACATTCTCGCCCCTGGTCTTTGCCAAGACCCTGACTTCTCGTCAGTTGGTTCTTGCAACACACAATGTTCTGTATACAATGCTCTGGCCATTGTAAATCTTCGAGCATCACTTATTGCCATCTTTGCTGGCAGTTAGACATGCCCATACTGATTTGACTGTTGCAACAAAAGGCTGCCGTCGGAATCGTTGATTCAGTCGCGCAATAGCAAACTGGATGTCAGCTTTTTGACCTCACTAGCTCTAATAAAGTCTTGAGAAGTTGGAGGTCACGAAAGAGGAAAAAGTCTGACTCTTGGAGTGCTAAAACCACTCGGCTTGTTGCCAGCGCTAAGTGCCATATTTAGAGCTAAGAAAAAGGGCTACGGCACCAGTATCCCAAGCAAACAATCCTGGGCAAAGGCTCCCTTAAGTCCGGGGCATGGAACCATGTAGCACCTGGTTCCTAGGAAGCTATGACTACTAGGCTTGGATGAAATAGGATAAGGTGGGGTGGGGCGTTGCGGATGGAGAATGAGAATCAACTATAGGCAACTAAAGGTTCAGCGGGGAAGCTCAAGCGCCGAATTTTCCTTAACAGAGACAATTCTCTTGCACATTTTTCATGGTGTCGTCAATGACATCATCTTGCTTACTAATCAAACATAGGTTAAGGTTTCTCACGAAATAATTGGGCCTGTTCTGTGTAACCAAATGAGGATGGTATTAGCATTGTAAATTGCAAAGGTGATGGCGACATTTAGTAGACAAATCAAATCCAAAACCAGCAATTTAGAACTGAAGAAGTATGTAAAAGCCGTTGATCCATAGAACGTGGTTAATTGTAGCCCCCTGGGTTTTTGACGCTGTGAGGGTAGCCATGTTAGTGTCATGAAATCAAACGCTGCTGTTTTCCGCCATCTACATTGCACCGGGTTGGTAAGCAGCCTAAAAGTGAAGGGTAACTTAACGTGATAGAAATTAATGCTGCAGTTATTAGAACATATTGATCAAGGCTTGATATCGTATGCTAAAGAGGAGGCAGCGGCACTTAGAAGTCATCCCGTGAAAGAAGAGGAGGCCAACTAAACACTCATGGCCGCTATAACCTTCAAGTTTGCCGATGATGTCCTAGTTCATGATGGCAACACTCATACTACAGCCAGCCAAATGATTTGTCTACAGCACTATCTGACTCGATGTTGCCATGTACTGCACAAAATGACCCTCTTTATTTAGGCTTGATTGAAGTTACTAACTATATATTATACAGACAGGATTCCGAGGAAGGGGAAGATCGGATGTAGAAAGGGATAGCACTAAAATAGAGTGCACAATGGTATCAGCACGTATTGGTTGGAAACAGCCCGAAAGAATACAGGGGGAGAGGCGGGTCATCTATCGACCTTACAGACCAGAATGAAGGGCAGACGTGCTCGACAAGATGCATGCACCAACTCTATGAGATTGAGTCCACTCGAAGAAGAGACTCGAGTCAAGTCCACTCTTGGCCTAGATTCGTGAGTACTTCCCCCCTGGCTTAGTGGTGTTGAAGCAACAGCCAACCTCCTCCTCTCAGAATGTGATGTGGGATGTGTTGTGCAGCACTGGGCTCCACACTTCGTCCATTGACAACCAGAGCTCAAGATATGTTTTAACCACACATATGACTGGAACCTTGAGACCCTCAGGCAGTCTTATTGAGGCTGGATGTCAAGCTACAGACTCCAAGACTGACCGGTCCTCTTCCTTAAGGGACTGACACTTGAGTCTCTTTGGCACCACACAACCCGACACAAGCCCTCTCACCGTCTGTTTATGTCAAGGATCGAGCTGGCTATCGTCAGAGAAGCTTTCTGATCCCAATTACAATGCTATCGACAAAAGGATGTTGATCAGCAGGTGGCTCATGACATGCGACGGAGTGGTGGTCAGTCGAAGCGGACTGCAGTAGGCATACAGCACTGTGCTAACTGTGGGAAGACAGGCCATAATGCAGGAACCTGCTTAGAAGATGTAGGATCATATGGAAAATCTAACTGCAGTTCTTGCAAATAGGATTCTTTTGCTATTATATCGCAATATATAATAATGAATGCGGGGGGTATTTAGAGGTGTTCCGCTCGCTTGTAAATTACCTTATGAGGAGATAGATAAACACATGCATTGGTCATGCCCACACAGACAGAAAGTCAAGAAGCTTCGGATAAAATCTCGTAGTACCAAGCATTTTTCCCTATAGCCTCTTCTAACATTCGTTATTATTGCTCAAACATCACAATGAAACTGTTTTCATCCTTTCTCCCGGTAGCCTTGTCCTTTTTCAGCCCTTCGCTAGCTGGCATTATCGAAGATCAGGGCTACGAGGTACAGACTAAGGACCACTTACTTGTATGCCATTCGCTCTCCGCATCATGGGCTTGGGATCCTGTGTCTCGATATCATTAAATTCCCCCCTACGGAGAATGGTGCCGCTATCTACAGTCCGGATTGGGAACTTCGGCACAAGAATGGGTTCAGTCTGACAGAAATCTACACTGGACGCTGCGAAAAGGAGCAGATAGAGCCGAATGATATGAGCTGGCTGACTTTCTATGCTGATACGTTTCCTAACCCTTGGTGGTAGTGGTGAGAGAAGGGTGTTCCACTCGATGGTGAGCTACGTAAGATATTAAGCGTGACATGTATGCATAGGAAGTCGGAAAACATAGAGAGTCGGAAAGAAATCGGCACCCCCTAGACAGGATTATATATAAAATTAAAAAGAACAAAAAACATAAATCAATTACTATTCTGTTCTCTACATATTTCAACAGCAATTCGACATGTTCCCGAGTTATGGCCACCTGTACCACATCTTCCACATCGCCTTTCCCTCGCTGCTGCCGATCCTCCCCGACCCCCAACTCTCGATAATTCCGTCCTCACCTGCGCGTCAACCCCGGCCTTCTCGTCGATCGGTGTTGGAGTCCGTAGCCGCACATCAAGCCTTGATATCACGCTTTCTCCATTCGATGGAACAAGCCCAGTCCCTTTAAAGCCCCCCTTGATATTACTCTCTGTCATAGCTGCTTAGTGGGCAGCATAAGTCTTGGAAACGTGGGTTATCAAGCACCTGATTAGATCCGACATCAAGAGACTGAAGTAGGTGAAACGAATGAGGTGGCATACACAGCGCGATGATGTGGTTGACTTCATGGTATGTCTCAAATTAGACTGAGTGATGGCTGCCATTCCCATCAAGGAGTAGAGACTGATAGCGACCAGTTGATCGGGCTATAGTGTGTTGATCAGAGTGCCTGAGCCACTCAAGACCTGTATCTGTATCATTATTCGACCAGCTATTATGAGTTGTCGCAATAGCCCAATCATCTTGGAGGTTGCTTTCTTGGTACCAGTTAACGAGGTGGTATTGGCCTGCAGCCACGGTGAACGGCGCGATTGCCCGGCCTTCTGCAGCATTGATCGCCCGGATGACTGTAACCCATTCTCGGTTTCCTGGCTGAACTGATTTTGCCTTTCCATGTCTTTCGACGCCCGCGACAGTCATATCTACGATCAAATCACGTCTTGAGGTCTGGTTGTGGCTTGATGAAGTTAGAACCCGCAGCGCTTGCTGACGGGTGACGCGTCGCGGTCAGCGAGCAGTTCGGTTGGCCATTTCTTTCACGCCACTCGAGAGCCTAGGGCGATAATATATTCAACAATAATCAGTTCCTCTAGGTCAGATAGTTTGCGCGATTTCGAGACAATATCGCCTCGCGAAGGTTTGCCATGATGTCGATCATGGAGGGGACTTTGTATATCCTTGCAGCGCGATAGATGCGTGATTTTGGGTGATTTCGAAGGGCCTGAAGAGTGAGAATTACATTTTCTTCAATACTTAACTGCGGCATACGTGGTGGTTGAGAAATAGTTGAACGGGGGCAGCAAAGGGAGTTGTGGGATTTCTTTTGCGACTTCCTCGGCATATACGTTATTTAAAGGTTATTTAATCTTTCACGTGCATACCATACCATACCGTATACTGAAGATGGAGTGGGGAAGGGAAAAGGTAAAGCTGATTAAAGGCGGGAGGAGACGAGCATGCAGAGACATTGTTCCATTAAGTCACAGCAGGGCGAGGGCGAAGACGAAGACGAGCTGGACAAATGTCTCCTTCTGTTCGTGTCTGCCGCTTCATTTGGCTGGATGGCTGGCGGATGGCTATGTAGCGCTGCTGTGTCTTGGCTCGCCTTTTTTGTCATGTGGCCATATGGAGGAGGGGGGGTGGGGGGAGAAAGAGAGTGCGGGTGATGCGTGATTCGTAGGACACCCCCTCGGGTCCGGGCGAGATCAGGTCAGGCCCCGCGTCCGTCAGGCGACGTGCGCTTTGTTATTTTTCCTCTCCCTGATTTGCTATGTGTGTTTGCTCTCGATGTTTGCTGTTTTTTGCCTGAGCCAGAGAGGGGGAAGCCAGAGAAGGATTGGCCAAGAGGCTAAAGTCGAAGGCATCAGACTAAAAAAAAAAGGAAGGAAAAAAAGAAAAAAAAAGGGAAAAAAAAGGGAAAAAAAGGGAAAAAAAAGGGAAAAAAAAGAAAAAAAAAAAAGAAAGAAAAAAGCAGCTAAAGAAACACCACTAACGATAAGGCGGGGTTAGGGCCGGAAAAAGGCAAAAGCAGGGAGAGGTTCTGGAAAAGAAAGACCCCGTAAAAGGGGAGGGAAAGGAGATCTCTAACATTCCAGTGCTGACGTTAGAAGCGGCTCCGGCCAGCGCGAAGGCAGGGAAGACATGAAAAAGACAAAAAGAAATACGGAGGCAGAAGAGCCAGCCATGGATTGGGACGAAGGCGCCTAATAGAGTTTAGCTTTTTTTGACAAGTTCCCATGGTGCTCATACGTGAAAAAGGACATGCGTATGTACAGTACAGCATACAGAGGCTTGACGGATTCTCTGGTGGAGGCCGGGGTACAGTTGCGGCTGCATGTGCATGCTGCATGCTGCATGTGCAGTCGCAAGATGCAAGATGCAGACAAGAAGGCAGATGCGTGCATGAGGGAGAGGCGTACACGCAAAACGCAGAGAAGACAGGGCCAGCCAGCCAGCCAGCCAGACAGCCAGACAGCCAGACAGCCAGACAGGACAGACAAGCCAAGACAACCAGCAATCAAGCTACAAAGCAAGCTGAGGCCAGTGTCTAGAGTTTCATCGTCTTCTGCCTGGCTATTTGTCTGCCTGGCCCGCAATAGATGTGCTGTCGAACATGCCCAGGTACCTCTACAGCATATGCAAGCACATGCAACTGCATGTAGAAGTACAAGTACATATGCACATGTATGCGGGTCTGCACCAAACAACAAACAACAATGGCGTGTCATATGCAGAAGGCGATAGCAAATGCGCGCGGGAGGCTGAATGAGACAAGGCAACGTGATCTTTTTTTTCTCATCTTTGTTCCCCATGGTTGTCCAGAGCGTGAGCTTCTTCGCACCGCAACAGAAGACGACGACGTCCACGAGGTAGCTCCAGGGTTTACAAGTATTAACCCTAACCCATCAATCTTCATACACTTCCCCTCCTGCGGCTCGAGCTGTCAATGGTGGAGTTCAAGCCAGTCAAGACATCAGGACAGGGAGGGAGGGGCTAGGAAAGCAGAAGTCAAGTGGCTGGGATTCGTTCTTTTTTGGAGACGCTTGGCTCGATTTTGGAGAACGCGGCCTCCCCTCCTAGTGTGTTGTTTACATTTGGGTGAACAGTGCAGCCCGCCCGCTCTGCCTGCTACTTATATAAGCCATATTATTAGAGTTGTCTCAGCCTATCTCTTGATTTGTTTTCTCTGGCTGCCTGCAGCAACTCGGACCCTTGAGTCCGCGGGAGAGGGTGAAGTACCAGTGATACTGGTCGGCAAGTGGGTGCAGGTGGGTGCGAGTGGGTGTAAGTGGGTGTAAATGTCGTATTATTTTCCAAAAAAGGGGAGATTGAGAGAGAGAGAGAGAGAGAAAGAGAGGGAGTGATGCACGGAGCATAAGACTTTGACCTAAAGCTAAGAATATGGTCAAAGGAGAGGGAACGACGAAAACAGGAAGGAAGAAGGCCAGCAAGGTCACGAGGGCCTTCATCCTCAGAGCCGCCTCAATATTCCATTGTCTAGTGTTTGCCCCTAGAGTGAGTCCCTTTTTATTTTTATTTTTATTTTGTCTTCTACTCATTCTTCGCTGCCTTCCTTAGCTTTGTTCTAGTTGGTTTCAGAAAGGGCGAGAGAAAAAAAAAAAGTCAAAGGAGAGACACAGGGTTAGGCCGACTTGGGACTTGTTCTGGAGAGGTAGTAGGTAGCATTAGCACCTAAAGAATGGGAAAGCCTTAGGACATCGCCGAAGGGGGCATCCAGTCCACACAAGTGGTGGAGAAGTAGAGTTGTAGTGGCTAGTGGCTGGCAGGCAGGCTTACACGTACTTGCGGTGACTTGACCCGACCCGACCTGACCTGTCTGACTGGCTGGCTGCTTTTTGTTTGGTTTGGCTTTGACCCTTTCAGCCTAGGAAGGGCAGAGCAGAGTTGTCTTGTTTTCCGTTCGCTTGCTTGGCTTTGACCCTTTTGACAAGAGAGACGGATGGAGAAGGGTGTGTTTGTTGATATGATATTGGGTTATGCCACAGACATATGCGCGCGTGTGTGTGTGTGTGTATCCAGAACGTCCCTCTCCTTCTTTGGGCCTCTCCTTCTTTGGGCAAAAAGAATTCAAGCAGACTGAAAGAGACTGCTTGTGGCATGGGCTTTTTCGTCAAGGTGTTTGGGGGACGGATGATATCAGACAGTAGCAGTAGTAGTAGTAGCTTCTGCTAGTTCGTTTAATTACTGAATTGATCGTTTTGATCGCTTTGATTTATTTTCCTTCTTTTTCTTCTCGCCTCAGCTTTTGCAAAAGTCGCGCTGGTTTTTCTGCTCTCTTTTTTGTCTCTTCTTTTTATCCCTTTTCTTCCTTCTCTTGCTCTGTCCTCTGGCTTTGGTCTTGTTCTTTTATGTATGACACCAATGCCCACCCATTTTTGGCTACACGTTTGATCTCCTGCTTCTCTGTTTTTCCCTCCTCATTTTCGTCTCAACATTGGCCTTCTTGTGATCTGGCCCACCTCACACACATAGTTCCCTATTTCTTGCCTTTTTTTTTTTTTTTTTTCTTTTTTTTTTTCCCTTTTTTTCCTTCTCTCTCTCTGCTCCCGCCCTGCGCCCGGCTTATCCTGTGTTATGTGTGATTGATTTGCTCTGTTGCCTTGCATTTCGCCACTAACAAGCCCTTTGCACCCGAATAACTCGTTGCATATTTGCTGTACATAAACTGCGAAGCTTGTATAAGTACCCCAAGTATTGCTCAACACGGCCATAACAACAATTGACTGGTCCCTATCGCCTGATATTGCAGCAAAACCGAATATTACATCACCCTTATATCTATATCGTCTTGATTTTATTACTCAGCAGGCAGTATCCAGAAACGGGCTGCCACACACACGTCTTCTCCTATTCTGCAACTGCCCGTTCATCGTCCCGTCTTCTCGAACGTTAAAGCCAGCAACAGCAAGGCCCATAGAAGCCAATTTAGAGAAGGCGTATTGGCTTGATCTCCAAGCAACTACCCGTTTCTATAACTCTTTCTTTGCTTTGTTTCTACTTGCCTGCCTAATTGGCTGCCTGTAGCCTCTCTGTCTCTGCTGCATTGGGGCGTACCTGCTTGTAAAAAGGGAAAATTCTACCTGTACTTGCCTCCCCTCTATCTGCTCTTTCCTGCTTGTCTACTTGCTACTTTGTTGCCTGTCTGCTTGCTGTCCCTCTCCTCCAATCAATATTCCCTCTGTTTCCCTTTGTTTCTATCCCTTGCAGATACGATTTTCTCCCTTTCTCTCTCTTCCTTCTCTTTTTTTTCTTCCTCTTTTTCCTCCCCCCCCCCCCCTTCTCACTATGTTCAGCCCTCCTGTTGTCTCTGGGCACGTCCTAAGTCCCACTCGATCATCGCCCGCCACTTCGCCTACAACATCAACAAGCCGTGGCTCTCGCCTCAGAAGTTTGTCGTATTTGAAAAACTACGCCCATCATCTGACAGGCCGTGACAATAATACCGCCTCTTCGTCGTCATCCAACACAGCCTTTACGAATCACGGCAATAACCCTTCCCTTGCCAACAGACACGCTGCCGCCACATCTCCCGCCACATCTTCCGCCACTATCCCTGCCGCACCCAACACTGCTACTGCTGTTCCTACTCCTCCTGCTTCTGCTACTACCATCGATCTGTCGTCATCGTCCCACCTTAGCCCATCACACCCACACTCGCCCACATCTGCATCGGCTGCGTTGCTTTCGCCTTCGGCCTCGTCTTTATCTGCTTCGCACCGCATTTCGCGATCTATAAGCAATCCTTTGCACGGTTCTATTGCCGCCAACACTGCTGCTAGTACTACTATTACCAACGCTACTTCCGTGCAACAACAACAACAACAACAACAGCGTCCTGATCACACAGAAAATTCCTCTACAAGCGGTGTCACAACAGCCACTTCTGTTTCTCCTGCCACTGCTTCTGCTGCTCCTGCTGTCTCCACACCAGGCACCATCCATCTCCTATCTCGTGTTGTCTCTGTCCCGTCCACGTCTTCTGGCCCTGCCCTGCAAAGCGTTGTCGAGTCCGACGTTGAAAGTCCCATTTTTGTCTCGGCAAACCCTTCGCCTAGCGCTTCCGTCGCCGCAATGGAGTCTATCCCTGAGCCGGCCGCTGCTGCTGTCTCTGCAGCCGCTAACGATACCGCTCCTGCTCCCGCTACTGCTGCCCCTGGTTCTTCTACCGATGCTTCTCCCTCGTCGCATTACTCAATCCGCTTGACTGCCTACACCGACCCTCGCTCGACCCGTCAATCACTAGAGTTTTCCACTGTTCTGCGCAAGCTTCCTACTGGAAATGAAGTTCTCAGGGTTGGCCGCCACAGCGAACGCGAAAATGGTCGCGCTGTACCCAGCAACGTGCCTAGTGCTGCGCCTATTGGCTTCAAGAGCAAAGTCGTCAGTCGTCGCCACTGCGAGTTTTGGTGCGATGAGGGCAAGTGGTACATCAAGGACGTCAAGAGCTCGTCCGGCACCTTCCTCAACCACGTCCGCCTGAGTCCGCCAGGCCAGGAGTCGAAGCCATGGCGCGTTAAGGATGGCGATATCATCCAGCTGGGCATAGATTTCCGCGGTGGAGAAGAAACCATGTTCCGGTGCGTCAAGATGCGTGTTGAGGTGAATCGCGGGTGGCAAAACTCTGCAAATCCGTTCAAGTAAGTTTATGCTCTTTTAGATGCAACTTCTCCCCTCCGTCTATGCTGCATATTAACTGACTGTCTCGTGCACAGCACTTCTGCCCATGAGCGCATCCGTAATTTGGCCAAGCCGAATGCTTCGTCCAATTCACAGGACTGCACTATTTGCCTGAGCCGCATTGCTGTGAGTCGCCTTTTCTTATTTCTTTCTTGCCTTCTATCGATATTCCACAACCTCCGTTCTTTTCCCTCAGCTAACAACAGCCCCTCTCACAGCCATGCCAAACTCTTTTTGTCGCCCCATGCTCTCACACTTGGCATTTCAAGTGCATCAAAGCCCTCCTTGATGGCCCCTCATATCCGCTCTTCCACTGCCCTAACTGTAGAGCTACCACTGATCTTGAGGCCGAGCCCGAGGAGCCCGAAGGCTGGGAAATGGTTGATGATGCTCCTGCTACAGCCGACGAGACCACTATGTCCACAGCCCCTACTGGTGTCGCCCCCGTGGCCGCTGTTGGCGCTCAACTGGATGGTGCCAGCTCATCCAATCTTGATGCCGCCGTTACCATCCCTATTTCTACGCTTGCCGCTGCCGCTGCCGCTGCCGCTACTGCCAACGCCACTGTTGCCATTGCAGCTGCAGATGACAGAATATTGCAGGCACCCGCTGCTGCCACTGACGCTAATGGTGATGTCACAATGGTGTTGCCTGCAGGTGCTTTGCAGTCCCTAAATATAGACGAACAGCAGCTAGCCGAGATACAAGAAGAACAGGGAGAAGCCCAGCTTTCCAACGCCGCTACACCCGCTCTTTCTGATGTTCCCGCTAGTGCTCCTGCTTCCATCGCCTCAGCTGGGGTCCCCATTCCTAGTCCGAGAACTCCGTCGCCTGGCAGCCAGACTGGCCAAGACCAAGTATTGACACCGCGCAACCACGCTGGCCCGTGGGTGTTTGATGGCCAAGCGTTGGATGCAAGCCATGGTCTTACACCTTTAACGTCGGCTATGTCGGACTCCGGGTCCGGTCCGATGGAGGTGTCGTAAAGACGACGCGCTGTGAGGGAAGAAAGAAAAGCAGTAAGACTAATCTCTTTGACAGGTGTGTGTAGTGCAACCTCTTGCATAGATACTGCCTCCTGTACAAACACTATTCATCAACTTCTTTTCCCCTCTTTGTTATGTGTCTCTTTTTTTTTTTTTCCGCTTATCCTGTACTCCAGTATCCCGTAGCGGGAGCTTTACATTCGTTTGATTATTTTCTCTTTTCTTTCCGCCCATATATCTGTCCTTCCCTTATGTTTCTTTTCTCTTTCTTTTCTTGCATGCCTTTTTCTAGCATTGTTTCTTACTTTCTCTGTGGACCTCCTTATTAGGATGAGAGAAGAATGGAGAAAAAGAGAGAGCAGCAGTGCAGCGGCCGGTTGAGGCTCTGTTCTTGTATCTACGGCGTTGGATCCGGATGGGGGAGTTTTCGTTTCTTTTCTGCTTTTGTTTTCGGGGCTCTTGTCTATTTTTGTTGGCGATTTGTCTGTCTTTTTTTTTTTTTTTCTTTTCTTCCCTTTTTTTGGTGTACTGATTCATTTGAGTTTTTACTTGTCTTGTTCCTATCCCTATTTTCTTGGTGCTTGATTTCGTCTCCCTGTTGTCTCTATTGTCTAGGCTCTTTCTGTTATCGTTGCACGCACCCGGACGTTTGTCTGTGTTTCTGTTTCCGGTGGCTTGACGTGTGTCAGGCCTTGTGGCTGCATGCACAAGTTGCAAGAGAAGCGAAGGGCTGGAGTCAACTGCTTGTTCGCACAACATTACAGCATGTGAATATATTATATCAATACATGAAATGCATAGTTAATTAATCTTGCCGTTGATGATAGTGCACTCCCAGATATTTCCAGTAGACACAAGGCTTATCGGTAGCCTTGACTATTGGCCTGATAAGAAAATCGTGGAGCCCCACTGTTTTCCACACCTTTTCTCTGTTTCTTCTTGGGATCATCGTGGTTGTGTGGGCTTCCAAGGTCTTAAGCTTCTACCTCGCAATCTGATTTCTCCATTATCTGGGCCTAAATTTGCCTTACCTACTGTATTCCTGCGGTAGTTTCTTCCTGGCTATTTGTTAATTTTCCCTTTTTTTTGCAGGGGGTTAACGGGGATATTTTTGCGGCCATTTTATTAGTGCTCTTCCTTGACTTGGCTTGAATCTGTTGATTGACAACAGAGTTTTTTTTTCTTTTCTTTTGTCTTTTCTTCGGTGTTGTGACGCCTGCGCCTTGTCTCTGATCTCTCGCCTCCTTTGCTGGTATTCTTAGCCTGCGCTTGCTTCGATATGCTCCGGTCCTCGCTCCACTCGGGCCTCCGCCCGTCAACAGTTTCTCGGCTCGGCTTCGGCTTAGCAAAATCGTCATCTGTTTCAGCCTTGCACCGGGGCCTGGCTACGCCCTCCTCGTCATCTGTATGTTTCTTATGCCTTGCCGCCTCGCTGCCTATTGTCCTTCCTGCTTACCTGCTCCACTCGTTCCTGCTATAGGCCCCACCACCGTCATCCATCACTAAGCTCCCTAATGGCCTGCGCGTCACCTCCGAGCCGGTTCCCGGCCCGTTCTCAGGAATTGGCGTATACATAGACGCTGGCTCGCGCTATGAGACGCCCGCACTACGTGGTGTAAGCCACATCATGGACCGCCTCGCCTTCAAGTCGACTGCCACACGCTCTGCTGATGAGATGTTGGCACAGGTTGAGACGCTGGGCGGCAACATCCACTGCGCCTCATCACGCGAGGCCATGATGTATCAGGCCATGACCTTCAACAATGCCGTCGACGATGCCACTGCTCTGCTGGCGGAGACTGTACGAGCCCCAAAAATCACCGCCCAGGAAGTCTCGGAACAGCTTGAGACCGCCCGCTACGAGTTGCAGGAAATCTGGGCCAAGCCGGAGATGATACTGCCGGAACTTGTGCATACCGCAGCCTTCAAGGACAACACCCTCGGCAACCCGCTTTTGTGTCCTCGTGAGCGCCTCGATGATATCACCCCGGCCACTATTCGCGAGTACCGCCGTCGTTTCTACACCCCTGACAGAGTCGTGCTGGCCTTTGCCGGTGTTGAGCACGACGAGGCCCTGCGTCTGGCCGAAAAGCACTTTGGCTCCATGGACGCCAAGGATGTCGAGGCTGAGGCTGTAGCCGCCTTTCAGCAAGAGGCACAGGCCGCTGAGGCCTCGCCGCCAAACATTTTATCCAAAGTGCCTTTCCTCAAAACCCTGTCCGGCTCCTCTGGTCTGCCCACGCCCCCGCCTAGTCCCGACCTGCTCAAGGCTGAGCCGCCAGCTCCCAAGCATGCCCATTATACCGGCGGCTTCCTTAGCCTGCCGCCGCAACCACCCAACCCAAACCCCAACATGCCCACATACACGCACATCCACTTAGCCTTTGAGGGCTTGCCTGTGTCGTCACCGGATATCTATGCCCTAGCCACACTACAGTTCTTGCTGGGTGGCGGTGGGTCGTTCTCAGCTGGCGGCCCCGGAAAAGGCATGTACTCGCGACTATACACACACGTGCTCAACCAGCACGCCTGGGTTGAATCGTGTGTTGCCTTCAACCATACCTACACCGACACGGGGCTGTTCGGCATCAGCGCTAGCTGTGTACCCAACCGAACTCTGCACATGTTGCAAGTCATGTGCCGCGAGCTCCGGGGCCTAACCTCGGCCACGGGCTACTCGGCGCTGACGGCACCCGAGGTCAACCGCGCAAAGAATCAGCTGCGTAGCAGCCTGCTCATGAACCTTGAGAGCCGCATGGTCGAGCTTGAAGACCTCGGCAGACAGGTGCAAATCCATGGGCGCAAGATTCCTGTGGCTGAGATGTGTGCTGCTATCGACCGCCTGACCGTTGACGATCTGCGCCGCGTGGCGGCTACTGTCTTCAGCGGCACCGTGCAGAACTCTGGCACCAGCTCGGGCGCGCCCACTGTCGTGCTGCAGGAGGCGGGCGAGTTCCGCTTTGGCGGTGGCAAGGCGCCGACGTGGGATCAAATCCAGGACGAGATTGCGCGGTGGCAGCTAGGCAGGAGATAGAAGTTTGGAGGAAGAGGAGAGGGGAGATAGATAGAAGAAGAGGGAGCCGGCAGGTGAGATGGAAGAGTTTGAGGAGATAGAGGGAGCTGAGAAAGCGAAGAAAGGAGAGAGATAGATGGGCGGAGTGTTGCATTGCAATTCCCAACTGTATTGTAGACCCTCGGGCCTTGGAGCCCGCTGTACATTAGCCGATAATGAATGACCCAGGAACAAAGTCCAGATGTTCACAGACAGCCATCGCCATCGCCATGGCCAAATCAACTAACCGGGTATATATATAGACACACTAAATGATCTAAAGCTTGGAAATGAAACATGTATAAAAGAAAAAAAAAAAAAAAAAAAAACTCAGCCTGAAAAACGCCACAAGCCGGTATTAACGCTATTCTATGCTATGCTATGCTATGCTATGCCCTTCTATGTTATAATATCCCAAAACAAAACAACATACGTACTGTGTATCCTTGAGAGCCAATTGCCCTTCTCCCCCTCTCTTTTTCATCTATAGCCGTGATCGTACCGCATCCAGACGGTACTTGACATCCTTGAGCGCCTTGGTTGCCGGCTTCCACGCCTGAAACTGCTGCAGTAGCACACGTGTTTCCTCAGCTAGGCGCGTCTTGACCAGGTCCTCCTCGAGCAGGCCTCGCATGACCCAAGGCAGCGTATACGGGTTTGTTGGGGCCAGTGACCCGCGTGGGCCGATAGAGCACGAAGTGCCGGGCACAGCCGAGGTGGTTTCAAGGGCATTTGCCAATGCTAGGTCGTAGACGCGGGCATCATAGTAGAGACGTGAATGTCCCTCGCCACTGTACAAACTGCCGGCAAGAGGCACACTGAGCTCGCGAATAAGCCCGTGATCAGAGACGCCGAGATTGCGTAGTTTGAGCGCGAAGCCGACAAGGTGGGCGATAAAGTCGGGTGCATGGAGCCGGCCGTCGATAAATACGGCGCGGTAGATATGTGGGTGCTGGGCAGGCGAGTAGACGGCACTTTCAAGTGGGACAAGCTGGTCATCGATGCTGCCAACGAAAGTGATGCGAGCACCGAACTGCAGCACACTACGTAGCGCGGCCTCGAGTCGCTGGGAGATTTCACTCTCTGGGTTGGAGAATTCCCATAGCTCACCAGCAGAGCCCATGAGCATCCCCATGCTAGACTTGTAGTCGGGAAACGGACCTAGACAAACACCGGCTAAAGAGATACCGTTAGTCTCAAAGAAAAAGGGAAATAAAAATGGACAAGGGAAGGAATGGCTCACCCATGGCACAGACACTAATATGTGTGGTCGATGTAATCACACCGAGATCCAACAACCTAGCTAACAGCATAATACCTACCGGCACGCCTTGAGAGTGGCACGAAATCAAGATTAAATCAGCTTCTTTGAGTTGGTCCAGCCAGTTCAGCAGCAACTTCCATAGGTTTTCTACCCGTTCAGCAATCTTCCCCTCTCCTTCTAATGCCACCTTTTCGATATCACAGTCTGCAAAGCCATGTGCTGCCGTCCATCTTGCAATGGCCTCAGCGCCCAGGGTCGCAAAGCGCAGTGATGTGCCTGTTGGCTGACCCACCATAGGCCGCAAGTATGCGGCAGGGAAGAGCCCATGCACACCGATAGAAATAGCCTTACGCACAGGGCGGGCCGGGGGATCGATAGATCGGAAGACATGCTTGGTGGGGGGGTGTTTATGAGAGCGGAGAATCAAGTTGGTGATTTGTGAAATGAGTGAGGGCGGCTCTTTGATGCTATATGTGCTACTGAAGGACGGTAGGAGGAGGTTAGGGTTCGTTGTGGCTTCACAGGGGGCAGCAGTGTCGCTGGAAGTAGAGTCGAGACTACCCACTGACCCATCCTGGCGGCGAAGATTGGACTCTGACTGACTCTTGAGCGAACGTCCAGTAGGGTCTGTAGTAACTGTAGACTTGGAAGGGGATGAGGAGAGAGAAGCTGACAAAGAACCTCCTAGGCCACCGCGACGCCGCTTCTTGTCCTTGCTTGGGAACATTGGCAGTGGCAAAGCTTCAGTAGCGGCCCCAAGCGTAAATGATTGCTTGTTAGTTTCATTTTTTGGCTTTGTTGGTGCATCTACCTCGAGAGCTGGCGTCGGACTTTCCTCAGATGCTTCACCCATAACAGCCAGCTCACCTTGTTGGGGCTGAATTGTTGTTTGATGGGTATCGGACGTCCGGGGCTGGCGAGACCAGAATGCCCAGGTAGCACTTGTAGATGGTTTTGAAGGTTCTTGGAAGCCTGGGACTAGCGATTTGCTCGTATCGTTAGATAGAGGCGCTCCAGACATGGGGGTGTCCTCCTGGGGCTCTAGCCGGCTCTCTTGTTGGTTTTCTTGCTGACTTGTTTCTGGTGCCGGATTTTGTGTTGAATCGGGCGCTTCCTTACTGGAATCTTCTGCAACAGCAGCTCTAAAACCTCCGTACCAATACCCTAGCCATGAGCTGCTGTTATAGGAAACATGGGCATTGGGGTTTGACTGCGGTGATGGTGGCGAGTTAGATGAGTCTTCAGTCTGTGGCTCATGACTTGCGGGCTCAGAATCTTGTGTTGGAACCGCATGTCCTAGTGTTTCCTGAGTCGGCTCGCGAGCTCCTGTCATCTTGGGGGTTTCGATTGGGGCAGCAGGTCGCACTAGCCAACTAAGCCAGCCCGAAGGTGGTTGAGGCAAGTCTCCAGATGGTTCTTCTCGTGGCTCTTCCAGCTGCACAGCTTCTGGAGACTCGGCATTCTGAAAAGAGAGATCAGTGCTAGTTTTTTTTGCCGTACCTTGCTGAGAGGTAGAGGATGCCGGGAGAATCGCAGGCTCAACGTCAGTCTCAGCTAAAGGGGGTGCTGAAGGTAGTGGCGTTTGAGTCTCTATTGTAGTTGGTTGGCTGGCGGTGGCTGTCATCTGGGGGTTTTGCTCCCTGGTAGATATGCTGCTTGCTGAAAGTGGCGGGTCGGGTTGTTCTTGCAGTGAAGATGGGCGACTGTTGTTCTGCTGTAGTTGCTGTAGTTGCTGTAGTTGCTGTAGCTGCTGTTGCGGGAGGTGGCTGTCGGTGTGTGTCTCGGTGTGGGCCTCGGTGTGGGTCTCGGTGGCGTTGATGCTCTGAATACTGGCTGCGCGCTTGATAACAGCGTCTAGCCGTGTCAAGTTGGCAGAAGACGAGGATTCCAGCGGCTGGAATGTATCGCCACGGATGGTTTCACAGACAACTTTGGTAGAGGCGGCTGATTTGCGAGGCCATGAGCCGTACCAGCTTGGGCGCTTAGCCACCTGGAGAGAGAGCAGTCAGCCGACAGTTCGGTTATGCAATGTAAATGCAATGTGATGCAATGCACCAGGCCGGAGTGGATTCCTCCCACGGATCCAGATGCCAAACAGACGCAGCCGAGTGTCTACGTTCTTTTGGCCGTGTTTACATGATGACTCGCGAATAGAGCCACTGGGACATCAAGAAAGAGGTACTTACTCGCCGCGGTAGTGTGTCGACAGGCCCCGATGCCGTCATGGAGGAGTTGTTACTAGGTTTAGAGCTTTCGGCGGAATCTTGTGTGTCTGTAGGAGGGTTTTGAGAGTCGATAGGTTTTGGGGCAGCCCGGGGCTGTGTTGTTGGTGGTGCTTGTGCTTTGACCATTGCGAACGGGCAGCAAATAGACGATGACGCAACAAGAAAACAGGGTTGGGTGCAGCGACAAGGGTTAAAGTGGGAGGGCGAGAAAGAAAAATGGCGATGATTAGTGCTTGGTATTGTCAGAGATGACAAGCATGGGAAGAGACAAGAAGACGTCTAGTGGTAGGAGAAGAGAAGAGAAGAGGAGAGAAGAGAGGAAAAAAATAACGAATGCTGTCTACGTATAAATGGACGTGATTTCTGCCTGCATTCCAAACGCTAGCATTGCCTGTGATTTAGGGGCTGTCGATAGTGTTGAAACAAGGTCTTAACAGCTAGTAGCCATAGTAAGGGTTATCGATACCACAAGGGTTACGGGTTACGATGAGCCTGGACTTGGCTACATATGCTAGCGATTAACATTGACTAATAATTTAAGACTCATTAGCCACGACCGTTGCTTATAGTATTATGAGCATCTCATGGCAACACCAAGGTCTACGAGGCAATGGCGCTTAATGTAAATGGAAAGGTTATCTCTAACATCCACAGTTGCTCTTGAGGACAAAACAAACTCGTCTGCTCTGGTAGTTCTCTTCCTTGTCTCTATCCGCACACATGCTCTAAATCAAGCGCCCGAATCACCGTGTGGCTGACTGTTAAATTATGGATGGAGGTGGCGTTCGTGGTCTATTCTAGCTTGTTGATTTTGAAGAAGATAATAGGGCATCCTAAAATCTTTGAGAAGCTGTCTGAAATATCAAGGCCCGGTGACGGGGTTGGCTTCATCAGCGATACAAGCGCTGAATAATACGATTCTCACCGTAACTAGATGTTCGGGATTGCTTGCTACTGGCTGCCTTTCTATAGTATGATTGCCATCATGCCGGGTCTTTGGCTTGTTCTGGCTAGTATGACTGGCTTTGGGAGTATCTGTAAGAAGCTTACTGGGGGATTGAATATCGACGTGGCTATGCTTTTTTGCGACGCGGTCTGGCTAGAATATTCTGTTATATATTAAAACTGGCAATAATACAACAACGGCAGGCGGAAGCAGCGCCCCTTGAAGAGTTGACTACTCTTTTGGGATGCTGTACAAGAGACCTGAGTACTAAACATCAGAGACATGGCAGAGTCTTAGCCCCAACAGGTGGCCTTCTTGAAGGGCCTAGTGGTTAATACCAAAGCTGTAGCCACTGCTTGACTCATTAATTTCAGACAAACATACAAAGCTTTCGAGTCTGCTACGGCTTTACTTGGCTTATTGCATATCTTGACTCAAAGCCATCTAGAAACCGACTTTTCAAGAGTTGGGGACAAGGCAAAAAAGAAACACGTACGAGATGGTGCTGGAGTTTTGCTGAATTATGGCTTCCCCCAAAACAGTCTCGTGTTATCTAATGTGCATGACCACGTGCCCCTCGCAGTAAAATGGTGATTCATCTAGGTAAAGGTAGGCTGTGTTTGGGAATATGATATAACCCAGACATTCCTAGACCATCAGTAGGAAGATATCTATTCACATGGAACTAAGTGCCATCACTCCATGAGCTGAAAAGGTAGCCTCTTCCTCTATGACAACAGTATCTGTCCTGCGCGCCCTGATAATGGCTAAGCCAAGGGGACGACTCTAGTGCTCGATGGTGCGGTAGAGACGAGGCCCAAGGCTCTGGCGGCTGATTATCCCTTAGTTATGAGCTCCTGAAGTGAGCCGGGATAAAGTTGCCTTGACATTAGCTAGGCCGAGAAAGGTGCTCTAGTACTGGAGAGTGCGATGGGGATGAGAACAAAAGGCAACGGCGACTAATCGTCCTTTGGCCGCGAGTTATTGCTGGGTGCGGTGAGCTTCTATCGCTGAAGTACATAGTAGGAATCGTGAAAAAGGTTTTAGCGGCGGATGGCCCTTTCCTTTCGTGATGCTAGCATAGTTTTGTATCAGAGCATGCTTTAAAATATGGCTTGGTCGGGGGCGGGGGGGGGGGGGGGGGGGGGGTGATGTCAATGCTCGAGACAGCAAATATGAAGAAAAAGGTTCTAACAGTAGATGGTTCATTGCTTCGAAATTCCTGGCGTGAGCCCGCATAAACCTGTCGTGATAATGAGTTGAGAAGGAGGTTCTGATACATGGGAGACTAGAGCTAGGAGAAATGGCTCTGCAAATTCGCCATCTTTTCACTGAGCAGGGGCTACTAACTCAACTTCGCAATAGTACGCCGGCCATGCTAATAGCTGTATAACTGTCGAGAAACCTAGAGATTTTTATTCTGTGGTGTTGATTAAATTACTAGGAGGATGGTGTTGAGTACACTAGAGTCGAAGAAACTAGACACTGGTGTGCGTGCTGTCACCAGAGACCTCTTTCCGTTGAATCGTACGAGCGTAATGATAGAAAAAGCCGTTGAATATGTAAGGCGAATCATCCTCTATCGGCTGTTGATATCGCCTGTCAGCTTTTCGTAGTTCTTGATAGCGGATGTGTTTTGCTTCCCATGACATCATGCATGTAGTTGAATCAAAAGAGGCTGTGATACTATGGGCGAGCTGGTTACACAAGGCTACTCATCCAAGTCAGCTTGTTCAGTGATGAACTGCTGCTATCATCCTAGCTGTGTAGGACGTTAGTATTGACCCATGCCGGCATGAATTGCTGCTGGTTTTTGCTACCTTGTTCATGTACCTGAGTTGTCTTAATTTTCCCAATTTTCTTGTGTCTCGATTACCTCTTGATCCTAATACTTCATCGATGACACTCTGATCATCTGATCATATCATCGTAGCCGGATGTTCGTTCTCTTTCTTGGTGACAAATGCGCTGTAGTGGATGCAACGGAGCTAATATAGCAGGTTAAGCCTCTTTTTTGTAATTCAAAAAGTTTATGGTCAATGCCTATAAATGGCGCTTCACCTACTATTAGCCCCTGGAGTAGTTGCTATCCCTGTGTACTGCTGTTTGTTAGAACAGCTCATTGATGGCTTTCTAAGGCCTCTGTTTAAACCCCAAAGGGATATCTAACTTTAGCTTGCCTGGTTGGAAGTTTTAAAAAAACGTAACCAGTGGTGTTTTGGTCATGCTGTCGAAGGATCACGGTGAAAACTATGTTTGTACTGGCTGTTCAGGATCCACTAAAGAGTTGCAAACTGTCTCGGCTAATCCAAGGCTACTAACCTGCGCTTATCTTATCTCTCTGGACCCAGAAAAAAAAAGTTTTGGGTCCTGTTCTTCTAGATGCCGCTCACATTTCAATGCCATTCTAATTTCAAGCCAGACAAACATCATCAACAACGCCAGCCTTTCTCTTTCTCCCAATATAAACCATCCAACCCCCTTTCGCAGTGCCGAGTCGAGTTTTACCTGAATCAATGGTCTCGCTGCTGGCCTTCTAAATCGACACTTGTCCGCTTTATCATCTAATTCTCTTGACGCCTACCCGCTCACTATGAGCGCCCTTAAGCGCAAAGAGGCGCCCGGGGCTGGAGCTAACCCTCCGTCCAAGTCCGCAAAGACATCTAAATCTCCTCAAACCAAGAAGCGTGTCAACGCGGCAGCTGCTTCAGCGGTTGCTTCTACGGCCGCCGGCAAAAAGACTACCAACGCCTTCAAAAACAAGGCCAATGAAGTCGTCTCAGCCCCCGCCAAGTCTATCCTCGCTTCCCTGCGAGAGGAGGAGCCGCTGTTTCCACGTGGTGGTGGCAGTGTGCTAACTCCACTAGAGCAGAAGAGAATTGGCCTCGAAGCCAAGGCTGATGCTTTGGCAGAGGACGAGTTATTGGAGAATAGTTCTAAAAAGTCCATTGCACCAAAGAAAGATCGTGGCCCAAAGCGGGCTAAGGCTGACGGCAAGTTGCCCAAAGATCCGAATGCCGTCAAGATTGAGGCTCTGAACTTCAAGGTACGTTGAGGATGCCATGCGAGAAAGACGGGTCTGCTGTACACAAGCAACTGCAGCGCTACTGGCTTTTTCGTCCACCACACTCCCGCCAGGGTCAACAGCACCCACTTTACTAACGCTTCTCTCATAACAGAAAGTCGTCAAGGGTAGCCTCATCCTCGCCCAGATCACTGAAGTTAAACCGCTATCGCTTACTCTCGACCTACCCAACAACCTTACTGGTACTGTATCTATCACATATGTCTCTGACGCCCTAACGCAGAGGCTTCAAGCTGCTGCCAATGCAGATGAAAACGACGACGACGATGGCGACGACGACAATGACGACGAAAACGGGGATTCTGATGGCTCCTCTGCGAACGTCGATTTGCACCAGCTTTTTGCGGTCGGCCAATATGTCCGTGCCGCCGTCTTGTCGATTAATGATGGCGCTGGGAAGTCCCGCCGTCATATTGACCTCTCGCTTAGACCGTCCGATTGTAATGCTGGCCTGGCTCACGATGATCTGGTCCCTAACTCTATGGTCATGGCTTCGGTCGTGAGTCTCGAGGAAAAGGGCTGCATCATGGACCTTGGAATTTCCAACCACGACGTCCGTGGCTTCCTGCCCCGCAAGGAGCTGGATAAGTCGATTCCCGAAGAACGCCTGCAGCCTGGGGCTGTCTTGTTCTGTCAGGTCACTGGCAAGACCGGCAAGGTGGCCCAACTGACGACTCAGGCAGCCAAGATCTCGTCGGTCAAAAACACGCCGCACGAGGCTACCACTATCAACACCTTTGTCCCTGGCACTGTTGTCGATCTGCTTATTGGTGGCACTACATGGGGTGGCTTATATGGAAAGATCATGGGCTCATTGGATGCCACAGCTGATCTAATTCAGTCAGGTGTTGGCCCGCTATCGGTCAATCTTGAGTCTAAGCACAAGGTCGGTTCTAAGATCAAGGCCCGGGTTATCTACAGCTTTCCCTCGACTACAGCACAAAAGGTTGGCGTGTCGCTTTTGCCGCACATTCTCTCTCTTGAATGCAAGAAGATTGGCGGTTCCATGCCCACTAAGTCGTTGCCCATATCGTCATTTGTCAACGAGGCTGTTGTTAAGCATGTGGAGACTGAAATGGGCTTGTTCATGGACATTGATCAAACCGGATTCCGCGGCTTTGCTCACATCTCGGCTGTTGCTGATGAAAAGGTTGATGCGCTCTTTGAGAGTAGCGGCCCCTATCAAATCGACTCCAAGCACAAGGCTCGCATTACCAGTTACAACGCCATGGATGGTATGTTCCAGCTATCATTACAACCTACTGTTCTGGCTCGTCAGTACCTGCGTATGGAAGATGTGCCTATTGGTGCTATTGTTGACTGCACTGTGGAAAATGTGCCTGTTGGCCCTGATGGCGTTACTGGCGTGGTTGCTAAGATTAGTCCTGGTATTGTCGGCTTCATCGCCGCCAAGCACCTGGCTGATGTTGAGCTACAGAACCCCGAAAAGAAATTCCGTCCTGGCGTCTCTATCAAGGCCCGTGTGTTGGCACTGGATCTCCAGTCTCGCAAGCTTAGGTTGACGCTGAAGAAGACCCTGGTCAACTCCGATGCCCCTGTTATTTCTACTTTTGACCAGGCTGTTGTTGGCTTACGCATTCCTGGCACCATCGCTAAGCTCATGCCGCATGGCGCTTTTATCCACTTCTACGGCAACCTACGCGGCTTTCTGCCCGTTTCCCAGATGTCCGAGGCTCTGATCAAGGACCCTAGCGAGCACTTCCGTGTTGGCCAAGTCGTCAGTGTGCACATTCTAGATGTTGACCCGGAGAAGCGTCGCCTAGTGGTGTCATGCCGTGATCCGTCAGCTTTTGGCATCGATAAGCAGAATGCGCTCAAGAACCTCAAGATTGGCGACAGCGTTAGCGGTAAGGTCATGGAAAAGGCCGAGGACATGGTGGTTTTAGAGCTAGCTGGCTCCGGTCTTAAGGCTTTCCTGCCTCTGGGTCACCTGTCCGACAAGTCTAGCTCCAAGAACCGCGCCATGCTCAAGAAGCTGCACGTTGGCCAGTCCATCTCTGACCTCACTGTGCTAGAAAAGCACGAGCATCGCCGCGCTATTACTCTCACGCAAAAACCTAGCCTTGTCAAGGCTGCTAAGGAGGGCAACCTGGTGCAAGATACAGCCCAAGTCAAGGTTGGTAGCACGCTAGCTGGCTTTGTTGGCCACATCACATCTACCGCTGTCTTTGTGCGCTTTGCCGCTAAGGCCTCTGCTCTGTTGCCCAAGTCACGAATGCTGGCTGAGATCCGTGAGGAGCCTAACTTTGGTTTCGAGCTGCTACAATCTGTTTCTGTTGAAGTGGTCACCGCCAACGCTGAACAGGGTCGTCCTGTCGTAGTTATTGCCGGCACCAAGACAGAGCAGAAGCCCAAAGCCGATGACATGGCCATGCCAACATTTGAGGGAATTACTGGCGATTTTGGCTTTGGTACGCTCCTCAAGGCCAAGATCACTGCTGTCAAGACCACCCAGGTCAATATCCAGGTTCTGGAGTGCTCTGAGCTCCAGGGACGTGTTGATGTTTCGCAGCTATACGATTCCTTGTCTGATATTGCCAATGTCAAAACACCCCTAGCTCACCTCAGCAAGGGTGATGTCATTCCTGTGCGTGTGCTAGGCGTTCATGATGCCCGCAACCACAGCTATTTGCCAATCTCACACCGTTACAAGGCCCACCAGGTACTAGAACTGACGGCCCGGCCTTCGGACTTAGCCGCCGAAAAGCCACAACCCCTGAGCTTCGACCAGATCAAGCCAGGTTCCAAACACCTTGCCTTTGTCAACAACAGCGACAAGCATGGTGTCTGGGTTAGTCTAGCGCCTAATATCGGTGGCCGTATTGCTGCCGTCGACCTCAGTGATGACATGACTTTGCTGAGCAACATTCGCCTCAACTTCCCTGTCGGCATGGCTCTCATGGTCAATGTGACTTCCGTCAATGTTGAACGCAAGTTGCTTGGACTCTCAGTCCGTTCCGAGGCCGAACGTAAAAAGGTTACTTGGGATTCTCTACAGATTGGCGCCGTCCTGCCTGGCCGTGTCACCAAAGTCTCAGATCGCCAGGTGCTCGTCAAGCTTAGTGAAGAGGTCTCAGGCCCTATTCACCTACCGGACCTCCATGACGACTTTGATCAGGCGCGCCCTCATAACTTTAAAAAGAACGACCTGGTCCGCGTTTCTGTGGTGGATGTTGATGTGTCTAATAAGCGTGTGCGCTTGTCAGCACGTGCTTCGCGCGTTATCAGCTCCGGTTCTGTTGTTACCGATCGCGAAATCACCTCTTTTGATCAACTAACTACTGGTGATATTGTACGTGGCTTTGTCAAAAGCGTTGCCGATGGTGGCTTGTTTGTATTGTTAGGCGGTAACGTCACAGCACGTGTCAAGATCAGCAACCTGTCAGACAAATATGTCAAGGACTGGAAGGCTGCCTACCAGATTGACCAGTTGGTCCGTGGCCGCGTGGTCTCAGCCGATTCCGAAAGTCAGCGCATCGAGCTGAGCTTGAAGGAAACCGTACTATCGCCCAACTACGTGCCTGCCAAGTCCTGGCATGATTTGAAGAAGGGCATGGTCTTGGCCGGCCACGTGCGCAAGGTCGAGGAATACGGTGCCTTTGTCGAAGTTGAGAATTCTGACCACGTGCGTGGTCTTTGCCATCGCAGTGAGATGGCTGAGCAGGCTGTAGCCGATGCTCGCAAGCTCTACAATGAGGGCGATCGTGTTAAGGTCAAGATTCTCAGCATTAACCTGGACAAGAAGCGCGTCAATTTCGGCATGAAGGCCTCGTACTTTGAGGGCGACGATTCCGATGATGAGGATATTGAAATGGGCGGAGTTTCTCTTGAGACGGAGGACCAGGACGTCGAGGATGTGTCTGAAATTGAGGGCGACGAAGAGGAAAACGATGAAGAGGATGAGGATGAGGATGAGGATGATAGTGAAGATGAGAATACCACTATCCCCCAGTCTAGCTCTAAAAAGTACGACTGGGCTGCCGACCCCTTCGCCCAGTCCGACTCCGACTCCGATTCTGATGTCGGTGCAGCGGCCAAGAAGGCGTCTAAGAAGAAGAAAGCCATCCAGGTTGATAAGACGGCATCTCTGGATGTCAATGGCCCCAAGTCGGCCGCTGACTACGAGAAGCTGCTGCTCGAGAACCCTGACGATGCTGACCTCTGGCTCGAGTACATGGCCCTGCCACTGCAGCTAGGTGACGTTACCAAGGCTCGTGACGTTGCCGAGCGCGCCATCAAGACGGTCAACGTCCGTGAGGAGATGGCCAAGATGAACATCTGGCTAGGCTACATCAACTTGGAAGCGGAGTTCGGCACCAAGGACCGCCTAGAGGCTGTCTTCCAGCGTGCCTGCCAGTACAACGACGAGCAGGAGATTCACGCTCGCGTGGCTTCAGTTTACATTCAAACACAGCGCTACGAACAGGCCGAGGCCATCTTTGAGGCCATGTCCAAGAAGTTTGGCGCTGTATCGGCTGATGTGTGGACCAACTATGCCCATTTCCTGCACGCTACTCTGGGCCGGCCCGACAAGGCACGTGCCCTGCTCAGCCGCGCACTACAGGCCCTCAAGGACACACGTGTGCACCTCCCTCTGACCGTCAAGTTTGCCGCGCTCGAGTTCCGCTCGGCCCATGGCGACGTTGAACGCGGCCGTACTTTCTTTGCTGGCATTCTCGACAGCTACCCCAAGAAGGGCGATCTGTGGAGTCAACTGCTAGATCTAGAGTTGGCCCATGCTGTGGCAGCTGTGGATAAGGGCGAGAAGGCTGATGTCCAGGCCATCCGTGATCTGTTCGAGCGTCGCACCAAGGCCAAGGGCCTCAAGCCTGTACCAGCACAGAAGTGGTTTGAACGCTGGGCCGATTGGGAGACCCGGTCGGATGCCAAGGGGAGAGAAAAGGTCATGGCCAAGGCAAAGGCGTGGGTGCTAGCATATAAGGCAAAGCAGGCGAGCAAGAGCAAGGGGGCTGAGGAGGACGTCGAGATGGAGTAGATGGAGAAGGGGGGGCTATTTGTCTGGGGGTTGAAGAGAAGGGCTCTTTTGTGAGGCAAAAAAAGTGCTTTTGTGCGTTTTTTTTTTCTTTCATTTTTTTTTTTCACATGTTCGATTCTGTTGCTAGTTCTTGCTTCTTGTTATATTTCTCATGTTCTTGCACTGTGGTTAGTATCTATTAGGTTTTATTCTGGGATCTGGCGTCTATCAAATATTTGCTGTACTATATCTACCTGGATCCGAAGACAGCGGCTAGGCGAGGCCGGAGCATAATGGTTGGTGATATCAGCTGCCTCTATCCAATGTCAAAACACTAAACTAAACGTCATCTTTAACTTGAATTTGAAAATAAGTATTGTTACCAACGCCTGCTGCCCCATTTACTGGAACACTTTATAAGCTGTTCTGTCCCACGATGAGCATGTGAGAAATACAACAGGCTTCGATGGCGCAGTGGTAGCGCAGTGGTCTCATAATTCATGAGGAGTCTGATTTCTCTGGAAGTCATCCGTAATGTAAAATGCCATCCAAAGGTCGTGAGTTCGACCCTCACTCGGAGCATCAATAACTTTTTTGCTTCCGATCTATCTGGATACTTGTAGAGGCTTCGTGGGCATCTGGCTCCTTTTTGTTGAGTCCTAGCGAGGGGAACTAATGCTCAATCTTTTTAACCCACGTTTATTCTATTAGACGCTTAATATAGACGACACTATGCTGTCAGGAAATGTAGAACGCGAGCAAATGCAGACTCTTATCTTCCTTTCTCTCTGCCTCTAACGCTTAAACACCGTTGCTCCTAACCGTTCAATCTCCCGGCCCTCCTCGGTCCCCCGGCCTGCCGCCTGCAAAATACGCACATATGCATCAGCGTCACGCAGCCGCACGGCCTCTTCGGCAGCCTTGACTTTTAATCCACACTTCTCGTACATGGAGATTGTCATGCCTGGGCCTAATGTCGTGCATTTCGGGATGAACATAGCTGCAACGCGGGGGTTTCCTGCCTGTAGCGAGAGATTATAAAATGGCTAGCTGGTTGTTAACAAGGGAAAGAATGCGCAAATATGAGAAAGCGAAAGACTTACCTCCCAGCCAATAGGGCTTTTACGCTGCTTCGAAATCTCTGTGATCTCGGCCCAGTCGCGCTTGGCAATAAGTGCTCGAAGCCTGATCCACCAAGCTACTTTCTCAGGAATCTTAAACTCGCTCTGCAGCTTCTTTGCCTTACCGAAATTGCCCAGTTTGATCAGCTGGAACATGGTCTCATTGACACTAAGCCCAGTAAACTCATCCGTCAAATCGCGGTCCAGCGCTTCCTGTGTTCTCAGCAGCATGGTCGACTCCTTGAGTGAGTGCAGCTCAAAGTTGCTTTCCTTGGACTCGGCCAGGATCTTGGCCGCCAACGCAATTTTGTCAGCAGCAATTCGTGACGTTGGCTGATCCAGAGATTCACGCAGGAAGACAATAGCACCATCCATACGCCGGTCGTCCTGGTAGTACAGATCCTTGAGAAGGGAATTATCGCCCTCACGGATCGCCAATGTTTCAATGAGCGCACTGGCCGTTGGTCGTGTGTTTAAAAGACGGAAAAAGGCGGCCAGAGGCAGTTTGGCTTTGAGCTGCAGGAGCACAAAAAGCATGAGGTCCGTGTCGCCACTCTCAATAGCCTTGTCAAGGGCGAGTTCATCCTCCTCCATGGCCAAAAGAAGAGGCACTTGACGGCCACCACGCGGCTCGTGGTTTAAAAGCTGGGTTGCCAAACGCCCTCGCCCTTCACCATAAGCTGCACGGGCAATCTCCTCGAACGAAACCCCAGGCCGACCTTGCAACTTTTCAACAATCAGCCTACAAACAGTCTCGTCATCCTCCTTGCCGACTTTAACTTTTGCCGTGGCCCAGTGCACGTATATGCCATCAGTAGGAATACGAAGATATTGTGCTACTTTCAAGGCAAGCAAATATTCATTTCGACACAGTAACCGCTCTACCAGACGTTCGGCAGTGAGGCGGTGGAACTGTTCAATAGATAAGGGCATGCCAATCTCGAAAAAGCGGACAGCATTGAGCACACGGAGGGTTTCACACATGTCAACAAAGTCATCGCTGTTATAAAGATCCAGTACTGACTTTCCAAAGGAGGCAGCTTTAAGGAGTTGTTTTTGCCAGTGAATATCGAACTCGCAGCCAGCGGCATTGACCTATGAATTGTGAGAAAAGGAATATGAACAATGTGTGAATATAAAGCCCAAGAACATACACAAGTATTTACAGCCTCGGTCAGGCTACCCCGAATCAGCTGGATGTAGTCATCGGCCTTGGGCGATTGCAGCTCCAGCTGGGCCACGGCGTCGAGAAGAATAGACGCCGGTGTTGACTCTGCAAACTGTCCAAACACTTGATTTGTTTCTGGGGGGACTTCTTGGATAAATTCGCAGACGTCATTAGTGAGGACAATAGCCCCATCATGCTCTACCCTGTGTTAGCATAACTGTTGTGGTTCATAAGGGAAGTCAAACTAGAGACCGAAACAGGCGATCGGGAGAGAGCACGCACCTGATATTACGTGCACACGGTTTGTATCATAAAGATACGTTACAGATGTATCATCTGGCCCGATAATGTGAACCTCATCCTCCCATGCAATGACCGCATCACTGCCCGCCCACTCAACATGCTTTGGTGGAATTTCCGAGTTAGCATTATGCTCGACGAACCTCTCCTGGAAATCGCTGGAAACGACATGTGCAATGCCGCCCACTGTATACAATGCAACGCGACGGCCATTGGGTGAAACACTTATGTGGCTAAACGGGCCAATATCCAAGAAACGGTCCTCGCAATCCGTAGCATCGACACAGTAAATCGTGTTCTCCAGGCTAACTAGAGCCTCCACGGAGCGTGATAATGTGTGGTTAGGTGGCACAATGGCCCATGCATGAACAGTGCCGTTGGGTACTGGGGCGAGCGGTTTTGGCCGTGGCTCCGAGTATGAAGCTACGGATATTAAGGTGTTGTTTCCGAGGAGGGCTACCAAGCCCTGGCCATAGAATCTATATAAGACAATAGGTCAGTGTCTACCTCTCTGCTCTACATATTCGGGGCTGCTACTCACTTGCATGATACCACACCGTAGTTTTCTGCGCCGTGGCCAAGAGTAAATTGTGTGAACTCGCCCTGGTAGTCGTAGCAGCGCACTGTACCCTCAGGCATGACTACTAGTAGTAATTCATCCTCTGACCACCCCAGGCCCTTTATTGTGCCGTTGTCCCACGGAATCTGGCGCAGCGGCTTGCCGGCATAGCTGTATATGTCGATACTGTGCTTCGAGGACTTGCCGGCTTGGTACGCTATCAACTTAGTGTCGTCCTTCCAGAGCGCTAGCATCCACCTGTTAGTTTTAGGGCCTGTGCTTCCCGGCGAGAGAGGTTCCCGATTTCAGACCTACCCAAGGACCCGCCATATGACGCAGCAGCGATGACGTAGTTGTCGAGATTAAGATCCTGGTCAAACACTTCGGTGTACAGCTGAATCTTGCGATACCACTTATCGCCAAGTCGCTCCCAGTTTGTTCTCGGCTGTGCGGCGTCCATAGTTGACGGAGAAAAAAGACAGCGGGTCGGTGTAGAATTGGTCCAAAGCCGCCAGTCTACTGAGCGTCCCAACAAGCAAGAATCGTAGGGGTTGTCATCATGAGGCTAGCAGTTAGCAAGGCTGAAGCTTGTGAGGTCAGGGTTCAAAGCTCCTGTGAGCTGTCTGCGGCTAAATATCGGCTATACCGGTTTATAGGGCTGGTAGCAAATGTGGGCTTACCATTATGACGTCGTGGGTTAGATGGTTATTTCAAGCCCCAATCTTGAACTTGAATATATCTATAGCCTACGGCAACCCCAGCCTTTTTTTCTATACCACCTATCTTTGTTTCTGAGCCATGTCGCGCTACTTATCAACACGCTCCGACTGGCGCCAAGACTACATTCGCGCATTAGATGAGGCGGAAAAACGTCAGCCCGATGACCATGGCCTACTAGATGCCTGTAAGCTCCGATGATGATGGCGACAACGTCCTTAACATATATGTTAACAGCCTGAGTATATTCTATCTTCGCAGGCGCCAACCTTGCCGACCGCATTGCCGTTCTCGAAGCCGAGAACGCTCTTCTTTCACGGACTCCGACCTCCACTTCTCGTACTCACACAAAGTCGTCCCCATCGAAAGCTGCATTTGGGGACCAAACGGCACTTGAGCTGCAGCGCGATCTCACTGAATCCTTACGCAAAAATTCCAACTATGAAGCCCGGCTACGCACAGCCGAGACAGAGCTCGAACAACTACGCGCAAAAACACGCAGCGACTTACAAAGTCTAACGCAGCTCAAGAGCGAACATGCACAAAGCACGACAAAGACGCACGATTTAAAAGATGAGCTGCAAGAGAAAAGGCGCCTTCTAGATGTGTGTTGTCCCTGCTTAAATCGGTGTCAGTTGCAGTACTAACAAGCTTTTCCTCGGTATAGCATCTCCAAGACGAAATGATCACCATCAATCTGCAGTTGACAGTAGCTGAAAAAGAGCGTGACTCAGTCAAAGCCGAAAACAAACAACTAATACAGCGCTTTCTAAATTACAAGGCACAACATCAGGAAGGGCCAGTCGACGACGCATTACGATCAAACGAAACACCATTACCAGAGCGACGAAAGCGAGCAGAACACAGCACACGCAGCACGAGGCCGCAATGACGGGGAAAACACACATACAGCCATGCAGACAGTTATCAGTGGACACAGCCAAATATATGAAAGCAATTATAAACGATGTAGTGAATCAGCAACGAGACAAGCGGGCATGGATGGTGGTATCATTGGGGATGTTTGGTAGGAGGGGAGGATGGGCCCAAAGTAGGATAGAAGGCGCAAGTAATGGTTTAACGTACACATGACATAAATACACACATGAGAAGAAGAGGGGTATGAGGGGATGGGTAGAAGAAGAGTGGGAAGGTAGGGAAGTAAGTGAAACGAAAGAAAAGCTGTCAAGGGGTAGGTAAAAAAAAAAAATGATGTCATCATCGCAGAAGGGGATATTTTGTCAAACAAAAGAAACAAGCTGCCGAAACAAAGAAAATACCAAAGGCAAACATGATGCGTAGGAGGAACAAAGAGCGACTTAATGCATAGGAAACCAAGATAGAAAGAAACCATGACAGTCCTCTCTTTCTCTCATCTGCCTTCCTAGTTGCCATCATCGCTTAGTTGAGATACAAAAGCTGCCACCGGCATTTGTCCAACTCACATACCCCGAGGGATATGTATGATCCTCGACGTCAAGGATCGTGCTCCCAACGTCATTGATGTTATGCGAGCTTTTATGGTCGTGCACAAACGTCTTGAGCGAGATGATTTTACAGCCTGACTTAAGATCGAGGAACATGCGGACCAGGTCGTCGTTGAGCTGCGATGTGAAAGCCTGGTTGTTGACGAGAATGACATCTGCGCGTTTGAGGGCATCGAGAATGCGCGCATTGCGACGAAAGTCCCCGCGTTCCAGTCGCACGCGACCAGCGCTCAGGCCCCACAACCGACAGCGCGCCTTAAACTCGCGCACTTGAGCATCACCGAGATTACACGCGTTCTCCATCATCTCGCAGCCCCAGCTTTCACAGCCAATTTCAAGGGCCGCCTGGATGACGACGTTGCCTACACCAGAGCCCAGGTCTACAAATACCTGATTTGATTTCATGCGCAACTTCTCTACCAAAATTTCGGTGATGAATGGTGCTAAAAGCTCGCCATAGACATTGTCGCTGCCGTTCTCATACTTGCTGAGAAGCTCAACCTTGGGCGCTACCGTACGGTCGTACACTTGGGTCAGGATGAAGGAGACAAAGTCACTGGGCAGGCCGTGCTTAGCCTCCAGATTCTTGATAATAGTGCCGTCGCGAACTAGACCCCGTAGGCGCTTGTTGTATTCGGCGAGGGCATCTTTGAAAAGCACAAGGTCTTGGACTTTTTGATTGGAGGCTTTAGTGAGGCGACGCACGATGCCATTGTGACCGTCGATAAAAGGGCGAGCTTGCTCGCAGGTAAGGTAGTTGTCGGCTACATGCTGAACCACGTCGATAATGCTCGATACAGCGTCAATTTTGTCTTTTCCGCGGACAAGCTCGTACCTGGAGAGGGGAACAAACAAAGTGTGAGCTAACCGACTAGCCAAGAGAGGTGAGAGGGAAACAAAGCCAAGGCAATGCAAGACATATAGAAATAAGTGCGTACCTTTCTCGAGGGTACAAGCTCGGATACTGTAGTTCTACACAAACCTGGTCAGGTTTTGCGCCAAGGACTGGCGTGCACTTGAGGGCCAAAGACGCAAGATCGGCGGCATGGATAAGCGGCAACTTGCCTTTTTGCCGCGCGAGGTCGTCATAGGCACCCCGCTCGATTATCACGCGATTCGGGTCATCTTCGACCGCCATCCGCGCACGCTTCTTACGATTGCTCATACCGATAGCATCCAGCCAGTTGTCATCATCTTCGCTCTCTGAACTAGAATCAAACATGACACGAGATGGACTGCGCGGCTGCGCGCTGCCGGCCTTGCGCTTGCGAAGTTGATGATCATCGGACGACTCGGAAGCTAGCGGCGAGGCGATGCGGGGGCGGCGTGAGAGAGCCAAGGGAGTCGAAGTCGGGGCCGAAGCGGAAGTGGAGGAGGGGGTGGCAGCAGCCGAGGACGAGGACGCGCGAGATGGCAAGCGGGATGAGGTCGAGGGGTTTGGAGATGAACGCGGCGAGACAGACGACGATGGTGTATATAACGGGGTGGAGGATGAGGAAGCGGTACATGTCAGCTGCTTTTTACGGGCGGCAAACGGAGTCGCGACCCCGTTCACACTACCACCGGGTCTTGAGGTAGCCGAAGCCGACGGAGCAACGGACTTGGCAGATTTGGGGCGTTCGACGGTGACGCGCTCAATGCGGATCTTGGGCGGATCGGCTTTGAATTTTGTCTTGCCTCGAAAAAGCGACATTGCGATTCAGCGGCGAGCCTGTTGGGGAGCAAAACGGAGTCGAGTCAACGATAGGGGTAGCAGACAGTGAAGGAGAGTCAGTCTAGGTTCGGGGCGGGCTGACGACGACAAGGGAGAGAGGGGCAGGTTGAGCGGACGAGTGAGCGAGCGAATAGCTCTCTGTAGACTAGACGTGTAAAAATAATGAAGATGGGGGCAAAAAGGAGAATAAATGCTTTTAGGGAATGAAAGATGTGCAAAAAGGAGAAAAAAAACAGAGTACAATGAGCTTGGTATTGTCACGGCGTCCCGAAAATAAAATAAAGTGAACTAGGAAAAGGAAGAAAAATGAGGGGAGAAAAGCCAAGAATGTAAAGGGAAAAAAACAAAATAATGGAAATAAAAAAAAGGAAATATTCGTGGTGTGACGATGAACTGGCGAATGAGAGACAGCAGAGCACGGCAGTCTCACGATTAAAAGAAGACAAAAATGACAAAAGCAAGCAGCTAGCAATATTTCAAAGCGCAAAATTATATTTGCCCTCTTGTTCCCCGTGTTTTCTTTTTTTTTTTTTTTCTTCTATCTTTTTTTTCTTTTTTTTCTCAATTTTTCGCGCCGTCGTGATATTGTGCTCTTCTCTTTCACGTTAGAGTTTACTACGGAAGCTTATGGAAACACAAGAAGTGGGGCTGTCGGACAGCTGACATCTGCGTCCCTGCAGCTGTCCCCATCTGTCGGTCACAGTTAATGGTAGTACAAAACGCAACATGATACATCGCTAAAAGCCAACCATCGATCCATCAAATCAATCCACTGTCGCATACATACAGTGCTCTACATACCTAATATCCAACTACGCACTTTCCCGTGTACCGTCCAGCATCTTCTCCGTTCCTCTTCGCTTCTATCCCCTACAACTCATCCAGCCACGGAATCGACTCCTGTGCTCCCTTCTTCTGGACAGTCTTCGAAGCCGCCTTGTTCGCCAGCAACACAGCCTGTCCTAGAGTGCTGCCCTTGGCTATCTCCAGTGCATACACCGCCACAAACGTGTCGCCTGCAGCGGTCGTATCAACCACCTGCACCTTTTCAGCCGGGACCAGCTCGTTTGTGCCGTCTGCTGCCGAATAAAAGACACCCTGTCCGCCTAGCGTGATCACCACGTTCTGCACCCCAGCATCTTTCAGAATCTTCGTAGCCGCTTCCAGGCCCTTGGCCGTCTTCAGCAGGCTCTCGTCGCATCCTGTCATAATCATCGCTTCAGTCTCGTTGACGATAATGTGCTCCAGGCCCTTCAGGTGCTCAGCCGGAATGGCCTGAGCTGGTGCTGGGTTGAGAATAACAGGAATGTTCTCGCGGCGCGCCATAATCAAGCACTTTAACACAGTCTCCATCGGGATTTCAAGCTGCATAATAATCATGTCCGGCTTAGGGCCCGGAAACCCTTTCTCGAATGCATCCGGCGTGACTGTATGATTCGCGCCGGCCGAGAGCAAGATGCGGTTCTCCCCGTTATCCTCGACCAGAATAATCGCCACGCCCGTCGAAACCCCCTCGACCACGGTTACATCTGAAGCGTCGACGCCGTAGCCCGCAAGGCCCTCGAGCATGTTCCGGCCATTGGTATCGTTGCCCACAGCGCCAATCATGCGCACTACAGCCGATGCTAACTTCGATGACGGTGACGGCGACCCGCTAGTGCGTGACAGCTTAGCACAAGCGACTGCTTGGTTGGCACCCTTCCCACCGAGACCCGTGTGGAAGGTATGTGCAGTCATGGTTTCGCCGGCCTTGGGGATGTACGGCGTGTACATGACCAAGTCAGCGTTGAGAGAGCCTATGACGGCAATGACAGGAGGAGAAGCCATGGTGAATTAGACAAAAACGTGGTTTTACTCGTTACGCCTAGTAAAGTCAATTTCTTTCTAGCCGTAGGTGGACGGAGCCTTATGTCTAGCAACACCTAAACACCGCCTGTAAACAGGATACTCGAGTGGGCCCATATTCAAGTGGGCCCGTTGGTGTTGGTCACGTGACCTAGTATGTACCTTTGTATCTTCTGACCATAGCGTTCACTTATACAACAACGACCACGAACTGCAACAAAGCCATCAAGAGTTTATTACAAAATATTGGAGTAACAGCAATCACCAAAGAAAAGAAAGCTAAATGTACAGGTGGTAAAAAATGAACAAGAAAACAGCAACATGGCGGCCATGGGACCAAGCTTCCAGGTCATCCATAATTTAGATGGCACTTGGAGCCGGGAAGACATGCCGGGTAGTTGGAACTGCGAGTTGATGGATTAGCCCGGCGGCCCCTCATCGATGCGCTCAGGGTCCAGCCCATTGCAACACAAGCCCCTCTTTTCCATATCCAGAAATGGTATGGCAGAGAGTAGCCTCGTCGAGGCACTTTCTCAGCGCGTCAGTGTCGATGCAAGAGTCCTTGTCAACGCAAGAGTCCTTGTCGACGGGGATGACGCAAATGCTGTATGTAGAGCTGGCTAGGCTGTTGGGCGGGTAGCAGCTTGGGGTGTCTTTGCTGGTAGCACCAAGTCCCGATGTGTCCATGTTTATGGGCGCACGGGACTACTGGCTGCAAAGACGCCTTTGGTAGCAGCTAGCATGGCGGCAGTAATGATAGAGGCGGACATGTTGGCCTGATGCGATGTTAATAAACGAACCTGTGTAGCGTGTTGGGGAGAAAGCTTACGGTTTAGTTGGTGTATAGACAGAAAAGGCGTATAAGACGTAGAAGATGGAAGAATAGAGACAGTGGGGTGGTATATAGTCGAATGGAGGATAGATAATAGGTACCGAAAGATAATAAGCAAGTAAAAATGGACAGAGAAGTAGAGTGGAATAGAGACAAGGGTATAATATGTGCAGGAAGGAATATAAAATAGAGACGAAAAAGTAATGGACGAGGAGAAAAATAGGCCGAGAAGTTGATGATAGAGACCGGATAGTAGTAGATACCAAAAGTGTGAATAGTACGCAAAAGAATGTGCTAAATAGATGTCAAGAAAATAAATGAAGAATAAAAAGTAGACAAAGAAGTGAAGTAAATGCACAAAGAGAAAGAAAAGAAAAGAAAAAGAAAAAAAAGAAAAAAAAAAAAAAGGAAGGAAAAAAGAGTGGTGAATATGATCGTGAATGCTGATGATCTTCCAAACGAACTCTTGCGATAAACAACGAGATTCCATCACGTCCTTCTTATACAATCTACAGTCCCCACTTCAGGGCCCAGAGTCTTGGGACCAGCCCCGTCGAGTCGCATCTTAGACAACCGAAGCTACCACACGAACACGCCCCCCCTTCCTTTTCTCCCTTCTCCCCCTCCCCTTCCCCTTCCCCCTCCCCCTCCCCCTCCCCCAAAATAACCTGGCTGGGTGCCTATGCCCTGCCTCGTTTTGTCTACCTTGGATCGGATTTTCGATGTTAGACAAGCAGACCACGCCACCGCCACTACAGGCCTGCCCTGGCTTAGACCTTGGGATATGGGCTGTATCAGATGCCATAAATCCCGACAGAGCCTTTTTTTTTCGTATCAATTTTCCTATCTAAATATAGCACCCCCAGTGCTCTTTCTCCCCCTGAAATGACAAGAAAATCTGCAACAGCGGCACGCATTCTTTCTTGTCTCCAGTTTGTGCGCAAGCAGCTTTTGCTTTTCGTCTTGTCTTGTCTTGTCTCGTCTTGTCTTGTCTTGTCACGCCAGCCTAGTCCCAGCCGCTTACTTGGGATCTACGATATTCCACATTGAATGCGGTATTCAATGCTCGAGAGAAGCAAGATGGGGGTCCAGGCTTTTTAGTTTTAGCAGTTTATGCCAGTGGGAAAAAAAAAAAAGGAGGTCATAGCTAGAAAAGAGCAGCTAAGTCCGAGCTTCCTTGTCCTCAGCCAGGAGCATACATACACATGCAAAGAAAGGATCGCAGGCCAGACAACACGGACTAAGGCAAAAAGGAAAGAAAAAAAAAAGACGTCCCGAGGAGGTTCGAATGGCCTAGTTGAACTGGAGCATTGGGAATTGAGCCCAATGCGGGGGTCGAACCCGCAACCTTGAGATTAAGAGTCTCACGCTCTACCGATTGAGCTAACCGGGCGGGATTTGAGGGTTCACATTTTGTGCCCCTGCAAAACTAACCCTTAGGTTTTGTGGTCCCACTATTTTTTCCAAATTAGGCGAGCAACAAGTTCAGGTTCGAGTCCAAGTTCAACAAGCCTGCTCGGAAGCATATGTGCTTCTCTTGCTCGAAGCCTGTGGTCAGCCTAGCAGAAGGCCAATTCTGCGCGGCAGCCAATCCGGCGTCGCTTGAGCTTAGCGAGGTTGAATAAAATCAGTCCAATTAAATTCGGATGAATTGAGGAAGGGGTTATCTCCAGTGTCTCCAGTGTCCATACCAGGAGAGCACCGCTTGATCTGGTCGATTTGATTTGATTTCAATATATTTAACGTCTACTGGAATCACCAAGATCAAACGACGCTTCTGATCGATTTTACGAGACAGCAAACATATCAAGCCCCAAGTTTGACGTTCGATGCTCAAATACACCATTTGTTCCCCAGTCTATGGGGTGTCCAGAAACAGACACGGCCACTTCTCACAGAGACCCCGAGACCCCGAGCTTCCGCGTCAAGGGATCTCGCTAGCAAAGATAAATCACATTTAACCTGTATAATATCTCAAGCTTGGTGCAGCCACCACCTAGCCATGGTTTTTTTTCTGTCTTTGCCGCTTTAATTTCCGCTTTGGATCTAGTGTTATGCAACCTGGGCTCAGGCTCGCTCATAATAATCAACCTTAAATCTCGGACGTAGCTCGAGCCTCGCGATCTACTAATATTGCCTGGGAGTAACTGTGATCATGCCTCCTGTAGAACCAATGTCACACTTGGGGTCTAGTGCCAGGAGTATATGCTGCTTATAACGGTATAGGGTATAACGCAGAAATCACGCCCTCCATCGTCGGAAACCACACAGTAAATGCCGCTCTCGCTCTCGCTATAAGGCTTAGTATAGTAGTATGAAAAAGGTCTTCACGCGGTAGGCATCTCTCCCGTGAGCCGAATGATCCATAAGATGCGGCTCGCATCGCTGGTGAGAAATAGAGCGGGCTGTGCATCATCAAAATAAATAGGAGAGAGGCTGCAGTGGAAGATGCTGTTTTTTCTGCCATCCTTTTAATGCGTACTTAGCTGTCAAACATAGGCAGCACAGCCTACTAGACGTCGTAGGTATAGATATACATCCGCTTGCATAGTGTAACTTTTCATGTCATGCTGCCCTTGAGTTGGTGACGGATGGCTGCGCTCATGAAATTCTACTGTGTCCTTGTTGTTGTCATATGTGATACCAATGGATGGATAGTTTAATGAGTCTGACTTGCGGAAAGCTTATCAGTGGTGCTTGGATGCTGCTGTTCGGAAGAGGAAGAGGGCACGGCTTTAGAGCAATGCCGGGATTATGGGAGCTTTGGCGTTTGATGCTGGGGATGCCTAGGCTAAGGCGTATCAGCAGTGGACTTGTCATATGCACCCTCTCAATGCAAATGCGGCAAATCGGCATGGCATGGTCGCTTTTGTTGGACTTGGCATGAGTTGAGCTAATCTCGATGTTGTAAAGGGGATCAATGGCATTGACAAGGGAGCGCGGCTGCTTTGCATTCGTTTATACGATGAAACTTGACAAGATTGCTGAGCCCTGCACTTTAACATCCAAGTGCTATTGGCCGATGTCCCTGTTGGCTGCTACTGTAAGTATAGATTGTTGTTGTATGGTTTCTTTCCCATAGAAGGGCAAGCTCATCCTGCCATAAGACTATGGGGTGGCTATTTGAAGTAGAGAGGCCATCCGTTCAAAACACTCAGATACGTCATATCACCTCTGCTTGGATCCCTCTTGGCCTTGGGAAAAAATGCCAAGAGGAAAGCCCGCCAAGATCATATCATAGAAGGGGGTTGAAATAGCGCGTCCAGTCACGGTAAGCAGCAAGTGGACTGCCCAGGAGCAGCATCCTCTAGAGAATGCGTCCGCCCCCCCCCCCTGTTATAACCTAGCTGAGTTGAGCCATGTAAATTGCTACATGGCTACCTCTACCATAACACAATCAAATCTAACTTCATATGAGCCCCCGGCTCACTTGATCCATAAACTATACGTTGCCAACGACCAATTATCTGTCAGTAATGAATCTCGTGCGGCCAGAGATCAACATCGTCAAGAAACAGGCTAGATTCCACCTCCAAAGCTTTAAACCCCGTCTTCCTAGCCAAAGATGATCCCAAGTATATGCGGGCACCCATTCTATAGCTGAAGCGAGCTAGGGGGAAAGTGCTCTGTGCCGCCGCTGGGTGAGGGCGCTACAGCTATCAATGCTAGCCACTACCATTGTCCATTTGTCCATATTTTGCATTGTGAGGTTCCTCATCGAGAGTTCATTTGTTGAGGACTTTGGCTGAAACAAATTCATACCCGGGGTCGCGTGGTCTTATAGTTGTGTGGTCTTGCATCTGCGTCATACATCGGCGTGGCTGCGTTCTGACACTCCATGTTTCAAACTGTTGAGAACAAAAGAAGGTATTGCGAGAGCGGGCAGCCCCTCCCTATCTTACCGTCAAGAATTCTACATAAGAAAAGAATAAGCAACGTTGGGAGTAGAGACTTGTACATAACACGAGGAATCAGAGACCCTCACGCATCATAGCAAAGGATGGGAAAAAGAGAGAACACACAACAGAAAGCAGCCATCACATAAGGAAATGGAAAAAAGAGTCTTGGGAAATAGCCGCAAGGTTTTTCTATGCGATCCAGAGCTTAAATGTCATTTCATCTCTCCCGGTTTTGCTAATTATCACTAATTACAGGCAGATATGGAACGTGAAGGGGTGTGTCTACACTATCGCTGGTATCAGTGTTCCTACCAGACCTAGCATGGTCTTTGGGTGGTCGTATTGAGTGAGATGTTGGTTTTCCATTGAGTCCAGCACAAGGTTATTGTATTGCTGGGCGCTAAAAGTGGGTGAATCGTAGTAAGTTGGCGAGTTCCATATCTATCTAGCATTTGGTGACTTCTGATTCAGCTCAAGTGACTACTAACCCGGACAAGGATAATTCCCACTCGCAAGAGTTTATTCTTCATTGAACTTGCTTGCAGTTAGTGTCTAGCAGGATTATTAGAACCAGGCGGTGTAGCGCTTAGCTTTCGTGGCTGGTAAAACTTTCAGGTCGGGGTTGAGTATACCTGACGCTGATAGTATCTATCAGCTTGTATTCTTTTATGTCTATATACTGCTATGTTGTACCGTTGCGGCAACGTGCTTAGTGGCAAATCACATGGATAATGCGGTATTCTAGGATAGCGGCGGAAAATTGCAGTTATGCATAGTCTTGAAGCATCTCCGGCTCGGCACTAGGGCTGGGAGGGGGTCGAACCTACATTTACAAAAATGGCTACCCGATGTTTATGGTATACGGCAACCGCCTGGGAACTATTCTAAAAGGCTGTCTGTGGAGTGGCTTTTCCATTTCGTAGCCACGGCTGCTGCAGTATACTATATTTGTAGCGGTGGCCGGGAGGAGAACTTCCTCGACATCCTCCCATGGAACTCCCCTCAGCATTTTTTTACAAACCTACAAGACCACTCCTCAATGAAGCGCCCGGAGCGGTACAGAATCTCTCTTAGAGCTGGTGGGGACAGTGGCTCGCCTCTCTGTATAGCTTGGGAATGGGTTCTCCCAATGGGGCCCGGATAACTCAGTGCAGACTTTAGTCACTGTTGCTCCTGGAGAGTAGTGATTTTGTCTCTCGTGGTGCTTGCCGAAGCCTGCGCTGCCGGCTATGGACGAGAGAACACGGCCTAGTGGAGCCATAATGAGGTCCTTGTATCAGGGAACAAGAAAGGCGCTTAGTGAGAACACCAGTTCCGAGAAGGAGGCGCGGTACTCCTTTTGTTCTGTCTGCAACTTCTCATGGCCGGAATGATGCCAATTTATCCTGCATTCCCACGCTTCCACAAGGTTGATGCGATGTCATATTATCGTCCCTTGATATCTCAGCTTTGTTACAACTTCCGCTAGTTTGTTATCTTCGACGCCCAAATGCCCAGGACACGCAGCAATTGGGCGAGCCTCCCGGGTGTCTCATCTGCCTGGGTGTTTAAGGCCCGCTTTGTCTCTTTCACCCTCTCTTGTAATGTGGTGCTTCTAGCGGATGAATTTCGGAGGCGGTCCGATGTTCCTCTGCTATCTAGACATAGCCAGATCTCCCCGATGTGGCTCGTTTTGTGGCCTCAAGAACACCAACCGTCTATTCACCAGTGTTAAGTTTACTTTGCTTCTACTCCATATGCTCTCGATCTGCATGTCTTTTCGGCTTTGTAGCTGTGGCTGTGTACTTTGCTGCGCAGGGGGCCTAGCCTGAACTGAACTCGCTGTCTTCATCCAGAATTCTATAGGCTCTCCTATGACTATCGCATTGCGGATGGTTTCTCGCTTTTCAGCCGTAGGCCCCCGGATGAAGACTCTGTCGTTCTTGGTTGCAGGCTTGCTAGCCTCTATGTGCCTCAATGTGGCCACTGTTCTCTCGGCCGTGACTCCGCCTCGGCTTCTATATGTGCGTTGAATGTACAGCTGCCGTCATGTCCTCGACATCTCCTTGAACTTGTTTATCTAATGTCTAAGGATATCTCGATATCTCAAAGCATGAACTTGCCTACATCCTATAGTCGTAAGTAAAAAGAAGAAGATGGAAAAGCCGTACATCCCCTAACATTCCCAAGTCTTTATACACTGAAATAAAGTCAGTGTTTGTATCTGTCCTCATGACAAAACTTGCCTTCTATAACTTCCCAATACAATGTGTTAACCCTAGGCGACCCTAGAGACAACACTAAAAACTACCTCACACTATACGATCGTGCAGGCCAGAAGGATTCTCGAATCATCCCTCGGCACAAAAATTTTCCTCCTCCAACCCTAGGAATATGGGACAACCCTAAGGAACCCCCCTCATCATTACGTGCTACAACAACGGACAACGATATCAGGGAGTCCGCGGCTGCATTAGCCGCTCACACATCAGTGACGGAGACACTAGAGCAGGCTGGGTTGGCCAGAGGATGTAGAAGCCAGGCACTTTACAGCTCAGCTCACAATAGATGAGATGTGTTGTATCCTCGCAAGACGGGAGGATGGATCTGATAACCTGGCCCTGGCAAAGTGGACTGGGTCCTAGAATACTGCAAAGTCCTGGGCAATGAAACAGTCGATCAGGTTATAACAGTGAAGACCTTCTGGTTCTAAGGGTGATAGTGTCGCCAATGGGGGAATGAATCCTTTAAAGCAGGCTTCCAGCACTAGATGAAAGAAAAAAGACAACTCTCTGAAGATCAGATATCCCAGTGGAGTCGTGAGCTAGCCAAAGCCATATGACGTCGGCTGGATGAAGGGGCTACATAGAGGCATAGCCGCCTGAATCCCAGCAAGTGCACTCCAGACATAGTGACTTCAAAGAGCACCATATATGGCTTAACCACGTGAATACAGAAATGCAGTGCCTAGTCACAGGGTGTGACCAACCTACGACCTTCTTCAGCCATCTGTAGGAGTGTTGAGCCAACGAGAAGAAACTGTCTGAGATTTGTATGAAACTCCTCACAAGAGATATCAGGCAGGAAAGCCAGACCCTAGGTGGAGGGTATTGTGCATTGGGATGTGAAAGGGGACAGTGCAGTGAGAAAGAGGGTTTTCTCAGAAGAAGCGGGAGTGCTGTCTCACTCGTTACCGCCACATGCTGTGGTTTCACCTATACCTAGGCACCAGTATATATCAAGTTGCCGGCCCGGCAAGCGGGCTATAGCCCGAATGGCTATTCTGGGCCGAGCTTCTCAATCAAGTCGAATGTGGAATAGGGCTGCATCCAAGCGTTGGGATTCATTCCATCCTAACCTACCGCAAGTTGAAAGCAACATGGACTAAAAGCTTCCGCTTCTTGATAGCCGCAGTGGCCCCTTTCAGAGGGGAGAGGCTAGGGTCAGCTCGAACAGGGGGGAGGCCAGTAAACCTCCGAACTATGGGGCTAGTATCTCTATTGATGCCCCGGGCCCCGGGATGGGATGGACACTACAAAATGGGCGCTTTGCTAACGCCAAGTTCCCATCCACCTCAACTTCACCATACCCCCTTTCCTTCCCGCTTCTGGCGCAGCCGCGCTCTGTCCCCCCCTTCGGCCTTGTGTCTGTCTATCTATGCATCTAACTCAGAGTGGGTGCGGCACACAAAGTTGAGGCGAGCCTAGCTACATTCTTGTTTTTGATTTGTTACTTTAACCCATTCCTTTTACTAGTAGCAGGTGCAGTCGCTTCAGAAAGGCACAAGCGCGATGCACAATCTTGCAGCCTAGAAAAGAACCAGCCGTTCAATGCATATTAAGGTCGCTTTTGCCGTGTCTCATACGAGTTACTTGTACTGGACTGGCCGCTGTCTTTTTGTCTTTTTATTTTAAATCCTCCTCTTTCCTCGTTCGGGACTGGACTGAGTATTAAGATCTGGAAGATTCTATCTACCTGTCTGTACCGCTTCTGTCACTACGTCTTCATCGCTCTTTTCTTCTCCGCTTCGCTTTCCATTCTTTTTTTCCGACAATGAGCGACACAGTAGACGACCGAGATCCGCCCCCAATCGCCCCCCATCCAAACCAACGACGATCAGCATGCGAAAGATGCCGTCGCCAAAAATTAAAATGCTCGAGGCAAAACGCGGCTAATCAGTCGCGCTGCCAGCGCTGTGCGCGGCTAGGCTTTGAGTGTGTCGGGGGTCGTCAACGAAAGGTCGGTCGTCCTTCCCGGTCAGATGTTGCCGCTGCCGCTGCCGCCGCCGCCGCCGCTGCCCCGTCTGCGACTGTTCTTATTCTCAATGCTGCCAAGTCATCGAAGAAAGGCCCGCCGTCCTCGTCATCTACTCGCGGTTGGAAAAATGCATCGACACATGCTTCGGATTCAGGCTTCAAGAGCACAAGCACCAGTAATGCTCCTAGTAGCAAAAATTCCACTCCGGAACCCCGTACTGTCAAGCTGGCTGCACGACCGGCGCGCAGCGTGAAAGTGTCAGAGTCAAGTGCAATGAACGGCCCTGCCCGGTCCTCCGGTGTCCCGTTCACTATAGCCGAACAGCCTCGTATCGGCTCAGATTCTTTCAACGCAGCTTTGGCCAATGTCGACAATCTCTTTCAGAGCTTCAATGAGCAGGACAATCGCTTCCCAAAAACTTCTGCTCATCAGCTCCCAGGGAATGTCGCCCCCCTACTCGACATGAGCCATGCTGACAACCAGCAATCCACCGCAGATGTATCGAACGATTTCAATCTCGCTGCAGAAGCGCTTGCCCTTCATGAAAGCATTGATATTGCATGGCCATTGGATACAAATGCGTACCAAAACGCACAAGCTTTCCAGCAGCAGCAGCAGCAATTAGACGAAGACCATCAAACGCACCAGACATACTACCAGCACCAATACACTCAACAGCGCAACCAAAGTCTATCTAAAGCTCAGCCTCGGACCCGGGGCCCCAACTCTAGGCCGCAATCCTCCCTCTTTCCATTTCCAACGCCCTTCTACCAATACCCATCATTCAACAACAGAAATTCGAGAGAATATCCGCTCGAACCTTTAGTGGCTGGGCCCACCGCAATGGTTCCAGTCCCGAAATCAACTTCGCCCAAGAGCAACAGCTTTCTAGACGTCTTGGATAATCTCTCGGCGATTAACACAAGCTTCCAGCGGTGTGTATATCTTATCAAGAAGCACGGTGAGGCTTTGAATGTTGCTATTTTAATTGCAAATAAACCCCCTTTTGCTATGAACGGCATAAGCGTGATGAATAGGGGAGTATTCAACCTCAAGGAACTGCTCCGTCTCTTGATCAGCCTACAAAATAGTTTATCTAGCAGTACAGAAGATAGCCAATCCGGCGATCCACAGCCCCAGTCAGCCCGCATGAAGCTACCCGTTCCTCACCCATCCTGCATTAAAATGCCATTTCCCTCGCCAATTCTGGATGGTATTCAGCGTGTAGTACAGGAAGCCTCGTCTTCGTCGAGCGAGACTGCTACTAACACGCCAAAAGTGCTTGACACCCCAACGTCTTTAGCCATGATAAGTTGCTATTCACAAGGCCTCTTCTTTCTCGAGACCACTGTGGCCCATATCAACCGCGCGCTAGCAGATCCCGATGCCCGCCCTCTGTATGCCCTGGCTCACGAGCGATACGGAGGCGTTCCCTTCCATGAGCATCTCATGCGAGGAGTTGTATTTGCTCAACTTCTCATGAATGTCATAGAGCGCCTTGATGACTTGATGGGGATTCCCCTCAAGGACCCTAGCGTTTTTCCCATAAACTCCTCTAGGGGCTTGTTGAACGAATGCCAAATGAAGATGCTATGGCTCGAGCTTCGGTCGGAACGGCCTGACTGGAGTGCAAGGCCCTACAAGCTCCGCAAAGATTTGACACAAATGAAGGGAGCCTTTGCTCACATGTTATACAACAATGTAACCTAGTGGCTAGTATAGCCAGCTCTGCTGGAGATGATTACGAGACAACTGGATTGCGTTGATTTTGTTGATATAGATATACCCATAAATACAGCGGTCCTTGTTATTCCCACCCATCCAAGCAAAACAAAATATATATGTGCACCTTTTGTAGAGGCAATATGTAGTGTCGACACGCGGGTTGAAGGCTTCGGATGTATACTGCATCTCAGCAACATGAGGTTGGCTAGGCTTACGTGCGCAGGAACTGCTACTGGACAGGTCTCTGAGGTCTGCATTATATTGTTTAACATCCACCTGTTGTTATTTTACGACAGTATGACAGCAAGCCTCGTGTGTTCAACAGTTGCAAGTCCGCATAGATTCCGAATCTCTCCTTTCGATGTTGCAAAATCACATCCTACCCACAAGAGGCGCTCGGTAGGGTACCCGATTCCGAGTAGCGGCGTCCTTTTTTTGCTCTTTCCCCCGTCCCCCATAGCAACCTCTCCTGGGTCTTCTCGGCGTACAGATTCCATGGGCAGTTTCTTCTCGTTGCCTCGACACTCCCACGGATGGCTGAAGAAGGTCGTAGGTTGCTCACGCCCTGCGACTGGGCACCGTATTTCTGCATTCGCGTGGTTGAGCCGCACGTGATACTCTTCGAAGTCACCATGTTTGAAGCGCGCCGCTAGGATTCGGGCGAGCGCGCCTCTGTGTAGCCCCTTCATCCAGCCGATGTCGTATGGTTTCTGCCAGTTCAACGCTCCACTGAGATGTCTGATCTTCGGGCAGCTTTCTTTTATCCAGTGTTGGAAGTCTGCTGTCAAGGCTTCGCTCCTCTATCTTCCAGCTGCTGTTAGGGACATTGTCGCCCTTGGGACCAGAAGGTCCTCGTTCTTACAACCCGCTTTGGCCAGCCGATCGACTGCTTTCTTGCCCGGGACTTTGCAGCGTCCTAGGATCTAGTGTTGCTTGAACTGATACCAACCAGGGCCAGGTTGGTTCCCTGACATCATTAGCCCTCCGCGAGGCTAAACATTTTTCAACGATGAAGGCATGAAACTAAGCAAGCTTGTAACTTGCCTACATTATGTAGTCGTCACAAGAGAAAAGTAGTAAGTAACAAGGAGAAGATGCAACAAAAAATCGTACATCTCCCAATATTCCCATGTCTTTATATATTGAAATAAAGTCGGAATTTCATATCTGTCTTCATGATAATGGCAACGTGCCTGAGTGGTTAAAGGGTATGACTAGAAATCATATGGGTTCGCCCTCACAGGTTCGAATCCTGTCGTTGTCGCGCATAAACATCGCGAATTACTTTTTGGCCATGGCATCCCCTCCAGAAAACCTCATTTTTTACACCTTTGGTAGACTAGCACCGAGCTTCTTAGTGCCTGCACCACGCAGCAGGCCTCCCGCCGATCGAACTCCGGTGGGAGGACGAAAGGAGAAGGGAAGCCATACGCTGGCACACACTGGACATAGATCATACTCTGCGAGGAGGAGCACATAATCCAGTCGTGATGAGGCTACGAAGACTGCTTCCGGCGAGAATGGAAACACACATGACACTGAAACCGACAGTCGCAGGACCAAGCATGCCCCCTCGAAAGTGGCTCAGCAAAGAGAAAGAGGCTGAGAAACACAGAGAGGAGGTGGACATGGCCACTGTAGGAACACTCATAGCATACTCTGATGGCTCGAAAGACGCAAAGGGAAACACAGGAGCAGGATGGGTCACCACCATGGACGGAACCACCCTGGAAACAGGACATAGTGCTCTGGGCAAATGGGTGGAGGTTGCAGACGCAGAAGCGTACGGGGCATGCGAAGCAGCCAAGCGGGCCGTGATGCACACAGACGCCGAGGAAATCTGGATATGTCTGGACAACCAAGGAGTAGTCGACCGACTGCGCAACCCGCAAAAGCGAAACAGTACCTCCCAGGACATCATTGACAGAACGAAACGGATCCTAAACACGTGGAAGAACAGAAAGGACAGGAGACGCGTCCAAGTGCTCTGGGTCCCAGGACATGTAGGCCTGGAGGGAAATGAACAAGCCGACGCTCAAGCCAAGCTCGGATGCCTCGGACACATCCGCGAACCCCGCGTCAGTCTGGCAGGGGCAAAGAGGTGGAGGCGAAACCAACTGCGTGAGGAGTACGAGAAATGGTGGAAAGGGCAAAAAGGATATCGCCCACTGCAGGACATTCCATGCAGCCCCCCGTTTCGAACGCCGGGCTACAAAGGAGTGGACAGAACGGAACTGGGACACATCCTGGCAGCCAGGACGGGACACGGAGACTTTGACCAGTACCATGACTGTTTCAATCACCAATGCCCACGCAAATGCACCCACTGCAAGCAGCCGAAAGAACGAGGACACATGTGGACGTGCAGGACTTTACCAAGACCGTGGGGCCAGAAGTTTACGGACAAGCTACTGAAAAGCACAAAAGCAACAAAGTACGTTGCTAGCGTGCTACACCGGAACCTAAGGCACCTACAGCAGAGGTGAGAAAGGCAATCCCCATAGAGGCACACGGCGCGGATGCAATAGCTAAGACAAAAAGAAGAAAAAAAAAAGAAGGAAAAAAGAAGACAAGAGCGGATGGAGATGTCGAAAGGACGCGGAAGAGAATTCGGAAGGTCCTTTCTCCCGACGCCCAGGGTCTACTAAATGCAGCAACCGCCTCGCTGAACAGAGGACAAAACCGACGTACTCCGCCAGGGCCAACACCCAAGGCCGACAGCCGTTGGCCTCTTAGACTAGACCACTATATAGGTAGGGCGCCAAAAGCCAAAAAGAACCAGGTAACCAATCCTGGAAACACAACCACCCAACCAGCAGGGAAGCCCTTGGGGCAACGTCTTCCGGAGAAATCTCCTGGCCACAAGGCTGGACCCTCAAAAGTCATAGGAGTATTTCGAAGAGGACGAGTACCTGCAACTGCTGACTGCCCGGAGGAGGGGTCGGAAGACGACATCTTCCAACTCCCCTTCCGTCCAGAACATGCCGTCGTATGACCGGGAAAACTGGTAGGTAGACGCTAAATAGTACATACATACATACATACAAGTCCTAAATCTTAGCTTAGTGCTCATCGACTTTGTATTTCATATAAAATATTGTTTTCAGCCGAGTGCGCCAACACAAGCAAGCATTAAAGAGGCGCCCACCGGCTTTGAGGTTACTACCGCTAGAACCCTTGTTCAATAGTATAACTCTCTACGTCACTCCTACCTTTGGCCGAATATAATCTGAAAAAGGTCCGCTCTATAGAGTATGTGTTTGTTGCAAAAGTGATTGTCTAAAATGAAAGTCGTATTTGTCGTTTTATTGGCTGATTTTTTATTGCCAAAGGCGGTCAGAAGTAAAGCCCAAATAGGCAAGCAATACTTATCATATTAGCTCTATACTTGCGACGATTAACATGGCCGCCTTTACTTACCTAGAACGGTATGTCTGGTCTAGTCGCGTAGATATGGGACATGGCGAGCTATGGCTCTGAAAATCCATGGCTTCAAGAACAACAAAAAAACTCAGGCAGAGATAGTGAGTCTTAACATTTTGCCACACAGCGTTCTGTCTTTCCATAGCCTCACTTTCCAAGAATAATCTTGCCCCTCTCCCCACTAGAAACTGATCATGTCCTCGACAATAGTTCCAGCTATGAATGTGGCTTGAACGCCCACCTGCTGCTCCACCTCTTGCCATCCATGTAGCTTTGTCAAAGAATGGGATAGAAACATATATTTTTACATTTCATCGTCTATATACCCTAATAACAACACTGCCCGTAGTGGCCTCCTCACATTGGAACACTATAATCATAGCCAATGCAAAATAACCAATGCTCTTCTCTCCTCTGTACCCGTATCATTCAGTTCATTCTTATCCACCACAGCACGACGATGCCATCAGTCATAACCAGTTATCCAGAGACATCATTTCAAAATGGCACAAAACCCAAGATACCCAAACCAAAAAAAAAAAAAAAAAAAAAAAAACAATGAAAACACAAAAAAGACAAAAAAGACAAGCAACAAGTATCCAAAAAGCAAGCATCCCAGGACACCCAAGCGAGAAAAAGATCGGCAATAAGTAACAAATATACAAAAACAAAATGGGCGATAAAAGGCCAGACAGGCACTAGCCGCTTGTTTGCATGGCTGAGCAGGTTCAATGGCATGTTCCGAACCGGTTGGCCAGAGGGGCGTATATATAGTGCCCATCATTGCGACTGATTTCTACAGTCCAAAGGCAAGTTCGAAGCTGGCCCTTGAGCTTATGAATGGCTCCCTGTGGCGCTGCTTTCACGGGATGTCGAAGATGAGGACGTTTCTGACATGTCAGAATTGGTGTGTTTGTTACGGGTACTGTGCACAAAGTGCCAAATTCCGAAGCCGATAGCTACAAGCAGGATGAACAGGATGATAACGATAACGGCGATAGCGTCATTGGGCTTCATGGTGGGCGATTTTGCAGGATAATGGAAATAGGGAAACTGATGTAGGTTGAGAGTAAAGACAAGCAGAGAACGCTTCGGTAAAGGGCGGTATGGAAGGGTGAAAGAGAGAGAGAAACGTTTTGGCGCGGTAGAGTGGTTTGAATGGAAGCTGTTAGGAAAGCGGTCAGCATGTTGTGTTCCTGTTCCATTCCATGCAAAATGTTCGCTAGATTCCAGCCGGCGGCTAACAACGTACCTTGAGAGAGAGGGAGAATATACAAAGTAAAGGCAGGCACGGGCAAAATAATCTCACGAACCAAGAAGAGTAAGAAATAAATAGTATATGAAGATTCAATAGTAGGTAAGAAACACCAAAGCCGTCACGCTCAAGAGGAGGGAGAAAACGCTGTGCCCTGCTTTTTATTGCTATGGCCGCATCACCAACCAGGAGAATTTTTCTATTTCTTCCCGCCTTTTTCTTTCCTTCCACCTTACTCGAAAAAGCAGGTACAGGCCTCGTCTCAGGTCCAGGCAGGTGCATTACAGGTACACGCTACAGCACATACAGGCACAACCTGTTGCCCCGCCACCCGTCTTTCTGTCAACAGTTTAATCCAGAAGGCTGGGTAGCGACGCGACAGCCAATAGTCACGCGTAAATAGTTGAATGGCCCCGCTTTTCTAGTCATGCCCAGACGCGTCGAGGGTTTACCCCATGCATGGCAACCAACCTCCTCCATTGCAACAAGGGTTTAATGGGTTGGGAGGTCTGGAAGATCACGGAGCGAGCGGAGGGGGATACTGGAAATAGTAGAAGGGCCTGCCTGACATTGATCTGTCTTTGTAATAGTGCGGAACTTTGCGAGCCCACAGTATAAAGGGCAAGCGTCCAACAAGAGGAGGGGGGGCGGTTCTGCTGGTTTATAACCAGATTTGGGTATCTAAATCAAGGGTTCAAGGGGCGAAGTGTTTATCCGCTACTACTCAGCTTAAGGTGGAGTGCACGAGGCAGTGTCCGCTTTTGCTTCTCTCAACGCCGGATTGCAATATAAGAAGGTGGAGTATGAATCGGCGGTAAAAGGCAAAGGCCAGGATAAAGACATAGCTCGGCGTAGATACCATTGTAGGAGTTAACGAGTCTTGTATAATACAAGCAACTAAATAAGCGCAAGTGATCACACAGCTGACGACATTGGAATAGGGATGTAAAAGAAAAAAGGCCTACTTTAGGGTTTTGTTTGTTTGTTCTATTTAACGTCTACCTTACTGCTTTAGGGTTTATTACATCATTCTAAAAAAGATGAAGAGACAAAAATAGATGTTCAATGGGGTGAACCGGGATCGAACCGGTGACCTTTAGATATACTTCTGATGCCAGAAAGCGGCTGAAGTTTGCAGCTTCAGTCTAACGCGCTCCCAACTGCGCCACCGCCCCAACGGAGAATATAAAATTCACAAGTAGAACAGGATCAAAAACGGAGCTTCGGGCCGGAACGTCAGCCCGGGACCCCCCTTCCGCAACTCCCGCTACAACTCTCCCTCTTACAACCCTCGGGGGGGGTACCTTTGAGGTCTGGTGCCTCCCCTTCTTCCGGGCTGCTGGAGGACGACGTCTATGACACTGATAAGCGTCTTTCATTCTTTTCTTCTTCTTTGACTCTGTCATGGTTCTTGACAATGAGCTGTGGAGCCTTGAGGCCGCACTTACCCAACTTTGAGGATAACCTCGTCGTCGACTCGCCCCCTTTTTCACGACAACTTTCGCGATCGCCAACCCCTCATCGCCGCAACACCACTCCAACTCAAGGAGTTCACCTTCACGCTCAGGACTGAATTTTGAGAGTTCACACAGTCCGCACCTTTTTTTTTTTTTTGTTTTGTTTTCTTTCTTGCGCTCCTCTGTCCTCGGATAGACTGGTGACTGTGGCATGTCACTAGAAAGGGGGCTGTCTGGCGCCTCATCCACACGCGCAAGGCAGCGGCCACCAGAAAAGTGGAAGGATATACCACGAGCCCTCGGATGCTCACACAGTCTGGTTTTTTCTCGTCTTTGGGGGGGTTTTCCCAGGCTGCACTGGATGCTGCCGTCTTGCTCTCTTGATTTTCACGACTTCAGGAAGCGTGGCAGGTTTTTCAGAGGAACGAATGTTTGTGGGGAAGTTGGGGGTTAGCCCCACTACTTCTGGGCTTAGGGTATATCTGGGGATTTCCTTTTTTTTTTTTTTTCTTTTGTTTCTGACGACTACAGGTGGAAGACGAGTAACAAGCTTGCTTGGGAGCATACGAGCTTCTCTCGTCCAAAACCCGTGGTCAGCCCTGCAGAAGGGTTAATTCTGTCCGGTAACCAATCCGGCGTCGTTTGATCTTAGTGATTCCAGTAGACGTTAAATAAATTCAAATTCAAATTCAAAGCAACTCCCGCTACAAAGGGCTGACTAGAATAGAGCTGGGCCACATCCTCGCGGCTAGAACTGGCGATGGAGACTTCGACAGATACCACGAGCGATGGGGACACAACTGCCCACTTGGATGCAGAGCCTGCAACCAAGCCAAGGAACGAGGACACTGGTGGACCTGCAAGGCACTACCCAGACCATGGAGCCAAAGGTTCGCGGACAAGCTCCTTAAAAACACGAAAGCGACAAGTTATGTCGCCAAAGTGCTTCGCCGCAACCTGATGCTCCTTAAAGAGAAACAACAACCCGAGCCCGAGCTGAGCTGTCTGGACACCACAGAGGCAACCCCCCCTCAAGAAACGCGTAGAGGCAGGTCACTGCCACCGCAGACTACAGGGGAGCGACCACAACAAGGGCAGCCTAGGATGACACAACCAACTCCACGACAGCAAGGGCAACAACGAAGAAGGGGACGAGGAGGGCGAAGTTGAGGGAGAATGGAAGGGGAAGAGAGAAGAGATAGGAGGAGGAAACGTTCGCAGGACAGGAAGGAGATGTCGAGGAGGGCTCCGTGAGAAGGTGTGGAGGGAGCTCTGCTACCAACCACCAGCAGAACGGGAAAAATATTAAAAATGATGCGGCAGCAGCCATGCATACGGAAGGACAAAACCGCTGTACTCTGCCGGGGCCTACCCCCCGTGCTGAAAGCCGGCGGCCTTTTAGACTAGATTACACGCGGTCGTCGCAGACCAAAAATACCTGGAACCCCGCAGGCACGCCCTAGGGCAATGCTGGACAGAGAGCCATCCTGGCCCAAGCGCCGGACCCTAAAAAGTCATAGGAGGCGCTCGAAATCCAAGCAAACCTGCAATTGCTGACCGCCCAGGAGGAGTCACGGGAAGCTGACATCAGCCAACGGCTCCTGTCCGGAATATGCCGTCGTATTACCGCGAAATAATTGGTAGGTAGACGTAAAATAATACAATACAATACAAAAACGTCAGCCCGGGACGGAGTGAGGGGAGGTAGAGCGGAAACGAGCAACAAGGCAACTTGGGAGCAATTGCGCTTCGCTCGCCAAAACTCTATAGTGAACCTTGCACAGGGTTAATTCTGTCTGGTGGCCAGACCGGCGTCGTTTGACCTCTGTGATTCCCGTAGACGTGAAATATATTCAAGTTCAAGGGGTGAGGGGAGGAGGAATTTCTGCAGGTCTACTCCCAGCCAGCAGCAATATACACATGCACGATGCGGCAACAGCTATGCTTGCGGAAGAACAAAACCCTTGTACTCCGCCGAGGGTTTTGAGACTAGTTTGCGGTCGTCGAGGACCAGAAGAAATACGAGCTTAGCAACGCTGTGAACCGCACAGGCACGCCTAAATGCTACGCTGGATGGGGAGCCCCCTAGCCTTAGCGCTGGACCGTGAAAAGTCACAGGAGTCGCTCGAAATCTAAGCATACACATACCTGCTGACCGCCTAGGAGTTATTGGAAGATGTCATGAGCTAGCGGCCTCCGTTCGTCCGGAAGATGCTGTCGTAACAGCAGGTAGGCGCTCAACACGACAATACCAACAAAAGAATGGTCCGGCGGCGGACGAACTTGTCTCTCAGTGAGGAGTATGCAACAGGGGACGGCATGGCATTGGCTATGGGCGTGTTTTCTTAGGGGTGGGGTGGGAGTGTCGAGCTACAATTTGCCTTGCAAGGTTGTTTTGCGTTGGCTCTACGGCTTGTTCGCTGTTTTGTTTAGCCTTTTCTTTCTGTTGTTCTTTTGCACTGCGACCACGATCGAGCGGAAACGAGCAACAAGTCGGCTTGGCAGCAACTGTGCTTCGCTTGTCAAAACCTCGCTGTGAATCTTACCCAGGGGTAATCTTGTTCGTAGCCAAACCGAGGTCGCTGGATCTTGGCGATCCCCGTAGGCGTAAAAACAATAGATTCAAGCTCAAGTCCAAAGAGCGTCGACACCCTCTGGCGTCGCGTATTCGGTGATATTCCAGTAGACGTCAGATATGTCCAGCCAAGTTCGAGGCGCGCTGAGCAATTCGGGAAAGTTCAAACAGGCTAAAGTTCGGACTGGGTAGAGAATGATCCTGCTTTGATAACAAGTCGCAGAAAACACCTGAAGTCTAGGTGCTTCCGCCGCAGTCACTGCCTGGCCAGCCAGGAGCGGTTCTAGAAGGTGGTGTCATGCTGTCGTATGTTGCGGGAATAACAGCAGGGAGACGTGGAAGGATACTAACTAACAAGCAAACAATGACATGTCATGTGTCTCGTGTTCAGCGTGGTATTGGTACAAGTCAACAACTAGTGGGAATAAAAAAAGAAGACAAGCAAGAGGCAAGCAAGCAAGCAAGCAAACATGGCCCCTGGCTGGGGAATAGCTTGTAGATGCCCTATAACCACACGCATATACTCGAGCGCTGCTTGTTTTATTAATCTCGGTGGCTTTGGTAGGTCGACGTTAAGCCTGTTTAGGCTCGGATTCGGGGGGTTTTAGCCGTTGGATTTGTCATTGGCTGTATAAGCAAATAACAAGCTGGGCGTCACTTTAACGTAACCCCCTCACCTCACCTCCAACTTCTGAAAACAAGACTTGGCCTTTCCCAGGCTTTGCTAGAGTTTTGCACTCGCAGTGTTTTCCCGCATTTTGATCCTTGATATTCCTTTGGCCGCGCTATCGATCGTGATATGTTGTAGTGTCTTGAGCTGGTGCTTTGCGCACATTCAAGGATCATTCGGACTTAGGGACTGTAGGACCGTATTGCACGTACATGGCTTTATTGCATAAAGCTATTTGAAAAAGTATATGACTGTGGGTCTTCGAGCGGAATGTGGGCTTGTATCCAGCTGCACAGATGATCAGGATGTGATCAATTCTATGAGTGGAAATTTGATAAGGGCTTCTCCTTCCCATGCAAACAGAATCAGGGCGAAGCTGCCAACTTTTCTTGTGGCTTGGCAGCAGGAAAGCTTAGACGAAATGCAGCTAATGCTACAAGGTTAGAGAAGCGCCAAGATACCGAGGGCACTTGTGTGTCCCAACGACTACTAGGTGCCTAGGACATGGGGCGTACAGGAGAGACAGCCTTGGTAGTTGTTGATTCATGCTCGGCAGATTGGGCTGCTGCTGTAGCTGTAGCTGTCTCTGATCCGATGTTGATGTTGTATCCGCCCGAGGGGTACCCAGCAAACTTGGTCTCTGGGCTTCCGACTTGTGGTAGCTTTTTTGGCCCCCAAATCTAGTGCTTCTATGTAAGGAGCATAGGCTACCCCAGTCGTGGCGCCGGTGCTTGGGTATATTGCTGTGATGTATATGTCGCAGGTTAAACACTCAAACTAGCTTTCTTGGCACAGCTTGGCAGGCTTGGGGTCCAGCGTTCGGCAGTGGGAGATTCAAATTCATGCTGCTGCGAGCCGCAGTAGCCCACAGCCCTTGGCACGAATGACCCAGGCGCTGGGTGCATTTGCCTCCATGGGGAGATAAAGCTACTGGGGTTGGATCCTTCCATGGCCACTTGCTGTGCCAAGACATGGTGGCGTGGCGTTATGGAGATGGATGTAACTCAACTTTGTTTGTGTGGTCCACTGCTGTCCCGTTAGAGAGAAACAAAGCAGCCGCTGGAGGCGGGCTAAATATGAAATCCGCAGGCCGTGTAAGTGAGAGGGGAGGCGGAGGGTTCAAGCTGCCTGTTTCGTTTCGCCGGTCCCTGGAACCCGTTCGGCTGAATTATCATCATCGTTATTTTCTCCTTACCTGTCTTGTCAACAAGTCCCTTTGTACAACGTTGGCTCTGCCTCCTATGTTTTCTTTTTTCTTTTTTCTTTTTGTTTCTATTTTTATCTCATGGCTTGACCTAGGACCTAGGACCTAGGCTATTCTTTCTTGTGTGGCTTAACTCCGTTCCATCCAGCTATGGGGATGAGAATTACTGCAACTAATGTCACCCTCCTGCAGCCAACTATCTCAGCAGCTTTGCATGCACGGGTTAAACACCATCGTGCATAGATCATCGGCCGGCAGACCACTGCGTATATTTGCCTCTTGCCACGGAGAAGGTGGGCCCTGCCTTGCTCTGATCTGTGGCCGTCATCAGGAAACGCTCTCCATGGCAGCATGGGACCACGGAAGGGGTGAAGGGGACTGGATAGAAGGGAGGGGTGGGTAGAAGGAGGACGAGGAGAAAGCAGCCCGACACGAGGCAAAGAGAAAGATCGTGAAAACACTTAAATACTCTCGAGAGGTCCTGCTGCTTACTGACCTGGAACTTGTTTGAATCACCACCCCTCTCTCATCCAGTCTCAATCATACAAGCTTCCCGCCTCATCCCACTCCATCTCTTCTATTCTCTTCCATTTACTTGCCTCTTTATTCAAAATGCACTTCCTCTCTACTCTGGCTCTCGCTCTGTCTGCCCTGGGTGTCCAGGCTGGCACTGTTCTGCATGATCACGGCTACGATTTCTCCAGAACCCATGGCGGCAACTACATGATTTTCACCGGTCGCTACAATGACAGGCTGACCCCTGTGTCTAGAATAGCTGTTGACTCCGAGTACAAGATAGCTTCCGTTTCGGCCCTCTACAACCACCTTGAGGCTAATGATGAAAACAAGATGAGTCTGAGTGCTATTTTCAGCGAGCTCTGTGACCTTGAGCAGACCCTCCCCAAGTGGATGAACTTTGTTGTTTTCAACAATGTTGATGTCGATACCTCTAAGCTTGCCAGCGACTACCGCAGCTTCCACGGACTCGGGGCTCTTGATCCCATCGAGATTGATAATAAGAGCGACGAGTGGGAGTCTTTCCTGGGAACCCCCTACTACCAGTCTCTGAAGGAACTGCTGCCTGAGAAGGCTGCGGACGTCAAGAAAATTATCGTGGAGTCTGTCGAGGAAGATGAATACCGGGTTAAGAACCCCAGAACCATAACCAAGATGTACTTCTCCTTCCTGGCCAAAAGCGGCCCTTACGATCAACCCGAGAAAGCCTTGGCCGAGGTCAATGGTTGGAGTGAATAGGCGGATGTTGAGGAGGCTAGTGGATAGCGTTGTTTGGCTGGACTGCTTCTTTGCGTGTATAAGACGTCTGGCATGATACTCTCTACTCGACTGCAATAGTTGAGACATGTAACATTTTTACTTTTTTTTCCTTGCATAATTATAACTTGCTTTTCATCAGGTAGCAGTCAATTGACAAGACAGATTTTGTTGAAGCAAAAATATGCAAAAGCGTAGTGCTATTGGGACATTATTGCTTATTGTAGAATAGATCTTAGATGTTGAATCAGTTGGTTTATTAAAAGGTTCAAGTCTATGCTACGACCTGGAACTATTCCTTTTGCATTGTGGTGTCAATCCTGTCACGTGTTCAGCCACAATGGGTTCGGATAAGTGGGGCACGTATGGGACGCCACTTAACATATATACCGCGCCACGCAACACTTATCGCCTTTGGCAGTTGAAGGGGCTGGAAAATCAAGCCCCTGTGTCGAAGGGGGGGGGGCGCATATTCTAGATCAATGGTAATCTTGCGTAGGCTCGTCTATCCAATCCCTAATAGCCTGAGGGCCCATACACATTGTCAGCTGTTGCTTCTAGATCCTAGGCTACAGCTTCTTGCCACTAAATGTGCCAGTCTTCAGTGGCTATCTGATGTGCCCAAGATACCAAAAGGTAGAGGCCCGCTTGGGCCCTTGCCCTGGAAGTGGCTTGTTGCTGATAGGCGGGTAAAAGAGACAGCGTGGTGATCAGGGGCTATCTGTGAAAGGGCTTCTTGCGATGGTGAAGACAGATGCTCCTAGTTTGATGCAAGGAGGGCTTCAAGACGGGCTACGCAATATTCTTGTCTGGCCTGCCTCGCGGCATAGATGTAGCAATCTCAAACTCACGCTGACCCAGCAGAAAGCATGCCAAGCTGGGTACTGTATCGTACTAGTACCGTGCACGAGGTGGCATGCTTTTCTCTCTAACTTCAACAAACGAAGTAGCCTCCGATTCTGACCCCGACTCGTTCGAAGAGCTGTCATTGACCACAACAGCACTATTTTCACTTTCTTTTTCGGGCATGCCTCCTCCAACCGCTAGAGCTTCGCTTGGAGCCGCGAAGCGCTTATTGGAATAAGGTTCAGCCTTCCTCTTCCCTCTTTTGAGACGAGCCAGTCCCTCCTCCAGACCAGCGATTCTCGTGGCACACACCGCCAACGTCTGCTGCTGCGCCTCGAGCACTTGGGGTATCACGTTCTACCGTCTCCGCGTCCTCGGTGTTTTATTAAGCCCGAGGTCACGAATGTGGCGGCTAGTTTTTGGCGCATCGTCCGACTTGAAATATGGCGCCCGCTCTGGAGTCCTCTTCGAACTGTCATTCGGCCTATCCTCTTGAATTTCTGGATGCCGCGGGGCTTTGGCTCGAGGAACTAGCCAATTCCTAGTAACTCTCCAGCCAGAAGGCATATTCTTCTTGGCCGTTCCCACTTCACGAGCCCTGGTATAGGCTCTGATGAGACTGACCTTATCCATTGGAGCAGAATCAGTTGGGGAAGCGAACTTGTCCAGTCCTCGGCGATATGCAGCTTTGGAGGCATCAAGTACTCCGCTGTAAAGAGGAGAAGAAGGAATACGTGATTATTGAAGTGTTTCCGTATCTATCTGTGTCTTGCCTGAAGATCTCAGCCGGTTTATGTATCCATGGGTCTTGGAAGAAGAACCCTTTATGTCTGATACTAACCCTAACGATTCGGCGAACTGGATTAGGGTCAGCAGTCCTGGTAACCCTGACTTAGGTTACGTCACTGACTACCCATATACTTAGCAGTGTGAGAATAGAACTAGGAACTTTAGTCGATCCTCTACTTAATAAAAGAAACTGCTTATAAATGATCTTCGTTCTGGTCGAACGGCGTGTAAATGAAAGTGTTGAGTTTTGGTGGGCGATGTTTTATGTTGCCTGACGAAAGGGTGGTGGGTGGTGGTGCATGATATGATTTGCGTACGAATAGTGCACGCCTTTAATATTCAACTGCCCTGGTGATGGGACTTGATAACTCCTAACCAGTGTCAGCCTAGAATGGAATGTCATTTGTTCTATCATGCCGGGATACTTGTTGGTGGGACCTTTCCATGAATAGCGAATGCTGTGATATATGCAGTTCGCAGGATATGCTCGTGCCTCCCAAACAAGCTAGTTTTGGCTTGAGGGCGCTGTTGCTGTAGAAAGCTGGCTTGTGTCTAGAACCTCTAGCGTAATCTGGTTTTAGGGAACAGGTAGCCCCTGGAACTTCAAGTCCTCCAAGACAATCTAGAACCAAGTGCCCGAGAAGCTGCCGGCATCTATGGGGTATCTAAGCTGAAGGTACGTGGCCGGAAGTATAGTCAACTTCGATGCGATTGGTTCCCCAAACTACATTGGCCAACGAAATCATCACTGTTCAGCTCATTTTTGATTTGGAACCGCAAGGGTTTCCCCCGCGGCTAGATTATGGTCAAGGAATGACCAACCGAGTGCTCCCCGGGTGCAGCGCGTCTCCTGACGGCAAACACTGGGCTTCCAACTTCGTCAAGTGACATCTAGAGCTAAAGACGCGGGCTATTTTTGTTAGCAGGGCTTCAGAGAGCTACATGCGAATATCCGACCGTTATTCACGATTGGCCTAGGTCCTTGCAGAGCACAATCGACAAATACAGCACCAATCTAGCCGATATCTACGGCTTTGGGAAGACTGGACTTATGGTGGGTGTCATTGCAAGTGGGAAGGTCGCCGCACGGCCAGGAAGACGAGGAAAGACGAGGTCAGCATGGCTTGGAAACTGGAAATGCGCTGTAGTCATCCAGGCGATCAATGTTGAAGGCTGAGCTGTAGTGACAGGTGTCAATGTCACCTCGCTAGTTGGTACTGAGAAAGCAGCCTCCTGGGAGAATAGGCTATTGAGACGGCCTAATATGGCCGGGATAACAATGATACAGACATTGAGTAGCTTAGGCACCTTAACCATCACACCAAAGCCCGGCCAACTGGTCGTTGTCGTCTTCTGGTCCCTGATGGGCATGCAAATCGCTAATCGGCTGACTTGGGAGGAATATTGCTGGGGCAATCGCAATGTTACGCCTTGTATGCCGCTCCATTGATCCCACCTACCCCAGCCCTTTGATGCCGGGTGCTTTGGGCCGCTTAAAGATGCATGCAGTCGAGAAATCAAGCCTTTAGTCAGGCGCTCAACAACCCGCGTTTCTAAGCAGGGAGAGGCTGGCTTCCCCTAACCCATGAGGCCCAAAGGCGGTAAAGACGGGGTTTGAGACCAGCCCGCAGTCCGGATACAAGGCAGCATCGGAGAAGCTCTCTGTCGCCAATTATTGAGGGGATTTGAGCCGCTTTTAAAGGGAACAACAGCAAAAATGCATTATGATGCCCTATTAAAGCCGAGGCTTAGGGTCTTCAGCAGGCGAATGAGACTAAAGCAAAAGGCGCAGAACAAAAAAGCATGAGCTGCGGGATGGGCGGGAGGTGAAGATGAAGGAAGGGGCAGGATTGGCGAGAAAGATATTATTACGTAGGCTATGGCTGAATTGCCGAGGAGTGACGTTTGAGGAAGAGGAGGGCCGGCATTGGCGAAGGGACGATGGTGAGGGATATGTGGCAAGACAGGCCATAGCTCAACTGCTTGTCAGCTACAAGTCTCAATAGATTTGAGCATTGTATTTTCACTCAAGTTTCTATGTTGACCGTTGGAGAAAGCATGTCGCATGTATTAACGTATATATTTACGTGCCCGGCACCTGTTGGCTTCTATGGTGTAGATGCGCAAGACAGTTTTACGCCGTAACGGTCTTGAGATCTGAGGCCTAGAAGTCTTTTACGTCTGCCATTCCCTTCAATGATTTGCTAGGTAGGTCTAGCGAGATCAACCGTAGAGCTAGCCTGTGAGAGGAAATAGACAGCGGCGAGACATGAAGCGCGAGGGCCAGCTGCGTCTTGTGTGATGAGCAGGGTTTCTTACCCAATTAATCTCTTGGTTATGATATACATAAAACCTGTTTGGCCCCCAACCATGGTGCTCCTACCACTATGAGTAGGCGCTATGGTTATAGTGATTTTGAGGGCGGGCCTAACAATAATACAATAAATCGGCTATAATTCCCAAACATGAAAGTTTGCCTGACTAAAGATAGGCTAGCAGGCATCGGACACTCCTATCCTGAGATCAAGGTATGGGCGGTACGTCGATATCGATAGCGGTGTGAATGGGCCCACGTCTGTAAGCTACGCTACCCATGATCTGCGTCCTCTAAAAAAGATACAGATGGCAAAGACTTCCGGAAATTGCCAGCGTTTATTTGATAGAATAGGCTTTGCTGGTCACATGTCCCGTTGAGATCATAGAAGCGATGGCGGTAATTAAGACGGCATTTACTTACTCGAGTTTTCTGCGATGAAGAAAGACTGATTGCTAGGCTTGGGAAGCGGAAGTTAAATCAGAATCTAGATATGATAGAGTAATGAGAAGGCAGATTTTGCGGCCTGTAACTATAGGCGACTCGGACTATGGCTGACTCAATAATGCCTTGCCATATTATGTATACATAGTATTTCGTAATTCTATTACGATATTCATATGTGGGATGGGCATGCTTTTGAGTTGTGCTAATTATGAATAGTTATTTGTCCTTTGATAAAAAGATGAAGCAGTTGAAGAAGCCATCGCACCTTCACGGCCGAGATATAGGCGTAGACTAGTATCGGCGTACGTACGGGCCCGAGAATGAGACGGCGTAGAGGCAAAAGCGATTGCAATTTAAGCTTTGTTTTCTTTGACAGTACATAATATGCTTGTTATCTTATGCTTGTTGTTGTGGTCGGAATCTAGTGAGCCGGGCTCTTATCTTTAGTATTGATATAATAGCGCCCCTAAGATTTGTCAGGGCCGCCCCCAAAGGGCCTACGCTACCTCATAGGAAGGCGGTGTCCTCCGTTTTATACATAGCTAACTTTGGGCTGACTGGTAGGGTTGAAACAAGGGTAGATGGTCTTTGAGCATAAGCTGACTGGTCAATACACAGAGGACTTTGGTCTACTACGAATAGAGCTCATTCTCCCCATAAATATCTACTATCCATATATGTATGTGTCTTTGCAAGAGGCTGATGCTACCAAAAACACAAACTGGAAGGAGGTGGGCAGAGCTAACGGCATTCATGCGATGCGTAGAGGGCAAGAGTTAGCCGGCAAGATGAGTTAATGGAGGAGAGATGCCGTAGGCTTACATGCCACCTGGAAGTTTTCAAGTGTCTGGATCAAAGCACTTTTTAGTTGCCGGCTAAGAGAACAAAGTCAATGCTTCCTCTCAGGGGTCAATGCTATTAAGTAATGGACATCCTTATGCTAAATTGTTTTGTAGGCTCTACAACGCATTCAAAAATAAGTTGACACTGTAAGCCATTGGAACTCCGTGTACAGGCTCACATAGGCCAGTTGGGGGCTGTTTTTGTACTGGAGCACTCGATATGGCTCTCGTGATGTAAGAGCATCGGTTTAGCTTGCTTGCGAGCCTTCTAGACATGTATATAAGGGCTCTTCTTCCCGCTTGATACACAGCTTCTTTTCCAGACTACCCAGACTTACATCAGCTTCCTATCTCGAAAGCACTACCTCTACCTACCGTGTCTTGAAACTTCGCTTTTCTCATCTTACTCGCAATTTTCGCTTTTTCTCAATCTCTTTTTTACCTTGAAGACCTACCGGCTTTACCAGCAACCAAAAACAATGCAACCCTGGGCTGTTACCTTCCTCCTCGCCTTCGCGGGCAACGCTGCCGCAGCTGCTATTGGCAACGTAGCCAGCACCAACGAGAAGCTTGCTGCTAGGGACCTTGAGGACTGCAGATGGATCTTTGATGATTGCTGGTGTCTCGACAATGGTTTCCCAAAGAAAGTTGATGATTCCAACTGCCCGGCTCGCACGTAGCTGGAAGTAATGCGAGTGCTTAGCTAGCATGATAAAGTTGCCTAGTCAAGGGGCCACCGGAGGCCAGGCTCTGTCTTCTAGCCCATACGCTTTCTTTTCACCGGCCTAGGATATTTACTACTAGACCAGAGCTTTGCTCTATTAAATAAAACTACGTTATCATATTCAAGCATATTTGTAGTGTGTGTGTGGTTGTTGTGAAGCCCTAGATTTTTTGATATTGAAATTTAAATGGATGAATTAGGCGGTCTATATCTTCCATGGCTTAGGCTTATTCTTGATCATGCTTAAAACATGCCGGATAGAAACGCGCTATACAAAGTTAATCGCATCGATACGGTGCGGGCTTACAACCTCAGTTTGACAGGTTTTGTGGGGCCCTGTTAGACCGCTGCTTATGTGGATCTAGGCTGTCGGCTGTCGGCCATGCACGATTACTAACTACCGGCCTAAGATTTGGGCAAGAATAGATGTTGTTGCTGTGAATCTTATGTATCGTCTTTATAGCTTAGGTAGTTGCGCTAGTTAGATCAAGTTCTTGCTTTATCTGGAATGACATGCTGACTACGTATTTATCCAGTATTCTCCACAATAACGGATGTCTGTCCTCTGGCGGAGCTTCGCCAATTATTAGCACAAGAGAGGTGTGCAAGGCACTTCTCAGAAATTTCCGTCGGCCTGTCGAATGCGCCGGTTTTTGATGGTCCCCAGGGCGTCGGCATGGGTGGCTGCCGAGAAAGTTTCCGATCATTCCATCCAAGGGAAAGAGATGTCTACCGATCTCCTCCTTTTGTCTCGCATCCATGGCCGCTAGTATATCGAGGCTTATGCCCATACTCCAGCTAGTTCAAACCCTTTTTGCGCCATTTTCAAGACTTGAGCCAATATAGCTGACTATAAAATTAGACTCATTTCAGCGACAGGCTTCTAGTTTAATTCCTAGCATATTTATCTAGCGCCAATTTTCTATTATGGCTGGTATCTTGCAACTATGGCTCACGCTATGTAGACCCTTCATCTGCCCCAGCAGCGTCTAAGAAGTAGGTTTAATGCAGGTCTAAAACAATGTAAGTCTATTGGTCTCATATACACACGGAATACGACAACCAACCACGCCAGCGACATGAAACCACGTAGGTATTATGCGCCCAGGTAGAGCATTTATCGGACAAACGATTTCACAAGGAAGGCCATCATTGAAGAGCTTCTGGCCCGAGCCACCGATTGTGCCACCAGCAAGATCTATATAGCAGTCCCCAAAGAAAAGACATGGATTAACTCAGCCAAGATGTGGTGCCTAGCCTAGTAGAACAAGCATAAATAATACACTGCCTACCTACCTACATTAGAGTAAGGTAACACAAGAGGCGGTACCCTGAGCCACGGTAGCACAGAGCAAAACTTCACATGCTAATCAACTCTTTTGAAAAAGAAGGGAATTCTACATTACTTACTAATGAAGAGTCTATGTTTCCCAAAAACACCATTACATCTACTACTAAAGCCATTGCTTTAGAAATGGCAACTACAATCATTAAGCCTTGGAGAATGAACGATTTGACCACGCTTCCTAATTCGGTCTTTTCCTGGAGGCTTCTATTTATTTAGTCAAGAAACAAAGCAAGATTGGATTGGCGTACACTGCAACACACCAACATTCCATTTCGAACAGCGATAGCCAGGCTATTTGGAGGAATGTCAGACAGGTAATACATGCTGTATACCCCAAGAATCTAGATTCATCTAAGCGTTGCCTCGCATGACACATTTTGAACCAAGGGCAGTGAAATCCCGTTTTGAGCCGTACTACGCTCTTCTCTGCTTTCAGCACCAAATGAGCGACAAGTACAAGTGCCACCCAGCTTATCTCACACCTAGCATAGGCTAAAAGCCATGTGGCGAAAGGCACCAGTAGTATAAAGAAAGTTTTCGATAAGAGTGACACCAGGTAGCTAATGTCGGGCGGGGGGCAAACGAAGTGGCTCTAGCGCTCATTGGCCTAGCACGATCTCTCATAAAGAAGCTATCATCACGAACTCTAACGCTATTTAAGAGTAGAGTGAGAGAGTGCTATCCCGTTATTAGTCAGATTCTTCTTACTGCCAAAGGCGGTGAAGAGCATTACCTATCTAAAAATTTAAGCTGAAGTAGGAAGTCTTTTTTTTTTTTTTAGACTGCCAGCAGAGATAGGATAGCAATATGACCACAGACTCAGAAGGTGGAAACTGCAAAAAGAAATGGTGACAAGACTGGGACTCGAACCCAGGCGGATTTCTCCATCAGGAAACTTGCGTTAAGGAACGACCTTAACCTGACGCCATAACCAACTCGGCCATCTTGCCGGTGCCATTGATCTGTCAAATCGTCCGTTACGGCATCATAAAAAGGGACTCCGATATCCGGGCAGTTTGTGAGCCCATGTACCGTACCACACCAAGGGAATGCTTACACCATGCCGCAGGCATTCCTCCTTTCGAAATCCTCCTGGAGGATGAAAAGAGGAGGGAAGCCATACGGTGGCACACACTAGATGATAGGCACATTCTGAGAGGGCCAAATTTCAACCCAGTGGTGGCGAGGCTACGCAAACTCCTCTAGGAAAGTGGATGGAGGTGGCAGATGCGGAGGCAGTTGGCGCTCTCGAGGCAACTAAGCGAGCAACAGCTCGCGAAGGAGCTGGAGAAATCTGGCTGTGTCTAGACAACAGAGGAGTTGTGGACCGACTCCGAAATGCAGCCACCAAAAACAGCACATCACAGGAAGCGGTAGACGAGACAAGACGAATCCTAAAAGCCTGGGCAGACAAGACACCCGGAAGGCTCGCCCGAGTGCTATGGGTCCCAGGACACATGGGCATCAAAGGCAATGAGCTAGCCGATACCCAGGCCAAGTTAGAATGCCAGGGACTGGTAACGGAACACCGCTTCAGCCTTGCAGGAGCACGGAGATGGAGAAGAGACCAGCTACGTCTCGACTACGAAGGGTGGTGGAAAGAACAAAAAGGATACCGTCCGCTTGGAACCGGCGTCCCCACTGAACCCCCCTTCCGCCACTCCCGCTACAAAGGGCTGACTAGAATAGAGCTGGGCCATATCCTCGCGGTTAGAACTGGCGATGGAGACTTCGACAGATACCACGAGCGATGGGGACACAACTGCCCACTTGGATGCAGAGCCTGCAACCAAGCCAAGGAACGAGGACACTGGTGGACCTGCAAGGCACTACCTAGACCATGGAGCCAAAGGTTCGCGGACAAGCTCCTTAAAAACACGAAAGCGACATGTTATGTCGCCAACGTGCTTCGCCGCAACCTGAGGCTCTTTAAAGAGAAACAACAACCCGAGCCCGAGATGAGCTGTCTGGACACCACAGAGGCAACCCCCCCTCAAGAAACGCGGAGAGGCAGGTCACTGCCACCGCAGACTACAGGGGAGCGACCACAACAAGGGCAGCCTAGGATGACACAACCAACTCCACGACAGCAAGGGCAACAACGAAGAAGGGGACGAACAGGGCGAAGTTGAGGGGAATGGAAGGGGAAGAGAGAAGAGAGGGGGGGAGGATACGTTTGCAGGACAGGATGGAGATTTCGAGGAGGGCTCCATGAGAAGGTGCGGAGGGAGCTCTGCTACCAGCCACCAGCATAACGGGAAAAAAGATTAAACGATGCGGCAACAGCCATGCATATGGAAGGACAAAACCGCTGTACTCCGCCGGGGCGTGCTGAAAGCTGGCGGCCTTTTAGACTGGTTTACACGCGGTCGTCGCAGACCAAAAACACCAGGAACCATACCCAACAAGGACGCCTTCAGGCAACAGCAGGCGGAAAAGCCTCCTAGCTGCTAAGCCGGACCCTAAAAAGTCATAGGAGATACTTGAAGCCGACGCACACCTGCAACCGGTGACTGCCTAAAAGTGGTAGCGGAAGACGACATCAACCACGCTGCTTCCATCCCGCTGTATTGCTATGGAAAACCAGTAGGTAGACGTTAAATGGTGCACCCACGTTTCATGCTGTGAAACAACAGTAGGTAGACGTTGGATAGTACAATATCAATAAACATGGCAGGCCTTCTTTGAATCTTCGTTCTCACCCTTGTTTTGTATTCACTTGTCGAGGCCTCAACCCCGACTCTGCATTATAGCCCTTGCCTTGTTATTTTTATTTTTACTACTTGAACAGAGAAAGCAACTGCTGGAACCTTAGTTTCGACGCTTCACACCACCAGCCTAACAACAACTTTATCGCCACAAGTGTCACGTGATGCGTTGCGTCTGCCTTGTTTTGTATTGTTACTTTCCATCTCAGTCCTTCAATCTTGTCTGCTGAACCCATCGCCGCGCTGCACTTTGGTTCAAAATGGCCTTCACAAAACAGCAGATCAAAATCATTTCAGAAAATCCTCTCGAAAATACGCTTGACCATCTTCGAGAAAGATTACGCGTCGACGTCGACAATCCACTGCACAAAGATATCCTAGACCTCCTAGGAGCTCTTTTTGTATCTGAAGCAGCATTCTGTCTTCCTTCTCCTGATGGAAACGGTAACATGGCGGGAAAATTATCATCAATTCCAGATAATGTCCGAAGTGGTGCAGTTGGACTCGACGAATTTCGTCCTCTTGTCCGCCATGTCGTTGACAAATCTGCTGACACCGACATCTGGGAAGCTGTATTCAACATCATCAACAACCTCGGCATTTTCACTCCAATCCCCGCCAGCATCGCCTCGACATCCAGAGGAACTTTTGAAGAGATAAAGAACTGCACCTTCCGCAATGTGGGGGGCTTCTGGGAGAAGTTCTTTGATCCCAAGCGGTGGCGCAGAGAACAGGAGGCAATGCTCGAGGGGGTGTTGACCGCGCACGATGGAAAAAAATGGACGGCCTTCCCGAAGGTGCCTGACGAAAAGCTGGTCTGGGACTGGCTTCGCTCTCTGGAAGAGCGCTTCTTGGACTACGCGCCTTACAGGTTCCACACCACCAAGACCGCCAACCAGTTCCAAGAGCAAAAAGGACAGATGGACCTTTTCTTGCAGAGGCCAGCTGCGGAAGGGAGTGACACACTTTGGTACAAGAATGTCCTTGTTGTGGGGCAGCAGAAGAAGTCCTACCACCCAAGCAGATTCGAGGTCGATTTCCTTCGGCTCACACGCCATGTTCAGGGTGTCTTCACTGACCAGCCGACCCGCCGATTCGTCCACGCCTTCACTCTTTATGCTTTCAAAATGGAACTCTGGATCTTCGATCGGTCAGGGGCGTACAGCTCGGGTACCTTCGACATCCACGATGAGCCAGACAAATTTGCGCGTGCCCTTGTTGGCTATGCTACAATGGATGATGATATTATGGGCCTAGATACGTTCATGGAGCGGCGGGATGGGCATCGCTACGTCACCTTAGATGATGCGAGTGGCAAAGAAACTAGGCTCTGCCTGGACAAGCTAATGATTCGACAGAAAGCCATTGTGTGTCGCGGGACAACATGCTACAAGACGCAGGACAGCTACGTTGCCAAATTTTCGTGGATACTGGATCAGCGCAAGCTTGAGGTGGAACAACTGAAACGGGCGGAAGCTATGGGTGTCGAGGGTGTGGCTAGGGTTGTGGCACATGGTCAAATCACTACTATTGCAGAGATGCGGGAGGGACTCCGATTCTCCGCAGCCCACCCTTTTCCGAGCGAGGACGTTTACTTTCACGATTCACTATCAACCATGAGCATGTCAACCAAGCGCAAATCTTCAGCTGATCACACTTCTAGTAATGCATCTGGGTCAAAGAGGCGGCGGTCTAGCAATAAGAAGCCGAGTCTGTACACACCTGGCGAAGATCTATGGGAGAACAGGATCTACTCCTGCCTTGTCGTCTCGCCAGCCGGTCGTGCCATCAGCGACTTTAGAACCATCAAGGAATTGCTGGAATCTGAGCGGGATGCGGTCAAAGCGCATCGGTCTCTCTATGTGACTGGTAAGATCTTGCACCGTGACATCTCTCCGAACAACATTATTATCACCAACCCCGAAACAGCCAATGGCTTCAAGGGCATGCTCATCGATCTTGACATGGCCAAAGTACTAGACAGTGAACCGAGCGGGGCACAGCACCGGACTGGCACGATGCAGTTTATAGCGATAGAGGTACTGCGCAAAAAGGATCACACCTACCGTCACGACCTCGAGTCGTTCTTCTATGTCTTGATTTGGATGTGCGCACGCCAAGCATGGAGTAATGGATTCGCTGGTGAAGAGATCCCGCGCAAGGATAGCCGCCTCCGGAAATGGGAGATTGGGACATTCGAAGATATAGCACAAACTAAGCTAGGTCATATGGCTGTGAATGGTCTTAATGAGATTATGGAGGAATTTCCAGAGGCGCTGGATGTCGTGAAGTCGGTCTGCCTGAAGATCAGGAATATACTTTTTCCTTATAACAAGGACATGTGGATGAACATTGGAACACCTATTGGAGACCCTGACCAACTTTACAATCCTATAATAGCTGCCTTGGACGAGGCTATCAGCAAGCTCTAGGTAATGTCAAACAATTATTTTACCACTACATGCAGGGATATGTGACCTTGTAGGAAGGAAGTCATGATGGTAAACAGCCGGGTAAGTGAATATGTCGCTGTCATCTGGCAGTTGAAGGCCTCCATCGCCATACTTGTCCAGTGCATTCCTATACCACATGTCCCGATGGAATCCTTCTTTGCTAGCATTTACACAGACCCCATGACTGCTTTTTGTTACTTATCTTGCCCTTCACACAATCTAATAAGGTATCGATACTGTAGGAGAACTACCGAGGCAGAACAAGGGTGTAAGGTTAAGTCGTGTGGTGGTGGGTCATGCTTGCCATATGTCCGAGTTGGAAACGACTGCTTGAGCTAATGAGTCTAACTACAGCCTACCATGTTTGAAAGCAAAGGCAAAAGGTCACGCATGTGGCCGGGTTTAATCTCATTCTTGTAGAGGCTCGATCAAGTGGCTTACGAGTTAGTGGGGGGCATGTAGGCCGCAAACCTTGGTTATAAGTCAACGCTGTGGCCTCTCGGCGTTTTGGCAGAAGCTTGACAGTACCGCAAAAAGTCTTGCAAAGACAGAGAAGGGGAGGATTAGACATGGCCATTTGTCGGCTTCTAAACCATGTGTGTGCAATGGCTATAGTAGAAGGGACTTGGCTAGAGTCGAGCGACAATCTCCAAGGGTGGATGGATCACACTGCTTGCCTGTAGCAAGCCTATGGGAGCATCATTCTCCGCGCAGTAAGATCTACTACACATGGCAGGTAGCTGAAGCTGAAGATATGTGCTGTTCATGCTGCCCTTGAACCACGAGCAGATCGAATGGAAGGGGAAGAGAGAAGGGAGGGAAGGAGGAAACGTTTGCAGGATAGGAAGACATCAGCCAGCAGCTCCTGTCCGGAATATGCCGTCGTATTACTGCGAAATAATTGGTAGGTAGACGTAAAATAATACAATGGGCAGTTTGTGAGGGCGAGTAACAAGCTTGCTTGGGAGCATACGAGCTTCTGCCGCCCGAGATATGTGGTCAGCCTTGAAGAGGGTCAATTCTGTCCGGTAACCAATCCGGCGTCGTTTGATCTTGGTGATTCCAGAAGACGTTAAATATATTCAAATCAAATCAAATTTGTTTGGTAGGCGACAATACTTCAGAGAATCGTTTCTATAGTAGTCGACCTTCCTCTTGGTTCCCCAAAGGAGCTACAGAGTCCACCCTGGTTGATGAATGGTATCCTTGCATCTTTAGAGTGAATAACTCTGGTTACTCCTGTCCTGTCTGGAAAGACGGCGGTCAGCGACAGTTTCAGCTGTGCTGTTGGCTGTATAAGAAGTGGTGATCACCTCGTCCCTGTTGTTTGGTCTGCCTTCGGGCGCATTAGCAGGGTGGGATGTAATGGACGTCTGACAGGTCCTTTCCTTTAATACAATGATAACAATAAGGACAGTTGTTTGGGCCCAAATCCATTCAATGCATAGGAAACGCTGCAAGACTATCGTAGAGGTTTGTGAAAAGCTCCTTAGAGAAGATGAATAAGGCAAACAACAGGCTTGCTTGGAAGCATACGCGCTTCCCATACCTAAAATCCGTGGTTAGTCTTGGGGAGGGTCAGTCCCGTCCGGTAGCCAATCCGGTCCCGTTCAATCCTGGTTGTTCCCGCAGACGTCAAACACTTTCAAGTTCAAGTTCAGCGCGCCGGGGCTCGATTCCCGTATCGGAGCGCCCGGTAAAGAATGGTGGCGCTTATCGTTAAACAGTCCAGGCCCATGTTCAATATCTCTGACCCAGGACAACAAAATAAGATAAAAACTGCGGCAGCCGCTTTGCTGAACTGTTTGAGCTGGTATCCGGTAATGTTACACACCGAAGTTACAAACACAAATATTCCTATGTTCCCTTTTCCCTGTGCGCCAATATCTATTTATTTAGCAGTGTCTCTCTTGCAAGTGTCACTAGTTCTCTCATAAGCATAGCAAGCTCTAACCCGCTGTTCTTAATTGCCGACACTCGACTTCCAGGCTTCAAGGTCATAACTTCCACAAGAACATGCGCATCATCTAGAAAATCAAGACCCTAGCTGCCAGATCCTGCGCAACGGCATAGATCGCGGTAGCTTACGTTGCTTCTTAGGGCATTGCTGCGATCCCAAGACCACCTAGACAGTGAAACTAGAGAACTAGACTCAAGGGGCACCAGCCTCAGGGAAGAGTACAAGAGACTCTGCACCACCATCCAAGAATCCAAGTCCATTGGTAACCAGCTGGTCACTACAAATAAACCGTTTATCAGCCGCTAGGGTAGCCATTGGGAGACTCGAAGTTTCAAGACCTATAGTCTTTAGCGTAGATAGAGCTCAAACCCCCCAAGTGATAGGCATTGCGTATGAACAAGGCGTGTTCTAGCCCACCAAGGGGCCATCCAATGGCGCTTCCCGGTGCTCCGTGAAGCCAGCACTCCCCATGTCCAGAAATCCTACTAGGTAAACAGCAAAGCCAAGCACACGGGTGGCGAGTGGGTGGTTAAAAGTACAGCATAATTAAGAATGTGTAGCGCACGGCGCGTGAAAAGTTCTATATGGTTTTCTTTCCCATAAAACGTAAAAGAACCAAAAAAGCCTTGAGTGTAAATACAGACAGAATAGAAGGAGAAAACAATAACAAAGATTATAAAGACAAGGACGCTGTGGGTCACTCGTTATCACTGTTAGTCTTGAGAATACGAACGTGGTTCTCGTAGAAACGCAGCATCTAAGCCGGCAGGGAAAAGGGAAAGTCAGCATTTGTCTAGTAGAGAAAACAGCCAATGTTCGTTTCGGACAAGGCAATGTAAAGAAGCCGCCTACCTTCTGTGGGCACCGCTTATACACCATTTCGGTATTATGTTTTGTCTTGCGCCCATTTTTCCAATTCAAATATACGACCAGCCTAGATTTTCCGGTCTCAGCATCGGCCTCATCGCATACGTCGATGGTCTCAATATGATCTTCCCACGAGCCATTTGGTGGTTTCCATTGCTTCTCACGGAGAGGCGCTGGTGCTGGCGTCTCTAGTGGGTGTTCTTTTCGCGCGCGTTTCGGGGGCTTTTCAACCTTGGCTGCTCCTGTTGACCGGCGATTGCGCTTCTTATTTTTGGCTACATCGTTCGCTTCGCTGATGATTTTCTTGATCCCACCGTACGAGGCCAAATATTCTTCTAGTATCACTTCAGCGCCCTCTCTGTTGATACGGAGGGGGGTTTGCGATAAAGTAGTTAGTTGCGGTCCACGAATAAGTAGGGGCAATCATACGTTGCAAAGGTGGGTGGGTTTACCTCAGTGTGTCTTCTGGCTCCCATGTAATGTCCTCTTCATCATCGTAACCTTCCCATTTTACCCGGAACTTCACGACGCCCTGGTCAACCATGTGGTCCAAAATTTTCTCGACGATGAATCTATACCAGTAACAAGTCAGCGACTACTACTCAGTTCTCGGCCAAGGTGCTCCATATCTTAAATAAACAGGCCAACTCACTCGTCATCGGCTAACTCCTCACTTTCGGCCTCAGCCTCGGCGTCTTCTCTCTCATCGCGCTCTGGCTCCACGTCTATGTCCGCTTTTTTCCCTCGACCGTTCGGGCGCTTAGGGAGGGCGTCCTGGCTTCCCTCTTCCGCGGAGGCATAGTCTCCAGACCCTTCGCGAGATCCGGAATTCCTAGTGGTAGACCTACTAGCGGAGCGTGACCGGGTGGCAACAAGGACGTCGTTGGAATCGTCATCGCTGGTAGCTATTTTGAGGGATAGTATATTAGCAGTTGTGTCCATATCGTCATTTGCGCAAATGGTTTTGTTTGTGGTGCAGTAGGCTAGATGCGGTGTGAGCAAGCGCAATATATCCGTACCACATAGCCAACAGAGGCCTGCGAAAGGTGTCGCATAGCTTTTGGGATTGTTGGTAGAGCAGACATAATGCGCAAAAGGCGACTTTGGTTGAGCGAGAAAAGAAAACAGAGGAAGGATATGACGTACCGCGAGGCATTGTGCGCAAAGATGATGGTATACTAGGAGAAAAAGATTGGCCGGTGTGAAAAGTTTCTCAATGGATATAGCCTCGCGTAGTTTGTGTGTTCGTTATTCATACAGCGCGCCATGTGCAAAGCTAGAAGACGTATTTTGATGGATTAAGATGCATGAAAGTGTTCGCGCGTAAAAAATTGGGTGTCAATTGGCGATGCATGGAAGATATATAGGGTTAGGGTATGACCTAATCGATGTTCCAAACAAAAAAAAATGATGGACAAAAAAGTGAACCGAGGCGGACTTGAACCGCCGACCTTTTGTGTCCAATCATAGAGATGAGTGTTAGACAAACGTGATAACCAACTACACCATCGGTCCTTGACATGAAAAACCGCACTTAATAGACATTATAAGGGATGAAATTTTCGGCGATCCGGATTTTGTGATTTCGACAAGATTCTTTGAGGCAGACGTTGAATAACCAATTCAAGTTCAAGTTCAAGACGTAGACGATAGATATTTCCATGTTCAAAGTCCTAGTACTCTATGGGCTACGTATAATGCAAGGCCAAGTAACGCCCGTTTTCTTGTCTCCATTCCCGTAGATGGGGGTTTCCTGGCGCAAGAAATCCAACGCGTTTCCCGAAATAAGGGCCAGCACGATGCCTGTTCTTCACCGAATGAGCTCATGCATGTAAGCTAGGGTCGCAGAACAGTACGTCCAGGCAAGATGCAATAGCAGGACATCTCCCTTTTCGACCGTGTATGAGTGTTTGTTTCTTGGCCAACATGGGCTACACAGGGGGACAGCTGGTATCTATTATATGACAGCCTAAATGGGAAAAAGAAGAAAAACAACAAGACCGGGAAACTCTCTCCCCAAAGGAAAAAAAATGCATCGTCACCAACTACAGCGTCTGGGAAATCCCCGTAGACGATAAATATATTCAGTCCAAGTTCAACGAGGCCTGGGTAGGCAAAAAGAGACTAGCAGGCCTGGTTAAGCCAGATCAGTCAAAGCTGCAGGGAGAGAGAGCAGAGAAGTTGGGTGACAGGTTTTTGGCCTGTCCTGTTCGAGTTAGGATCTGCGGCTGCAAGGCGAGCTGTAAGGTTAGTTGGAAGCTGGAGCTGTAGGATGGCGTTGTCCATGTGTTGCTGTGCATGGTGTTTTTGGCTCTTGAACAAAATGGGTTGTATAGACGTTGGGTGATATGGATGGGGGTGTCAGCGTCAGCGGTAGATAGTGAAGAGCGATGTGTAGTAACATAGCAACAACATAGGCAGCTATAGGCTTTCCTGAGGGATCATTGCTCCTCTTTGGGGGAGGGAATGCCCAGTGAGCTGGCCTCGGTTCACAATAAGATTTGTTGTGTGGATAAGCATCCTCTTTTTCTTTTTTTTTTTTCCTTCTGCTCTTTTGAGATTCTTGTTGGATGGAGTGAGGCCTGATGTGATCTGTGCATGATGGGGGGAGAGGAGAAGGAGGGAGAAGGCCTTGGGCTAGCTAGGCTTTTCGTTTACGCTCTCTCCATGATAGAGGTAATGGCGATTAGTTTGTCAGACTTGTGGCTTACATATTATATATTGCTACTGCCACCGTTCGCCAATATTGCCGCGTTGTGGTGGACTTGAGGAGTTTGGGTTTGCACTGCTAGTTGACGGGCTGTAGTGGCGGGCCGGTAGATAAATAGAGAGAAGAAGACCAACGCATGCGCGCATATCAATAGAGACAAACAGATAACAGACAGCAAACAGTAGACAACAGACACATACATATATGCACAGGCACGTACATGCGTGGAAGGTGCTATGCTATCTATTCGGCAACAAACAGGCCTTGGACAAGGCTTGATAGTTGGATATACATAGGTGCGCTTTCGCAAGAGGGAGCCCCCCTCGTCTGATTGGTGGAGAGGGACCCTCAAACTGATGCTAGAAGAGCTGGAAGCAATAGAAGGGGACATGGGAAGAGGTAGTGGTGAGAAAAGAAAAAAGAGAGAGGCGCAAGTAACAACAGATTGAACCTTGTACCTTGTACCTTGTATACTTGCTATACACACAGCGGCCCATCCATGGAATTGTCTCCACTTTGACGCAGAGTGTAATTTTGTGCAATGTACAATGTACGCATGTTTGTACTTGTGCATATGAAGCATCTAACGAGAAGAGCGAGAAATGTGAGATGAAGGACCCAAGGCCCCTTTACCCTCCTCGAGCGCAGGGGGATAGCAAGATGGGAGGCTTGGTATGCCCACAAGTTTGGCATTAGACGACGTTTATTGGTACATGAAGAAACAAAGGAAACAAGGTGCTCATCAAACACAGACGGCAGGTTATTAAACCTGGGATGGGGGACGGCAAAGGCAATTTATGTCTTTTGCTGTTTGTCTGTGTGCTTTGCGCTGGCAGGTCGAGGGAGATGGAGCCCCTGACCAGGCTGAGAGGAGGTGGAAGAGTGGGAGAGGGAGGAGAGATAGAAGAGGTAGAGGATAGAGGAGGCAGAGGAGGTGGAGGACGCAAAAGAGGGATGCAAAGCACAGCGCAGCAAGGAAGAACCTGCCTAAATGCTCCAGCAACAGCACAGTACGCAGCCTAGTAGCCCTAGGCCTGAAGCCTAAAGCTGCTACCAGACCAGCGACAGCAGCCTATCCCCATTCGCCTTCCTCTTTGTCCATTGTCCACATTGTCTGTGGGCTAGCAGCAGGAAAAGAAGGGCATTGTTTTGTGTTATTTTTATTTTTCGCGTCTGGGATAACTGGTGGATGATCCAGATAAAGGGGTCGGAGACCAGACCTGCTCGCTAAATGGCCGCGGCGGCTGCTGTAGAAAAGGCAAGCAGCCCTATAAACTGGCGCGCCAACAGGCCTGGAGGCTTGATATTTTGTTGTACTACATACGCTACAGGGGCAACAAAGAACAGGCAGAGTTGGTTGGGTTGGAGGCGACTTGTTGGTGGGCCGGCCTGTGGCTGATTTGGCTAAAGTGCACTGTAGGCCCTGTAGACAGGCCCTATTAGATTTAGAGTCTGTGTTTGCCCTGCCTTACACCCGTTGTATCCCCTGTAAATCTCGGTGGGCTCACTGGAAGCTGCTCACTGTTAGTGTGAAGGCTGCTAAGAAGACGATGAGAAATTTCTCGTCATCGCGGATTAAAATCTCTTCTATTTGCCTGCTGCGCTTTTTCCAGCTTGAGTCGACTCGCTTTTTTCTTCTATTGATTGCATTTACTGCTATTCCTCTATCGCTCGGGCTCATTTGTTCTCGATCTTGCAGATTTTTTTCTCCCATTTTCCGTGTCTCTTCGCTTTGCAGCCTTTTGTTCTTATTTGCTTGGGTTTGGCTTACTGGTTGGTGTCATCTACCCTCTCCACCCTTGATCTAAATTCGACGCTCATTTTAATATCAGCATCTTCTTGTCGTCCTCCTTCATTGCCCTTCTTCTTTTCCACGTCTGTTTCTTCCTCCTCTTTGCTTCGCTCAAGGGATCGTCAATCCTGTTTTTGCCTGTCTCTCTGTTTGACTGTTTGACTGCTTGGCCGTTTCTCTCTTTCTATTTCTTTAGCTGTCTCCTCACCCCTTGTCTTTCTCTTCTCTCTGATTGCCTCCAGGATTTTTTTTTTTTTAATTTTTTATTTCGTCCTTCCCCCTTCGCTTCTTATTCCATTTGCCCAGCCAAACCTGAACAACCACACATAAATAGCACACGCACGCAAAACTCAAGCAAAAACGCATACATTCAACCCGACCACTTCAATCGGCCTATCCGATTCAAATCACGCTCATCCAACCTCCCTGCTCGGCCACCAAAGTCGGATCTTATCTCATCTACTCTGCTCCCTTCGTCGCCGCCAATCAATCTCTAGTGCTCCCATCCTCCCATTCTTCAAACTAGCCCGTCGCCGACCGTGACCTGTATCGTGTGACTGGGCAGAAACGGTAACCAGCCTCGCTCTCTTTCGTTCTTGCTTGTACACTCAAGGCTGTTTCCTTGATTGCCGCTTCTTTTTTCTCTCCTGCCGACCAACCGTCCATCTCTATGCATACAGACTCTTGAGCTCCCCCGGAGCACAGTCACCAGCCCACACACACACACTGCTCTCGTCAGTCATTTGGCCTGTCTCTCCCTATTTATCTCGCATTTATATACCCCTCTCCCCTCTCTTCTCTCCTAAGATGGCAGAGGCCATCTCCCCAGACGACTCCCTGCTGCCCAAAGCCGCCAAGGACAAAACCTGCCAGTTTTGCGGCCAGGCTTTTACCTCCTCTTCCCTCGGCCGCCATCTCGACCTCTATATCCGCGAAAAGAACCCTAAGCCGCCTGATGGCCTTCACGATGTCGATGCTATTCGCGAAATACGCGGCAACATCACCCGTCGCCAGCCGCGCAGTGTGTCACGTCGTGAGGTTTCTACTCCCCTAGGCACGCCCCGCCCTGGCGCCTCATTTCGAGACTCGGTATCTGCCGTAGACGATAGCGCCCAACGCTTGCCCGATGGACCCATCTCTGCCCCAAATTCAGCCTCAGCTCCCGCCCCCGCTTCCACTCCAGTCTCGGCCCTGCCCTCTTCCGCTATCAGCAACACAAGCGAACTCAGGACCCGGACCGTTAGTCGTCAGATTACACACAAAATGCAGATGGAGTCTCGTCAGCGCATGGCTGATACACTGGATACTGCCAAAGCCACCGACCTGGCCTTGCGAGAAATGATTAGTATCTTGAAATCTGTAAAGTGTGTTCCCCCCCCCCCCCCCCTCTCTCCCTCTCTGGTCTCTCGCTCGTGCAAACCCAATTAACTGACTCTCGCTTCTAGAAAACCTCAATCAAGCACTTGCAGCCCCTTCGATTTCGATCCCTTGGAGTTTGACTTCCCCTCCTTGACGCTCCAGTGCTTGCGACCCCCGCCGACTCTCTTTTCCTCCACGCAACATCCCACCTCAACTTCTTGGTCTGTTCAACCGCCTGGCCAGGGCGAGTTCAACGCCCTTATCGCATTTTTTGCCGAAGAGTTTCGCAAATGGCGAGTCAAATGCAGCTCAACTACGACCCAGCTCTCCCAAGAGCTTAGTCTTGTGCCGCCTACCAACTCACTTCGAGACGCTCGCGATGCCGCCATGTTGGCTGAAAAGTCGGTTGAGGCCCTCCATCGTCAGATTACGGACCACCTCAAGTCGTCCTACGGTGTCTGGAAGGACTTGTCGCGCGAGCGCCAACAGGAAGTCTGGGTCCTCGAACTTGCGCGGAGCATTGGTCGCAAGAATAAGGAAAACGACGCCCTCAGAGATCAAAATTTGCGACTGTCGCAAGAAATCACTGTCCTCAAGATGCAGACTGAGCTGGCGGCAGCCACGTCAAAAGAATCCCCGCTTGGTGCTCCTGGAACAGCCGTGTCCGACTCAGACCCGTTGTCGTCATACCTTCCCGACTTGAACAATAGGGGAAACCGAGCTGGAATGTCAAGCCACATCAACCTTGAAGATGATGTTACCACCATCTTGGCCAAATCCGTCGATCGCTGGAAATCTGTGGTTACTGCGACCAAGGCCACCGCGATGAGCGCACAAAGAGCGCTGGATGGTTCCCAGCTCCCCATGACGCCGATCGCAACCGCGACAGCAACAACCACCGCGTTAGCGACAGCAACAGTAACACCTTCTGTCACGGTGCCCGTGGTTAGGACTCCACAAAACAGACGGATATCCAAGCCACCAAGCCGTGCCGTGTCCCGTGGTATGCAGCGGCAGCAACAGGCAAAACACCAACATGCATTGCAACATGCCCAGCAGCAGCAGGAGCAACAGAAAGCTCAAAAACAGGCCCAGCAAGCCCAGCAACAGCAGGTACAAGCACAAGCACAAGCACAAGCCCAGCAGCAAGCTCAACAACAGGCTCAACAGCAACAACAACAACAACAACAAGCATCAGATGTATTGACGGTGGAAAAGATGGAAACCTCTCTTGTAAGTGAGGATGCAGACGCTGATGCCGATGCCGATGCCGATCCCGATGCCGATGCAGACGCTGATGTCGATGTCGATGTTGATGTAACCTCTGGTGCTGATGTAAGCCTCAACGTCAGCGGATTGAATGTCGATGGTGATAACGATGGCGATTGCGAGATCGATGCCGATGCCGACGGCGATGCTGATGCCGATGCCGACACCGAAATGCAAGGCAACTACATGGAAATGCCTATTAAGCTACTGCCTAAAACCCCCATAATGCCATCGCAACAGCATGGTGGCACATTAGACATCCCACGCACCCGCGCACACCAGCAGCCACGCCTCAACAACAGCAATAATAGCAATAACAACAGTGCTACGGTTTCGGTTGTTTCTGGTAATGCCAACACTGCAAATGGGGCTAGCGCAGCACAAAGCGATGCGCGCTTCATGATGGCTCATGGTGTGCGCCCACCAGCCTTGAATATGCGCGCGATGCAGAACATGGGGCTAGGATTGAGCACTCAAAACGCCATGGTCACGGCTAACGCAGTGGCTATGAGCATCCCAGAGGATATTTTCATGGGCTAAGGCGCCGGATGTATCTATCTGATTTTTGCTTATGCTTCTCTATTTGCTGTGGGCATGATTGTGCAGTGTAGCCATTCACTACCATGGGCTACGCTGACTGTCTGCTTTCTCTTTCGGTTTATTCATGCCCCCCCCCCTCTCCTCCAATCATCATCCACTCTTTCTCTTTTCCTTTGTATTTTCGGCTCATTCTTTCTACTTATGCACTAAGTTATAGAGAAACGTTTTTTCTTTTTCACCTTTCTCTCTCTCTTTTGGTGTTAACATTCGTTAAACCTCTTGAACGCTTCAGTTCTGGCCTCTCCCACCATTATCCTATTTCTTTGACTGTTCTCCTATCTTCATATGCTTTCTTCTACTTTCTCTTCTTTTAATCACCCCTGGTTTGGTTTTTTGACTCTCCGTTTCTCTAAACTTTTCTGTGGTTTTTCTGCCTTCCTTCAATCTTTGTATATCTGGTGTTGATATTCGCGTCTTGCTTCTGACGCTCCATTTATTATTGTCATTTTTTCTTTCACCCATATTCATACTTGCGCATTCTCCAGTACTTTTCCTTTTCTTGTGTGTTGTTCTTTTTGTCATCTTTTTCCCTATTATCTATTCCCTTTCCTCATTACATCCCGTGTGTTTTTTTTTACCTCTTATCTCTATTACTCTATTTCGTCCTTTTTGCTTCTCCTTCTTCTAGTCTCTTTGGGGTCAAAAAAGCCGGTCTTTGGGCAATTTTTATTTCCCTTTTTATTTCACTCTTTTTGTCTTTTCCTTTCTACTAGTTTCCTATCCTCGTCATGTGATACCACTGTTGTACGCGTCCATATATTAGACGCGTTTGTGACAAGGGCGGTGAGGCACGGCAGAAATAGGCGTGTTGAGCTGTAGCATCACCAAATGCTTTGAGTGTCCTGCCGGAAGCCTCAAGGGACGGAGCGGAGTAAAAAATGGGGATCCTATTAGGCCGGTGATATGATGTAGAAGGACAAAGATTCCAAGCTGTTGGCGCTCGTATTGCTCTATTGGCAGTCATGGACAACTGTATAATAGGGAGAAAGGATTCCTTTTGCGTGGGGGTGTGTGGTGCAACTTCTTTCCCAGTATTAGGAAACAGATTGTGTACCTGTACTTGTACCTTGCTGCCTCTATACTGTACCTGCTGCCTTGTCGGTCTGTACCCTGTTTCCTTTTAACCTATCTGCACTAAATGCATGTGTCTGTCACTTGTGCAACGACAGGGAAACCCCGCTCGGATCCCGCTAGAAACGGCAGGAAGTGAAAAGTGCGAAGATGTGTCATACCAAGAGCAAAAATTCAAATATTAAATAGTAGAGGCTGCCCTTCTTAAATTATTCCTTATTATCTTTGTCAAGCTCTCCCTCAAAAGGCTTTTAAAACACATCAACGTCATCGTTAGCCTCCTTTATTCTGCCTTTTTTATCTTTTCTATAAAAGAAAGCTGCTTTCTTTATCGGCGAAACCCTTGTTTCGTTCCTTCCAAAGTTAGTCTCCTCTGGTTATATGACTGCGAAAAAAAAAAAACTTACCCCGCCATTATTCGCTTCTTCATCCCACAAAAAAGGAGCAAAGTTTCTGGTTTTCTTTTTATTTTATTGTCTAGATAGCTGGTCTTTTTTTTTCCTAACTGTTCTCCTTTTCTCAGTCTCTTTCGAACGTGCAGAACAAAGAAGCTCGATTCCCGACCATACCATCAAAGAATTGCTCATCTTAAGACAAGCCACTCCTAACCATCAACAATGTCCGACCCCGCTGCCACCCCCGCGGTTGCTACACCGCCTACTGAGCAGCTGGCCAAGTTGCTGCTCGACGATGTCACTGGCGAAATGATCTCCAAAACTGAGCTGAAGAAGCGCCAGAAGGCTCGTCAGAAGGAGGCCGAGAAGGCTAAGAAAGCCGCTGCTGCCCCGCCCAAGCCGGCGGCAGCGAAGAAAACCAATGCCGAGGCTGACGAGAAGGAGTTGACTCCTAACCAGTACTTCGAGATCCGCAGCCGCAACATAAGCAAGGTGAGTGGGCAGAGGAGAAGACGCAGAATAGCAAAAGATATAGCGATAAGAAAAAAGAGGGTAAAATGTTGACAGTATAGCCAATGACTAACGCCTTGATTTCCCGTCCAGCTCCGCGAATCCAAATCTCCCAACCCGTACCCCCACAAGTTCCATGTTGACTACGACCTACGCAAGTTTGAGAATGAGTTTGGCTACCTCAAGTCGGGTGAGACCGCCAAGGACAAGGTCATCCGTCTGGGAGCCCGTATCTACACCAAGCGTACATCTGGTGCCAAGCTGTGCTTCTACGATGTAAGTTTCTTCTTCTGTATCTCTAGATTGTCGGAATGTCTGGGCCCATACTAAACTAAATCATAGGTCCGCACTGAAGGCGTCAAGGTCCAGGTCATGTGCCAGGCCCAAGAGGTCTCTGAGGGCGCTCCCAGCTTCGAGGCTCAGCACGAACACCTCCGTCGCGGTGACATCATCGGTACGACTTGAATCAGAATTCCATTTTCCTTTTTTTCTCGTTTCTTTTTGTGCCTCACTATCTCTCTGACTCAGCCTTCTAACAAAAACTATATAGGCATTGTTGGCTACCCTGGCCGCACCGCTCCCAAGAGCAAGATTGAAAAGGGCGAACAGGGCGAGCTTTCGATTTTCGCCACCGAGATTATCCTTTTGACTCCTTGCCTGCACGCCATTCCCGATGACCACTATGGCTTCAAGGACCACGAGGAACGCCACCGCAAGCGCTACCTGGATCTGAGTAAGTTTACATCTGCTTCAGCGAACGTCAATTATTTCCAACTACGTTCTAGCATGGCCCACTAACATAGGCGAACTTTAGTCATGAATAAAAAGACACGTGAGACCCTCATCACCCGCTCGCGCATGGTCACCTTCATCCGTAAATACTTCGACGACCGTGACTTCATTGAGGTTGAGACCCCTATGATGAACGCCATTGCTGGTGGTGCAACTGCTAAGCCTTTTGTCACTCACCACAACGACCTGGACATGCGCATGTACATGCGTGTCGCTCCCGAGCTTTACTTGAAGATGCTGGTTGTTGGTGGTCTAAACCGTGTGTACGAGATTGGTAGACAGTTCCGCAACGAGGGTATTGACCTGACCCACAACCCCGAGTTCACTACCATCGAGTACTACCAGGCCTACGCCGATTTCCACGATGTCATGGAGACCACCGAGGAGCTGGTTAGCAGCCTTGTGTTCGCCCTCAAGGGCAGCTATGAGACAGAGTTCACCAACCAGCATGGCCAGAGCTACAAGATCAACTGGGCTAGACCCTGGCGCCGTGTTGATATGATCCCTGCCCTAGAAGAGGCTACTGGCGAAAAGTTCCCCCCTGCTGACGAGTTACATACCGCTGAGTCGCTGGAGTTCCTCAAGGGTGTACTGAAGAAAATGAAGCTGGAGTGCAGCCCACCCCTAACTAGCGCCCGCATCATCGACAAGCTTGTTGGCGAGTATATTGAGAACACATGCATCAACCCCACTTTCATCCAGGGCCACCCGCAAGTCATGTCGCCGCTAGCCAAGTACCACCGCAGCACGCCAGGTCTGTGTGAACGTGCAGAGGCCTTTGTAGCTACCAAGGAAATCTGCAACTTCTACACTGAGTTGAATGACCCCTTTGACCAACGTCTACGCTTTGAAGAGCAGGCGCGCCAGAAGGATCAGGGTGACGATGAGGCCCAGTTGATTGATGAGAACTTCTGCACGTCACTAGAGTACGGTCTGCCTCCTACTGGCGGCTGGGGTCTAGGAATTGACCGTCTAGTCATGTTCCTGACTAACAACTACTCCATTCGTGAGGTCCTAGCTTTCCCATTCATGAAGGAGGAGAAGAGCCAGCCCAAGGAGAAGTCGGCTGCTGAGGAGGTTGGCGTTAAGCCCGCTGCGGCACAGTAGGAGAAAGCGCTGTGCATAGACTGACAGGTGCATTATCTAGTCGGTTCATTTCCCACAAGCACACAAGATAAAAGGCGTTCGGATGGCAGCAGACCGCGTGGGTGCTTAATGTATCCTGGTTTTTTTTTTGGTTTAACACAACGGAATTAGGGTTTAAGGAATTCAAAAAGAAAAGAATATAGCAAAATTTGTGATGATGCGTGTTTGTCTATTGCAAGAAGGAAAAAAAGAAAGCCTCAAGCTGTGACAGGAAAAAATGAAAATAGTGGAAAGGACAGGGGATGGAATTCTATAATACACTGTTCACCTAGGTGAATCAAAATACGGCTAGCCTATACAAGGAAGGGCATAGCAGCACGTAATTTACACAAGATATGCAGAATGGTCCAGCCAGTGACGGCCTTGACTATCTACATTCACGACTCAAAAGATAAAACTTATCTAGCTTACCGGTTCATCGACTCATCGGCTTGGAAGCTGCTGCGATCTTTTGCTCTAGCATGCGGACTGTGCTCTTGGGAATGCGAAGACGATGGCACAGGACAAGGGCACCTGTCAGTAGTGCTAGAGCGCCAGCTTGATGAGTGGCAGCTAGATGGGTGGGAACCATATAGATTAGCGTTGAAATGCCCAGAGTGGCCTGCAGGCAGACTAGATGCACTAGACCAAGCGTGCCTTTCTTGACATTGGGCGGCAGTGCCGCAGCTAGAGGGCCGCGGCGTGAGTATGCAAACAGAGCTAGAACGCAGGAGAAAGTGGTCATGGCTAGGATGCGGTGGTTCAGCTGCACGAGGCTAGGGTTTTCCAACATGTTGCGCCACCACAAATCACTGCCATCGGCACGCCGACTGTAGAAAGAGTCCCACAGCTCGGCAGCCGGCGGTGTCAGCCCTAAGCCCATCATAGGGAATTCATTATAGATCAAGCCAGCGTCGAGGCCAGCAACTAGGGCGCCCGACATGGCGGTTGCGAAAATCAGAGCAGTGATGGCAGTGGTGATGGTGCGGAAGCGTGTAACAGCTGGCGCAGCCAGGGCGCGGGCTAGTTTCAGGCCTGCGGTAGGATCAGCAAGCAGACGCCGCGTGCGCAGAACTGTCACAGCCGACAGAAGCATCCAGGAGTAGCAGACAAAGGCAGTGCCTAAGTGAGCGGCCAAACGGTACTGCGAGACACGCGGGTGTGAGCCAGGCGCAAACAAATCGTCCTTCAAGCCCGACTTGACCATCCACCAGCCAATGAAGCCCTGGAAACCAATTAGAGTGGAAATACCAAGCAAGTTAGTGGCCATTCTGCGTGAAACACGCCGGCGGGCAATGAAGTACAGTGCAGGAAGAACAAAGGTGATGCCGACAGTGCGGCCCCACAGACGGTGTGACCACTCCATGAAGTAGATCTTCTTGAATTCATCTAAAGTCATGTTGGGGTTCAGGATGGCATATTCAGGTGAGGCTTTATACTTGGTAAACTCGGACTCCCAGTCCTCCTCATTGCGAGGTGGCATGGAGCCTGTTACAGGACGCCATTCGGTGATACTCAGACTAGAGCATGAGGTTAGGGTTAGCTTTAGGATGGTGATGATCGTGGAGATGGGGAGCAAGGCAAGGCAGGAATGAACAAAGAGAGAAGGGTAAGGGCAGGGAAAATCTTACCCAGACTCAGTCAGGCGCGTAAGACCGCCCCAGACAACAATACCAAAGACACTAACAGCACTAGCAATGAGCCAGACAGCGACAGCCTTAGAAGTGGTTTTTTCCGGGAACGAGGAAGGCGAAGGGGGCGAAGAATACGAAGAAGATGAAGAAGAAGGCGAGGAAGACGGCGAAGAAGTAAAGACAGGTGCGACCTGCATCTTGATCTTAGGAGCAGCGGCAGCAGGAGCGCCAAGCTTGTGAGATACATTGCTAAACATGCGCATCTGCATCTGGACAGCAGCGAGAGACTGGAAATTAGACTGCTTTACAGACATGGCAGCCATAGAAACGCTAAGGCGAGACGTTAAATTGAGAGGAAGCGGGAGACATTGGCGGGTAGCAGCAGCCAGCACCGGGGCCGGGCCCGGAACAAGTTTGAGGGCCAGCGGCAAACGCCGGGCACCAGGCATAAGAAATGCCATGTTTAAGAGAATCCGAGCTTCTTGGCTGCGTAGCAGTAAGAGCAAAAAGAACACGGAAAAATGAGAAATGAGGCTCTAGGGCTCTCAAGATGCCAAGCAGCAAGTTGCCAGCGACCTTCAGAAATCATTCGATTTTTATTGGTGATGTTAAAAAGAAAAACGCCACATTCTATGATCGAGATGTGGCTGGATTAAAGTTGAGTGTGGCGCTAGTCCCATGCTAAAAAAAATAAAAAAAGCTCTCCGCCTTAACTTTTGGACGGCAGAAAAAACTAGACGCAAAAAAATTGGTGGATGTTATCTATCAATGGGCAATATTTGGGCCAAATAGCTAAACCTACACATCAAACCATACATACACAGGAACACATATACAGTTATAATGCCTGGGCGTCAATCACACGGCCGCCAGTCGCATGGAAGGCCCCTAGCAACTGGCCCTAAGAAGAAAACTGCTGCACCCAACAGACGAAGCACAGCCCGAGCCCAAGCAACCGTCCTAGATGCATACAACATCGCCGCAAAGCAATTTCCACAGAAAGAGAAACGCACGCCTCGCTCACGATTTATGGACCTTGAGGAGGATGAGAGCGAAGCCGAGCAGACCGCCGAAGCTAGCAGAAGGAATCGCCACAACAACGACGAGGACGATGAAGATAACGAGGATGACGATGACGATGAGGGCGATCGTCGCCCAGCGCAAAGACGTGGCCGTAGAGATGACGATGGCTCGGACGTCGAATATGGAAGCGATGAATCAGGCAATGAGTGGCGCATCAACGGGCGGATTCATGAAGACGAGGACTCGGAGTTAGACAGTGACGAGGCCTTTGGCGAGAGCGACCAGGAGATGTTTTCTGGTTATGCCTTTGGTGGAAGCACATCCAAGTCAAAAAAGGTTCGATTAACCAAGCGAAATAGCGGACATGGCGCACGCGCAAGACTAGACTTTACTAACATTGTTTGATGCACAGAAAAACTCTGACGATGAAGAGGAATACGACTCCGATGCAAGCTCTCTAGGGTCTGATGCTGTAGACCTTGCTACAGCTCTTGACATGGCTGAGGCAGAGTCCTCGGAAGAAGAGGCTCAAGAAGCCGACTCTGAGTCTGCTTCTAACTCTGAAGACTCCAGCTCTGAAGAAAATTCCGAACAAGATTCCTCTGATGAGGAATCCGACGATGATGTTGACGGCCCTACCAAGCAAAAAGTTACTCTGAAGGAGTTAGCTAGCGAGTTTGCTGGATTTGATGATGATGACGATGAGAAGGCCATATCTGCCGGCAAGCAAAAAATTAGCCTCAGCGATCTAGGCCTAATAAAAACCCGCGATGCCAACATCCGCAAGTCCGTCAAACTTCTGAGCAAGGAAGAAGCAGACCCCCGCGGTGCTAACGCCAAGCTTGCCGTACCGCTAGCCCCACTGCAGCAGGCCCAGGTCACACGCAAAGTTGCTTTCGAGAAGTCAGCCGAGACTCTGGATCGCTGGACCGAAACCATCAAGGCCAACCGCCGCGCCGACCATCTCCAGTTCCCTCTGCTTCAAGACACACCCAATGCTAGTCTCTCGTCCAAAGAATTCCGCCCCATCACAGCAGCCAATGCCTCTAACGAGCTTGAAAAGACCATGCTTGATTTACTTGCGCAAAGTGGCATGTCACTCGAACGCCCAAAGAAAAAGCCCGTGGACGACCAAGGCAACGAGCTCACGCCTGAGCAAGTCGCCGAGCTTGTGAACAAGCGCCGCAGGGAGCGTGAGATGCGTTCACGCGAGCAAAAGCGCGCTAAGCGAATCAAGAAGATCAAGAGCAAAGCCTACCACCGCATCCACCGCAAGCAAGCACAAAAAGACGAGATGGCTATCCGCGCTGAGATGGAGGCTAATGGCGAGCTAGACTCAGAAGCCGAGCGTGAGGACGCTGCCCGCAAGCGTGCGCTAGAACGTGTAGGTGCTCGCCACCGTGATAGCAGATGGGCCAAGGCCAACTCGCGCACTAAGCGGGCGGTCTGGGATACAGACTACCGTGAGGGAATTGAGGACATGGCTCGTCGCGAGATAGAGCTAAAGCGCCGCATTGAGGGCAAGGACAGCAGTAGTGACTACTCCGACGACGATGATAGCGACAACGATAGTGATGCTTCGGGAGACGACAATGATGCGGACGAAAAAACGCGCTTACGCCGGCAGTTGGCCAAGCTCAAGGCTGAGAGAGACAATGATGGGTCGTCCAGCCAGCTCAACAAGATGGACTTCATGCAGCGTGTAGAGAGCCAGCGCGCACACGAAAATGACACCATGATCCGCGAAATTGAGCGTATGCTAGCATCGGACAACGAGGAGGAGTCGGATCCTGAAAACATGGTCAACGGCCAGGTTGGTCGCCGGTCATTTGGAGGTGCCCGGACCAATGAGGCCAGGACCGAGACAGCCATGGATGTGGATAGCGACAGCGACGCAGCTAACGAGCGGCCAAAGAAGGTGGCCAAGACTGCAGCGTCAAAATCAGCACCTGTAGCCGTCAGTGCGCTTGTCCGTAAGAGCGATCAGCGCAAAGCTGCTGGCCGTGCAGCCACCGAGGCCGAAGATGATGAGGTGGAGTTTGTGCTTGACAACAAGGGCGCTGATCTTAATACGGGCGATGCCTGGGCTACGGTGGCGCGATCAAAGAAGCCAAGCCGCAAGAGCAAAGTAGCCGCATCATCGCGAGCAGTAGAGTTGGATATCTCCAGTGCTACAGCCATGGTTCTTAGTGGCGGCGGCGATGCTGCTGTTGCCCCTGGGGACGCAGTTCCTGCGACACCATCGAGCAGGCCGGCTAAGAAGCAGACAAAGGCCCCTATAGCTGATACTGGCGCTGACACATCGTCCTCGGAGGGATCAGATTCGGAGTCCGACAATGCCATCCATCACCCCCTAGCGCTCCGCAGCGAGCGGGATCTAATTGCACGAGCATTCGCAGGCGGCGATGTAGTGGAGAAGGCATTTGAGGCGGAAAAGGAAGAGGTGATTGCCGAGCAGGAAGACAAAGTCGTTGACAACACACTGCCAGGCTGGGGCGCATGGGTTGGCGACGGCATATCCTCACGCGAGGCTAACAAGCACAAGGGCAAGTTCACCACAACAATTGCCGGTGTTAAGCGCAAGGACCGCCGTGATGCCAAGCTATCACGCGTCATCATCAATGAAAAGCGCGTTAAGAAAAATGACCGTTACCTGGCTTCGCAGCTGCCGCATTCATACGAGACTGCCGACCAGTATGAGCGGTCAATACGCATGCCGGTTGGCCCCGAGTGGATGACCAAGGAGACGTTCCAGGCTTCAACAAAGCCCAGGGTGTTGCTGAAACAGGGCATCATCAAGCCTATGTCACGGCCCATGAGATAGGACGGAGACGTAGGATAGCAGGGAGATGGCGGAGGGCGGGGGGCAAAGTTTCTGGAATTGTTTCGTGCCGTATTCATCTTGGTTTTTTTTGGGGGGGAGGGAGGGGGGGGGATGATTCTATATCAGCGTCTACTGCTCTTAATAGACATGCAACATATCGGCTCATAGTAAAAGTGACATTATTTTATTTTCGCCTCCCCCAATCTTGGTTCTACAATCCTTCGTCCATTATCTGCCGTGCCGGTCCACTGCGGGCATGAGAAAGGTAGGCCGAGCAAGAGAAGGCAGCTAACTATCTTGCTGTGATTCTAGGTTTATATGATAGTTTGGGCAGCCGCCATACGAGGATAATAAAGTGCCTCACTTATCTAAAAACATTTAAGGCCAAGAAATTCGTAGTATAAAAAGTCAGCTTGATTGATGGTGATACACAACGCTTCTAGATCTACATCAAATATAACCGAAAAAGCAAACAACATGCTATATCAGCGGTTAGTCCTAATTATACAGAAACTTGTACTAGAACGAAGAGAAAAAAGAAGTCTGGCCAATTCTACAATTACCTGCGTTCAAGTACTAAATAGTCCTAAATAGAGCCTCGCTCTACAAACTATTGTTCGTTGAGATGAATGGGATAAGCTCCCTATGCAGACAGAATATAGCGCTACAGAAACCAGTAGTCAGGGAGCTTATAAAACGACTAGGCAAATGTCAGCCTTAGAAACATAGAACACTCAACCTCAAGCGACCGAGATAACCTTGATAGCGCATCGCTAAAGTCCGGTTTTGTATACTAATACAGACGGAGATAACTCTATTTTTGACTTCTCCGTAGCTGCGCGCATTCTAAGAAGTGTGACAGTTCCCTCCAGGCTGCAAGGCAAGTCCCGAGACAAACATCACTTTAAGCGCTTATGACAGTTCGAGGCCCTCCCAAACTGCAGCTTAGTATGGTGCATGGTTCCGTCATCAGGTCCCCCCCCCCCCCCCCCGATTAGGCGACAGAATAGAGCAGAATCAGGCACAAAAAACTCAGGAAAAAAGTGTATATTGATGATTTTAAAAAGAGATGTATTGTGACGTGTGAACGATCAAACGGGACCTCGTGAAACTATATAGTGAGACGAAAAGGAGGATAAAAAACAACAGCCAACACAAAAGAAAAAGCGAAAGATCAGAGCAGATGACAAAAGAAACGCAAACAAAGAAAAGACTCCTGAAACCGGGAATGAGACCAGACAAGACAAAATGATAAAATACACGCAAAGAAAAGAGGCAAGGAAAACGGAACAAGACTAGACAATGTTACAACAGAACTAAATAAGTTCATGTTTGCTGTGGGTGCGAAGCGATGTATAAAAAAGAGACAAAACAAAAGAGACTTGTAGGGCAGGTAGAATGGATGCTGTACGATGACGAAAAAGTAGTGTGAGAGAGGATGTAGTCTCCACAAGGTCGGGCGCGAGCCCATCCAATCTTCCCAAGTCTATCCACCCCTTCAAAAGAAACATGAAAAATAAGAATCTATCGCAGGCATGAGATGTTTCTCCTGATTATAAAGTGTGATGCAGTTTTCTTTTGAAGCTGCTGGTGTCTCCTTTTGCTTTTGCAATTTATAGCGACGCAGGGCTAGCGTAGAAGGCCACGGCAATGATAAAGTACAGACCAAGAAGCATTGCGCCCTCTAGGTAGTTGGAGCGGCCGTCCTGCACCGTGTACGTAACCACAAGTACAGAGAAGGCAAAAGCAACGGTCTGGAACATCTCAAAGTGCAGCGTCATGGGCTGGCCCATGATCCAGCCGACAATGACTAGGAAGGGAGTCACAAGCAGGGCGATCTGGATGCTGGAGCCAATGGCGACACCCATGGCCAGGTCCATCTTGTCGCGGATGGCGACAACAACGGCGGTCACGTGCTCGGCAGCGTTACCGACAATGGGAATAAGAATCAGACCAATGAAGCTCTTGCTGATGTGGGCCTCCTCAACCAAGTCGTCGATACTGCCAACAAGGTAATCGGCGCAGATGGACACGAGAATAGTAGTAACAACCAGGACGCCAATGGCAGCCCAGGGCGACAAAATAGGTTCTTCCTCGTCTTCAGAGTCGACGGCAGTAGCGCTCTCGACATCGGAAGCGGCAAGAGATTCGGGGCCACCGGTGAACAGGTTCTTGTGGGTGCGCAGCTGGAAGACAAGGTACATGACATACAGGACAAGCAGAATAATGGCAGTGTAGCGAGACAGCACGAGGATGGTGTGCGACTGCTCGCCGTCGTCACTAGTGCCCTGCAGAACGGAGGATAGAGCAGCGGGGATGACAAGCGAAGCAGCAGCCAGGGTCATCAGCGAGCAAGTAGTTTGGGCAGTAGCCGAGGCAAAGGCCTGCTCACGGCCCTGACCGGCGCTGTCGGTCATATTCACAAGGCCACCGAAGAAGAAGCACATGCCCATGACAAGCAACAGGTTAGAGAGAATGGATCCTAGCATAGAGGCCTGGACGACTTCGATCTGGCCATCACGGAGAGCGACAATGCTGACAATCAGCTCCACGGCGTTGCCAAAGGTGGCGTTCAAAAGTCCGCCGAGGGTTTCGCCCAGCTTCATCGAGATTTCTTCAGTGGCGAAAGAGAGAACGGCGGCGAGAGGAATAATGGCGAAGAAGTTAATAGTAAAGACAGTAGTAGAGTCCCAGTTGTTTTCTCCGGCATAGATACCAAGAGGAACAGCGATGAGGAGAAAGTTAACATAGCCTAAAAAGAGAATTCAAGACACGATGTTAGTGGGCGCACTACAGCAGATAGCAGACAAAGATTAAGGGAAAGCCAAGACTAGGAATGGGGACAATAACAAGCCAGCCATGAGAGGGCGTGGTCGAATGGCGACTTACTGCTGAGAAGCGTGACCTTGAACACATGCCAGACGGTTGCAAGAGTCTTGACAGCTACATTTTGGCTTTCGGTGCCGGGAGTCGAGTGGCTATTGAAGAGTACCTTGCGCCATACAGCGCTATCGTCATCGTCGTGGTGGGCCAATGGGTGGGAGTGGGCCGAAGCAAGAGTAGAGGATGTGAGTTGGCGGCTCTGAGAGCCCTCACCGAGAAGAGGGCTACGCTCGCTGACAGCACTCTGCATTTTGGTAGACAAAGAGGAGGAGCGTCGGAATTTGTTGGTGAAGTTGATGTTTGCTGTTTATGCCAACAGACGAGCGGGCGGATTAGTAAAGGTAGAGGAGAAAACGCGCCGTGCCGATAGATGCAAAGGAAAGGAAGGGGTGTAGAGGGTATGGGATAAGGGAAAACAAAAAAAGAGAAACAAAAAAGAAAAAGAAAGGAACGACTAAGAAGAAAGAATCGGGGTCAAGAAGAGGCGGAAGGGGGAAAAGAAAAAGGAAAAGTGGGATGAAGGGATGAAGGGACAGAAAGGTGACAAATGACGAGAAGAAAAGAAGAGGAAGAGAGCCAAGTAAGTAGTAGTTTGTTGAAGATGGCTCAGCTCGAAGCCAGTGAAAGGAATGGCAGAGGATGAATTGATAGACCGGACAACGACAGAGAAACAGCAGGGGTGCTGGTGGTTTGGGCTTGAGCAGGCTCTAGTTGCGTTGTGGGTGTGTGTTGTCTTGCTTGGTGCTTTGCGTGCAGAGACGTTGGTATATTAGATGTTGGATGGGGTGTATGGATGATGGATGTGAGCGGCAGAATGAGCAAAAAGAAAGTAAAAGTGGGTCCCGCGAACAAGCCAAGCTAAGCACCAGAGAAAGGAAAAGTGGATCTCTAAGGGAATAATAAATGACCAAATGGACGGATAGGTCGAAGCGTGACAAGCCAACAACACAGAAAGAGTCAAAGCCGACGGTAATAGAGACAAAGGACAAGAGAGAGGGGATGGCGACAAGGACTTGGACTAGGACTGGGCTGTCTAGGTCTGGGAACTGAGACTAGGATGACTGGGGGATGCGGCGGTTTCGTTTGATTGAATGAAGCCGGGGTCACAGGAGCGACCAAGTTTCAAACAAAAAAAAGCCCAAGGGGAAAACGGAAAAAGACGAAGTGGAAGTGGAAAAAGGGAAAAGGCGCGAGAAGTTGGATTTTAGGCCTAGGAGCTTGGCGGAAGTGATGGACGATGGGGTCACAACGCTAAACTGTATCTAGAGGATGGAGGAGGAGACGGTGACGAATAGACTTGGCAGGACAGTACCAGTGACAATGACAGCAGCAACACGGTTGTTATATCATCGGTCGAGTTTGCAGTTGGAGAGACCTGCAGCTCGGAGAAAGAGAGGATCGGATCGAGCCAAGCTAGGCCATCATGATTTTCCATCTGTTTGCGATTTGTGGACTGTCTCAAGGCACAGCACTGGCTGGCTGAGCACTGGCAGCGGGCGTGCGGGGAGGGGTGTGCTGCGCATGCGCGTGTGCATGTGCATGTGAGATAGAGGGAGAGAACGTGTGTATGATTGCCCCCTAAGCGGCTTGGGTCTAGGAGATAAAAAAGCATCACCACTCTACGCACCTATGCGCGAGCCCATCGCAGCACATACACACACACACAGCGCAGTGAGCCAGAATCCAAGGACAAAGGAACGTGTACTGCACAATCAAATCAAAGCACAAACCATCTGGCTGCGTGGCTTAGGGCTTGGAAGAGAGGCTTTTTCTGGGTCCTTTTTTTCACATATGTGGGTGTCCCAAGAAAGCAAGTGCCTCCTTTGATAGGCAGTGGTGATGATTCCTTTGGCGGTGAGAGCTGGAACGTAGGAACAGGAAGGGAAGAGAGGAATATGGGAGGCTTTGAGGGCAGGTGGGTAGCCCAGATCACGGGTCAGGCCCACCAGCCGTCTGGTCATCTGGAAATGTACATGTACATTGAATGGCAAGGCATGTATACATCGATACAGGTACTTCCTGTATTTAGCTAGCCAAGAGCTTAGAGCTAGAGCTTAGGGCTAGAGTTGGTACCATGACACGAACAGCAGTTGCCTCGTTTGGGAGAGAGAGGGGGGAGGGGGTCACTTTTGTGCGGACACGCACACACAAAAAAAAAGAGAGGGGAGAGGAGAGGCAAGAGCAGCGGCAGCGGCAGCGGCGGCGGCGGCGGCGAGCTTAGGTAGTTCTCGACAATTTTGCGAGACGAGATGAGATGAAATGAGGTGAAATGAGGTGCAGTATAATGAAAGTGCAGAGGAAGCGAAAGAATCGAACGAAAAAGAGCTCACTTACGGATAACCATGGTGTTGGGCCAATTTAGACGTGAGCCAAGCGATGCTAAGCTCTGATCTGCTGCGAATCCGAGTGTCGAGGTGTTGGGAGGTAAGATGTGAAGAATACTAGCGAGAAAAGAAGATAAAGAGAGAAAATCGAGCAGAGAAGCAAGAGGGAAAGATTATTCGAGAGGAAAGATTGGAGGAAAAAATAACCGCACAGTTATCGGAAGAAAAGCAAAATGAACAGCAGTGCGCCACAGCTTGGGTCTCTGGCCTATATCAATGGAAAATACAGACAGATTTTCAGCCTGAATTTGGGTTAAAGCTACGGTAGTGAAGTAAGTGAGAGGAGAGATTATGCTTCACAAAGTCGCTGCCTTGGGATTTACGCGAAAGAGGGAGAGAGGGAAATCAGAGGCAAACCACCAGGAATAAAACAAGCAAATAAGCCCTTATTCAGCTCAAGTTGCCACACCTTCAGTATGCCTTAGCTGTCTCAGCCTGCCCCAAAAGCATACAAATTACTGATTTGTAAACAAGCTCTACCCTGCCTTTTATGCGCGTCGCAGGCATGCCCTACCCCGAGCCTCCCTCTCCCTGTAACTGGCTGTCTCATTTTTGGACGGAAATGTCTGCATTTCCCAGATCCGATATGGTTCTTTTTCGTACAGATACATAAGCATTGATGCTCTGGTAGTGCGACTCTACTGCTAATACACCCACTATCTTTAAAGCTGATAGTGAAAGACTAGAGTACAAGTTTAACTACCGTTTCGTGCAAAAACCTGCATGAGCTTACTCCGTGTAACCCTACACTTCCTCACTTTCTTGCTTGACGTGACACGTAATGATATGCTCAGAAGCCCAAGTCTAGTACTTGTACCTGTACTTTATCGCAACGCAGCCCCACGTCATTCTGTTTTTTTCTTGTTCTTTCCTCCTTCTCTGTCTTCCTCTTTCCGCTTCCTCCTCCCCTTCCCTCTTTGGTGACGGACGGTGGTCGATTTGTCGCACCATCAAGTGCCGTACCCATGGCCAGCTGCGGCCAGCTGCAAGCACTCAGCCAGCTGGGCCGGGGTTGTGGCCGTGGGCTGGCCTCTGCCGCTTTGGCTCTAGGTCCCGATCCTGGCCAGTTCGGCCATGCATGCTTGCTCTGTAAAGCGGGGCTCTTGTTTTTCCCTCTCTATATTTGCTCCCTTGGCTTTCTCATTCTCCAGCACTGCCTCCTCACGGTCAACAACGACGTGGGAGGTGAAGCGTCAAGCTTTCCGCCTGCTCCTAGCCAATTAGCCTCATCATTCCAAGGAGACAGACGTAGAGGAGTCCTAAGCTTGTTCCATCAGACTTCTTTTCTATGTTTTCCTTCAGTTCGCTTTCACGCTATGTCTCTCTTTGATTCCATAGCGTTTTTTCTATTTCCTGTCCCCATATCGCCTCTTGTCCAAGACTATTTCTTCTTTTGTTCTTCTATGCGCTCCCACCCCTATATCAGTCCGTATTAAACCACAACCCGAGACACTAAAACACCAGAATGCACATCATCCAAAGTCAAATTAAAGTAAAGAATAGAAACGGACTGCATCCTTTAGTGTCTCATCATTTCTAGCCAAGCAATTCTCTTTCTTTTTATGTTGTTTGTACTAGGCGCAGCACGAGGCAAGGCAAATCCAGCCGCAAGAACTTTTCCCTGTCCACTTGCCAACAAGATGCATGCCCATGACGTAATAGTTCGATCTCCTGTTTCCTTCTACTACATAGTACCTCTTCTACAGATCTAAACAGAAAATTCTTCACCCTCAAATTGCTTCTTTCGCCTCACAGATCATCCTCGCATTCGGCGGCTAGTGTCTAGGTTTGCCGGTGACCCATCTGACAACAGCGAGGTGGAAAATATGCACGAACGACACTTAACGAGGCCAACAGATATCCCTCCAATAAGAAATCGCCGCCGCCACTCGTTGTTAATCTGACATTTAATTGCATATATACACATGGAAATAAAGGCATCAACAACATGATTTGCTCTGGTAATAGGCCGCATGCAGTGCACAAGCGGCAAGCATAGGGCGCTAGGGGATCAGACAAAACAAAACTGCGCCTCCAATGCTTCTGGCGGGCCGATACCGTATTCCTTGTCAGCTGGCACAGTCGTTTGCTGTGCGATCGTCGTTGCGCTAACTGTAATGGTTGGCCTGGGGCAAAAAATAGTGGGCTAAATCCACCAAAGTAACAAAATTTCGTCATTATCAACGTTGCTCTAGACTTGGAGGAGGAAAAGAACATAAAAGCAAGTAAACAAGAAAGCATTGAGATCATAAATCAATGAAGTAAAAAACAGGAAATTCGTCCAAAGAAAATAAGAGCATAACCAAGGTCATGGCAAGTCAAAGGCCGCCATACGCTATTGTGCATTGCTTATCGTTAGCATCGTATAAAAGAACCCTAGGTAACCCTATGGTTTTCGTAGGAAATAAAAAAACTCACCAGCAGTATACGCCAAGTACCAAGTTAGGGACGCACCACCATCAAGCGACGTCGCTGTAAAAGAGTCATCGGTAAAAGTTTCCCAAGCTGTATGGGGCTCAAGCGTGGCAAGATTTCCATAAAGAATGCCACGCCACCCACCATCTACTTCATCAGCACGGCCGTTGTCAAATAATTGAGTCCATTCAGTCTGCACAAAGTCGAGAGAGCGGGCAAGAGGGGTAGATGCAAGCAGTGGGATCATGTGGATGCCGTTAACGTATTCAATGTTGGAGCCGAAGAAGGTTGTATGGTCAATCTTGTTTTCAAAGATGATACCGGCTGCGCGATTGCCAATGAAGTTGCTAGGCTGCACCGTGTTGGACGAGGTGTATAGGTAGTAGTGTTGGATGCTACGTGCAAGCACTTTGAGCTGCAGAGTGGATCTGGAGAGTCAAGATACAGTATTAGTCAAAATTTCTCTTCGCTATGGTGCAGCTGGCGGGTATGCGGGAGACAAAGCATGGCTGTCGGCCCAGCTAATCCTCCTGGGATCTGTACAACTGCAGTTAATATATCACATACCTGTCGCGTAGCGCCTTGTTGTGAGTTACCACACCCCACATGCGCAGCGCGTAAACCGACATCATGTCTTCCGAGCTACTCTCCTGGTTCTTGCCATCGTTGCTAGCAAATAGGCCGGCTGCCCAACCATGGCCGTGATACCAGTCGTAGATACGCCACTGAGGGAAATAGGGGTCAGCAGAGCTAGGATTAGCGTAGTCGCGGATGAGCGCGTGCACCCAGTTCTTGCGTGCGTCTGTCAGCCAAGTGGGATCGAGCGAACCGATGATGGCAGCAGCCAAGACAAAGTGACCATAGTGGAAATGGTGGTCGTTGTAGTACGAGTTGCCAAAGTCGAGGCCGTCGTTGCCCGTGACGTACGAAGCCGACGAAACCAGCCCGCCCCATGCACTCTCGTAGTACAACGGATACGGCTGGCTGTTGTTAAAGAACACGTCAAATGCGCCCTTGAGCTTTGGTAGCACAACGCCGGTCAGCTCATCGTCACCCAACATTTTCTGCGTGACATACGACATGAGTGCAAACTTGGCCAGTGCCTTGCCGCTGTAATACATGGACTCTAAGACAGCCTGGTTCCTGACATTCTGCTTGACCTCTTCAGCTGCGGCTTCTCGAATCTTGGCGATCGCGGCATCTGAAAGCGCTGTCTTTGACCCTACGCCTTGCACCCATGGCGCAAATTCCATATTTGTCGGCAGCATTTTCTCGACAAACGTCCACTTGCGCGCTGCTACGGCTGTGGCAATGCCCTTGACGGTCGTTTGTAGCTGGACCTTGGTCGCGGCTGCCTGGGTAGCTGAATCCCAGGTCTCCGCATGGTGAGGGAGAACAAAGCCAAGTGGCTGACCACTGGGATGACCATGGGTCTCAAAGGAAAACGTGTATTTCCCTGTTGTTCCAGTGACACTGCCAGACAAGGTAGCGGAAGAAACATAAACACCAGCAGCCTTGTCATAAACAGCCTCAGCGTTACCAGGGTCTTTGGCTACCTGCAGTACACCAGTGAAGCCCGCTGTAGCCTCAATATGCGAGTTGCTGACTGTCTTGAAGTTGAGCTGGGAGCCTGCTGTGCAGTATGCGTAAACCCACCAGATCTTGCCGTCGTTCAGAACAACCTTCCACTTTGCAACCGACGTTTTGGGGCTTTTAGCAATCCGAGTCACAGATCGGAAGGTCACGGCTGATTTGAGTACAGGCTTAGCACCAGTGTAAAGGCCAGTAAAAAACCCCATTCCCTGGACAATAGGGAAGCTTATAGATGGCGCTGCTGAAGCTGAAGACCGCAGCCGGACCATAATCGAGTGCGGACCAATAGCGTCTGTGGTGAGTGCGGTGTCGTTGCCGAGGTCCGTCGATGACATTATTAATGACTGGATACCAACAGGGTTGAAGAAGAACCGCGCCGCGCCTGTAGACGTATCATTATCACCAAAGACACGCTGGTTGGCATCAATATGCGAGACCGCCATCCCCCATGACGTGACCGGTGCATACTTGCCGCCCGACCATGTAATAGAATATGGCTGAGTGTACACGGGTGATTTTTGGTCTCCCAAAAAGAAGTTGGCATGGAACTTGTTGGTCCCGATAGGGCCAGACTTGGTGATACCAAGGCGGTTAACTGGGTGTGAGTCAACCTTTTTGAACACAGCCGGCGGTGCGTCTGTGGAAAGAGCAACGTTAAAGACGTCTACGTCAGCACGACTGCTGTTAGATCGAGCAAGCACACCGTCGGCCTGATCATCAAAGCCATCAGGTCGCGGAGGAATGGGAGGCGGCTGATTCTCAGCTACCTCAGCCTGGGGGGGAGGGGGCGGAGCGCCATAGTAATGCTCCTGTGGGGGAGCCCCATAATAGTGACCTTGAGGAGGAGGTGCTTGCTGGTACTGGTACTGCCCCGACCCTGGGTCAATGGCCGGCTGGCCAGGAGGGGCCGCATAAGGATAATTGGCCGCAGGATAGCCCTGCGTCGAATGCGGAGTATAGTAAGTGTTGGTGGCGTTAGGTGGAGCAAGGTTGTTGTTGCTACTACCGCCATCTTTGTTGAAATGGCTTTCGACCTTGCTCATGAGCTTCTCAAAACGCTTGGTTAGCGACTGGGTGTTGAAATTGCCTGGCATTGCGGCGACGGAAGAGGCCAAAGATAGGACCTGGACAAATAAAATCAGCCATACTTTCCACCACGGAGAATGCCTTGACGCCATAACGGAGGCCATTATGGATGGAGTGTGCGTAGGAAACGGATGGAGATGGGTGAGGGAGAGAACAAAGCAAAGGCAAAGAAAGGCCGGATTATCGCCCACTTGGCTAAGCCGATGGAGCGGGGAGGGCTGTCTTAATGAACACGCGGCAGATGGCGAAGGCGCTCTGCGGGGGCTCCCCTCCTCCTTGCGCTCCCCTCATCAACTATAGTGTAAAAGAAGGGCATTTCCAAGGACAAGGCCGAGACTCCCTCTCCAGCTTGGCGGGGAGGCGGCATTGTTTGGTTAGCTGTCTCCCACAGCTTCACAGACATAGCTTATTCGCTTAGTATCTCTGGAACTCGACAACGCGTGGGGTTGTCAAGGTTGCCGGATTCCAGCGCCAGGAATGACCGGGCCTGCATTCTCGGGATCGGCCAAACAAAGCCATTGAGGAATGTGCTGTTGCCCAACCCTGAAGCGAGAGAAACCCTTACCTATTGAAAAAGGATATTGCAAAGTTAAGTAGGATAGGATGGGACGTTCTGGTTTTAATTAGCAGCTGTGATTGTTGACTAGAGCGGGGTTGACTTGTTTAGATTGTAGATTGAATTTGCCTGCATGCTTGCTCCCTAGATCTGTCGGTGAGCGACTGAAACAATGTGAAAGCCCAACCACACAACTAAAAGTCTTAGGCAGGGCTGAGTAAGGTGTCGAGGACAAGTGAACGGTTGAACAATAAAGACCCCGGTGGAGCGAAAGAGGTTCATGATAACCCTAGCATGATATCGGATCCACAGTATACCCTAATATGGGCATCAACTTATCCATAAGCATTCCAATGAACTTTCTGGCACGTGCGACGCGACGACTTATTCGTCTTATCGGACGGGGGGAGTTTCTGTGGTGTTGCTGATAGGGCGATAGCCAGAGGAAAAAAGCATTGTTGCTGGTATGGCATGGATGAACAGTAGTAATAATAGCTCGACCTCAGTTGGGCTTAGTAGTTGACCCTTTTCCTTGTTGGAACAATCTAAACACTAATCAATCGAGTCTTCTTGACTGCTAAGGGTAAATCATTATCAATCGGAGAGAGATAATAGCACGAGATGCGGGTGAGATAGCCTTGCGTTAGACTGGCTCCTATAAACATATCCCCAAGCCTGGTCGTATACATATACACACCTCGAAGACGACTTGTAGAATCTATCAACACCGATGTTGATATTGATATCGCCACGCATGCGTGGCATGCTTACTAGCCTAGCCCTGCATATTTCAGCCGTTTCCGTTCTGCCGTCCGTTTCTTGGCTAATGCCACGTTAATATCCCATATGAGATCCGCCTTCTTACGACCCTCGACCCTCCTCCATGCCGTTTTAAGTGCTTTGGCATCAGCTGGTAGTAGTCTTTCAATCTCATCCCAATCTAAACCATCGGCCTGTTTTACGTAGCTGTCCTTTTTATCGTTAATTTGGGGGTTTAATTCCTCCTTCTCGGCCTTGCGTCGCGCACGTCTCACTTCCTTGTCGCTTAGAGCCCATGGTACAGTCAAGATGTCACGCCGGAAAGCCAAGCGCTTGTCCCATAGTTCTAGCTCCGCAGCAGTGTCAGGAACGATGACGATCCTAGTCAGACGCAGCTGCCATGTGCTTTTGTACCAAGTCAGCTCGCCTTTGGCGTCGACGAGTTGACCAGGGCCGAAGTCGGGCCAGTTTATAGAGGGATGTGACTTTTGAGTCTCATTATTGGCGTATGTGTTATTAGAGCCACCTTGGAGCTCGGCATCCCAAAGAATGCATTCTAGTATGTCGCCGCTACTGTCATCTAGTGTGTAGATACGGCGATTGGGAAACTCAAGAATAGACACAATCAGACCGACAAACCGAACCCAGCGAATGGGGAGATTTTTGTAAAAGAAGAAGTTTTGGCCTGATGAGGTGGATAGGTTAGTGAGGGGTTGACTTAAGGGGATATACCGGCCCTTGGAAGCGCAAGGCAACTTACCCTCATATTCTGGTAGATGCGACAATCGTCGCGTATCAGCAATCTTGAGAAAACACCATGCCGCGAATGTTGGTGACAGATCAAAGCAGTAGCGAGGATAGAGGGGCGGAGGCTCGCTGGTCATGGCATGGCGTAGCTTGTAGGCGCGATCAAAAATAGAAGAGCGATTTCGCCACAAGACTCGGAAAGAATAAAGAGTGGTTATGTGTGGGCGAAGATAGCGAAAATTTAATCGATAAGATCACGTTAGAAGGCTTAGGATCTAGGGGATAAATATTGATTTTTTGCTTCGTGTAGAGTAACAAAAAAGCGTCAAGGTTCTAAAGACTGTGTGTATTATGCATTGCACTGTGTTATCACATGCTTGAGTTAGGTACAACACAGTGTGAGTTGAGTTCATGCACTTCATTCATACTACTACCATCACGAAGCTAGTTGAAGAGCATGGGAAGAACGAAAGCATCCTAAAAAGCTACAAAGCAGACCATAACTCCGGGACTCCTTGCAAGGAAAAACTTGCACCAAGCTGGACGAGCAAATACCTATCTAATCTCTTGTGTGCGCTCCCATCAAGATCGCGATCGTTTTGCCCGCCCCCCACTCTTCCTTTCGCCATTCAGCTTCGCCTGAATCTTGAGAAACTCCTCTTCCGAAGGTTCTTCTTCTCTCCTACGTTTAGACGACTTGGCCTTACCGCCCTTCTTATTCTCCTTGGCTGTATATTTGGCTTCGAGAGCATCTAAGAAGCTGCCACGTTCCTGATGCCTGCTGCGAATCAGCGCTGCAAGTGCGTCTTCTGAAGACTCCTTCTTCCGCGGCTTTGCCGACACAGATTTGCCTTTCGCTTTGCTAGACTTTGCGGCCTTGCCAGATGACACGGGCATGTCTTCCTCGCTATCTTCACCGTCGTCCTCGGCAACACTAGCTCCAAACAGCTTGTCATGCACACCAAGCTCTTTAGCATACGCCTCAGCCTCAGATACCTCGTCCTTTGCTGCCTTTAACCGCGCTGTACGCTTCTTCTTGGTTTCCTTTGTATATGCTGGGAATCCAGGCACTCTATTCTCTTTGATTGCTTGGTCAATTATGGCACGGAAGCGCTCGTCATCCTCGCGCACATCACTTAACATGACCGTTTCGTACAATGCATCAAGATCCCCCCGGTGTGTCTCGTAGGCCGTCAAAACATCCTCAGCTTCTTCATCCGAGTGGCGGTACTTGGCGGCAAAACGCGCGATAGCATCGGCTGATACAGCGTCGAGAAACTGCGCGCGGTAGAATTCACTCCAGTCAAAGTTGTCACTATCGACGATAGATTCGCTAGTTGAGCCTGTCGTATCGTAACGCTTGCGCCGTACAGGATCAGATAGAATGGCATAGGCAAAGGCGATATTTTGGAACGTTTCGTGAGCCTCTTTGCGCTTCTCAGGGGACACCTTATCTGCAGAAAGTGTTAATAGAGTAGCATACAGTGGTATCGAGTCAGAAGTGATGCACCTGGATGGTGTTTTAGAGCGGCCTTGCGATAGGCTGTTTTGACCTGGGCCTCGGTTGCATCACGCCCCAAGCTGAGGACTTCATAGGGGTTGATGAAAGGCGGTCCCTCATCAAGCAAATCTTCTCCATCCGAAGAGCTCATAGTAACAGGAAGAAATTAGCAATGACTTAAGATGGATATTGCGATTAGGATAGACATAGACGCGTCTTAGAATTACGTGAGGCATAAGCGTTAAATATCACGTGATACACTAGCACATTCAACTTAGGGTTATATGTTCATATTGGGGTTATCCTGTCAATGAAAGAATAGCTCGCTTAACATCACAAGGAAGACCACGACAAATAAACGTTGAGGTTATCGATGGATGAAGCTTTCGAACGTCATTAAAATAGAGTCGAAAATTCATCTTCGGATAAATTTATTTATACACTATTAGCTTAGGATTTTTAAATCCATCTGTATCCTTAAAGCGAAAGAACAAGGACGGACAGCTATTTATCAGCATAGGCGGTCGTGATAACCCATAGCATCTCTGCTTTAAAGATCCCTCCCCCACCTAGTTTATACTAAAAGCGGAGACTTGCACCTGTATTCTAGTAAATCCCGAGAAAGGGTTGCTGATCAAGCAAACAGCAAAAACTTGGAGAGTCATTGCAAGCTTTTTTTTCTTCGCCCAGTTTTTGTTCTCATTTTTTTCTTGAAATGGTATTTGGTGTTCGTGTGGTCACATGATGATTAGACCACCACAGCCCTCATTTATTTCTTTTGCGAAACGAAGCGCAGTTGCCCAATTCATTTTCGTGCGTCATGTGTACCTACCTATAGTAGGCATTTACCCGATGTTGTTCCGTGTGGAGCGGAAATCTCCACAACGCCTTGCTTTATACTATTGCTGTCAGACGGGATGCTCCACTTTGCACACTGGGCTGCGGCCGTAATAAATAGTGGTACGTACTAGCCTGTCACACTATTAAATATAATACAGTACATAAAGCCTTGTTGGCTTCGAGACAAGAACAGGACACTACACTGGTCGCTTGTTTGAAAATCTTACATTTGTTGTTTTGCACATATATTTAATATCTCACTCTTCGCCACCTGGGGATGGACAGAGTTTGCACCCAAAGTTTTATCACTGTTTGCCAAACAGCAATCAAAATTAGATCTCAATCCCAAGAAGCGAGGCGGCAGCTACTTTTATGGAATCCTTCTTAGTCACACATCCTATCTCATGATCCATGATTACATATGCAAATAAAGTACCAAGCATGAAGTTGAGCCAATGAGGATGGTTTGGTGGCAGGGCTAGGGCTGATGGGGCGGTTATTTTGTTGGATTCTTGGGTGGGGAAGGACCAACAGCCTTGTGTAGAAAAACCTGCCTAGCTTTGGTTTGACCTGACAAAGGGTGGCTGGTTAAAGGCTGGGCAGAGGGAAGGTACTTCGCACTATAGGCTCCGTTTGAAAAGGAAAAGCAATACTAATGGTGTTTAGGACAGCGGTCAAGTGGATAAAATTACCTTGAGGGTACGTATGCAAACGGTTAGGCCGGGGTGCCTTCTTCTTTTGAATCACTCTCATCGACTCGGATAAGGAAGGAGAAGAAAAGGAGGTTGAAGCAAAAGGGCACAGAAAGAGGCAAAAGAAGAGAAAGATAGGCCTCCAGGCTGACATAAAGCAGGACTTCTGGAGCATTCACTCTTGTCTAGGTTCCTTCCTTTGCATTCAACCCTTTCAACTTGCAGTAATAGCTCGACCGATGCTTTCTTGATCCTGAGATTGCACTTCATTGCACTAAGCTCCCCGTATTACTTGTCCGTTTCATGTTCAGAGTTCTCCAAGTAGCCGCCCGCCGCCCCCGCCATCCTTTACTTCTGATTGCTGAGGTCCTTTCTACTGTGCTTTCAAGCCTCCCGCTCATTACCGTTTTTCTTATATTCCGTATTCTCCACTGTCTGTCCGTCTGCAGAATCTAGCAAGGGAAGGAAGGCATTCGCTGGCCTTCTCGGGAAGGGCAATCATATTATAGGATGACTTTTTTTGCTCTTACCCCACCTTCGCTCTTTCTTGTTGTGCTGGCTTGTGCTATCCAGACTAGACCTAGATCAATGGGAAATTGGTATTCTTGTTCATATAGCCTGCCACCCACTTTATTAATTGAGGTTTTTGCTGCTCATTTTCTTATTGTAAATCATCGATGAGAGCGCCTAAGGTCAATAAGCTAATGGGACTAAAATATTTGGCTGAAAAACTGCCTGAAAGTTGTAACTAGAAATCAGGCCGGCAAGTATTCTAGCCCCAAGACTTCTATATCACCCCCTCCCAATCAATCATCCCTGGCCCCACTTTTACTATTTTGTTTCTTTTTTTTTGCCTCATTTTTTCACTTTTGTACTCTTTCTTCGCCTGACATTTTTTTTCCTTCTCTTGCTCTTTGTCTCCTTTCCCTTTTTCCATACTCCCATCATCTCAGTGAGCAGCTTGGCTTCCTGTAGCTATCTTAAGATCTTCTGTCCTGAGACTTTTTTCTGCAGTAGGTGTTCTGCATTGCCAAGTTTAGGGTTTTTTTCCTACCTGCACATTTGGGCTTTAATGCAAAAAAACCCTTCGCACACGCACAACCCCTGACATACCCAAGAAAAGGTCGCCCAAGATACCACAATTCTTCATACCCTCTTCAAGCCCCTCTTTCGGATTCCAGCAACTTACTTCAATTTTCGTTGCTTTTGCTTCGTGTGGCATTTTATCGAATCTGCATTCCAACAACTTGTCAATAATTGCAATTTGTTGGGATTTCCTGATTTCTTTTTCTAATTCATAAAAAATACGAGTTACTTTTTTTGTTTCTCATCATACTTCCATCGACAAGCATTATGGCTGATCGTGGAGGTCGTGGAGGCGGTCGTGGAGGCCGTGGAGGTGGCTTCCGAGGTGGACGAGGAGGCGGCGAAGGCGGTGGCTTCCGTGGCGGCCGTGGCGGCGGTGATGGTGGCCGTGGTGGCGGTTTCCGTGGCGGTCGTGGTGGAGGCTTCCGCGGTGGCCGTGGTGGAGGCCAGCAGGTCAGCGATGAGTGCTACCGGTAAGTGCGAGAGCTAAAGACAGATACAAGCCAAGCCCTGGACGTTAAGCTAACATGGCCTCACTACTAGCATCCCTAACGTCCCCACACCGGTCCCAAGTGCCGAAGTTACTCAGCTCGAGAACAAGATCATAACTGAGATCAATGGTGTTTCTGGTGCTATGGCCAAGGCTTCCATTTCGGGCCCAGCCTCGGCTGCGACCCAAGTGGGATTCCCTACTCGCCCAGCCTTTGGAAATGTAGGAAACAAGATCAAAGTTTGGACCAACTACTTCCCGCTAGATGTCAAGACGGACACTACCGTGTACAAGTATCCGGTCAAGGTGGCTGAGCTGCGTAGTGCGGATAAGGAGTCTTCATCTGATCAGGGAAAGGAGAAGGCCAAGGATGCCGATGGCCCCGACAACCTACCGCCTAAGCTACTCGAGGTGGTCTTCAAGAAGATCATTGCCACTATTGAGAAGCAGGTGCCAGGCATCACCATCGCTAGCGAGTTCCGCTCGTACCTGGTCACACCCAAGCCGCTCCCCGAAAGCTTCGCGAACGAGCCGTTCACTGTTGAGCTGACTGATACTGCCAAGTTGCAGAGATTCTCTGTGTCTGTCTGCGCGCCGCTGACCGTTGATATGGCTCAGGTCATCAAGTATAGCACTTCCATGGTTGACCCCGCAGATCCCAAGGGTCAGCAATTCCCCAAGTTCGGTGAGGCCATTGACGCGCTTAACATTGTTTTTGGCTCGCCTAACTTCATGCTTCCGGGTCGTCACGTGATGGGTCACAGCCGTGTTTTCACCACTGACCACAAGGCCGAAATGCATGACTTGGCCCTGAACGACTATGCCTACCGCTTCCTGTCTGCTGCTCGAGGTTACTTCCAGAGTGTGAGATTGGCCACTGGCCGGCTTGTGCTTAATGCTAACGTGGCACACTCGGTGTTCATTGCTGCACGCAGTTTGGCTTCCATGTTTGACCAGGCCAAGCCCGAAGACCTCAACAAGCTAATCAACCGCCTGCGTGTCTCCGTGCCCATGCGTCGCACTCCTGGTGGGCCTCTTGAGCACGTGACCCGTTCGCTTGAGGGTATCGCTTTAGTCCGTGATTTTGCACGTAAGGAGACGGACTCTCTGCGATTTGCGAATACGCAGAACTCGCCAGGCCTGTTCCCGGGTAGCGTGTCTTTTAAGATTTCGGACGCCAATGAACTCAAGCAGTTCCCGAAGCACCAGAACGGCTTCGTGACGGTGTTGGATTTCTTCCAGAAGAGTAAGTGCATGCTGAAGAACATGAGATTTGGGTGTTGATTCTGTGTAGACTGTGTTTTGTCGGCAATCTTGTCCTGCTAACATAGCTCCATTATTTTGTAGAGTACCCTGAGATCAAGGCCACAAACAAGTACCCCCTGGTCTACTCTGGCAAGCGGGAACGGCCCAACTTCTACCCCGTTGAGGCCGTCTCTGTCGTGGCGCAGCCGGTTAAGCGCAAGCTTACTGGTGCTGAGACCACCTCCATGCTGGACTTTGCCTGCCGCGCCCCTGTTGCCAATGCCAAGGATATTGCTACGATCGGTCGGGAGCAGCTTGGTCTGGATAACAGCGCATACCTGGTGAGTGATTCCTTTGTCTTGGGCGTATTTCTGTATGGAAAGTTCACTAACATGCAATCTCTTCACCCGTGTTTAGATGAAATGGGGTATTCAAGTTGGAAAGAACCTTCTTACTGTTGAGGCTCGCGTGCTGCCGTCTCCGACTATTATGTACCGGGGCAACCGGGCTCTGAACCCCCGTGCTAGTTCGTGGAACCTCCGTGACCAGCGCTTTAGCAAGCCTGGTGCGTCTCTGGACCGCTGGGCATACCTGAAGGTTATGGCCAATGAGGCGCTTGACTCCTCCATGATCTCTATGGTACAGGACTTCCGCAAGAATTACTCGATCCCCATGGCTGAGAAGCCCCTCAGGACCGGTAGCATTGGCCGTGACGCGACCGCCCTGGAAAACTTCTTCCGCGAGTGCTCCAAGGCTAAGATGCAGATGATTTTCGTCATTCTGGGCTCGGATAGTTCGGCTCTTTATGCCAGTGTCAAGGGTCTTGGTGATGTCAAGTATGGCATCCACACAATTTGCTTCTTGAAGAAGCACTTCATGAAGCCAATGAACCCCAGTTACTCTGGTAACATTGCTCTCAAGGTCAACCTCAAGATGGGCGGTGTTAACCATGTGCTTGAGCGGCCTTCGTCGATCTTGGCAGGAAAGACTATGGTGGTCGGTTACGATGTGACTCACCCTACTAACCTGCCTGTGACCAAGAACGGCCAAGGTATCCCCAGTATTGTTGGCATGGTTTCTAACATTGACAACCAATACGCGCAGTGGCCAGCCATTGCCTGGGACCAGACGAGTCTCAAGGAAATTTTGGATCCCGCACCCTTCTGCGAGAAGTTCATCACACGTATTGAGAAGTGGAGATCCCACAACAAGGGCGCACTGCCTGACAATCTTATTGTGTACCGTGATGGTGTGTCTGAGGGCCAGTTTGGCCTGATTGTGTCGCAAGAGCTGCCAGCCATTCGCAAGGCGTGCGACAAGGTGTACCCGGCCAACCGCAAGCCACGCATCGCCTTGATTGTGTCAGTTAAGCGCCACCAGACCCGCTTCTACCCGGTGGAGAATGCCACACGCACTGGAAATATCCAGAACGGAACGGTTGTGGATCGCAGCATTACGCAGGCTCGTTACTGGGACTTCTTCCTGACGGCCCATGACTGCATCAAGGGCACAGCACGCCCGGCTCACTACACCGTGCTGTATGACGACATCTTTAGCTCCCAGGGTGGCGATAAGGCATCCAACGAGCTCGAAAAGACCACGCACGATCTCTGCTATGTCTTTGGTCGCTCAACGCGTGCTGTCAGTATCTGCCCCCCCGCCTACTATGCCGATATCGTTTGTGAGCGTGCTCGCCTGTACCGTCCTGAGTACTCGGCTGAGGGCGCTTCTGGCCCAGCTCTGGGTGGACGTGACGTGCATCCCAACATTGTCAACTCGATGTTTTACCTGTAGACCAAATGGACGGGTAGATAGTCAAACGGCAGTTTGCTTATTGGCTTCGTGGTTGCTGCTAATGTGGCGGCTTAGGTTTCTTTAGGTTTCTTTAGGTTGATGAATATAGTTTCTTTTTCTTCTTTTTGTTCAAGCAAATGTAGTGACGAGAACTATTAAGATTGTTTTTGTGTAGTGTTCTTTTCTTTTGGATGGCATGCTGAACAACAACAATAGGCTGTTATAAAAGGCCATTTTTTTGCTGCGAAGCATACTCACTAGTTTTGATAAGGCAGACAGGCCTGGAGGGCGTTGGGTGCGCTCCTATTATTTTTTACTTGGCCCATCTTTATTGTCTGTGGTTTATTGTTTGTGATAGTTTGGTCAAGGCGTTGAGTAAAAGGGAGAAGACATATTAAAAAGTAGTCATGTAGCCGAAACTGTAGGCAAACTGAAAAAAAGGCCTGATTTACATGGAAACCGATTAGTGTAGTCCGTCCGTTAGCCGCCTGGCTATGGCTAGGCTTATTGGCTGTCAGGCGGTGGTTGGTCCCAAGTGCGAATCTGCCTTTTCGTCTCTCTACTAGGCTTGTTGTGTCCGTCGTCGGGACGCTTGGGGGCTATGGGGCCGCTGCCGACGAAGTTGATGACCCACTGCCGGACACAGCGAGTCTTCTCGAGCTGTGGGTGGGTTGTGGACCTGGCCTGGAGATCCGCAGCAGAGTAGTGGCCCGAGATTTGGGCCGGTTGGTGTGTAGGGAGAGAGGCGTTAGAGTGGCGATAGAGCAGGTTAACTGATGTGTCTCCGCCCTTCACATTCTGGCCAAAGACTTTGTTGGCAAAGCTGGCCAGAAGCACGTTTTGGAGCAGGATGATGTCCTGACGTTGCAGAGCTAGGAGTGTGGCTAGGTTCGAGCTTTGGACTGGTCTGGACAGGCCGGATTGTGTGGCTAGGGGCAGCCAAAAGGACACAGAAAAGCCAGCACGTGTATTGTCACCGACGAGAAGTTCGACTAGCTGTAGACGGCTGCCCCAGCGTGTGGTGATGGTGCGTGGGGCCGAGATGGAGATTATGCCAACAATTAAATTGACGAGAACTGGGTTTTGTCGGAGTGGGAAGGGAGATCGGGACTCCTGTTGTTGGATTTTGGCTAGCTGGGCGGAAGATGGGAGGTCCTTGAGGTTGCTCAGGGGCCGACTGGCACCTGGAAGAAATGTTTGTAGACTGGGTGTTGGAGAGTGTGACGGCAAGATGGTCGACATGGATATAGTGGTGTCAATGTCGGAATCAGCCTCAAGAGAGAAATATGTAGAGATGTTGGCCGGCGTGGCTGGCGGGTGACATGTCACGTGATTTTGCAGCGGAGGTTCGGCAACGGAGGTACTAGTCACATCCGCATCGTCATCCAGCACCGAGTATAAGAGAATGGATTCTTCGTAGAACTGCAAAAGGGGATTGAGGCTAGGAGGCTTATTGGTATTTCCAGGTATATCTTCGGCCAGATCTGGGATCGCACTGTTGCTGTCGTCCAATATACAAGACCAAGACTGGTTTAGTAACGTGGTTAGGCCATCGCCACCTTTTGGCGTTGAATGAGTAGGTGATGGGGAGATCCTGGTGCTGCCCTGAGGCGAGTCAGCGCTAGAGGCCTGTAGTAGGTCCAGGTTCAAGAAGTCTGTCGCACGGGAGGCCTGGGAGAAGCTCGTGGACAGATAGCTGTGCGGGCGTGAGAGGACTCTCCAGGGAGCTGGTTCTTTTGATCGGTGGTCGGTATGTGTATGGGTGCTTGAGACTTCTGGACGGATAGGAAGGCTCTTATCTATGCGGGCGTAGCAGGGCTCAAAACAAGGCAGGAGAGAGGAGAAAGGGCTAGTCGCGATCTTGACGGCATGGGCCCCAGTTCGGGCTTCATTATGGGCTCCTGTAGAAGTCTCGCTGGAGGTCCCAGGAGTCGTTTCAGCCTCAAGCAACGCAGCCGGCAACGGGGCTCCAGTTAAGAGAATGATGCGTGTCATAGCAACAGGAATAGGGCATGTTTATAGAAGGCCTCGTGCAAGCAAGCGAAAGGGGGAAGCGCCGGCCATTCGGCCGCTTTGCCTGAAGGAACCTAGAAAACGCAGCTTCTTTTTTTTCCGAAAGAGACTTTGGATGGTGGGATTTTCTCTGGATTTTGTATGGAGGTTTCCAAGGTTGGATGTATCTTCTGCGGTTCTTTTTTGCGATTAAGATGAAGAGAAAACTGGTGTTTCATAGAGAAAAATTAGCTGTACAGCCACACCACAGCTTGTGGCTCCTCGATATGACGTTGTACGGACCAGAAATTTCACTGCACCATAGTCGGGATGTGGCTGAGACTTCCGAGGTTCTGGTGCCCGATGAAGGTGACGGGTTATAGGTCAAGACTTATGGAGGGACTCATGGGCTCATGAGGGAGAGGATGGATGATGATATAGGCAACAGGAGTTGCTCCACACTGCTGAAATATACATGGGTCGCCCCCCTAGAGCTAGACGGGCTTACCCCCTGTACCCACTACTGGATGCCCTATCTACGCCCTGGAGGCACTGAGAAATGACTTTTCCCCTTTCCTGTTACACGAATATCTGACCTCCATCGACTTCGCAAGCCCCCCTTTTGCGCCTCTACATATAGGGCTTTTAATTTTACGCAAACCACACTGCAATTTCTTTGCATAGCAGTGCATGCCATCGCCGCTGCGTGGCACTTGTACAAGTGCGCTAGTTCGCGTCTAGCAAAAAAACAAAATCTTTGATCAGGCCCAATTGGCTTATTCCTAGCAGCAGTACCACCATGATCCTCACGCCCACCACTTGCCACCCGACCCCGAAAACACTACTCCCGCGGAGCCTCTTCAGCATGAGTAGAGCCCCTACAAAATGCGTATGATGCTGCCCATCGGGATTTTCCCCTCTAGGCTTCCACTAAGGGGATTGCTTCGGATGATGCTAATGAGGGCAAACTGGGCTACGTACTGCAGCGATTAGTCACTATGATTAGCCGTCGTGTAACAAGGGCTGTACAGGCGCGAGACCCACTCCTCGAACGGCACCAGCTGTATGAGACATGCTGTAGGCTCTGTGCAAGCAGCATGCCGAGAGCGAGTGGGTAAGGATGACTAGACAAGGGATGGTGGGATGCCGCCTAAGCTTAAATTGTCGACATCCAGTCGAATTAGGGGCTGTTCGATGTGCATGTAGATAACGTCAGGACTGTATAATTGTGCAGTTTGAGATTTTAGAGGAGGGAGCTCCATGGACTGGCTGGCGGGAGAAGGCGACTAGAACTCGTGTATTTTCTACTTGTTCTTACAGCATGGGTCCCACGGAAGGGGGCACATCGGATCAAAAAGGTGATGCCGTATAACTTGGGTTGATAGAGTGTGAATAGAAGGAGAGCTTTGCCGGCTCGGTTATTAGGCATGTGGTTAAGAATGATACTGCTTCCTAGGTAGTTGCCCCAATTTTTGCATTTGAGCTTTTAGGGAAATTGCCTTTTTGGTGAGCGCAGATCTTTTCAGCCACATGACCGCCACGCGGGCTTTTCCTCGGTTCAAAGTAGAACTTCGGTGCTCTTGAAAGCCAGCATTTTGAGACAGACGCCAAATGGAGAGTTGGGCGCTTTCGTGTGCGGGTGCGGCAGATCGTCTAATCAACAAGCATCTTCCTGGCTCCCGTCGTCCGGATCAGCCCCGACTTCCCGATCGGGAGATTCGGCAGAAAGCCATCAGCCAGCTTGCGGCAGGTTGACTGGGAGCAGTAGCTCGTGGGCATAAGTAAGAGGCTGTCTTCCCGAAAGCGACCTGGCTTTTGTTGTCTTCTCCCTCTACACGAGCATTGCTTGTACCTCTGAGCTGCAGCCCTCCGCTTTTTTTTTCACTTTTGCTTCGCAGCACTTTTTCCTTGTTTTTTCCACAATCGGTCTTCTAGTTAACTGCGGAAATACTGCTACTAAGCAACTTGCGTCACGCTGATGTCATAATGATTCGAGAAATTACTTGCTCAGTCCGTTATTGGCGTCATCGCCACTGTCCTATTGGTGTTTGCCTTTATGTATTCCATCTAATCCACTCTGCGGGCACACTGCCGGACCTTGCTTTTGTTCTGCGAATCAACGGCAGATGTTGCGGTTGATCTATCGTTAACGCCTGCTATCGGGTAGTAGCTACCTTGACTACTTTTCCCACTTTTGATTGAAGATTTTCAATTCCTTTTCTTCTCGGTCTTGTCTCTGTGATGTCTCTTCCCGGAGCTGCCTTCATCTATAACTATAGGTTCCATCCTAACAGGTAATTCTCTCCATATTCTGAGCTTCCATGTTACACGGAGGTTTAAAAGTGGATCATTCCGGCTCTGTGTAACTCCGATCATCAACTTCTTAGCAAACCACTATGTGTCTACTAACATTACATAGGAAATACTGCTTCGATATACTACTACAGTCTGCCAATGTACTAAGTCACATGCTGTTATACAATAGGCTCTGCACCATGCCCCTTTACGTGACTTCTTCCTGGGCCGCACGGGCTCAAAAAAGCGGACCACGCCCTGCCTTCCGTGTAACCACTACGTCTTTGTCATCCTCATCTCCCATCCTTCCTTGATCCGAGCTAACTCAGCCCTGCATCCTCTCTTTTTAGCGGCCATTTCATCAGTTTCATAATCACCTGTTCACCCCTGTCGCCATGACACCACGCTCATGTTCAACTTGGACGCGTGCGTTGTTTCATTCGACATCCTCAAACAATAGCTCGTGATAGGAACCCACGACAAGGTTATTTTCGGACAAGCCTCCTCGAAAAGTTGGGATGTAAGGGTGCTGCTAATTATAGGCTTCTACTGTACTATGCTTCAAAGAAAAACTGCGGTCGGTAAAAGAACGCACTAGCTTTGTTCACTATATGACGGCATAAAAGGTTATGTCACAGAAGCTTTCTTGATTGTCTACAAGGCTTTGCGCCGTTGTGTCGAGTGGGGAATGTTTTGTAGTTGGGGGTTCCGGCACAAGCACTGGTGGAGGTATTCCCTTGTTTTCTTATTTATTCGCCGTTCCCAACTCATTGACTGCCTGTTTACACAGCCAGCTTAGCTTGAACCTTTGCTCTTTTCTGCCACCTTGTATTTACATTCATTTTCCCATGTTTTGCTGCTATGGAAGAACTCCACAAATCTTCTGAGCAGCTCCTGCAACCACAAGCACAATCGCAATCGCAATCGCAATCGCAACCACGCTCGTTTCCCCCACACCAATATTCACGCACATCGCGACCCTCACATCGCCGCCAATGGCTTCCCCGCTTCTGGCCATCATTTCCGTGGGTGGCCATATTATTCATGTACCTTTCGTTTATAGGTGCGCACACGGCTAGAATTAAAGTGTGTTTTCTGTCCTAGCACTAACAACAAGCACGGCTCGCAGCATGTATTATTACGGCCGCTTTTCTTTATAGATTTGTCAATGGCGTTGCAGTTAGCGACTGGCCGTACCCCAAAGCCCAACCGCCTACTATTGTCTCCCTGATTTCGGCAGCGGGCAATCACTGTCTTCGTGTGGCCATTGCAGAGGCTGTTGCAGTGTTTTTTTGGAAGCGAGCATTCCAGCCGTTCCCCGTGAGTGCATCCATTCCTGGGTGTGCTATTCAGTACCTACCAAGAAATAACCATTAACTCTTTGTTGTCTTGTGCTCTAGCTTGCCAACGTACATCATTACTGGGTAGCAGGACAGGGTATTTACTGCGCGCTTCAAAGCATCCTCAAAGTCACTGGCTTTGCCATTTGTAAGGCATAATTAGAAATCCCGTAGCCTTGAACCATCTAGCCTACAAGCGCGTTGTACTAACTCAAGTTTCCCTTCTCTCTAGTATCCATCATCATCCACACTAGCACTCTTGCGCGCGATCCATGCTTTCAAAACTCTATCCGAATTAGCGAGAAGCTACACCATGCCAATGGTACAATCAGTGTCCCTGCTTCCTCGTCTCTCGACAACTACTTTGCCGGGACCATGATGGGAAGAGCCCAGAATGTCATGATTTCGGGCAATTTCAGCCAAGTGTTGACTGAGTATCAGCAGAGATCGCCAATCACAATCAACAGTGACTGTCCGAACTGCACATTCTCAGTAAAGGTAGAATTATACCGTGTGCGTTGTACTCTAGGTATAGTACGCTAACGCTATAGCAGGCCTTTGGCTTTAATACCGAGTGCACAACCACGACACTGCCATACAATGTCTCGAGCTACATCACCACGGGCGAAAAGATGGCTGAGGGCCTAGACCTCTTAAATGTTGACGTTAGATCCATGACCTATTCCGGTACGAACGAGGGTTACCTCAACGTCACCGTCAGCCGGCGGCCATCTCTAGATTGTACGGGTGATATGGTCGTGCAAACATGCTTCCTGTACCCCGCTACTATGAAATATAATCTACAAACCGACGCCGGGGCGGTAGTCTTTCGAAATAGCTCATGGGAGAGTGATGAGTTCATTGCCAACACGTCAGTGCAATATCTTTTCTCACAGACGAACCCAAGTACTGACATTCCTCATGCTACAGGACGATGGCTAGCCCTATGGGTGGTCTAGATGGCAATCTTGCTGCGTTTCAAGACTTTGCATACACCTTATTTCATTCAGAAGCTAATTTGCGGTGGGTGGGTGCTCGTGGTTGGGACTACTCCCATACGGGGCTTGTCGCGAGTACATATATCATTCCACCAACGGCCGATTGTGGACCAGCCTTCAAAGACCCAATGGACGGTATTATTAATGGCTTTCGCGAAATATCTCTACGCACCAGCCTTCGCCAGGCTATTGCGACAACATCGGAGGTGCAGTTCGTCAATTACACGTCGTTCACACAAAGAGCCGTGTACCAGGTTGAGTATCAATGGGTGATTGGGGGGTTTGTTGTTAGTTTTGTTGGTTTCGCAGGCGTTATGGTCTGTCTATGGGGCTTCTGGGTTGTTGGCCGCCAGGTATCTATGAGCCCGCTGGAGATTGCGCGTGACTTTGCGTATATTGGCGAGACACAACTGCGGCATTTTCCACCTTCTAAAAGCGGCCCAGACATGGCTCATGAGAAGGCTGATCGGCTCATGGTACAATGGGCAGTGGATGAAGCGAATAACTACGAACTAGCGTTTGTTGAGAGCACTCCACTAGTAAGAGAGCTGAAGAAGGGCGATTTTTACAATGTGGCGGAGGAGTGGCCAAGACTGCGAGCAAGCTGGTCATGGAGATAGACGGGAGGGAACTAACTAGACATACTTGACGAGTACGTGAGTACTGTAATGCGACATGAACTAACTATATAACCTGGGCTTGCCAGTTGAAGCTAAAAGAAATGAATTGATAAAAAGCTTGTGTCCTAGGATAGACTAATTATTGGCGCTCATGTAAACCGACGCCAAAAAACACACGCAGCAATAGAAAGATATACTCAACCATAGACACTTTCCACAGGGGCTTCTCTCTCTCAATCAGAGTCGAGGCTTTGTATTTCGGTTCGTCGGACATCTAGTCCTCGAACTTGATACCACCACGTGAGTTGGTATCAATTACACCGGCACGATACGAGCCACGCTTCATCTTGTTCTTCTGCTTGGTGAAGCCAGCGCCACGCGTCACAGCAAGGGTATCGAACATGCTCTTGTCGTACTGACTGGGCTCATACTTTTTGGCGAACTTTTCCTCGACCTTGATGTCACGTGACACACGTGAGAATGGTAGCTTGTTCTTGGCTTCTTCCTGGCGGGCACGCCAGGCCGCAGACGGATCGGGAGGCAGAGGTGCAGCAGGGGGCGAGACCTTTTGCAGGGTGACAGAGGAAGCAGCAGATGTAGAGGAGGACGTTCTGCCTTTCTTGGAGGCGCTTTTAGAGGTTTTTTTGGCGGTGCTAGAGTCGGAGTCGGAGCTAGATGAGGATGAGGATGAAGAGGAGTCCGAGTCCGAGTCGGAATCAGGAAGTTTAGTGTTGACGGCTTTTTCGTTGACCTCAGAGTCAGAGCTGTCGCTATCGCTGTCGGAATCAGATGAGGAGTCGGAACTGGATGAGGAGCTGTCGCTGCTGCTGCTGCTGCTGCTGCTGCTGGAGTCAGAGCTGTCAGATGAACTGGAATCAGAGTCCGAATCGGAGCTGGAATCGGAGCTGGAATCAGAGCTAGACGAAGACGAAGACGAAGACGAATCGGACGACTCAGAAGACGACGACTCGGAGCTAGATGCAGTCTTCTTGGTAACCTTAGCCTTTTTGGCTGCAGGCTGCTCAGTCTTGCTCTTCTTCTTCTTCTTCTTTTTCTTTTCGTCTTCCGATGAGCTCGACTCAGATGACTCGGACGACTCGGACGATTCAGACTTGGACTCAGACTCAGGCTCTGAGCTAGGCGCCTTACGCTTCAGTGATTTTGCGGGTGCAGTCTCAGCCTTTGACTTGCCTGACTTGGGGGCTGGGGTCTCCATCTCATCGTCGCTGTCGCTCTCGTCACTCGATTCCGAGTCGCTAGATTCATCATCAGCAACATCACCCATCTCGATGTCATCGCTAGTTCCAGAGACATTGTCGGCGGGTTTGGACTGTGTCGCCGCCCAGCTCTCATACACGGCCTCTAGGGTCTGGCTCTTCGGTACACTAGCCCCAGTAGCGGCCCAGCCAGCTGATTTGCGCTTCTTATTAAACCCTTTGTAGGCATCAGCAAAGCCATGAGCATCTAGGAAGCTTCCAACAAGATCCAGAAGCTGAGCAGGCGGTACGCTAGCCTTGGGTGTGGTTGCCTTGGTGGTCTTCTTATCGGTCTTGGCCATGGTGGTGTGGGGAAGGGTCTCGGTAGTTATGGCGGTGGTAGTAGACTTATTAGCGGCGTTGTTGGTGAATAGCCACGCAGGAGGTCCGGACATGGGCGAGATTATCGCTGCGAAAATGCGACAGAGGATAAAGGAAGTAGGCGACGGGAATAGCAAGCGGCGCAAATCAAATCGGCCTCGACTGAAGGACGAATTCAAGAAAAGCCACGGGCCAGGGTTCTATGGGATAAAAAAAAAAGTTTCTTATCTTATCGATTGACTACTGAGTCAGCAACTCCGCTAGACCACACCCACTATACTCTAGAAGCCAACCTTATGACGGGCCCTACAAACTCGTTTACGCGATCACGATTCCCCCTAGACGCGACGGTTTCTATGGTTATGCAGTGTGGCTGCATCAAACCTGCATGTATTGCAACGCTGTGAGATTTGGCCTGCTAACTAACAAAGCCGCCCCCAGCTACTAGTGGCCGTGTCTTAGCTTTCCCCTTGTGGTAGACCCCTTACATTGTGGCTACCCTCCCTCCTATCCTCCTCCGAAGCTGCCGTCTTGCCTCGAGTTCAGCACACAAACCTACCAGCGCCCGCTCTATCGCCGTTCTGCACAGACCGATGTAAGCCCCCATGTAAGCCAGCGCAAGCAACGGACCCCTGCTTTGATTCCCAACCCAAGTCTATACAAACTTTCTCTTTCTGTCTGTCTTTTCTCTGCTACAAGTCTCAGCCTCATTGCGCTAGCCAACCAACAGCGCTCTTTGCATTTGTTGACTCTTTTCTTCTTTCTGCCTGGGCAAAGACTCGGAAACAAAATCTAAAACAGGCGCCGGTAAATCCTTGGGGCCTTCTGTTCATCAACAAAACAAATAGCCAGCCCAGCCCAATCTTAGCCTAACAACAAGCACAGCCCGGCCTTGTCCTGTCTGTCTTTCTTCCGAACACCATGAACGCTACCAAACGCAAGTTCAATGCTCTGATCCAGGGAATGGGCAATCGGTCGTCTCCGTCTACACCAAGCCGCCATCTCGACTCTGAACATCCGCAAAAATCACCACACTCGCTACTTGCTTCGCCTTCTGCGCGCAAAACTATCAACGCTAACAGCCACACTACTGCAATGCCGCCATCTGATTCCTTGCTGACGCCCGATGACAGCTCCAAGCGTCGTCGCCTCGGCCCCAACGACGTCACCATCATTACCTCGGCGCCTGGCTCAACCACCAAGATATCGGGAATCTCGCTACGCAAATGGGGCTCTAGCGCCTCCAAGTCCACCATGCGGCCGTCGTCCGTCGTCGCCCCTGTCACCAAGGTCACTAACCTCACACCACCAATGTCGGCCGCAAAATACTGTCCGTCGGACCGTAACGAGTTGATCAAGCGACTCACCACATTCCAAGAAATTTCAGACTGGACGCCCAAACCCGATCGTGTCAGCGAGATCGAGTGGGCAAAACGGGGCTGGGCTTGTCAGGGAAAAGAGCGTGTGCGCTGCACCTTGTGTCATAAGGAGCTTGTGGTGCGGTTTAACACGAAGGAGGTTGACGGCAAGGAAGTGCCCGTCTTGATGCCATCTGAGATAGGTAAGGCGATTTGCGATGTTGTGATACTGCCGCATTAAAATGACTGAACGCCTGCTAACATTCCGTGTAGAAGATGCACTAGTCGACAAGTATTGCCAACTTATGGTCGATGCACACCAAGATAACTGTCTCTGGCGCCAGTCTGGTTGCGAGGGTAGGTGTCTATCTCTTCTCTTTTGCTTTCATTGCCTCCGTCATGCGTTCTAACCATTCGCTTGTAGATTCCCTCCTCCGCATATCCTTCTCAAACTCACTCGCAAACTTCGAGGCCCTGCGTCTCCGCTACGATGAACTCTGCGCACGTTCGGACTCTCTCCCCTACGACTTCAACCTACGACTCCCCGAAGGCCTTGACCTCGATGTTGTGCTATCACAGCTACCCCGTGACTTTTTCTCCAAGCCCGCACCACCCCCCAAGACTTCAGATCCCAAAACCCCTAACCGAGTCGCCCTGGCCCTAGCCATCATGGGGTGGCAGGGCCTGACTAACCCCCGCATTGGCGCCATCCCGAACTCTGCATCTTGCCACACCTGTCTGCGCCGTTTAGGTTTATGGATGTTCAAAAGCAAAGAGCTGGCACCCGACGGCTCTATTGCTGTACCGGCCGCCATGGACTACCTTGACCCAGCTCGCGAACATCGCTTCTTCTGCCCGTGGAAAAACCCGCAAACCCAAAGGCTCGCCACGGCACGATCGAAGCCAGGCACCGACCTGACAGCCTGGAAAGCCCTTGTGCAGTCTATACGCAATGAGGCTTACCTACGTGAGCGCCTCAACGATGATTCCAAGAGCAAAGTCAACCGCATGCGCTCGCGCTCTGAGCTGCCATCTACCCCCACTAAAGGCGGTCGCCCCGCCCTGCCTGTGACACCAGGATCGGGTGCCGCGAATGGCTCGCTCCTACTCACGCCCGGGACACCAGCGACCAACGGCGGTGACGAGGCTGCACGCGATTCAAAGGACAAGGAGCGTTGGGCTCGGCTACGCCGCGTCAAGAGTCTGTTTGACACCAAGTCGTCTCGTAAAAAGAAGGCAAACTCAAGGCCTGGGACGGCAACCTCGAGGCCAGACACGGCCGTGTCAATATTCAGCAAAGTGAGTCGGACAAGCAAAGCAGATAGATGAGACGCAACTACAGAGCATAACGGGGGTAGTCCACGGAATTAGGCCATGGGAGGCTAGAGAACGGACATAATATAATCATAGAGTCAAACCATGTAACCATAGTAAATACGACGTGCTTATCCTTATCAGTCCTTATCAGTTGCGGCTAGCCGCCAATAGCAATCATTGCACTAGATAGCTGTGCCCCCACTTTATTAGACGCCTCTACGCCTTCAAGCTTTCATCGCTCGTCTTGTTTATTTTGATGACCATCTAGTCTCTGGTTTCGCTCACACATACAACGCCAGCCCCGCCCTCCCCTTTCTCGCCCGCCCTAGGCTTTTCCCGCTCTTTTTTGGACGATTTTTTCGGCGTCTATTCATAGGCGCTTTGTCCGTGTGGCTATCCGTCTACCTTACGACGCTATTAACAGGGGCTGCCCCTCACCTTTCACCTTGGAAACACGGCCCTTGCACCTCCACATTTCGAGGCGAGGTGACGTAGGAACTCCAGCGTGTGTCATCTTGGAAAGCATTTCAGTCGCTGGCACCTGCTGTGCTTTGCTCTTGCCTGCGCAACGACCACAAAGACGCTCCGCTCCGCTCTGTCCGTCCTTGTCGCCTTGTCACTTTGTGTGGTCTTCCCGCCAACGCTTCACTCTTGACGTTATCTCAAATAGCTTTCTGTATCATGCCTGTACGTCTACCCCTCCTTCTCTTCTTACCAAAGCCTTACAAACGCCCTGCAAATCCAAATCACTCACAGCGTCTCGTTTTCCATTTCTTCTTCCGCTTAGAAGCCATATACTGCTGTCACCGTTGCTGTCGAAACGCAAACAGGCGAGAGCTTTGCAGTCGATGACTTTAGTTGTATTCCCAATCTCGTCGAGCTAGTGTCTCTGCAGCAAAGCGGGCCAGAAGAAGCAGCCCGGGCTATCCGCAAAAAGCTCAAGTACGGCAATGTGCACCGCCAGCTGCGTGCCCTGGTCATTCTAGATGGTCTGATCCAGAACGCCGGCCCGCGTTTCCAACGCACTTTCGCCAACGAGCCGCTACTTGAGCGGTTGCGCGTGTGTGCTACATCGCCACACTCAGATCCTGAGGTGCGCAAGAAGTGCGACGAGCTCTTTCGCGGCTGGGTTCAGTATAAGAATATCGCTGGTATGAGCGGTATTGCGTCGCTAGTCAACGTGAGTTTTTCTTGACGTGCTTCATTCTTCGTGCACTACACCACGTCTTACGCAGCTAACCGCAAGTCCCCCAACTCATAGCAACTCCCCCGCCGCAAAGTAGTGGTCACCCGAGATGTCTCCAAAGCAGTCCGCGAAACCGAAAATCCCTTTGACGACGACGAAGACACTGATGCCGAAACAAGCAAACCCGGCCAGGCTGCTGGGTCTACACACCGACCCTCAGCGTCAACCGAGTGGCCAGCTGGGTCTTCGCCCTCAGCCTCAGCCTCAGCCTCAACCTCTAGCACCGGCCACCAGTCATTCGGCCATGCCAAGTCTTCGTCCGGATTCTGGTCGTCGCGCAAAAAGGACAAAGAAAAGGAGAAAGAAAAGCGCAAGAGCAGCAAGGACAAGTTGCGTGCACCCATCAATCTGCAGACCGAGCGGCCGCGCATCAAAGCGACCATTGCAGACTCGAGTCTAGCTGCTACAAACCTTCTTAATTCTATGCAGGTCGTCAACAGAGAGACGGAGCGCATTTCCGAGAACCAAGTCTGCGTTCAGCGCTTCGAGGAGTGCAAGACGCTGCGTCGGCAGGTCCTACGATACGTATGTATTTGTTCCATGTGTCCCAATACCCTCGTACTGACTGTGTCATAGATTCATAACATCCATAGCGAAGAATTTCTTGGTGGCCTTCTACACGCTAATGATGAGCTTATCAATGCCTTGATTACCTTTGAGCAGCTCGACCGCTCTATTAACGCAGACAGCGACTCAGATGATGATCTCGCAGCTCAGGCCCATATGTATCGCAGTATGTAACCCCTATTTACTCCTATCTGCCACCTATGGCTCTCTTACTTTGTCTTCTTCTGCAGGCCACTGCTTGCCAGCCTCTACTAACCCCTATTCCCTTTGCCTTTCTAGTGGCCCAACTCCGTACTAACGAAACTGGTAATTCTACCTCGGGAGCCACATCTTCGCCGTCTCCCGATATGGCTGGCTTGTCTCTTGAAAACTCCACAACGCCCTCTTCACCACCATCCACCAGTGCCCCATCCAGCCGCCGTGGCTCTCGAGCCCCTCCGCCCCGGCCTCCAGCTGCTTCAAAACCGTCGCGTAACACTGGAATGGCACAAAACACTCAGCAGCAGCAGCAGAAGCAGCCACTAGCGTCAGTCATGGCACTAAGAAAGCCAGAACAGCTTGAGGATGAGAATGATCCATTTGCAGATTCAAATGTGATTAATTAGGGGGTAGAGATGCAGGTGAAGGGGCAGTTGCAGGTGCAGGTGCAGGTGCAGATGTAGGTGGGTGTATACGGGCCATCACGGTACGAGGTGAGAGCTTTGTTATAGCTACATTTGTCTTTCATAGGCATGGATAGGTAGACGGAGCTGGTCTAACTACCCCTGCAAGCTGCTGGTGTGATTGAAAATTCTAGGGCTTTAGCATTGAGTAGCCCGGCTTTGGCCACTTACTCCAGAGAGACGGACAATGATACAGTCAGCCAACCCATCTTGTTCTGTAACCACCCCAACTCAACTCCATTCAGGCTGCCTTCGGGCTGTCTCTGATATAGGCTTAATTTGATTGGTGCCCTTACTCCTGCTCCTACACTTGCCTGCTCTTATCTCTCTTTGCTAGGCCTGGCTTGACTTCGGATCATCCGTTTCTAGCGACGCAGGAGGTGTTGCGGCTTGCCTTTTTCTTTCCTTTTTGCTCTCCGGTATCCCTCTTCTCAATCTAGTCTTAGGTCTGCAGTACAACCAGACAGTCAACTCTGCTAGCCTTCTTTCCTCCTTCTAGTTGACTTCCTTTTTATCGTCCATGGGTCAGTGGCCTTGTTTTCCGGTATCAAGGTGGCCCCAGCGTCTTGCAAGCATGGTGTAGACAGAAAGAGAGAAATAGAGGAAGAAGAAAGCACGGTGCTATAGATGGCCCGTCCCCCTTTTCTTCTTACTCTCCTCTGGTCTTCTTTTTCTCGTCACCATCCACAGGCAATCAGCTGAATGCTCTTGCATTCTTGGTATCCAAGTCTCATTGGCTGCTTTGCTTCATCCGTGGTGGGGCAGTTAGGCGTTAGCCCCCAGTGAGTCTAGGTTCAAGCCTTTCTCTTCCTCTCTACACCTTCTCATATCTCTTTCTCTGTCTCTCCATCCCTCCTGGGCTTCTCTTGTGCTTCTTTTTTAGGCAGAGCTTAACAAATCCGGGGGGGGGGGGGCAGTAGTGGAAACCTTGACAGGCATCGACTAGTGAGTCTGCTATTCGGTGTTTCTAGAAATGGATGCCTTGTAATGTTTATGATGCTGTTTTATGCAGACCTCTGTGTATATCACTCTATCCTTGTACTTGTTCTCTCCTGTGGCGGAATTATCTCTCACCGTTGACTGTTAACCCTGCTGCTTACCATGTTGAGCCAGGATGTTACGTTGTGTGCACAGCTCAGTGGCGTATTCCATTCCTCTTCTCCAACCACACCACAGGACAGGACAGGACAGGCTCAGTCAGGAAAGCATTTCCAAAAAAGAATAAAAAAAAAAAAAGAAAAAAAAACAAGCATTCGTTGTTGTTTGATTTAGCTGTTATGGCTGCTAGGCTTTGTTGTTTTATGCCTTGTGTGTCGTTGGTACGGTGCACAGCACACGGCCCTGACACTGTGTTGTTTTTGCATAAACTAGAAAAGGGCAGTTGCATTATCTTCTATCTTGTTTGTTCTGGTTGTTTGGGAAAATGGAACCTGCCAGTTTTAACTTCGTTCTTTCCGAACTTTCAATTAAAATGGGCAATTGTAGTCTACAGGGAATCCTTCAGATCCTTTACATGCGAACTTATGTTCTCGAGTCCTCCAGGTTCCTTCCTGCTCTTAACGTTGTAGTATTAAGGGCCTCGTTAAGGTCCTATTGTGTTGAGGGACATAGTGTAGTAGTTATGTATCTTTCTTATGACTTGTGCTGCCAAACAAGACCACCTCCTAGCTATTCGATTGGCCGAAGGACTAAGGCAAGGGCTTGTTGATGACAAGCCTGTTCTGTTTTCTTTCCAACTACTGCCGATGTAACCCAAAGACGTCCTTGGGTTTAGCAGTGTGCAACCAACTTGCGCCCGTAAAACTTGACGTCTAATCGAGCATTAGATATGGCTAAGAGCGGTGGCTGCCCGACAAAGTCGAGTCCTATGTTCTACTGTCACTAGCTAGCATGCTGTCTTTTACGGTCTATCTGATTCTACCACTGGCTTGACTTTTCCTCGCTATCCATGCCCATAAATGCACAACTCTTATGCCGGGCTATTCATCTCCATAGTGCCGTAAAAATAGAAACGGCCATTTCCTTGATTGCACCACTCTCCCCTATTTTGCTCCATTGTTCCCTTCCCTGGCTTTTTGTTTCCTGTCCTCTTTTTTCTCCGGCCATAACTCTCTGGCTTGGCACTCAAATAACGCTTTTTTTTCCTGTGCTTTTACCTAGCCTCTATTATTCTACATAATTTATCTGCTCAAGTAGACAAAGGCTGAGGAAGAGGAGAAGAGTGGAGGGGAGGAGAGGAGTGGAGAGGAGAGGAAGGATGAGGATACTACGGGCTATCCGGCCAATGCAAGGGTGCTGATTTGGTTTAGGACGGAATCTGGTGATTGAGAAGGTGGTTTTGGGAGGAGCAGGCAACGAAGAGGCGGAGATGATGATGGAAGAAGGCAGAAGAAGGCAAAGACGGCAAGCCAGGGTCAAAGTAAGGGGGTAGGAGCAAAGAAAGTACAAGGAGGGGGCATGAGGAGGAAGGAGAGAGGGAAAGAGGGGGTGTATGAGATGCAAAGAAAGCAATGGAACTCTCACATTATTTTCGTAAGCTTGGTTGGATGCCTTCAAAATGCATATAGGAAGATAGAGTATAGTCCGTGTATGTATACCTATCTGGTTTAGATCGGCCAAAAAAAAAAGGAAAAAAGAAAAAGGTCATGTTACTTTTAGTCTTCCTTGTCGAACCTTTGTCGTGCCGCCAAGACATTTGGTACAAAACTACACCTCCACGATAACAAACAGGGCGGAAGAGAGAAAGAAAGAGTAACCAAGGGACTAGGTAAGAAAAATACGATTGTGTCGTCATAGGTAGGCTAGGCCCAAGGTTTGTTCTTCTTATTGGAACGGTTTGGCTTTAGAGACTTGGGGCCTAGAACTTGGGCGTTGAAAGCTTCGTACTGGGGATGGCTGTCTATTTGTCGAACCAGGTAGAGGGACAATCCCCGCCCCTCCTCCCTTACCTTGCAGCTGTCTCCTGTCCCCCTCTTCCTGCCTAACATCTAGCTGCAACTCTGCCCTGTGCTATCATGTTCTACCAAGCCCTGTCTCGCTTCTTGGCTTGTCCCTCGTATACTTCTAGACGGCTAGAGAAGAAGAAAAGACTGGCGGGCGGCCGCTTGATTGAAGATTGTACCCACGAGGCTTGGAGGCAAAAATATCAAGATCTATCCATTGCCAAGGAGAGTCTGGGAGAGCCAGTATGCGTCCATGTTCCATGTGCAAGTCTTTCAGTGTGCAGAAAAGCAAGTACACGCAAGTAAGCAAGCAACAACGTGTGAAAGTCCTATTTTTCCACACGCACACACACACACACACACACACCAGACCCTGGTGGCCAAACTGAACGCGCCTCCCTCTTCTCTCACATTGGGCCCATTCTACAGCCTGTTGGTGTGCTGGTCTTGCTGAGGATGCTTTCCGAGAGGCTGGGAGATCGTTCAAGATAACAGCAGATTCGGCACAGCCTCATTGCTCTGCCGCTTTTTTGGTAGACCAGAAGCAAGCTAGAATCAATCAAACCCAAGCAAACAGGCCAACTGGGTGTGGAAGGAGAAATCGGGAGAAGCGCGCAGACAACATGGAGAAAACAGAGAAGAAAAACAGTAGAGCAGGGAAAAGAGAGAGGGAAAAAGTCCCCTGGCCCCAGGCAGACCAGACCTTGGTAACGTCGTGCGGAGAATTAGGCTATGGCAGGACCACAGACTGGTCTCGGCATATCTTTCGGGCTTATAGTACAGAGCACATAGCAAGCAACTAAGAAGCTCGCTGGCTGTGTTGCATATGGAGAAGCAGGAAGGGGGATAGGAGAGGCTCATCACTCATTGTCTATAGGCAGTTAATATTGGTTTTCTTTTTTCCTCTTACAGCCACACCATGCTGTTGTTCTGCTCTAGGAATCTGTAGCACAGTTTTGGACTTTTGAGCCTTTAGTCAAGCTAGGCCTCAGTGAATGTTGGAGGTGGCAGTGTGCTTTAGCCTAGTCAGCCTTAACAACGATGTTGATATAAAAGGCTAATATGCATCACAGCCAGTCAGCCAGTAGCAGCACAGCACTACGTTGTAGGTCAGGCTCGCCGCTCCTCGCCTCCCGCCTTGTGGTACCAGGTCAGCATTAGCCGGGTTCATGCAAGTAACCTTGACGGTGGGTGGTGGTGAGCTTTGTAGAGGGAGGGGAGGACTTGTTTTTCTTGGGTTTAGCTTGTCAGAAGCTTAACCCTATAAACGGCATTGGTATCTTATTTTAAGGATTTAAAGCAGGCGTACTAGTATGTGCCTGTTTTTGCTGTTTTGGACATGTATATTTCCCATTCTTGGTTTAATTATGTGAATTTCTTTTTTTTTTTTTTTCTTTTTTTTTTTTTTTTTTTTTTTTTTTCTTTTTTTTTTTCTTTTTTTTTTTCTTTTTCTTCGGCGGAGGAACTTTTTGTTTGCTAGCTTTTCTTGGCACTTCTTCCCACCATTAAACATCCCATTAAACAAGCTTCTATTTTAGTATTTTTTAGATGTCACACTGCCTTTATTGTCACCCTCATTTGCTTGTGACGTATTGGCATGACAACATGTGCCGTACGAAAGGAAACAAAACATTGACGCCTATGGTTCAGGGCATAAATATTAACCACAACAAAACAACGCTATCCTCTACTTTGGTAAAGACCGATATCTACAGGAATCAAGCAGACGCCGCTAGAAGAGAAGCTAGAAAATGCCAGTTATAAAAGCAGGAAACGGAGGCAAACAAGACGCACAGACCTTGAGAGCACTAACGCGAGATGAGGCGAGGGTCTTTCACTTGGGGGGGTGGAACTTGTCTAGATCTACAGGTTGAAGGACAAGACAACAACGCTAGGGGACTCAAATGGTACTTGCGGGGGGGAGGGGGGAGGGCAAGAAAGAGAGGAACGGCGTTGCTATAGATGAAAAGGAAAATAATGGCTAGACATGTAAACAAGCCCATATATCAGACTCCCTACTATTAACCCACTCCGCGGGATATTTTTTCGCTGCCCTATATCACAAGGCAAAGAGGAAACAAGAGCAAGCACTAAGGAAACAACAACGGCCAGTACGAGATAGAAAAGACCAGAAGAGACCTAACATAAGTGCCCGGCCTTTTCATAGAAGAGAGCCAAGTTACGCCGAGGAAGTCCGGTGAAGACAATAAAATAGAGAGAAAAGAAGATAAAAAAAAGCAAGAGTTGGCGAGGATAATAGAGCCTCAAAGATATCACATACGAGATTTCCTTCTCTCTTGAATAATAGGCTGTGCAAGAAAAGAAGAAAAAAAAGAAGGGAAAAGGAAAACAGCAATACGTCCTACTCCAAGCCTCATCCCCCCCCCCCCCCTCCTCCGCCATTCTACCTCCGTCTTCTTTGCCATGCCCTCCCGCCTCCGCAAGTCTCCATCTTCGGGAAGCCTTGGGCTACTATTGCTACTAGCTGACTAGCTGCCGTAAACTTGGGCTTCGTGGGAAGAAACGGACGGCATTGCACATAGCATAGACACGGACAAGTAAGAGCAACGGAGGAGGAAAAGAAAAAGAAAACACAAAGACTTGCATCGTAGCAAAGCTCCTCCAAGCCGCTGGCTAGCTTGGGACTTGGGCTGCGTCTGGGTCTGGGTCTTGAGGGCTTGGGGCCTGTGGCTTTGGGGGAGAAGACGAGACTGGGGACGGGAAAGGGGAGGAGAAGGGCACACTTGGTACCTGCAGTTGGCATACGCAATAGGCACCGAGCGGGCGATGCGACAAGACACAAAGCATAAAGGGAACAAAAACAAAGAAGCAGGATAGAAGGCTCGCAGAATGAGAGGGGAGGGGGGGAGCTAAAGGCCCTGCTAGCCTACTAGTCTCAAGCAAGGTGGCCTGGGAGGAGGAAGAAAGGATAAGCACAGCGCCAGACAAGAGACAGTAGAGAGAAGCGAATCCGGGCCACTAAAAGCAGGGCCAACAGAGCGAAGCAGAGACCCTCTGGCACCCTGTGGTTCTGGGGGAGCTGATGTCTGTGTACTGCCTTTTGTGTCTGTGGCCTGTTGATTCTTTGCATATCTTTGTCTGTGTCTTGTACATCAATTGCGTCTGTGGGTGTTTGCCAGCCTGCATTCCTGTACTTTCTGTATTCTGTCTACGTAGCTTTGCATAAAGACCCCTCTCCGGGGGCCTCATCTTCCCTGCCCTGCAGCGGCATCTCTGACTCTTCCTTTGGCTCCTCTTCTGCCTTTCCTGTCTAGACCTCTCCTCTTCTTCCTCTTATCCCTCTCCTCCTCCTCCTCCTCCTCACCAACAACATCGCCACCCCCTCCTAGAATCGCAGCATTCCGCCAGTCGTTGGGTCTCAGGTGACTGTCGGCCTAACCTGGTTTGTCGATGATGTCTGTTGGAGGATAGGGCCAAGTGAAGTGCCGGGGGAGTCCAAAAGGCAAAGAATCAGGAAGAAGCACGAGCCAGCAAAACAACCCCGGGAAATAAAAAGGAAATAAAAAATGGGCAAGCAAGCCAGGCGACAGAAAGGAAGAGACGAGGGTTGAGAAAAAGAAAAGACAAAAAAAGAAAAGAAGTGAGAGACCAACGCGAGAAAAGACGCATGAGCCCTATCCGGCCTTATCCTCGGACAACGCATGGCGCGGACCACCCGGCGGACCTTGTTGTTGCTCACAGTTTTCTCACCCCCCCCCCCCCTCATATCAACAGCACGCCAAATCTTGCTCACGTAAAAGGAAAGCAAAGGAATTGGCAAAGACAAAGTGTAATGAGAAAAGAAAGCAGGGAGATAGAAAGACAACACCGTGCACGTGCCCTGCACTATGAGGTAATGCGTCCCACTGCTATGGAGATGAGCGTCGGGCCCAGCTGTGAATGCCTGTCAGCACCATAACGAGTCGAGTCGAAGGACAAGGGCGGACGGTCGAGATTGCAATCAAAGGAGAAGGATAGAGACAACTTTGATCTTGCGCTAGCTGCTTGGTAAGGGAGTAAGCAGCTTGTTTCAATACTGGAGATCGGGCCGCTAGGTGGTCCAGCAGCAGATGAAGGGGAACGTACGAGACTAGGAGAAAAAGCAGAGAGGGGGGGGGGGGACTGAGAGAGATAGAGGGTGAGATAGAGGGTGAGAAAGAGGGCGAGAAAGAGGGCGAGAAAGAGGGCGAGAAAGAGGGCGAGAAAGAGGGCGAGAAAGAGGGCGAGAAAGAGGGCGAGAAAGAGGGCGAGACTGGGAGAGGTAGAGGAGAGAGGAGGGGCGAAGAGAGAGGCACGCCGTCATCACCAGCCAAGTCATGCCGCTGCTAGCCTTTCCCATTCCCATCCCCTTGCTATCCGCCGTATCTTAGACGCCCAGCTGGCTCCGCATAAGACAAACCGGCAAACGGGTAAACAGGACACTCGGCCATCATAACCTCGGCCAACAGACATCTCTCTGGCCATGTCTCTGGAAACTGGCAGTTAGCACAGAACAGCCGCCAATAGAACCCCACCACGAGTTGTAGCCTGAACACAGCAGCGCGGCCCTCTCGCCTCTTCTCCTCCTTCTAGCCGCAGGTCCGGCCACCTCTCAGGCAGCTGAGTGGCCCTGCGAGTGTCTCTTCGGGTATCCGTTTTTCGTTTTTTTTCTTTCCTTTTTTCCCTCCTGCCGCTTCATAGCACGCAGCGCCCGTCTCCCTTCCTTTGCTTCTTTCCCATGCTGTGTTACGATACTAGTCCTCGCCTGTCTCCTCCTGCTGGCCCCGCGTGATCTCTTACTCTCGTTCTCCTTCCTGCTGCTAGCTCTGCAAGCAATTAAGCGCAGCAAAGGCCAGAGAGTTGCCCTGCATCCACCGAAAAGAAAAGAAAAAAGCGAGCCGACAAAGCAAGCCTACAGCAAAGGAGATCTTCCTAGAAAGCCTCCTGTCACTCGCAGTTCTTTGCCACTTGGCTGTAGAATAATGCACGGTAAGCTGCAGATTTGCTTCTCTCTAGATAGGAACTATGGGAAGAGCGCGTTGGCCTGAGCATAAAAACTACACAAGAGCCAGATAGGAGCGAGAAGCACGGGGTGTGTGTGAGTGAAGGCTCCCGGGCCGTTTGTCGTCATGTTAGACTATAGGGTTAAGCCATGTCATACATTAGGGTTTGGCGTCGGTATAGTGTTAGTCAAGGTCCTTTGGGAGCAGATGTGGTGTGGCGAGATTAGCGATAGATATTAATAACCCTGCAAGAAATGAGAACAATAAGCATGACGTCGAGAAGGGACACAAAGAAAAAAGGCAAACGGCGGAAACAGAAGCAGAATATCCGTAAACGAAACAGCGGGAGAAGACGGAGATGCAAAGATGAAGGCATCAAGACAGACACCCTCCGCGCATGTCCTTTGACAGAGACCATATTCAATGCAGAATAGCGCCTAAAGACACAAATGATCTCTTACCTTAATGCCTTGTTAGGGCCCAAAAAAGAGTCAACTAGCTATAAGCGGATCCTAGAGAGGCCCTGCGAATCTAGGAATAAAGGAACGACATGCCCTGTAAAAAAAGGACTTGTTCCTTATTTTTTTTTTTTAAGTCGGTCTTCGCCGCTCGCTTTCATGCGCACGCCCTTTTTGAGAAAGGAGAGAAAGTTGAAGCCAAGAATTACGGCGTGTGTAGAAGGAACAAAATCCAAGGAACCGCATGGCATGACTTTGCTCCTTGCGCAGAATAGAGAAGCCACGACGAAGAAGACAGGTCTGCTTATTAGGCTAGGCCATGCGGGGGGTCAGACTCAGACTGTCTCACCGCCTTTGTATAAGAGAGCTCCGAAAACAATCGGCCGTAGTCCGATGGCTAGTGTGGGCTGGGGCTGGGTGCTCCGAGAGCAAAGTGCTACCTACTGTCACTTTGGCTGCATCTCTGGCTGCATGCGTGGGGAAATGAGAAGCAGAACGAGGGGGAGACTACCATCTCTGCTGCCTGAGAGCTTTGGCAATGGGGGGAGCGGGAAAGGCGGGAGAAGCGAAGGTGACGGCAGCATGGGAAGAGCAGGAGTCGAGTGCAGTATTGTACGGCCAATCCAGGGATATGCTTTTTCCCTGCCGTCCTCTCCTGTGGTACACACGCAAAGGCGCACAGTCCACTATCAAGCAACCCGCCTCTAGAAGGCTGTCAAGCAAGCGGCCCAGCTTTGACACTGGCTTTTGCTTTGGGTGCAAGACTCGACGGACCATCTCACGGACTAGCGGGACAGAAACGCACTCTTTGTCTCTCCATACCCTTCTCGCTCGAGACCTTAGCTTCAAGACTTCCCCGCCTTGTCACAAACAAGAAAAGATCCGTGTGCTCGTTAGAAGCTTTGCGTTTCCCTGGCCATCATTCTCGTCATCCTTTGCTGGGTCTGGGTCTGCAGTGCTCTACAGCTTTCTGTCCGCATCCATATCCCGGGGTAAGAGGGCGGGCTAGCGTTGTTTTCTTTTTGCTTTTCCTTTTTTTTGTTTCCCTTTTTTTGTTTCCCTTTTTTTTCTTCTTTCGACTGCTTTGTGTATACCTTGCCTATGTGGGCATGTGCCGTGCAGATGCATCGAGCAACATGCAGGCAGGAAGAGGAAAGCCCTTTCCAGGCCTCCTGCTAGCCTTACCGTCACCTCCAATTCTACATGCATGCTACTCTATTTCTCTTTTTTTCCTCTCCTGAACAAGCCCACCATCTTGCGGCCAGATCAGATCAGCAGATACAAGCCGGGGGGGGGGGCAGTGAAAAGAGTTTTCCCTGTCATTTTTTTTGCCTTGGATACTACTGCAGCCGTCAACGATCAGCCAGAAAGACGGTGAAGCTGGCTACGAAGAGAAACGAAGAGAAAAATGCAAGGCTTATGGAGAGCTTGACATCCCCTATATGCAGGAGACGAAGATTTTTTTCTTTCCTTTTTTTTTTTCACTCATGCAATGCAAGCAAACAAGTCAAGAAAGGAAGAAGACGAACGGAAAACGACGTGCTGCTGGACATGTAGACAGGCTGCCCTGTCCATTGTTCCCATCGAATAACAGGACACACGCACTGGCCAGTGGGCGGTCTATTCCACAAGCTTCTGTGTTCTTCGTTTGCGAGGGCAAGCTTGCTATGGGCAAGGCTTTAAATGGTGCTGCAGCCAAGTACCACAGCAAGAATAAATTGGACGAACTTGTCCCCAAGACTAAGCCTCCGAATGTTGGCGATGGCTCAACACCGGCTAGTTGGAAAAGAAAACGCAGAGAAACACAGGAAACAAACACAAAAAAGGCGCAAGAACAGCGGCTCTGAGTTTCTCCAAGTTGCATCAAAGCTAGTAGGCCGTCCGCCTTGTTCATGCGTCAAGCCCTTCCCTCCATGCGGCAGTCTAACTAAGGCGTCAGCAAACTCGGTCTTTGCCTTTCTTGACAGGTTGGCAGGTAGAACCCAGCCACCCCAACCAAGATCAGAGGCCGTCCAGCGAAAAGAAAATAAGACGGAAGACCTAGCTAGACCAAGACCAGCCCCCTTGTATCCAGAGTGAGGTGGACAATCTTTCAATGTTCCTTCTAGAAGCCTTCCAGAAGACCCAGTTTTGCTTCTAGCGCAACGTCTTGGCACCTCGAGGTCCACTTATTCTGCATGCAACAATGAGGCGCCAGAGGCCCATGAATTTCCTATTCGGGAAAGATTTCTCCATAAAATACGCACGCCATGGACAGTGTCAGTCACACAGTGTGCCACGGTGCGTGATTTGTTCAGTGTTCTTTTGCTCTGTCGTCGTCTTCTTTGTCTTCTTGTCCACCTGCTTCGTCTGTACCCCGGAAAGACGCCGAGCGCAAAGAGCAGAAAAGAGAAAATCAGACGATAGTTACATCGGCATGTCCTTTTCTCTCGCTTTCTAGAGCCCGTTGTTCTGACCTCTGCTTATCGGCTGGCCTCCTAATGGAGGGAAGAAAAACATGAAAATAAATAACAAGATAAAGAGGCTCCATCCAGGTAGGGGTTTTGGCAGGGCCACTATCCCCTACGCTTTCAAAGCAGAGCCCAAGACGTCAGACCCTGCGAGCAAGGGAGTGGCCGTAGAGTGCAAGACAAGCAAGCGATAGCGACTTTGGAGTGTCTGATAGAGGGGGGGGGGCAAGAAAAGGGGACGTGTCTGACGTAGCTACAAACAGGTCAAAGCATTAGAGTGACTAGAACTAGCACTAGTTGGACAAGGCAAGACAAGACAAGACAAGACAAGACAAGACAAGACAAGTGCACCATACTTCCAAAGCTTTAGAGGTTATGGATTGAAACAAAAGAGAAAAATACCACTACAAAGACCGTTCTAGTTTTCTAGTTTTTCCATTAGCATGATGGCATATCAGGAATTCATGCACCAAACGCTGCTTCTACTTTCTTGTCAATGGCACAGAAGCCAAAAAAGAAGCGTCCACATTGAAGGCAGAATAGTTTTATTCCCATTCCTGCTATTCCGCCTCCTCCTCCCCCTGGCACTGAACCCACTCCCATCATCGGCTGTCCCAAAATAACTAGCCTACAATTACCGTAGGCTCTTATCTAGCAGCATGGCATTGTTATCTCTCTCTCTCTCTCTCTCTCTCTCTCTCCCTCATAGGCCTGTTGTTTCTTTTTAGACACCGAGTGGCACAGGATTTTGGCAGCCAGGTTAAATACACTCTGTTGTTAACCGATGCCCTTTCGTCGCAGTTAGCCTGGGTCTGTCGGCTTTTTTAAGGTTCAAATAGTCTGAGGCAAGGGTCCTGAGCTGCTCATCCTCACACAGAATATGTAGAGGCTGCTTCGTTATCAGAGCTAGTATTGCCTAGGGTTAAGACGGCACATAGGGTTATTTACACCAGAAGAATGGGCGTTTTACAGTACTTGCGATGGATATTCAGACGACAAGATTTAAAAATCCCGAGAGCAAAGGGGCTTGAGATAGCAGTAATCAACAGGCTGGATCCCAATTGACTGTTGGCATGCCGAAAAACTTTGGCTGCAAGTCGAGTGTCAAATAAGGGTTAGCGCTGTAGCCACAACCCTTTTACACTGGCTCTCTTGTCTTGGGGCAAATTTTGTTTGTTTCTCTTGCTGCGCTCCAAGGTTGAAGCCAAGAGAGAGGAGCTGGAGGAAAGCCGGCTAAAATGCAGACATGGAAGCTGGGAAAAGATAAGTAAAGCAGACTAGGTAGTGCTGTAATGAAGGGAGACGAAGAGGCAAGGTAGGGCAAGGTAGCCTGCTCCCAAAAAAGGCAGAAAAAAATGTCCGGTTATTTTTCTGAGTTTGGGGCCCTGGGAGCCGAGCTCCTGGGCCCTGTTGGAGGGTCTTGGGGCCCTGGGAGGGGAGGGGGGGGGGGGGCCTGCAAGACAGAGCAAAGAGAGCGTAGCTTGTATGTGATAGAGCTATTGAGACAAGCAGTGTAAATGGGGAATAACAATGGCACAATGGCGCAGAGGCGTTAGCGAAGGGCTTGTTCCAAGCCAGCCTGTACTGGTGTTATGCTGCTCAATATGCGCGGTGAGTATAGGAAGGCAAGAAGGGGAAATGGGGGAGATGGAAACATAAAGCACCAGTCTGGAAATAGAAGTGCTAGGTCTAGGTCTAGGTCTAGGTTTTTCGACCGCGGGAAAGTAGGGCTACTGGCATATGTAAGTGTAAGAGTGAGAGAGAGGCCAAATGGGTGATGTGAGCATAAATGGAGATGAAATGTGCAAATATAGAAGCTATAATGGAAAACACACTTACACCACCAGAGACCGGCTTCCATACCCATACCATACCATACGTACAACAACATATCGCCGGCCCATCCCATTTCCGAACTAATCTAACGTAGTGCATGCAAACTCTACACACTATCAGGCGAGGAGCATTATCATAATCTCACAATCTTGCATCATAGTCTCTCGCGTCATATCGTGTAGCTAGAGGTAAACACCCGAGGGGGGATTTGATTGGATGCAATGGGCTCTACCATTGTTTGTGCTTCACATTAACATGGGATATGTAAAAAAAACCCACAGTCCGTATCAAGCCCGGTTCAGCGCGAGGACCTTGGGTTGGTGGACGGACGGAAGGACTGGGATGTATTTGTCTCTTTGTGTTTTCTAATGTCCTCCCTTCCCCTTAGCTAAGACTCTGGCTTTACGTCTGCCTAGTTTTATATCTATGTAATGCTCTTTGTAATACTTTCACACTCAATCAAAAACTCGGCCGTGCAATGCAGCCGCGCAAAATGACGAGGCTGCGACCTGGGAGAAAGAACACCAACATAGCCTCGCGTCTTTGGGCGGTGCAGGACAGAGGGGAAGAAGAGATAAGAGAGAGAGAGAGAGAGAGAGGCTGTCTGCCAGGGGCAGTCTAGATTCCGTCCACTAGAAGAGCAGTATGTTGCCCGTAAACACGCTATGCCGCGTATCTCTTCCATGTCTTGACCTCCGGGCTTCTTTGCTTGTGCTTCTCGGAAAACCAAAGCCGAAGTCGAGGCGGTCCCTCGACCCTGTAAGAGAAGCTACGGAGGCCAAGGGCAAGGGAAGCAAGGGCTCATGTCCCATGAACTGGCAACACGGACAAGAAGACGTTGCTCCATGTCGTCGTTGGCGTCCTTGTGCTCGTGGCTCCCTGTCTCTCATTACCCGGCCTATTGGCTTTGGCTATGACGACGGGCCTGGATTTTGGGTGTCCGTATCTATGTTCTTCTCTCGTCATCGAGGGCTCGCAAGCAAAGGAATTCGAATTGTGATAGCAGTAGCGTGATAATGACTGGGAAGATGAACGAAAAAAAAGAAAGCAAGAGAATTACCAATAAAATCAGTAAAAGAAAGAGAGAAAAAAAAAGAAAACAGGAAAGAGGAAAGAGAAAAGAGAGGAGAGAAAATAACAACAGAGGAACAAGAAGCCAAAAAAGTGCACACAAAGAGAAAGAAAGACCAGCAGGAAGAATAAGAGAAAAGACGACAGGGGAGGGGTGAGAGGTAGGCAGAACGGCGTAGAGTAGGCTTATTATTGCATTTGGATAGAGAAGCCAAGGTTCTATTTTCCCACTTGATGGGATTTCTTGTTCTCGAGGAGGAATAAAACTCTTTTTTTTTTATTGCTTGGCTTTTCAACCTCTATCTGAGTCTTTTTTTGCCATTGCTGTGTTATAGTATGCATTTTATTTTGTTTCCCTGGAATTTATGGCGAATTTATCTTTCCTGCTCGTAAAACAGGTGTGCTGTGGTGTGTGGTGTGGTGTGGACCGGACTTGGTAGATGGCTCTCACCCAACATCGGCCGCCGGATAGAGACGGATAGACAGGACAGAGCCTCCTCTTCTTCGGTCAACCTCCTGCTTGCCACTGGCCATTGCCTCCCTCGCAAATAGTCCATACAGGTGCTGCTGCTGCCGCTGAGCTTGCCCTTGCCTCTGTGCCCTTTTGGGCCCGTCTTATAGTGCCTCTTCTAATGATTTTGTTTCTATCTTTCCATCTCTCTTTGCTTGCTCACGTTGCCGCACCCCTGCCCTTGCACCCTGCTCTTTTCCCTCTATCTTTTTTGGTCTCTATTCTCTATTCTACACCCCTCCCCACTTCCTGATCCTGGTCGTGTCCTGGCTCTGGGTCTTCCGATCAACTTGCGTCTCCCCCCCCCCAGCTGCACGCTTCACACACATCGTCCTTGAGAATATAAACCTTGGACCGTCTCCTGCTTGTTCGTGGCTTCTTGTTCCGTTGCTGTCCCATCCACAACCAGTCCAAGCTCCTCCTCATCGTTCTTGTGCCTGCTTCTCGATCATCTTTTCTTCTTGTTCTTGATTCTTGTCTAGAATTGCTTCATCTTCATCTATTCTTTTGCATCTTGCATCTTGCATCTTGGAGATTGTTCGACTTGTTTGTTCTTTGGGCAGTTTACTTGTAGTGATATAAAGAAACGTCCTCCTCAGAGCCAACCTGCCATCCATACTTCTCTTCAAAACCATCGTGGACATTCTTATTATTACTCTTCTTATTCTTCCTATTTCTTGCATCTCTTTCTTCTTTCACTACATTTTTGCATTTTCTTTACGCCTTTTATTTTTTTGAAATATTTATACTTTATTCTTTATTTTTTATTCTTCCTCCTCCAACTGTTCCTATATAAGCCCAGACCCAAATCTTTGGCTACTCGACAATACGCTGCCGTACGTGCCTGCCTGCCCGTCTTTTCCTTCCCCCTTCTAGAAGCCTTCTTCCTCCCTTTTCCTCTCCTCTGTCTCTGGTCATTACCCTTTTTTCCACTAACAATCGAGCCTTACAGACCCTCTTCGTTGCCCAAAAAAAGCCAAAGCAGTTACCTGTTTGGTCCTTTTTTGTTGACTTTTGTTGCTTCGCTCCTGCCATTATTTTTTCCCGCTCCTTCCCCTCAAGTCGCGCGGTTCTTTGTTCAATTCCCCGCCCGAATTTTTCTTTGCCTATTTTTTTCGTCGGCTTAAACCACACAAAGCCGATTTCTCTCTCTCACGCCTCGGCCTCCTTTTCTCCCCGGTTTTCACACCCGTATTCAAATGCAATCCCCCATTCGTCCTGAGGTTATGGGAATTACGAATCTGGTGTCTTCCCGCGCCATGGCTCAGCATCACATCCCCGTTTCTACTGCCGACTATCAGATGTCGACTCTCGGCAGACTGCCTGACCCCATTGATCGCTCGGATTCGCCCCACGGCTCTGTCCACTCCATGCACTCGCTGCACTCTCGCTACTCGCCCCGCCCTGGCGAGATGACCATGGGCTATGGCTCTCCGGGCAGCATGCACCACATGGGTCCTGCTGACCCCAGCATGGGCGGCCTGCCTATCCCCGGCATGACCCATTCCATGCCTCCTCAGTACAACACCGACTACAAGAACGATGGCCTCGGTAGCTGGGCCCACTCGGTGCCTCAGGGCCACCACATGGGACTTGGCGTGCACATGCAGCAGCCTCCCCACCAGCAGCACCAAGCGCAGCCTCAGCACCCCCAGGCCCAGGCTCAGGTCCAGGCCCAGCAACAACAAGCGGCCCAGCAGCAGCAGCAGGCCCAGCAGCCGGTGCAGACTGGTCCTATTAAGGCTCATCCTTGCCGGACATGCGGAAAGGGCTTTGCCCGCCGCAGTGACCTTGCTCGTCACGGTAAGCTTTCTATCTCTCCTCAGCCGCCGGTGCTAAGTCTTCCTACACTCTTGCTAACTACTCACCCCCCCCGTCTCTAGAGCGCATTCACTCTGGCCACCGCCCCCATGCTTGTGACTACCCCGGCTGTGGTAAGCAGTTCATCCAGCGTTCGGCTCTGACTGTCCACACTCGTGTGCACACGGGCGAGAAGCCCCATATGTGCGAGCGTTGCGGAAAGCCCTTTGGTGACAGCAGCTCGCTGGCTCGCCATCGCCGCACGCACTCGGGCCGCCGCCCTTACAAGTGCCCCTATGCCAACTGCCAAAAGACCTTTACCCGCCGCACTACCCTGACGCGCCACCAGAACCACCACGTTGGCACTATCGAGGAGGCTGCTGCTGCCACAGCCGCGGCGCTTGCCTCGCGCCCCAACCTCATGAAGATGGGCCGCTCGTCTGACATTGATCCTATGTCGCAGACTGGCTCGCCTGTGTCTACTCCCTCTCCTAACCAGCGTCCCATGTCCATGTCGCCGGCTATGTCTCACATGGAGAACCGCGCTCCATCAGCTGTCGACTTCCAGCAATACAGCACTATGCCTCCCCATATGCGCAGTGACCTGTCTCAACAGCCCAGTGTTTACGCACCTCTACGACCCACCTCTCACCCTACCAGCTACGGCCCTCCCCCTTCGACTCTGGAGCCTAGTTTGGACCAGTCTCAGGGCGGCAACCAGCAGGGCCAGCAGCAACAGACTCAGAGCACTCCTGGCAGCACTGTCAACAGCCCGCACATGAGCAGTGTCGGCAGCTGGCAGTCGCCCCAACATGTCAGTGTTGGCTCATCACCCCACTCATCTCACCATGCCCACAACAATGTCGGCTTTGTATACCCCGAGCCCGACACATACACCAACCAGCTCTACTTTAATGCCAGTGCAGCTGCCATGAGACGCTCTCAGGGCACTGAGGCCGGCTTGGTGCCGCTGTCTTAGGAGACATTGCTCCTAGTATCGGGCTTGGACGTGGCATAGAGCGACGGTTCTGCTCTGGTCTTGTTTCACTATTTATCTTTTCGATACCCCCTCCCCCCAACACTTCAAAAAACACTTTCGGCTACACATTTACATATAGCTTAGGACATCTGTTTCTGCTGATTTCCTATCACACACAACACACATGAGCGGCATACTGGTTTTTTTGTTCTTTTTTTTCGTTTGTTTTTGTTAGGTTTACTGCACGGGATTAGGCACCTGGTTCATGATATCACCTGGATTTTTGCCCCCCCCCTCTCCTTTGTTTCACACAATATTTTGCATTATTCATATAGACTTTTTATTTCCTTTTTTGACTTTGTTTTTTTTCTTTTTCTTTCTGCATGGCCTTTTCCTTTTTCTCTGTTCCGGCTGCCCGCCTCATGCTTCTTATTTGATCGTCCCTTTACTGGCTCGTACATATAAACTTGCCCACGCTCGTTTCAAATTTCTTTGGCCTTTGTGTTATTAGTTTGTTAGTTAATGGCATCTCGTTGTATTCATTTTGTTCGTTGACCTGTGTGCGTTGTCTTGTAATAATTCATAACTTTTGACGCTTTTATAAAAAAAAAAAAGAGAGAGATATATATAAAATAAAACCAGTAGAATATTTGGACGTAAAAGGAAAAGGTTGCAAGTAACTTTGTGTGTAAGTGAGAGAATAGGTCTAAAGTAAAACAAAGGAAACTAAAAAAAGAAAAAAAAAAAAGAACTAAGAAAGAAAAAAAAAAGACTCCAAAAACGCCACTCGTCTTCCTAGTCCACAGCCAAGAAGAAACAAAAACATGATACAAGTATATGAATGACAATGAACCAGAAATACAAACACAAGATGTGAGCGACAGCAAGGACAAAACTTATGGCCCTGCACAATACCCTTTACATATCTCTTCTCCCCTGCATGTTCCTGTTTCTCCCTTCCTTTACCTACGATACCCGTGCCCATGGCCATGGCCGTGCCCATTACTCCCCGTCGTCCCCGTAGCCGGCGTCGTCGCCATGCCTGGCAAGAAGTGGCCGTTCTCACGTAGCAACGCCTCCATATGCTCATTCGTCGCCTTTCCGACCTTGCGCACTGCACGCTTCTTCTGCGCCTTGCCCTTGGGTGCGACGGTCTTGATGGCCGAGGGATCATCGCTGGTTGGCCGTTGGCCCACAGCCATCAGCTTGCGTGGCAACTCGTCAACCTTGGGGATTATAGTGGTCAGCCACATCTTCTGGAAATCCGGATCAATCTGGTGGAAGAGCGATGCGTCATCGAGGAAGACTTGACGTGGCACATTATCCTTCTTGGTCCGGCAGACAAGAATCTTGCGCTCCTTCTCCAGCTCGGTCAGTGCCGGCTCGCAGTCAGGCCAGCCGTCCTTGAGCTCACGCACCTGCACGCCCTGAGCATCTGTGCGTTTTTGCAGGTACTGCAGCAGTGAGATCTTGTCACGCACGCCTGGAATCAGTGGCCGGTGTGCATAGGTGCCACTCTTCCACGTCTGTTCCGTCAGGTTGGGATCAGGGAAGAATTCGATGCGCGGGTGACGGCGCATAGTTTCAACCAGCTCCTTCTGGTGATCCTCGCTGAAGCGCGTCAGCGAGAGGTAGGCCAGAATATCCTGCACTGGCATCCTGTTGTCCTTGCCCTTCAGAAACTCAACAGCAAACGTCATCTGCGTCATCAAATCGTTGCCGAAGCCTGTGATATCAGGCTGAGAGTACACTGTGCCAGGCGCATCGCGCTTGCGCTTCGTTGGTGTCGAGGTAAGGTCAGATCGGGAGCCGGCAGCCGAGGGGGCGGGAGATACAGCACGAGTGCTGGTATTAGAGGCGGCACTGAGGTTTTTGAGAGACGAGGACTTGGACATTTTCGAAGCAGCCTCAATGGCACTGGCACCAAGGCCAGACTTGGACTGCCGCGGAGTGTAAGTGGCAGGCATTGCGTCGAGGAGGCAAGGAGAAGGAGAAAGCTGATAAATGGATAGCCCTGGGAGTCTATCGGGAAAATCGGCCGCTAGATAAAGAAAGGAAGCACAGGTCTAAGAGGGCTAACAGAATATAGAGTCGCCAGGAAGAGGGAAAGGAAGGAGGAACACTTGCAAACAGTTAATTTAAAATATCGTAGAGTCGAAGAACAAGAAAAGCAAGAATGAAAGTCACAGCCTCGCGGCGCAAAACGACTACTTTCAGCCACGATATGACGTAAGCAACATGTGGCGTAGCCGCAAATACCGTGTGGCGTTTCGATTGAACACGTCAAAAAAAGAACATCGTCACCAGAAGTTTAGCTTACTTTTCATCCTTGCCAGTGTGTCAAAAATTATTCAAAAAAAGTATGTGCAAAAATTCAAGAAAAAAAAGGAGGCCAAATTTCCAAGTAATCATTTTCAACTTCTATGCCCATTACCAATGCCATCGTCATGGTACTCCGTCGTTTGGTGGAAGTGGGAAGGACGAGGCTGCGAAAAGAACAAAGAGAACAAGATATATGTGGCGAAAGCCCCTGGGAATATGTAGAGGCTTTCTTGTCGTTAAAGCGAGAGTAAGACGTCAAAGCGAAAAAAAAAAGTGAAAAAAAAGTGAAAAGGAAAAAGGTCTATGGGTCTGAGAAAAAAAGATTCTGCCTGCAACAGAAGCGCAGAAGAACGAGAAAAAGAATGCGCATAACCACTGTGCGCTGTGTGAATCGGTAAATCGAGAAATGGTATCGAGTACGAATACGAATCGAAGAAGAATGCGAGGAGAAGAGAAACTAGGAACCAAAAGGAGTCTGGATTCGCAGTTTAGACTTGCACCTGCGCCTGCTTCTGCGCCTCCAGGTAGTTGTAGCCAAAGTATCCAATGGCACCAACAATCAACACACCTAGGTACATGCCGAGGCCCAGTCCCGAGTCGCTGGAGGAGCCTGAGGTGGAGGAGGCCGATTTCTTCGGGCCCTTTGCACCGGGCTATGTACAAGAGATATTCCGTTAGTCAACAAGCCCAGTAGATAACCTATTGCAAGCAGGTCTCTAGCATCATCAGGTTTGAATAAATTAGGGGGGTGCCTACCTGGCTCTTCAGCTGGCCAACCAGCATAACATCCAGAGACTCACGGGCCTCGTCACTGTGACCGACGTCGTCGAAGGCCTCAGTGGCATCCTGGCCACCAACATCGAGAAGGACCTCCTCGCCACCACTAGAAGCCGGGAAACAAAACTTTGTGTTAGCTATCCGACAGTCCAATATAGCAATGCGATTTGTATTAGAAAACTCACGGGTGCTCGTCTAGGAACTTGGTGCAGTCATAGACCTTGCCCTCAATGACCATCCACAGGTCGTTCTTGGTGTTGTGCTCAGCAACGTCCTGGTAAGTAAGCTCGCGAACCTCTGACATTTTGGCTTAGGTGTGTTTTTATGTATTAAAAAAAAGGATAGCAAATGAAGGAATAAATGAGAGAGAGAGAGACAAACAGGCCAAGATGCGTGTGTTATGTTGTGTTGATGGCGGGGAGGCTAAACGAAAAAGAAAGAAAAAGAAAAAAAAAAAAGAAGACGAAAGATTGATTAAAAGGGAGACTGTTGGCAGTAGCTGATATGACAGATGACAGATAGGGTTTTCTAGACCATGCTTCGGCCCCTCTTTAGGCTTGTTAAGGCTTACTTAGGATCATAGTGATTCTTTGGGAAAACAAAAGCACATGTCAAAAAAGACAAAACGAAACAGATTCTCAACAAAGGCCGGAAATAGGTACAGGTATCAAAATGTTTATTTCCACATAACTCGGTCCGAAGGAATGCAGCGCGTACTCGCATTTATCCTCTATTTTCTCTATCCCCCTTCTTTGCTGTTCGCTTTTTGTATCTATTTCCTCCGACTTTGACCCTGGATTCAATCCACGGTCTCAACAAAACTTGAACTTGAACTTGAACCCACCCTTCTCTTATCTCCTCCCCCATATTATCTAAGCCAATCAGCTTCCCGCTTTTGACCTGGCCGTGTATTCTTATTGGTCCACAGATCTTTTTCAGCAAGATAAACTTTAGCCCAAGGATTTTGTACCACTTCGTACCGCCCTTCTGTACAACCCTGCCTGTAGCATTTCTTTTAAGTAATTCTCTCCCTCTCCATCTCGATACGTTTCCTAATTTTGCTGTTTGTCTTAAAAGCTGGACAGAGAGTTGAAAAAAAATCAAGTTCATAGACGATGTGTAACAATATCTCCCCACTTCATGCTCTGACCTTCTCGTGCATATAAAAGCACACGTGCACTCTCCTAACCATTCTCTCTCATCTCATCTCCTCGCCGTGCCGCCGCCAATGTCTTGGCCTAACCGGTAGCTCGTCACCTTGTCCCACTCGATCTTCTGCCGCGTCACCGGGAGCTGTCTGCGCAGGCCCTTGAATGCGCCCTCGCTCAGCCCTGTGAACCCGCGGTTCAGCTCCTCCTGGTACTTCTTCTCCACTCCGGAAATCTCCTTGGCTAGTCCGGCTCCCGTGCCAGAGACTACGCTAGCGTTCGAGATAGTCTTGTTGGTCAATAGACGCACGTTGCCATCTTCGTAGTAGTGCACATCGACCTTGATCCAGCCCTCCAGAGTCTTGGTGACGGGGTCAAAGAGGTAGTGTGATCTCCAGCGACCACTCCTATATAGGTGAGAGGGGACCCTGTTAGAACATCTTTTTTTTCTCGTTGTTTCCGTTCAGAACTAACTCACCAAAAGTTGTTTGGGCTGTATTTACTCGACACAATCATCACCGCAACTTTGCTGTCGTTCTCTGCTGGGTACGCGCCAAAGAAGGCTTTCGGAAAATGCTCGTTGACGTAAGCCTTGAGGCTCTTGATAGTCGAGTTACTGCCATCTATGATGTTAGTAACATGGTTCTGTGCAACCTTGTACTTCCTATCTGCGCTAAATCCCTTACATCAGATCGATATTAGCGCTCTCAGCCATGTAGCTCTTGACATTGCTGGCTGTCTGCTGGGCATGGTCAAAGTCAAAGCTGACTGAGCTCTCAATGTCGTAGTAGCTGTTATCGCCTAGCGAGTTGAATGGGCTAATGATGACCTATTGAGTGGAGCACATGCATTAGTTATCCGACTTTCCCCCTTCCAGTGTATATAACTCACAGACTGGCTGCCACCAGGGAGCTTCACAGACGTAAACTGCTCTTCATTGTATTTCTGGAACGCAGGCGCGAGTTTGCTAACAACGTCAGGTGTTTCAAGCGTCAGGGCCTTGATATCTATCCATAATGTGTGAGTGCGGTGTTTTGGTTGTGGTGTTTGATTCGGGGCTTAGGAGCTATGGCGATTCCTCGGCTAGGAACACTTCGAGCCGTCTGTTTCATCGTGGGCATTTCGGAAAATGGGCCAATCTAACCTGCAACAACATCGGCAAGCTATGCGTTATCAGTTAGTCAAACTCTAGGCTAGAAGGTGAGAGGCAATATTCGCATTCCTCAACACAGTCGCAGCCTCTCTGAGAAGGCTATGGAAACGTGTGCGAGCCGCCCCTAGCCAACAAATAATAGGTGGACATAAAAACTCACCTCCCCGGGTGGAGCGCCCTCGACGAAGTCGGACACAATTTGGAGCTGCGAATACATTGTATGCGACTTCAAGGACTAAAGTAAAACACAAACAAGCTATGTGTATCAGGAACAAAGAGTCCTGAGAGTTCTCGTAGATCGTCGAGCATTTGGCATGTTGTTTGTCTGGGGAGAGCTCCAACAAAAAGGCGGGGCACAGGGGGGCCCCACATGTCCAGCCTAAGCTACACGATAACAGGGTACTTGTGAAATTTATATTATTACTATATAGACAGAAAGTACCTTATTATCAACGCTACTTCAAAGCCTAAAGTCCAAGCTCTTTGACTGGGCAAGCTTTCATTTCTCAATATTCTGTCACTGCCTTCTTAATGCTATCGTATATTCCTGTAATTTTCAGTGTTAGTATTGCGCTCATTCGAGTCTCGAGTGTTGTGTAAATCGCGGGCAACATGAACTCACTTGCTACGTCTGGAAGGTTAAACCTTTCATATAGCAGGCCTGTAGGCACGCTCCAGCCCGCTACTCTCTGCACTGGCGCCTCCAGCTTCAGGAATGTTTGCTCGTCTTCCTGAATCGACGCCGCTACCTCAGCTCCGACTCCCGCATTGACCATTGACTCATGTACCACAATACAACGCCCGGTTTTGCGAACACTGGCAAACACGGCATCCTTGTCCCATGGGTACACCGTCCGAAGGTCAATCAGCTCGGCCGAAATACCTAGGTCTTTTTCTGCCTTGTCAATGGCCGCCCAGCAGTTGTATAGTGGCTGGCCATATGACACTACTGTGACATCTTTACCTGCCTTGAGAATCTCTGCCTTAGATAAAGGCAGCGTATATGCACCAACCGGTACCTGTTCGACAGCCGCCCGGTAAAGGATTTTGGGCTCTAGAAACACCACCGGGTCGTTGCTACGGATTGCGCTAAGTAGTAGACCCTTGGCTTGGATTGGCGACCGCGGGATGACCACACGTAGTCCTGGGATGTGTGTAAAAAGCGCCTCAGGTGACTGTGAGTGATACAATGCACCGTGGCCCACACCGCCACACGGCATACGCACTGTTAACCCGCCCACATGTCTGCCACACGCTCCATCGCGATACCGATACTTGGCTGCTTCGTTGACTAGTTGGTCAAAGGCTGGGTAGACGTAGTCGGCGAACTGAATCTCGGCCACGGGCCGCATGCCCTCGGCAGCTGCTCCAATGGCGAAGCCCATGATCCCCTGCTCGCACAGTGGCGTGTTGAATACTCGCTGACTGCCATAGGTCTCAGCCAGCTTAGTGGTGCAGCGGAAGACACCGCCAAAGGCCACATCTTCGCCGAATATCATCACACGCTCATCTTCGGAGAGCGCTGTTGAGAGTGCATCGTTGATAGCCTGAAAAAGGTTCATACGTTGTGTAGGACCGCCGCGTACTGCATCTGGGAGTTCGGGGTTTCGTAGAGCTGTTTGATTATGCTGTGCTAGCAGCGGCGTAGCGCTGTAGTCGATGGGCACATTTAAACGGGCGCTGGGCGGGAGTGATGAATAGGTGGCACGCTGCCATTTCCAGGTCATTGCAGGCTTGTTAGCCGGACAGTTGGGGAAACACTTTGCACGTAACATAATTCTGCTGGGGCAGGGGAATTTCATTATGACGTAAGGTGATTTATAAAGAGTTTGGAAGAAGATGTAAATACGGGCTGTAAAACAATAAACAGGTACAGTACTGGATGAAGAAAATGCTTTCACAGGTCCAAAAGTAGGGTTTTTTTTCTCTATCTTTATGTTATGAAAGAACGAAGATCACACTGGAAACAAGAATCATCAAAACAAGGCAGGTCAAATTGGCGCATCGGTTTGCAGCGGGCTCGTCACATGCCTTGTGCCGAGATCACCATGAATCTCCAAGTTCAGGTCTGCGACAAGCTTGTATAAGGCGGGGCTATGCACATGCAAGGTTTAACCATATTCCGAGTATATGCACATATGTATAGTAAGCTACTCTATATGCATATCTGGGGGCTATGCATATATGAGACATAGACTCAGCTAAGATCAGTGCTAAATTACTTGTTACTATGCCAACAAAGCACCTGCCTCAAGCGGGGAGAGTATCCAGCGTTTAAATGTAGCTACCCTTTTCAGTGCTCGTGAAAGTGCAAACTAAGACAGAAAGAAGCCACTTCAAGCTGCAATTGCAAGTGCCATAATAAAAGCCACGCGCGGCTGCCTTTTTACTATCTATACCATTTTAGATGGGCCCTTGATAAAATCTTCAGAGTTAACATCGGTAGCTTAAATTCTTTCTTTTTTTTCTTCTTTAGAGTGGCTTTTGCCATAAATCTGCATTCCTCAGCAAGCTCCGCGGTTTTTTTTTATCTTTTTTTCAATCTAAAGTTTATGTGTTCTATATATAAAAGTTTTTTCTGCAGATTGTCCGACAATCCCAGCGTTACCACGTCATCCCGTCATGGCTGGCCGAGACGGCAGGCGGCATCGAGAACGAGGCGATGACAGTGAACGGGAAGCTTTGCGCAGTCGAAGAGACGCTAGCCGATATAGAAGCCGTACCCGTGATACCGACCGGGACGCTAGCGATAGCGAGCAGGACCGACGCCGAGATCGAGAACGCCAGGCAAGACGGGAAGATCGACAGCAAACCCGCGAGCGTCGGGACCGTACCCGAGATTCCGAAAGCAGACGGCCACCACGCACGAGCGAATCGCGAGACGCTGAACGGCGGCGGCCACGTGCAAGCCAATCACGAGATCCAGAGCACCGTCGGGATCGGACAAGGGATTCCGGCGAGCGAACAAGGCAACCCAGGGAGTTGCGTGAGCACACAGCAGAACCGCGAGAACGGTCAAGGCGAGACCGTACTCGGCATTCCCAAGACCACAGACGAGACTCTCGTGATCGGACGCGCGTGCGAGAGCTTTCCGAACGTGAGTTTGAACGCACGCGCGAACGGGCAGTCCAGGATCGGGAGCGCCTCCGCAAGGCATCTCGCCCTGTTGCAGCGCTTGAGCTCGACACCGAATCCGAAGATGAGCTGGCCGCTGCTAATGCAGCTGCTGAAACCCGCGGTCTGAACCGGACGCGCCGTCAGTCGCGGCATCCGCCACGACCAAGACGCCGGTCCCCTTCTGCTCCCGCTCCCGCTCCCATATCTGACAATGAGAATGGGTCTGAGCTTTTGCCTTCAAAAGCTCTAGCTGTCACTAGCCGTGGGGCTGGTGAGAGACCTGCTGGCACGAGCCGTTCGAGATCGAGACGCCGCCAGGTCTCACAACCGCTTCTGGGTGACATTGGACTCAACGGATCTCCCAATTCTAGGACAGGAATTAAGCGTCGTGTCGTCAGCGGCGCATACATGGAAGAGGGGAATGCTTCTGAGCTGATGCGCGGGGGCGCATCACCAGCATATAGCAAATACAGTCCAAAAGTATATAGTGTGGAAAAAGTCCGGCCCAAAAGGAGATGCTTCCGTTTTGAAAAGTCGTGGTTCACGAGAAAACGGCTCAGTACGTACCCGGGTGCTGATCTCAGATTAGCTTCTCTGTTCATTTTTGTACTGACAATTCTGTACTGTAGTCATTATCGGCATTGTAAGCGCTGTGCTTCTCATCATCATAATTGTGGTGGCTGTTGTGGTGTCGAATAACAACAACGGCAATTCTTCGTCATCTTCAAATAGACCATCCTCAAGCACCAACTCCCAAGGCCGCAGCCAGGTCCCAACAGCCGAGAAAAACACTGATATGGATCCGTGGTCCTGGTATGATACCACCGACTTCAACATGACATACACTAACGTCATGGTTGGCGACCTCCCCATCATCGGGCTCTACTCTGACTGGGACGACTCGGCTCAGGCCAACAGCAAAGTTCCGGCTCTTGATAAAGAATGGGGCAGCTACAGTACACGGCCAGCCCGCGGGGTTAATCTGGGCGGCTGGCTTTCGCTGGAGCCATTCATCACGCCATCGCTTTTTTCCTACTCGTCGGCTAATGGCATCATTGACGAGTATACTCTCACTTCCAAGCTTGGTGGCTCTGCTAAGGGCACGCTGGAAAAACATTATGCTACATTCATCACCGAGTCTGATTTCAAGGCCATAGCCGATGCTGGGCTCGACCATGTACGCATCCCATTCTCGTATTGGGCTATTGAAGTCTATGACGACGAGCCGTACCTGCACCGAACATCGTGGCGTTATCTGTTACGTGGCCTCGAGTGGGCACGCAAGTACGGGCTTCGGGTGAATCTAGACGTACACGGGCTGCCTGGCAGTCAGAATGGATGGAATCATAGTGGGCGCCAGGGCGCTATCAATTGGCTTAACGGCACTAATGGCGCTACCAACGCACAGCGCTCGCTGGACATCCATGACCGACTGTCCAAGTTCTTTGCCCAGGATCGCTACAAAAACTTGATAGCTTTCTACGGCCTCGCCAATGAGCCGCGCATGACGGCTCTCAGTGCATCGGCCGTTGTCAACTGGACCGAGGCAGCGTATAAAATAGTGCAAGGAAATGGCATCCAAGCACCACTAGTGTTTGGCGACGGCTTTATGGGCCTTGAGAACTGGAAGGGCGTGATGACAGGATACGGCGACTCGTTGATCCTTGACGTTCACCAATACGTCATTTTTGATGAGAACTTGATCGTATTTACCCACACCGACAAGATCAAGTATGCATGCAACACATGGACTAGCCAGGCGCAGAAGAGCAGTGACACTAGCACAGGTTTTGGCCCCACCATGTTTGCCGAGTGGTCGCAAGCTGACACAGACTGTGCACGCCATCTCACTAATGTCGGCTGGGGCAACCGATGGGAGGGTACATATGACACGGGTGTTGAGTCAACGTCAACCCTTAGTCCCAGCTGTCCAGCCAAGGACTCGTCATGCCGCTGCACTAAGGCCAATGCCGATGCGTCTGACTGGAACAGTGCGTACAAGGACTTTCTCAAGGACTTTGCCGAGGCGCAAATGCACAGCTTTGAACGTGGCCGGGGCTGGTGGTACTGGACCTGGAAGACCGAGTCGGCCCCGCAGTGGAGCTACCAGGCCGGACTGGCGGCCGGTGTGCTTCCGGCCAAAGCGTATGAACGAGACTTCGACTGCTCAAACTTGCCGACATCTTATCCTGGGCTAGACGAGAATTACTAATGGGGATGCGAGAAGCGGCACGAGGTACATAAACCCCCCCATTTGGTACTCCGACTCCCTTTTCTGCTTACTAAACCCTTTTTAGCTTATATAAGCAAGATTTTGCCGCGACCCCCCTTAGCAGCACTAACAAGCAGACTACAGATACAGCAGATGGAAGCAAACAATACAGTGGAATTTATTTATTCAGTAGCTCAGAATACCTAAGAGGACATGCCTTTGAAGTCATTATATGGCCAACCTGATGACACTTGCTACATCTTGGATCTTTCCTTTTCATAGGCTCAACATTCTCAAATCCAGACGGCTCGCGCCTCGTACTTGTGGCCGGCTGGGTAGGTCGTCTGAAAGTCGGGGTCTTAAATGGCTCTAATATAGAATTTTTCTGAAGTTGATTCCGTTTGAGATGCCAATGGGAGTGAAAATATTGAATGGAAAGACTCTGGTTTGTCTCTTGAAGTATCTTAAGAGTGTGGACACATGGTAGACCAAGAGAAGAAGTGAACGAACGGGTACAAGCTTTCAGGGGCTTTCTAGACCTTCCAGTTATAAATACATAGCCTCAAGGCCTTGCCCAGGCATTCACAGCAGCAAAGAGAGCTTGGCGAGACTCGTACGTCCCTTCAGGCGGAAGGACATCGTCTGGAAATTGACTGATTTGTAGCGCCTCTGCTACATCGTTTGCATTTACAGCATTTGTAGCGCCTCTGCTACATCGTTTGCATTTACAGCATTTGAAGCGTCTGATACAGCGTTTGCATTTACAGCATTTGAAGCGTCTGATACAGCGTTTGCTTTCATCTTTATCTGCTATCACTGGTGTATCTGGTGTATCTGGTGTATCTGGTGTGTCCGGTGTATGTAGTGTAGTCTGCTTGCTAGTGCTGCTAAGGGGGGTCACGGCAAAGGGGCCCAATAGGGCCACGGGTACCCGTGGTTTTAAAATCACACGGGACCCGTGGGACTTGCGTAATCTTTCACTTTCGGCACCATTAATCGCCAACACGACGCGTAAAATCGCAGCAATAACGCTCTTTAACCATGGAGAAGTAGGTAACGTACATGTCACCCGAGCGCCGCACTTTTCTTAACCTCTCTTATAAAAATCGCGATAAAAACACCACAACCCATTTAATCAATTAAAATTACTCACTATACTCTTCCCCAGATGTCTCAATCACTACTTTACAAGTCCTTGCGGCTCGTCGGATACTTAGATTTGGGTTATTTTGAACGGTCTGAAGGGCCTTAAGGGTTCCAGCTTCAATAGTAGTAGCTGACATCTTAGGTTGTTGAGAATCAATTGATCAAATGAAAATTTAGGTGTAGGAGGGAAAAGTGCGGCGCTCAGGTGACATGTACGTTAACGCAATAATGGAACAAGCCTGGATTGAAGTCGTAGCTTTGCTCACTGACGATTATCTCCCACCTGCAAGTGAATATGAGTTTCGAGAGTCACTTTTGCATTATCGCCAACTCGCAATAGAATCTATTGCTATTTAATAATAAAGCTGTTTTTGCAACTTAGATGTCTAATTGATCACAGTATTGTGATGTGTGAGCTGTGCCGAAATTGAAAGATTACGCAAGTCCCACGGGTACCCGTGGCCCTATTGGGCCCCCCGCGGCAAAATCTTGCTTATATAAGCTAAAAAAAGGGTTTAGTAAGCAGAAAAGGGAGTCAGAGTACCAAATGGGGGGGTTTATGTACCTCGTGCCGTAAGCAAAAAAAGGTTTAGTAAGCAAAAAAGGGAGTCGGAGTACCAAATGGGGGGGTTTATGTACCTCGCGCCGAATCTCCATAAGCGCTTAATAATTACATTGATGCATAACTAGGGTATGTCTTTAGGGTTTTAGTCAGTCAGCAACCGAACCGGGAATAACCAGTGCCTGTGAAGAGGACTTTCAAAGAAAAAAGAGGGTGGGCAAGGGGAGCGGAACTAGGAAAAGCGCGAGAGGCCGGGACAAGAGCCCAGCAATGGCTGTCTCGTGACGTTAATGCTGGCGCCATATTCAGCAACGCAAGCCGATGAAGCCGACGGAAGACGATAGAACCGGGCAGTTGCCGTTCCAGACGACGAGGACTCGAGAAACGCCCGTGGATAACTTTGCTTTGTCCCTTTCTCTTCTTCCGTCTCTTTTCTTCCTTTTTAAATACTGAGTTATTTTTTTCATTTTTTTGTCTTTTGGCGGGTTATATGATGTTCATGTTTATCTTTGGCTACTGTGCAGCTAATTAGTATCGTCATTTCTTCAGTGCTCTTGGGTCCTGACACTGCCGCCAATACAAGCGTTACTTCTTTTTTTTTTTTCTATTAGTATCTTATTCCTCACCATTCAAGTATCTTTAGGGCTTGATACAGCCATGGGCACAGCGACCACACCTCCAGCTGCGCTGGAGAAGCTCTTTGAAACATCTCATGATGCCAACCCAAACGATGTTATAGGCAAGACCAAACCCGAGGATAACAACATGAGCTCGGTATTGGACCATCAGCCCTTAGATGAGGACACACACTCGGCCACGGATTCGAAGACATTGCAGCAAGAAAGGTCTGGTGATTCTTCCGGTGATGTCGAGGCCGGCTGTGCGCAGTACGACCCGGCCTTTACTGTCGGGTGGGACGGAGGCGATTCGGACCCGGAAAACCCACGAAGCCTGCCGGTGTTGCGCAAGTGGGCGATTGTGTTGATCACCAGCGCTGGCAGTTTCTGCGTGTAAGTTGGAAGAACCAGCGAAGGAAAGGCATATCCACTAACCGGGCTACCTAGCACGGCAACCTCATCCATCTACACAAGCACTAACCAGCAGATAATGAGAGAGTTTAATATCTCGCGTGAAATTGCCGTACTCGGGTTATCTCTGTTTGTGCTCGGCCTCAGCTTCGGGCCAATGCTGCTCAGTCCAATGTCCGAGTTTTACGGACGGCGGCCGATATACATCAGCTCGTGGTTCATGTTCACGGTGTGGTTAATTCCCTCGGCTGTTGCCCACAACATCCAGACCATGCTAGTTGCGCGTTTCCTCGATGGCTTTTCGGGAAGTGCGTTTCTGGCTGTGACAGGTGGCACGGTCGGCGATTTATTCGATAAGGAGGAGCTGCAGGTACCCATGCTGATCTATTCAATGGCACCGTTTGTCGGGCCGTCTGTTGGACCGTTGATTGGCGGCTTTATCAACTACAATACCAACTGGCGCTGGACATATTACGTGCTGTTGATGTGGGCCGGTGTGCTCCTGATACTCCTCGCACTATTTGTGCCAGAAACATATCGTATGTAAATCGCTGAATGGGGGAGTTGGGGGTTGGAAACCTAGACCAGACCTTACTAATTAACGTGGCCTTCTCATAGACCCAGTGCTTCTACGCCGCAAAGCTGCTCGTATACGGAAGCTTACTGGTGACCCGCGTTGGCTTGCCAGTACTGAAAGGCAGGAAAAGTCGCTTTCAAAGACGCTGCTCACCTCTCTCTACCGGCCCTTCCAGCTCCTGGTACTCGAGCCCATGCTGCTAAATCTCTGCATTTATTCGGCCTTGCTGCTTGGCATTCTGTACCTTTTCTTTGGTGCCTTTCCGCAAGTCTTCACGGCCACACACGGCTTTAATCTCTGGCAGAATGGGTTGCCATTCCTGGGTATTCTCGGAGGCATGGCACTGGCCGGCGCGCTGGATCCGGTGTGGAAACGCATACGGGAGCGGCTAGTAGCACAGGCAGAACGTGATACTGGCATTCCAGGCCGCAGCGAGCCCGAATTCCGTCTGCCCTCGCTGGTGCTAGGGGCGGTCATGGTCCCGGTCGGGCTGTTCTGGTTCGCGTGGACATCGTATTCAAGTGTGCACTGGATCGTGCCCATTATCGGTACGGCGTTTTTCGGTGGAGGGTGAGTGTTTTCAATCAGTGAACAGCCTGTAATTTCACCAGGCAGCTCCACCCGTGTAGGGCGTTCTTCTTTTATACGGGTTTCGGACTTTACGCTTGTTTCCCCCCGGAACTCCCCCCTAGCATGTCCGACCACTCATATGCAAATGCTGACCTGGCCTCTTCCCAATAGAATGCTGCTAGCCTTTACAGGCATTTTCACGTTTCTGGTATGTCGGAATAAAGCAGACAAAAAGACTACCAAACAAACAAAAGCATACTAACTCACGCTGTCTCAGGTCGACGCCTACCCACTATATGCCGCCAGTGCCCTCGCAGCAAATTCCTTTGTGCGATGCAGCGTTGCGGGTACGTACTTTCACCTAGCTGATCCGACCCTCAAAGACACATGCTGTGCTTGTTGTTACTGCTACTAACAAAATGTGTCCTTGTCTTGCTCCAGCTGCCTTTCCGCTCTTTGGTCACCAGATGTTTGATACACTGGGCTTTCAGTGGGCCGGCTCACTCCTTGGATTTCTAGCTGTAGCCATGATGCCCTTCCCCTATATATTCTTCAAGTACGGCAAACGAATCCGTGGCAAGAGCCGATTTGCAACTGGTGGATGAGGAAAAGGAGAAAGAAAAGAACCAGCGGTTTGCGTCTTCCTCAAATCCTCTGCCGAGCCGGACTCGGGAACCGAACATTGAATCGGAGCAAAAGGAGAACAAAGCTTTCTCCCCTTTATGTACAATACATTCTGTGAGATGTATGTTTTGTATTCCTTTATTTCTTGAGCTTGCAGCTCGCTTATGCACATGCCCTAAGAATGACTCTCTTTGTAGTTAACAATTGCCAATAGGCTGGGAGAAGCCTGCAAAGCTTGCAGTAGGGCTATGCTTAATAGAAGTCCCTGTATATTAGTGTTGAGCATTACTTAACGAAACGCTCTGCCAGTCTTCCCAAGTCTTCTATGTTTTTTTATTTCCTTTTTTTGGTTACGTGCCATCATTCCTCAGCTCAATGACGCATACTGCTTCCAAAAGCCCAAGTTGTTAGTCATCACTTGTTGTTGTTGTTAGTTAATATAGCCGGCCTGGTCCTTGGCAGGCTCGGATGATGCAATACGGCAAGCACGGTGGCAAGGCAAGTGGTACTTGTTGTGTGACGCCCATAAAGGTAGTTGCGTGAATTTATATTAGGGTTGATCAAAACAGGGTTATTTAATAAGATTTTTGCAGGCAAAATGATAGAGCGATTATGCGGAACGTCAATTCGGGGGTATTTCTAAAAGAAATTTGCTGCAAGTCTGCTTTGATTGCTTGCTTGTCATGTCCCTGATTGTTATTGCTTATTACGATTGTTACTATGCTTGCCCCCCGCCTCTAAGGTTATGACAGCTTTACTCACTACCCCAACTGCATGAAAATCAAGGCAATGGTAGCATGGTTTTAGTGGTTTGGGATTTTGCAGCTTTTCCATCGGCCCGGGAAAGGGTTGGTTTGTGGTTCGTGGTCATCCCATGGATGGGATAATAGAGGAATTAGTTCTTGAGGGGGAAGTTGTACAGAGTACCTGTGTCTTATGCAGCTGGATCAGCTAGTTAGCATGTACCTAGTACCTGTATCCCCGCTTTTCTGATGCTTTTTTGGTAGTTTGATTTTGTGTAGGAAAAACTTGCGCTTTGCTTCTCCAACAAAGCTACTGTAAAAAAGTAAAACTGGATATTTCTAAACAAATGTCTTCAAAGATCCACTCCGCGCACACTTCTAAACTTTCAAAAAAAAAATATCGGTAGATTAGGAAACTGGAGAAAGAACAATAGAGCGTCCTTTTTTTATTATAACACAGGGAACCTGTTATTGGCTACTTGACCGCCATTGGCTTTGTTCTTTCGTTGGAGTTTCTTGGAAATTTATGCCGCCTGGAGTGACAGGCGTGGAGGGAAAGAAGCACAAGACGAGTCTTATATGGTCGACTTGTGGAGAAACAGGAAGCTACGAGCTGGGATCGCCGAGTCCCGTGCATGCCTACCCTTACCGGCCTCTTTTACATGAAAGCGACTTTGAGAATTATCCCAGGTTTACATCGAGGTATTGATTCTTCTCTGTTGCTGTTATTTGGCAAGGGCTCCTATTTGGCTCAGGAAGTCTTCTCTCAGGATCATATCGGTTATTTTTGACAAGTTGATGTGCCTTTAGTGTGTGTATGTATGTGCGCGTGCCTTCCTTCTTTTTTGGCTATAAGCGCTAAGCCAGGGAAAGAGGGAAAAAAAAAGAGCCACTCTCCACTTCTTGTAACCTCCGCCAAGGGCTTGGTGTTATGTTGTGTTGTGTTTTGTTGTGTGCTGGCTGTGTGTGCTGTGTGCTGTGCCCTATATACTTTTGCTCTGTCTCTCTTGTACCTGATCATCCCGATGTCATTCAATTCCAGATGGCTGTTTTGCCTTGCCTCCTACAGTCTTTGTTGTCTTTGATCTCCGCCCTCGTGACCATGTATCTAATTTTTTGTAGCAAGTCCCAAAAACGTGAAAAAAAAAAGAGTACCAGCCAACTGCCTTCCCTCCTTCCTTCCTTCCTCGGCCATCTTATTTTTTTTGCCCTGCTTCTTTCCCTTTCCAATCCAGCTTTGAGCACATGCTGCACACGTTGCCTTCCTTCCCTGAGAACAGCTTCCCTCAGTGAAAAAAAAGGAAATAACCCCCCCCCCCCAAATGAGTGAAACAAAGTAACTGCCCTTACCACGATGTACTCGGTAGTAGTTTTTATTTGACAATTTTTCCCTTTGCTTTTTTTTTTTTCCATTTTCCTCCTTTGGCCTCAGAAGCGCATCACGGCCTCGTTTTCCTCTTTGTGAGCTTGATTTATTTTTATTATTTTTATTCAGAGACTATCTTCTCTATAACTTTGCTCCCACATATTTATTTATATTTTCATTTTTTGGACGCCCCCGGAAGTACAACTTTCTCTCTCCGCTGAACCTCCTTTGTCACCAAAGAACAGTCCAATCACCAACCACATCGAGGCTCTTATATCTCCAGATTTTCTTTCGATGCGTTCCGAAGAACAAGGACAGGCGAAGATTCTGTCCATCAGCGCGAAAGACAAACCCCAGAAAAGATCGACGAGTAGCGCCGAGCCCTCCGACCAAACCGGCTTTCCGTCTGGTCGTTTTAGCAGCAGCCTTGCCACCGATCTCGACCAATTGCTGTGTGGGAGTGCGGAAAAGTTTGAAAAGGACGCTGCCTCTCAATAAAGAAGTCGAGTCCCTCTCGCCCTAAGATCGACCCTTAACCTCACTGGATCACACAGTGTCCTGCTTCTCCTACACATACACGGCCCAGAGCCTTTTCCGTTTTAGCTCCGCTGCCTTCTCTGCCACATAACCACTGGCCTCCTCTAGATCTTTTTTTCCCCGTCTGTCTTGCTTCTTGCCACACAGACTTTCTTCAGAGTTAAACTCGCTAGCTGCTCCCTCCATCTTACTTGCCATGTCCTCCGACCACCAGGCTGGCACTGAGCAGCACTCTGATACCCCACTAAAGACCGATACTGAGAATCGCATGAGCGCCAATAGACAGCGTCTGCTTCAGCCTGCCACTGCCGTGCCTGCCTTTGCATCGGCCGTGCCACTACCCGCCAGTAGTACCCCCGTTCCTATCAAACCCCTGCCCGTCAATAACAAGTCTGCCACGATGGCTAGCTCGATCAAAACATCTTCCATGGTTGGGACTACTGGAGCCCCAGAAGAAAAGAAAAAGTACGATCCCAAAGACCCGCTGCGTCCGCGCCGCAAAAAGGCGCGGCGCGCCTGCTTTGCTTGCCAGCGAGCCCATCTGACCTGTGGTAAGTTGACTATGCTTGTTACTAACCCTAGTAACAACCCTAACCAAACACTGGTGCAAGACCCCCCCACGATGTGTTGCTCTGTTCTATGTGCCAGTGCTCTAACAACACCCAGGTGATGAGAGACCCTGCCAACGTTGCATTAAGCGTGGTCTTGGTGATGCCTGTCAGGACGGAGTGCGTAAAAAGGCCAAGTATCTTCACGATGCACCACCCGAGTCTCTTCGGCCCGTTCTTGGTCCGAATTACACGGCGGCGGCCCCTACGACTACAACCCCTGCAGCAACCGGAGCTCCTGCTCGCCAGACAAGCAATGGATCGGGGATCGTGGCAACGCTGGCCAACACATCGCCTATTTCTAGCGCAGACCTGTTTGCACCGTCAACTACATCCAGCTTTCCTGTGTATTCAGCCGGCTCGCAAACTCCGATTGCGAACCTGCCGGATAGCTTACACGAATTCAACTCTCGCACATCCCCTGTATCGCCAACCTACCACGATCCGGCAGTCAGTAGTGCGGCGCGCAATAACAGCATAGCCGGGCTGAACGGCCTGGCTGATTCTAACGGTACTGAAGCCCTCAACTTTAATGCGCTCTTTGACCCGAGCAACCCCGCATTCTATAGCTTCGAGATAGATAACCTTGACCGTCTTGACTTTGGTAGCCAGTACCCAGCATTAGAGTTCAGCATGCTAGGTCATATGAGCAAGTCTGCCCAGGACGGCAATGAGCAACAGCAGTCAGCTGCCGGTGGCCTGCCCGGGCCTACAGCCACTAGTAGTGCTAGACTGCCGTATAATCCATTCGACAACGTTAATGCACAATTCCCTGTGTTCGAAAACCCCATGCTGGACTTCCAAGCTTTTGATCCGAGCACGGAGGAACTCATTCACGGGAACCTGCAACACGGGCTACCACATGCATATGCTATTAGTGCCGGGTCAAATAGTCTTGCAAGCCCTAGTACAGAAAATACGGCCAGTCCACAGAACGCCGCACTAGGTGGATTCGATGGTTCGCCCACTACTACGCCTGGCCCCAGCTCCGGGTATCAGCCTTCAGCTTTGGCAGCAGCTGTAACACCGGCACAGATCACCCTCAATGGAACAGCGGCTCTGCCTCGACAGAAACCCAAGCTACTCAAGACCACGCAGCTACTAGGCAAGCGACGACGCAATCCGTCGACCATCTACGAGTCGGTCAAAGAGCCGTACCCGTACATCAACGGCTTCCATCGACTCATTCTATTTTTGCGAAGACGGTTTCCAGCCGACAAGACGCTCAAAATCGCCAAGTCTTTATCTAGTATCCGACCATCGTTTATGTCTTGCACAAAATCACTGAACCGCGAGGATCTTGTATTTATGGAAAAATGTCTGCAACGCACGCTCTTCGAGTACGAGGACTTTATGCAGCATACATCAGCACCGACTATTGTGTGCCGCCGTACAGGCGAGGTGGCCGCTGTCAACAAAGAATTTACAGCCTTGACAGGCTGGACTAAAGATGTATTGTTGGGCAAAGCCCTCAATCAGAACGTCAACACGGGCATTGCTAATCGCTCCGCTAGCACTACACCTGTGCAGCACAGCGTGTTGCCTGATGGCAAGCCACAGCCCGTGTTTATCCCTGAGCTGCTTGACGATGAGAGCGTCGTGCAGTTTTACGAAGATTACGCCCATCTGGCGTTTGGTGATAGTCGAGGCCATGTCAATCGCACATGTCGTTTACTTAAGTACCGTAAAGCTGAGGATACCGCACTGGCTCAGTCGGGTACAGCCCCTGCTGCTCCCACATCCACTACTGCTGCTACTACTGCTACTACTACAGGCACTGCTCCAAATTCAGCACGCAGTTTATTGAGCAACCGTGTTATCAAGATTGACAGTGAGCATGGCATTTCCAAAATCGAAAAGGATGGCAAGGTTGATTGCACATATTGCTGGATGATCAAACGTGACATGTTTGATATTCCAATGTTGATTGTCATTAATGTAAGTGCTGTCTTAAGATTTGCATTTGGGACTGGGTTTGTTTGTACTAACCAACTTTGTTATCACAGTTCCTTCCATGTTACCATCGAAACCAGCAGCCACTACCGGTGTAAACACCGGAATCTCTAGTGTCATTATCTCCTACTTGCTACCTGTTATCGCCTATCTCCTATATCCTACCCAATCTTTCCTCCCACCCCCCTGGCGTCTCTCTTCTGTTTTATATACCACGGACCCACGTCACAACAGCATTGTCTGCCTGTCTAGTCTGACTTTTTTTTTTTTTCTTTCTTTTGCATGCTTTGGTTTTGCTGTTATTAGTCGTTTGCCGTATGGATAGACAAAGGATCTTCTGTATTAATGTCACAGGCTGTGATCTTCTTGTCTCATTATTGCCTTCGAGTTCTCACGTGTGTATCGTATCCCCTATCTACTCCACCTTTGTCTCAGGCTTTGCCTCTGGCACCGGCCCAGTCAGCCACTCTACATTCAAGATGCCCTCAACGCTCTCCTCCCCAGCCGCAGTGACCACAGCGTCCTTAGCTGGGGCCCAGGCCTTTCTACGTAGGCTATTCTTTGCTACAACACAGTCATAGTTGATGTCTTCGATCAGCGCCTCTAACGTAGTGTAGTCCAGCTCGGGACGGATAAAACCGAGGAGCAGCAAACGCATGTGGGCGCCGTAAAAGTCGGCTGCAAATTTGTGCATGATGTGCACTTCAGCGCTGCGCACCGTGTTCTTGTAAAATGGGTTGTACCCGATCGACATAACCATGGGAAAGACCAGTGGCGTGTCGGCTGGGCTGCCGGCCGGGCGGTCTGGATGTGTGTCTGGCAGCAACAACGATGCCCAGCCGAAGTAGACACCAGAGGTTTTATCCTCAATCCATGAAGTGACCGAAGAGTCAACGGGGAGATTAGCCGTCGGGATGCCGAGCTAAGGGGAGAGGAATTCTGTTAGCCGGTATGACATAGGGTTACGCTAGGGTCCTGTATGTTTGTGCGACTAGTTGTTGTTACACAGGAGAGGGGCTTCTAAACAACAGCTTATCACAGCCTATAGGCTTTTTGTGTAGGCAGTTTAGCCCAACAAAGGACTCACCTCCTTGGAGCCACGACCGAAGCCAGAGATAACCTTGCCCTCCATCTTGAGCGGGTAAGGTGGCTCAGGGCCCTGATCAGAGCCAACAATACTAGGGCGAGTTGAGGGAGACATTGAAAGACAAGTAAAAAGAAACGAGGATAGACGAGTAATCAGCGTAGAGGGATAGATCAAAAAAGGAATAGTAGTAAAAAAAATGACAAAGAAAGAAAGAGTTCAAAGGGGGAAAAAAAAGGCAAAGAATAACCTTTAAAAAGAACAGACTGGCTAAGAAGATGGGGGGCTTTTGGGCATCTGTCTACATGCATTCATTGGAAGAAAGTACGACACTGTTGCCGCCCAGCCCAGGCAAACCAAAAAAGCTGAGAGCCCCGTTTCTGCTGCCAGAAAATGCGCTAATTAGTCAGCAATAAAGACGCTGTCTACGATGAGTAAAAAGATGGTGTTCTCACCAACCGAAATCGAATCGGTGACCTTTCGATGGCAATTCTTTACAAGTTACAGTCGAACGTGATAACCAGCTACACCATGGTGAGTTGCGACAGTGGTTAACCACTGCACATGGCTTGACGGAGGCGGTCCGCGCTAAAACGGTTTAAGAGGGAGGGGCCCGGGAATGGCCACCCCTATCAAACTCTCCCTCTTACAACCCTCGGGGGGGTACCTTTGAGGTCTGGCGCCTCCCCTTCTTCCGGGCTGCTAGAGGACGACGCCTATGACACTGATAAGCGTCTTTCATTCTTTTCTTTTTCTTTGACTCTGTCATGGATTCTGACAATGAGCTGTGGAGCCTTGAGGCCGCTCTTGCCCAACTTTGAGGAACAATCTCGTCGTCGACTCGCCCCCTTTTTCACGACAACTTTCGCGATCGCCAACTCCTCATCGCCACAACACCACTCCAACTCAAGGAGTTCACCTTCACGCTCAGGACTGAGTATTTGAGAGTTCACACAGTCCACTCCTTTTTCTTATGTTTTGTTTTTTCTCGCGCTCCTCTGTCCTCGGACAGACTGGTGACTGTGGCAGGTCACTAGAAAGGGGGCTGCCTTAGGTCACATCCACACCGCATGAGGCAGCGGCCACCAGGGCGGTGGAAGGATAGACCATGAGCCCTCGGATGCTCACACAGTATGGTTGACTTTCCCGTCGCTTGACGGGATTCCCAGACTGCACTGGAATCTGTTGTCTTGTCGCCATGATTTTCATGGTTTCAGGACACATAGCAGATTTTTCAGAGGATCGAATGTTTGTGGGGAAGTTGGGAGTCGATTCCACTTCTGGGTTTAGGGTTTGTCTGGGGTTTTTGCCGGTGGGGAAAGGGGGATGTGGAAAATGGGAAGACCAAAGGTGTTGCAGCAGCCACGCATAAAAGGACAAAACCACTGTACTCCGCCGGGGCCTACCCCCCGTGCCGACAGCCGGGGGCCTTTTAGACTAGTTTTTACACGGGGCCTCCACCAACCAAAAATATCAGGTAACCAATCCTGGAACCCGACAGGTACGCCCTCGGGCCGCGCTATACAGAGACCCTCCTGGCTATATTGCTGGACCCTAAAAAGTCATAGGAGAAGGTTGAAGTTTATGCGTTCCTGTCACTGCGGACCGCCCGGGAGGTGCTCCCGGCCGGAAGGCCGTCGTATTACGGTGAAATAGCTGTAGGTAGACGTTAAATAGTACAATCAACAATCAATCGGCCACCCCTATCCCAGGAAGAGGTCAAGGCGTCCATATGGAGGCCAACGAACACCGCCCCTGGGGCAGACGGTATCTCCAACGAGGTTTGGAAGAGGGCCTGGAAGCCACTCGGTAAAGTTATAACGGGATTATACAACCAGTGCCTAGAAACAGGACACCACCCAGCCTCCTTTAAGAAAGCCAACCTCGTGGTGATCCCAAAGCCAGGTCGCCCAAGACTGGCACCACGCTCGTACCGCCTAATCTCGCTCCTCCCCACGCTGGGGAAGGGCCTGGAAAGATCAATAGCGAGAAGGCTCGCAGAGGAAGCGATTGATAGGGAAATCATCCCTAGAAATTACATCTGTGCGGTGCCGAAAAGGGCGGTAACGGACCTGCTTATTGACCTCCGAGGGAAGATAGAGGAAGCCCAGGAATGGAAGAAGGTAACCTCAATCTTCACGTTCGACATCAAAGGAGCCTTTGACGCGGTAGACCCGGAGAGAATGGAACGCAGGATGGTGGAGTGCCTTTGGCCCACAAAAGTGTGCAGATGGGTCAGAAGCTTCATGGAGGGAAGAGAGGCGAGCATCCACGCCGAAGAAACAACTACAACCCTCGTGGGAGGCTCTCTCCCGCAGGGCTCGCCAATCTCCCCAGTGCTATATATGCTCTTCATGGCACCGCTCTACAAACACATCCCCCCGCTACTGGGATATGCAGACGACGGGGCCTTAGTGGTCAGTGGGCGAGACTTCGCAGAAAATAGCAGCTCAATCGAAGTCATCATGAAGGAAGTGGTAGAGTGGACCACGCTCAACGGTCTAGAAATAGACCAGGGAAAGTCAACGCTACTACACATCAAGGGCAGAAGGAGGATTGCAGGAAGCCCATCCGTGACCGTGGAAGGCCTAGGCACGTACAAACCGACCCCGGCAAAAGAATCAATGAGATGGCTTGGACTGCACCTGGACTCGAGTCTTCTGTTCAACAAGCACATCGCACAGGTCATTGCGAGTGTCAACCGGTTGGCAAATGGCTTGAGGTATCTAGCCGGCTGCTACAAAGGAGCAGACACAAAGAGCATGCTCACAGCGGTACGGGCCTGCGCCGTGAGCAAAGCGCTCTTTGCAGCGAGCGCCTGGTCTGGGCTAGAGACAACAAAAGAGGCAGCAGAGAAGCTGAACATCTCGCTGAGGAAGTGCCTCCGAGCAGCTCTCCCCATGTACCGTACGACACCAAGGGAATGCTTACACCATGCCGCAGGCATTCCTCCTTTCGAAATCCTCCTGGAGGATGAAAAGAGGAGGGAAGCCATACGGTGGCACACACTAGATGATAGGCACATTCTGAGAGGGCCAAATTTCAACCCAGTGGTGGCGAGGCTACGCAAACTCCTCCCAGCGCAAATGGAGAAACACACTAGGTTGAGGCCGCTCTTGGAAGGACCGGACATGGCGCCCCGAACGTGGCTCAGCAAAGAGGAGGAAGCGAAGCGACACCAGGCAGAGGTAGAGAATATCCTACCAGGAACGCTCGTCGCGTACTCCGACGGATCGAAAGATGCAAGTGGCAACGCGGGCGCAGGATGGGCTATCATCGAAGACGGAGCTACCCAAGAAGCAAACCACATAGCTCTAGGAAAGTGGATGGAGGTGGCAGATGCGGAGGCAGTTGGCGCTCTCGAGGCAACTAAGCGAGCAACAGCTCGCGAAGGAGCTGGAGAAATCTGGCTGTGTCTAGACAACAGAGGAGTTGTGGACCGACTCCGAAATGCAGCCACCAAAAACAGCACATCACAGGAAGCGGTAGACGAAACCAGACGAATCCTAAAAGCCTGGGCAGACAAGACACCCGGAAGGCTCGCCCGAGTGCTATGGGTCCCAGGACACATGGGCATCAAAGGCAATGAGCTAGCCGATACCCAGGCCAAGTTAGGAAGCCAGGGACTGGTAACGGAACACCGCTTCAGCCTTGCAGGAGCACGGAGATGGAGAAGAGACCAGCTACGTCTCGACTACGAAGGGTGGTGGAAAGAACAAAAAGGATACCGTCCGCTTGGAACCGGCGTCTCCACTGAACCCCCCTTCCGCAACTCCCGCTACAAAGGGCTGACTAGAATAGAGCTGGGCCACATCCTCGCGGCTAGAACTGGCGATGGAGACTTCGACAGATACCACGAGCGATGGGGACACAACTGCCCACTTGGATGCAGAGCCTGCAACCAAGCCAAGGAACGAGGACACTGGTGGACCTGCAAGGCACTACCCAGACCATGGAGCCAAAGGTTCGCGGACAAGCTCCTTAAAAACACGAAAGCGACAAGTTATGTCGCCAACGTGCTTCGCCGCAACCTAATGCTCCTTAAAGAGAAACAACAACCCGAGCCCGAGCTGAGCTGTCTGGACACCACAGAGGCAGCCCCCCCTCAAGAAACGCGTAGAGGCAGGTCACTGCCACCGCAGACGACAGGGGAGCGACCACAACCAGGGCAGCCTAGGATGACACAACCAACTCCACGACAGCAAGGGCAACAACGAAGAAGGGGACGAGGAGGGCGAAGTTGAGGGAGAATGGAAGGGGAAGAGAGAAGAGATAGGAGGAGGAAACGTTTGCAGGACAGGAAGGAGATGTCGAGGAGGGCTCCGTGAGAAGGTGTGGAGGGAGCTCTGCTACCAACCACCAGCAGAACGGGAAAAATATTAAAAATGATGCGGCAGCAGCCATGCATACGGAAGGACAAAACCGCTGTACTCTGCCGGGGCCTACCCCCCGTGCCGATAGCCGGCGGCCTTTTAGACTAGATTACACGCGGTCGTCGCAGACCAAAAATACCTGGAACCCCGCAGGCACGCCCTAGGGCAATGCTGGACAGAGAGCCATCCTGGCCCAAGCGCCGGACCCTAAAAAGTCATAGGAGGCGCCCGAAATCCAAGCAAACCTGCAATTGCTGACCGCCCAGGAGGAGTCACGGGAAGCTGACATCAGCCAACGGCTCCTGTCCGGAATATGCCGTCGTATTACCGCGAAATAATTGGTAGGTAGACGTAAAATAATACAATACAATACAATACAATAGGTTTAAGAGGGACCGGAAACTGCCCTTCGGGAAGAGGAGGGTTGTAGGAAACCCAGCCGTGGTGCAGTAGGAAAGTGGATGGAAGTGGCAGACGCAGAGGCAGTTGGCACCCTCGAGGTAACTAAGCAAGCGACAGCCCGCGAAGGAGCCGGACGTCTCGACTATGAGGGATGGTGGAAAGATCGAAAAGGATACCGTCTACTCCCATCAAACCCCATTTCTGGGTCTCCCGATACAAGGACCTCGCCGGGACGGAGCTAGGCCACATCCTCGCTGCTAGAATTGGCGATGGAGGCTTTGAAAAACACCACAAGCGATGGGGACATAACTGCCCACTTGGATGCAAAGCATGCAACCAACCAAAGGAACGAGGCCATTGGCGGACATGCAAGACATTACTAAGACCGTGGAGCCAAAGGTTTGCGGACAATCCGAGCAAAGTCTGGCAGAAAGCCCCATAGCCACAAAGCCAGACCCTCAAAATACATAGATATTTGAAGTTGATGCTAACCTGCAACAGCTCACTGCCTAATAGTGATGTCCGGAAGATGACGTCATCCAGCTCGCTGCAGTCTAGACAATGGCTTCATGCTGCTGTGGAAAACTAGGAGGTAGACGTTAAATAAAACAAAAAAGCAAGACTCACTCAGGGGCTGGCATAGTTTAATCTTGGTGGTTCGCATAAACATTAAATATATTCAAGTTCAAATTCAAAAGGGAGACCGGGAGAAGCTGAGCTGAAGGTGGCAATAGGGGTATAGAAAAGGGAAATGAAAAGATGGCATAGGTATGGAAGACCAGACTAGGTCCAAGCTCATACAACAGAAAAGCATGTGCTATAGACATAGAGGCTGATAGACACAGAAAGCGCTTACTCCTTCCATTCTGTCCGGCCCAAGCGCACGATGTCCGCGGGTTCCAAGATCCACGGATTTGCCGGTGCTTTACCCTCAGCGGCCTGCTTAGCCGCCGCAACAGCCGCACGGCCAATGACATCTGAGTCTTGGCCAATTGAATCTGCAACGCCTTGGCTCAAGGATCCCAAGCCCTTGACGATAGCAGTGAACACGCCCTGGCCAGTATGCGGCTGTTCGCGAGTGCCCATTATAAGACCAGGGCGGACAATCACTGCGCTTTCAAAGCCTAGCCCCATAATGCAGTCCTCAACTCCAATTTTCATCTTGGCATAGGGAAAAGAGCGGGCAACTAGAGAGCGCGAGCTGGCACTACTGATGAAAACATAATTCTTGACGCCAGCAGCCTTGGCCGCTTTAGCCAGCTCAATGTTTAGATCGTGATCGATCTTCCACTGATTGGCGATGCCACCAGCCTGGGCGCGCGTGGTGCCTAGACCCGAAATAACAGTGATTGGCGTCGGGGACAAAGCTTTCAGAGCGTCAGCCCATTTAGCCGTGTCAGAGTTGACTACAGGAGTGAGTTTAGGTGAGGTTTGTTTCGGGACGCGTCGGCCAATAGTTTGAAGAGCAGGGAAGGCGTCGGAGGCAATAAGAGCTTTGAGGGCTTCGTTTCCGACAAGGCCGGTGCTACCAATAATGAGAGTGGCAGCCATTGTAGTTGTAGTGGTTGTAGTTGTGAGTGAAAGATCGAGTTATCGAGTAAGGGTAAGGGGTGTGTTGCTGGCAGTTATTTCGATGGTTAGTGCCAATAGTACAACGTGCAAAGCTGGAGGTGTATTAAAAGCCTGTTAGCACGGAACGGGGAGGAGGCCAAATCAGGCTCGCCGATCCAATGTATTAGTAACCACAAGCCAAAGAAGCTTGAAGGAAGCTTCAAGCTCCAATCATGTGAGATAAGATAAGATAAGATAAGATAAGATAAGATAACCACCCAGTAGTGGGGCTCTAAGAAGAGGCAGCTTCGAGCTTGCGCAACCAGAGGGCGTGGGCTTGGTTGGAAGTCTTGGGACTAAGCCGAACACAAACTGAGAAGCAACAACGATACATAGTGAAAAGTAAAACAATCTGCCAACGAGTTTCTTTGCCTTGCCCAAAATGTCTTCCCAATACGAGAGTACGTTGTCTCCCTCTCCTCCCTCTTCCACACTAATACCGACTATGTGTACTAACTAGCCCCTCCCCTTCCTTGCAGTTGAGCACAGTATTAAGCCGCAAGCAAAGCCACGGGGCCGCCGGCCTGATATGTCCAGCTTTGATGCACTACTCGACCAGGTCTCAACGTCCGGGGCGCGCACCTCGGCAAGTGCGATATTCAGCGCCCAAGAACATCACAACCCGCACGCGACACCGACACCCGTAGACATGGCGGCCCTTTACCGACTTGTACAAGACCAAATGGCTTCGCTAGCTAGCACGGCACCGTCTACCGAAAACCGCACCCTTCTTGAGAGCCTAATGGCTGAGCTAGATGCATCGATTGCCGATCCTCCCACCGAGGTGTGTGGCTTAGGGCAGGACTTTTTGGATGGGCTGGAGCGCGTTGATCGCGGACGTGTGGGCGTCGAAGAGACGTGCCCGATTTGTGCCGAGAAACATCGAGACGATCCATACTGCTTAGTAGTCGAGTTGCCGTGCCATAAAAGTCATCGCTTTGACTTGGAGTGTGTGGCGCCGTGGATACAGAGTAAAGGCAGCTGCCCTCTGTGCCGAACAGACTTCACAAAGAAGAAGGAAGTGGTGAGGGTGGAGGACAGCGAGGAGGAGGATGATGACCCAGCTGGTATGTATGCGTAAGGGCGGGCAGGCAGGTGTGTATCTAGCTTAGCAGTCCATGCACCACCTTTTGAATAAATAGCACATTTTACAAGCGTTGTATTTTTTACAATAGCCTAAGAAATATTTAAGTCCAGGCACGAGGGCTGTCTACATTCTTCTAATATCTGATTCCAACTTTTTACTGGGCCTTGGCGCTAGCCTGCTTATGCTCCAGCTCCCGCTTTGCGTAGATACCTGCAGTGAAGGGGTTCTCAAAACGTAGCGCCACTAGGTACACCAGCAGCACCCAGCCCGTCAGGAACACGCCAGCTGGCTTGCCAAAAACCAAAGCCGTTCCCAGAAAGCTCATAGTCGAGCCATAGTACATGGGGGCATCGGTAACGTTGAAGGGGAATCCAGTGACCATGTGGTCCATCAGGATGCCAAAGTAATCGCCGAGGAAAGTACCAGTGATGCCCAGGGCCCACGTAGAGGTGACTACCAGCAGGTTGCCGGCAGCAATGAGGGCGTAGCCAGCCAAACAGACATTCGGAGTGGCAAGAAGCGGGTGGCTAGGCTGAGCATCGATGGCGGTCTTGTAGAGAGCGTCACGGACGATGCCAAGAGAGAAGATTGTGGCGGCCAGGAAGTAGCAGGCCGTTTGGGAGTTACCACCAAAGAGTCGGGTGAGAAACTTGGTGCGATATTCTAGGGGCGGAAGGGAGTTAGATACCAGAAGCTAGGTGCAAAAGAGCGTAAGAGAAATGGGAGTAAAGAGACCAACCTCTGCGAGCAACGATGCTAGAAGACTAAGAGTTAGCGGGTTTGCTGAGTTATATAGGGGATAGTGTACGTAGACTTACTTCCAGAAGAGCGGATTAAACATGATGGAGAACGCCGAAACTAATACAAGTCAGCCTAATACGAACAAAAGAGAGACAGGAAGATGAAGAGAATGCCGCCTACTGTACAGCGCGGGCTGGTCGAGATCGACCAGGTCAGAGAGCTGAAGCCGGAGAAGGTCTTCCATGGCGACTATTAGCTATGAAACTCGAAGAAGGGTAAGAGTAAGAGAAAAGAAGGCGAAATTCCGAATCACGCAAGTAGCAAGCTGAAAGAAAAGAAGGTCCCTTGTGCGTGCCTGTTTTCTAGTAGGTTAAGCCAGAGCTAGAAGAAAGAGAAAGGCAGTGTGAAGAAATGGAAGAAAAGAGGCAATTAATATTTAGATGGAAAAAAAAATGAACGAATTAATTGGCATTAATACCAGAATTAATTTTTCTTTTTTTCTTCTTCACATGTCAATTTCCTAGGAAGGCTGAGATTTTGTTGAGTTTTACATGCATTAAGCCACTGAGCTCTGTTGATCTTTACTACAGCTAGACAGCCTATACAACACTGTAGTTAATGTATTTCTCTTTCCATCTCTCTTTTTATAATGAATACTTGCCGTCCAACCCAGCTTACTGCTCGGCCATGGCTGAGTAAGCCACTTCGAGCTATAGCTATGAGCACCATCGTATAGAGCTTATTTTCAGCCTTGTCTCTTCTTCCTCTCTCATTCTCTAGCTATGCCAAGCTCTTGCTCCCTCATAAGGTTTGTTCTTTGTTTCATTCCCAACAAAAATAAAGGGCCAACCACCGCTCAGGAACGGGACTTTCAATATCTCGCATTGTGTCCCCTCATCCTTCGTTTTCTTGGGATCCACTATCACATGTCAAAAACACAGAAGATCAAGACAAGGTCAACGGAAGAACACCACAGCGCTCTCACCCCCCCCCCCCCCCGCTTCAGTTAAAAGAGCGGATCAAGTATTACTCCAGAGATAACTTGGATAAATACAACAAATGTATTCCAATAAATAAATAGAAGTATCCCAAGAAGCAATACGCAAAGATATACACGTACACCCAGACCCTCGACCTTACTCCGCCACCCACACAGCTGCCATGCCCATTCCTGTGCCAACGCACATCGACGTGACACCCACCCGCTTGTTTGTCCGCCGAAGTTCATAAAGCAGTGTCGATACCTGGCGCGCGCCCGTGCATCCCAATGGGTGGCCAATCGCAATCGCTCCGCCCTTGGGGTTAATCTTTTCCTCCGGAATGCCCAGCTGTTCCGCACACCACAGGCACTGCGAAGCAAAGGCCTCGTTGATCTCGTAGATATCCACGTCGTCAATACTAATGCCTGCAAGACCTAGTGCCTTGGGGATCGCCTTCCACGGGCCCTGGCCCATCAGCAGCGGCGCCACGCCAATGATACTGGCCGTCACGTACTTGCCGAGGATAGGCTGGCCTAGCTTCTCAGCTGTCGAGCGCTTCATGAGCATCACGGCCGCGGCGCCGTCCGTGAGCTGCGAAGCATTACCGGCATGAATCGTACCGTCTTTGCTGAACGACGCACGGATCTTGGCTAAGCTCTCGGGTGTCACACCTGGCCGAATACCGTCATCGCGGTCTGCCACAACTTCTTTTACAGAGTCGGTCTTGGGGTCTTCGAACTTGACCTTAAGCGGCGCAATTTCCTCCTTAAAGAGGCCTTTCTCCTGGGCTACCTGCGCTTTCTTGTATGATGCCGCGGCAAAGGCGTCCTGCTTGGCACGTGTAATACCCAGCTGTTGGGCCATGTCCTCAGACAACTTGCCCATAGGCACGCCGCAGTCAGATGCCTGCTTGTGATTCTTTATCAATTCGCTGAACTCAGTAACAGCGCCAGGACCGTATTGCGAACTCATGCTCTCGACACCAGCCCCAACTCCAATGTCAATGATGCCAGCCTTGATCTGATTGGCCACATCAATGCACGACTGCAGGCCCGATGAGCACTGGCGATTCGTCGTACGAACAGCCGTAGTGTCGGGGAAACCAGCTATAAGCGCCGCAGCACGCATTTCTGTCGCGCCACCACCAGGTGCTAGCACTGTGCCTACGCAGATATCTTCAACCAGGGCGGGGTTGATACCCGAACGCTTTATTAGCGCATCGAGCACACCAGCTACAAGATCAGCAGCGGCGGTATCCTTGAGGGCACCCTTACCAGCCTTAGTCAAGGCGGTACGGCAGGCGGCCGTGACAACGATCTGAGAAGAGGGTTAGAAAAAGCCGCGAGTATATGTGGGAATATGATGAGGGAAAGGCGTTCATACATCGTCGGGGTTCTTCTGCAGCAGTTTTTCGACTCCACCGGGTGTCGGCTTGCCAACAATCTGGCCAGAAATTTGTGTCAATCTTTCGACGGCTATTGCAAAACAACGGAAATGTTAGTGAGTGCATTTCAGGAAGAGAAATCAAGATTGAGGAGCGACACTAGCTGTTGGAAATAGCCAAGGGCCAGGCTTCTAGTTGTAGCCTGGCCTGTGTCCTGGGTTGAAGCCGCGAACGTACCGCCCATGATGACAAGATATGAGATATAAACCAGACAAGAGAATCAAGGAGGAAAGAATCGTTGGTGTAGCGAGGCAATGATACAATTCAAGCTTCACTCAAATCGTCTTTGTTCTTTACAATAACTCTCCTATTAGATGAATAAAAAGGATTAATTGAAAAGAAGAAGTGTGTCAATGGGAAGGAGGAGGAAAAAAAGTAGATATAATTATTCCAAGGGGAAAAAAAAAAAGAAGAGCAACTCCGCCTACTGATGAAAAGGGCAGCTTCGTTTCTTTAAAAGCCGGGTTTAAGAGAGTAGAATCAAGAACGCAGGTTGAAGGTTTAACTTTCAGTCCTATCTAGGAAGGAGCGCGTCAGCGTCTCCAAGTGCTATAACCACTACAACAGAGAGCTCAGTAGCAATCCTTACCGCATTGCCTCGGCTTTTATGTCTGGAGCTACCCCTTGTTTCCTTTCTAACCCTATGGACATGATGACAACCCTAGATGGTATTTCTACACCTCTCCAAAAAGAACTAGATTTCAAAGTCTAGAAAAGCGCTTTCACATGATAAATATCACGTGTTAGCCGAGCCGGCCAGAACGGAACTTGACTCAAATTAATCTCAAACTGGAGCTGGACTCGATATTAGACTCGGTGTTGATGATGGCTATCACATGCTAAAGCTCGCTATACTTGCGTTTACATTTATATTCATAATGCTATAGGTTGAGGTCCTATGACGTAGTACTATCGAATAGGACGACGTTGTCGAGTAGATTAATCATCACCACCCACGACTAACGTTCAACACGGGGTTTTCCCACCAAGGGCAATTCCCTTACTCCAAATGAGGGCCGGATTGTTCTCACAATGGATGCGATTCGAGCGCTCTGAGAGTCAAGTATCTGACGCACTCCTCTATTCTTTAGTATCTTACACTAACATCAAGAGTCATGCGTCCAAATCATAAAGGAGGAAATCGGAGTTGATACAAGCAGAGCCAGGCTAGTCTATAGCTGCAATTTGCCACAGGGCTAGCCATGCCCAGAGGCCAAAGAAATAGATAGCTCAAACGATCACGAATAGCTAGCTGATTCCAGGCGTTTTGGCGGAAATTTGGGGGTTACAAGTAACAAGCGTTGAAAAAAGGAAAAAGTTGTTCTGCCTCGTGATGGCGTTCGCTCTTCTCTTTCTTGAGCGGTTTAGCATTAACAGTGCTGATCCTAACTTCGAGTTTTCTTTGCACTTGGTGTGCTGATTAAGCTACCGTTACACTTGTTTGCACATGATTTTCACACATACACATTCAAGCCTCAAGAATAAAAAACATTAGTCGTACTACATCCTCCTTCCGCCTCTGTTTTACACCCTCTTAAAGAATACATATCTACAACTTCGTCTTCATCGTGTAACACTATAAAAACTTCAAAAAGAACATAGAAAAACTCTGCAGCCAACTACAAGTCCATCTATACAATCGCTGCTTCAGTCTTCTCAGTCTCCTCTCTATCTCCTGACTTCTCGTCTTCGGTTTCCTTCGCCTCGGCTTCAGGAGTAGCAGCCACGGGATTGGTCTCCTCGACAGCTTCTTTGACAGCTTCTTTGACAGCTTCTTTGACAGCTTCAACCTCGACTTCATCGCTCTTCTCTTCCTTTATCGCCTCGATACCTGCCAGCTCCGTCGCCACAGTCTGTGCCGCAATAGCCTCAACGTCAAGTGTCTTCTCGATATCGGTTGCTTTCTCAGCCTCAGAAGCCACCTTCTCTTTGGCCTCAATCGCACCCTCACATTTACTTACAGTACCGTCAAAGCCAATGTTTCCATTTGCCTCAATGCTCCATAGCAGCTGAGGCTTTGAAATTGAAAACTTAAGCTCCGGCACATCCTCAACATCCACAGATGCGACAGGAGCGGTGGCTTTTGCCGGGGCACGGCGTTGAGGACCACGAGCTCGTCCTTTACGAGCATCCGCTAGAGGGGCCTTTTCAGTGACGGGGACCGCTTCAACACTGGCCGGTGCTGCGGGCTCTTCCTTCTTGGGTGCCTGCGGCCCAATTTGCAGCCGGCGGTTTAGGTCCGACATAAATCCGGATTGGAGTGCGGCAATCTTCCCACCAACGGGACGCATAACACTAGGCCGCGCCGGCACAGCGGGCTTAGGTCTGTCCGAGACTGCTGGCTTAGGTTTTGACCGGTCGACAATTGGTGGCTTAGATGAACTAGGGCGCGCGGGAACAGGAGGAAGCCCAGGCTTAGAATCCACACTAGGCGAGTCGGCCTCCTGCGTAGCGGGCGCAATTTCCTGATCTCCATCAACAGTTGTAATTATCATGTGACTGTCAGGCGTATCCTCCCAAATATCACGGCTGGGGAATCGGGGCACTGATGTAGGCCTGAAAGCATCACTAGCAAGAGGGGAAAAGCCAGGGGATTTGGGGTGCATGCCGAGGCCGCGAGGGATAAAATTGTGACTGTGGTGGGGAGAGCCCTCGCGGCTTTTAGCATCGTCTTCAGCCAGCTTTTCCTGCAGTTTGGCAAAAGCCAGAGCCGGGTTTGTAGGCTCATTTGCTGCGCTGTCGTCAGAGGCAGACTTGCTGGCTGTGAATGGCTCTTCATGCTGAGTCTCTTCCTCTTCTTCTCTCTTGTCCTTGACATCATTGTTGATTTTCTCCGCCTCGGCTATGGATGAATTCTTGTCCCCATCATCTTTGTCCGCGAGATTATTCACTTCCGCCGTGTAGTGCACACTGCTAGGAGCATCCTCCCAAATGTCCTTGCTGGGAAACTTTTGGTGATGACTGTGTACTTCGGCGGTCTCTTTTTTAGTTTCAGAGCCCTCGTCGTTGAACAAAGGTTCGTAGACCTTTTCCTCGCGAATCTCGGGAATTGGGCTGTTCGAATAGGACATTTTGGTATTATGGCTGGCAGCAGATCGAACTCTAGCCTGCTCTTCTCTAGCAAGGCGCTCAACTTCAATAGCCGGCGTATTAGAGTGGCCGATGGAGTCACGAGAAACCATGTCAGGAGCCAAAATGGGCACCTCCTCGGCATCAGCATTAGCTTCAGGCATATTGCGATCAACATGAACACTATTGCTTCCCATCATGGAAATACGGGGGTTGCGAACAGCCTTGGAAGATTGGGCGCGTGAGTTTTCCGGTGAGTTCTGGGCGACGAGCTCTTCTTGGACTTCATGGGCAATGTCCTCAGTGGGACCACAGCTAGGACCTATATATGAAGGGGGAGTAGTTAGTTTGGGTACATGCGAAAGTGGTGGTGTTTACTTGAAGACTGTGTCTTTTTTTTTCTCTTTCTAGCATGTACTTACCCCCATCATCGGCGTGCGTTTCATTCACGATCTTGTTCAGATCGGCACTAGAGCGGGCATACTCAGCCTGGTGAGGGTTATACGAAGCAGCTCTCTGCTCCTTTTGCAGGATATCGGGACGTTTCTCGTAGTATTCAGTCTCAAGCTTGTCTGTAGAAAAGACGCCATGGCTATGAAGACCGTAACTGCCGGGAGGAAGGCCACGAGTGCTTTGGGCACGGGAGTTGACATTTGATGCGTCACTATCCTCCGGAGCCTGGACATCTCCAGCGTTGGGAATCATGGGCACACGACGACCAATTTCAGGGATACCATGCTCGTCCTCAGCTAGTGGGGCGCCATCAACGGACAAAGCAGAGCTGCTAAGCTTCTTGCGCAAGCTACCAACAGTAGCTATATCGCTGCCAGCAGACTTATTGAGACCCAGGGATGCGGCAAACTCTGAAGTGGTCTTAGTGACAGCATCAACCTTGGCGGGTAGAGAGGGACGAGGAGCCTGGAGCTCAAGGTCGCCGACAGTACGGGTTTCGGGGACGGGAGAAGTCTTGTGGCGTTGGTGATCCTCCTCAATTTCCTCCACCATGCCGTACTCAATACCCTCATCGCCCACCTCAGAGGGCATGCGAGCCATGGCTGGACGAGACAAGCTCAGGGTATCGTTGTCCAGGTTAGGTTCATCTGTGAACTCGGTGACGTCCTTGGTGGGGCTAAAGCGGGTGACCTTGGGGCTCTTGGAGAAGCCCTCGTTGAGGGGTGAAGGTGCGAATCGATCATCGGGAGAGAGATCGCGGACCTTGCTGCGGCTTGGGCGCGGGGGTACCTTGGGGGTCTCCTTGGCGGGCGATCTAGAAGGACGGGGAGGGATGAGTGGAGTGCCCATGGTGGAAGCTGTTGACATGGTGGTTGTCGAGATGTGCAAGCGCGGAAAAGAGAAGGGGCAAGATAGCCGTGGCTAAGAAAGAAACATGAAAAAAAACGAAGACTTGGGAAGGCGAGATAAGGCGGTGCTTTTTATGGAAGCTATGGTGGGGAGAGTAAGGGAGAAAAGTTGGCCATGAAAGATAACCGAAGACGAAAGACGCAAAGGAGGATTGGGCCTATAAAGGATTGGGTTTCTGTTGACACAATATCAGTATGAGATCACTAAAAGGGCAAAGGAAGAGAGAAAAAGAAGGGCTAAACAACAAGCGAGAATAACGAGAAAAAGTAAAAATAAAAAACGAGAGGATTAAACAATTTTAGGTCTAGGTAAAAAGAAATGGACGCATTCTTGCTGTAACATTCTGGAACTAAAGCAGAAACAAGCGGAGCGATGATGGCGTCTAGCCAACCAGACGTCATACATTTTTATTGGTTTGGGTTCTGGGCTTGGGGCGAGAAAACGAGGCGGTGAGAACAGACAAGAATGAATAGATGGAAAGTCTCCAATATCGAGGTAAAGGGCTTGTTCCCTCTGATATAGATAGACTCGCTGCGACGATGGCAGATGTGGGACAGGGACATACGGATATGCAAATATGGGATGGGGTAGAAGAACGATTAAAAGTTGTTGGTCAAGAAAAGGGTAATCATAAAACAACCAATCAGCGTGGAGATAATAAGCAATGGCCAGCAGACATCCACAATAAGAACGACTGGTGCCAGGTTCACATAGAGCCAGAGAGGGCAAAGGCAAAGGAGGAGAGGGAGAAGGAGAGGAAGAGGAAGAGGGGGAAAGGAAGGGGGGGGGGAAAGGGCCAGAGAGAAAGAGGCAGACACACACAGACACAGAGAGCTCGTGATATTTCCCTTCTTCCTATTGGCCGGCCCGGCCCAGGCCGTCAGGGTAGACTAACAAGACAACGACCTGAAAGTAGAGATACAAGCTAGAAGGGCTTGAGCAAGGGCAAAAAGCAGAGGTGAAGACAGGTCATGGTACAAGCAAGTAGAGAGCTAGGAAAGGAGGAAAATAACAAACGAAAATCCGTTTGCTCTTGTGGCTAGATTCAAATGGGCAACAGGAAGCAACTTCTCTTTTCAGAGGAGGAATGGGAATAGAGGGCAGGAGATACTTACAAAATAGCAAGATTGCGCTTTCTAGTAGTGGTGCTATTGGAGTGAAAGGGAGAGAGAAGGAAAAAAAGAAGAATTTCACAGGAGAACAAAAGAAAAGCATCTATAAATTAAATTGCTAAGCCTAACAAGCGAATATATTCGCCCCCTCCCCCCGAAGTCAGTCTATTCTCAATATTCCCAGCCTTGTTTGTTCTCGTCCTCTCACGACAGCCCGAAAAGAACGAGCTCAGGTCAGGAACAAGAACAACTAACAAGCAAAAGACTAAGCCAAGCGCTAGACAGAAAAAAAAAGAATAAAAAGGACGTGAAAAGAGAAAAATAAGCTCGCCTCCGATGTATCCAGAACCACGTCAGTACTGCCCCTTTATGGCTCGAATGCGGGGCCATGCAGGTAGCTTAGAGGTACTAGTGACGAGGCCAGGCAGTAGGCGAGGAGGGGCCCATTCAAGGCGGGGGCTAGAATGATGATACACAGTATACCTTTGTCTTCGTACCTCTAATACGCAAATACACACAATACTGCACAGCACACCGTTTCTAGTATTTGTCTACATAAGAATCACTGCAGGATAAGCGCTTTATATTAACTACTTACAGCAACGCTCGCTCACAAAATAGAAAGACGTGAATGTTTTCCCCCTTCTCCCCTCTCCCCTCTTCTCTCTTTTACACGTGCAAATAAAAGCCTGGACTAGTCTAGCTGGGCCACAGGTCATGCTATATCAGAAGAGCCAGTCCAAGCCGGAGAGGGCAGAAGGAGCCGGGCCGCTCTATTCTCCAACCTGTTATTCTGCCCCGTCAGCCGGCGACAAGTCCCACTGCCAGCTGACTGCTAATCAGTCTGGCCCAGGCCAACTAAGCTAAGCCCGGCTAACAAATCTCTACCCCCGCCGAATTTTCTCCTTGTTTTGCCCTAATATCTCGTTTGCTCAGATGACCCAGACCTGAGGCTTTTTGTACTTTTGTATTCATTTTATTTTGCACTGACCTGAATAACCCTATTATCCCTGCTAAACCCTTCCAGCTCTCTGCGCCTCGACAAATAACGTCACTGCTAGGCCAAGGGACTAAAACAAGACCGACTAACCAATATACTACATTTTGTTGGGACTACGCTGTCTTTGATGTTCAATAGTGATTTAATGAATAAATAAAAGAAAAAGGAGATAGGGGGGTATTTCTTTCAGCTCAAGCAACACAAAAAAGTCTGTAGACAAAAAAAACAAAATACATAATGCGTAATATCACAGTGAGCACATACTAGCGAATCAATGAGCTAGTGAGTCTGCCTGTCGTTCAGTCAATCTGTCAGAAATAGGGTAGGGACAGGAGCAAGAAAGGTGAAGGATGACGGAACTCGATACCAGAAACACAGGCGCCTTCGACTCGACTTAACCTAGCTCAGCTCGACGACATCATCATATAAACGCTCTTCTTCCTTCTCCACTCGTTAATCCTCGCGTTCTTTTTTTTTTTTTTTCCATGTTTAGAGTAAAAAGTAGACAGATGTCGGGCCTTGGCCGCGTACTTTCTACACAATCATCTGAGCTACGCCAGCACCGCCCAGAGTCTTGCTGCCCACAAAGTCCTGGTTCTTGGCGGCAGCGAGCACGTAGCACAGGGCGGTAATGGTTAGAAAGACGGCGGCAGCAACTAGGCTTCCGGCGCCACCAACAATCGATAGCCACTGGAGCAGGCCCATGACGCCGTAGGCAGCGGCGCGCATCCAGTTTGTGGAGATTTTGCGGATGTAGGAGTCGAACTTGGACGAGGTGGGGCAGATGCGCAGGAGGAGAGGGACCTCGATGAAGAGAATGACGAATGAAGAGGCTCTAAGACATGACGATGGTTAATATAGGTGCAGGCGTAGATGGGGAGGCTTCAAGCTTACATGGCAAATGCGCAGAAAATGATGATCACAGGCTTGAAGGTGAAGATATTGGCGAGACCGACGGCAAAGCATATGATCATGGACAGAATTCCGAACCTAGAGATGGACAGTTAGCAAACCTGTGGAGGGAGGATACGGCCTTGTCTTTTCGGCCCAGTCGCAAATGAACGGAGCGAAAAAGGCGGCCACAAAAAGAGGACAGTGGTTAGCTGGCTCTGGCTGGCATTTGAATCAGAGCTCGCGCTTGCGCGTGAGGCTAGCTAGGTAGCCAAGGTAGGGCTAGCCAGCCAGGCAGTCGATTGGCAGTCTGTCGGTCGCATTCGCATTCGAGGATTTGGGGCAATTCTTGCGCAGTGTATCTCTTACCATTGTCCGTAAATGCCTGGAAAAGGAAACAGAGAGTTAGCACGGCGGTGGATCTTTTGGTGCTCGCATGGCACATGGCTCGAGATGGAGAGGCGGGCAAGGAGAAGAGAGGAAGACTCACTGAAATTCCGGGTCATGAGCTCGTCCTTGAGAGTCATTTTGGCGGTAGTCGAAGTATAGTATAAAAAGAGGCGGTGTAGCTCGCGAAGATTATGGAAAATTGAAAGAGAATCAGTGGAAAGATCAAAAGCCTTTTCTTTCACCTTCTGACACTGTTTGTCGTCGTTTCTTGTTGTTTGGTTGTTGATGTGTCAGAAGTAAAAAGGACAGGTTTGCAAGGACCAGTGAAAAGAGATGGAGGCACAAAGACGGGGACGAAAGAGCGATGATGTGGATGACGTGGGGTGGCTAGGCACGCGAAGTCTAAGCAGGGCAAACTTCAAACAGGTTTCGAGTTGCAATGGGGATCTGGTCTGGTTGCGCGACCGAGCGTTTGGTTGGCTGTCTAGCCGTAAAGAGAGAAGTCAATAGCGGAAATAAAACGATTGGGGGAGATTGTCGTGAACTCGTGGTGGTGTTTCTGCAGCGTCGCGGTCGTCGTTGTGAAGAAAGGCTGGAAAGAGGAGGATAGATTTGTGTGCGTGTGTTGAGAAGGCAGGTGATGAAACAAAAAGGACAAGTTTTCTTTGTTTTTTTTTTCTCGTTGGTACGAACTGGTGGAAGGACGGTCTCAATGGAAAAGTAACGGGCGGAATCGCAGAAAATAATAAGAAGACTGAAAAGCTTAAGAGAGACGACAAGAAAGGGAAGCACAGCTGTGGAATGATTTTAAAATCGGTTCTCGAATATTTTTATTTTTCATGGGGCTGTCTTTGTGTTGGCAATGCTTCTTAAAAAAGCAAAAGAAGAGAGAAGAAAGCATCGGCCAGCTAATGGCCTGGATCTTGGGCTAAGATAAGATCAAGCAAAAAAGATGAAATACAGGCAGGCAGACACAGTTCCAGCTAGACTTGGAAGGACAGTGCAGTAAAACAGGCTCCACGCCGCTATACTCACTGCTTGCCCACTAATGTAGGATCTGTTTGTTTCATTCCAGCCCTGTACTGGCCCAGATGGACTCTTGCAATGCCAAGGCTCAAATGCCCTGAGCAAAAATACATTCTATATGCACTAATTCTTTTGGCCCTACGTCTCCTCTTCTCGACCAAGAGCTTGAGACAAAAATAGAGTGCTATGACTCTTTTCTTTTCACCTGTGTTTTTGCTGATACTCGACCAACTGTTTCCATTGTTCTAAATTGATTCGGCCTTGAAAGGACGCTCTTGGTAGCACACTACAGGAAAAAAGAAAGGGCTGAAGTCGCTAGCTCGCCGTGGTGCAGTGCAGATGCTGGGCCGTCAAGAAAACCCTAAACCCTAAGGTCACATGATACGTGTCTCATGCCTCTTTACCTCTTAGGGAGAGACAAGAAGACGCCTATCTTGGACACATGAGTTTGTAGAGACAAAGAATTCGAAAGGAAGAAGAAGAAGACGAGCGAAGGCCCAAGGAAGCCCAATAGAAGGAGAGAACAGAGAAGACAGCGACAAGAGGATGTGGTGACAGGGAACAGGCGATACTAGCAAGGGGATGAATACAGGACAAAGAAGACAAGAGGACAAGAGGGACCAGGGCTAGCGGACAAACGAACAGCGGACTTAGTCCCTGGAGCCTGTAAGTCTCAAAATAGTAGCCGCCAACCGAGAGGCAGAGGAGGCCGAGATACGCAGGGCCAGAGCCATAGTTACAATACGTACGATAGCAGTGTTGCATGCTCGCCTGGCCTATTCTCTCTTTTTTCTCCCTTTTCCCGTCTCCTCTCTTGAAGGCCAGAAGCAAAAGCTACGTGTGTCTCGACATTAGAACCACCAAACACCAAACGTTGCTACTATAGGGCCCAAGTGAAAGCTCTAGGAACCATTAGGAGATCGGCTGGTCCAGGGCTTTGGGCCGGACATTATAACTGATTTGTTTATAGCGGCACAGATTCCTTGCACACAAAATATACAGAATACATACTAGACGGCCAATTTGGCGAGACTCTTCTTCCTCTCTCCTCTATTTCTCCCTCCATTTCCCTCTTTTTCTTCTTCGCTATAGTGCCCTAATACAACAGAGAAGGGCTTCTCTCTCTTCCCGTCTTCCTTTTTTCTTCATCTCTTTTTCTTTCCTTTTTGTTCATTCTCGTCCGCTATTTTTACCTGGTTCCTTCATTTCCTCACTCTTTTGCTGTTTTTCTGTCTCTCCTTAGATGCCTTACCCTACTCCTTCCACTCAATAACCCTTATTGCCTCTCTCACCGTTCCCCCCTCTGTCTTATCACTTCTGTGCTTGGGACAATGATCGTCCTCAACGATGCCCAGGTCCGCGACATCCTAGAAAGCCTGACCCCGGCCGAGCTTGACGTCTTCCGTGAGGACTTTTCCAATGCGCTCTACCAGTACTCTACCGACACCGGCCTGGGCGACGATGCCGTCTTCCAGACCCCGCACCGCACCTCGACCTATGCTCCGGCCTCTGATGCGACGACTCTATACATGCCGTCAAGCGGCCCGCAGGGGATGGGTGTCAAGGGTAAGCAAGCACTGGCGCTACTATCAGTCCATGGCCGCCAATGCAGATGCCAATTTACTAACAGCCTGTAGTCGTCACCCTCTCTTCTCCTCGAGAGAACTGCACTCCGCCCTCGGCTACCGCGACTACCCCGCCCAAGCACATCCGGCCGACCGGTGCCCTCACCCTTTTTTCGGCTACCGGCGAGCCTCTCGGCTTCATGCACTGCGGTACCCTGACCGGCTTTCGCACAGCCCTGGCCTCCATGTGCATTCTTCACCGCCGTAAAAAAGTCAAGACTCTGACTGTCTTTGGCGCTGGAATTCAAGCCTATTGGCACATCCGTCTATCGCTGATGATGCGTGGCGCGGAAATCAAGCGTATCCATCTCATCAACAAGTCTTTTTCCGACAGCGCTCGCGAGATACTGCAGAAGCTGTCGGCTATTGCCTCCAAAACCAAAGCCCGCGAAGGCTGGAGCGATACAAATATCGATCTGCTGACTCCTGGATATGGCCAGTTTGACCGCATAGTGCGCGATAACGTGCGTGCTGCTGACGTTATTTACTGTTGCACGCCTTCTACCAAAGACCTGTTTGATGCCTCGGTCCTCACTTCACACGACGGGCGCAAAAAGGGTCGCCTTATTGTCGCTGTTGGTAGCTATCAGCCGCATATGCGTGAGCTGCCCGAAGAGCTGGTGCTGCAGGCTGTCAATCAAGGCGAAAACAAGTGCACATCGCACTTCCACAAGCATGCGCAAGAAGGCGGTGTTATCGTGGTGGATACTATTAAGGGCGCCAAAACTGAGGCTGGCGAGATTGTGCACGCTAATATCGACCCATCTCGGCTAGTTGAGTGAGTTTTCCTTCTATTGCATAGCTTATGGCTCAATGTACAATTAGCTGACACTTCTACAGACTTGGCGAGCTTGTTATGCTACGCAAACTTGAAGAAGCTGAGAAGAATGCTCTTGACAAAGACGACGAGGAAGATATAGTATCTTTCCACGATACTCCTTGCCGCTCCATTTCTACACCAGTATCGGGCTCCGTCACATCGGGCTCTACTACCCCAAGCGTCACCAGCTCTCCCAATAGCCGCATCAAAAACAACAGCAATCAAAACAGCAGCTTGCTTCTACCTCCTAGTCTCTCGGCCCCTGCCCCACTAACAGGCCTGTTCGGTCGCCGGAGCCGCAGCCGCAGCCGTAGCCGCAGCCGCAGCCGCTCACGCTCAGTTGCCAAGACGGCCAAGGACGATTCGATGACGCGCTGGCTATACAAAGGCAACGTTATCTACAAAAGCGTCGGCATGGGCACGATGGACCTGGTGGCAGGCATGCATGTGGTCAAGCTGGCCAAGGTTAAGGGAATTGGCCTAGATGTGCCAGGCTTTTAGGCGGTCTTTGAAATCTCTGCTCTGTCTTGAGCACACAGACCGCCTTCATTGGAAGCTCACCATGAGTTTCTCTTTTTTTTCGTATTTCTCTTCTTTTTTATTATTGTCTTGCAGGATTCTCAAGTTTTAAAGGTCTGGACTTTTTAGACGGAGCGGGCAGGTGTTTCTTCTGTTCTTTATTTCTCTTTTGTCTATACACGGGCGGCGTTCTTGTTCTTAGTCTGCCATTTTTCATGTTGCGAGCTAGCGGGCGTTCCATGTAAAAAACCATCTCTTCATTTCATCTTGCTGAATATATTTTTGTACTTATAAGTGACACCTGGACTGGCCTGTCCTGCCGTTGTCCCGTCTAACCATCCCCGTAATTCAACTTGTACACATCCATTTCTGTGAAGCTCTGGCCCACCCTTTGGACCTGATATAAATAACTTTCATTCAATGTCTATTGCCACTTACTATTTGCTTGCTGTCCACCCTGCCTCTCTGCCTTCAATAACGAATCGAAGTCCTGCTGCTTATCTGTATTCCAGCCCCCACTGCCTGCAGGCCCGGTGCCTGGAGCCCCAGCAGCAGAGTCCTGGGCTGCCTGCTCGCGCAGTCTGTCCCATGCTGAGCCCTGGATCTGGGCGTTGGCTCGGCCGTCCTGGCCCTGAGCCTGAGCCCAACCCTGGTGCTCGTATTGCTGGCGCTGCTCGCGCTCTTGCTGTTCTTGCCGGCGGATGTGTGCTGGCACAGGAGAAGCGTCCTGGTCGTCATCGCCATCAAGGGCAAACGGATCATCGTCATCAGCATCCTGGGGGACTTGTTGATTTAGCTGTGACGTCGGCATCACGCCGCTACGGCGCTGAGCCCAAACCGACTCAGGTGAGTTAACAGGTAATGTTTCTTTCCTTTGGGCCTGGCCGACGCGCTGACGCCACTCTTCTTCGGCCTTTTCAGCCTGATGACGACGTTTCTCGGTGGCCTCGCGCTGGGCAGGGGTCATGCTCTTTTCAGCCTCCTCATAGAAACGGTTACGGCGGATTTCTCGTGCGCGAATGACCCACGGGTCGTCCTGGCGGCGGAAGTGGATGGGCTCGACATTGCGCTCCTTCTGTAGCATCAACAAGATCTCCTGATTCTGGGGGTCAAGAATGCTCTCGCGCAGGAAGTCACGTAACCGTGGGTCTATTGCTTTGTGCGTTAGTGCTGCTCGTGTTGAGAGGACACCCAGGAATGAGCCGAGAGTCACACTGGTTCCGATATAGTATGTCGCAAAACGCGCTACGTGCCAGGCGCGCTGTGCACGCCGGCCGCGCAGCCATGGTAGACCGGCACTAGGAAACGTGTTGAACATGGACATATCGGGAGCACGCCAAAGCGGAAAGCGCATGGTCTTGCGGCCCCACAGTGTCAGGCCGAGGGCGGTAGCAATTACCATAGCATGGTCGGTGATTTGTGAGTCGCCTTCCTGTGAAGCGTATTGCGCGAGAGCAGCAAGCTCGCTGTCCGTCAGCGTGCGGTCGGTCAGAGCATCTTGTGAGCGTTGTACCGAGTAACGCACGGCGTTGAGCTTGCGTTCTGTATCAAACCCGATAAGTCGTGCGAGAAACGGGGGCGCAGCGGCATCGCCTAGAGTTTGACGTACACGGTCAACAGTAATGGTAGTGTTTTCGGGGGGCGCGGGGAGTTCGGCCCAATGAGTGAAGTCCGGCATGAGCGGCGAGAAGGATGGGGTGTTGGACGGGAGGGGAAAAGAGAAGAGGGTGGGTTCACGGCTAGAACGCAAATGCTTAGGAAGAAGGATTTGGGTTCTAAGAGTAGGTATTTGTTAATGATTGAAGCTGAGCCAACAAATGCCGAAGCTGGGTCTTTAAGAGTCTCCATGGAGTTAAGCTTGCCCTTCGTCTAGGTAAAGCTACAGCACAAATGTGGGGTGCTTCTCTCACGCCACAACGTCATGGTGCCACATATTGACTCCAAAAGTGTGGCTGAAAGCCGCATCCGGCATTTTTATTAGCACGGTACAACTCTAACTCAGGAACAGGCACAGGCCAGCAACAACGCGTTAAAGCTAGACAAGGGCGCCAGGAGCGTGCAAAGTGGTTTTTCATGTCACAGTTGCTGTTTCTAGAACGTTGTTGCTTGGCAGCTATGCTAGTAGAGTAATTGACAAAAAAAGCGTAATCGAGTCTTTTATTGATTTTTTTCTTCTACAGCCTTGTCAACATTATCGCCATTCACATTTCTTTGTCCCTTCACGTTCCGGCGAGTTAGATCTTGGTAAAGAGCCCTAAGCTCAGCCTTGTTTCCATCGTTCCCTTGTTTACGATCCCTTTATATATGTAATCTAAATCTACTTACTACACTCTACGTCTTACATCTCTTGTTGATGCCGTCCCTATTTTTACAAGCCTCGCTGCTCTCTTTCCACAGCGAGTGACCCCATAATGCCGTCTCACATGCGGCGGTCGGCATCTGATGGTGTACATCTTCGAGTGAGTTTGCCGCTTGCCCTTACGGTTGTCAACTTGCTGACCCTTCTACTAACCAATCGTTGATCTAGGGTCGCCCGTGGCAACGCAGCCGTAGTACTCCGATTCCACAACACGGGGCTTCTGCCTCTTCGGTGACGATCTCTGACGTCACACGTAGCAAGCTCGAACAGCTCAGTTATGCACCACAGAAAGGCGACTCTTCCACACGTGATCTAGTAAACGTTTCTACTCCTCCTTCCAAAAACTGCCAGGCTGGAGCGGATCCTGATGCCGATTCCAACAGCGGTTCACAAGAACCTACATTGCCAGAAAATCATAGCCATGAAACCCCAGCTAAATGGAATAACCAGCGCCGCCATTTGATCGATATTGAGGAGGAACCGTCACCCAATGACCGGCTATCGTGGAATACGGATCTCGCTTTCATAGAGCGTAGTGTAACTAAAGACACGCCTATGCGTAACCGCAAGCGTGCAGCCAGCTCTTCACCCACGCAGTCGCCATACATTAACAAGCGCGACGGTGAGTCATCGACCTTTCGCCGTCTCGCTGCAGCATCCAAGACCCGTGCCGATCCAACTCTTGAGCTCTGGGATAGCTATGCATTGCACACTGAGGAGGAAACTATCGGTGGCTGCACTATTTCTGAGCCTATGGCACAGCTGCTTGCTTCGTCATCGCCGCAGCCAAATAGGGGCATTGCTAGCTTGACTCGCTCACGTGGATCGTCCGCGTCACCCGGCCCGAATCTTGGTGTTGTTGGCAGCCGGCTCACGCCTGGAGAACATAGTCTACGAAGATCGGTTGCTATGGCTACAGGGAGTAAGCGGAGGCGTGTAGCGGAGAAGAACGCACGCGCAAGCCTGCTCAAAAAGGATGACAGCCGTGATGATACAGACTGCGATTCGTTGGTCGACGTCTTTTTGAGTAACGCATGTAACCCTGCTATGCTTAAAGGTCCCACAGAGGTGGCGGTTTCTATAGCTCCAGTGAATCCGCTGTTGAAACAGAGCCGCGATGTGCTTAGTCGTAGTATGAGTGAGAGCGCAGCAACTAGCCTCTTGAAGACAGCGACAGCAGCAACAGAGCCGGCATTAGAGTTGAGGGCTGCTAAGCCTCCGAGATTGTTGGCTACTGTCTCGATGCCTGCAGTGCCACTACCGGTCGAGTTTGATGATCTTGAAGCAGATATGTTTGACGACGACTTGGACGACGAGACGTTGCTAAGCCTAACAGAAGACACAGGGACAGTTGTGGGGGTGTCGGTGTCTGATCCAACACCACAGCCACAGCCAGTCCAGAAACAAACACCACAAACCGCAGCCTCAGAACAACCAGAAGACTTGAGCGATGAATATGGGGCTGACGATTTCGACGACGCTGAGCTCAATATGCTGTATGAGAGCACACAAGCACCAGCTCCAGAACCAGCCCCTGCACTAAATGGCCAGCCGCAGGCAGACACCTTGGTCAAAAAAAATGATGATTATGATGACGATGACAATGACTTTGATGGTCTTGACGATCTTTCTGGGATTGATCTTGATGCAGAATTTGCGACTGCTTCACAAGCAGCTCCGTCTTATCAGTCCACTTTTGTACGTACCAACAACTATCACAACTACAGCGGCAGCCACGGCGGCAATAACAACAACAGCCGATCATAGCCCGCTTTCTGATTCTTCTTGGCATTTTTTTGGGGAACAAACGATCTATGTTGTCGTTGTCGTGGTAGTCCTGCTTTCTGTTGTCTATCAGTCCAACCATTCTTTGTGTGCAGTACGTTAATGATGACTCTATGGGCTTCTCCTGTCTTTGCGACTTTTTAAACAGACGCCCTCTAAAGTTAAAACAAAACCACGCGTTGTGCGCAGAATGAAGATTGTGGGTGTTGAAGAGGGTGAGCATGAGATGCAAATGCAAAAAGTATGTCTGCCTGGCCCTAAGCGGGCTCCCCTCGCTATGCTCCATGTTACTGACCGGCTTATTTCTTTAGATTGTTACTCTCCAGCCAGAAAACTCTAACCCCACTGTTACTGTTTTTCTCCGTGACCTCTGGGCCGAACCTGATCTCGAGCCCGGGCCTTGGGCCTATGTCACTGGACCTTTCTCAGCTGATGGCGTTTGCATCGTTGACATGGACCAGAATTACTTTATTCTTGAACCCGATCATCTTGTATCCATCACTACACTGGCTGATGCATTTAACTGTGTGCGCAAGGCTGTCTTACAGGACCGCGTACGGGCTACTGGCGCCCCGAGCAAGCCGCTCGTCTACGGTACTATTCTACACGAAATCTTTCAGGCGGCACTGTTCAAAATGGACTTTTCACCAGCCTTCCTTGGAAAAGTTATCGCCGAAACGCTGGAGGAGCATATGGAAGATCTATTTTCGATTAAGCTCGATCCACGGGCAGCGTGTGAAGAAATCCAGGGGAAAATGGCAGCAATGCGGGCATGGGCTGAGAGGTTTATATCACCAGTACCAAAGGCTTCTGCGAAAGTCCCTGGTATGCATGGGCAAAACCCGGCAACCATGTGCATCTCTAAACTGCTAGACGTTGAAGAACACGTGTGGTCGCCCATGTATGGGCTTAAAGGCAACATTGATGCCACCGTCCAAGTTACCATTGATGACAAGAATGGCACACGGACTCTCACAGTCCCGTTTGAGGTCAAAACAGGCAAAAATGAAAGCATTAGTCACCGCGCCCAAACCACAATGTATACGATGTTGCTAAGTGATCGCTATGACATTGAAATCCTAACCGGCATCTTATATTACACTGAGACCGGTAATACGAAGATAATCCCGGCTATCCGAAACGAGCTAGTCCATATGATTATGAAGCGCAATGAGCTGTCTGAGTCCCTACGTAGACGGACACTGCCGCCCATGGCGACCAGTAAAAACACATGCCGCGGCTGCTTTGCTAAGACAGAATGCTCTATTTTTCATCGGTTGTCAGAGGGCGGCACGGCCGAGACGAGCAATTTCCCGGACGAATTCAACAAAATTGCTGGCAAGCTGACTGCGACGCATCAGGAGTTTTTTCGCAAGTGGGATGAGCTATTGACATACGAGGAAAAGCATGGTGAGCATGCTAAACGCGAGATATGGGCCATGACAAGTATAGAGCGACAGGCAGTTAACCGCGGGGTTTCCGACTGCGTCATTGAAGACATGCACGAGTCGTCGGAGAGGTCGTTTGCTAAGTTTAGCTACACATTTGTGCGACATAACCCGCGGTCAGGCCCGGCTTTCACTGAGTCGGCCTTCAATATCTACGACCCCGTGGTGATATCTGATGAAGAGGGTCACTTTGCCCTGGCTATTGGCTTTGTCGAGGATATCCGCAAGGATGCCATCCGACTCAAGGTGGACAGGCGCTTGCATAACCAGCGTATCCGGCAGGCTGGGTTTGATGCAGTGAATAACCAAGTGTTTGCGGGAATCAACGAGGTGATTCCGGAGGGGGTCCGGATGCATGATTTAAGGCAGGACCGAGAGCATATTCAGTCACAGTCTCAGCGCCATCACCCTGTCCGCTACCGTCTTGACAAAGATGAGTTTGGCAACGGAATGGCACGCGTTCGCCACAATCTTGTAGCTATCATGGACGACTTGCTTTATGGATCCATCAAAATTCGCGAGCTTATTGTCGATCTCAAGCCACCAACATTTAGAGCCGAGCCTACACAGTATCATGTGGCCAACATGGACACACTCAATATCGACCAACGTGCTGCTATTGAAAAGGTCATGAGTGCCCAAGATTATGCTCTTGTGCTCGGTATGCCTGGCACCGGCAAGACCACCACCATTGCCCACATAATCCGTGCGCTTGTAGCCCAGAAAAAGACGGTGCTTTTAACGTCTTACACGCACTCTGCAGTCGATAACATTCTCATGAAGCTCAAAGATGACAACATTCCTGTGTTCCGGATTGGCAGCAAGAGCAAGGTGCACAGCCGGGTAGCCGAATTTGCCAATCTAGATTGCGACAAACAGTCAGACTTTGCTGCCATTGAGCGCGTCTGGCTGCACTCGCCGATTGTAGCCACAACATGTCTTGGAATTGGCCATGCTGTGTTTGCTGAGCGCATCTTTGACTATTGCATTGTCGACGAGGCCTCGCAGATTACATTGCCTGTATGTCTCGGCCCCATCCGGATGGCTCGCGTCTTTGTTCTGGTTGGTGATCATTACCAGCTTCCGCCTGTTGTACAGAACGAGCAAGCACGTGCTGGAGGGCTTGACGTGAGCTTGTTTAAACTGCTATCTGATAACCACCCGGCATCAGTGGTAAATCTAGAACACCAGTATCGTATGTGTGAGGATATCATGACCTTGAGCAATGAGCTGATTTATAAAGGCCGACTCAAATGCGGTACGGAGGCCCTTAAGACGCTGAAACTCCAGATTGATGGCATGGAGGCATTGGAAGAGCACCACTACAACCATTCATCACCCACAACTGCTTCAGACACAACCTCAGCCCATCTTACTGCATGTCCTGGGTTGTCGGATCCTACTTGTTGGCTACGCCATGTAGTCGATCCAGAAAACCGCGCTATTTTCCTTAACACCGACGCACTCGGGCCCGACAGTTGTGAATCAAGGTCGGGCAATCGCATTATCAACGAGGGTGAAGTTCGTATAGTTGTGCAAATCGTTGAGGCGCTGTTATCAGTTGGCGTCCGTGAAGATGACATTGGAGTGATGACACATTACCGCTCGCAGTTATCTTTGCTTGGCAAGGGCCTAGGCCACCGCACGGGTATCGAAATGTATACGGCCGATCGCTTCCAAGGCCGAGACAAGGAAGTAGTCGTGCTCTCGCTTGTTCGCAGCAATGATCAGCACAACATTGGCGACCTTTTGCGCGACTGGCGCCGGATCAATGTGGCCATCACACGTTCCAAGACTAAGTTGGTCGTAATTGGTAGCAAGGCTACGATCATTGGCGCCGGCGCCGATGAAATGGTGCACCAATTCGTTCGACTCATGGACGCACGTGGTTGGACATACGATTTGCCTCCAGCTGCATTAACCGATCATGCCTTCACTGCAGCAGCTACCCAATTTGACGCCTCCATGTTTTCGCCACGTCGGACATCACCCTCACAGCGCAAAACAGTTCTCGTTTGCAAGCAGCAAAAGAATCAGAACCTACTCAAGGCTTTACAGGCTGATCGACCATCACGCGACCCAAGGAACCACTCAGTATTGGAGTTTTTCGGCAAGGAGAATAGCCCAGTCACCAATGGGAATGTGTCGGCCCAGTCCACGCCTGTATCTGGGGCCGAAATAGGCCCTAAGAAGATTGTGGGTTTAAATGGGAAGGCCCGCATGAAGAGCTGCCCGGTCACTCGGGATATTCTCAACGAGTTTTCTAACGGGGCATTTTCAAACCTTTAAGAGCCTACCTAGGTTGCTGCAGGGATTATGCAGCGTATAAGCGGTTCGAGTAGGCCTAAGCTGTGGAAATAAGGATGGATCAGGATTGGTATCTGAATAGTCAAGCAACAAATGCGATATAACAGATAATAAGCTATAAAGCGTAATAATCCATCAAGCCGATGAACCCTAACTAGAGACTTATAAACCCTAGTTCATTTTGACAAGAGTCTGCTATTCAGCCGTAAATTAACCGACCGAACAATCTGCGGAGCGGAGGCATTTTGCTTCCTTCCCTTTAGTTTTCGCTCACTCTTGAATAGCGATAAAGCCAATTGCAACCAGTTCCGTAAGGCTTAGGTTTTTTTGTTTTATTTTAATCTATTCTCCTTCATTTTCTCATCGCGGTTTTTCATCTCCGTGTCCCTCGAATTCGCCCAAGGCCTTTTTTCGCCCATTACTTTCCGATATTGGTCTCACCTTCCGATCGAAGCAACGCCTCCCTTCGAGTTTTTCCTTAATACCAGTACAACATAGAACAAAGAAGTTACCGTTCAAAACAACAATCTCCCTCATTAAATATCTTGATATTTCGTCATGTCATCCAGCCTTCCCCGTTTCCGCACCGCCCTTCGTTGTCTCCGGCCGACCGGTGGACCTGCTGTCGGCCTTAGCCGGACCGCATCTTCCCCTGTGGCTGTCCGTGGTTTTGCTACCTCGGCTGCCCGGCTGGGCGGCGGCGGCAACGGCAACAACTTTGACCCGCCGACTGGATGGCTGTGGGGTGTGAAGCCGGGCGAGAAGGCTGAGAAGGAGGGCTGGGAAGGCCCGGTATACTACGTGTTTTTGCCGTCGTTTGTGGTGCTTGCTATTGCGTTGGCGTTCAAGCCGGATACTTCGTGAGTTTTCTTTGGTTGAGATGGGACAATGAGATACAAAGAGACTGTTGCTAACTTTTGTTTTTTTGCTATCCTCTAGACTCGATACGTGGGCCCTTGAAGAAGCCCGGAGGAGATTAGAGAAGGAGGGTATCCTACCTGACCCTTTCCCTGAGAAGAAGAACTAGATGCGACGGGCGGCCGGATGACCGGATGACTGGAAGCCGAGAGTTGGAGTAGCTGGTCTCTTTACGTTGGAGGAATCAGCGGACTTTTTGTCTTGGTCGCTGTGGCTCCTGGGCTCATTGTATATTGCCGTTCTATGGATTACTCTGTACTTGTCCTTGAGCTGCCCCATAGCCTTTCCGCCTAGGCTCGCTTAGCTTAGACTAGAGTGCTTTGTTTTCCCTTTGTCTTGTTCATTTTTTCCCCCATCATTTTTTTGTTTTCTTTTTCACACCAACATCAACAACCAGCCAACAAAACAGTTTACGCCTCATATCCATGGACCGCCGCCGCCAATCTCTGTGCTGCTCGGCCGCATAGCTCTTCAGCTGTCTAGCTGCCTAGCTGCCTAGCACAGACCACCATCAAGAATGGACGGTCTAGGCAGAGATGGGAGATGAGAGAGTCCGCTCCAGCCGGATAAGACAGACAGATAGAACGAGAGGAGAGGGGAGAAGAAGGGGGAGGGAACGGAAGACTAGGACTCGGCAGAAGTGGATATGGAGAAGACCCCTTGTCCTCTCTTTCCCCTTTCCCCTAAAGTTATGATGTGTTTATACTCGTTATTTTCTTTATTGTCATTTTGCCTCATCTTCTCACTGTGTTATGCCCGTCGTATCAACAAACGTGGTTTTTCCCAATTCTCTTGATTTTCTTTGCGGGTTGCTCTAAATCATGCTTTCCGTTGCCTTGCTGCTGGCTGTTGTGTCAAGATTCAATACTCTACATGGAAGGGAAAAGAAAAAAAAAACTCTTCTGCTTATTGCCTTAGGTTGTTTTCCAGTTATTTGGCCACGTATGACCACTTGTGGTTCTCCTCGCCTGTCTGGATACCCTCGATCCAGTCCTTCATGCGGCGGGCAATCGGGCCCGACTCCTCCTCGGCCTTGAGTCCGCACTGGATCATCTGGCCCTTCCATGAAATGTTGCGCACGGGACTGACAATCGCCGCCGTGCCGCTGCCGAAGGCCTCGAGCAACCGGCCTTCCTTGTCAGCTTCGTAAAGCTCCTTAATAGAGAACTTGCGCTCGACAACCTTCCAGCCCTCAGGCACCAGCCGCTCGCGGGCTAGTGTCAGAACAGAGTCACGTGTCACGCCCTCAAGAATGGTGCCGTCCAGAGGGGCAGTTAGAAGCTCATTGACACCCGTCTGCTTGTTTTTGATGGCAGCGAAGAAATTCATAGTGCCGACCTCAGTCACGTACTCCTCGTCGCCAAACAGCCACAGGTTCTGCTGGAAGCCGCGGCTAGCAGCCTGTATTTGTGGGACAATGCATGGTGCGTAGTTGGCGCCTAGCTTCTTGTCACCTACACCACCAGGCCATGCGCGCACTGCGTAGTCGGTGGCCTCAAGAGAGACAGCCTTGAAGCCTGTGGGGTAGTATGGGCCCACAGGCGAGGCAATCACAAACATCATGGCCGAGCCGGGCGCACCAACACCTAATGTCTTTTGCGTGCCAATCATGGTCGGCCGGAGGTACAATGAATAGCCCTTTTGCTCAGGGATGAAGCGCGACTCAACCTCAACAAACTTGGAAATCAGCTCGATACCTGTCTGGGGGTCGAATGTCGGAAGGGCGATGCGTGCCGTTGATTTGTTGAAGCGCTCCATATTCTTGTCGGGCCGGAACAGACGCACAGTTCCTTCGGCATCCTTGTAGGCCTTCATACCCTCGAAGCACTCAAAGGCGTAGTGAAAGACGCAGGTGGCTGGGTCGAGCGAGAGGTTCTGGTACGGCTGGATCTTGGGCGTGCCCCAGCCGGCCTCCTTGGTCCATTCGACGACAAGCATGTGATCTGTGGGCAGGGGGAGGAGGTGAGGGAAGAGAGAGGCATGTTAGGAATAGTGGTCTTCTGAACCGAGCGTGGCGGCGGCTACACACCAGTAAAGGTCCGGCCAAAGACAAGGTCCTTGGGGTCCTTGAGCGCTGACGGCTTGGTCGTCTTTTCAATTGTTAGCTTAGACGCGTCCAGCGGAGCGCCGGCCTGTGCTGAGCTGTACATGCGCTTCCATTGCCACTGGCTAACGAGGGCCGGAGCGAGCCGGGATCCAGATAGTCTGCTGGAGGGAGCGGCGGTGGTTGAGACCGCACGAGATAACGACGCAAGGCTAGAGACAGTGCGCCGCATTTTATTGTGTATATATGGCGAAAGGGAGGAAGTTCCGGTGGTAGTGAGACAGCAATGGGACAAGACAAGAACAAGAAAGAACGAAGCTTGCGGGCCAATTAGTAGGAAGAAACAAAGTGACGAGAAAAAAAAAGATAAAGGCTCTAGTGACTAATGGAGAGGAACAAGACTCTTCCTACGCCCAGACCAGAGCACAAGGCTAGAAAGTAAAAGTGGAGTAAACACACCTTTCTTGCCAATATGAAGATTATAATGCAACAAAAGAAAAAAAAAGGCCGCAGAAAATCAGCTGACGATGATATGATATGATTTCTCTATGTATAATGCAGCAATAGCAGGCAAAAGCTTGCGAAGAAATGATGGATTATGTCTTGAGATCATGTCAGACATATTGAATATAGGGTACGAAGAGAAAAAGAGAGAGCAGAGTCACCGATGTCGGCTGGCTGAGTCAGCGGTATTTGGTGTAGATAAAAACATCAAAAAGATACAACGTTGTGTGTTTGCGTAATCTGGGAATCGAACCCAGGGCTAATCGAAATCATTGCTTTGGATGGCAACGATTAATGTTACCACTACACCAATTACGCTGTTACACTAAAATCAGCCTTTATGATGCTATAAGATCTATTACCTTCCGAAAAAGTGGGCCCGGAGCCAGTCCGGCGTCGTTTGATCTCTGATTCCCGTAGACGTTAAATATAGTCAAGTTCAAAGTGGACCAGGAAGTGGTAGTGGTAGACGACATTATCTGCGTTGCTTCCGCTCAGAGTGTCGTCACCCTTGCAGAGGGTCAATTCCGTCCGGTAACCAGTCCAGCGTTATTTCATCTTAGTGATTGTAGAAGACAATTAATATTTTCAAGTCATATCAAAATCCATTCAGAACATGTCATCTTGTCTTATTGCTATGGAAAACCAGTCAGTAGACACTAAATAAACAAACAGAAAAAGAGACAAACAGACAAACAGACAAACAAACAGACAGACAAACAGAAAAACAAACAAACAAACAAAAAAGTGGTCCTACCTGTTTGGAATCATGTTACTGACCCCCGCAGCCTATTCACCACAACACCTAACGGACAAGACAAAGAGGCCTCTAAAATCCATGGCAGATGCTGTTTCTTCTCTGCCAATGTATTGCTGTTATCGGTGTCCACAGAAGAATCAGTTAGGAAGCCAGCACCAGTAAATTCTAAAGGGAGAATCGTCGCTTTGTGTGCCCTATTACAGAAAATCCAGCTTTTTATCACCCGGATGTAAGACGACGTTGCACAGATTTCAAGGCCCTCGCTGAATCCAGGCATCCCTCATCCAACTACAGCCTTCTACTTTCAGGATCTGCGTTGTCTAATACCGAAATGAGGGATAGTTATCGATATTATGCTGTGTGCCCCTGATCATTTAGCCCTAGAAACTGCATCCTCCAATCCGTCATAGAATATTGGCTGGATAGAGCACCCATACAGGACAGGTTGATGATGTTCGCTAGTACCTTTTATGGCGACTAGTTTGCAGAGTCCTATATCCTGATGTTTGTATTGTCGGTATTGATAGTCAAACCAGTGACTCACCAATAATGATGAAACAAGTAATTGCAAACGGCAGAATGACTCTTAAACGACGGTGAGTAATATTTTTCTGCTGGTTGCCCCCCTTATAAATTGCTGTCCCCCCCCCCCACCAAATTGAAGTCCATCGTGTCTTCTCCCACATTTTTCTTAACACCCAAACTTTTCTTCTATTTCTTTAGCATCTTACTTGCTGCTTCATAATGCCACCTCATTGATTGCTTAACCACGAATTTCTCTCTACATCCTCCTTTTCCCCTTGGCGGCCCAAGTTTTATTGGAGCTTGGTTTACTACACCCTACAATGGCATCATCAAGCACAAAACAATCCCGAGGAGACTGCTAGACGATCCAAAGAAGCTACGGAAATCATCCAACCAAAAACCTTAGATGAGCACCTGAAGGCGTGCAACTCTCTTGTCTCATCTAAATTTTGCGTACAGAAGAATAAAAATTCCGGGACCCTCGAGGACTCCACGACCATCAGTGTCGAAGAACCCTCGATGACAACCTTCACGCCAATTTTGATGGCGGACGAGGGGTCATTTTTGAGAATTGCTCCCGTGTTCTTGACAGGATTTTTGATGAGGAACAAAGTAGCTCTCAAGACTCTTCTACCACAAGGCCTAAAACTCCCGGAGATCAAATTACCCTTTGGCCAGCCGATTATTACAGGGCAATTAACCCCGATCGGTTTTGTGCACATACGCCGACTGCCTCAATCACCCGGGTCTATGATTATATGATCCGCGCTGGACTGGACTATGGCTTCGTTTCCAACGACGAAGCCTCAACTGTCCATATTCCCCGCGGTTCGCCACGTCATTTTCGCAAAAGAAAACGCCTGCGTGATGATGATGATGATGAAAATAGTCTGTCTCCTAAGTTGAACCAAAGTTCATCCAATGGCGATAGCAGTGGTGGCAAATACAAAGATGACAGCAGCTCGGGCCAACAAGAATTCATTTCGCAGCGATATGGATCTGGGACCTGTGGTTTTATAGATCCTGCGCTGGCCTTTTTGCCGCCACCCTGCTGGGATATGGTTATAGGTTTATAGGCAAAGGTGCTTCTAAGTCTAACTGATGGTCCCTTGAGAATGAGGTCTATGCGTATCAGTGTTTTGAGGTAATCCAGAGGATCTCTGTCCCCGTGTATCTCGGCTAAATCTGCGAAATGGACCGAGACTTTCCTCACCACTCAGGACACACTTGGGTGTATGAGGTTCCTATCGTGAGCTGGAGACAGACTTAGTGTAGCAAGCAAGAAATATCGGACCCCCAGAGCCTGAGGCATTGCATCGTTTCGTTCTATTGATGAACAGGACATGACGTGGAGGAGCTTAAACCTGGAAAAAGCGTGGTACGACCCCGAAACGGACCACGTCTTGGTGTTTGGATTTCCTCATTTTCAAGTCTATCGCCAGCCGCAGTGGTCGTTTGGACACGTGGAGTCATTTGGAAGACTGGACGAAGAAGGTGAAAAAGGCCCTCGAGAAGTTGCGTGGCATTGAGTGCTGCAAAGTCTTTTCCTTTAGGGACTTGACGTATGAGATGACGAAGATGCCCAAGCTGTTTTGGGAATCGGACAACTGAGCGTTTGTTTACTTTTATCTTTTCTAGTTTCGATTTAATAAACTTATGATGAAACTTTTGGCTCTGACTTTTTTTTAGATTTTGGACAAGACTTTGCTTTCCTAATGGCATCGTTTCCCGTTGTCGTAGCCCTGGCCACTACCACGATTGCTTTGTATTAATTTCTCATTTTGTTTTCTCTTCTTCCAACAAACCAATGAAAAGTACCAAAACAATGCGTCAGTCTTCGATTTACTAACCTGCTGCTGAAAACGCGTTTTACCACTGCAGTCATATAAGTCGCCTAACTCTGGTCTCGCCTACCATAAAGCCTGTCCGCTTCCGCCATGATAGAGGGCTCTTGATGTTCAAGTAGCTCAGGTCACATCGCAGAATGGGCGTTCTCTATTCCTCTTTTTTTCCTTGTCTTTTTACACCGACATCATTCTGTGGCTGCAGCTGGGCGAAACCGACAACATGAATCATGAGTTGGCCGAACCCTGGTAAGCATGCATGCATGTATTCAGCGTCACAACTGCAGCAGCATGATGCTATTAGGCTGGTAGCCTTGGGCAACAACTCACCCTTCCCCGCATCTGGCATCAATAAAGCTGCTCTCCTTTGATACACATCAAGAAAACTTCTCTTCGGCAACTTTATTGCCCAGATTTAACAACCGCCTACTATCATTACACATACTCTTGAGCTTCACCAAAGATGCCATCCTTGTTTCATAAAGCCAGGACCAAGGTCTACAGGCTTTTCAAAGCCTCCAATCAATACTCTGGCTCAGCTACCTCACTCATAACGTCCTCATCCGGGCCGGTACAGTCACTGCCAACAACAGGCACGCCTTCTCCGCCGCCAGCACCTGAGCCCAAACCAGCGCCGCTGGCTAGTATACAGGAGAATGTTTGGCGTCGGGCGTACGATGATTTGAGGAAGAAAGACCCTGAGTTAGTGAAGGCTTTCGAGAATATTGTCCATACTACACTCCACCTCAACGAGAAGGACGCCGAATCCTCTGAAACCGCCGAGAGTAAGGCGGTGGCAGCCCGGGAGGTCTCTTCGCGTGAAATGCAGCAGATTGTTCGGGATGCGATCAACCGGACAAAAACCGAAACTTCCCTCAAGCAGGAAATCAGCGATGGCTTGCAAGCAGTCCATGCGATCAGGGGACTCATGGATTCAGCTTTACGCACCGCCCCGGAAGCTGCTGCTGTGTGGGCCACTGTCTGCCTTGGAATAGAAGTATGTGATTCAAATACATTGGCAGAAGATCACACACGGTATACCGTTCTTGACTAACACTAGATAGATTTTGTCAAATCCCGTCACTGAGGCGCTCGAAAATCGCAAAGGCATACAATATGTTCTATGCAGGATGGAGTGGTATTGGAACTTGGCTGACTTGCTGCTTGACGAAAACAAAGGCGAGACAGCCACGACTTCAATGCGAGATGAGCTAGAGAAGGATATTGTGCGACTCTTTGAGAAGCTCCTCTTATATCAGATGAAGAGTATCTGCCTTTACCACCGCAGTCGGTCTGTCACTTTTGTCAGAGACTTGTTTCAAATCGACGACTGGGGAGGGCAGCTGAGTGGCATCAAAGAGGCTGAAGAAGCCGTGCGATACGATATCGAGCAGTACAACAACCAAGAGAGCCAGATCCAACTACAGAAACTTAACGACACAGCGGACTCCCTTCAGCAAGGCTTGCAAAGCATTACCACAGCAGTAAAAAACCAGACAGAACTCCTACACGACATCCATGCAGCCGCGCAAGACCAAGCAGAGCAGCAGGCAAAGAGACATGAAGAAGACAAAGACAAACAGTGCCTTTCAGAGCTGTATGTGACTGATCCTCGCATCGACAAGAAGGATATTGAGGAGAAAAAAGGCGGCTTGTTGAAAGCCTCTTACCAATGGATCCTTGAACATACGGACTTCCGGCGGTTTCAAACCGAAAACGACACCCCAATTCTCTGGATCAAGGGAGACCCTGGCAAAGGCAAGACTATGCTCCTTTGTGGCATTATCGACGAGCTGGAGTTGGACCCGTCAGCGTCACTCTCCTACTTTTTTTGCCAGGCTACGGGCGGCGATCGGCTAAGTTCGGCTACGTCTGTTCTACGAGGCCTGATCTATTATCTGGTGCGTCGCAATCCGCAGCTAGTGAAGCATGTGCGAATAAAATACGATTACATGGGGAAAAAGCTCTTTGACAATGAGGGTGCCTGGCATGACCTCTGCGAGATAATGACAGCTATCCTGAACGACCCAAGCCTAGAGAATGTGGTCTTGATCGTTGATGCCTTGGATGAGTGCAGCGTGGACCGGAAACGCCTACTTGACTTTATCGCCAGGCCTTCGCCTGCCAAGTGGATTGTATCAAGCCGCAATTGGATAGATATTGAAGAAGTTCTGGACCACGCAAGGCAAAAGATTCAGATAAACCTCGAAACGAACCGAGAATCTGTCTCGTTGGCAGTTGAATCTTATCTCCAGCTCAAGGTGGATCAGCTAGCGCAGGAAAGGAAATACAAAGAGGGCATGAAGGCCAAAATCCTGAGACATTTGAGGGCAAATGCTGATGGGACTTTCCTTTGGGTAGCCCTGGTTTGCCAAGAGCTCTCAAATGTGAGTATCCGAAAACGCCACACTCTGGATATAGTGAAGTCGCTTCCACCCGGGCTTGCTCCCTTATACAGCCGAATGCTAGAGCACATTTCCCAGTCGAAAGATGCACAGATTTGCGGGAAGATACTTTCTATTGCCGCTGTTACTTATCGGCCCATCACTTTGGAAGAGCTACGTGTCTTTGTTGAGGAGCTCGAGGACTTGGAACTCGAGGAGGTGAAGGAGATCATTGAGTCATGTGGCTCCTTCCTGACTGTCCATCGAGATCTTGTTTCTTTTGTGCACCAGTCAGCTAAGGAGTATCTGCTTAGCGAAGCCCCCGGAAAGATACTGCCTTATAGCATTGCACACCAACACCAGATGGTCTTTTTACGATCACTTGATCTTCTGTGTGGAGAGCTGAGCCGCGACATTTACGGTCTGCAGGCTCCAGGATACCTCATTGACCAGGTTTCGATCCCCGAACCCGATCCATTGGCTTCTCTTGGATACTCTTGCCTCTTCTGGGTCGACCATCTCCGCGACTCGACACCAGGTGTAATGGCCAGTGGAAACGATAGGATCCTGGACTTCTTTAAAGAATATTATCTTCAGTGGCTAGAAGCTCTCAGTCTTCTACGCAGCGTCTCTGTCGGAGTAAGAGCAATGAACAAACTGGAGATTTATCTGGTAAGTGGTTCTATATCAAGAGGAGAAGTTTTAACAAAACATGGTTTTTAACATTTTGCAGAAGAAAAAAGCGTCACAGGAACTTCAAGAAATTATAAAGGATGCTCGCCGATTCCTCCTATCTCATAGAGACATTGTTGAAGTTGCCCCACTGCAGGTGTATGTATCGGCTCTGATATTCAGTCCTACCAGCAGCCTCATAAGGCAATTTAGCCAGGAGGAGCTCAGTTGGATTGAGTTGAAACCAAGGATTGAGGCAGATTGGGATGCCTGCCTGCAGACTCTCGAGGGCCATGGCCGAGGGGTGACATCGGCGGTGCTCTCAAACGATGGACTACGACTAGCATCAGGGTCTCGTGATAACACAGTCAAGGTCTGGGACGCGACTTCTGGAGCATTCCTACAGACTCTTCAAGGTCATGATGACTGGGTCAGATCAGTGGCCTTCTCGGAAGATGGACGGTGGCTGGCGTCAGGATCGGATGACAAAACGGTCAAGATCTGGGATGCGGCTCGTGGCACGCTCTTACAGACCCTTGAGGGTCACGGCGATCCGGTTATATCGGCAACATTCTCGAAAGATGGGCGGCAGATTGTGTCAGGATCCTATGATAAGACAGTTAAAATCTGGGATGTGTCCTCTGCTGTATGCCTACAGACCTTTACGGGCCACGATGGCCGGGTTATGTCCGTGGCATTCTCAAGCAATGGGCAACAGGTGGCATCAGGGTCCCGTGACAAGACAGTCATGGTCTGGGACGCGACTTCTGGAGTATGCCTACAGACTCTTAAAGGTCATGACCGCTGGGTCAGATCAGTCGTATTCTCGGAAGATGGCCAGCGGCTAGCATCAGGATCGGATGACAAAACAATCAAGGTCTGGGATACCGCTTCTGGCACATGCTTGCAGACCCTGGAAGGCCATGGTGATTTGGTGTCATCGGTGGCGTTTTCGAATGATGAGCAGCAGCTGGCATCAGCGTCAAATGACAAGACAATCAAGATTTGGGATGCAACTTCTAGCACATGTCTGCAGACCCTTGAGGGTCACGACCTGGGAGTGACATCGGTGGTGTTTTCGGAAAATGGACAGCAACTGGTATCAGGGTCGGACGACGGGACGGTCAAGATCTGGGATGTGGCCTCCGACGTATACATGCGGACCTCCAAAGCTCATAACGACCGAGTAGCGTCAATGACATTCTCGGATGACAAGCAGCGGCTAGTATCGGGGTCTCGTGACAACACCATCAAAATCTGGGATGCAACCTCTGGTGCCTGCCTACAGACCCTTGAGGGCCACAATGACAGGGTGAGATCAGTCACGTTCTCGAGGGATGGACAGCGGTTGGCATCAGGGTCCCGTGACAGGACGGTCAAAATCTGGGATGCGACTTCTAGTGCATGCCTGCAAACCCTCAATGGCCATAGCGAGGTTGTGGCATCAGTGGCCTTCTCGACTGATGGACAACGTCTGGCATCAGGGTCCCGTGATAAGACAGTCAGGATCTGGGATGCAACTTCTGGCACATGTCAGCAGAAACTAGAGGGCCACGATGGCTGGGTATCATCAGTGATGTTCTCAAACGACGGAAAGCGGCTAGCGTCAGGATCTCATGATAACACGATCAAGATTTGGGATGCAACTTCCGGAGCATGCCTACAAACTTTTGAGGGTCACGACGATTGGGTGAGGTCAGTGGCCTTCTCGGAAGATGGGCAGCGGTTAGCATCGGGCTCTTATGGCAAGGTCAAGATCTGGGATGCGAGCTCCGGTGCTTGCCTACAGACTCTTTTAATAGGCGGCGCTATACGTCGCTGTTCATTTGACCCACTTGACGACTCTCTCCTGTCCACAAACATTGGCGTCCTAGACTTGGAAATGCCTGTATCAGCTGCAATCCCATCGACTGGCCAAGTTTCCTCGCTTACAGCCAACATCCGCGGCTACGGTGTTGATGGCCCCTGGATTGTGAAAGATGGGCAAAGGATTATTTTACTGCCACCAGGATATCATTACCATTCTATGGTATCTGATGTATCAGACACAAGGGTCGGGCTGGGTTTCAGGTCGGGGCGTGTCCTAGTCATAGGGTTCAGATCCGCTTAACGACCGGCTCACGTTAGTATCTGCGATCACCTAGCTGCTCTGAAGCTGCTCGTGGGGCTTGGCCAAGGAACCGAAATCCGCCACAAGTCCAGGTCTTGCGATGAGAGTCTGCTGCTGTGTGTCAGTGGGTAGCTAGAAAGGTTGCTGTGTATGCCGCTGTTGAAGAGGCTGGATTGGTGCGTCGGGAGCGATTGCGATCTGTTGAGGAGGTGATGTGGCTAAGCAGGAACGACAACAAGCTGAGCTAGTGGTGGTTGTTGTGCGGCGGTTTTTAGAAGACGTTTGCCTTGCTATTATCTTTCTTTCACTGTTTGATCAGTCGTTCCCTATTTATTTTTATGTTGCTGTTTTTTCCTTGTTTTTATTCTTAACCTCCGTTATTCTGTCTATTGGTATAATCATCATATAACGTACATGTATAGCGAGTGAAATGAAAATCCCCCTGCCTATACCTTATCTACTTGATCAATTGATTCTCAACCACCCAGCATGCCACACTCTAATCATAAGGCTAGCATGCCTCTCGTCTTCCAGGCCCTCCAAAATAACCCGGAATTAAAGCTCCAACGTGCCAGAGTGATCTATGTAGCCAACCTAACAATGCTATGGCGTCGACAGAAGGGCATCCAAGCCCGAGCCGATATTGTCCCTAAATCACGCAAGTTATCCGATCTAGAGGAAGAGATCGCTATTCACTTTATTCTTGACCTAGATTCGCGAGGATCTCTCTTACTAGAGGCCATGGTCAACGACCTTCAACAAGCGAATGAGATACTAAGCCAGCGCCGGAGGGCAAAAGGGCCCGGCTACAAAGAAGAGAGTTAATGGCAATATAGGGAGGAAGGAACCCAGGCAGTGACCACATGGATGTGGATGCGCAGGTAGTGGCTGAATCGTCGAAACGCGGTGGTCGGCGCGTTTAAAGGAAAGCCGTTGTGAAATGTGTGGCACGACCGGCCATGACAGGACAACGCGCCAAGCTTTGCTTATATGTCTTGGGAAGAGGATAGCGATTAAATTTAGTTGTTCAAATATTGTGTCATGCTTTTGTCTTCAGGTCTGGCTTCGAGGCTGAAATTTCTGACACGTATGCTTGCTTGCCACCCAGGCTTATCATGTACGCTATCTCATAGTCGAAGTACGCAGGGAGAACGGGACAATTAATACAAGCACTTCTACAACAATCAACCGCTAACGCCAAGTATTAATCTTCGTATGAGGTGCAATATTTTTATTAAAGTGGTGAATTCAATGAAGGAGAGTTCTACTATTCTTCCGCACATTATAAGTAGCCTTGATGTGAATCAAGAATCGGGACATGAAATTTAGTGTAGTGAAGCAATCAGTACGTACAGTTTACTAAAGGGTGAAATTCTTGCTTTGGCATTGGGGGATAGGAGTATGCGGTTTTGGTCGAAAGCTGGTGACTCTAGCGAATGGATCTGAATCGCATGACTATGATACGGTTGGAGGTAGTGCTGAACCCAACTCCCTGACGTGCTATGGCTGACTCCACAGGACGATACGATGGTGGTAGCCAAAGGACTCTTTTTTGGTCCTGCAAAACCCAAACGCCATCACTGCTAAGACAGTAGTTGTCAAATCCGGAGCGAAGAAAAGAAGGTTGGTTAACGAATGATGGCCATACCGGTCGCTGAACGATGGTTGAGAACACCGCTGATGTCACTTGTCCATGATGGCCCTCAAGAGTCTGCAGACACGCACCAGAAGTCGCATCCCAGATCTTGACTGTCTTGTCCCAAGACCCTGATGCCAGTCGCTGTCCATCATTTGAGAAGACCACTGATGTCACCCCATTATCATGGCCCTCAAGAGTCTGCAGACACGCACCAGAAGTCGCATCCCAGATCTTGACTGTGTTGTCAGAAGACCCTGATGCCAGTCGCTGTCCATCATTTGAGAAGACCACTGATGACACCCCATTATCATGGCCCTCAAGAGTCCGCAGACACGCACCAGAAGTCGCATCCCAGATCTTGACTGTCTTGTCCCAAGACCCTGATGCCAGTCGCTGTCCATCATTTGAGAAGACCACTGATGTCACTTCTCGATGATGGCCCTCAAGAGTCCGCAGACACGCACCAGAAGTCGCATCCCAGATCTTGACTGTGGAGTCCCAAGACCCTGATGCCAGTCGCTGTCCATCATTTGAGAAGACCACTGATGTCACTTCTCGATGATGGCCCTCAAGAGTCCGCAGACACGCACCAGAAGTCGCATCCCAGATCTTGACTGTCTTGTCCCAAGACCCTGATGCCAGTCGCTGTCCATCATTCGAGAAGACCACTGATGTCACTTTCTCATGATGGCCCTCAAGATTCTGCAGACACGCACCAGAAGTCGCATCCCAGATCTTGACTGTGGAGTCCCAAGACCCTGATGCTAGTCGCTGTCCATCATTCGAGAATGCCACTGATGTCACCCCATCATCATGGCCCTCAAGACTCTGCAGAAACGCACCAGAAGTCGCATCCCAGATCTTGACTGTGGAGTCCCAAGACCCTGATGCCAGCCGCTGTCCATCATTCGAGAAGACCACTGATGTCACTTTTTCATGATGGCCCTCGAGATTCTGCAGACACGCACCAGAAGTCGCATCCCAGATCTTGACTGTCTTGTCCCAAGACCCTGATGCCAGTCGCTGTCCATCATTCGAGAATGCCACTGATGTCACCCCATCATCATGGCCCTCAAGAGTCTGCAGACACGCACCAGAAGTCGCATCCCAGATTTTGACTGTCTTGTCCCCTGACCCTGATGCCAGTCGCTGTCCATCATTCGAGAAGACCACTGATGACACCTCTTCATCATGGCCCTCAAGAGTCTGCAGACACGCACCAGAAGTCGCATCCCAGATCTTGACTGTCTTGTCCCGGGACCCTGATGCCAGTCGCTGTCCATCATTCGAGAAGACCACTGACGTCACGGTTTGTTGATGGCCCTCAAGAGTTCGCAGACAAGCGTCCCAATTTGCTTCGACTTTTGGCTTTAGCTCAATCCAATCTGGCTCTTCATGACTAAACATTTGTCTTATCAAGCTGTTTGTAGGGCTGAATATGAGAGCCGAGACATAAACTTGCAGTGGGGCAAGCTCAATAGCCCCTGCGTGAAACAAGAAAAATCGGTGAGCGTCGTTTACGAGGTCTCGCAAATTTTGGGGTGCTTTCTCCTGTTACATAACGTTAGGTGTTGTTTTATCGAAGGCCTCACAATTAGTAATAAGCAACTTACTGAGTATAACTTTAGCTTTTCCATTCCTTTTCCTGCAACTGAAATCCCTTTTAGGAGACTAAACGCCTCCAGCCACTGAAGATACTTTTTACCTAGAAAGGCCAAGATCTCGTCGTTTTTGCTGGCCATCTCATCTCCTGATGAATCGTTAAGATGGTCAACCCAGAAGAAGCAAGAATATCTGATAGCAGCCAATGGATCAGGCTTAGGGACTGAGACTTCTTCAATGGGGCATCCAGGTGCTGTTAAGTTGTAAATGTCACGCCGTAGTTCTTTCTGAAGAATGTCAAGTGATCGTAAAAAGATAGTCTGGTGTTGGTGTCGGATTCCGAAAGGCAGAACCTCGCCTGAAGCCTTTTCTAGGAAATAGTCCTTGGCTGATTGATGCACAAAAGAAACAATGTTCTTATGGACAGTCAAGAAAGACCCGCATAGGCTGACAGCCCGTATCACGTCATCCTTTTCCAAGTCGTCAAGCGCCTCAACGAGGACATAGAGTTCGTCCAAAGTCACAGGCCGATAAGTAACCAAGACATTAGCAATGATATCCTTGCAGAGTTGTGCATCATCCAAGTCGCAGATCTGTTCAAGCATTCGCTCATATAGGGGGTAAAGCCCCGGTGGAAACAACCTCATTTTCTTTGCGGTATGCCATTTTTGCGAATTAGAAAGCTCATGGCAAACCAGGGATACCCAGAGGAAAGTGCCATCTGCATTCAAGCGTAAATGTTCCAAGACAGCAAGCTTCATCTCCCTGTTGTATTTCTTTTTCTGTGCAAGCTGATCCACCTTGAAATCGATGAAAGAGTCGACCGCTGCAGAAACTGATTTCTGGTTTATTTCCAGGTGTATCTTGACCTTCTGCTCTGCGTCATCCAAGATTTCTTCGATATCTGGCCAGTTGCGGCTTGACACAATCCATTTGGCGCGTGAAGGTTTAGTGATGAATTCAAGTAGTTGTTTCTGGTCTATCCTGCACTCATCCAAAGCATCAACAATCAGGATGGCGTTTCTCAGGCTTGAATCATCCAGCATACTGGTCAGTATTCCGCATAAGTCATGCCAAGCGCCTTGACCTTCGAACAGATCTTTATTGTAGTCGTACCTCTCTCGCACATGCTTGGTGAGATGTGGATTGTGGTATGCCAGATGGTAGATCAAGCCTCGCAGCACCGAGGTAGCTGTGTTTAGTTGATCATTGGTGGCTTGGCAAAAGAAGTAGGATAGAGACACCGATTGGTCTGGCGTTAACTGATCTATGATGCCGCACAGGAGCATTGTCTTGCCCTTGCCAGGGTCCCCTTTGATCCATAGAATTGGGGATCCGCTTTGACTTCGGAACTGCTGAAAGCTATCGTGACTGAAAATCCATTGATATGAGTCTTTCAGCAAACCACCCTTCCTGCTTTCGATAGCCTTCTTGTCTGTGGAGGGATCAGTAATACGAAGATCAGAAAGGCATTGCTTGTCTTTTTCATCGTGCTGATAAACACCACTCATATTGAAGGCGGTCACAAAGTGTTCCACAGACGGTTTATTCTCGTTGACATAGTTCCATGTGTGGGCCGAGATACGGTTCAATTTATGCCCGTCCAATTGCTGGCCGTTTTTCAGCCCATTCTCGACATTGAATCTATAATAGACTCCAGGGGTAGTATACTTTTGTTTGAGTCGTAAGTCGGTATCCTTAGAAGTCGTGGCCATCTTCTTTAGGGCTTCAAGCACAGAATCTCTCGAATCGCTAATTTCAACAACGTCGCCAAGGCCTGTTCCGATACTCAGAGTCATGATGCGTCTACCGGGGAACTGTTCTTTAGCCTCGGATATGAGAGCTTCACACGGGTTATTGTAGCCATAGCTTGCGTCGATGAACTCGATTTCGTCGCGGCCAAGTTTGATTGGATCAAAGAGGGTGATCGCTGCAGATGTAGCTCTGGCCACCTCCCAAACCTTGCATCCTTCGAAGCATCCAGGAACGTGATATGTTTTGAAAAGTGTAGGTAGCGTTTCGATATTGTCTTTAGTCATCGCCAGGACAGCACTGCGTTAATATAACATTAGATATGAAGTCTTCCATGTTTTTCGTTTTTATTTGTGTCAACCCACGTCTTGGTGCAATCTTGCTGTGCGAACAGCATGTCTTCATGAGGACATGTGTCAGTGCCAGTAGCATGTCTCTCATTCTTTCGCTGCAGGCATTTTGAGTCGGTGCAGTTGTTACGAATCATTCGTTTGATAGCGGCCTCCAGCCTTGTAGCTGAAAAGGCAATCGTGGGTATTGTAGGTGAAGGTGTTGGCTCCGGGACAAATATTTCGCTGGCAAGGCTTTTATACTCTTCAATCGATCGGGCGATGCTCATTTTCAGTCGGCCGAGCATAATGGCAATGATCCTGTACGAAGATGATTAACGAAGATTCTCTAATGCGTAATCACGCCTAGTCAATTCATACCCTCCAGTTCCTGTCCCACCAATGAAGTCAAACCTGTCACAGGGTCTTGGTACTTCAGATAAATCTTCTGATTTTTGGATGTTTTCCATGATGTTTTCGAGGATGAGCAAGCTAGATAGTGCACAGACACCACCGCCATCTGTAACAGTTAGCGACATGATCGTTAGCTAATATCAAGACATTAGAAAACATACCGAGAGACAGAAGCCGCAATGGCGGCCCGGTGGTTTGCGGCGTATATGAGTCCATAGTGATGCTATGAATGCGATAAGGTCAAAGAAACTAAAGAAGGCGATTGAGATAGACGAGGCGCATGCAGAGACAAAGCACCAACAGGTAGATGGTCAGAGCTAATCAGTGCAAGACAGCTTTGATCTTGACTTTCTAGACGCAAGCTGAATTATGTAAGAAAACAGTAGCATGGAGTGCACATGAGAGTTAAGTCCAGCAAAGAGAAAAACACTGTTATTCGAGGGGAATTATGCCTAAAAGTGTAATTTGCGCCTCTTCAAGCCTACGCAAGGCACCCCAAGTATCTACTGATTATTTACTAGATGCTGGGGACCTATTGATGCCCAACCAGTAAGCAGAGGAGTAGTTTTCTCTCCAACTATGATGTATGGTGGCATCGCAGGCGGCCTGCTATTGCAACAGATCATTCAGCGCCCGACAATTAGGAATTAAATTACATACCTTCTATCAGGGCAAGCCACTGGTGTACTATAGAGACTTGTTCATCAGCACATGATGAGAATAAGCGCTGGCTCAGTCGGAAAGCATAGGCCTTTCTCCTTCAGCTTGATTCAGCCCGCCTTCAAGCCAAGACGATCCTTCCCAAATGGAATGTCCTCGGATATTTCAAAGCTTCCACCCATGTTACTTAACTTGTGTTGCAGGATTTCTGACATGCTTTTTGCACAGAGCTTGCAATTGATTTCCCGCCCAAAACATTTCAAGTTGCGCACCACAAGGCTATCTTGACCGAGCCATGCCCGACTTGGGTAATTCTCGGCTTTCTGCTGTTGCGTGGCGCTCTCTACATGTTGAGTGGCGTCCCATCCATGCCCCACTTTCTCAAAAACAAGACCCCACATATTCTGTGGCTGAATGCCCATAAAAGGGTTGACATCCTCCCACAAACCCTCATGAGTAGAGACATGAAAGCAATGAAGTCTGGGGATAAAACTTTTAGAAAGCAGCGATTTTATTAATAAGAGATCTATTTAACACTGGATGGGGTTTATGCAGACAGTGCTTATAACTAAGCCAATGAAGCAATATCTGTAATTAAAGTAGTAAAAAGTGAGTGAAATATCATTGACGATGGAATAGCTACACCCCTACTTATCATGAAGATGGACATCAATTCTTGCGAAAAGGCAGAGCAAAGTAAGGGTTAATATTGATAGTATTTGAGGACAATGACATGACTGACTACTTTAGTTTATTACCGAGAGCAGAAGGCGGTGAGACAGGGCAGAAATACAGTGGATCCAGTAGACGTATAGCTCAACCCCGCACTTGACCTTAACAAGAAGTAATATATGAGCATTGCATCATAATGAAAGCCCCAAATGTATTCATCTAGTTAATATCACACACGCTCCTCCAATCGAGTACCATCAAGCAGAGAGGCCACTATAGCCGCCCCTAATGAGCCTAGGTTTAGCGTACTCTTAATTTTGCTATCTATAAGCGTATCGCCTAGAGGACCTCTGGGCTTGTAAAGGGCCGACTCCAACGTATCGTTTACAAGTGCACTAGACTTGGTACAGCGGTTTTTAAGCGCCGCAAATCAAGCATAGGCTATCAGTAGCTTTCTGGCTTGAATTGCTAGGGATGGCTGTGGCTGCACACATTGTAAAGCAGTATTTGGCACTCAAAGTTTCTGTGCAAGGTGTTGCTGTACTGAACACTGTATATGTTTTTAAAGATATCCTCAAGCACCTTTGTGACGGAAATCCTAGATCAATAGGCCGTCTCCTTGCATATATTATTCACTAGACGACTTCGAGCACCAGAGCTCCAACGGCATGGCACCCACTTCTGTCCCTATCTTCTCTCCCATTAGTGGAAAGCTAAGAGGCTTCGGTACATGGCTTGGCGCTATACACAGCTATGCATTAGAGCTAGAGTAGCGGAGAGAGATGAAAAGAACAGCCGACTATTGCAAACTCTCACGACTACATTTTCCAACTAATTATATGGGTATAGCATTTGACTCCTCAACCTTTCTCCTTCTTTCCTCTCCAACCTAACAATAAAACTACCTTTTAAGGCCACTATCATCATCACAAGTCTTTGTACAAGCAGCCATCTTTCCTAAAAGATGCGAAAATATACGCAGACTTCCATGTGACTAGCTCTCCTACCAAAGTCTCCTTATCCAAGTCCTAGTCTGACCGTAGCTCCCATCAGCCCACCTCAATGCCGCGACTTCGAAATATCTAGCCCGCTTTCTAGTCTTGATGGTTCTTGAACTTGAACTTGAATTTATTCAACGCCAACGAGAATCACCAAGATCAAACGACACCATATTAGTTCCCGGACAGAGTTGCCCCTCCGCAGCGCTAACCATAGATTTTAGGTGAGAGAAGGAGACAAATTTCGACGATGATGACGATGATGACGATGAAGTTCTTTTTATACTCTTGGGACTATCTGGGGCCCCACTTTGAGAGTCCAAAGCCCTTGAGAGGTCCGAGTTTTCTGACACCTGTTTTTCTGTACTTCCGCCGCCCATGTCCATGCGGTCACTGGGTTACGGGCTTGCCGTACCCATAGGTGCCTTCATGAGACATTCCCCTGCCACTAGGCGTGTCTGCTTAGCATCAAACGAAATAAAAGTTGTAGAGTCGAGGCATTAAGTCACCAGCACTAATGCAAACATGACCTAACCTGCCTTTGGGGCCTCCGCCTATTGTCCTGTGTTTGCCATCAGCACTTTCCCAAGTGCGATTCTGCCCTTTGCCGTCCTCAGAAGCTTGGTGACAAAGTTTTCCGACCACGGTTATTTGCTCTTTTTACGTATCCACTTGTGCGTCTCCTTCTTGTCCTTGCCGCAGGCTGGTCTGAGTGGTGTTTAAACCGTTAGCGGTACTCCTTGAAGTCTCCATGCCCTGAGATTGCCGCCGGTTTGGTCCCCAAGAATTTCCGGGGTTCCTTTGGAATTCTGAACCTGTTTTTCTTCGGGAACTCCAAGTGCTTCTGAAAACTGTGATCCTCTATGCCTTCTCTGGTGTAGAACCACCCCCGAAGATTTTCTTCTCCCGTTTCCCTCAGCCACCTCTTGGCTCTAGTCAGTGACATATGGTATTCTGTGGTTTTTGTCGCTGCCTCTTTGGCTTTCCAGTCTGCCAGCCGAGCGTCCGGGCAGCCAGAGACAAATTTTGAGGGCCCGACTGGCTGTGTACGGTTTTTAGCCTTCACTAAAGGTGATTTTTCCAGCGAACCTAGTTTATCTGGTCTTGTGGTCTAGTGGTATGATTCTCGCTTAGGGTCCACCCTAAAGCAAACAGCTTGCGAGAGGTCCCGTGTTCGATCCACGGCAAGACCCCAGATAGAGCGTGCTGGTACATGTGTTGCCGTGCCGTTCCTTTTTTTGCGCGCCGGTGCAACGGCGCAAGATCATGAACCCCGGTAGCACACACAACCTTCAGCAAACACAAGCCTTGATAGCTCAGTTGGCAGAGCGCGACACTAGTAATGTCGAGGTCAGCGGTTCAAGTCCGCTTCGAGGCAGCTCAAGTGGCAGCTAGTGCCATGTCTTATTTCTTTTGCTATTTTCTCTTTTTGTTATTGCGTGCCTCTTCTCCATGAATGTAGTGACAGCCAGTAGTTTCTATTTTTACAATGCAACTCTGCTATTTTGTGTGTAACCATGCTCTAACATCTTAGTGTTACACAACATAAATCTGCTCATTCACAACGATCTGACGTAGTAGATGCCAATGACTATAATTAAAAATAAATCAACGTAAAACATGTAAATCAACTCCACAAAGAAAAACAAGAAGGTATTATCATAAAGCAAAAACTGCCCCCCCCCCCCCCCCAATGTTCACCCTCCTCATTTTTGGTTCATTCGGCTTTTGTTCTTCCCCCCTTTGTCCACTTTAGACCTTACGAGAAAGCACGGCCACGTGAGACACCTGCATCGCCGAACCAACCCCTCCTTCAGTGCTAGTCATGGGAGTAGATGAGGAAGCCATTGCATTGGGCAACGCGCCGCCAACTGCCACATTGAGTAACAAAAAGTGATCGTCGTGTGCCAGTGCCGCCCAGGCGTCCTTGTCGCCAACATCGCTGCCCAGAAGTGTATTTACAACCTTGCCATTCATGCGCCACTTGAGACTCTCAGCTCGCCAGTCTCCGCCGGCATTAGAACGGTCGATCGTAACACTGGCCGTGATCCACTGGCCACTAGGGGCGCCGCCATCGATACGTTTAGACAAGCCATTGGGCTCATTGCATGGGCCACCAGGATTAGTTCCACAATGCACTGTGTGTATACTGGTGGCATCCCCATTGACAGTCTCAAAGATGTCGATCTCGCCTATGGCCGGCCAGTTGTTATAATTGCCACGGAAGCTCGTTCCAAGTGCCCAGAATGCTGGCCAGATACCCTGCTGAGTAGAGGGTGACGCCGAGCCCAGCTTGAAACGCGCTTCCATGCGCAGCTGCCCACCCTCGGGGCAAACGAAGTTGAAGGACGGGCTGGTCTCGATGCGACCCGAGGTCCAGGTGCTGTTCGAAACGCTGTTGGTGCTGGCACTCTCGGAGCCCGAAGAGCCGCTGCGTTGAGGCACAATGTTCAACAAGTTCGCTTGGGCACTCTCGGGGTCGGTCGACTCCATGGTCGGACTGCCATCGCTGTGGGAGCTGATGTACAGATTAGTGGCTGACGAGGTATATTCCTGGACCTCGCCGTTACCCCAGTTGGCTGGACCGCCAGGGTACCGCGTGCCGGTCGAAATGACCCAGTTTTCGGTGCTGAGAGAGGTTGCAGAGTTGGTGAAATTGTCATAGAAGACCACGGTCCAGTTTCCAGCGCCAAAAGAAGGCACATCGGATTCATCTACAGGAACTGGAACGGCCAGGACAGAGGTGAACAGGCTCATAGAAGCCAGGAGAGCAAAAAGAGAATGCATGGCGAAGAGAAAGAATACAGATAAAGGAAGGCAAAAGAGAACCAAGGGAAAGAAAAATGAAGGTGGGTGTGGTCAAGACAGACTTGTATCGAGATGAGGAACAAAAACAGTTGAGTAAATGCTCGAGTTAGTAGGGGGGGATGGCACATATATACCCGAGTATGCCGGGTAGACTCTAGCAGTATCTTCATCTAGAGTTATGGGCGAAGGGTGTTAACCGCTACACAAAACCCAGACATGAACACTGGCACATAGCGTACGGCAATGCCAAGCGCCACATATACACGCACATACAAACACAAACACTAATAGTACAAACACATCTACTCTCACGCACACGGCTTAGGCCGAAAGCCAAGCGACACAGGTGAAGAGCTATGCTAGATCCAGACCAGGGCTTGTTGTCCCAATTCATCCAAAGGCCCGGGAAGACGCAAAACACAAAAAGCAAACAACCACATAGTAAGCTTAGGATCTTCAATTTTTCTTCTTGGGGGAGGCCCCCAGCTACATTCTTGTGTGGGTAGGTAAAAGAAAGAAAAAAACCAATGGTGCTGACCAGACTTGGCCCTTCTCTCCCTTGATTGTTTCTGTCATGTCTCTCCCTTTCTCTCTTTCTTTGGGTATTTCCTTTTGCTCCGAGTCTCCTTAGGAATGCAACAGGAGCTGGAGCGAAAAGATTCATTCATTTAAAGAATATAGACAGCAAGAGAGGAAGATAAAGAAAAAAAAACAGAGGAGTTCTTCACTTGGCCCATCGCAGCAAATGCTTGTTTCCGTCCGGACGTACGTACACCTATGGACGGGCTACCGAATCCTTTCCGGGAAGCAAAATCCAGCGAAAGGCAGGGGAAGATTAACCACTAGATTAAATGCCTTCTTCTATATCGCAGCTCCTGGCTTCTTCATAGGCCTCTGCTGATGCATCGCAAACAGCCGCTTCTCTTTTCTTTTTCTTTACTTACGTATGTACATGGTCAAAAAAGAAAGTGGTTGGCTAGAGGAGAAGGAAGAAAACTGAAAGAAGGAAACACAGCCGACTAAATTGTTTGCTTGTTTCAAGCTGCTCCGCGTGTGTCTCTACCCCGACGTTCCATTCTTCTTCTTCTCCATGATGCGATAGAGATGCAGCAGTAGTAAAATGACGAGGTGACGTTGAGGAAGGCAAGGTGACGTTTAGGAGGGGCTTCGTGTCTGTGTGTAGCGTGTGCAGTGTTAGTGATAGTGACACCAGGCCTATTACCTCTTAGTACGTGTATTACCAAGTGACAGCAGCATAGCACGCCTGGTACCTGGGCTTACGCATACACTTAGTATCCATTTCCTGTCATCCATCCTGCCACAAATTAAGTTGTTGTTTTTGTCTGATGCATGGATTGCTTGGCTGGATCATGGTTTTTGTCTCTTGCTGGGGCCTCACCGGTCGTATGTCCAAAGAAGGCGAGACAAAGCAAGATGCGACCCAGACTAGATAGTAACAAGGTTCTACTACTACGTCTTGCCGACACTCAAGACATGTTTTTCCCTCAGCTTATCCTACAACTTAAGCCAAGAAGTGGGAGGGCAACTCAATGACGAGCCTGATGCGCGCCGTTCGCTTTTGCTTCTTACGTCTCCCTCTTCTCTCTCATCAGCTTCTTTGCATCTTCTATTGCCGATAATCATCTCTTCTTCTAGTACCAATTTGCAGCATCCATTCCAGTCACACACCCGCTTTGAGACATCGAGAAGATACACCAACAAAACAACCCCGCTATGACAAAAGCGACCTTCCCATCCTATTCTAACGCTGCGTGAAGTTTTGCTCTCAGCAAACCTAGTGGTAATACTGACGCTAAACCTTCTTCTCCCTTGCACCCATTCTTCTTTGACAGCTTTCTCTTCGTTCATCCTGTTCTGCATCACCTGAGAACCTGAAAACATCATCCAAACATCCTACACTAGCAGGGATCAGCATATTCTAGCATGGCCAGATATAGATATAAAACACCACGCTTCTATCAGTCTACATTCCAGCTTGCACTGCGTGGCAGCCATGGACTGTTTATGCCCACGTACCTCACGATGTTCTCCCTAGTCAAGCTTATCCCTGTAGTGTAGTGGGAGCTCCGCAATATTTTAGATACTTAGAGCAAAAGAAGTGGGAGCTCCGCAGCAGTTACAATTAAATCTGCCATGAAAGACTGGGAGCTACGCAACACCTCACAAATTATCCAGCATCTCAATGTCTCGCGTCTCCTACATTTCTCGCTCAGCTTCTTTTTTCTACAACCTTCCTTTGTCTTAGGCCCAAGAATCATAATGTCTTTATACTATTTGTCCTCTTCTACTACCATCATAACTCTCCTCCACTCTTCATCTCTCGTAAACAGTCGTCATCAGTATAGATAAAAGAAAATTCATGCCATCGTCTAAATCAAATTCCCGCCAAAAGAATAAACAAGATCCCTTCTTAAATGAGAGGAAACTCCGGCGTCGCTTCATCCAAATCATCAAATCCAAGATCCCATCCAAGAACATAAGCAAAAGAAGGCAAAATGGAAAAATGGTAAAAGAAAATGGGAAAAAGCACCCCTCCCCCTCAGGCATGGGTGGGATACCACAGAGCAGCGCATCATCTCCCTTAAAGATAGGAGACCTTTTCTCCCTTTCTCTCAACCCTTTCTTGCAACCCTTTTATCCATACCCCCAAAGACGCCAAGAAGATAACATTGGTATTGCCCCTCAAAAAATGGACACGGAATGTTGACGCTCGGGCTCGCTATGCAAGCAGAGAAACAAGAGGTTATAACCACTCCAAAACCAAGGCCAGCTAAGAAACAACACAGCCTCCAGCCCCGGTTCAATGCAAAGCAAAACATCGCCAACAAAGCTATATCGCTCCCTCTGTCGCGCTCTGCTTCTTCCCTTCCCCTCATGTCTCACTCCTCAATCGACTCCATGTGGCCTGACGGCTGATACCCATCATAATCCATCTCATCATCGCTGCTATCATCCGACATACTCCGAGGGCTTACCACTCCACTAGCATCCAATCGGTCCATGTCATCCAACCCATCATGTTGGCCATGCTGTCCAAAGCTACTACTTGACACCGTCGCAAAGCCCACTGGTGCTGCAAAGCTAGCCGATGGCATCTCAACCACACTGCCTGATCGGCTCATAGGCGGCTTTTCCGGAAGTTTCTTCAGCAGTCCAGTCGAGATGTCTAGCATGCCCATAGCAAACTGCGTCAACCCTTTGCCTTCGCCCGGCTTAGAGCTGACTGACAGCGTCCAGCGGTATTCGCCTAGTCTTCGGCGGTACCAGTCTGCCTCCTCCTGCGCCGAGGCCGTAGCCCAGAGTAAAGAGCCAAATGTGCCAATCAGCGCAAAGTTTGTCTTGGATGCAAAGTACCAGAACGACCGCAGATGCTGTGGCATCAGCCGGTTAACAAAATCCATGGCCGAAATAAGTCGTGCTTTGGCAGCACTACGACAGATTTGCGATACATACGGATCGGTGGCATCGGGGTTCGCCGAAAACGATCGGATTATTCTCCGGTGGAGAGTGATTTCTGTTGCAAAGTATGCTAGGTGGAGGTAGCCGATGCTCGAGAAGCGGCTAGGTGAAGATGGGTTGGAATAATATGTCGAGTCCATGCGAATTGTCTGGGGAAGCGTCGCGTACCAATCCTTGAGCTTTAGTTGAATTGGCTTGGCTTGTGCCAGTATTGCTTGTGTTTCCTGCATCGAGATTGCAGGAGATGCTTGCATAGCATGCAGGGTGTAGAACGTATCGAGAATTTGCGACAGAATCTGTGTTAGATGCACCATATTGACAAACAAGACTCGGCCTTGCTCGATACGTGCCCTTTCTTCCACATCCTCCTCGTCCCACTCGACATCGGGGAAATCGTAATCGCATAGCTGCCGAACCGCCCAGTTTGTAGAAAAAATATGTGATGGTCGGCCGTGGACCAGAGCCCCCCACTTGTCTTGCATGTATAGTGCCCAAGCCAAGCGCTTGCGAAGTCCCTTTTCCCACGGCGGAATCTTCCAGTTTGAGCAGTCCAAATGTAATCCCAGCTCTTGTGATACAGCCACCAGTTGTGCTGTTGGCGCCCATTGATCGCCCTCGGGACGTTGAGAGAGCAGCAGGCCAGCCTGAATCACTGATAGCTTGGGCCGGAACATGGCGTCAGCCAGTGTTGAACGCATGAGCTTCTCCAACGCCACCACATCCGGGCGGGGTACTTGGGCCAGCTTATCCGAGTGGCCCCACCAGTTGACGGCAATCAAATATACAGCAGCCAGTAATGGAGGAGTAAATTCCCGGTACGACCGCTCATATCTCTCCATAAATACAGTTTTTTGAAGAATTGGGAAGCCAGGGTGGACCACATCAAAGAATATGGCAACTAGGTCCGGTCCGTATGGAGCTACTACCCGTTCAATGGCGTCACAGTCATCAATCTGGTGTTCATGGCCGGGTGTCGCGCTATCTGGGAGCATTAAAAACGTATCCGAATCACTGACTTTGCGGAGGGTTCCTCGGGCCAAGAGGCTCTCGTCGTCTGGGTTAAAGGGCGAAAGATTGATAAGAGATGGCTCAAAATCGGTTGTTGGGCCAATATACTGGCTGTACCGGTCTTCCTGCATGCCCAGGGTACGTTTAAGCTGGATTGGCCCCCCAACGTTTTCCATGTCTTCTAGAAATGAGTTGCTTCCTGCTGTAGAAGATAAGCTAGTACTAGTTTTGTGAGGGTGTCTTCGTCTGCTACTAGGAGAACTAATGGAAAATCAAATTCAACGGCAGTAAACAGTTAGCACGCGCGCTTTGAATTTCTATTCAACATTGAGGGCAGGAGGGAAGGACAGTGGTGGGGAGGTAAACAAGGAATAAAGCAAAAAAGATGGTAGCGGGTTAAGCAAGTGTTATAGACAAAGCAAACAGGATGAATTAAAGATGGGGAAAGCAAGCAAAGGATGGATAGCTCGAGGTGGATAGAGGTTATCTATTGGGATTTGTAATATATTAATTACAATAGATCAGAGCCTCACAGAAGCTCTCGAGGCAGCCTGAATAAAAGCCCGCTTGTATGTTTATGTCCCGACCGTAGCAGCCATGTCTTATGCATGTCTCCTCAAGAGGAGACTCGGGAAAATGGAACCCGACTAGATCTCATGGCTTGCCAGATTAAGGAATTTCTCAACCAAACATGGTAAAGGTGGAAGATGGAAAAAAAAAAAAAAAGGAAAAAAAAAGAGGGAGAAACAATAGCGGCAAAGGAAGCCCGCTAGAACGCAGGCTTCACACGTGCGACTGGCTATACAGACAACGGCAGATGAAAGGGACAAGGGCGAGGGCAGGATAAGGCAAGGTAAAACAAAGAGAGAGTCCAAGGCAAAGATAAAAAAAAGCCCCAAGATGGAGGCACAAATCAAAACAGGATAATAGCATGATAGGGCAACAGGGCCTAGTCCATAAAGCATCAAGGCAATTCGGAACACAAAGAACACAAAGAACACAAAGAGCAAAAAGCAAATCTGGAGTTTATGCTTACCTCCTTTTACCAGAGATGTTTCCATCACCAGAATCCCGTGGCTTGGCCAGCTTTCTCTTTCGGAGCTGTGGACTTGACAAAGCTAATGAGCATTCACATCCGTTAATCTTGCAAGACACACAGGCCGAGTCTTCGTCATCGCTCGATAAAGTACACTGGGATCTGGATTGCCTGCAGGCTGAACAAGGAGGCGGAGGTGGAGAAGACCTTAAGTAATCTTTGCTGGCAAACGAAGTAGATAACAATGAAGGCTGGGTGGGTGTATGGCGGTGGGACTCTAGAAAGTGGCGGCCAGGCATGCTGCCCATGCATAGATCGATAGTACTAAGTCCTACTTGGTGGCGGTTTCCGGGAAGTGAAGAGCTAGTGGTAGATGCGACATCCACTGCTGCGGCTACAGATAAAGATGAAGAGGAAACGGTGGCACCAGTAGCAACGCCGGAACCAACAACACCAGTCGCGTTGCTACTATTCTGGGAGTTGTAGCCCGGAGGTTTAGGGGCAATAGGGATAGGAGCAGTTCTCCAGACGGAGCCTGAGTTAGACATTGTGGATGCCGAAAAGTAGATGGAAAGAGAAAAGAGAAGAGATCGATATCAAGGATACAGGAAGGCAAGGAGTGGGAATAGGTGGGATAGAGATGGCGGCAGTGACTCGGTGACTTGAGAGTCGTACACCCCTGTGCGTGCGTATATGTGAGTATGTGTGACAGGTGGCCGGGACCCTCTTCTCTATCTAGTCTGACTCGGACGGCCTCAAAATGGTCAAAATATGATGTTTATGTGGGCAGATTTCGACTAGGAATACTTCAGCCGTTGGTTAAAGAAAGAGAAAAAAAAAAAGAAGAGGAGATAAGAGAAAGAGAGGCTGCTAGCCTGCTGGGAGTGTGGCCTACTTGGTGATGGATTAGTCGTAGCAAAACTCCAACAGGAGGTACAGAAGGAAGGCCGAAGCAGAAATCAAGACACAGCAGCGGCCGCAAGAGCGAGAAGTGGATGTCTTGGCTATGCACAGGATGAAATAGTATGTTGTATCCTGTATGCACAGGGAAAGTGTACATACCCTCTGGTATCTGGTTTAAGGGCTGTGGGTGCAGAGCAGAAGGCGGTCCTCAGAGGATGACGTTGACTGTCACGGCGATACAGATGAGACCCTGGCTCAAGCTGGTTAAACTGCAATGCACTAGGGTCAATAAGGCAATGGCAGAAGAAATTCCAAGTACAAGAAAACGAAAGAGGCTGATAGACAATAAGGAGTTTAGGTACGTAGTCAGCCAGGTATTATTAGGTGAGGGTTGAAGGTCCCCCGCTCATCAACCAACTTCACTTGGGCTGGGCAAAACGGAAAAAAAAGCACAGGTAAAACGCAAAGTCCGAGAATCAGCAGTGGACAAGATTGAAAAGAGGAAAGGAGAGAGGGAAAGGAAAAGGGTAGATGTGAAGAGTGAAGGGGTAAGAGGAAGGGGGAAGACGAAAGCAAGCTAGCCCCACAAGTGGATAGATGGAAGTCTAAAGGCGATAGAGGATTAAATCTGGATGCCCGGGATGAGAGAAACACCGCAATGAAAGCCGTGAAGAAAAGCTAGTGCCAGGGCCGGTATTGCAGCTAGCAGTAAATGCTAGGGGTAGGTGGCAGGATGCGAACGTGTGAGGTTAGGTGTATTATAGCAATGATACTGGCCTATTGTTGGTGTAGAAGTCAGCATGACCAAGTGCCATCCAAGCGCGCTAGGCCAGTGGCTAGCTAAGCATTCATCAAAGCTTTCTTTCTGAGTCTCAGCTCTACATGATGGTGAAGTTTGGATGAGTGGCAGTAGGTGGGTGGGGAGCGGGTGGGATGGATGGCTTACAAGTTCCGAAGCAAGCTGTTACTAACGAAGAAAGGCGGCACACAACGATTCATCAACAAAGGCAAGAGGATGTGTACTATGGAGGTGGCGCAGGCAGCAAAATGGCGTGTATCATGACATGAAAGCACCGTTGGCAAAGAGGCAAAGGCATGCGATAATACCAACACCAATATCGACATCAACATCAACACCGACACCAATACCAGGATCGACGACCAAGAAGCAGCCAATATTGTCAAGGGGCCTATGTCTGTGCCTGCTCCTTGTACCTGTCTGATAATAAGACGCAATGAGACCGACTGGGAAGCGGCCCAAACGAAGAGCGACAGCGTTTTGAGGCTAGCTATCCTGCACTTTTGCGCCCGCAGAAGGGAAAAATAAAATAATAAAACCGATCGAGCAAAACCCCGAAACACTCAAAGATGTGCGAGTATACCGCCGAATAAGCAAGCAATAGCAAGGATGGCAGAGAGAATATAAAGGGAAAGAGAAAAGATTATGGCGGGCAGCGGGCGCAAGCAAAGTGTGTCTCGAGCCTGGACAAAGCTTTAACTTGATGGTTAGCAAAGCAAAATATAAGATAAGCTGGTTGGCTGAGAGAAGATTTAAAGATTTATTACTTGCCTTTTGCTTATCAGTAAAACACAGCAATGCAGATGCAGGACAAGGATGTGATGGGATGCAGGCAAAAGCAAGGGCCGTATCAGATGGGAATGGGATCTAATTTAGAGTGAATTGGGACTTGGCTGGGAAGATTGGAAGTTCGGGAAACCCTAAAAAGAAGTAAAAATTGGAGATGCACTGGGCATGGGCGAGCCAGGGTTAGTTTCTCGCCCACAAGATCAATTTTGAGAATATCCAGAACGGAAAGAAGTGAAAAGTCTAACGCAAAAGTGACCAGCTAAAAATTGTGCGTTAGTGATATGAGACGATAAAACAAATGCGGAAGGCACTCACACTTGCGCTTGCCGTTGGAGGTCTCAGCTCTTTTTCTCGTATATCCCCTGTTTCTAAATGCCGTGGGTTTGTTTGTAGTAGTACAGTTAGGTTCAAGCATGAGAACTTGGGCGCACGCTGCACTGTATTTACACAAGCCTGCTCGTCGAGCGATCTCCTTCTCAACTGACTTTGCTCGCAAAATGCCAACTCAGTTTTCGACCTCTTATCTGAGAAGCCCCTCGCTCCTGTCTAGCTAGCTTTCTGTGGCAATATCTACACCCAAAACCTCCCGCTCGTCGTCCGCTTGCTGGCCGCCTCCTTGTTCTCTGTCTCACGGCGGAAGGCACCCGTTACGGATAAGGGAGGGTTTTCTAGGGCTAGACGCCAAAGATCACCAAAAGAAAACCTCTACTTTAATTCCCATCTGCTGTCTTCGATATCAGCCCTTGTTATTGCCCCGTCCTCGATTTCGCATCAAAAATTAGCGATTTAAGTCCCGTTTCCGCCCTCTCGTTTTATTTGGAGTCTCGGCCCAGTTGGACTGCTACTACAACTCCCTATGGTACGATACGATAATACGGGGTCGATGTCGCCATATTCAAAAGCCTCTGTCTTCTCAATTGACCACCGAACCACTGACATCATAGCAGCTTCTCTCAATTCTCTCAGAAAGCATACAGCAATACTCCAATTTCGTGGCTTCTCTATTTCTACGAGTGCTTTGTGCTCCCCCACCCACACCTTCATAGTCACCCACCTACCCAATCTCTAACGTTTTTTTTTTCTTTTTTTCTTTTTGCTCTTTGCAAATCATCTCATGTTTGGGCCCTCCAATACTAACGCTTCCTTCGGAATCTTACTTGCTAAAATTAAGCAAATTAACCACCCTCAACTCCGACTAAACTCCATCTGCCCCTTTGACATGGCAGCAGAACACAAGAAAGAAAATGGAAGGAGAAAAAAAAATCGCCGTCCGTCCGACAGTGGCTCACCCATTCAGGCCAGAAGCCAACGCTTCCTGCGTCTTTGTCCCGACCCATGTGAATATTGCTTATCTATCTGACAGCTCTGTACAGATAAAATCAACTAATGACAATCTCCTTGGTGGAACCAGGAGGTCTAACCACATTGCTGTTTGTTGCCATATCTTTGCCGAATGATCAACATCTTGGTACAATCAAGCTAGGCCAAAATCCCTTGTTTATTTTTTTTTTTTTCTTTTTGCTATCTGCTAACGTTGTTAATGCAGAAATCCAGGCCCCACATCCGGCTCAATACTTTACCGCTACTTGCACAAGCCGCCATATTGCCTAATTTTGCCCTCAAGAAGATGTCCAGCTGCAGGTATCCACCAGGTACTGCCCAATTATCGTCCACTCAACCCCATTACCCAATGGAAACTGTGCGTCTTGCTTCCCTCTAAATCGACCTGTTTCTCCCCTTCCTCCCTCCACGTTTGTTGCCTTTTCTTTTTTGGGGTTGCATTTCTGGCGCTACAGACCCCTTGGGTTTAAACATTTAAACATCAACAACGTCGCTTTCTTTCTCTATAGGGCGTTATACCCCTCGCAAGTTACGTACGTATGTGTGGACATGATCATGCTACACATAGTCATATGCATATACAAACCCCACTGACTTTTGTAGAGCCTCCATTTTCCCTCTCAAACTGGAAGTCCTTTCTTTTGATCCTCTTTTCCTACCCCATTTTCTGCTGCACACTACTCCCTCAGACTGTGTGGGCCTCGATTGCACATAACAAGGTCCGGTGTTTTGCTTGCTTACTCTCTTATTGTAAGTGCTACCCGCTCGCAATTAATCCCACAGCTATATCGTGACCCGCCAGGGCATCTTCAGAGCCGCACCAGGGGGGGGGCTTTCCAATGGGTGTAAGTCGATAGGCCAGCGTCTCTTATCCAGATCAGAACAAACTCCAGTTATCGCCCCCAAGTTTTATCCCAGAATGCTCGGAATGAGCACTTATATATTCATGTTTCTGACGTACAGCTCTCTCCATGCCCAGCCAATGAGCCAACCAGAGCTAGGCCGGGGTCAAGGACAACCTTTATTTACCATCCTCCCCGTTTATTTCCCAAATACTGGAGCATTATCTTCTTGACTGGATAGTCCGGTGGATTGCTCAATCCGAGCTTGCTGCTTCCCCCTCTCTCATGTTACATTGTCTATGTATTGTCCCTTGTCTATATCTCAACACATTTTTTTCAAAAGAAAATAGAGACAAAAGGGGGCAAGCTCGCTTCCCACTCGTGAGAATTTCAGAGTTTTCCTCGACGGGGGGGGGGGGGGGGGGCCACAGCACGCAAGGTTGCCGTTAGGTATGCAGTGGCGCAGATGTGTGCAGTGCAGTGCAGCGCGATGCAGTATAATGCAGCAGTGCATTTGCACACTTGCACTCTGCCACGCCATATCAGAAACCGTCCTAAGAGAAGGGAAAAGGAAAAAGAAAAATAGGAAAATAGGAAAAAAAGACTATCACATCTTGGGCACGAGCCTTCTCCCTTTCTCTCTCTCTCTCTCTCTCTACATACATGTGCGTATGTGCAACAGGCAGAGCACAGAAGAAAAACGCGGGGGGCTTAATCAAACTTGATGTGGAGAACTCTGGATTTCATTCCGGCCGCTTCAACGGGAGAAAAGGAGTTGGGCGAGTTATGTCGTGGCCGTGGGGTGGAATAATTGCCGTCTCCATGACATCCACATAACATACAACCTATGTGTCCTAGGATACCCTTTTTATTATCGTTGTATATATGTTTTGGACTTTTAGTTATTATGGGATGGCTCTTTGGGGAAGTACCCCCGGTGTTTGGTATTCGTTTTCTTCTGCGTGGGCAAGAGTCCAGCATAGAATAACATAACGTGGCATGACGTGGTGCAGCGCATGCGTCGATATTATTGCAATGAGGGATATAGGTTGAGTATTTCCCCCTCCCATCCCCCCCCCCCCCCCCCCGCTGCAAATAATAGCCAGTGGCAAACGTGGGATATCCGTTCATCCAGAGACGGCAATACCAATATTAACTGACTGGCCGTTATCTGTGCCGATTGCGGGGCGGCAAAGTCTCGGCCTCGATCCGTTGGAAACAAGCCTGCTTTACGTTGCGGCGCGGTCGAAAACGCAACCGCGCGAGCTTTGAATTTTGAAGCATGTAACCAAGGCCAGTCTACTACTCATTGCACCAGCCAAGACAAAATTATAATTAACGGGCAACGACAAGGACGGCGGCACCAACATGCTCCCATGTCCTAGTATCTTGGCCACTAGGCATTGATATGGATAAGTAAGCCACGACACGACAGCCTAGAGAAGCAAGGGGACCAAGAGCCAAGAGGACGACAAGACAAGCCAGGGGCCGCCAAGTCCAAAGAGGCAAAAACGAGACGAAACTGCCTAAAATTAGAACAGCTATTCTGCCATCTGGTCAAATCGGATTAAGCTGGCTTCTTGACTCACTCGGCAAGGAAAAACATCCCATGCCGAGACTGGGAGGGTGAGTAGAATTAAGGGTCAAGCAGTCCCGCGCAGCGGAGACCAGGGCAAAGCAGAGCCCACGGACGTCGCTAATGATTAGTTTCAGGTGCAACAGAACAAGCCATTTTTTTCTCACTCAGATACGTACGCACATTCATGAAAGCACGTTGTGTAGAATAGAATATATTGGATGATATTAGGGAAACAGCAAGAAAGAGAGAAAAAAAAAACTATGGGTATGTACAAAACAAAAGGCTCGATCGATATGGCCTAGTCCCCCAATGACGTCACGTGCATTTCTTCATGTTCCATGATTAACAGACGAGCCAGAATCTTCGGCTCCTGCTGACCAAAAGATCATGCTTTTTTAAGTATCGAGATTATTTCAGGTGAGGTGAAAGTGCAGGTAAGTGTGATGCCGAGATTTGTGCGCGTCTTTCGTCTTCCCGCTTCCATGTTCAGATTTAGTGTCACGTCACAGCTTGTGGCCCAGCTTCATCAGGCAGTAGAATGGACATAATGACTGTGCATTAAATGTTGGGTAGATATCATACAGACGAAGAAGATACAAAGAAAGAAATACAGCGCAAAATATAGGTCGGACGCCGGAAGTGAGAGGGAAAAAAAAAAGATAAAACGGGAAGGGAAAAAAAAAATAGGGCACGAAGGCGGCAGCCATAGGCTAGCTAAGGCGAGTCCAATGATGCAGGCTAGACGAAAAAACAAATGAACAATGGAAAGAAAGACAAAAAACCAAAATAGCAAGCAGCTAACAGATCAGAAGCAGGCTTTTTTCTTTTAGTAATCCTCCTTCTTCTCGTCGTCTTCATCATCGTCGCTGGTATCAATGTTGATAGACACGCCGAGACCGTTGATGGTGAGCTTGAAGCTGGGGGAGTCGTCGAGGTCAATATCAAGATCAACGTTAATGAGCTTGGGAACAGCCTCGAAGAGCTTCGACACTCCGTATGAAGGGAGTTCTTCAGGCTGGGTAGGCTTGACAACGGGTGCCTGTTCGATGTCGATTCTGTAGGTGTCGATTTGGTCGACGGGAACAGCGGTGCCGTTGGGCATCTCGAACTTGATGACCATGGCCTTCTGGATGGCGGCGAGCATCTCCTCCTCGGTGTTGCCAGTAATACCAGCAGCCTCAATTCCATTCTGCAGAGGGATTTCGCCGTTGACAATACCCTTCATGGGGTGGGCCAACATGGTGAAGGTACCGGCGGGCTTGTCGTTGAGGAAGAGCAACATGGAGCAGGGACGGGGGAACTTGTCGACGACAATGTTCACCTCAGCGAAGTACTCCATAACAGCCGAGCGCTTCTGGGAATGTCTGCGCGACTTGCTAGAGGCAACGGGAGTTCCCTGGGGACCGTACTTGGTGTTGACAATAGAGGTGATGTCACGGACCATTTCGTCAGCGCTGCGGCTCCAGGGCTGGATGCCCTCGTAGCTGTATCCAAAGTCCCAGACGCGGCGAACGGACATGGAGCTGTGCATACCACCATCGCTCTTGCGGAAGGGACCCAGCTCAGTGTTGTTGTCGACCTGGGATTCGGCGGGGATGGTGTAGGTACCGTAAGTCTGGTAAGAGTAGTTGAACATATCCTCACTGGGGTACATAGCCTGCCACATAGCAATCAGACGGTCAACCTGGGTGTGGTGGAGCATGAAGAGGGGGTCAAAGGCAGACTCCTTGATGCTGAGCAGCTGCTCACCGCAAGCAGCGTAGACGTGGACGACACCGTGGGGAGACTCGAAACTGGCACCGCGGCCACGCTGACTCATGGCAGAGAAGAAGGTGTTGGAGCGAGTGAAGGTGTTGTAGACGGCTTCCTTAAGACCACGGGTGGCAAGTCCCTGGCTGCCCTGGAGGGGCTGGCTGACGCCGTTGGCGTCGGGGCAGCGGCGGGTGTGGTCGGAGGTGGGGACGTAGTTGGCGAACTCGCCGTTCATGGCCTCAGTAGGGAAGCGGTAGGTGTAAAGGGGGTTAGGCATGGTAGTGTTGACCAGAGCGCTGCCGTTGGTGTTAGGGCGCAGGATGGTCAGGGTCTCAATGGCGGAAACAGGGGGACGTTGTAGTCCTCGGCCCAGTCCCAGTAGGGACAGCGAAGACGATCAGCGGCCTGCTGGTACTCGTCACGCATGGACACAGGGTAAGTGGCGGCAATATCGGCAGCGGCCTTGCCCAGCGCTTGCTACAAAAGAAAGAGTGTGTTAGCATTGTGAAGCAATGGTGAGCGCGGTGCTTGGTGTGTGCAGCAGGCCGCATATCAGGGACAGGAAAAGGCTACTACTTACTTCGTAGAGAATGGTGTAGGGTCTGTGCCAGGTAGCAAAGATTTCCTCCTGTACGATGGGATGTAGGTTAGCAACAAAGGGACTGGCACGAAGCGAGCATCCGTAAGTGAGGACGGATGACTTACACTGTGGGGGCAGTATTCCTCAATGCCAGTAGTAGACTGAGGCTCCTCGTTCCACGGCATGGTAGGAGCTCCGTGGATACCTGCGATGATGAGTTAGTTAGCTGCCGAGAATACTAGCCATGTATAAGCAACGGAGGTGGGTATTGACTCACCCATGATCTGGAACCACGACTCGGGGTCGCGGGGGTCTTTGGCCTGCAGAGCAGCCATGGCCTGGACATACAGTTGGCTGCAGAGGGAGTTAGCAAGGAAGCCAGTCGTAGAGGGCGGCAAGAGGGGGGAAGCTCACAATTCGGGGCCGTTCTCATTGTACAGGTCGTTGATGTTGCGGCGCATGGGCACGGCGTTGGTGTTGGGGTCAATGCCGGTGGTGCGGCCAGTGACGGGGATGAGAGAAGCTTGAACAATGGCGGCGAAGCCAGCAACGGCAGCCAAAAGTGATGATGACAACATGGCGAATGTGTTGTGCGTTAGTTGTGGTGGGTCGGGTTGTTCGTTGTGTTGATCTTATAGACAGAATATTTGTAGTTATTTAAGCTTGTTAAATGCGTTGGTGATATATGCAAAGGGCGGGTAAGAGGCGGAATAGAGGGACAAATGAACGAACGATGGAATGGAGAATGGAAAAAAATAATGAACAATGAATGCAATATGCAATACTAAACGAAAGGAAACGAAAAGAATGAATGGAAACCTTGCAACAAACTTTGAACAAAGTTGAGGGATGGGTGAAGAGAGAAGAGAGAGAGGAAGGGAAGGTGAATCAAGAAGTAGAACATCGAGAGCACTTATAAAGAAATGATTGAACAGAATAGAACATACCAAGCCCCGAATATGGCACAGCTATTCCTGATCCTTGTTAGTAGCCCATTGCCATTGCCTTTGCCATTTTCCATAGCCTTGTTGTCTTGTCTGTTCATCCCCCCTCATCTTCGTCTTCGTCCTCCCAGTCGTGCCACGCCCCCCCCCCCCCCCTCTCTCTTCCAAGCTAAGAATATACCACCACCACCATGGAAGTTAAAATGACTTGATTTAGAGAGCTCTAGTTTCGATGAACTTTGCAAGCGTGAGGTTCCTAGGCAAAATGAACCAGGGGTGGGTTTTGGGTGGATGGAGGTGAAGGTGAAAGGGGGTGGGGGGTGAGAGAAGGCCTTTGGGGTGGCAATATAAAGGGGGTGTTATAATAAGCAGCCAAAGAGCAGCGAGACGAGCAAGCTCAGCAAAGAAGGGCGAGAACCAGACGAACAGAGATAGAAAGACGAGATCACAGTTGAGGCGGGTAGGCCCCGGGGGGGGTGAAGGGGGGTGGTGTATTTTTGTTGTTGCTTTCAGTCTCTTTTTTTGCCTGCTTTAAAGACTTTGCCGTAGCTAGATTTTGGGCTAATATGGTGGAGGTTCAAGCAAGAAAGAAATAGAAAACACCGAAATATGAGCGAGAGGGAGACAAAGAAAGAGGTGCCATGCCACGGGCTACCGTCCGTTGCTGCCGTAGGTGTTTATGCCGGCGTTTCTTTTCTTATGTGTGTTTGTGAGGTGAGGGTCCTGCGTAGACAACGATCACCAAGAGCCAAATTGACAGCGGTTTTGCAGACTAAGCAGAATGTCGCATCAAAGGGAAACTAAAAATTGATAATAAATAATATCAAGCATAGAATACAAAGGAGAAACACATTGCAGTGCACATACGGCGCACATGATCAAGGTAGAGCAAGAGAAAGAAAAAAAGAAAAAAAGGGAAAAACCCCGAAAGAAACCCTAAATAAACCCTAAAAGAGGGAAAAAAAAGAATAATAAACCCAGAAAAAAGGGACTCTTGTCCTCGCTAATTGTGATCGCCGTTTAGTTTTTCTTGACTTGGCCAAGCCAAACACCAGTATAAGACGAGAGATTATTGCACCCGTGAGCCCGTGAACGAGACCCTTTTGCTTGTCTGGTAGCCAAGCCGCTGTTTAGCAGTGGTCTGACGCTTGATAAGTTATAGGCCATCGTTGTGCAGCTCGCCAATCTGGGGGCGGCAAAAATAAGTGAATGAAAAAAAAAAAAAAAAAAAAAAAAAGAAAACACCCATAGGGGAGCCAGAGATTTTAGATTTTAGGGGGAGGGATCGGGGGCGCATGGAAATAACACAGCATAACAGCATATGGACCATCAGAAAACAGAAAAGGCTACCGCTCTCCTATCCATATCCATCGCCGCTGGCCTTCATCACCACCACTACTATGCTTTGTCTTCTACCCTCTCCGCCTCTGGCTATGCCTCATCTCCGCCGCCTCTCTCTCCCGCCCCTTGCCCTGTTCATGTCATATCATATCGTGTTCACATCATGCTATTCTCTATTCTCCCTCTCTCCCATTCTCCCTTCCCTTCTTGGCAAAAGTTCCAAGCCCGACCCTGGCCTGGAAGTCTAGAAGACTGGCTGGCAACGGCCATGTCTACAGCGACGGCGACGTCTCCATCTTCAACCTCTTGCTGACATCCCATCCCTTCTCTCGTCTCTTCATCTCCCCGCTCGCAGCAAACGAAAAGGAAGGTAAAATAAACAGTGGCACAGTCGCTAGCAGCGTCTCGAAAGGAGCGGGCTATCGGGGCTAGAGGTTATATTTAGCCCATCCCTATATTACACATCCCTCCCCTCTAAGCAGTCCCTATATCTTGTTTCGGAAGGGTGGAGAGGAAGCAGAGAGACCCGCCTTTACTCTCTTGGACGCCTTCTCCTAGGATAGGCCAGCGCCCCTTGTCTAGCCAGGCCTGCTTTGCCTTATCATGTTTGCTTCCCCCCCTGTCTTCATCTGACTGACTCTGCTTAGCCCCAAGTCGTTGGCGCACTTGGTCTCCAGCTTTAGCTCTGGCTTTTGACTTGCAAAGAAGCAAATGCTACTGTAGCACTTTCTATTCTTTCAACTACCACATCTACTACACTACACACTGCACTGCCTGGCGCTGGAGGGGAGGGAGGGGGGGGGTGCAGCATAAGTGCCTGATTTAGCTAATGGGGGCTGCAGCCCAAAAGGACAGCATAGCTGGTGTTGTGTTGTCTGGTGCTGCTGCGTAGGAAGGGTCCTTTGGCTTTGGCTCCTTGGACTTCTGATAGGGGGGGGGGCCTGTTCCTTAGGGTTGCGTTGCGCGTTGTGCAGCGTTGCGCTGCTTTTTTGTTTTATTATTTTTGCTATTATTCTTTTTCTTCTATTCGTCTTCTGACGATAGCATGTTGCCATGGCGCATGGACCTATCTTAATCTTCCTAATCTTGTTTGCTGTCTTCAATCTCTTGGCCTAGCGTGATGCATCGACCCAGCCTCGTGCTGGTTGGTTTGACAGCAGGAGGTAGGAGGGGGCGGCGGCGAGTCGGGCCATGTCGAGGAAATTCAATCAAACAAACACACGAGAGGAGCAGCAGGAAGATAAAAGATCGGCCGCGGGACGAGGGGGCACGGGTCAGAGAAAGTGGAGGCAGTGTGAGTGCGCGGGTGTGTGTGATGAGAGGGAGACACCAAGAAGGAGGGACGATGAGGCAGACTTGCCTTTGTCAGCAGCTTGCTTGTTTTGCATAGCACTTGTCTGGGCTGTTGAGGCAGATGGGATAGCCGGGCTTGTTTGTAACTCGGACGTTGTCGTCATGATTAGACTTACACGAAATGAAGCCGAAAGAAAGGGACGGCAGTTATTCGCATCCTCTGCCTCCTTCTCCATTCCTGCTCCTTTTTTCTAACGACATGACAAGGCTTATTCCTGACAGCAACTTTCCGAGGAATACGAATGCTACGACAAAGAATAAACAACAGCAGCAGCAGCAGCAGCGGCGGTTGTAGCAGTAGAGGAGTGCCCACTTACACACAGGCTCTGTTAGGTGGGCAGCAGGGCGCATAGCATCGTGTATAGCGTGCATAGGACACCAGGGGAAGCAAATGAAGCCTGCAAGCCCTGGGGCCAAGAGAACGCTTAGTCTGGTTCTTCTTCCTTGTCGTCAACTGCAGCTGGACATCAACATCAGATAGACAGACGCTTGTACACACATCGCTTCGTCGCCTGAACCCACTAGGCATGTTTCCGCTTAGGCCCTGTTGCATCTTATATTCTTATTTTATACCCTCTCCTCTTCCTTCTCTGTCTCATAATTACCTGTGGGTGGGTGGGGACGAGGCCGGCTATAGCATAGCATGGGAAACAGTTATGAGGGGCAGTCGCTATGAGGTGGTACGCAGTTGTTCGTGTTAGTAATGAGATACACAAAGAGACACGGACGAATCAGCAAAGTAAGAATTAGAAAAAAAGAGGCCTGAGACTTAATATCCAGGGGTCGTTACAGAGGACCTGTAGGAGGAGGCAGTGACATGAAGCAAGGTAGAGGTTAAGAGAGCACAAGGACAAGGGCAGGGTGGACAGGAGGAGGAATGGGTCGTATTTCTTTCTTCTTAGCACTTGAGAAGCCCCCCTCCCCTCTCTTTCGTTCTTGAGCCTATGGGCGTGAGGTGAGGTGAGGTGAGGTGAGGTGAGGTAAGGGGAAACCCCGAAAGAAAATCAAGATCTGAAATCAGATTCCAGATCGGGCTTTCATTTCTTGTTCTAGATTCCTCGTTTCTCCATCTCTCCCACATCCCACATCCCAATCCCTCTCCTGGCCATCGCTGTGCTCGGTCGCTATGTGTCTTGCCAGGCGTTGTCCTCCTCCTCCCTGTGAGCTATAGTGCCTGTCTTCTCTTGTTCATAATCACCCCAAGCCGCGTTGCAAGGAAGCTTGCAAATGCTAATGTAAATAGTCATGCAAATAGTGGTGCTAATAGCGATGTTCATGCTGTTCCCTCGACTCTCCTCCCTCCGCCGGCTGGCCCTTCGCTAGCGAGCACACACACACACACACACACACACACACACCGCTAGCGTATTAGCACCGGCTAAGGTGTCTCTGCATCTCATTTCTTTTGTGCTCCCTCTCCCACCGGGCTTAAGCCGTGGGGTTTTCGATGTCACTGTTATATAGTTGTTTATTCATTTTAAAAAAAACGTCTGTTCATTTTTCTTCTTGCCCTTGCCACCCTTTTTCTTTTTACGGAAAGCCAAGAGCATCTAGCATCTCTCTAGGTGAAATTGAACCCGTTCCAGGTTGCAAGCGGAGGGGACACGGATGCAGCAAAGCGGGAGAGAGACTGGATGACGTCGCAAGACTAGGGCGTGCAAAGTCCCAACTTTCAAGACGACCATCAGGCTGTTTCTTTTGCCACCTGCTGCTTCTAGTCTCTTCATCCTCCGTCCGTCCTGTCTTTGTTCCCTCTCTAGCAAAACACTAGAGGCTGTTCCTTCAGCTTCGTTTCGTTTTTTTGCGTGCTAGTCCATCTACTTTGAGGACTGGCGAGCAAGCGAGAAGAGGACGGAGGCGGAAGAATAATAGCCGGGAACGGTGAGAGAGAAAACAAGCTAGAAGAGAAGTGAAGACAGAATAAACTCCGGCTGTCGAGATGAAGAAAAGAAAATAATGAAGCCAAGCGACAGAGCACTGACGTTGGGCCATACACTGCTATACTATGCATGTTCTTCTCCAGTTTTCACTGACTGACTGACCGACTGACTGCTACCACTGGCTTGCTTGTCCTTCGGCCCAGCTCTGCTGCTCTCCTTTTTGTCAGCTCTGCAGTCCTTAAACAAGGTTTATGTTCAGGCCCCAGGACAGCCCCGACCGCACGCTGATGTGCGTAATCCGGGTGAGAGAAGCAGAGGCCAGGCCCAGGATCAGCCAGGGTCAGACCAGACCCCCCCCCCCCCTCCCCCAGCCCTAAGTCGGGTCGGAGCTTTGTTCTTTTTCTCAGGTAGAACAAGACGCAAAACAAGCACAATTTCAAGTTAAAATAAAATGGCGAAAGAGAAAAGTATAGGCGAAAACAGCAGAGTGCGTCCAAGTCCATCAGAGCCTTGCTGTCGTTCTTCTCGCTATCGATAATCAGACAAAAAGTTCCTCTGCTTCTCCCCTCCTCCTGTCAATCCTCCTATTTGGGCCAAGTTCTTCATGCGTGTTTAGTGCACGCATGGCTTGTTCTTTGTTGGCTCGTCTTCTTCTCGGCACGTTTCTCCTCTGTTTAGTCCAAAGGAATCTGGACGGCGATCCCAGTGGGAAGACGAGCGACTTTGTCTTGTCTTGTCTTCTTCTTGGTCCCAGTCCTGTTGTTTTAGACTCAGACAAGTTTGAAGAAGAAAATAGAACCGGAAGAGAAAGAACAAAAGAGCAAAACGGACACGGAAAAGGGGACTTGTTTCTCTCCTCCTCCTCCTCCAGCTCCTCCTGCCTGCCCTTTGCTTGTCAGTAGCGTCGTCTATCCTTCTGCATGTCTTTCTGCATGTCCTCCCAGACAGACAGACGCTACTAACTCCCGATACGCTAATTTTCGCCGTCGATCACAACCTGGGCGTCTCTTGTTCCCATTTCTTTGGCTTCTTCTCTGCGCCCCCTGTGAACTATCCAGGCCCAGCCAGCGTCTAACAAACAGGCAAGGAAGAACAGGACATCCAGGACAGGACAGGACATCCAGGACACACAGATGCGCACCAGCAGCCTGCCAGATAATCTGCACCCATTCACGTAACATTGCTTAGTGCATATACATACACGAACAGGGTACTTTTGGCGTTCCGGCTTGTCCTGGCTCTGGCTTTTATGGCTACCGAATTCCGGGGCCGCAAGTAACGAGATGGACGCCTACGCACACACAGAGAACGAGAGGAGAGAGGGAAAGAGGGCAAGAAACATAGCAGATCCATCCGAGGGACTGACTGACAGCAGGAGAGAACGAAAGCAAGAGGCGGAGAAGGAGACAGAAGGAGGGCAGAAAGGTTGTACCTACACCATATTGTGCATGATACTGTAGATCATGTTGCACATCTTGCGTTTCTACTTTCTGCTGTCTCTTCCTGCCCTGCCACACGAAAAGGAAAAAAGAAGGGAAAAAAGAAAAGAAACCCTTCCCCCGAGGAGAAGAAAAAAAAAAAAAAAAAAAAACAACCAGGGGCATGTTCTCCCTCTCCCCTAACCCTAACCATCTGCAAACCCTTGCTTTACGTCATGCCATGTCTTGTTTCTCGTATTCATTTCTTGCGTCCCCTTTCTTTGTTACCCTGCTGCCCAACCTCAGTCACTACATGGCCAATCCAGATTCTTGTTAGGCTGCCACGAGAGAAGCACACCAAGGAAATAAGCAAGGAAATAAGACGCAAAACAAAAAAGAAAAAAGAACTCCTTGCAGTGCAGAAGAGCCCATCCCGTCTAGCTTCCCCATCCTCTCCTCCTTTCTCCTGGACATGTGCCTGGCTAGCCAGCACCTACCTGCGCATATACGGGATCGGGCTCGCAATTTATTAATCCCCGCATGCCGTTATATCCATCACATCACCGCTGGCTCGTATTGCTTGCCACAGAGCCCATGGGATTGACGTTGACAAACCGCCAGCCAGGTCGGTTAACCAGCCAGCCAACTTGCTGGCTCAGTTGTCCTGCCAGTTCCACGCCCGGGCTTGGCATTGGAGGCTGCTGCATCATCACTTCCGCTGTATTTCCTTTTTTTTTTTTTTTTGTCTTTTTCACATTCTCTCCGTTTCTTTCAAGGCCCAAAACGACAAAAGACATGTATCCGTAGCTGCAGACACAGCCGCAGCAGACAATGGGCACCGTCGGGGCCACATAGTGACACAGGCCTTAAACTTTTAAGCTTTAGCCTTATTTTTTATTATTCCTGCTGTTGTTGCTCTGATGGCCGGTGATGCTGATGTTGCCCCTCTTGTCTCTTGTCTCTTGCCTTTTTGTCTTTTTGCCCTTTTGCCTCTCTGCTTCCTGCTCCTCCTCCTCCTCCTCTTCTCCTGGCCAAGTGCACGCCTACCTTGAACAAGTAAGCGAGGCGGCTGGCTAGCTGGCTGGCTGGCTGGCTGGCTGTGGTAGAGTCTGGACCGTCACTGGCCTGTCCTGCCCCATGGCTTGGGGCTTGGATATGTCATTTGTCTAACCTAGCGTTGCTGCTTGCCTCCTCCCCCGTCCCCGCCCGCGCCCGGGTCTCTGCTCTACGCAGACCAAGAACAACCAGAAAGCACAGTAGTAAAAAAAAAAAGAGAAAAGGAGAGACATAGGCCAGGAATTGTGCGTCAAATTCTATAATGAAAGAAAGATTAGAGCTGTCTCTGTGGTCTCTGTGGTACTTGCTTAGAGTCACCCTCTTGAAGACCCGCGATATATCCGCCCGCCCTAGGAGACCGGTACCAGCAGTAGACATGCAGCCAGGCCCATATATTGCACACGGGGTGTTAGAAAATTAGACATAAGCAAGCTTTGCCAAGAGAGACACTTCTACACCCAACTGTCTCGTCCCAGCTCACAGGTTTCCCCAGCTTCGCCGACTGCTGACTGCTGACTGCTGACGGTAAGGTTTCTGGCCGCCGGTCCGTCTGGACCCCCTTCTTAGTCTCCTCCTCCTTTTCCTCTCTTGTCGATGCGTCGACATTCATTACTTTGATAACACCGCACCTCGTAGCCTCTAAGCCTCTAAGCCCTCGGGCCATCCTCGCCATCCTCGCCATCTACCCACAATCACACACACACACGCATTCAGACGTAGACATGTAGGGTCATACGCATGGAGACAAGCATGCAACAATACACAACGCATGCACTTTCAAGTTCTAGCTGAACACCATCCAGTATCCAGAGCCCAGAGCCCGACAAGTAGCATCCACCCTAGACACACCGTACTAACACGAGCAAACAAGCCCCGCTCCGTCCGCTGCTGTGCACCTACCCGTTTCTTTTTATATCTTCCATGTATTTTGTGTTGTCGTGTCTTGTTTTCGGCCTTGCTAGTCTAATTTCGTAGTCTTTGTTCTGCTGCATACACGCCCTCTCTTGTTTCGCGTGTCTCTGCCCTTTTTTGCTTTTGCTTGCAGCTTAAAAGCTTACAGCTTACGGCTTGCAGACCGCATCTGGCCTGATAGATGCAGACATGCGGAACCATGAGATCGGCAGGGGGAAGGGCGTCATGTATGTAATGTAGTATGTATGTCCAGATGTATGTATACAGACACAGACACAGACACACATACACATACACATACACATACACATACACATAGACATAGACATAGACACACGCTCCCACCTCCCACACTCCCGCACACACTCTCTCTCTTACTCACCCACCCGCTACATCACCCACTCCCTTACTCAAAACTGACACACAGCATGTACACAGCAGACACACAACGAAGAAAAACAGGATGAGAGAGGTGGATGAGAAGGCAAACCAGACTATAGACGCCGTCTACCCCTCTTTTCTTTCCCGTCTTTCATTACTGATAGCCACGCAATAAAAAGAAAAAAAGCCCCAAACCATGAGAAATCAGCAATAAAAAAAAGACAACGAAAAACACGTGAAAACACGTGAAAACACGTGAAAGTACGAGCCAACCCAAGTTGAGAAAGGGACTTCTCAAACTAAAGAAGAAGAAAAAAAAGATTCCACAACGCTTCTCTCCGAGAAAAAGGCCGGAAAGAGTAGCCAGACGATAAGCGGATGAAAGCGTTGTGGTGGCCCCATCCAGTTGGTTTGGCATATCATTTAAACCGCACAATATCGGGCTGTTCGCGTTATGTTGGCAAAGAGAGACAGATAATGAGAAAAAGACGAGGGGACAGAAGGACCCGTGGATATACTCTAGGCGAATGCCGTAGAGCAAATTAGCGGATGAAGCACCTGCTGCTAATGCCTCCATACTGTACAACAAATGGTGCTATGTGGCTGCCTACGTTCCCTCCCCATGGCAAACACGAGGTGGGAGCATACCGAGAGCAAAGTATCGTATATCTCCATAGCAGCTGTCACGACAACAACGATGACGACACAAATCATGAGGAACCAAAGGAGATAGAGGGTCACTAGCGATCTGGTCACCCCTTCCCCCCTCCCTTCTTTCAGGTCTCTTGGTATTTCGGTCCCAGCCCCTCCCGATAAAATACCAACGGCTCGCGTAACACAGCCATCATCACATCACCACGACACGCGCTGTTACAGCGAGAAATAGGAGATCCACGATCGACACAAGCAAAGAACAAAAGAGCACAAGAGCACACAACCACACAAAACATGTATAAAGAAGAAAAAACAAAAGGAAAGGGATAAGGAAAGAAGAGAAGAAGGGAGGAAGAAAAGCGAAGAAGCAAAAAAGAAAGCAAGCAAAGACAACGGTGGCGCCTGTGGCTTGTGTGCTACCGAGGCTGTGTTAGTTAGTATGGTAGATGTAGCAAACAACGCAAACACGCAAACACACACACACACACACACAAACGGGCTGCTTGACCGAGTCATGGGGCCCTCCGTTTTCTGCCGAGTCCGAGACCAGGCCCTTGATGCAAGGCTAGATAGGGTAGGGTAGGCCAGATGACAAGCGGCGGGTACGAGGACGGTGGCACAGAGGCGGATGCGGTAAGCACCCTGGCAGTACGGAGTGCTGAAGAAAGTACTAGCAGGTGCTGAAGCAAGCGCTGGTCATTTGCAGTCGCCAAACTCCAGCCTCCAGCCTCCAGCCAGCCCGCAGCCTTTCGCTTTGTAGCTCGATGCAGCTCAGCCCCGAAGCACAGCTTGTAGCTTACTGCACAGATTCCAGCCCAAAACACAGCTCGTGACGGTGATGGGCACACAAGCCACAACGAGAATGCAAAAGTACGGGCAGAGTCACAGACTATAGAGACAAGCAATATATTTGCTAATGATGGGGAGGCGCAGAACACGCCAGCAAGACGGGCAGAACAAGACAAGGGAGCTAGTAGGGAAACAAAAATAAACAGACAAACCAAATGAGAGACCATGGATACCCAAGCAGGAGACAAGAGACCAATAGTAGAGAAACGACAGAGACAAACAGCGAAAACTCAATCACGCACCCCCCCTTTTTTTTTTGTCCTCTCCCCCCTCGCGTTTGTAATGGCAGTTGTACAAAGCCCATCACCACCTACGTGACTAACGCCATGCCATGTCATGAGTCGGTGTTGGCGCCTGGACTCTCTTGGTTCTTAGTGCTCTCTATAGTCGTTTTCCTCTCAGTCTCTTTCTTCCGTTCCTCCTCTCCTGGTCTCTTGCTTTCTCGCTCGGTCTCTTTTTTTTTTTTCCTGCTCTGTTTCTTGGCTGGCTAGTGGTATTGGTACCGAGAGAGGACGGGCTGGCCGAACAAGGCCGTTGTGCGAGGCTAGATCACGAAAACAAGAAGAACACGGAGAGTTCATTCTCGATAACCTTTTTATGATCTACTGTCCTCCTGTCTCCTTTGTCGATCTTTGGTGTTCTTTATGTTCTCCATTGCTTCCATGACTCTTGGCTTGTTAGTCGAGAGACACACACCACCACGCATGCACACGCACACGCAAATACATACGCGATCGAGTTAGGCTTGGAACGTGTCGTTATCAATGAGTAGCCCGTGGTGTAACAGGCCCAAAACCCTAACGCCGTTGAAGATAACCCCGATAGCTAACCGCCACGGCCAAGATATCCAGGTCTGCAAGACGGTATGCCAAAAATCGAAACAAGGGATTGGGTTGAATGAAGGGGAGCGTAGACACGGCAATTTGGGCACAACCAAGATAGGCGAAGGGTCTGCTGTGCTTTTCTTTTCCCCTCATTGGCTTATCGCTCCTCGGCCAGGCTTCCTCTTTTCTCTGCTCGTCTCCATGTCTGATTCTGTCGATCGGGAGAAGATCGCCCACGTATCTGCACTTACAGCGGCGAAGCGGCGGGAGACGGAGGCAAAAGTCCAGGAGAAGCACTTGCATCTACCAGGCTGGACTGGATGCCAAGGTGGATAGGTGGACACAGGCGCGTCAGAGCGGACGGGGCAGTCGGGGAGGCAGAAAGGATAGGGGGGGGGGATGGGAATGGACGGGGCGAAAGGCAGGGCAGGCCAGGGCGGCTTGCCTTGGCTTGGCTTGGTTGGACCTGGCCTTCTTGGCCTGGTTTCGGATTGGCATGCACTCGGCTCGGCTTGACCGCAGTGGGCTGGCGTTGGGTGTGATGGTCGAGGAGGCTGGAGGCTGGAGGCGTGACTTGACAGCTGGAGAGCCAAACTGGAGACGTCACTGGGTGAGGGCGGATGTGGAGGCGGGGAGTCGGGGGATCGGTAGGTATGCATGCGTGTGTCTATATTGGCGATGATCTGATCTAGTTTTGTGCGGTTTAGCCTGGATCACCTGCAGGCGTGAGCTGGCACAAACAGACAAAAACAAAGCCATCTGGGACAAAGGACAACAAGCGTCCGCATTGCATGAGCATCGACAAACGACAGCAGATGTGTATCAGCGCCTAACACGTTGCGGGCTACAAATCGCCACAAAGCTCACTCTAGGCTCCGCCTTTGACGTGTCTTTTTTTTTTTTTTTTCTTTTTTTCTTCTTTTTCGTTTCTCCGTTTCTTGCTTCTCCTGTTGCTTCAAGTCCAAGTCCAAGGGTAGAAAAGGAGAACAAAAGAGCTAAGCGGAGCGCTTAACCAAGAAGGGAAAAGACCACTCACCCACTCTATAGCACTAAGCCTGGTATCGACCAGACAACGAACAAACAAAGAACGGGCGGGGCTTCCATTGTTTGGGGTTGTAAGATTGTTGCGGGTGGGCGAAAGTAGGAGTCGGGGGGGTTGTCTTTCTGTGTTCTTGTCGGCCGTCCTCTTCGTCTTGCTCTTCTTCTGCTCTGCTTCGCTGAGGGGAGACAACTATAATCAAGCATGTGATATATGGCGATATAATAGCTGCGTTATAGCACACTGGCTGCATGCTCAAGTGCCAGGGCTAGAGGGGCTCCTTTGGCGTTTGTCAGAGGATGCGAGAGAGCCCATCATTCGCTGCATAGGTGCAGGCGCAAAAGCAGCCCGCCTTGCCGCTCACCGAAATGAGCTTCGGCAAGAATGACAGGGCACATGAACTTGGTTGATGCTGATAGCTTGCTAGACTAAGGCCTGTTCTGGAGACTTGCGCATGCAAGAATCGTAGCCCACAAACAAGTCCCCACACTCTGGATTTGCTTGGCCTTAGCCTGCTGGCAGTGCCAGACAGACACACCGAGCGCTGGCGGCTGTTCTGGCCCGTAAACACAACCCTAACCCGGGGTTAAGCAGCCCCTTGGGCACAAAAGCCCCCAGGCGGCCACCTCCTCTCTTCTCTCCCCTGGCTAGCCAGCCGCCCACTTGCCAGCACATTGATGGGACTTTGCTGTACTTGGCTGTGCAAGGCTTTCCATGCATGCATGCATGGGGGGAGGGGTTTTGCTTGTTCTTGTTCTGTGAGTGTGCATAAATGTATGCACGTGAACTAGGCCAGTTAGTTGGCTATGGTGAGAGAAGGGAAGGGACGGCAGCAGCGGATAGAGCATGATGAAGAGCGTCAGGCTGGGATGGAGAGGACAAGCAAAGCCTTGCGGAATTTGGGATCGGGTTCGGGTCTAAGGTGCAGGTCTAAGGTCTAAGGTGCAGGTCTAAGGTCTAAGGTCCAGGTCCAAGGTGCAGGTCTAAGGTTCAGGCCAGGTTGGGTCCAGTCAGGCTAGGGCTGGAGTCGTTTTTGTGCTTTTCTTTGGGGGGAGGGGGGCAGGGGATGTTGATTGGGCTGTTGTCTGCAAATATGTGTGCGTGTGTGGTGTGTGTTGTGTTGTGTGATGTGCAGACCCGTGCCTGGCCTTGTCTGCTATTTGTTGTCTCTCGGCAAAACCAAACACAAAGAAGAAGTGGAAGAAGCTAAAGAAGCAGCCCTGCTGACCGCTAAATTGGACAAGGGAGGGAAAAAGAAGGGCTGAACCAAGTTAATGAGCTGTTCCTTGCAAGCCAGAGAGCACAGGACTCGGACAGGGGGTTGTAGCTTAGCTTAGCTGAGCTTTTTCTTGTTTTTTTAGCTTTCAAAGACTCTCTGCCCTTTTTCTTGTTCTGTGCCGTGCTTGGTGTGCGTGTGTGTGTTGTTGTTGATGATCTGTGCTTCTTCGTTTCTCCCTATAGCGAAGGCCAACAGGAAAAGAGGCAAGGGAGCAGGAGAGCCAGGGAGCCAGGGAGGAAGATGTCAAGCTCAGTACGTCTGGCGGAAGAGACCAAACTGAACAGGTAGTAGGGTAAATGGGGCCATATAGATACACCTGGGAATAGTGATGATGCCTGATGTGATATGTTTAGAAAAAAAAAAAAAAAAAAAAAAAAAAGGCAGCAGGCAGGACATATACTGATTGGGTACAGCGACGACACAGCAAAAATAAAAAGAATAAAAATAAAAAAAAGTAATGCATCCCAACTCATGCCCAAACATCACCAGCACCCACAGACATCGGATTACAGTCTTTCAAACAAGAAAAAAAAAACAAAATAATAACGAGGGCCAATCTTCTTCGTCTTCCCGCTCTCTTTCTCTCTCTCTGCGTGTTCATTAAACGGTCTTTGCATGTCCGCATGTGTGTTGTACGTACATTACATGTGCAAGCTTCAAATAGAAATATTAATTTAATCTTTAATATTAAATCTAATTTTTTCCTTGATATAAAGAAAGCGCCTTGGGCCCAACGCGCCAGGCATTATATTCTCTCTTAGTTCTTAGTTCTCTTAGTCCTCTTTGTTCTCTTTGTCTTCCTTCTCTTCAATCATCTTTCTTTCTCAAGAGAAAAGAAAAAAAAAAGAAAAAAAAAGAGAAGCTGTCGTCTTGTTCTTCTTGTTCTTCGTCTTCCATTAATGAAGCTTTTTTTTTTCTCTCCCTTTTTAATTCTCTTCTTAACCTTCTACCCTTTTGTGCAACAAAAAAGAACCGCTTGACCGCTCTTAAAACACTGAAAAAAAAAAGAAATACCATTACTTTATATTCTTCTGCCTCTCGACCTTCTCGTCCCTCGACCGCGTCTCTTCTTCCTCTCCTCCTCCCTTCGATCAGAATATCTCCTAGAACAACAACAAGAAGAAGAAGAAGACCTTGGCCTCCCCTCCTGCCACTCTCTTCTCCCCCTTTTTATTATCATAAAAGCTAGCCGCCCAGCTTTTCTATTTCGTCGTGTGCTTCGCCTCCTCTTTTGGCCAGGCTTGACTTGACGCTTCCCGGGTCTCGACAAGCCTTCTCTTGAGGGATTCCCACCCACACCCTAGCCAGCCTTCTTGCTACCCTGCTGCCCTCCTCTCTCTCTCTCTCTCTCCCTCCTCTCTCTCCCATCTCCCTCTCTCCCTATATCAACCCATCCCAGCCCAACCCGTAACCTCCTCTCAACTCTCTTCCCATTCTCGTCTCCACATTATCTCCCACACCCTTCTTTCTTCGGCCATGTCACGGTCCCAACAGGCCCTGGCCATTGCCGCCAACATCGCCCTCGCGCGCCAGGTCTACGATATCCCCGAGGATCCCATCACCCACGACCCAATTGCCACCTTCCAAAACCGCCTGCCGCCGCCCGAGCTCTACCATTTGCCGGCCCAAAAGGAAGTCGAACTGGCCCATGCGCTGGCTGTAACGTCTAAGCTCAAGGACGAGTCCGACTACACTTCTGCCGTCACCGTCACCGAAGACCCTAAGCGCCGGCGCTTGTTGGTGCTGCTGGCCGTCAACCGCGCTTCGCCCGAGGATGGCCAGGAAGAGCTGGACGGCGCCCATGCGGCGCTTGAGCGTGTGCTAGAGATCATGTCCGAAGTGCGCAGCAGTGAGTCTTGTCTTTTCCTCCCGTTCTAACCCCAATTGCTAACATCCGGGTCTCTCCCAACCCCCCCCCCCCCCAGGAAACAACAATGGAATGCAAGACCGTATTCTTGGAGCTGTCGTTACTGCCTGCCACGCCAAAATCCTCGCCCGCATGGGCCTTGCCCCGTGTCGCCACAACAAGACCCGCATGCCGCTCGATGGCAAGCTATCGCAGGCCGTCCAGGCTGTCAACACCCTTATGTGGCAGAAGCCCCCGGCGCCGAGGAATTCAGTCAACACGGCACTACCGTGCTGCAACTCATTTACAAATGGCGCCAGGCCCCCGACGACATCGGTCGCCTTGTTGCCGTTGTGGACGGCCTGCACAAGCTCCACGAGAATGTCCCAAGCCTCGACAATCTGATGAGCAAGCTGCCGTCTCGTCTCATCGTGCCCAGCGCTGCCAAGAGCATTGCTGCTGTTGTGGCCAAGACAGCCTACTATGTGCGGGTCGCCCGTACTTTGTACCGCACAGCTAAAAAGTATCCCATTGCGCGCCGTGCCCGCATCATCCCCATTAACCTGCCGCCGATTGCCTTTGCCCAGACTCCTCTGCCCATGCACGGCACTCCAGGAGCGGCTGCCGTGCTCTCGCGAGATACCAAGATTAAGAGCCTGTGCTCTGGCGCGCCACCAGCCACCCTGCAGGCCATCGTGCGCTATCTCAACAGCAGTCCTAAGGCATCACGTGCCGGCGAGAGCTTCGAGGAGGTCATGCACACCTCTTTGACTGGCCGCGTCCATGCCGAGATGCAAATCATATATTACTGCAACATGCCAGAAAATTGCCACATTCTCTCCCCGCGTGCTGTGTGTGCTAGCAAGGCATCTTGCTTTCTGTGCAACTCATATGTTACTGCTCATGGCTCTGTCTACGTGCCCTTCTCGCACGGTCGTCTGTACACCAACTGGCGCCTGCCTAACATGACCGGCTTGGAGATCCCCGAAGCTGCCTTTGTTGGCCGTCTTGAAACTACTGTGACCTGGGGCTTGGGCCTCCTTAGTGCCTACGGCCATGCCCCGCAGCGTCCCGAGCCAGCACAGAGTGTGGTCATGGGGCTGACTGGCAGTACCACCACTCTTGGCGACTTAGGCCCGTATGATGCTGAGCGCGAAGATGCCGAAGTCTGGTACACCGAGGACGAGATGGAGAACTATGTCGACGAGATCACTGAGCATGGCGACGACGATGATGAGTTGGAGCTTGAAACCGAGCCGCACTTGATCCGCGGGCACGACGACGACGAAGACGACGAGCAGAACAACCTGATGGACGAGTATGAGGACGAGGACGAGGAAGTCCAGGACTCGGGTCCGTACCAGAATGGTGTCTCAGTTAACGGGACCAACCCCTACGGCTCGAACCCGCTCGGCACTAACCCTATGGGAACTAACCCGATGGGTACTAACCCAATGGGCACCAATCCCTTTGGCACCAACCCTATGGGTAGCGCCCCTCACGGCTCTGCTTTCACGGCACCGGTCATTGTCTCATCGCATCGGGAACTAGCCAACGAAACTGCCGACGTAGAAACCGCGCCCACCACCCCCGAACCCGAGTCGGAGCTGCAGCAAGTCGAGGCCTTGGCTGCTGCCAAGCGGGAACCCGTCGCCTCTTCAGAGTCAGACCCACTCAGCCTCCCTGAACGGCCCAAGCAGCACTTCATCCGTGCCCAATCAGCACCCGTGTCTAGCTCGTCTGCCTCGCGGCCCGAGCCCCCGGCTGCTAGTGTCACTGAAGCTGTGGTTGAGGAGCAGGTTGTTGAGGCTGAGATCGACGAGGCTATTGATACTGATGCTGGGTCTGATTTGGCAGTCTCAGAAATGAGCGAGAGCCCCTCTGCACCCGACCTGCGCACACAGTCTGTGTCGGAGCCATTGACAAACACCCAGCGGCCTGCTGTACCGACACCACCGACGCACGCGGCCACGCCGTTTGTCTTGACTGAGCACGAGCGCAGAGAGTCTGGGGCATACGCAGCTAGCTACCAGTCCACAGCAGTCTCAGACGGATCAGTGTCCGATGGCGATATTGAGGCACGTGACAAGCCTTCGCAGGTGCTGCGCTCGTCTGCCTCAACTAGGCCTGTTGTGGTCAACTCGACGGTTGAGAGCGTCCCTTCGCCAATTGTGGAGCCAGTGGTCCAGGTGGTTGAGGTGGCGAACACAGCCAAGGTGGCGGAGTCTGTCGCAACATCCGTTGCTGAGCCTGAACCCCGGCCGGATGTTGTGGCAGAACCCGTCACTGTACCCGTGCCTGTGGCCGTTGCCGAGCCTGCCACTCAGTCGCCTGAGATTCCCGCCAAGGCTGCTGCGCGCGAGCTCAAAGAAGAGCCCGCTGCTGCTGAGACTCTCGTGCCGACAGTCGTCAAAGACGCCCAGCCTGTGGCCCAGCCCGACGCTGAGCCTAAGCCTGAGCTCAAGACGACAGTTGAGCCACCTGCTGTGCCTGTTGTGGTGGCTGCTCCCGCTGAGCTTACAACCCCTGGAACTGTATACGTGGCCGACTTTGGTATTCCTAGCCCTGCTACTGCTGTTGCACCTGCCCCAGCCGCTGTCGAGGTAGGGGTGCCTCCTAAGGCTGAAGTTTCGGAGACCATGACGCCTGCTGAGCCCGTGGCTTCTGCCTCTGCCGCCCAGACTACCGTCCCCGACCAGGCTCCCGTTTCTGCTCCCACCCCGACTGCACCTATTTCTGCCCAGACCGTCGCTCCGGTTGCAGCCGTCAACCAGACACCTGCACCTGCGCAAGCTGCCAAAGACACAACGGCTAATATCGCTCCTGTAAGTCATGTTCCCTCTCTTCGCCATCTCATCTCTGTGCTAACAAACATACCTCTACAGACCCCTGTATCTGTTGCCTCTGGCTCTGGCTCGGAAACACGCCTGAAGAAGGGTCTACGCTACCGGCTCAAGTCGCTGTTTAAGAAAGGAAACAAGACGGCGGCTGCGGCTGCGAAGTAGAGAAATCCGAAGCTTAAGTGGAAGCACAGGATGTAGATTGGGAGAATCTCGGCCGTCGGCGTCTCTGTTCGGGATGCCGGCTCGGGGCGTCTCGACCCGGAGACTCGACGCAGCTCGGCTCGGCTCTGTTTGGGTTTGCCGGTGTGCTTGTTTCCGGCCGGTCGTTTTTTAGTTCTCGTTTGTCCTGAGAACTGAAATCTCTGCATGGGGTACATGGGTACTTGGGTACTTAGGTACATGGTCCTTTCTGTACTCAGGTACCTTGGTACATTGCGTCCCAAGTGCCTTGTACTACGTTTAACCGCCCGGCTGATACTCTTCTCCATTCACCTCCGCTTGCCTAACGACCTCCTACTTTGCTGCCTCTTCTGCCAGATCTTCCCGGTATTTCGAACCTTCCCATTGCCTCCTCTATAATCTACCATCCTCCCCCCGTCTAGTGATTTATTTTGTATGCACGCACACCAACCAATACACCACCACCCCATAGACTCCGGCATGTTAGAGAGCTTGTTTTTGCCTTATATTTGTCTCCCTGCTTTCGTTTTGCTCTGATATTCTTTTTTTCCTTTTTCTTTCCTTGTTTCCATTCTCGCTTTTACACTGACTTTTCTTGTTGTTCCTACCCTCATTTATACTGTTTTGTTTTGGCTTGCCTCGTGCTGTTCTGCTTGCTTTGATTCTGCCTTCCTTATACTCCCCCATTTCGCTACACCTCGCTTTGATCTGCTCGCTCTAAGTTGTCATCTTATTACCTGCTGTGTTCCGAGTCTTTTTGCCATTTCCTTTTCGACTATTTACTATTTCCTTTTTATGAATATACGACTGATGCCTTGAAACTCCGGCCTGTCATCTAGTAACTGTGATATTAATTTAATCCCTTGTCCCCTGAAGTGCATTGTATTGTGTTCTTTCGTAGCTGCCTACCTACCATTAGTCTCCAGCAACGCGCTCGATCTATTGTTTTGTTGGTGGCTGGTAGTAGAGCTCCCTCAGCACCTTCTCATGGAGCCCTCCTCGACATTTCCTTCCAATCCTGCAAACGGTTACTCTTCCCAAACCTTCTCTCTTCCCTCCCGGTCATCTTCATCCTTGTCGTCCCCTTCTTCGTTGCTGCCCTTCCTGTCTCTATCCTGGTAAGCCCCTTGTAGCGGGAGGTGCGGAAGGGGGGTTCAGTGGGGACATCGGTTCCAAGTGGACGGTATCCTTTTTGCTCTTTTCACCGCCCTTAGTAGTCGAGACGTAGCCGGTCTCTTTTCCATCTCCGTCCTCCTGCGAGGCTGAAGCGGTGTTCTGTTGCCGGTTCTCTGTCGGTGCCGGTGAGCCAATATATAATGTCCGATAAACCCGCTACATCCCGAACATACGACCATAGCCTGTGGAAAATACGGGGTCCCGTCTGCTCCCCCTTAGTCAAGCCAGAGAGCGCCGAACCAGTAGTATGGTGGGTGACCACATGCGAATCCTCGGTGTTGTATGTCACGATACTTTTTGCTCCCACGTACTATTTTAGAGTGCCTTACAATTCGTGTTACCTCCGGGTTCACCCAACATACGACCATAGCTTGTAGAAAGCACGGGATCCCGTCCGCTCTCCCCTAGTTAACCTACAAAGCGCTGGACTAGTATTATGGTGGGTGACCACATGAGAATCCCCAGTGTTGTATGTTGGCACCGTTGTCTTTTTGCCTCTCATCCAGCTAGAAAGCTTACACATAACTCGGTGCCCTGTCTATATGTCACATATAGCCATGGCCTATTGGAAGCATCGGACCTCGTACGCTCTCTCCCTCCGTGGTCCTTCAAACCCCTCTCCTGATACGGCATTAGGTGGGCATGTAGGAATCACCGGTGTTGTGTTTTTTTTCGTACCATTGTCAACTTGTACGGCATGGGTTTCACTGGGTTTACTTTTTCATCGTCTTCAACGTCTACTAATGGTTTCCTACAGGAATACAGGTCATAGCAGCTTGATTGGTGTCGTCTTCTAACGTCGCTTCTGTGCAGGCAGGTGTCGACCTCAAGGATCTCCTATGACTTTTTAGGGTCTGGCTTAGCAGCCAGGAGGCTTTTCCGCCCGCCGTTTCCCAAAGGCATCTCTGTACGGAGCTGGTTCCTCCTCCATCTTCGCGCTCCGGCTAGGCTCATGTGGGGATCCGGGTTAGTTCCATGGCACCCCAGTCTTGCTTGCTCGTCTGTCAGCTCGTTTCCCTCCAGGCCTACATGGCCTGGGACCCACAGCACTTCCACTTCTCTCCCTGGTCTCTCGTTCTTCCAGAGGCTCAAGATCCGTCTCTCATTGCCAATGACGTCCTAAGATGTGCTGTTTTGTGTTTGCTGGTTGCGTAGGAGGTCTACTACCCCTTGGCTGTCTATACGGGGCCGGATTTCCTCGGCGTCTGCATGTGTAGTGGCCCGCTTTCCAACCTCATAGGCTCCGTGCGCTTCTGCGTCTGCCATCTCCATCCACTTGCCTAGAGCTATGTGTCCTGTTTCCAGGGTAGCTCCATTTGAGGTGGTAACTCATCCTGCTCCTATGTTTTCATCCGCGTCTTTCGAGACATTGGAGTAGGCTAGGAGCGTTCCCACGAGGGCCATGTCCACTTCCTCTTTTCCCTTGCTGAGCTACTTTCGAGGGGGCATGCTTAGTCCAGTGACTCTTGGCCTCAGTGTCGTGTGTGTTTCCATCTTCATAGCAAGCATTTTCCGTAGCCTCGTCATGACTAGGCTATACTGTGGTCCTCGCAGAGTATGTTCTTTGTCCAGTGTGTGGCAGCGTATGGCTTCCCTTCTTTTCTCGTCCTCCCACAGGAGTTCGATTGGTGAGAATCCTGCTGCGTGGTGCAAGCCTTCCCTTGGTATTGTGCGGTACACGGGCAGGGCTGCCCTCAAGCAGTTTCTGATGGCGACATTGGTTTTTTTCCGCTGCTGTTTTTGTCGTTTCATTTCCCATCCATGCGTTCGCAGCAAAGAGTGCCTTGCTCATCGCACACGCTCGAGCTGCGTTCAGCATGCATGATGTATCTGCTCCCTTGAAGTACCCAGCCAAATATATCAGGCTGTTAGCCACTCGGTTGATGCTCGCTGTCGTTTTTTCGATGTGCCCATTAAAGAGGAGGTTGGCCTCTATGTGGAGTTCCAGCCATTGCATTGATTTCTTTTCCGGTGTGGGTTTGATCTCACCCAGTCCTTCAATCGTGACAGATTGGTTGCCGGCGACCCTCCTCCTACTCTTGATGTGTAGAAGTGTTGACTTTCCTAGGTCGATAACGCACTTGACCTTGAACTTGAATATATTTGATGTCTATGGAGATAACGCACTCGCCCCGAACTACAGTACTGTTTATAACCTCTCATTAGAGCCACAGAAATCGTTCAGGAAATGCAACAGGCTTCGATGGCGCAGTGGTAGCGCAGTGGTCTCATAATTAATGAGGAGTCTGATTTTCTACCTAAAATCATCCGAAATGTAAAATGCCATCCAAAGGTCGTGAGTTCGACCCTCACTCGGAGCATATCTTTTTGTGTTTACTTTTTACCTGGTGGTTTTTATGAAATGTTGAGCGCCTTTCCTTCAATAAGGCGTAGTAGTAATACTCAAGTACAGGTCAGCCGAACCTCCGTGATCGTGTCACTTTTTTTTCATTTTTTTTTCATTTTTTTTCATTAAATGTGGAACCAACCCCCTCTCCCCTGCTACTCGCTGTGCACTCACCTCTATACATTATCTCGTGTCCAGTATTTGGTTTTGTGGTGGGCTATCTTAGGCGACTTCCATTTGCTTAACTTCACACATACGCTCTCTCTAGACGATATGGTTTTCGATCTATACAAGCATGTCGCTTGTTTTTGGCCGTACTTGGCTTTGGAGGACCCCATTCAATCTCTACTGGCCTTGAACTTGAATGCATCTAGCGCCCACTGTCAGGGCTGAGCCTGTGAGTGGAGGACCATGCCTCACTAGACTACTATAAATATCTCTCACCCACTCGAGCCACTTAAATAGTTTTCTTTTCTTTCCTCCTTTAACGTTGAATCTCTGTTTATCCCCGAACCACCTGTGAACCAAACCGTGACACCCACTAGAATCTCTACAAATAGACAAGAACTGGAGTGGGTCCTTTTGCACCCTTTGGCGAGGAAAGCGTAGTTGCTCACAAGCAAGTCTGTTCTTGCTCATTTAGTATGATAACAAAATGAAACAAATAATATCAAGGTGGCAGATCTAAGTTCCTACTACTTGACCGCTCTGCCTCTGTGGTGCATATATTTTATAAGATGAATAAAATGTATGATTTGTTAGATAGTTATGGCCTAAAAGCGGCCGTTCAGGCAAATATGGTCCAAAATACACTACATTGAACTGTATCCTCAAGAATCTACCCAGCAGTACAGTAGGGAGCAGCTGATATCATTCTGCTGGGTGCAAATGGACTTTGAGCATCTCTTATGACCAATGAGCCCCACATTTTGAATTTTGAATTTGAATTTATTTAACGTCTACTGGAATCACTAAGATCAAACGACGCCGGATTGGTTACCGGACAGAATTAACCCTCTGCAGGGCTGACCACAGGTTTTGGGCGAGAGAAGCTCGTATGCTCCCAAGCAAGCTTGTTACTCGTCTTCCACCTGTAGTCGTCAGAGACAAAAGAAAAAAAAAAAAAAAAAAAAAAAAAAAAAGGAAATCCCCAGATATACCCTAAGCGCAGAAGTAGTGGGGCTAACCCCCAACTTCCCCACAAACATTCGTTCCTCTGAAAAACCTGCCACGCTTCCTGAAGTCGTGAAAATCACGAGAGCAAGACGGCGACGTCCAGTGCAGCCTGGGAAAACCCCCCAAAGAGAGAAAAAACCAAACTGTGTGAGCATCCGAGGGCTCGTGATATATCCTTCCACTTTTCTGGTGGCCGCTGCCTTGCGCGTGTGGATGAGGCGCCAGACAGCCCCCTTTCTAGTGACATGCCACAGTCACCAGTCTATCCGAGGACAGAGGAGCGCAAGAAAGAAAACAAAACAAAAGAAAAAAAAAAAAGGTGCGGACTGTGTGAACTCTCAAAATTCAGTCCTGAGCGTGAAGGTGAACTCCTTGAGTTGGAGTGGTGTTGCGGCGATGAGGGGTTGGCGATCGCGAAAGTTGTCGTGAAAAAGGGGGCGAGTCGACGACGAGGTTATCCTCAAAGTTGGGTAAGTGCGGCCTCAAGGCTCCACAGCTCATTGTCAAGATCCATGACAGAGTCAAAGAAGAAGAAAAGAATGAAAGACGCTTATCAGTGTCATAGACGTCGTCCTCCAGCAGCCCGGAGGAAGGGGAGGCACCAGACCTCAAAGGTACCCCCCGAGGGTTGTAAGAGGGAGAGTTGATGAGCCCCACATTTATGTAAGCACATATCTTATGACGTAATAGCTGCGCAACATCTCGGCGAGGCACAATCGCAGCGTAATTGGTGTAGTGGTAACATTAATCGTTGCCATCCGAAGCAATGATTTCGATTAGCCCTGGGTTCGATTCCCAGATTACGCAATTCTACATTTTTTGCTCTCTTTTTTTATCGTGCTTCACATGCTGTTTTGTTTGTTTCTTGACTTATGCTTCATGTTGTTTGTTGCTTGGGAAAAACTGGTAGGTAGACGCTAAATAGAACTCTCCCTCTTACAACCCTCGGGGGTGGTGGCCAACCCCGGCTCACGATAATCCGTCGTATTACGGTGAAATAACTGTAGGTAGACGTTAAATAGAACATACATACATACAACCCTCGGGGGGGGTACCTTTGAGGTCTGGCGCCTCCCCTTCTTCCGGGCTGCTAGAGGACGACGCCTATGACACTGATAAGCGTCTTTCATTCTTTTCTTTTTCTTTGACTCTGTCATGGATTCTGACAATGAGCTGTGGAGCCTTGAGGCCGCTCTTGCCCAACTTTGAGGAACAACCTCGTCGTCGACTCGCCCCCTTTTTCACGACAACTTTCGCGATCGCCAACTCCTCATCGCCACAACACCACTCCAACTCAAGGAGTTCACCTTCACGCTCAGGACTGAGTATTTGAGAGTTCACACAGTCCACACCTTTTTCTTATGTTTTGTTTTTTCTCGCGCTCCTCTGTCCTCGGACAGACTGGTGACTGTGGCAGGTCACTAGAAAGGGGGCTGCCTTAGGTCACATCCACACCGCATGAGGCAGCGGCCACTAGGGCGGTGGAAGGATAGACCATGAGCCCTCGGATGCTCACACAGTATGGTTGACTTTCTCGTCGCTTGACGGGATGCCCAGACTGCACTGGAATCTGTTGTCTTGTCTCCATGATCTTCATGGCTTCAGGACACATAGCAGATTTTTCAGAGGAACGAATGTTTGTGGGGAAGTTGGGAGTCGATTCCACTTCTGGGTTTAGGGTTTGTCTGGGGTTTTTGTCGGTGGGGAAAGGGGGATGTGGAAAATGGGAAAACCAAAGGTGTTGCAGCAGCCACGCATAGAAGGACAAAACCACTGTACTCCGCCGGGGCCTACCCCCCGTGCCGACAGCCGGGGGCCTTTTAGACTAGTTTTTACACGGGGCCTCCACCAACCAAAAATATCAGGTAACCAATCCTAGAACCCGACAGGTACGCCCTCGGGCCGCGCTATACAGAGACCCTCCTGGCTATATTGCTGGACCCTAAAAAGTCATAGGAGAAGGTTGAAGTCTATGCGTTCCTGTCACTGCGGACCGCCCGGGAGGTGCTCCCGGCCGGAAGGCCGTCGTATTACGGTGAAATAGCTGTAGGTAGACGTTAAATAGTACAATCAACAATCAATCAAATTAGACGCTAAATAGTACATACATACATGTTGTTGCTTGTTCTATATTAACATCAAGCCTTGCCTCTATTACAAGCCACCGCTACCAGTAGGTAGACGTTAAATAATACAACCAAACAAAAAATCTATTGCAAGCTTGCTTGCTTCCCTGGCCCCTTATCTACAATGTTCTCTCAAGAGTTACCAACTCCTCAAATCCAGCCTTGATCTCCGCCATTTGCTTTTCCTGCGGCCGCGGCAATGGGCTACGAGCAAACCCACCATATCCAAGCCATGACTGCATGCCGGCCTTGACACCCACCACGCCGGTCTTAATTGCTGTCCAATCACCACGGGCCACAACCTCTTGCACGGCCCGGGCACCGGCATAGTCACCAGCCTCATGAAGTTTTTGCATCTGTATGCAGGCCTTAGGCGAGATGTTGGCCAGACCGCCCAGGATTCCGTGGGCTCCGACGGAAAGCGATTGCACAGTGAAATCTGCTGATCCAGCAAGTACAAGAAAAGCTGGGGTTTCAGCAGAATTGGCCAGAGTCTCTGGTGTGAGCGACTCTTCTGGTGCCAACTCGGGCTTAGCTTGATTATTGCTCTTCCTTAGTGAACGAGTCGCTGCCACAATTCGTGCCATCTTTCCCGTGTTGCCACACGTTAGCTTGACACCAACAATGTTTGAGTGGTGGGCTAGTTCGACAATAGTATCGCTGTCAAGGTCTACACCGCCAGCACCTGCAGGGTAGTTATAGATGATTAGCGGTATTGGCGAAGCATCAGCTACGGCCACAAAGTAGTCTCTAAGGGTGTTTTGGGCATGCAGGCTACGGTAGTAAGCCGGTGGGAGGATCAGAGCATAGTCGGCACCAGCATTTGCGGCATCTCGGCATAGCTCGATAGTCTCACGTGTGCTTTGGGCACCACAGCCAGCAATGATAGGCATGGCTGGAAAGCCTGCACTGGCAAGGGCTGTGCGAGCAGTCCGTGTCACAGTACGGCGCTCGGCAGCGGTCAGGTGAACTGCTTCACCGTTGGAACCCTGCACAGCAATTCCGGCTACACCGGAGGTGGCTAACTGTGTCACGTGCTGGGCAAGTGTGGTGAGATCAAGGTCTTCAGTGACAGGGTCAAAAAAGCATACCGTCGGCACATAGATACCACGCGTGAGTGGGCGTGCAGAAGAGGTGGTGGAGTGATCGACAGTACTGGGGCTAGTGCTTATGATGGAGGCCGTATCAGAGAAAGAGTCAGAGACGACGTCTTCACAGGCGGCCGGGGGATAGAGGGAAGAGGAGAAGCAATAAGAAGACATGACTAGAACGTGTTATAGGTAGCTTAGACCAAAATAAGTATGAGGCCAATGGGGTGTGGAAATTGAATATGAGACAAGACGAGGCAAAGTGTATGTATGTGTAGTGGGAAGAAACAAGGTTGTAAAGAGACACGATAATGACTACGAGGAAGGCCAGAGTCCCGCATCTTTATACTCTCTGAGAGCCATATGCTCAGAAATACACCAAGGAAGACTAAGCCGGCCAAGCCTAGCATAGATTGGCTGTGTCGACATACATACGAACTCCCGTAACATGAAGGAAGCTGAGGTCTGGATGTCAGTTGAGCAGGTCTCGTGATGGCTTGGTTGTCATGCACGGATCCCCTTGCCCCCGGCTTGGTCTCCCTTCTACCCCCACACACACATTATATGTCATGTTGTATGAATATGAGTCTAGGGTATAGCATAGAACATGACTACAAGGTAGTTCCAATTGGGACCAGACAGAAGAGTAAAACAAGATAAAATCGGGGGAAACGTTTGAATCAGAGAATGTGGGAGAGGGGGAGGGAAGGGTAAAGGGAGAAAAGACAGACAGAGGCATGTTTTTGTTGGAGAAGAGCCAGCCATAGAGGCAAAAGGGTAGCAGCAAGATGGAGATATGACATTAGGTTTGGGGTTCAGTGGACGAGTTGGATTCGCTTTGTTCACCGCCTTTGCCCTGTTAGGGTGATCTTAGTCAGGTCAGGTCAGACAGTGGAAGACGGGCCCTGCCGTTGTTTTTGCTCCTGCTCCGACCCTAAGCTAGTGCCGTCTTTGCTGCATTCTGCCGCGTTTTGAAGCTCTTCAGTCTCGTCTCGTGAAACTGCAATAGAAAGCTGAGCTGCGGCTACGTGCGGCTTACTCCAACGAGCATGTCTTTTTCCTCCAAACAAAGGCAGCACAAAGAAGAAACGGGGAAGGGCGCGGGAAATAATAACAAAAATAAGCGCAAACACAAAGGAGGGAATAAAAATCCGGGGGTTGCACCCAAAAACTAGCGTGGCTTTTGTCTGGGGCTAAAACAACGCGGGGGAGGAGAAAAGGAAGAGGGCGTGGGGGTACATTCTGTGTGACTGGCTTTGGGGGAGAAGAAGAAGAAGAAGAAGGGGGGGGGGGGTCAATATTCCCTACAAAGGAAGACGAGGCGAGACGTTGGGTTTAGCGGATGTCATCATGCCCTTTTCCTTCCTGTTACGGACTTCTCTTTGTTGGCCTTTAGCCCTGCCCCTTTGTCACCCCCCCCCCCTGGGTTTGTTTTGTTATAGCTTGTCTCTGACTGGCTAGCCTGCCTTTCTCCTTCTCCCTGTCTTTTGTTGTGCGTTGTACACAGCATAGTCAGCCGGTCGGCCTTTCTTCCTCCTCCGTTGGAGATGTTTGGAGGGATTCTGGAGAGACCGCTTGGTTTGATTGTTCCTATTGATGGAGAAGTGACGATCGAAAAGGACAGTTTGTGTCAAATACAGGGTCAAGACAAGGCGAAGGAAGGAAGCGGGGCTCCCCGTAGAAGTGAGAGACAACAAGCCTTGGCAATGGGGCCTTGATCGGAGGTTGCAATCAAACTGACATCACGGAGACCTGATCCGGGCGAGGCTTAGTAGCTACGCCAACCTAGGGTCTCAAAATCGAACGCCATCAGATAATGAGCGGGAAAAGGAAAAGAAAAAGAGAAAAGTAAAGAGGTAGGGGAAGACCCCGGGACCTGACAGCATTTAAGCAACCCCATCCATCCAGCCTGTGAGCCAGAACAAAGAGACGGGCACAAGATCGAACTCCCTCTGCCTCTTTGGTCCCTTCATCCTATTTTCACAAGATGGATATGCGCGCATAATTAAAAATACAACAGAAAATGCCCCCAATATGTACGTAGTGCCATCACGATTGAAGGCCAAATGAAATGCTCAAACAAAAAAGCAGGAAATGAAGCAGAAGATAAGGGCAAATGAAGAAAAAAAGAACACAGGAAACGAAAAAAAAAATGGACGCCGGTCAAAGAGAGAAGCGAGCCAAGCATCCCTTTCATGCAGTCTCTTGCACCTCCCCGTCCCCTTCCCCGACTACCACAGGCTTATCCTCCCTCACCGGCAGTGGCTTTGCAACCCTAACCCAATGACTTGCATTGTCCTCTTCATCTGTCTGTACAGTAACCTCCTGATCATCTGGAATCATCTCATGTTTGAAATCCCACTTCAGCCTCTTCGCCAGTTCTGCCACTACCACATCACAATCGCCCAGTAGCAGAATATCAAAGGTGACATGGCCAATTGGATCGCGGTTGATATAAATCTGCGGCACGTCAGGCGGCAGCACCGCACTAATCTCCGATACCGGCCGTACCTTGAGTGATGTGCCAATGACGATCAACAAGTCGACCTTGTCACGGTCATGTTGCGTTAGTCGATCGTGGAAGGCGTCAGGCAACGCCTCGCCGAAGAAAGTAATGTCGGGCTTCATGACGGCCAAGTTCGGCCGGCCATCGTCGTCATCATCGTCATCATCGCTAGTCGCCCTGCTTGCTGAGCGTGCACCACCTGGCCGCCGCTTATTCTGCGTGGCCTCAGTACCGTTAGCTGCCCGCTTGCGCTTGTTGTTAGCCTCGGCCTCGGCAGCACAGCGTGAACATGCGGGTATGTTTCCAGCCTTAATCTCGGGAAACACCAACTCGCCATCGACTCGAAAGCCGCAGGTAAAGCACGTAGCTGTCTTAAACGAGCCGTGGCACTGCACCAGGCGATCCGCTGAGATGCCTGCCGCCGACTCTATGTTGTCGATGTTCTGCGTATAATTAGTCAACAACTTCCCACGCCGGTCCAGGTCGGCAATAAAGGCATGCGTAGGCGTGAAGCGCTTTGTCGAGGGCAGAATATCCTTAGCTACTGAGTAGAACAGCGACGGATCCTCGCGGAAGACATCGATGTCGAACACATCAGTCGGGTCATAGTAGCCCCTGGCCTGCAGCTGCGAATACAGCCCGGTGTCCTTAGAGCGGAAGTCGGGTATTCCCAGCGACGTGGAGATGCCAGCACCCGTGACGACGATGATGTTGTTTGCGCGCTCAATAAGGCCGACAACGTCGTCCAGAGACCTGTAGGCATCCAGCCTGACGCGTCGCGCCAGTTCGCGCTTGATAGCAGCTCCCAGCAAATGTGTGATGGCTGTTACGTACGCATCGCCCTTGAATTCGTCGATGAAGAAGGGCAATTTGACGCCTAGCGCCTCGATTACATAGGCTGGATCGTGCCTGCCGCTAGTGATCATGTGCTTGACGAAGCCCTCGGACCCAAGCTCATGCAGAATGCGGCGCACAGCTTTGCTCTCTTCGGCCGTCGGCGGAGGAGGCTTGCCTGAAGCAGGCGAGTCTTGTGCATGAGAATCTTGTTCTGAGCCCTCACGGCTAGCCTCATCCCCGTCTCTATCCTCGTCCTCATCCCCATCTTCGCCTTCACCGTCATCTTCATCGCTGGTGCCATCGCCTAGCTCGTCGTAGTCTTGCTGCTCAATGCAGCCATTCAGAATCTCCTTGATCTGCTCATCATCCATGACAAAGCTCTCTTCATCGTCGATGGCTGACTCACTCGAGGCATCTCCGGCCTGCTCCGGCAAGTCGGGAAAGCCCTCAAACTCGTCGGCCTCGGCAGCAAGCGACTGCATGATACACGAGCTAAATCAAATACCGCGTCTCTTTATCTAGCTCTGTGTGTCTATCTCTATGTCTTTGTTCTGTTCTCTTTAGGCTCAAGCCTAGAAGCAAGGAGGCCTTTTTTTTTGGCTACCAAAGCCCAGCCCACAATCTGGAGTAAGAAGAAAAAAAGGCTAGCCCAATAGCGCGATGCGCAAAATAAAATGAAGGAAAGTGAAAAAAAAAAACAAGGGCTGCCCAAGTATGTCACCAGCTGATGGAAATTGGTTAAAGGGGTTGCTAGTTGTTGGTTGTTGGGCAGTCATTTTATGACCCTTTTCACGATAGACCAAGGGTTGCTATGACAGCTGTCGACGGGCTGGCGGGCACCTGTCACAAACTAAAAGGAGCTAATTACAATATCATCACCACGTCACACAGCAACATAAACAAAGAAAAGGTATCACGTAAGTTCATTTCTAACTTCTTAGCTTAAGCTCCTACCCTCGAAATCAGTGATACCATCAGGCTTGTCGTTTGCCATTAGCCTTGGCCTAAGTCTTTTTTTTTTCTGGTCTAGGCCCGAGCCTTGTCCCGGGTCGCAGCTTTGGCCAGCCGCCGGCCAACCACGGCTAGTAAAAGACTACCCAATTGTCTAGACCGACCTGGCGGGCTAGGGCTGCGCAAAGAGAAACAAGGCACTCGCCGTTCCAGTGATGCTAGCATTGCATTGACACAACCATTGTGAGGCTAGCACTAGGCTATGGCTAGAGCTAGGTGTTTGGTGCATAGGCCATAGAAGGAACGGCATATACACGCATACATATATTACCCTCCCTCCATCTCCCCCAGCCATGTCCAAACAACACTCTCTGTAAAACTTTATGTTCATCAGCTGTCAGCAACCTCCTCATATCAAGCTAATCCAATCATGACAATAGTTCTTCGCTCTCGATGAATCCAAGTTAACTGGCCGCAATAGTAGGCCAGGCTGGAATGTGAACTCAAAATCAAGCTTAGAAAAAAAACAAGAAAAGTACAGAAGAGACTCCAATTGCGTCGCTGCGTGAATATTGTAAAAAGAATAAGCAAAAATAAAATAAAACCATTTGTCTTTTTTCAACAAACATAGGGTATAACAAATAAGAGCGAAGAGACATGACGAATCTGTGTGGCTGGTGGGTGGCGAGTGAGTTGCATGTTGTTGCATGTACATGCAAGTGTATGTGCGTTTGTATAGCACTACACACGACAAGGAAAAGAGCAAACAAGCAGAAAAAGAAGCAAATACAAGAAAAACAAACAGACGGGCCATCGATATGACATGGCGCAACGACAAGTAGGTAACTCAAAACAGCAAGCGGATCTCCACACCAGCAACAGCACCAACGCACCCAACCGCACACAGACACTTCAAAAACCAAAAAGAACAAGAGCCTACTATTCCCTCTATCATTATCTCCTCCCTAGCCCGCCTAAAGAGCTCACCCAGTCTCAGTTCTCATCTCCGTCCGTCGCCTTGCGATCTCCCGCCTGCCACGATGTCGCTATGCCCGCTGCCACAATGCCAGCCATGACACTCGGCGCTCCCAGCGTCGAGTTTGTGCGGGTGCGTAGCCGATGGCGAGTCTCGGGAGAAGGCGCTGCGGCATTCTCGCCAGCTGCCGCCCCACTCTTATTCGCGACCGCCGGTTGATTAGCTGGCGGCGGTGATGTAATTGCCGACTCGACCTGCGTTACGGTAGTTGACGACATGCGTGAGCGTGATGAGTTACGCGAGTGAGCAAAGCGCTGGCGCGGGTGAGCAATAGCAAACTTGAGGTTTGTCAAACGCCCGCCCTTGACTTTCTTGATGAACTCAAGCTCGTCGCGCACATCCTGGTACTCAGGTGGGAATTGCTGGAACGTCTCTTCGTCTGAGACCGTCAAGCCGGGTGCACGTGAAGCCCGATTCTTGATGAACTCGGGTACCACTGCTGCCAGCCATGCGTCGGGAATCGTGCGAATCAGCATGCCAAAAGGAATTGATAGGAAACCTAGGCCAATTGCAATTCCCCATAGAGCTCCGCCCTGGGGGTCCTGGCCATTTCCATCGCGAGGATCATTGATGTTGAAGACGGGACCGGCAACAAAAATAATCAGAACCTGAAGGCCGCACATGGCTACGTTGATGCCCAGGAACAGCGGGTTCTTCGTGACACCCTCCAGGATGTTATACCCATTATCCAGGCGACGGTTGCTGCAGAAAGAAAGAAATGCTGTTAGTCATAAAATCACTTCACTTCAACGACTTGAGGACAAAATACTTACTTCCACTGATTGAAAATCTGCATCCACACAAACGTGTTAAAGACCAGGGTCGCAACCTCATCGTGCGTGTACTTGGGTGTAATCGAAGGCAGCACGGAGTTGCGGCCAAAGTACAGCACAAGCGTCACTACGAGCTGGTACACAGCCTGTCCAAGAATCATCTTCCACATCGTAAGCGAAATGATGAAAGCATTGCGAGGCTCCGGCTTGCGATCCAAAATCGAATCATGGGGCGGATCAGTGGCCAACGCCAGCGCAGCCAAAGTGTCCATAATCAGATTAACCCAGAGAAGCTGCACTGCAGTCAAAACGGATGCCTCCTCATCACTGGCAACAGCAGAAATAAACGTCAGTAGAACAGCAGTAATGTTGACCGTGAGCTGGAACTGCAGGAACCGCTTGACGGCATCGTTAACAGCACGACCCCACTTCAGGGCGTTGATAATTGACGTAAAGTTATCATCCATGAGAATAATAGCCGAAGCTTCCTTGGCAACCTCGGTACCAGCAATGCCCATTGAAAAGCCAACATCAGCAGTCTTCAAAGCAGGAGCATCGTTGGTACCGTCACCAGTAACCGCGACAATTTCGCCCTTTTCTTTTAGACGCTTAACCAAAACACGCTTGTCCTCAGGGCTAGAGCGCGCCAAAACACGTAGACGGGGAATAATCTCGTTTTGCTTCTCCTTAGACATGTTGCGGAACTCGGGACCTTCAAGGACAAGGCCTTCATCCTGTAGAATACCACACTCTCTGGCAATAGCAGCTGCAGTTATCCTGTTATCACCAGTGACCATGCGAACAGTAACTCCAGCCTTCTGGCACAATGCAACAGCCTCGGGGACACCAGGACGAAGAGGGTCTTGGATACCAACAACACCCAAGAAAGTCATTTGCTGAAACAGGTCGTCAAACCTGATTTCGTTGTCGTCCTCATTCCGACGCAGACCCTCGGCAGGCCAGGAAGCAAAATCACGGAAAGCAACGCCGATAGTGCGAAGAGAACGGTTGGCATAGCTATCGATCACGGCCATGAATTCTTTGTTGATGGCAGAAGTCATGGGTTCGAGGGAAAGATCACTGGTAGGGTTGCTCAGGAGCTGTGTGCACTGGCCTAAAACAATCTCTGAAGCGCCCTTGATGAGCAAGCGGGCGCCACCGGACGGAGTCTGGACAACCACACCCATGCACTTGCGACCAGAGTCGAAGGGAATGATCTGAAGAACCTTGGCATTCTCACGCTCCTGGGCCACATCACCCATTCCAAGATAGTCACGACCAAGGATAAGGAGAGCCGTTTCAGTCTTGGAGCCGATGAAACCAGGTTTGCCCTCAACCTCGCCCTCGAAGGCAGTCGAGTTAAGCGCAAAAGAGTCAACCAAAAGCTTCTTAACAGGTGCAGAAAGGCTAGAGGCAAAGGTTTGAGGCGGGATCTCTGAGTTGTCATCTTTGCCAAAACGACTAGAGGTACCAATTGTTGCGGCAACGACCTGCATCTTGTTCTGCGTCAGAGTGCCAGTTTTGTCGGAGCAAATAGCAGTGGCATTGCCCATGACCTCACAAGCTTTGAGGTGACGGACCAAATTGTTATCCTTCAACATACGAGTCGTGGCAAAGGCCAGTGCAAGGGTCACAGCTAAGGGGAGACCTTCTGGGACAGCAACGACAATGATTGTAACGACGACAATGAAGATATCCAAGAATTGCTCACCCTTTTCTGATGGGGTTTTGTCCGATCCTGGGAGGTTGGCCAAGAACTTGATGAACAGCGTAATAAAAAGAAAAAGACCCGCAGCGCCACCGATCTTAGCAATGTACGTGGCGATCACGTTCAATTTACCCTGCAAAGGAGTCATCTCAATATCTTCATTGAGAGACATGAGGGTGCGGCCATAAGACGAGTGGACACCAGTAGAAGTACACAAGAAAGTGCCAACACCCTCCATGATGCGGGCACCCGACTGGATAAAGGGGTCCAGCTTCTTAAGGTTTCCATTGCTTTCAATAGCATCGAAAACCTGGTAGCCTGAAGTCTTCTTTATAATGTCGGATTCACCAGTCGCCTGAGACTCATCACACTTGACGTTGAAGCCTTCAATCAGAATACCATCAACAGGGACCATGTCGCCAGGCTCCAGGTGGACAACATCGCCAACAAGAACATCGTAGACGGAGATTTCCTGCATGCGACCGCCACGAACAACCTTGACGAGACGGTCACTCTTTTTGCGATTGAGTTTGGCGAATTGGCGCTCCTTCTGGTAATCGTTGAGTGATCCCACAATAACAACAATAGCAATAGCAGCAATAATAGCAACACCTTCAACCCATTCGATTCCAGGGCTTCCGGGATCGTGATCTTGTCCAAAGGTCTCGTAGAGACCAATGGCCAGGGAGACAATGGCGGCGATAGTAAGCAAAATCAGAATCTTGTCGTTGTATGTTATCCACATGATTTGCAGGAGACTCTTGCCCTTCTTATCCGGCAGGCGGTTGTCACCAAAGGTAAGTTTGCGCTCAACAAAAGTACCATCATGATTGGTTGCCGAGGGCGCCTCGTTGGCCACCGCAGGCGCATCAACCGGCGTTCTGTGTGTTGGTGTAGCCTTGTGGGCAGTGGCTTCCTCAAAAGAAACAGATCCTTCAACATGGATCTCATCAGGGTTTAGACCCGACTTGGTATCAGCACGGAGACCTTTAGCAATGCCAACTAAACCGCCAAGGGCGTAGTAGGCGGATAGTGACTTGGGATCGAACATTTTATTCAACTCGCCAGGAACAAAGGCAAAACGATTGTCTTTAACGTGGAAGTCAGCTTCTTTTCCAGCATCTGGTTTCAATGCGTCTTTATCGTTCATGATGAATTCGTTGGAAATTGGTGTCGACTTTTTAGAGTTCGAAACAAAAGACGCGCCCGAAGGCGTCAAAGTAGTACCGCCGTGTGAGGAAGCATCACCTGAGTCAACAGATCCTGTTCGTGATCTCAAGTTGTTTGGGACAGCCAGAAATGATCGTGTAGTGTTCGGCGTTGTGAGATTTAGGGGGCTCGATGGCGGACTCCCTCTGCTTTCGTGGGCATCATTGTGCTGTGATTCGACGGTATGCTGGGCCGTAGGACTGGTAGTGGTATCATCGGCATTCTGAGCCGCAGGACCATCGGAGGAGAGAACCGCGGTATCTATGGTTATTGTTGGGCTGCGGAGCGACATGATTAGAACGTAGAAAACAGGCGTGTAGGATATTATGATGGCCTTGTGACTTGGAGTGGACATGAAGTGAAAAGAGAAGCAGATCCAAGGACTCTAGGGAGTTGTCTGTCTTTTTATTCAAACACGCAGCACGCTCATGATCTTGCGACTAGCAGTAGAGCGCCGGCGTTGACTGCCTAATTGATATGTTGGGAGGGTTTGGAGAACAGGAGAGGATTAGGAGCGAGGGAGGGAGGCAATGGGTGAGGCTGTGGCCACAAAGTTGAGGCAACAAACAACAAAAGGACATGTGAAGAAAAGGAGAGATGCGGGTATGGATGGTACCATCACAGAGACCCGAGCTGAGCTCACGCAATTGTATAGAGAATGTCAAGTGCAATATCAAAATAGTACAGATACAGGCAAGCGAAAAAAAGTGATCAACTTACGCTTTGTCTCGCGTGGAGGATATGTCAGGTGCTGACGAGTTGTTGGGATCTTGGTCGCTCATGATAGGCTATGGCTCTCGTGTTCAGATGCCAGGAGACAGCATGTGAAGCAAATAGTCCAAGGCTATGAGGTAACCAGTGTAAAGGGGCAAGTAGAGCCTAGAGAGGAAGAGAAGAAGTTTGCAAATGGATTGGAAAGAGAGCACGTTGGGATAAATGAAAGCATGAGCCGCTCTTGAATAAAAAAAAATAAAAAAGAAAAGAAATAACGATAAAATTAAAGAAAAAAACGAGTGGAAAAAAAGAAACAATACCGTAGAGAAGAAAAAAGAAAAAGAAAAAGAAAAAAAAAGAAAGGTTTTCTAACGACACAGGCTTAATCCAGGTCGTGGCAAGTAAACATATTGGACGGCCGTCAGGGGGGGCTGTGCGAATTGACAAAATGCTAAGTTCTTACGAATGCGTGCATGCTTCAGGGCAGAGGCATAGAAGTTAGCGGAGAACAAGGCAGAGGCAGATTGAGACAGAAACAAATCAGAGGAGAGGGAGAGTATGGAGAGAGATTGTTGGGGTTGTATGAGTGCAAGTTAAGACAAGCCCTAGCAAAGCATATATTAGATGGTGATGTTGATGCCAGCCATGCTATGCCATTCCATGCTATACGCCCTTGTTTTCAACGTTCTGCCTTGTTTTCTTCTCTTATTCCTGTGCTAAATTTTAATGCAGGCGGAGCTGTACCTGCAATGCTATGCAATGCAGTAAAGCTAACAACCAAGCAAAGCCAATAAATTGCTATTGCTATTGCATTTGTGTAAAGGCAGCAGATGACAAGATCGCAAGGGCAAAAAGGAGAAAACATTGTGGACATACGTAAGAGTAAGCGAGTTGGCCCTACTTGGTCACCAGCAGCTCTCTCTATCTCTGTGTGTGTGTTGTGTGTGCGTGCGTGCGAGCGTAATACGGGTTACATACATACTACGAGTCTTCGTCTTATGGGCAGGCAACTATACAGCGCTTTCGTTGCGCAGGCGGCGTGTTGGAAGCAAGAAAAGAAGAGATGGCGAAATTGGAACGGAGCTTGGCTGGCTCTTAGAAATGAGAAAAGACAGGGAGGGACGGGTGTTTTGTCGAGGGGGAGAGTCGAAATCTGTGAGGGCGGGCCTGATGCGCAGAGCCTTTACACTTTTAGCTAGTGGTCTGGGTTCCCTTGCGAGTTGTTAGCGAGGACGCTATGATCTTGCGTTCTTTCTCCCTTGTCGAGACATGCCACCACAGCCTAAGCAGCAGCAGCAGAGCAAAACAAGTCCAACTAGCCGTGTGCCTTGGCCTTGGCCCCAAATATTAGCAAGCGCTCAATCCAACTCACTTTAGACGTCCACTTTGACTCCTTTTTTCTTTTTCCCTTCCTATTGATGTTGATTGTTGATTGTTGTCCTCGTTGTTCCTGGAATCAGGATCAAGCAGAAAAGAAAGCCAACCAAGCAAATGCCAAGCGTTGACTTGTGCGCTGGGAAGGAGCAAGACGAGACGAAGACGCTGAAGTCGATCACAAAGGCTGGAGAAATCAATAAAATGAACTAAAATAGGGAACAGAAACGCCAGCCTTGGACAAAAAATGATGGAATGCGATTGAGTGAGATGGGGTTTGAGAGATGTGGCACAGTGTGCTGGTGATGAAAACCGAAGACACAAGGCTGAGGCCTGGTGGTGAGGCTAGGCTGCAATCTAAACAGGGGAAAATACCTGCTTTAGGCCGGCCACGTTAATTTCTGCCACCCGACGCGCTCTTGCTGTTTCGTTCGGACCTAAGAGGCAAGTAGCAATCAGTAGGAAACACAGCAAACAAGACCGAGACCAGGAAAGGGCTAGATTTACTGTGGCTGTGCAAGCCTAGCTCTAAAGTCTCTTGGCACGCTTTTCCTGTACACAAAATACGCCAGAGGTACTCTTGTCCCTCTCTCGCTCCCCCAGCTTGTGCCGTTTGTATTACTTATTGCTACATCTACATGCATCCCTTTTCGCTAGCCTAGTAAGCAAACTAGCCATAAAAATCTCGACACTAGTCTGTTCTAACCGCCTGTAGCTGTTTAGTGATGCTGCAGTTCTTAGGCGCTGTAACAGAGCTGTAATAAAATGGCAACTACAGCGACTACAGCGACTACAGCGACTACAGCGACTACAGCAACTACAGAGCCTTTCTGCCCTCCTCCATCCCTCTTAGGTCAGCCAAGCTAAGCCAAGCGCTATTCACTTTCCATTTCTCCGACCGCTGTTTCACCCAAAACCCCCTTCAAATCCTGACTCTTCCTCCTTTTTCTTTGTGCATGCTAGCGTGTCTTTGCCTCCATGTGCCCTATTAGCCCTCTAAACTTCAAAATTGCAGGGGCCTGCCTAACTTCGACCTCTCAGCTTGGCTTTAATGTTACTTTTTAGCTTAAATTTTTGGCATATTTTGGCAAGGCTTTTTTTTTCTTTTCTGTACTTGACATGCCATCGTTTTAGTTCTCGGTTTTCAGCTTGCCCTGCTTCGGAGCTTGCGTCAAGTCTGCCAAGATAGCCGTACTCTGGAATTTCTACCAGACACTTTCTTAGAGCACCTTCTTCCTTCTATCAAGACTGACTCGCTCTACCCGGTCGTTATTCGCACTAGCTAGCATCGCCATGAAGCCCACGTCACGTACCCTATTAGTGCGCGTCTAATAAACCCTCAACCCCCTCAACTAAGTCTGCCTTCTTAGTTTGTTTGCTACAGTTCCCCCTAACGCTCTGTCGCTATAGTCTTCAGCTCTCTTGTATTACTCATAAGCTCCCTCTGTTAAGAGTACTTGGAAATCTGCGCCCCAAGGAAACGTCACCAGTTCTTCTGTTTGCCCCCTCCCTCTAACACTCAAGTTAGTCACATGCGATCGCTTGTGTGAAGTCTGCCTCCGCAGGCCCTTAATGCTTTTCATTTATGCTTCTTACTCCTCTCCAAAGGCGCAAGTTTGCCATTCCCTTTACGTCCATCGCCGACCAGGATTTCGAACTTGCAGCTAGACGCCCGCACATTCGTCTGCCCAGCTGATATCACCACTGAAATAATCAGGAAAAGAAATACATTTTGACGCTGCTGACCGGCAGAAAGAAGTGGGGGGATTTCTATCTAACCTTTGTTGTTGTAGAGTTAAGTTAGGGCTTTCAACTAACCCCCCCCCCCCCTACACTTCTTCTCTTCTTTGCCACGTTGCTTACGGTACGTGGAAACAAAAGAGAATAACGCTTCCACTTGGCTATTGGCTTTTGCTAAAAAGAAGTCTGAAAAAAAAACACATGCAGTGTAACTCCGGATAGTCACACATCAAGTCAGTGCTGCTTGATGATGTTCCGCGCTGCTTCTTACGTGCTGCTTGTACGTATGCCTTTGCAAGCTTTGACTGGGCCAGAGCTTCAAACCTTGAATCCCACCCCCCTTTTTCTTCTCCCTCTCATCTTTGTTTTTGGCCTCCAAGTGGCTCTTGCTCTCTGAGACCTTCTTTTCCTTCAACACGTGAAAAGCGAGGTCGATGGGAAAGCCTGGTTCGATCAAGCAGCTTCTAGCTGGCTAAGCGCTGGGGCAGCAAATCATAGCACGAAGTAGTAAACGCCAGCAATCGGAATGAGTCGCACCCTAGGCCATCCTCATACCCAGCCCGAGCCATGGCATTTAGCGTCCCTTCTCCTATTTTCACGACTTGGCCCTTGTCACTGTCTCTTTCTGGGCAGCTGTTTTCTCTCCCTAGAAGCTAAGCCAAGCAAGCCCTTGTCTATCATCTTGTTTCTGTAATCAACTCGTGCAACAGCGTGTCCTAGCAACAAAAGAAGAGGATAAATGAGCACTCTAACCATGTATATCCCTTGTCACTAACTTCCTTGCAACCTGCCCTAAAGCTATCTCATTAGCCTATAACTAACTGCCACAGTAGCCCAAAGAAAGGCTCAAGAATGGCTAACAAGCATCTAGTATGTAGTATGCTTCGAAATTTTGCAAAGGATAAAATCGGCGACTACCGAGACAAAGAAGCTCCGGCCTTGCGTAGGCTCGATTGAGGGAGGGTGATGGAACGATTAATTCGATAAACTACCGTAAGTAATTTTGTTTCCTTTTCAGGCAGGCGCCCTCAGTTGCCCTTTTCAATCTAGACATTATTTATCAATCTAGTCCATATTTTATTGGGCCTAAATACCCGATACAGATCGACGATAACATTAAGATAACAAATGGGGTTCCATATCTTGCACAGCCTCAAGAAAATGAGCCAAGAGCGAGAATGAGGGTTTTGCCAAACAGGATTACAACGCGAAGCGTGATGTTGAGAACAGTATTTTCTCGCATATTCTCTCCACGAAGTGTGCCAGTATAAGAAGCCTAATAGGGCATAGCAGGAAGGAAGAATAAGTGGCTTGATGTGATATGATTGGCCAAGACGTCTAGTAGGGTGCCAAAGGTGGTAGTTTCCTTGGCGTAACCATCTTGGTGCATTCTTTCCAGTATCTAGCAAATCGGCAAATTCCTGGCTGTCAGAGCTCCTTTAATTTCGTGACAATATATTAAAGTCCAATTTCTTCTAGTTTTTACATGCTTTCCTGCATTCCCTCTGGCTGCTTTGCTCATTTCTCTGTATGCTCTTTTTCTTCTTTCCCCTAGTCGTCCCCTTGTTGGGTAGTTTCCATTTCGTTGTTTTGTTGCTTCCTTCCTTCCTGTGTTCCTTCCTTCCTCCCGCTTGATTTGTACTTTGCCCTATGGATGTACGCGTAAAGCGCCCTTATACTGTACCATCGTTACCCTTTCGTTGTCCTATGTCGTGTTGTACCACTATGTTAATGTCTTTTGATCTCACCTCACCTCACGCTCCTCTATCATCATCATCCCCCCCCCTCTCCGCATCTTCGCATCTTCTTGACCTCATCCAACCTTATAATCATGCTTATTGTCTGCAGCTTGAGCTTTCCCGCCCTTGTAACCAATAATCCCTAGTCTCCCCTCTTTTTACTGGCTTCCTGCTGGCTTCCCCCGCCCCCCGCGTGCATGATATATGCACGTAGCACTTCAGTATGGTGCGCCCATAATACCATACCATAATACAAAATGCAAGTGCAGATGCTATCACTACCAGCCAAACCCCATTTGCTCTAGCATCGCAACCATGCTACTCATTTTGTCTTGGAAAGGGAGGCTGTGCCTGCACTGTCCCGCTTTCTCTTCCTCTTACCCTCCCCCTCATCTTTTCCCTCGGCCTAGAAACAGAGAGAAGGTAGCTTGAGGCTTTGGGCATCTTGAGATTCTGTCTCAAGATGTCTTGGTATCATCACACTGTCTCCTTCAAAGACTCCAAGGATTTTGGAAAGAGAATCATATTACTTGTCGTCCTGTGTGTTGCTTGTCCTAAACGATGTGCATTTCCAATATTAAGCTTGCTCGTCACCTATCGCCGTCCATTGTCCGTCTCTTCCCCAAATCCACGTGGTGTCGCATGAGTGCTTTCCCATACAGGGAAGAAAATCCTATTGCGCTTATACAAACAGCCCATATATTGTCCACACTTTTGATCTTTTCACACTGGCTTCCTACTCCCCGCCCCGCTTCTTCTGCTTTTGTCAATACTCCCGATATGCATGCTTGGCTCCATTATCTTCCCGTCTACTTTTCCTGTGTGGCCCTCCATCTTAGTTGCCACTGGGGCTGTGCACATGTCGTGCTGTGTACTCATGTTTCTAGTCACCCTAAAGCGCATGAAACCCGCTAAACCGCCTCTACCTAACACTAGCATGCAACTCCGATGACTTGGTCCTGCACAATATGAGGAGGCCAGTAAACATTTTGTACAACCGTGAGAGCGGTGTGATGAGCTCGGGCGAATTACACCGCAAGTCGATAACACGTGTGTATGAATAGGGTTTGTAACCCTATTCATATACGATCGTCTATACGATCACGGCTTCGTAATATAGAACTTGTTTGGTATTATGTCGCAACAGATTCACACATCATCGTGGCGGAGTTTTGCGTTGGGTTGAAGGCTACGTCCGTGCTGATGTGTTTTTGCAGACCAACTAGTTCATACAGAGGAATAGGTTCGTATGTGATAATAGCCGAATAAGATACAGATCACTCAGGCAGAGTAGCTGCAATCATTGATAGAGAGAGTGCGACGTTGAAATAAGAACTTTTGCCGTCTAAGCGGCCATTGCTACGCCCAGACAGGCTGGCAGCATCGTAGCGTCGTTATATTGTTTTTTTTTGCTGTCGACACGCATCAAAGCACACGTCCACTTTGCGTACGCATCCTCTTCAAGTCCTCCAACTCCTTGTCCTAACCTTCCTCCTATCCTCGTGATGCTAGTACGTATGCTGGGCGGCAATTTACACTGCACGGTTTTGTTACCCCTTCCTTCTTTGTCTTCCCCCACACCCCTTTTTTATTTTTTGCCTTTTTCCTTTGCTTTTTGCTTTGGATCTGGCTGTTTAGCTTACAGCCCCAACTCAACCTTGCGGACAAGCTGGAGCTGTGGCTCGTCTGCTGCAGGCTTGCTAGCCTGTAGACCAAAGAAACCACCAACGGCATGGCGTAGCGTTTCAACCCAGAAGCCTTCGACCACTGCGCTCAGCTTGTCGCCTGTTTGGCGGAAATCTGGGAACGAGTTGACCTCAAGTAAGTACGGTGTGCCATCGGCGCCGACTAGGAAGTCAACACCGAATACTTCAAATGCGTTGGCTAGCGGCGAGAAGTGCATGGCCATGGCACGAGCCGCTCCTTCGAACAAGTCACCGACAATCTCACCAATTTGCATCCGGAGAGTTGCGTAGCTCGTTGAATCCGGCGGGAAAGCTACCTCGCTAAGTCTCCTGACTACTGGTTCCGCGCCTTCTGGAAGTTCGTCCTGTCGGCATGTGTTGGTCAAGTGAGCATCTAGGTTGGTATCGGCCCACGGGGCGGTGTATTCTTGGCCTGCAGATAACGCAAGCATGTCATCGTAGACGTACACTGACATGCGGCCGGTGCACATAACGTATGTGCGGATGTGAAACTTGCGGTTATCACCGGCAGGGAGCAGAGGTGGGTGAATGTATTGCTGCGCGACAAAGTGACGTAAGTGTGACGCAGTTATGTAATCGCCCCCAGACCCGGCTCCGTCCTGCGCTACCGCGCTCCCATCAGCACTATGCGCGTCCTCGCCGACATCTCCCTCGTCGTCCGAGTCTGGCCTCTCGGCCTCCCACTCGTCAAAGATGTCCTGTAGCTCCTCCATAGTGCTAAATAAGCGAATCCCCTGGCCACGATCACTCATGCCTGGCTTCAGAATCCACCACTGGCGGTCCTCGGCATTTCTGCTCTCGTTCTCATCCATGCTTTGGCGTAGATCAAAAGCCTCTATTAGAGAATCGTCTAGAAACTCGGCGTAGTCAACTTCAAAAGCATCACTAGGCTTGACGGCCTTCTTAAGAATAGATTCAGGGTGCTTGGCAACCCAGTGCTGCACAGCTAGTGAAAGGTAATGCTTGCGGATAAGGGCCTTACGAATCATGTAGCTGTTGATAAAAGCCGTGTTGGAGTGCTGTGCGGCGTAATCAAAGTCTAGGGCCTCGTAGGCCATGATCTGCAAGACTTTGGAGGCATCGGGGATGTAAGTAGCGAGAGAAATTGGGTCGTCACCTTTGACTTCGGGCGAGAGTATCTTGAAAACACCGGGAAAGAGCCTTTCCAGCGCAGATACAATAATCGGCTGCACATAGGGATCATCGTACTTGATGGCGGCAAAGAGACTGGACGGACCCGGGTTGGCAGAAGTGGCGGAGGAGCTACTAGAAGGAGGAAAGAGCTGTGAGTAATCATAAAATAAACACCAGAAATGACAACTAGGAGCGTCAAAAACAGCTAGAACTAAGGAATATACAGGTAAAGAGTATAGCAAAAGTTCATTGTTCAATAAATATCTCATATCGTCATGTACAGGCGCAAGATACATTACCCTAAGTCACACTTCACACCTCAATCTTACGCCAAATGTGACAAAAAACTCAAAGTCATAAAATGCCATCTCGCAGTGTCCGTATCATCCACTTGTCCACATGACCCAGCCCGACTGAAATAAGTAGGGCATTACAAGAGAACGATAAAGGAGGTAAAAAGCTGAGGTAGGATAAAACACACTGGGAAAAAAAAAGAAACAACAGCAACAACAACAAAGGCGGAGAGAAAATAAATCAGAAAACATGCTACTGCTGAAGTCGGCACTTACAGCTCCAGTTCCTTGCCATGTAGGTGGTGACCTGCTTGGGAAAAGTTGGCCTTGAGAGGGGTGACGCTAGAAAGTATGAAAGGTTAGCTACAACGACGAGTATAATACGCGAAGCACAGAGACCTACCTAGTTAACTTCTCCTTGACAATCCACCCATCGTTTCCAGGTTCTGACTCTTCGACGCTCTTATAAACACCAGCAAACTTGGGCGCCCATTTGAAATGCCTGTGGATGTGGCCAGAGACGGGCCCGTTGGTCTCGGATAGGATGGATCCCTGGCGAATGTTTTCTTCTTGTAGATCTGCGTCGTCCTCAGCGCCGCCATCAATCTCCTCAAAGCAGCTACCTTCAGTCCAGTAATTTTGCAGGATATCCGTCCACATCGTCTTGTTCGCCTCAACCTCACCGACCAGCGGTACGTTGATACTGTATAGGTCGATGGACTTGTCAGCCGGCCACTGCTTGTAGACCGCCTCAATCACACGCACTGAATGGCGGGTGGCGGCTTCAATGATGTCGGGGTCATGGTTCTGCGTGAAGAAGGCGTAACTGAGCGCAATGGCTTTGAAGCCACAGACGGCTGCCTCCATTGCTGCTCCCATTGTTCCACTGCTCAGAGCAAAGACGGCAGTGGTGTTACGGCCAAAGTTGGGCCCGCTGACGACGAGGTCAATGGGGGCCTTGTGCTTGAACATGTGGTGCACGCCAATCTGCACACACGAAGCCGGCGTGCCGTCAACCAGGACCCATTCTTCCTCGGCAGGCGAAGCCTGTGGAAGTTTATGCACAGAGCCCTGAGCCTCAGGGCCATCTCCATGGGAAGCGCTGCCGGGCCGGTAGTACACGGGCTTGACGGTTTGGCCAATGATATGTGCCTTACCGATCCATGACCGCTGGGCGTGCGGGAGGATAACGGAGACGGTGTGTCCGGCAGCCTTAAGCTGGCGAACCAGCGTATGGACGTAGGGCGAGGAGTGGGGAGATGGCGGGCCATCGTCGTTGGTCACGAGGATATGCATTATCTGAAGTCGAGCAGGGCAACGAGGTTGAGAATCAAGGGCAGAAGAACGCCTACAGGCAAAAGAAGAAAAAGCGAATAGGGTCGAATAGTTTTTCGAGTGAATCTAACCTGCTTTGAGGCGTACGGAGAATGGTAAGCCAAGAGATATGTGAATAGAAATGTAAATGGCTCTTGCTGGGTAGTTATACTCATAGATGAACGAACGCATCAAACGCAAGGAGGGGCAGAAATTGCAAACAATTTTAGGCTCAAGCTTTCCTTTTGGGGGTAATTACCCCCCTCAGAGGGTTAGGCTGGACTGGATGTGGACTGACTTTGGCGGCAAAAGCGCCTCCTATCCAGTTTGGGGGGAGTATTGTCTACCATAGTAATTGGCACCTAGCATAAGGTCACGGTAATTACGTACATTACCTAGAACAGACAACCATTGAAGTTTGGAACTGGAACCTGGTTGACACATTTTCCCTTGTGAAAGAGCAGCAAAGTAACATCAACTAACTATAAGACAAATTACAAGACAAGAGGAAAAGTTGACATCGCCGCCCCACAAAAAAGCAATCACGCTCGTTTGCTGCTTGTTTCAGGGTCATACACAGAAGGTGCCGGGCCGACGGAGCACATAGAAAACGCAGCAAGAGAGACAAAAACCCAGATACAGAAGGAACCCGATCGTATAGGACATTAGCGGCGGCCGATTCGGGCAGGGACAAAACAGTTTGTGTAACTAGAGAAGAGACGACAAGCAAGTCAACGATTGCGTAGATGGCCTTGCGCAAACAATATATGGGCTCTCGCAATTACTCAACATACAACAAGCGATGCACCGAGACACGGAAGACTAAATAAACGAAGATGTACTTGAATACATATTTAAAATATCAAACGCCACGAAACAAGTCAGTTGTATTTACTGCTGTAATCCATCTTCCAAAATCCAAGCAAGACAGCCCTGGTTGCCCGAGATGCTGACCGCAAAAAAAAACACTACTGCCGCCGCCATATGAGAAAAAACAAACCAAAAAATTCACATAATAAAGAGATACAAAAAAGCATGTACAAGGTGAAGGGTAAAAAAGGGAATGGTCAATCAAGCAATAAAAGTAGGGCAGTGAAAAAAGCTAAACAAAGAACGCCAAATAAGCAGCCGTCTTAATAGTAAAAAGAACTAAAGTGGGATATCGTTTCCTTCGTCGTCTGTACTTGAAAAGCCGGAGGGGCACACTTGCTAGAGCAAGTGAGCACCCAGGTTTTTGTAAGCCAGTTTCTTGCAAAAAAAAAATCAAGTGCCAAAAACGAAACAAAATGTCAAAAGCTAGCGGGTGATATGGTATGGCATGAGTGACGACTGCGTCAGGTCTCATGATGAAAAGCAAAGGGGGATCAAGGCGGACTCGGACTTCCAAAGTCAGGGGCAGCATCTATTTGACGCGCGCCACATGAGGTGATGTGATGGGAAAGCAAAGAAATCAAAAGAAAAGGTATGGTCCTGTTAGATGATACCAGGCATGAGGCATAGAAGACCGTCAACAAAGATATGCAAAAGCTGCTTTGTCAAAGCATGTTGTGTGCGTTTTGAGGTTCAAACCGTGCGTGATCACGCAATGTGCATGAGGATATGACAAGAAAAAGAAGAGAAGAGAAGAGAAGAAGAGAAGTAATGAGTGTAGAGAAAGTAATGAACGAATATATGTGAAAAAGCCTTAAACTGGCAGAAAAGGATGGAACGAAAAGGAAGAATTATGAAATAAACTAAAAAATGGTCAACGAGCGTGGTGAAAAGTAGGCGAGGATGGAGAGAAAATAAAAAAAAAGAATGTGAGAGGAATGAAGAAAAGATAAAATGCTCAAGACGTAAGGCCCATGAAGAGCATGTATGAAAAGAAAATGCAATAGTAAAAAGACCAAATGTGAGAACATCGGTGAAAAGAGTGTCGAATAAGAAAGAAAAGAAAAAGGCGATTAAAGAATCAAGTCAAAGTTCATGAACAGGGTCGGTATGGATGAAAAAAAGTAGGCGGGAAACGGCAATGACAATAGCAACAAGGCACAACTGTTGACTTCGAGAAGCGTGATAGCGCAATAAAGAAATAGTCCTTAATCTACGCCCTCGCCCGCTTGAATACAGGCTCCGAGTCTTCATCATCGGCAGCACGACGACGTTTAGCCCCCGTGCTGCGCCACTGCTCGAAGACTGCACTTGAACGCTTGATCGGAAGGGCATCAAAGAACTTCCCGGATGAGCGTGTAGAACGGTGCGACTCGGGGGGCGTCAGCAGGCTCAATCGGGCGCTTTTAGGTGTTTTGGTGCTAGCGGCCATGGGCTTGGTAGGTGTGGCAGGTAGTGGGGGAGCCACGGTAGCAGCGACCTTTTCCTGCTCCTCGGCGTCTTCAGCAATGATAATCTCGTTCTTAATGTGATCTTCAACATCGGTATCAGCCTCTTCGTCCTCAAGTGATGACGAAGGGGCAGGTTGGGTCTTCTTTGGAGGGAAAAGAAGACGAGGTTTCAAGCCACTGCGAGTGCGAATACCATCAGCTTCTTCGCGCTCAGGAGAAAACTTGCGAAGGAACTTTTTGCCACGGAAGGTGTAAATAATACCATCGTCTCGCTTGATGGCATCCTCAACGGTGATACGGCCCTCCCCAGCCACTAGCACATTCTTCCGCGGGCTGCGGCGCCTAGGTGTGGGAGGGGGCATCATTGAAGGGGCTTTGCGGAGAAACGGATCATCCTCTGTGTTTTTTATAACAAAGGGTCGGTCGGCAGCGTCCGTAAATATGGGAATAGCCGGGTCTTCTTCATCAGGCTCGTCAGCAATGATGCTATCAAGAGAGCTACCCGTGTACTTTTTGACTCTACGACGACGTGGTGTCAGCTCGGGAGACTTGGTGTCTACAAGGGTAGTAGAAGCAGAGAATATATTCCGAGAAATGGAGTCCAGGTTTTCATTTCTCAGCGCAGCCTTGCGGGGTGTCTTGGCAGGCGTTAGCATACCAGCAGACCCAACATTGGTGGAACTAGCTGAGGGCTCTTGTATTTTCGAGGATGATGATAGGCAAGCTGGATCCAAAGTAAGACGAGAGCTACCCAGTTGTTTGCGAGGCGTCTGTAGTCCTTGGGGTGTCTTCTTTCTAGGTGGAACCATGGGAGAGGTGAAAGAGACGGAAGCCGTCTTGGAAGAGGTAGTTTTCCGGGCAGGGGTAGAGGCAACAGTCTGGGTGCGGCTGAAAGGCGGCGGCGACGGTGTTCGGTGTGTCTTCCTCTCTGCAATACGAGCTGATTTGCGCGGGGAATACGGAGCCCAATGGTCCTCATAACCACCAAATCTAGGGGTGGGAGGTGTGTGTACGGTCATCTCAGACTCATTGCATGAGGGCGTGGTGGCTCGGGCACCTGCCAAGGGAACTTTGCTAGAGACCATGATTCCGGGCCAGCAAAAAAAAAGTGTGTTCGTAGGAGTATGCAATTGAATAGGAGGTCAAGTGTATAGAGAAGATCTAGCGAGTGGACGAGATACACTGGTCTCAAGTTGCTGAATTGACACGCTGATGCGCAAGTAGGCTCCAAAGAGTTTAGAGGTCAGGGTTTATCTCGTCGTTAATAGCAAACAGGAAGTGTCCAAGAGATAGACGAAGAACAAGATGCAGCAGGACTAAAACACCTGGCATGAGCAGCAGCAAAGGCTATCTTATTGGCGAGTGACCGTTATGGCTTGAGCTTCATCAAAGACAAAAAGCAAGAAAGCCTGTTACTCTTGATGCCTGTCTCACAAGTTCACGAAGAACGAGAGAGGGATGCCACAGAAGGCACACACAAAGACGTAGAAACAAATAGCCGTGGTAACTAGGATTCCAGGCGGTATCCAGGGAGAATCAAGCTAACAGGTGGGTTGGTGTATGGTGATGTTGTGCTGAGATATCTGGGAAGTGGATATGAGAGTAAGCAAACCCGTGATAATGGTTAGGGTAACAAGAAGAGAGGGAAAAAAAAAGAAAGGGGGCGCACGTCCTGGTTATGAGTAGAGAGAACAAGAAGGGTTAAAGAGCAGGACATGAAGGGGGGGAGGGATTTGCCCAGGGTCATGGAGAGCGATTGAAAGAAAGCTGGATATTATACAAAGAGATACAAACAACAGCCAATCACAAGCCATATGCAAGCCCCTCTTGTTTACTGGTTGTCGGGTATTGAGGAGGTTGGCAACTAGATTCCAAGCAAATTGCCCCACTGCTTTTTCATAAGGGATCCCCGCGACGCGTTAAGAGAAAAAGAGTGGAGCAACACAAAGAAAGCACACGAAAATAGGGCAGAATCATGGTCGGTGTGGGCCGTTGCTGCGCGACGTGGAAACCAATCATGGGTGTGGCCTGCTAAATGGTACCTGGATGTTAAGTGCTTTTGACAGCAGAGAGGAGGTACCTGCTGTTTCAGCTCTGCTCCTCTGTTTTACTACTACATTGCCTAAAGTGTTCTTGCTGTTTGCTGCTGTACTGATTGATATCCACTGTATCATAATGTGTACGTACTGCATTGTACCCTGGCGCAAGGCTGTATAATTTTCTCCACGACACTCTGTGACACTTTGTCAGCCTTGTCAAGTGGACCTCACTTCATAATCTTATCACCAAGCCCCGTCTTTGACAATTCATAAACCGTGTCTATGCTTATCTCATGTATAGCGTTTACAAACTAGCCGGTTCTTTTTAAACACGCTATCTAGGTTTTTTCTTTTCTTTGTTTCTTCTTCAACCGTGTCACACACCTCTCATCCCATCCCGTTTCTGTGTTTCTATTTCCAGCACTAGCAAAACTCAAAGAAACCAATATTCTCTTTGGTCTACTGCTCCGTTTTCTCATTGCTCGGTTTTGAATGGCCATGTCAGATCCTATCGACGACGATTCTCGAGACCACATCTGGACGTCGCCTGCTGCTGTGCCGGAGCGGCCCAAAACCCCTAAGACGCCAAAGACACCAAAGACACCAGTGACGGGCAGTGGCCTGCATGGTAATCAGAGCGCCGGCTATGACCGTGACACTGCATTGCGTTCAGAACTCGAGGGCATTAAAAACATTAATTCGGTAATCGAGAGTACCATAGCGACGCTAGAAAAAGTCCGGAGCAACATGAATGTGAGTCGCGGCTCTACCCCTCGCCCTACTGTCATGCTACTGTAGTAGATACACATTGTCATGCCCTCTGTTTTCTACTTCATCTTCCTTTCTAATCTTTCGAATCTCTCGCCTGCATGTCGGTTTACTTATCGCTAACTATTCATTTAGGTTGTTGGTGGTACAGTCAATAACTCCTCAACCCTACTTGACACATGGACCCGTATTCTCTCACAAACAGAACATAACCAACGCCTTATACTTGACTCTTCATGGAAGGGTGCCACCCAAGATCTTGCCGACATTGAAGCAGAAGCCATTCTTAGACAACAAGCCGAACAACGACGACTTCTAGAGGAAGAGCGCAGACGTGAGGCGTTGCGCCAAAAGGCGGAAGATGAAGAGCGAAGTAAGACTGTTGCGCCTAGTGCATCGCGGGGCTCTGTTCGGGGAACTAGGAGTCGAGCTGGCACCCGTGGGGGCATTTCAAGAGGGTCTACGCGTGGAGCTACAACCAGAGGCGTAACACGAGGCACGGCCCGGGGATCTAGCTCTATCGCTGCGACTTCCTCATCTTCAGGCTTTGGGTACCAATCGAGAACAACTTCAAGCTCTAATGCACGGGGGCAGTCGAGTATAGGCAGAGGCATCCCTAGAGGGACGTCTAGCTCTAGGTCACGTGGCGCAAGCACACGATAGGGAGAAAACCCCATACCCTCTAGCAACGACTGGTGTGATTTAGGGCGAGAAGTTGACTTGATTAATGACTCATGAATGAAATGAAAAGAGACGCCTTATGCTATCTGTGTGTATATCCTTGCTCTTCCGTATCTATATACGCATTTCTGCCCGTGAAACCTTACGACTGCGAGCCGCTATTACCGACTCAACTGATTAAACAAAACGCACTACCCACAACACAAGTTTCTGACTCAGGCTTTTTTGAAAAAGTGGCTAAGTTTTTTCATGCCTGTTGTGTTAGCCTTTTGTAAATTTTTCACGCCACGACTCACTAGTTTTTTCTTCTTGGCTTCCTCCTCTACTTTGCGTTTCTTTTCCTGCAGCAGATCTTCGGCATCCTCTAGAGGGTGCTTGCGTGACATGTCGCTGGAGCGGGAAGCTACAGCTTCTGAGCGTGTCTTGGCTAGCTTTGCTAGATAGGTATCAAGTGGTCCAAAGTCCATTTTCTTTGTGAGGTGCATCTTTAGCGACACATCGAGTGATTCGGAAACGTATTTGGAACATATGAACTTGAAGGCGATGGATATCCGTTGTAGCGCAAGCACATCCTCGGGGATCTTGACAGCGACGAAAGAGCCTCCTGCAAAGCCATCTACATCTGTAGCAGGCATCGCTGGTGTTGGCGCTGAGTCGGCGAATGATCGTGGCTTGGCTGTATCTGTGCTTGGTGTTGTAGAGTCAGAGGATGGCTCGTTGGTGTCACCCAGGACAGCCCCAGGTATCGCCGCTTGGAAGACCATTGGTGGCTCTAGAACCTTTGTTACAAACTTATCCTCTAGACTATCGGGTAGTCCATTTTCAGCCAGTCGAGACGCTTTGCTGAGGACTAGATCATAGAGTTTGGCTTCATTTAGGCAGTACATAGTTTCGCCGCCAAGGTCGACCGTTGTACAGATGGCGCTTAGTCTGTCTTCGAAGATTTTGCGCATGCCCTTCCACTTGAGGATGGACCACAAATGCGAGCCGTCGCTGGGAATTTTGTCGAGTTGGTCGTCAGCCGAGAGGTAGCGAGGCTTCTCATCTGATGAAGTTTCTTTGTAAAGGGCTGAGATCAAGTGGAACACAGGGTCAATTGCTGTTGCTATAAAAAGGTCCGCATCGCTGATAGTAGTGAGCTCGCCAGCATGCGCTATCTTTGTAGCCTCGCCAGCTGGTACTGATGTAGCGGGGCTTTCAATCAGCCAGCTTCGCGGCTCATCGGAAGAGACTTGTGTGAACTCGTAGAGGCCGGTTGTGGGACAGGCATAATAGCGTGTTGGCTTCCCTGAGCGTGGGTTGGGTAATGTAATAATTCGCGCATTTGGAGTTGCTTCTTTAGGCAAGACAAAGATACGTTGGGAGTTTGCGGCTGGTGGGAGAGAATGAACCTTGCTGGGCGTTTTAGAAGTGGTATAGTCGGCGACTGCTGAAGCTGAAGCCTTTGTTGAGCGGGTTGTCCGTGCCATTATGTGTGATGGGATAAGTCTGAATGAGACCTGATACGTTGTGGCACAGAACGGGGCGTTTATGTTGGTCCAAAGACAAGTGTTGCTTGAAAATGGTTATGTGATCTGATCATGATGTGATGCACTGAACGAGGAACTGATGTCCATAGAACTAAAGTAAAAGTGGAGATTTATTTCATTGTTGAACAAAACGCGTCTTACGCGTTCTAGCCAATGAACGCGATATCGCGCTAAGCGAGGCACTTATCCAATTTATCTCTATCTGTGCAGACATGTGCACGGGCACCTGCAGTTTTAATGGGCAGGAGCAACAGCGACAGCAACGGTAATTGCAAATAAACAACAGGTTTGAACGTTGGACAAGACAGGGGCAAAGTTGCGCAGCCAATACAGGGCAATAACTATTTGCATGTTGACAGGAAACTACTCAAACAGAGCAACAAACAGCAGAGTTGAAGCCTCGCGCAAGCAAGAGCCAAGAGTAATTTTTTATCTGCAAAGCTCAGCCTTGTCTGCAACTATCACCAGGCCCACGTTTTGAGCCTATAAGAGACTTGTTGTGCTCCTCGGCTTTTTCCCTTGTCTTTCTCTCTGCTATATCATATCGCCTTTTTAGCTACTCTTACCACTTCACCGAACTACTCCTACTGTCGATTCAGAGCGGATCTTTGGGCTGTGGCACACCGCACGAGTGGCAACTTACACTTGACACTCAAGTGTTATGCCCAAGGGGATTTCAGTCTTCATGGACCCAACAAACAAAATGATTCCCTGTAAGAAGCCGATATAAACTGACGTCATGGAGTTACCCTTTCAGACACTAACTGGTGATTGACCGACTACCTATTAGCTCAGAGGGACGAGCCACAGTGGCCGCCTCGATCGCCCCGAGATGCGCTTCTATTGACGCCCCGTGGGCGGGAGAAATATAAGGCTATGACAGCAGAACAGCAGCGGCAGCTCCAAATGTCGCCATCATCACCGTCACCATTGCGGAGAGCCCGCGTTGCCCGTACACCGGAACCCATTGAGGAAGCCTTGGGAGGTCTTGACGGCGACAATGACGATGATGAAGACGATGATGAGGAGACTTTACAGCTCAAGCTACAGGCTATCCAGGCGCGGCTGAAGCTCAAGAAACTCCAAAAAGAAAAAAAGTTGCAGGCATCACAGTCTCGACAGTCATCCCAAACATCTCCTGGAACGCCAGTCAAACCCAAGCCCATGGGCCTTCTCGACTCGCCTGCCATGTTTGCCAATTTGCCCAAGTCGCCTGCCAGTGTTGGAAAATCTCCTGCTAGACTTGCCTATGCGCGACCGTCGGCTAGTTCTAAGACAAGCGACAATGTTAGCTCTAGTATTAGTGCGATACCAGACCCTATGGCCTTGAAGCCACCAATACTACCACCATCTAGGGCGACAGTCGCTGCGCCAGTAGCCGAGCGAGAAGTTGAAGTTCCCCTATCACCAGTCCAGCGCGTCCATAAATTAGTCGAGGCAACATCACCTCTTAGAAAGATCCTGTCTCGAGGCCTTCGAGGGGAAGACGTGAGGCTAGACAAACCAGGCAAACCGAAACTCAATGACTCATTCTCCAGCACAGGAAGTGGTGGTGCTAACACTAGCACGGGCTATCTTCGCACAGCTCGAGGCACGGCGCAACACAAGCAGCAAGCGGGACTTGCACCAGTAGAAGACCGGCCGCTCAGCTTCAATGAACGGCTAGCGCTGGCTAAGGCTGAGCATAGCGAAAAGCTAGAGAGACAAGAACGCATTCAGCAAGTACGGTCAAATACATTTGGTATCACAAAGCAGGAGATGCAGACTTTCAAGAAAAAGGCCGTTGAGATAGTGCAAGAGCCCAAGGCACCCCGCCACTACACGCGTGAGGAGATTATGGGCACCACGAAGCCGGAGACCGAGAAAAAGTCTGAAGCTTCATTTGAGTCGTATTCGTCGTTTCATTTGACTAAGCGTATCTTGCCACACCAAGTTGTGGCTCGCCATATGCAGGACTCTAAGATTTTCTCAGTGACAGACCTGACCAAAGTTGTTAAGGCGCCTGATTTTGAACTGCCAGAAATTGAACAGAACATTGTTGTCTTCGCTATTTTGGCCCGCAAATCCGATCCGCGAACCCACAAGCCAAATGCCGCACAGCCTAACAAAAAACAAGAAAGCAAATACATGGTCATGACTCTTGTAGATCTGAACCTTGACGTCGAGCTATTCTTGTTTGGCACTGGCTTTGAGCGTTTCTGGAAGCTCACAGAGGGAACGGTTCTAGCTATCCTAAACCCCAACGTCATGCCGCCTCCACCAGGCAGGAAGGATACGGGCCGTTGGAGTTTAGTCATTAACTCTGATGCTGATACCATTCTAGAAATTGGCACAGCACGCGATTTGGGCTACTGCAAGTCGGTCAAGAAAGACGGCCATCCATGTGGTGCATGGATCAACTCAAAGCGCACCGAATACTGCGAATTCCACAGCAACCAGGCTCTGCAAAAGATCAAACAGGGCCGCGTGGAGATGACAGGGTCAGGTTTTGGCCGCAGTGGCAAAGACTGGAATGGAATGACGGCTGTGACTAACAAGAAGTTTGGAAAGGGCGGTGCTGGTTATGCTACCCGTAAAAATGGCGGAATGCCCAGCGAACTGAATCGTGGCAAGGGACATGTTGACTTTGATAATCAGTCGAATTTCTTTATGAGTCGTACACGTTCTGCTGCCGACATGATGGATGGCAAGCACCTGACCATGGCCGAAAAGCAAGAACGTGAGGACAACCTCCGCCGTGCTCTGATTTCTAAAGAGAAAGAGCGGGATCTAGCTCGCAAGTTAGCGGGCCGTGGAGGCAGCGGTGTTGGCCATGAATATATGGCCAAGTTTGCTGGAAAACCCGTGAACTTAGCTAAGCCCAGCATCAGCGCTGATTCTAGTGGATCCGGATCATTAACGCCGGGATCGGCTGGTACTTCTACCTCTACGCCAATCTCATCGTCCCATTCTACACCGACCCTAACCTTAGCTGATATTAGTCGAGGTCGCCGTGCTGAAGATGTTGATCTAACTAACGGTAAGCGAAAACGTGTGGATGACAGCACTATTTCGGCGGACAAGCCAACGCCCTCCGCGACAGGTGGGAGTGGCCCGTCGTATGGCTGGGGTAGTGGGTTAAGCTCTAAGCTAGGCCGCATGAAAGGCGGCGAGCGATTATGTCGCCAGAATAGCCAGCCGTCGACAGCCGATGAGCCGGTCAGGAAGAAGACGCGCTTTGTTACAGAGGACGGTGTCAAGGAGGCTGGGCGTGAGAGTGCTCAGGGTATGCGTTCTTTAGCGCCGGCACTGGCACCAGGCCTGGGCATGGAGATGGATCTAGGGGATGTTGATTTTGTGTTGGAGATTGAGGGCGCACCACCAGGGTTTAACCTAGAGTGATGCAATGGATCCTCCTCTTTTTCCTTTTCCCTCTTTTCTTTTTTCGTTTCAGTACGGCGTTTGGACACGGATCCCGGGGCTTTGGCGTGTACAGTTTTTTTTTTTTTTTGGTTAAGATGACTGAGTATACGCAGTAATACGATGTGAAGTGACGTGATGTGATAATACGCTCTAAGGTACTTTTACACTCTATGATGCAAGATTGCAATACAGCAAAGACAGGAAAAAACAACAAATGGATCACAAATAAATACAAAAAATAAACGAAAACAAGACGCCTGCGAAAACACACTATGCAAAGCTGGACGCCGCAACTGCCACAATAGATATAACAAACAAGATATAAAGCACATGGCCTAGTTGGTGACTGAAAGCTCAAGGAGAGGGGTATCAGATACAGTCTCTATTAGCCTTGCCCAACCAGTCTACAGCAAGCTCTGGTACTTATCCAGCCCACCAGTTGGCTTCTGCTGTTGTTGCTGCTGTTGAGAAACAGGAGAGCTGCTCGCCCAGACATTCTGTGCAGGTGGCGGTGGCAAACTAAATGCCGACGAGGGCGATTTTGCCTGCGTCATGCCGAAAGCCCCAGATGAAGTTGAAGTCGCAGGCCAGGCAGAGCTGTTCTGTTGCTGTTTCTGGCCAAGAGATGCTAGCGAGTTCATTGACGCGCCACCAAGTCCCGACAAGGGTTGCATGCTGGAGGAGCCCCAGGGCGACGGAGTTGGCTTCGCAGCTGCAGACCAATCAATACCACCACTGGCTGTTGCAGGGGCTGGAGTAGAAGCCATGGAGAACGACGATGTCGAGGCCGCTCCGCTTCCATTACTTGGCGCTGGCTGCAGCGGCTGTGAGAATTGCGTGACTGAGGGCGAAAGAGCGCCAAAGCGGTTCAAGTCTGTGGATGGCTGTGGCTTGATGGTAGACTGAGATGGAGGTGGAGTGGACCATGAAAAGCTCGGAGGGGGAGAAGCCTGTGATTTTGTAGCAGGAGATGTTGTAGGGGGGGCCATTTGCGTGTGTGAATGGGAGCGTACTGGCAGCGGTGGGTTGTCGTCCCAGCCCGATGCAGAGGCGGAACCAGCAGCAGAACTAGCAGCTGCACGACCCTTGACAAGGCGCTCAAAGTCATCTTCGGTGCTGGGTGAGGCATCAAACTGGGTGCCAGTGATACCGCCAAAGGACATGAAATCGTCGCCAGGCTGGGCGGTCGCTGGGTCAGAGGTACCTGATAGTTCCTGTAGTTTCTTGATCTGCTCGTCCTCGACACGGCGTGATAGTAGCTTAATCAGATCCATGAAGGCCTGGAACTGCTTGAGATTGAGTAGCGGGCCAAGACTCATGGACCACAAGATGGGCAGAATTTCCATGGCTACAAACTCGCCGTCAGCCACCTCACCAATGACTTGGAGTAGCTTAAGTGAGGCTATCATGACGGCTGGCTCCTTAGTTTTAATGGCCTTAACTAGCGGAATGATCTTTTCCTGCATTGTGTACTTATCCAGAGCTGATGAACTGGCTGTCTTCTTGACATTGAAGCCGTCTAGGCCATCGTTGGATTGGGTTGATGTGTCATTGGAGCCACCACAAAGAACTACAAAGGCCTGTAACCCACGCACTTTTATAGCAAGACTGCTTGTGCGACTAAACATGGTGGCAATAACAGGAAAGAGTTCGTTCTTAATGGTACTAAAGTCAAGCACAGGTAGAATAGCCGCAAGGGTGCGCAGAGACATATCTACAAGGGTTGGTGCAGGTGATTCGATGGCCAACATATAGACGGGGAGAATGTCTGGGAGAAAAAGTCGGACAATCGTTAGTTAGAGTTACTGGCAAGTGGCTTCTTGATAGGCGCGTTATCCGCGATGGGCGCGCAAACAGGTACATACCGTCTTTAAACTCCTTGCCGTTGCAATTGGCAGAAATAGCTGGCATGTGTTCGAGGACCATCATCAAGCCGGCATCTCGGACCGGGTCCTTCTCACCGCCCTGCTTAGCATTAGCAATAAAGACGTGCTTGAGAGCTGGACGGACCCTATCAGCAAACACTCTGCGAGCAATGCCGGCCGGAAGCAGCTCGACGATTTTAAAAACATTATGCAATATAAGTGAGAGCAGTTCTCTGTCCTTAGTCTCGTCTAGCAAAGCTGGCAGAATTTTGCGTTCCATAACAGTCTTGGGGAATGACGGCAGCACTTTTTGAAGACCGCGCAAAAATGAAGATTTCTCTGCGGCAGTCTTGGTGGGGAACGAGTCGAGAAAACGGATAGTAGACACCAGCACATTGTCAAAGTACTCGCTAGCTTGGAATTCCCGTGCTGTCAATCTCTGGGCTGGCCGCCGCGTGATGAGCCGTGGTAGCACCAGAGATGCCAGCTCTTTGGGCACGGGCTTGGACGAGAGGAAGTTGTTAGAAACTGTAGGGATAGAGCCAGGCGAAGAGAATAGTCTTTTGTACGAGGACAGGCCGCCGTGAGCTTCGAGTGGCGATTTGTGAGGCGAGTTGTACAGGGTCACACAAAGAATGCCCAGCGAAAACATGTCAGCTGCAGAGGTCACGTTGTTGTCCATGACAAAGTCGGGCGATGTGTAGTCAAGATCGAGCTGGACGAAGCGTGGCAGACGTGGGTCAAGGTTGAGGACTTCAGAGAGGCTAATTGGTTGAAACGAGGTGGGCTTGTCGGAGTTGGCAGCAGGCGAGCAAAAGGCAAGGCCGCTAATTTTCCAGTCTGACTATAAGAGGCGTGTGTGTTAGCATGTGAAAGGAGAAAACCAAGAACAATGATGAGGTCATGGACGGGAATATACAAGGGAGAGCGGAATCCCCCGCCCCTACCTCTCCCCTTCAGGCCTCACATACCTTAGCATTCACCAGCACTGCATCTGGCGTTAGGTTTCCATGCACTAGTCCCGCATTCTCATGTAGAAACTCGAGCGCCTTGCTTATCTGCAAAACTCCCTTTTGGATCTCAAGATCATCTAGCTCCAATTCCTTTCGTTTTCTACCACCATCAGTGTCTTCGGTTGTATAGCGACTGGTCCGACCCGCACCTGAGCCGCCACGTCGTTCAACATCGTCTTTTTCTTGCAGAAGCCCTGACAATGACGCCACGACGGGCTCTGTAACAAACTGGAGGCCACCACCGCGTGTGTCTTCAACTGGCTCAACCAGCTCGAGGATATTTGGGTGCCGCAGTCGTGCTAGACTCGATGCCTCCTTCCTCAATCTTTCTACTACCTCCTCAGCTGCTCGTTTGAGCATTGCCGAATTGGTCGCTCCCGATCGGTTGCTGCTACCGAATGCGCCACTAGACGAGCCATCGAGACTCTTGCGGTCGAAGACAAAGACGCTGTATGGCTTTCCGGTCGACTTCTTCTTGCAATCGTAGATTTTCCATGCGCCAGCTGTCGAGCTAGGTGTCGATGAAATGCTGTAGTTGGCAGTAATATTGGTGGCCGAGATAGACTTGAGCGCGTTGGCGAACATCCTGACCTATCATTCCCTTAAAGGAGAGAAAAGGAAGAGAACCAGAAAAGCGAGAATAGAGAGATTACGTTATCAGAGAAGGGCCGTCGCTTACGTCGAGATATCGCGACCGGCTGCGTATGGCAAAGGAATAACCTCTAATGAAGAGAGGGGGAAGGGAACAAGTCGCAAATCAATTGCTTCAGCTGGCACAGCCAAACGTCTCGGATAATGAGGACATCAAGAGTTATCTTAAAATTGTCTTGTCTGAAGCTTGAAGGCCTTCTTCCTTAATTAGAGAAGAGGCCAAAGCCACGGTCTCCACTTTTTCTCTTATTGTACTACAAGACTGCTACAGCGTAATAAGCCACAATGTCACCTTGAAGTTGTGGCGCCCTATTATTTGTGGCGTTTGGCCGTACTTGTGATAAAGTACTGTAAGCTGCGGCGTTCACGTTGTTTTCTCAATTAGTAACAGTATATATTAGGGGGATGTACTGAATGTCCTGAAAGGAGGAGAAGAAGAAATAAATGATTATTAAAGTTGTTCCGTGTCTATCTATTTCTTGCCTGAAGAGCGGATCTCAGCTAGTTTATATATCCATCACTGCCATGTCTGGATCAAGCACATGGGCCTTGGAAGAAGACCCTTTGTGTCTGATATTAACCCTGACGTTTAGACGAACTAGATCAGGGTCAGCGGTCTTGGTAACCCTGACTTAGGTTACTGACAATTAGGCTATCCAAGCTACCTCTATTTCACCTTTGCCCCCTTAATTCTGCAGCACTTCCCGTACTGCTTTAAGCACTACATCATGCACAGTCGCTGGAGCCGCAATAACACCCTTGTTGCTGCTCAGAGTGCGGCCCTTGGTAAAGTCCAGCTGGTTACCGTGGATATCCGTAACTTTACCACCAGCCTCACGCACAATCAGATCACCAGCAGCATGGTCCCAGATCTTCTCTTGGTAGGTCTTACTAACGGGCAGTCGCAAGTAAATATCGCCGGCACCGCGTGCAATCGAGCCGTACTTGGCCTGCGAGTCCATGCGCACTGACGGAGACGTGATTCCGAGCAACTGTGCAATCTTTGCCTGATCGTCGTGTGATGAGTGGCCAGCCTCAACAGACTCGCAAAATGTCGCCTCGGCCATCGAATTCAACGGCCGCATAGTGATAGTCTTGTCGCTAGTGCTCAGTGAGCCAGCAGTTAGCGGTCGTGATGTAGCGCCCTGGCCATGAATAGCCGAAAACAACACGCCGTGGGCAGTCGAGTCGGTCTGCTCTGAAGCCATGTTGGCTGTCAAGGGAGCCGCATCATCTATTGGCAGATTAGGGCAGCCTAGTACACCAACGACCACCTGGCCGTCAACCATGAGGCCCAGGCAGACGGCATATTGGCCGCCACGCAGGAATCCCTTGGTGCCATCAATAGGATCAATAGTCCAAATGCGGCCTGAATCACCGCCATTACTACCACCAGCATCAATCAGATCCAGCATGGCATCCTCCGAGGGAATAGCGCCGCCCAAAAGCTGCTCACTCTCAGCATCTTCCAGTGCTGTGTTCTTGACCAGCTGCCAGATTTGGCTGCTCAGCTTTGAGTTCTCGCGCAGCATTGCCGATTCCTCCTCAGCCACGATTTCGTCGTCAGGAAAGTGGTGCTTCAAGGCGGAAATGATGAGGGCCTGGGCGCCAAAGTCGCCGATAGTCACGGGTGACTTGTCGTTCTTGTCAACAGAGCCCTTGGCCTTTTCGTGAAAGACACGCTTGGTCAGGATAGAGGCGCGTTGCACAGCGAGCTGCGCAATCTTAAGTTCTTTTTCGTAGGCCATTGTGGTAAGAGCTCGTGGTCCAGGTTGGGATGAGCGTACTGGAGAAAAGAAAGAAGGAATTAGAGCGTGTGATGCTACTTCAGAGGCTAAGGGAACACATAATGCCTGCGAGGCAGTAATAACAGCAGCAGACAAAACGAAGACGGGATTAAAGAGCAACATGTTAAAAAAGCAGGATTGCTTGAATAGAAACGACTTGTTGAATAGCCATAGCGGAACAGAAAGAAGGAGAGGCAGCGGACATAGTTAAGTACATTGATGCAAGCTCATGAATGACTGAAGAAGCCACAACAAAGAACACAGGCCGGCCTTGAGGACCAAGCTTTGAAGATGTGTGGACTGAGAAGCGGGGAGAGCAGAATAAACAGCACTATACAGAAAAATATCTCAAGGGAAGAGAGGGCCTAGGGCGCGTACGGGTACTTACTTCTAAAGCCAAGATAAATTGTCGCTCGAGATAATTTCCGGCGAAGGATTTGAAGAGCGCATTTAATACCGAACATTTTTCAGTCAAATTTATAGCTTTTCCTCCGGACTTCGTCACGAATATAAGCCTGGATTTCGCCATCATTAAACTCCGGTTGCGGGGCCCCTTTTATATTAGGGTCTATAGACCCTATTCCCAAACCCTATTTATCGGTCAAGGGTTGGGCGGTCTCCACAAAAGTCGCCAAGGCCAAGATCTAAAGCTTCAACACTTTCTAGAGGAAGGCGGTCCGTTACTTTCCCCTTGTTTCATATCACCATTTCTCATTGTGGTAAGTTCCACGTAGCTTAAGAAGGAACGCCTGCTTCTAGCAACTACTTCACCATCACAATTTCGGGGCTTCCATTGATTCCCTTAGCTTCCATTGGCTCAGTTGGGCTATTGCAAGGTTTCTTCTGACCCTTTCTGACTATATTTCTCTTTTTGGCTCTTGCTGTCCTGGCGCTAATTTCATCTGAAGCTCCTATTTACTTGCAGTAGTTGCACTTTTTGTTGTGGAAAGTCTCACTTCTTTTTACAACACCATATTCGTTATCACGACGCGCTGGGCGTGTTCTTTTAGTGTTTCTGCCTTCTTCTCTAGCTATTAGTTTTTGTCTTTAGTCCCCGTCTTCCCCACCTTTTACCTTCCACCCTTTGCACACAATGGCCAAAAAACCGGCCCCGTCGGCTTCAGCTCCTCAAACGAGTAATGATGCTGCGATGACGCCTGCTCGCTTCGAAAAAGAGTTGCGTGATCTGAAGCACAAGGCCGAGTCTCGCTCGCCCTTGCAAGACTCTATCGCCTGCACAACGCCGATTATCAGGTCCGCATTTTTACTGCTTCTACTCGGTCTTTCGTCTACTGTCTCACAGCTAGCTCTGTCACCTACGTTCGGCGGCATCCCTACAGCTGTCCACCACTCCAAGCTAACTGCTACTGGTTGTTTTCTCGGCTGGGCAAGCAGCATGGCTCTGTCACGTCTCTTTGGCAAAGATCTTGTCAAGCTTCTCCCGGTGATTGCCATTTGGATTCCAGCATTGCAGTTTATCATCAGTGACGAGAGTGCTTCATTGGGGGCTGAGTGGGGCCCAACTATTGTGGAATCTGTGACGCTGCTCCCGTTGATCATCATCTCAGTGGCAGAAGTAGCGCTGAGCCTAGAAGGCATGAGCATCCGTCTGCTCCCTGGCTGGATCGGGGACTCACTCCCGGGTCTACTCGGGCTCTTGTTCTTCAAGACGGTCGAATCTGTGTCTAGCATGAGAATCCCCATGTTTCTAGGCTCCTCGGCTTTGGCTTCACGGGTTGGTCTGCAACTAGCATTTGCTGCTGTCTACACTCTTTACGCACCCTCACAATTCCTCCTGCTTGGCCTCCCTGCTGTGGCTCATGCTGCCCTATTCAATACGCACCTTCCTACAGCTGCTGCTACAGCCGCGCTGCAAGCTTCTCTAGAGGAGGAGGCATGGAAGCTAATTGCCCGCAAAGAATCTGTCACAGGATACGTCTCGGTTCTAGAGAGCGTGGAGCGGGGCTTCCGTGTAATGCGTTGTGACCACAGTCTTTTGGGCGGCTTGTGGGTTAAATTCACGAATGGAAAAGTGGCTGAGCCAGTGTACTCGGTTTTTGTTATGCTTGAGGCTGTCCGTTTGATTCTAACCAAGGAGACTATTATGGACAGTACCGCCAATGCCTTGGTCATGTGAGTCAATCCTCCCTATTGGCGTCTATCATCGGCTCTTTGAATGCTAATAATGATCTATAGCGGACTCGGTATTGGTACTACCCCCGGGGCTTTCATTGCTCATGGAATCAACACCACTATTGTTGAAATTGACCCTGCAGTGCATGAGTTTGCCGTTGATTACTTTGGTCTCAGTACCAATCACATTCCCATCATTGAAGATGCCGTCAGCTACACTTCGGCTCTGGCCAAGACCAACCCTGAGAGCTTTGACTATATTGTCCATGACGTTTTTACTGGCGGTGCGGAGCCTGTGCCCCTGTTCACGCTCGAATTCCTGCAAGGCCTCAAAGATCTACTGAAGCCCGACGGTGTAATTGCCATTGTAAGTTTTTTCCCCCATGGTAGCCATGGAATAAGTTACTAACAGATATATAGAACTATGCCGGTGACTTTCTCCTCCCACCAACCAAGGCTGTAGTCAAAACCATACGCTCCATATTCCCCTCGTGTCGGATCTTCCGCGAAATAGAGCGCCAAAGTGATGAGGAGATCAAGGAGCAAAATCAGGACTTTGCCAATATGGTCATCTTCTGCCGCAAATCATCGGAGCCGATTGATTTCCGGCCCGCTACGGACGACGACTTCCTTGGCACCGGTACACGCAAACTCACCTTGCAGCCTCGATATGAGGTCAAGGAGGAAGAATTCAAGGCAATTGGTGAGACAGGTCTTGTTACACGCAATGACACGAGCGAGCTAGAGATGCACAGAGACTCAAGTGCACTTGGACACTGGACGATTATGCGCACAGTTCTACCCTCATTTGTGTGGGAACAGTGGTAGATAGGGGGTCTGTGTAGCTAAGTGTGTTGGTATCTATAAGATTAACATGGAGAAGAGAGAACCGGTATTATCTCTGCTATTCCTATTACATTCGCACTGTGTATATCGCCAAACAATACTTGTTCTTACAGTGTCATGTACTACTTTAATACTGTTCTTTTGTCGGCTGTTAACCCTAATGTTGTTGTTATGTTGTAACCCTATGGCTTACTATCGCCACTTGTATGATGATCAAAAACAAACTGAAACAAACCAGTTCTCTTGTCAACACACGATTTTGTTTTTGTTTTTTTTTGTGAATTTTGTTTTAGCGCCAAGTTTGATAGCCGTCACCGAGTCTCAGTTATTGACTGCGTAGTTGAGTACTATACAAAGATGGTCTTGCTATAGGTAGTGATATTGCATGTACGATAGCAGAAGAAAGTGGGCTTGGGCTCTAGGCTTAGAAGTTGGCTTCGGCTTAGAAAAAAAAAGCAAAAGAGGCTTAGCTGTATTTGAAGGTCGTGTTTAAATTGGTCTTCTTAACACAGAGATGATATACGCGGTCCAAGCTTCAAGCTTAACGCCATGGCTCTAGGGCTGGGTTGGAGGAAAAGGAGTGAAGGGAAAGTAGAAGAGGCAGTATTTAGAGCAACAAGAAAGTGTCTAGGCTCAAGAAGCTGCTAGCGTACGTGTGCAACAAGCAGCGTTGCAGCGGCGTTTTATTTCTGGAAATCTTGAGATAGATCGGCCAACAGAAATACGCTATTGAAACAAAGTCAGCGCCACATAACGTGACGCCACAAACTCACTTAAGTTTCTAGAAAACGTGGCTGCACCTAACGTTCCTTCCCGTTTTGAATACTTTTTTTGCCTAGAGGTGGAGCCTTGTGATCCTAGAGCTTCACTTAAACAATGCCCCTTGCAGAATATGCAGAGGGAAAGATGAAGATTCCGGGCCAGTTTATATTCCGAGGTCATCTTGTTCCTCATATAGGGAGTGGAAACAATATAAGAGGGAATATTAGTTATTGGTTTAACCAGGCTAGGCTAGAGTAGCGAGGTCTGATTAGAATGCTGACTCTAAGCAAGATAAGCTCGAAATTCGCCCTCGTCTTCGCTAGTACTAAGAACTTGTTATTGCTCCTTCCATTGTAAATAGTATATTGGAGCTTGGCCTAAAAATTACAAGATTTGAGCCTTGATTTTGCATAGGACGGGGTTTCTTATTTCATGGTTTTCCGTGAGAAGGTGGACGGAAGAGGCTACCCGAAGATAGCGAATCCTAGCCCTCTCCTTGTCCTTCATCTGATTGAGCTCTGACGTCTGTGGTTTCAGATGTGGGATCCTACCAGGTACTTGACTTGGGCCACGCTAAGGAGTGAGGAGAAAGAGAGGGAAGAAAGGGAACGAGGGGGCGGAATTGGGAGGAAGTTGCAACTGGGGAGACATGAGACGCGGATTGTTGGGTGATGCTGTGATCAAATACAAGCCGTATAGGCTGACAATGAGTTGAGTAGCGGTGGGAAAAGGATAGGAGGAGGTGATCATGTATGTCGTCTTTCTATTGCTATTATTATTCGTAGGCGCGCGGAGACACGCAAAGAAGAAAGGGGGGGACAGAAGAGCGGTTAGGAAGAGGTAGCAGTAGTAGCCGGCAGTTTGCGTATTGACCTCGGTCCTGAGTCTATCGTTAGTTTTCTCGCAAAAACAGACTAATCGAGGAAATATTGTGGTAGAGCAAACCTCCCCTGCGGCGTCTGCAAGATTGCTGGGTAAAGGAAAAGGAAGGGAAGGGAAGGAAAGAACGAGGGCCACGCCCATCGGCTGATAGAGCCTAGTCTCTGAGCGAGCAATTACTACGAAAATAATTCTCCGGCACCTTCCCATGCACATTATTCATTGCCTTGTTTCGCACCCTTCGAATATCTTAGCACCTCTTTGGACAACTCGTGCCGCCCCATTTTTCCAGGCCTCTTTGGTCTGTGACTGGCTGTCTGGCGAGGGGCTCTCCGAAACCTCATGAAGCCCTCCTTGTCTGCTCCTTCCAGATGAATTTCTGAGGGCTGGTCCCACTTTTATGTCCCGGCTGTTGGAGTCTTGTGCACCTTCGAATTTCCTCTCTCGATCATATTTTCTTTGCTTCATTTTCTTCATTTTCTTCATGTTGGTTTTTTCGTCCTTTTAGTATTGCGTGGAGGACGATACAAAGTTCCTTTTTTCTGTACTTTTCTTTCTAATTTTTGTTGACTTCTTCACCATTTTCGTCTTCTTTTCTTCGTCACTCTTTCTTTTCTTTTCCTTGGCTCGAATTTACTGCCATATCACCATGTATCGTCTCTGGTAGCTTTCATGCGATTTTCTTTCGTCATTTTTTATCCATGCTTTCGACATCAAATATATCATATACGTCCATTTGTTTCGCTTCTTACGACTCATCGCTCTTCCACGATTTCCTCTTTAATTTTTAGTGCCTCCTTCCATTGATTGGGTCTGGCCCGTTGATCTGGCTTGATATCATCACCAACACCAAGTTAAACACCACTTGCGATCTTTTATAGCGGCGAACTTAAGCAGAGACGAAGAAATAAAATCTCAAAAGCAGCAGGGGCTATTTGCCGGCTTCGCCCTTTGTACATATATACATACGCTCACTACTACGGCACAACAACATAAACCAAACTGCACATTATAGTTTTTCTCAGGCGGCCCGAGTTGTGGCCCTCACAACTCTTTCAACATGGCTGACACAGGCCCTATTTCATCGTCTTTTTCTCTGTGCGTCCCTTTACACTCCCCACACCCATCCACATGGCATACTAACTGCAATCCTCTAGTGGCATTCTACTTCAGTCTGCTATCGGCCTAGTAGGCCTTTACACAAAGAACCACTCCACCCGCATTTGGAACGATGGCCCGAGGCTGGCCCTCATGACCATGACGATTGCTGGTGGTGCATGGTCTCAAATGCAGTTCATGGCATTCATGATACCGCCAACCATCTGCCAGCCCATCATCACATTTGGCAACATTGCTGATCAAATCACTCGAATAGCGGCCATTCAATTCATGATCTGGACTGCGACAAATGTCCCTACTCCCATACTCCCCAAAAAGTCCATGTTAGGGTCTATAATGCGCCAGATGTTTATACTTACACGTATCGTGCTGGGCTTTGTATACTGTGGGTTCGTCAGACCCAACTTTGTACCCCAGTGTGCAGCAGTGTCTACTGTTCCTGGTCCTCTACCAGAGGTCCTACTAGGGGTCGATGCGTTGGTCGTCTTATATGCCCTATTCAAGTTCATCATGTCAAGTGCTCGCAAAAATCCTGACAAGAAAAGCAACGAACGAAGGACCCGTAAGGGCTCTATCGCCTTTTCCATCGGCTTCATTATTTGGACGGCTAGCAGTGTGCTGATGATCATGGCAACTCCGGGTACCATAATCCTTCTCCGCGTGGCTCTCCCTGCCACTGGCCTCACTGTTCTGTTGGCTATAGTCAGCAATTTCGGCCTGGCTTTGCTACCAAACTCCTTTATCAAGGGAAACGAGTCCAAGTATCCTGAAGCCCCATCTCCGCGTGACTTTCCCTCGTCTGCGGCTGGACGCGATATCGCTTCTCGGGGCAGTGTAGGCTCTGTTGCCACGAGCAACTACCCTCCCTCACGCTATGAGGACCTCAAGGCTCGCCAAGCCAGTCTCCGCGGAGCCTCCTTTGAGATGAACAATCTCTCGTCTACTTCAAGTTCTGCCCAGTACCAGTACCGTATTGAGGGGGCATCTGGTAGCTACTACAGTGGCCAGACTGATATGTCAACATCCATGAGCATTCCTAAAAGAGCGGCTCTTTCCCGAAACCTTACCAAGGGAAAAGTCACCATCTCGCAGCCTGTCATGCAACTAAACGAGTTTGGCGAAAACCCTCTCGACAAAATCGCTACCATGGACTTGAAGGCTGCTGCTCAGGCCGAGGCACTTCGCCGCCAACAGCAGCAACAGCGTGGAGCTGCTGCTGGTGCTAGCTCTAGTAGTGAAGGCGGCTTCCAGCGCTCTAGGCCTTCGATTGATGAGCGTGTTCGGGTTATGTCTGTTCTCAGAGAAGATTCAGAGCCAGTCCCGAGTCCTCGTCGTCTGGGCGATATTCAAAATGCCCACAGTACTAGTTCGCAACTTTCGCCTGGCAGCAGTGAAGTAATGCGACGTCGTTCCCCCCGTACAACTAGCGTTATGCAAGAACAAACGAGCGCCCAAACATATGTTGCAGGAGCGGCTCCTCCTCGCAGGCCCTCACGGTCAGACGATCCTGAGCCATTGGCTTCAGTAGCGCCTTCTCAACTCCCTAACCACCCATATAGAGGTCTTCAGAATCATGATGTTGCTAACGGGACTCAAGAGGCGCAGCCAGTAGCGGTGCCTATGGAAGATCCTACCGTGATGCTGATTCAGAATTTCCAGTATGACAATCCAGCCGTCGTTGAAAACATCATGCTTGATGCATCAAACAAGCTTATGAAGCGACTACCACCAGTTAAATCCCAAGAGAGAGAAGCCTCGGCCAACGACATGATTTCTCCAGGGCAAACCGACGAACAAGGCCAGGGCTCAGCTGATCAGGAAACGCCTATTGTCCATCGCCCTCGGCCAATTCCAAGAAATGGCAACGGGGATCGCCCCATATTCCCCGCCGAGCTTCCTATCAGCCACCTACGCTTGCGCTCTCCTGATTCAAACAGAAAGTCGCAACTTCTTGACCAAATTCCCGCAAGTCCTTCACAGCTTCCGCCTCTACCAGAGATCCCCCCCGCTCTCATCATCTCAAACCCCAAGCGAAGCGCTCCCGGTGGTAAGGCTCGCCCCCTGCCTAACAACACGCGGAGTATGTCTTTCAAGGAGAAAATGGATCTTTTATACAGATCCGACAACAAGGTGGCTCGCAGCGCCAATGCAGCACCGCATATGCCGGCTCATTCAATGCCGGCCGCCCCCATTTCTCCTACCGACTCTTTGATCTCAGCAAGCACAGCTGGTATGCTTTACCAGCTCAAAGACATCATCCCACCTATACCCACTAGAGAGCTTAACAACAGCGTCTACAGTCGGTCCTCAGGCTCGCGTACTGCTGTCGAAGATTCTAGACGCCGGTCATCACCTGTTCTTCCAGCCTTGAACATTGTCCACCGCATGTCTGAGTTTAATGACCAGCCTGATGATGCCAGTACTGTATATGGGGATTCTGCAGTTACCCCTCATCATTCTAACGATCTCCGTGATGATTGGTTTACTGCTGTATTCCCTGAAAACACTGCAAATAGCTCAACGCAACAAGAGGAGCAGGAACAACAAGTGCCTGAGGTGATAGAAGAGGAGGTCCCTATGATACTCGAGACGCGTTTCCACCAGCAGCTTGGCGAAGAGTGCCCGACCTTTACCCACCGTAAGAGCAACAGTCTTTCACGCAAAAAGATACCTCCTGCTCCAATTTTAGTTGGCACGGACGCCATGAGACAAAACACTATTCTACGTGCGGCTCAGCCATCACCTCTTGAATCGCCCGATCATGCCTTGAGAGAGATCCAGGCTCAACTACTCCGCATTGAGCAAGGAGGCGGCTCTGCCATTGACCGCGATGACCGCCGCGCTTTGCTAGATAACTTAGAAAAGGAGATTGGAGCTCAAGAAAACCATTGGCTTCAGCTTCACAACAATGTGCGAGACTCTAGCTCGACGTTACGCACGTCTCCTTCCCGAAATCACGCCAGCATGCTAGATATGGAAAAGAGCAAGTCTCGTGTTATCTCGCCATTTGCGCCCAAGCTTAGCTCGCGGCTTTTGCGCCACCAGGAAGCTGTTCACCCCGAGCTACACATGGATAGCCGTGGGTTCATCAATATTTCCATGTCTCAGCTGGGCAGTCCTACTCCCCCCGAAACTGACGATGAAGCTTCAGACTCCGAGATTTTAGTCATTCGAGCCCCTTCCATACGCCATGATTCCCGCTTTTTGGCCATTCCTGGACCTGCTCGTTCGGTTGCCCCATCTCCTCGTCTTATGATGCAGGTTGTTTGCCGTCTATGGACCGCCTCTGCTGCTCGTCCTCTGTCTCCTGATGGCTGGAGTGGCCTGTGGCAGCCTGCGCCTGCCCCCGTTCAGCGTGATAGCATCTTCGAGAGTCTTGCCGTTAATACAGTTCGCCCTAAACCCCGTCTGTCATCTGAATCATCTTTCCCTCTTAACAGCAAGCACCTATGGTCACCTCCTCCCCAGATCGCATTTGCTCCATCACTACTTTGGGCACCAAGGGTTGAAGAACCTCCTGAGAACTTCTATCAGCATCAAAAGAGAGAACGCCCACCTACTCTTCGCCCCCCACGTCGCAGTCGCCGCATCACTGTCCTCCCTGACATTCTAGAGGAACCCAAGCCTCTTCCTAATAAGCGCGACACTCTGGGTATTTTCCAATTCCCATGGGGAGAGACCTCTGATTCAGCCAATGTCCAAATCACAGCCACCAATATGTTCATGACGATGCCAGGTGCCATGGGTGGCACCGGAGACTATGGTGCATTTTTAGCAGGTGCAGTGCCCAACATGGATAGCGGCAACGGCTATTTCGGTGGCTCGTACTTTGATGACTACGAGAACGAAGAATCTGACGATGATACTGGCTCCATTTATGATGATAGCGATGCTGAGTACGACGACGAGCAGGAAGAGCATGTTGGGGATGAGACTGCAACTACGGGCGAAAACTTTGATGAGTCTATGCTCCAGGAGATTGCCACTATGCTGAAGTCTAACCAGAACCAGCTACCTCATCATAGCAGCCTGCTACCTTTGTCTTCTAACGAGCCTTTTTATTTCGAGCAAAGACAGCCCCAACAGCCACAGGTCAACAGTGACCTCTACATTGGTGATGGTGAATTTGTATTTGAGACTCTCAGCTCAGACAGCTCTCGCTACGGTGACTCAGAGGACGAAGTGGAAGAGGAAGACTATATCGAAGGATATGCTCTCGAGAATGTCACCGAAGAAGAGGAAGAGAGTGAGGCATATGAAGACGAAGAAGACGAAGAAGAAGTGCCTTTTATCTTTCAAGATAGAGACTCCTTTGCTATTGCTTTAGACCAGGCCAACTTTCCGGATGTGCCTAAGTCAGCTCTGATGCCCATCCCAGTTACATATTCTTTGGATACCCCCAAAACCCACAGTATGCTCTGGGGAAAGACCTACGTTCAAAGAGTCTCTTTTGGTCTCCCTCAACCTGCTACTCTCTGGGATATGTATCTAGACGTTGCCTCTGAACAGTTTAGTACTTTACCAAAGCCTCCACGTGTTATCCAAGACAGCGGACACGAGCTGCAAATCAATAGTGAGGAAATGTGGCAGCAGGCCCCGGTATTACCACAGCCAAGTGCTTTACTATGGGCTCCTCCAAAGACTGCTCCTCCTCGCCATATGATGTGGTCACCTCCTTCTATTGTGATACCCAAGTCATTTGGACTCAAGCAGCTCTCGGCTTCGTGGGACATGCATATTGCTGCTGTGGCAGAGACTCATCCTAAGAGTCATACTACGGGCCTCAGATTGCTTGGCGATGAAATGAGTATCAAGTCCTCTATGCTATGGGCCCCTAAAAAGGCCTCTGCCAAAGTTAGTCTGTTATGGTCTGCCCCGGCTCTTGCGGCCCCTAAGAAGTTGGGATTGAAGCACATTGGCCCCTCCTGGGAACTACATGTGGCTGCTACAGCATTAATCTCTCCTGCATCTCGGGCTCCATCTAAGCTTGCCGACGAGTTGAGTATTAAGTCTTCTTCTCTCTGGGTGCCGAAAAAGGCTGCACCTCCTAGCCACATGCTTTGGTCTCTGCCTTCCATTAAGCCTACTGAGGCACTTGGCCTTAAGCAACTTTCGGCTTCTTGGGATAAGAGCATGGCTGCCGTAATATCCATCCCTACTGCCGCCCGTGTCGCAGTATCTAGGCCTTTTGGCGAAGATATGAGCATAACATCATCAACGCTATGGGCTCCAACAAAAAAGTCTGTTTCAAACAAGCCTCATCTATGGGCCAAGCCCGTTCCCGTGTCAAGTTCCACATTAGGCCTCCCCCAACCCTCCATTTGGCCCAAGGATGAGACCTTTAATGGAATACGCAAGCCGAGAATTCCATCGACCGAAGCATTGCCTGCTATCGAGAGCTCATCCACATGGAGCACACCCAAAAAACAACCAGCTCAGCCAAATTGGTTGTCAGCCATTCCCCCTTCATCCGCCACTCCTAGCCAACACATTTACCGTGATACAACACCAGCTGACTGGCAAGCTGCCCTTGACGAAGCCATCTTCTTATCCCTGGCAAACCGACATCTAATCAAGTGCGCTACACCCATTGACTGGGATAATGCGTTGTCTGTTGCCCGCACAGCCTCAGCTGGCACCGCAGGCTTGTGGACCTGGGCTCCCAGTGCCACCTCTGCCTCATCAGAGCCGGCATTCGCAGTTGAGCCCCTTGCCAGCTCGCCTGCTACCGTCCGCCGTCGCGCCCCGCTCCCTGCTGATCTTCCTCTTGTGCCTGATTCAGAGCTCAGAGGGCAGACGCTATGGCGTACACAAAGCTCGACGAGGCAGCTAGTGAACTGGCTCGAGACCATGTCAAACTGAGCATGTAAACCAACAGCAATGGAGGCCAGGAGTTTCTAGCTGTCCTGGTGTATATACCGTGATCATGGTTCTCGAATATGAAGAAAAAAAACAGCGCCACATTCTTTTTGCTTAGTTGCACCTTCACGACCTTCTTTTTTTTACTCTCCTTTTCCTGTATTTCTTTTTTCCTCTTTATTTCCTTTGTACTTCTGGATATCCAATAGCGTTGTTTTTTGAGGGGAGGGATGGTGGATGTTTGGAGAATATACTATACGTGACTTTATATATCAGCCCTAGGTATTAGTTGCGCCCAATTAAAAGAAAAAATGTATTTTTATTCAACGAGAACAAGCCGCCAAAAGTCGCCGATTCGTGGCGTGATGTTATGTAATCTGAGTTTTCCGAACAGGAAACAAAAACGTTGTGTCAAGCCCCAACAAAAAGCCACGCGATAAGAATAAACGAAAAGCAAAACCAAGAAAAAAAAAAGAAAGCAAATAAAAAGTAGCAGTAGCCAAGATAAATGATGAAACAGTAAGAAAAAAAAAAGGGTACAAGTCGAGCCAAGCCGAGTCCAGATAACGACAACAAGGAAGAAAAGAAAAGACAGCTTGAACACGCAGAAAGAAACAAGCAAACAGTAAACAAACAACCGCAGCAAACAACAGTAGGAACAACAAGAGCAGTCCTGACAATACAAGAGAAGATGGGAATCCAAGAAAAGTAGTTTTTTTTGCATAAACAAGCAAAAAGAAATGAGCCATAACAGAAGACACAGACGACCGACGAGTTGGAAATCAAGAAATAGAAAAAAAAGTAACGAGAATGGCTTGTGGAAGGAAGACTAGTCTATATGGCAGAACAAAGTAAGGAAGAAAAAGAACAGAACAGACGGAAACAGGAGATACAGCACGGGATGGATAGGTAAGAGAGAGGGAAGGGGGTGTCAAACAAGACAATATACTAGGCAGGTCGGAGAAAGAAAGGGACGGAAGGGAAGTGCCAAAAAACCACATCATCACAGCATCAAACCTCACACATAACGAACGAGCAGCAGCCAAGACACAAACCAAGCCGCTACTCTAGCGTCACCAGCTGCATGCGCTGTCCTAGATCCTGGGCCTCAGATAGCGCCGTAGCGGGCTCCTCCGCCACTAAGGACGAAATGCTCAGCGTCGATGGTGCGCGGGGGCGAGTAGATAGGCGACTCGGACTGGTCGCCGGATTATTAAAGACCTGAGTAAAAGCAGGGCTTGCACGATTGACAGCTGACTTACGCACAGGACTTTGGGAAATCGGATCATGCTGATGGAGCACGCAAGCAAGACGGCCACGCAGATCGCTAGCTTGTTTAACCAGCGTCTTAAGGCTAGTGGTGTCAAAATGGAACTTGCCGTCGTTACCGCGGCCATTGTCTGAAGTAGAGCTATGATGCACAGCTGCAGCAACAGAACGAACAGCACCGTTTATATGTTTTTGCGGGGTACGAGTGTGAGAGTTTGGTGTCTGTGGGAACTCGGAGATGACAGTTTCATCGCCGCATAATGGCCATTGAGACGATACAGAAACAACACGGGGTGGCGAGGAAGATATACTGGAGCCCCCACCGCCGAAAATGTCGTCGTCAGGCATCAGCACCGACCGACGTCGGGCAAATACGGGGTTTGTTGGGACATTATCGCTAGAAATGTTGTGGTCGGGGTTCTCGAGGTCATCTAGACGGGAAATGTCTGCTTCATCAAAGCTATCATCCAGCACCTGATCACTGAGGTCTGAGGGAAAGTCGATAGGCGAAGCCGGTGCTTCCACGCCACTCTCTAGTTCCTCATCATCAGGAGAAGCCAAGGCAATGATACCCTCAGCCTCTTCCCACAGTTGCTGGTGAGAGCCAGATGTCAGGTTAAGCTCCCTTCCATGTCGGCATAATCTCTTGAGGTCGTTTACAAGTAGCGAAAGCTCACGGATGTGGCCTGTGTGAGCACGTAGACTAGGCTGACTGGCTTGAATCGACGCCGGAACGAGCATCAAGAAGCTGCTCCGCAATTCAGAGTCCGCCGTGTTGGCATCAATAGCCGTAGGCTCATCTCCAAACTCAAAGTCTTCGCCCCAGTCTTCACTAGCTGTCTTGCTACCCATGCCCCACGTGCCGAACTTGGGGTTAGCATTCGCAACGGCGTTTTCGCTCGGGTCGTTGACGACTGGGACACTTTGACTGCGTATATGCGCCGGCAGAGGTGATCTTCTACTAGAAGTCCGACCTCCTCGGGTGTCAGTATCATGCTTACCATGAACAGTACGGGGCCGAGATTCATCGAGTTCCCCCTCAACATGTATCGATGACTCAGTCCAATCAAATAGGTTGCTCAAAGGCCGCTCCGATATTTGGTCAAACTGACCCTCTCTAGCGCTTTCATCTACTCCTTCATTTCTGCCAATGCCCCTGAGGGCTTGTCTCATGTTAGGAGAAAGGCTGTTCATGTTCATAGAGCCCTGAACCGATGGTGGAGACAGACCGTGAGCCAAAGAGTGGTCAAAGTCGCCCCAATCATCATCCAGGTCATCCGTCATAGAAAGCCGTGGGTTGTATTCGTCTGTAACTAGCTCCAGTCGCGGCTGCAAACCAACTGGCGTGGGCAAGTTATCTTCATTTTTATCTCGTAAAAAGCTTGGCGCATCCCAAGCAGGATCAGGCAGAATAGACGGCCGCTTATGTCTAAACGCACCAGTTGTTGTGCCAGGTGGTGAATCGTTGAAAACAGACTCCAAAGGAGTCTCAACGGTACGGTTAAGCATAGAACTGTGAGTACGAATGGAATCAAATACAACATCGCGTTCACTACGGAAATCAGTATCATCGTCTCGCGATGCAGCATCACCGCCATCGATATCCGAACTGGCGATAGTCGATGATCGCTCGCGTCGGAAGTAGCCATGCGACTGGTCACTAGAAGCCTGTGAGCCGCTAAATATGCTTATTTGCGCCCGGCTTGGTTGGACAGCTGATGCTTGTGGTGTCATGGACTCAGCCTGAGGATGCTCAAGAGGTGAAGGTGGTGTCGATGCTGGTGTAGTAGCACGGGACATTGGCATTTTTCGTTGACGCCCTGAAATTTGGGTGCCATGCGAAAAGGTGGGACTTGTAGTCGCACCATCTTTCTTGTTTTCCAAATCCTCCTGACATTTATCTTCATAAGTCGTTGCCATGTTGTACTCGCATGGCGTATCTTGGTTGCCAGGCTCCATCATTGTGTTGTCACACAAAATAGAAGCCTCAATAGTATCCAATGGAGTAGCTGCTGCTGCATAATGCGAGCTTCTCTTGCCGGCAAAAACTTGAGAGTTCAGCCCACCATCATCATTGTAAGTGTCCAGAGTAACCTCGTTGTTGCGCTTAAAACGACGTAGGCTACCAGTTTTTGAAATCCAGCTTCCAGGAGAGGACAACGTCATGGAGAGAGATCTTCTTGGCACCTTGGCGCTAGAGCTCGGTCGGGGAGGGGTCTGAAGATGTTCTGGCTCTGTCTGTGCTTCCTCATCCCTTGGACCCTCGGATCTTCGTTCTTCAAAGGACTGGGCGTGAGAAATTCCAGTCTGAGGGAAGGAAAACGGCGTGTTTTCAGCAGACCGGCAATACAGTTGGTCAGATTTCAGTAAACAAGCTGGTGAGTTAGCTGCACTCTCACCAACATGCATTCTACGCGTCACTGCAGCTAGACGACGCCCGGACACGTGTTTACTCTCAGCAAATCGGTTAGAACCGCTTCGGAGATTCACCATGATGGTATGGGCGTGGAAGAAGGAGGACCACCGCGCGTTCGCCCGAGGGCGTATTCTAGAGAGCGGAGGCGCAGTGTTGGCGTTGTCTCGCAGGTGCTGCTGGTCTAGTACGAAAGTAGGAGTATCGGCAACAATCGGGCTCGGAATGCTTTGGAGTGTGGCAGACCGCTGGTGACTAGTAGCAGGACGACGGAACCCAGAAAGCTGTGACAGGGCACGACGACGCCCACTTCGTTCTTCGAAGTTTTTGTGGGCCGAGGGGGGCCTTTTCGCTAGTTTGTTTCGTGATAGAGGGGAGCCGGCAGGTGATCCAGAGCTCGACCCAGGTCGGTAGGTTGAACGGTGCGATGGACTAGGTGTCGAGCTATGAGCAGAACGGGCCGAGTAACCGGTGTCAAACACGGAACTTGACCGAGGGCTGCCGTGCTGAGAAGCGGGCCGGCGAGACAGCCTACGAATCCAGGAGCCGTGTGAAGAGACTGAAGTAGAGCAGTCCTCGTCAATTATAGGTGTTTGAGATCTCGAGTAGGGCAGTGATGGTTCCTGGTCCGGTGGGACTGGCTGATGCTGTTGCAGCGTTCTACGAAACGACAGTTGCTTGCTAAGCGTATACCGACGAGAACTTGGCCTACTGGTCTTCAAATTGGACGGTGAAACTGTAGCAGAGGATATGGTGGAAGACTGGTGTTGGATCTGGCGATGAGAAGAGTCCTTCAAGCTCTGAGACGACGCACGGTGATGATAGTTCAAGTTGGCGGGTGTCGAGGGCTTTGCTTGAAGCTGGTATTGTGACTGCACCGAAGCCTGGGACCTGGAATACGATTGGGATTCGCTTTCCTCAGACACGAAGAGGCGGGAAAATCGGGAGAACGCTGGCTCGCAGTCTTGAGAAAAAGGCCTTGTTAAACGAGAAACGCCAGTTGTAGATCGAGGTCGGGCTGCTAGAGAGGCCGATCTTGAGATGTACGAAGTATGGGCGCGGTCCTGGTCTGGAAGGGCTTGGCCAAAGACCAATCCTGAGCTAGCAGCTGCTACAGCACAACTAGTGCCGACGAGCTACAGGAGTTGAAGGGTATGTCAGCAAAACGAGATGTTTAAAAGAACGAGTGAACAAACGTCAAAAATTAGGACAAGCAGCGATGATTAACAGGCTCACAATCTTGCAAGACCAAATTCAAAGCGACTAGGTTATGAATTGGCGTCAAGAACTAAGGAACCTGACAAAATGATGTTTTCACGTGAGCCCGCTTGTGGGACGGGACTGTGCTTTTTTTTTTCTTTGCGCTGCTTGTGTTGTGCATAAACAAAGTTGCATGTCTCGAGTTTGAAATAAAGACAGCCGTTTCTGTGTTTTTGCTCTTCGCCGAACCCTTGTCGGCCTACTTTTTTTTTTTGCTTTGCAGTCGTCACAGATGAAGTGTATTTTCTCGCAAGGAACAAGCAAAGATAGTACAGCACGCCAGTGAAATTGGCGTCTTTCTGAACGGACTAAAGGGAGGGGCAGACAGGGTAGTAGAGCCCAAGACACTTGATATCCCAACAGGAACCTAGGCCTGTGTGCAAAGTAGTCATTGGGGAGAGGGTTTTGTTTTGGAGACTCACACTTGGAATGGCTTGCATTGTGGTGGCTTGTTGTGACTTGCTCCTCAGGCTGGCCTACGGATTCGTTGTAGTCGTGTTGTTTTTGCTGTGACAATATTATCGAATCCGACACCACTGTTTATGAAGCAAGCTGTGCCAGCAACAGCTGCAGAGATCACAGCCTGTCTCTATCTCTAACCTGTGAGCAAGAGCAAGATAACGAAAGACTAATGGATCTATTTATTAGGGTCGATAGTGTGAGCACGCTGGGCAAGTTATCGTAGTTGACAGTGACAGAACGTCAAAGCAACAGAAAAAAAAAAGATTCGATGTTGTGCTGTGGATCTTTCGTTATCGCATTGGATGGCGTGAACAGGGCTTTTCTGGGTTGCTTTGGTTTGGTTGCTGTTTACCTTCGGCGGTTGTTGTTTTGCCTGAATAAATCAATGTTTTTTCTCCTCTTGCGTCAAGTTGAGCTGAAACTCTCCAAATCAACCACAAAATAGAGCCAGAATATCCAGAGACGGCTTAGAATTGGAGTTCAAAACTGTCTCTAGAATCAACCCTAATTCTTGGTTCTGACAAATTCCTGGCGGCTTTGTTGATATGGCGATGAAAAATATGAGGATTTGATGATGCTTGTCTTGGAGAAAAATGAAAACAACAACGCAAAATAAGAAAAAAAAATGACCAAGAAAAAAGATGAAGCTGCAAAAAAAAAAAAAAAAAAAAAAAAAAAAGAAAAAAAGAAGAAAAGTATCGTGAGAAAATATTTCACTCTGGAGAGGGGTAGCAATCTGAGATAGAAATAGGAAAGAGCAAAAAAAAATGGCTTCAAAGTGAAGAAGAACTGGGGGAGAAAAGGAAAGAAGTCTAGATAGTTGCCGTTATTCGTGAGCGAGGAAAGAACAAGCCGTCAGCGAGAGTGAGGGCATCATCAATAGGGCAAGATCGAAAAGGAATAGCAGGAATGAGCCAAACTAAGCAGGCACTGACTAACTGACTGGCTTGTACTAAGCCGTGCGGTGTGGTGCCAGTTGCAGGTGCGTGCAATTGCTGCTGAAAAGGAAAGACCACTTCAGGCAAATGGGCAACTGCTGTTCGTGAAAAGATGAGTAAGCACGACAAACCCAGCCGTAGATTCAATATGCCTTTTATTCTTTCGTCTGCTGTGATGGCCTAATAAAAGACCAGAAAAGAGCGTTGCAATCGTAGCTTCGTCCAATAGTGTGTGCGTATCGCCGGTCCTTCTTCTTTGCTTCTTCTTCTTCTTCTGTTTCTCCCTCTCTCCCTTGCTGGACTCAGAAGTCAGAGGATAAGAAACAGGTCTGTTTTGTTGCTGAGAGGCCCCCGCGAACTGAAAACAGGAGGACGTAAACGACTTGAAGAAGACAGCACAGAGAGGCCAAGCAACAAAGAGAGGAAGAAGAAGAGACGTACGGGTTTGTCGACAAGACAGCGCAGCCTGGCAACATATACCAACTCTGCTTCCTCCTTGTCCAGGTTTAACATGCAGGCATACATGCATCCATGCATGCATTGTGTGCAGAGAGATCAACAGGCAAGCAAACAAAAACAAGCCCAGGGACACAACGCAAAAAGCTCTGTTCTTGCTTGTTATTGTGGTACCCGACTTGGCCTTGTATGTATGTTCCTTAGCCCCCCTCTTACACTCTATGCTAGCCCTGCCCTTCCTACGCTTTTCCCCATCACTCCTCCACCCATAATCACTTCTGTGCTGTAGCAGTCATGTCCACTTTCACTTTCGCTTTTGGTTGATAGCACAATAACAGCCTTCTTTCCCTTTCTCCCCCTACCACCCCCATGGCCCAGTCAACAAGCCCCCCCTCTACAAGATTCAAAAGGGAAAAAAGCCTGAGCCCCAGACGAGATTGCCCCTTACAGTATGCAACACGGTGCCAAACACCATACACCTAAAGAGGAGAATGAAGCGAGTGACGGAGAAAGGGATCTGTAAGAAGCAAGGCATATGGGACGGTTGGTCTTGTCTCTACAAGACAAGGGAAAGGCAAAAAGAAAGAAAAATTGCAGCAAAAAAGGAAGCAAATAAAAGATACACGCAAGGTACCCGCACCGGTAATTATGGTGCAAGGTTTTGTAAGCTTCGCAGGTTGCATTTGTTGGAAATATATGCAAAATAGTGGTACATATTAGAAATGACGGTCAAGTAAAACACGAGAAACGAATTCAGGCTCAGAAGCTGTTCAGACTCTTAAAACCATGAGGAGGGCCAAAGCAGAAGCCTAACGCACCAACTTAGTATAGGCATTGATTCATTGATTTTTAAGGCTGAACGTCCCCGAGTATAGCAGTAAATGAGGTTTCATCAGCCAATAGTCTTCACTCCACAGGGCCTCATACAGCCAGAACCGTAACGGCGGAAGCTGGGCTTCAAGTTTATATTATGAGACCAAGACCATACCATACAATAGGACAGCCCACTACTATACAGACATGACCCGTGCAAAAAAAAAAAAAAAAAAAAACAAGACACCCTCCCTGGCTTCCTCCTTATTCTATCACTATGTCCCTTGGACGCCTTCGCGCTTGTGCATTGTGCTTGCGCTGGTGGTTGTACCGCACCCTATGTTTGTACCTGTACCTGTACCTGTACCTGTACTTTCCATTCTTGTGCCTTTGCGTGTCGCAATAATTTGTGCTCTGCTTACCAGCTTCCTATCCTGGAGCTGGCTCTTTTTATTGGCCAATTCATTTTGTTCTATTTATTCTTCCTCGTTCCATTGTTCCTTATCCACGGTCCACTTTTCCTATTCTTTCCCCTCAACCCTCTGGAAACGGTACCTGCATAACCGCCCTAACTGGCTGTTGCTTAAATGGTGCAGATCGATTTGATTGGCTCGATGTGCAATTGGTGCAACACACAATTACTTGCGCTGATACTTGATCTTTTTTTTCTTCGTTATAATCAACACATCTAGACTTTTCGCTCTCAAGTTAAGCTTGACCTTCACAAACTGAAAGCTCTCCTACTGATGCAGAATAATTCATAGTCGCCGCGCAACAACGATAAGAACAAGTCTAGAAGCGCCTCTAGAACGTTCGCTTTTCGGATCCTACAAGCTGAAAACAAAACAAGGAAAATAAATAAAAATAAAAAAAAGACAAGTACCCCCAGCCTCGGCCTTCTCCTCTCATTCTCATATTAAACCACCGCTCCCAACCCACCCTTTCGTCCTGTTTCTGTTCTTCTCCTGACTTTTCTTCAGGAACCCCTGACTTCGCACTAGCTACTGAGATAGGACTACAGCCCTGCAAGTCTGCTGTAAGCCCTTGGCCCTTGTCACACCTTTGTAAAACCCTTGGATTCGCCTTGTCGCTGGTCTTGTAGTTCTCCATGCCTCCATGTCTCCATGTCGTGTACGCCGACAGCCCATAAAGACAAGACAAGGCACTGGGCGAGCGCGATCTTCCTACTCAATATAATCCATGATAATCATTTCGCAGATTTTATCGTTGCTCCTTTGCTTGCACCATTCCCATCCTATCATTCATCCCCCCTCTCCTAAACCTTCGTATATAGTTGTCTGTGTAACTGACTACCCCTCAAGACAGAGGACTCGTCTCTTGTTGCCAACCCAATAGAAAAGAGGCAGGGAGGGGGCCTAGCAAAAGCGGAAACTTATGACTTCGGATTGATTTGCTCATCTCTCCTGCCCGGGCTATTGCTCTTGCATCTTTGCGAGCTGCCATAGTAACAACCGGTCAAAGCCTCAGTGCTGGGCTTCCTGTACTGGGGAGGGAGACGAGGGAAGATGCGAATCTGATATTTCGAGATTGGATGGCTTTGGCTTTGACTTTTGTACGTCTTATATGCAAGCATTTTCCAAGTTGTCGGGTTTCTTTGTTTAGTCGGAGACTTGCTGTCGGTCCTTTGTTTGCTCCCTTTGTTTGTTCTGTTTAATTGTGTATAGCTAGATATCAGCGTATTCCACCACACTGTGTTGATTATACTAGCAACATGAATGTTATCCAGTATATACAGTGCTGCTAGCACTGTTTACTCACATGTCACATCTGTGCGCAACGGATCTACGCCTCAACAGACCTTCATCTTGTTGTATTGTCTGCTTGTCGCCCCTATGTTCTTCGTTGAATGTAGGGTATTGCCTAGAAAGAAATATCCAACGGGCTCTATAACGGCTAGATACATATGCATCTACCTGCACTGTTTATTATATTGTATGCACTACCTTGTGTACATGAATGATATTGCGTGCGACCTCTCCCATAAAGCACTTGGCCAGCACGCCCAGCATGCCCAGCACTCAGCTCCTTCTCCGTTGTTGCATAATTTAGTTTATAGTTTACTGCTAGCGTAAAATCCAGGCGTTGCTTTGCATCTCTCTTACACATGGCATTCATTGCACGGCTAGGGCTAGCTGCCCAGACCATGCTAGAGCTTAAGCCCGAGCTATCACTGTTGTTTTTGCGCCACTTGGTTTATGTCAACATGCAGTCCGCCTTGCGTGGGATTGCTTCACATTTTATCATAGTGCCTGTTGCCATGTGAAAAAATTAGCCGTGAAACCCAAATAAAGGAAAGCTGCTTAGAGGCGCCGTTTATACAGTGATACAGATATATGCCATGCACCCTGGCGTTCTTAACATATTGTGCGCGCGCTATACGTTGCGTGCTGGGAATCTCCCATGCCCCCATCCGCAATTGAATTCGATGCAATCTGCTTGGTGTTAAAATGCATTGATATTCATACACAGTTCGCCTTTCCGGCCTCATCTCATCTCATCTCATCTTCATTTCTTACCATCCCATCTCCATGCCTCTGCATGCTCTTAAGATCTTGGGCTTGTTCTTTCTCCTGCCTTCCCTGAGGTAGCCCTCAAGGCTTCGCGAGGTGCCAAAGCCCAAAGTCGAAGTCCAGCTACGGATCAGCCGCCAAAGCCAAAGGGTCTTTTTCATTGCTCAGTCCAAAAGGACGCTCGTATGATTGTAACCATAGCCGCCAACTCCCCACTTAGTATTAGCCACCAAACTTCGGGACTGTTTGAGCCACCCAACTCCTCCACCAAATATTCTGGAAGTTCGCCAAGGTCCCTAAGCAATCAAGGGATGAGCAACAGATGTCATCTGCGTTGCCAGAGTGATCTTGATCTATCACAGGGGCTAATGGGGGGAGGGGGGCAGCACGGCCAGAGACAGGCCTGGCTTGGTGTTTGTCAATAGCCTGCTAACAAGCATTTGGTCAGCTAGTCTGGCCAAAAGAAAAAAAAGAAAAAAAAGAAAAAAAAAACAAAAAATATCTTCAATTAGACTTGGTGCTAGGACCCAGCCCAGGGCTTGGTTCTATTACAGCTCTCATAGGATAACCCTTGCGCGAGGGTAAACGAGGTAAGGCCCTCGATAAGAGCCACAGGAAAGCCCCGACAAGAACTCACAAGCTGATGGCCATTCTTCCGTTTGCTCGATCGTTTAGTATCCCAAGTTCCCGAGTCTTAAAAGAGAACTTCAGCTTATCCCAAGTCTCTAATTCCACATATACCAAATGAGAACTAAATCCAACCCCTGGCCTGTCTTCAGTACGCTCTTCTAGCGGTGAAAGCCCTGTATTTTTGGCGAGTTTTCGCTGCTAATTAAAGGACGTTTGCTGTGGGGTTTTATTGGAGCTAACCCTTATTTAGCTTTGTTTTGCAGCTGGATTCGTGTCAACATTCTATGGTATCAATCAAAGAGGGAGGACTAATACTTTCAGTGGTATCAGGGAAGGCACTTGTCCTGGTATAGTCTGGGCTCCAGGGGACTGTCTAGCTAATGTTTTCAGTTGATGCATAGATGACCTTTTTCAGGCCACACCCTTCTCTAGGACAGGAGTGCTGTACGTAGTTCATAGTATTTGGTGGTTCTCTATCTAATCTAACTAGTGTTCAATAATTTGATAGCCCGCAGCCACCGCTTTGCGGCTAGGCCAAAGGCACCAGAACACATGAATGAGATGTCGAGGCTCCTCATATAGAGGATCGGTAAAGATTTAGTGTATGATGGCGAAGGTCAAGCTCTATGCCAGACGTGGAGTTTAACAGTGCCCAGATGTGGAAGTTACATAGTAAGCAGGACAATTACTACCGTAATTACCTGTGTTGTAAAGATAAAGGTCACGTGCAACGTTCGCTCGCTTCCACTCATCTTGGCAACAACGGCGACTCCAATCGCAACTGTTCAAGCAAACAAACACTACCCAACTTACCATCCCTTGAGATTACCATACGGCTGAATAGAAGGTACCTAGTTATGAGCTACAGAAGCTCTTTCACACCAAGCCGAGTTTACCTACGCTATGGAATCAGATCCAAAGCCTTATTCTATCTCCTCGCCCATGAAGATCACTGCACAGCAAAAGAACATGGAATCTCCTCCAACATCTGCAACCTTCCCCTAAGAGGGAGACTTGTCTGACAGGATGTACGGCTCAATCGGTGTTTGCGATGATAGCGAACACTCCCTCCATAGTGTTGCAACTTGGTGACCCCTGCTTCAGCTTGGCTGTAGCAACCTATCAACGTGGTGTGATTGTAAGGGGAAGATGACATTTAAGGGTTGTCAAGAGCTTCGCGGGTTCTGCTTGCTGGCGGCATACTGGTATTAATGAGATAGGAGGCTCTCTTGCAGAACTGGGGTTTCTTCATACTCCTGATGCTGATAATGCGAAAGAGAAGGGAAATTGGGCATAGTTCTCATCGAGTCTATCACTATAGCGAGCTTTCTTGGAAGCCTGATGAAAGATTTGCGCCAGATTTGGGACTGATTTTTGTCAAAGTCAACAAAGCTTGAAGAAAGCTTTTCTCCAGGAAAAGTGGTAGTCACCCGATTTCATACACACCTGACCCCGCCACCAATGTCTGATGGCGTGTGCCTACGGGCAGAGATGAAGCCATTGACGGAGATGGGATTATCGCTTGTTTTAAAGACTACCATCCCAAGGATATAGTATATTCCTGGGGGATTGATACAAACCTCAGTCCTTGGTTGTAGAATGTGTTGTACTCAACTTTATGTGATACTTTGTTTTTCTTTTACCTATGATGGTCGCAAGAATGGCTAGAGTTAGGGCTGGCTTTGAATAAACGACTTGGGCGCATTTTATGATAGAAGTAGACCGCAAGATCGTTAAAGGCTCCAAGTTCCATTCTATCCATGAAGGAGGAATTATCAATCTCATGCTGTGCTTTGGGCTTTGGGCCCACTGGTAGTTACTACTACGGCTTATACCCCAAGTAGTAAAGCATATTACATATTATCATGTTAGGATATAATAGAATGAAGGACAGAGACTTGTAGCCCTTCAAGTTAGACCTAGACCAAGGTATCAAAGGAAACGGTCCAACTGAGGAAAGTTAAGTTAAAGCCAAAGAAAAAAAAAAATCTATCACAGAACCCCAAGATAATGCACAAAAACAGCGGTTCTGTCGCTCGCTGATATCCTTTTCCAATGCGAGACCTAGTACCAGTAGACTTTATATCTGAACGGACTACATCTGACTACTCCTCGACGAGCACTCGAGGGTGCCCAAAATAGGTGGCTGGAATCAAGGTATCTACGTTCGACCCGCAAACAATGTGACTTGAAAGGGGTGTAGTTTGGAATAGGGGCTGTCTGGCTTGCTACCCTTCTGCTCTCAGCTTCACTTTTCGGCTTTCCTCTTTCTCTCGTTGTTGCCAAGTTCTTTTTCGAATCTATGTTCCTCCAAAATAAACCTGTAGGTAGCCTCTTTCCGCGTCCTAGTGTTTCATGAAATCCGCATATATGCACCTCATAATTCTTACCTGAAGCTGTCGTTAAAATACTGCAGCAACAGCAGTCTGGTTACGTTAGAGCCTGAGACCATATTCCTAATTGTCTAGTCCTCGCGTACGTATTCTTTTGCCCTTCTTTCACACCATCGTTCTAAAATCTGGGCAAGCAGATACGGGTGGGTTGTCTAACGTACATGGGATGCTTTATTTTTGTATTTCTTTTTTACCATTGGTATTCCCTGTGCCTTGTTTTTGGAACAATAATATTCATGCTGACATATAGCTCACTGTAAATAATTATGCTTTGGGCCTTTGTGTGTCAAGGCTACATTCACAAAGCAATTTGAGATTGCATAATGTCTCCTTGCAGATTCAATGTTTGTATGATACGAGATAACTAGCTTCTTGACTCAGATTCTATAGCAATGCCGCTGACTACGTACTCCTTTTTTCACATCCTTTTTTACTGTCATTTATTTACGACCTTTAGGTCCTGTGGGTTAGAGTCTCATAAATTGCTTCTTGAGATGATCCAAATTTCATGTCCTGCATGTTTACCCTGTGTATTCGTGTATGCTGTTGATAAGTAGAGCTCCCTGTTTGTTCTAGCTGCGCCTGTCAGATCAAGACTCGCCCCTGACTAGAGCTTTTGCTGCAAGCCAGGCTAAAGCCAGTTTGTTTACACTAATGTTTAGCCATGTCTCAGACATAATGCGCAGACCCTGAGCTTCCCGAGTTGACCCTTACTGCGATCACCGTTGACCGGCTGACAGCTCATATCCGAATTGACGTGTAGCAGCACAGCAGAATAATGGCAACTTAGTGGTTTTGTTCCTGTTGCAGTGGCTGCACTAATTGAAATTGACCACCAACGCTGGGACACGTGTCAGAGGCCGCACCGCATTATAGGGCCAGGGATAAACAAAATGGGCTGTGCTGGCTGGTTGATTTATGCCATCCAAGCCAATATCATGTGTAACCGAATCCTTTAAGAACGAGCGGACAAGTGGGGAACTAGTTGCACAAGACAAACTTCGCGCCAGAAGGGTTGGTTAGGGTTCGAACAATATGTGGCCCCTCATGTGACCCCACTAAGCAAGATTCTCTTGTCAAGCTTCATCATATCGACATCATCAAGTCCCCACTACAGCATTGCAGAGACAACAAAAGCAGTGCGCATCTTAGGTCATAAACCATCAGTCCAGAAAAAAAGTAAAAGCGTTTGTGACTCGAGGCGTAAAAGTTCAAACTGTAAGCAACACACAATAAGCATTGAGAAAGGCTAGATGAATCTGACTCGCATCATAGACCCCACCCTCCTATCCCTCAACAAAAGGACGAACATTTTGACCAGTCGACTTTCCTGAACACTTCACTAAACGCTTTCCCCGCTACTCTTTTAAAATGGACGCCGAAATCAGGAGCATCATCCCTAACATCGACCCAATCCTCTCCGAGTACTCGGCTGGCTATCTCACCCATGCTTCCACGTCTACTGTCGACGAGGAAAGCAATGCTGCCGCGCCTATTGTTGAAGCCGCCGAAACAATCACTGAGCTGCTTCTTTCAGCCTCCGGGGCGCCTAGCAAAGACCAAGAAGAGAAGATTCGCGCTTTAGTAAGCAAATGGGCGACAAAGTACAGCGAAATCTACGGATCCGAGGACCACGGCTCCTCGGCTGCCATTAGGCGTTTGGACCAGGCTTTCCAAGTTAGCGCTCAGCGCAATATGTCGTCTACTCTAGCTGTTTCAACTGGTGCGGTGGATCTGGAGTCCGCCAACTCCCGCAAGGTCGAGTCCAAGGTTGACAAGAAGAAGCTGGAGAAGGCCGAGCGCAAGATTGCGGCCAAGCAACAGAAGAAGGAGTTTAAGACGGTTGAGTACGAGGCTTCCCGATTGCTCAACCAGACCGAGTCGGCCCAGTCGTACGAAGAGTTCTACATGGCCGTCAACCCGCTGCAGCTTGGTGGCTCGGGCGGCAACAAGACCAAAGACATTAAGATTGATAGCATTGACGTGTCTATTGGTGGTCAGCGTATCCTGACTGATACCAACTTCACTCTGGCGTACGGCCACCGCTACGGTCTGGTTGGTAACAACGGTGTGGGTAAATCCACTTTACTTCGGGCCCTATCTCGTCGTGAGCTGCCCATTCCTACACACATTTCAATTCTTCACGTTGAGCAGGAGCTCACTGGAGATGACACGCCAGCTATCCAGGCTGTGTTGGATGCCGATGTGTGGCGCAAAATGCTGCTTTTGGAGCAGGGTGTAAGTAATCTCAGACCTGGATTCTTTGGAGCTTGGTTTCCCTTTTGCCTCATATTTTACTTGTCGTCTCTATCATGGGCTATATATTATAATACTAACCCAGGCCTTCCTTCTTTTTATCCGTTTAGGAACTTACCGAAAAATTGGCGGACCTCGAGTCCAAACGTGCCAATATGGCCGATACCTCTGCTGATGCGGCCAGGCTCGATCGCGAGCGTGAGGTCCTCGATACTCGTCTAGGAGACGTACAGGGCAAGCTTGCTGAGATGGAGTCGGACAAGGCTGAGTCCCGGGCTGCCAGCATCCTAGCCGGTCTTGGTTTCTCTGCTGAGAGACAACAATTTGCTACAAAGACGTTTTCCGGTGGTTGGCGTATGCGTCTAGCTCTTGCACGAGCCCTGTTCTGCGAGCCTGACCTGCTGCTTCTTGATGAGCCGTCTAACATGTTGGATGTGCCGTCAATCACCTTCCTATCAAATTACCTCCAAAACTACCCCAGCACACTGCTCGTGGTCTCTCACGACAGAGCCTTCCTCAACGAGGTGGCCACGGACATTATCCACCAGCACTCAGAAAGGCTCGATTACTACCGATCAGCTAATTTCGAGAGCTTCTATGCCACGCGGGAAGAACGCAAGAAGCAGGCCAAGAAAGAGTATGAGAAGCAGATGGGCGAGCGGGCCCATCTCCAGGCATTCATTGACAAGTTCCGGTACAATGCAGCCAAGTCATCAGAGGCACAATCGCGTATCAAGAAGCTTGAGAGAATGCCAGTGCTAGAGCCCCCTGAGGCCGAGTACAGCGTCAAGTTCAAGTTCCCCGAGGTAGAGAAGATGACGCCTCCGATCATCCAAATGACGGATGTTACATTTGGCTACTCACCCGAAAAGACGTTGCTACGCAACGTCGATCTAGACGTGCAACTAGACTCACGCATTGGCATCGTGGGGCCCAACGGCGCGGGTAAGACGACGGTGCTTAAGCTGCTAATTGGCAAGCTGACGCCCACAAGTGGTCTGATTTCTCAAAACCCCCGACTTCGCGTGGGCTACTTTGCGCAGCACCACGTCGACGCGCTAGACTTAGATATGAGCGCAGTGTCGTTCATGGCCAAAATGTACCATGGCCGCACCGATGAGGAGTACCGTCGTCAGTTGGGTGCCTTTGGTATCACAGGCACGACAGGCCTGCAAAAGATGGGCGTACTCTCGGGTGGTCAGAAGTCGCGTGTAGCGTTTGCCTGTCTGGCATTGACAAATCCACACATTCTAGTACTAGACGAACCGTCTAACCATCTAGATATTGAGGCTATGGATGCGTTATCAGAGGCGTTGCAGAAGTTTGAGGGCGGTGTGCTCATGGTTTCTCACGATGTCACGATGCTGCAAACAGTGTGCACGTCCCTGTGGGTTTGTGACAACGGAACAGTGGAGAAGTTTGATGGCGATGTGCAAATGTACAAGAAACGCATCACCGCACAGGCTGATGCGGCTGGTGTGGTGCAGGCGCATTAGGGAGAGAGAAGAGGGGCAAGGGAGTACTACTAATAATATTAGAGCCTAACCCTTATTTGTGTTTGTCATGCGATCGCCGTGAATCCCCTCGTTCTAAAAGGGCCTCTTTCACTTATCTATCCATTCATTACTCCTTACCAAGACAGTCTGTAATTTAAGAACTGCCACAAGCTAAACGAATTAGTCGGGCTAAAGCGAAGCTTGTATTGAAAGTAGGATGAAAATGTGAGCGAGACAAGAGAGGATTGCCTAACCCTAGGCCGCTAAATGCTGTTGCATTTCGTTCATCCCAAGTTGGCTGTCCTGATATATTTACCCAGGGAAGAGCCGACTAAGAAGTTGTTTGTTTTGTTTGGGTGCGTGGCCGAGCACTTGTCACTTGTCACCGCTTCTGTGCAAGTACAAGAAGTACTAGTAGTAATGCTGTGTAGGTATGCAGTTGTCAACAGTAGCCAGGGGGAGGCAGTAACCGTTTTCTCGCCTTGTTGTTGTCTTGTTGACATAGACAAGAGGGAGAAAAGCAGGAGTGTTCTGTTGCCTTTGTTGTTGTGGCCCGCTGACGAATGGGGCATTTTAGGAAGGAGGAGGAAAATGGGGTTTGATAGGCTGGAAGCAAGAGAGGCCCCACAGCGCGAAGGCTCCTCCTCTTCTGGGACAAGAACAAATCAGCAACGGTAATTAGAGCATTATTGATCTGCCAATGGTAGCTGTAGTTTAGGGTTTTTTCCTGCAGTGGGCTAGATACCCACTGAACTGGCGCTATAGCTTGTTTTCTTTGTTCCTTGTTAACCTACAACCATTACGGGAACAAAAACAATGTGTCGGGCAAATTTAGACAGCGAAACGAACAGAAACACAAAGTATAAGTTGAATCAATGCCTATAATGCAAATCGGTGCTGGCTGTTTCTTTCCCCTTTTTGGGCTTTGTTTTTTAACACCAGGCTCGAAGTTGTGCGAAAATCAAAAGTGGGGCAATTGGCCTGGCCACGTTGATGGGAAAAAAGAGGGCTTGAGGTTCAAGGAGGGGAAAGAAGAAGGCGGAGGGCGGATGGGGCTACAGGGGGGCGCTGAAATTGAGGGGTGGAAAAGAGACGAAGGTGCTGAAATGCGGGAGAGAACCCACTAAAGTCGAAGCCTACGGTGAACAATGTACTAGGCTTACAGCGTGGCAATAGGGGAAAGGGGATGTGAGCCCAAGTGAGACCTTAGGCCGGTGAAAGGAGAGACATTCCCTCTCCCCCCCCGTACAACATTGAGCCTATCCTGCTGGCGATTCCATGGCGGTGAAAGCAAGGCTTTTCCAGCAGCCCAGAAGGAAGAAGAGAAAGGAAAGGAAAAAGGAACCAAAGCTCGAACAATCTCGCGTCCGGCCCAGCTCAAATAAATGAGGACAAAATGATCGCTGCTCTTGACTGTTTCTGGCTCCGCGGGCTGCGATTGCTGATTGGCTGGCACGAGGGGGGGGTAGGCAAGATTGCAAGATTGTTGGGCTGGGTCACTTTCTTGTTCTTTCGAAGGGGGCATCATGGGAACGACATGTACACCGTGGAAATCAGCAGTTGAAGAGGAGATCACGATGGGGGCAGAGCTTCGCAAGAAGCTTGGGAGCACATGTAAGGCAGGCCTAGAGAAATAAACAGACTGCCAGTATCTATTTTTCCCTTTTCCTCTCTCTCATTGGGGTTCCCGCGAAAGGCTTCCCTTCTTTGTTGTCGTCTTAATCTCTGTTGTTTCCCCTAACCTTGACCTTGTATCTCTCTTGTGATTTTTAATTAATTAATTAATTCTTTTTTTTACCCCTTGGTACTTCCCTACTTGCTAACTTCCTTCGCACCTGGCTTGGACCTGACCTTGGCCTTGTCCTCCCTCGCTCGCCCTTTGAAAGCTCTCCACGTCTTCTTTTCTTCTCCTTTCCTTTCCTTTTCTTCACCTCCTCCGGCTTTGACTTTTGCTTTTTATTTTTCTTGACTTCCTCTTTCTTTTTTTCCTGCTTTTCTTCTTTTTTGTTAGGCCCATCCCCATATTAAGTCAGATAATCAGTCCACCATGCGCGAGATCGTAAGTCTCTTTGTTCCAATTCAATCCACCTGTCATCGTTGTGTGCATTGTCCTCTGCCATCGCCATCCGCTGTTTCGAATCAATCGCCATCGGTTATGCCTATAACTTCGCTCATGTCGATATGTCGGCCCGCACGCCAATTACGCTGAGTCGATGGGGCCAATTGGTGCCATCACCGTCTCGCAATTCTTCGCTTGGTTGTCTGCGTGCTCATCGAAAGGCGGGCGTCTTGCTTTGCTACGCTGTCCAAAATACCAAAGCTATCCATGAGCCTCGCCCACCCTCCAGTACCCCGCGACCGTCATCAATACATCAACCCACCACTGCAGCACTACGATCGGCTTGGTTTCATGCATAACGACAACAATAATTATCGCCATTGTATCATCAATGTCATTCATTGTTTTCCTGATAGCTAACGTTTTTTTTTTTTTTTTTTTCTGTTTATAGGTCCACCTTCAGACCGGCCAGTGCGTAAGTAAACCCCATCACTCTCGATCACGACGAACCGGTGTCGTGTATCAATTAGTCCGACTCTATATTCAGATGGGTTGGCCTGTTCAAGAACTGAGCTAACGTGTTCTTCTCAACAGGGTAACCAGATTGGTGCCGCCTTTTGGTGCGTTGGCCTATACAACTCCGCTTCTGTGTGCATGTTCTGCTTTGTCGGCTACAACCCTGGCCTGATGCTTTTTTTTTTCTAGCTAGTCGCCGTCAGCAGAACATGCAGCATCAATAGCACGCCTACCGTCCCATGATTGGACTCAGAAGCTAACATGCTACCAACAGGCAAACTATCTCTGGCGAGCACGGCCTTGACAGCAACGGCGTGTATGTTTTTATCTTCCTCATCAAACCTAATGCTCACAGTCTGGCAAGATGGTCTATCCCTTAAATTGGCCTGCAAGGTATCAGCTTTTTTACAGCTAATATCCTGTTGACCTACTTGCCATGGCCCCTGAATATCATTGGTCATCCCATCTGATACCCCCTGTAATGTACTGACTCTTTTTTTTTCTCGCAATGACAGGTACAACGGTACTTCAGAGCTTCAGCTGGAGCGCATGAACGTCTACTTCAACGAGGTACGTTTCTTCCTACCCTCCCCCGATTGCACCATCCTTCAGCCGTCAATAAATAGCATGAGCAGTATTGCTTTGGACTGGGTGAAGCGTTGCAAAAGAGTGTCTGGGCCTTGCATATTTCCTTGAATACATGGCCCAGCTCCGCCTGCTTCCACTCCATGCTGCTTCGTCAGCCCCCTTGTTTTTTTTCCCCATCACTAACCTCTTTTTTTTTTTTTTGCCATTTAATACAGGCTTCCGGTAACAAGTATGTCCCCCGCGCCGTCCTTGTCGATTTGGAGCCCGGCACCATGGACGCTGTTCGTGCCGGTCCTTTTGGTCAGCTGTTCCGCCCCGACAACTTTATCTTTGGTCAGTCCGGTGCCGGCAACAACTGGGCCAAGGGCCACTACACCGAAGGTGCTGAGCTTGTCGACCAGGTTCTTGACGTCGTTCGTCGCGAGGCCGAGGGCTGTGACAGTCTCCAGGGTTTCCAGATCACCCACTCCCTGGGTGGTGGTACCGGTGCCGGTATGGGTACTCTGCTGATCTCCAAGATTCGCGAGGAGTTCCCCGATCGCATGATGGCCACTTTTTCTGTCGTCCCCTCACCCAAGGTTTCCGACACCGTTGTCGAGCCCTACAACGCCACCCTGTCGGTCCACCAGCTTGTTGAAAACTCGGACGAGACCTTCTGCATTGATAACGAGGCCCTGTACGATATCTGCATGCGTACCCTGAAGCTGTCTAACCCCTCGTACGGCGATCTGAACCACCTGGTCTCCGCTGTTATGTCTGGTGTCACTACCTGCCTGCGTTTCCCTGGCCAGCTGAACTCTGACCTCCGCAAACTGGCTGTCAACATGGTTCCTTTCCCCCGTCTGCACTTCTTCATGGTTGGCTTTGCTCCCCTGACTAGCCGCGGCGCTCACTCTTTCCGTGCTGTGAGCGTCCCTGAGCTTACCCAGCAGATGTTCGACCCCAAGAACATGATGGCTGCTTCCGACTTCCGCAACGGCCGTTACCTGACTTGCTCTGCCATCTTGTACGTATACCCCTTGAAAAGATTAGCCCATTGTTGTTTTCTTCGTACATGTGCCTCTCTCTGTTGCTCATGCAACTATGCTTTCTATGACCATTTGCTAACCCTTTTTTCTTCCCCTCTCTACTTTACAGCCGTGGTAAGGTTGCCATGAAGGAGGTCGAAGACCAGATGCGCAACGTCCAGAACAAGAACTCGTCCTACTTTGTCGAGTGGATCCCCAACAACGTGCAGACCGCTCTGTGCTCTATTCCCCCCCGTGGCCTCAAGATGTCATCGACCTTTGTTGGTAACTCGACGGCCATCCAGGAGTTGTTCAAGCGCATTGGCGAGCAGTTCACTGCCATGTTCCGTCGCAAGGCTTTCTTGCATTGGTACACTGGTGAGGGTATGGACGAGATGGAGTTCACGGAGGCCGAGTCCAACATGAACGATCTCGTCTCCGAGTACCAGCAGTACCAGGATGCTGGTATTGATGAGGAGGAGGAGGAGTACGAGGAGGAGGCTCCCCTTGAGGAGGACGTTTAAATTAATTACGCCGCCAACATTGTTACCTACTGCTGAGTGCTGGTGCTGAGCTGCCTTATTTTCTTTAGTCTCTTGGATGACCTTACTTGCCCCTCTTATTTTTCTTCACGTCTCTCCATCCCCAATATCCTCTTCTCGCGTCACTTGTCTTTGCTCATACCATAATCCTTTTTTTCTCTCCATACTTCATTCTTTCTATGTGGTGCGACATTTTGCGTTGTGTTTTTTTTTCAGTCTCTATTCCTCTATGTTTATTCAGGAGAACTGTTACATGACGGATAAAAAGGCGGGTGATTTAGATATCTTCTGCGGCTCTCGGTAGTATGTCTCCCTTTTCTATTCTTGCTTGACCGTCTCTTTTTGGTGTTTCGTTGCTTGTGACGGCCCTCCTTTTATTTGTGGACTGTTATTGAGATGCTTCTACTAGTGCATGCCCTTCTCATTGCCTATACTTTGTCAACTCGACTACGGCTCTTCTACTACCTCTTTTTTTAGTCTCCCTTTCGTATTATTAATTCGAGTCACTGTATTTAGTCTGATTTATGCTTTCAAAAGGCGCTGTCTTTGTTTTCAGTATCACTCGTGGCCTGATTCCTGTACTGAATAGTGAGATGAAATGAATGATGCACGGGCGCTCTGGTAGTGCGGAGAAGTTTGATGCAAGCGGATGTAGACGCAGTTGATTTGGCATAGCTCTGGCCTTAAGGCGATGGCTGGCGTTGAATCAGCTGTTAGGCAGGAGTCACGTGCGTACACATGTCACGCTACACAAAATACTACTTCACATCACCGCAACCACCTCAGATGTTGGCATTGTAACGATTAAATTTTTAACAAAACTAGGCGTTTATCTTGGATAGCGATTCACACATTTCCCTTTTGCACAAGCTACCAGACCCCATAATACTACTCCATTCTCTTCCTACTGTTGATCCTTAAGCATCCTATCGTGGGTACTCGGTGAGCATCATCGAAATATCATAGCATCATCATGTATTGCGTCTTTTCTAACTTCATGGTATTATGACCTAGAAACATCGTCGTCTTTGAAATGAATGTACCAGCCCGAAGTTTTGCCTACCACCATGTCGCCAATATCCAATCGTTCGAAGAGTTGTGTCAACATACGAAATGGCACAAAGATGTCTTGCCTCCCCCATACCTGAAATCCGCAACCCCGGAAAATATTCAAGACCGCATCCGAATAGCATCCAAGTGCATGGTGGGAGCAACCATGGAACAATATTTTGATCTTAAACTTATGTTCGAAAAAATAAAGGATCATAGAAACTACGTCAATCTTGACAACTTCAACATCTACCTTGCCCTAGAAGGATCATATAGCACGTGGTGCAATGTTGGTGCTCTTCCCAAAGCGTCCGTTTTTCATGAAGTCGAGAAAGTCTGCTCTCATATTGATGAATACTCCTCTTCATCTCTCTACAAATCGAGACCTTGGTCGCTGCTGCATCTGTATAGACCATGGGGATTCAAGAAGATGGAACTAGCTCATCCAGGATTTGAACACACAAGCACCATTCTTTGCAGAAAGCTTGAACTCTACCACGATCAATTCCACGATGATAGAAATGAGTTCCTCTATCCATACACGACAGTTGTTGCATCTTTGGGCATGGGCAAAACATTCGCCGTTTCGCAACTTGCCGTTAAACATAGCAAATATGTGCTTTATATGAACTTGTCCAAAGAGAAAGATTCATATCCAAACATGTCGTGCTTTTCTGACCAATTTGTTGGAAATGATGCCAAGACTGAAGCCTGGATTTGGGGCATCAAAGGTCTTATTCATCTGGCTAGGGCGGCTCGCGCATCTGGAGTCAGCCCTGAGGCCTTTTTCCGTATCCAAACAGATGAAGACTATACCCCGCAACAGCTGGCAATCCGTAAAATCATTGTTGACATCGTTGAGAGTGAAAAGCACCAAGACCAAGATTACTGGGACACGATCGATCGTCGTTGCTACGATGTCATCAAAGAAGTCAAGGCTATCCTGCCTCCCCCTCTTCAGTCACAGCCGGCGCCGGGCGATTTTCCAAAGCTCCAATTTGTTGTCTGTATCGACGGAGCAAGCAGTATTCTAGAGGATTACAAAGGTCCAAAACACGAATCGAATTTCAATTGCCTTCAAAATTCCCTACGGGTGCTCTCTGAAAATGAGAAGGCCTTTTTTGCTGTCCTGGTCGATAGGTCGGCCGCAATAATGGACCTATCTCCTGCCATCTATCAAGACCTAAATCAGAGAACCCCAAATGATAAGCAACTGTCCAAACGTTTTTTCCCGCCCTTTGTTCAGTTCTTCACGAAAAACCTCGTTGGCCCATACAACGCGACCAAACCCGACAGTGCCATGTCGTCAGAGGAAAATATCATGGCGCTTGGCCGACCTTTATTAGGAACGCGGCTTTTTTGGGGTGGCTCCTTTCAAGACGCTGAGGAGATTGTCCCTTGCAATATTAGTAAGGTGACTAAGGTAGTCCCTGATGAGCTAGAGGTTAGGCCTGGCAATTCGGAGAAGCAGGTCAAACAGATTGCGCTGCTGTCTTACAGGATCAACTTCAGCATCTGCGATCCTGTTCTTGCGAAGGAACTTTTGCATCGTTGGATGTATAATCTAATCGATGTTTCAGAGGACCGCGAGCATCTTTTGGTGGCACCGCCTAGCGAGCCTATTCTCGCTACTATATCACGCAAGCACGGGATGGGCGAAATAAATGTCGACTTTCTGGCCGCCCTTGAAGTACTCAAAGACTTGCTCTACTGGCGAATTGTGGCCATCGAAAATGGGGCCGAGTTCGTTGCAGGAGTGGTTAGCCTCATTGGGTGCGATGCTGCTAAGTCTAAAGACAACAAGAACGAGTATTTAAGTCCTGCTCGTGTTCTTGACTTTCTCGGATGTTTGATGCCCCTGTGCGTGACGTCAGAGCTCATGGAAATCTTACAACAGAAGTCACCACTGGCCAGGATGATCTCTTCTGGGAGCATGTCTTTCAACCGAATCTTTAGGCGAGTGACCCTGCCTTCAATACCCGATGTTGAAAAGATGTACAAAGCCTGCGCAGCCTGTTTCCTCCCAGCCAACTTCATTGGAAGAGACATACTAATCCCGGCTTGGGTTCCTGCTACTGAAAATGTGGCCGGCCATGTTGGCTGCATTCTTATGCAGGTCAAAGATGATGACCGTGATAGTGGCCTCGAAGCTTGGCAAAGGCTGACCTATGATCGTATCCGTGATGTAAAGGCCCAGCTCGGATTTGGCGACAATGTGCCAGTTATCAGTTTGGTGGTGTATCTGGAAGCGTATGAAGGCAAAGACCCTTCTAGAGCAAAGGTTATAGAGTTCCCTAAGGGGTATCACAGGCAGCATAACAGCATTGCTATATCTCTCAGCTTAAACTCGCTTGTCCATTACATATTGGGGAATAATCAGGATATAGAGAATTTCTTTTTGGATAATCCCCAGAGATTTGTGGGAATTTTGCAGAGCCTTGCGTCTCCCTATCTGGCGAGGCGTAATTCTGGCGCTAGATACTATGGATAGAGTTTGTTTTCTCATCCCGGGGCGGCCTTGATACGTTCTGATGGGGCCTGTGGGGTGCTGGGCATGTGAGGAGAGACCGAACTAACAGGCTTCGCTGCATGGGCAACCCATTGATTCCCTTCTCTATGCCTGCGTACTAGTCTTGATACTGAGTTTATGTGCAGCTCAGTGTTGCCTCCTTGAAAGATATGAGTGAAAGAAAAATAGGTAGTGTAACATCAGATCTTATGTTTGGGAAACATACCTTGAAGCTCACGAAACATATCACTTTATCCTTGTTGTATTGGGTAACTGGGCAATGGCAAAATGGTGGTATTTGGTGACATCATCCCAAACTAACCCTGTTCTATGTTGCTCCTTGGCTGCTGTGCCGTTATAAGGCACTTGGTTCGTTGTGAGGGGGATCTCGCAGCTCACAGACTCGGGCGATTCGTCAGTGAAGTCATGTTTCGTGGCCGGGGAAGCGCAAACCCCAGGTTTCACGGCCTGTTATAACAGCCAATGATCGAATAGAAAGATAGGGAAGAATGGCAATGCTCACAGCAGACAGGTGATATCTCCCACAAATCCGAAAGAAGGGAAAGTTATCAAACGTCGGAGGCGCACCCTCGAGGGAATTATATGCCTTTACTTTGATTGGCTGTGTTCTTTGGCGTCTATCTACTTACTGTCTGTTGTGCTACAGCAATACGACAGCGTATTCCGGACAGGGGCTGCTGGCTGATGACATCTTCCAGGTATGGTTCCTGGTGTTTTTGGTCTGCGACGACCGCGTGTAAACCAGTCTAAAAGGCCCCGGCGGAGTACAGTGGTTTTGTCCTTCCATATGCATGGCTGTTGCCGCATCGCGTAATCTTTTTCCCGTTGTGCTGGTGGTCGGTAGTAGAGCTCCCTCAGCACCTCAGCACCTTCTCATGGAGCCCTCCTCGACATCTCCTTCCTATCCTGCAAACGTTTCCTCCTTCCCTCCCTTCTCTCTTCCCCTTCCATTCGATCTGCTCGTGGTTCAAGGGCAGCATGAACAGCACATATCTTCAGCTTCAGCTACCTGCCTTGTGTAGATCTTACTGCGCGGAGAATGATGCTCCCATAGGCTTGCTGCAGGCAAGCAGTGTGATCCATCCACCCTTGGAGATTGTCGCTCGACTCTAGCCAAGTCCCTTCTACTATAGCCATTGCACACACATGGTTTAGAAGCCGACAAATGGCCATGTCTAATCCTCCCCTTCTCTGTCTTTGCAAGACTTTTTGCGGTACTGTCAAGCTTCTACCAAGACGCCGAGAGGCCACAGCGTTGACTTATAACCAAGGTTTGCGGCCTACATGCCCCCCACTAACTCGTAAGCCACTTGATCGAGCCTCTACAAGAATGAGATCAAAACCGGCCACATGCGTGACCTTTTGCCTTTGCTTTCAAACATAGTAGGCTGTAGTTAGACTCATTAGCTCAAGCAGTCGTTTCCAACTCGGATATATGGCAAGCATGACCCACCACCACACCACTTAACCTTACACCCTTGTTCTGCCTCAGCACTTCTTCTGCAGTATCGACATCTTATTAGATTGTGTGAAGGGAAAGATAAGTAATGAAAAGCAGTCATGGGATCTGTGTAAATGCTAGCAAAGAAGGATTCGATTGGGACATGTGGTATAGGAAAGCCCTGGACAGGTATGGCGATGGAGGCTTTACGCCTTCAACCGTCAGATGACAGTGACATATTCACTTACCCAGCTGTTTACCATCATGACTTCATTCCTAGAAGGTCACATGTCATGTCCCTGCATGTAGTGGTAAAATAATTGTTTGACATTAGCTAGAGCTTGCTGATAGCCTCGTCCAAGGCAGCTATTATAGGATTGTAAAGTTGGTCAGGGTCTCCAATAGGTGTTCCAATGTTCATCCACATGTCCTTGTCAAAAGGAAAAAGGATCTTCCTTATCTTCAGGCAGACCGGCTTCACGACATCCAGCGCCTCTGGAAATTCCTCCATGATCCTTGAAAGACCCACAGCCATTTGACCTTCCTTAACACCTGCTATATCTTTGAATCTCCCAATATCCCATTTCCGGAGTTCGCTATACCTGGGCGGGTTCTGGTTACCAGCGAATCCATTACTCCATGCTTGGCGTGCGCACATCCAAAGCAAGACATAGAAGAACGACTCGAGGTCGTGGCGGTAGGTGTGATCCTTCTTGCGCAGTACCTCCACCGCCATAAACTGTATCGTGCCGGTCCGGTGCCGTGCCCCGCTCGGTTCACTGTCTAGTATTTTGGCTAAGTCAAGATTGGTGAGCATGCCCTTGAAGCCATTGGCTGTTTCGGGGTTGGTGATAATAATGCTGTTCGGAGAGATGTCGCGGTGCAAGATCTTACCAGTCACATAGAGAGACCGATGCGCTTTGATCGCATCCCGCTCAGACTCCAGCAATTCCTTGATGGTTCTAAAGTCGCTGATGACACGGCCGGCTGGTGAGACGACAAGGCAGGAGTAGTTCCTGTTCTCCCACGAGTCCTCACCAGGTGTGTACAGACTTGGCTTCGTATTGCTAAGCCGCCGCTTCTTTGACCCAGATGCATTGCCAGAAGTGTGATCAGCTGGATATTTGCACTTGGTTGATAGGGGCACGACTGTTAGTGGTTCGTGAAAGTAATCGTCCTCATTCCGAAAACAGTGGGCCGCGGAGAATCGGAGTCCCTCCCGCATCTCTGCAATAGTAGTGATCTGACGATGTGCCACAACCCTGGCCACGCCCTCGACACCCATCGCTTCCGCCCTTTTCAGGTGTTCGACCTCAAGCTTCCGCTTATCCGACGTCCACGAAAATGTGGCAACGTGGCTGTCCTGCGTCCCGTAGCATGTCCTCCCGCGACACACAATGGCTCCCTGTCGAATTAGTGCCTTGTCCAGCCGGAGCCTTGTTTCTTTGCCGTTTGCATCATCCAAGGTGACGTAGCGATGCCCATCCTGCCGCTCCATGAACGTATCCAGGCCCATCGCATCATCATCCATTGTAGCATAGCCAACGAGGGCACGCGCAAATTTGTCCGGCTCGTCGTGGATGTCGAACGTACCCGAGCTGTACGCCCCTGACCGATCGAAGATCCAAAGTTCGATTTCGGAGGCACAAAGAGTGAAGGCGTGCACAAATCGGCGGGTCGGCTGGTCAGTGAAGACACCCTGAACGTGGCACGTGAGCTGGATGAAATCGGCCTTGAAGCTGTATGTGTCGTAGGGCTCCTTCCTCTGCTCGCCCACAACCAGGACGTGCTTGTACCAAAGTGTGTCGCTCCCTTCCGCAGCTGGCCTCTGCAAGAAAAGGTCCATCCGTTCATTTGCCTCTTGAAACTGGTTGGCGGTCTTGATTGTGTGGAACTTGTATGGCGCTTGGTCCAAGAAGCGCTCTTCCAGAGACCGAAGCCAGTCCCAGACCAGCTTTTCGTCAGGCACCTTCGGGAAGGCCGTCCATTTCTTTCCATCATGCGCGGTCAACACCCCCTCAAGCATTGCCTCCTGTTCTCTGCGCCAGCTCTTAGGGTCAAAGAACTTCGCCCAGAAACCCCCTACATTGCGGAAGGTGCAATTCTTTATCTCCTTGAAAAGCTGTCTTTCAGCAATATTGCGCACTTCATTTTCGCCGTGCCAACTCGAGCTGGCCTTGATGACTGTTCCTCTGAATGTTGGGGGGATGCTGGCGGGGGGAGGAGCGAGGTTGTTGACGATGTTGAATACAGCTTCCCAGATGTCGGTGTCAGCAGATTCGTCAACGACATGGCGGACAAGAGGACGAAATTCGTCGAGTCCAACTGCACCCCTTCGGAAATTCTCTAGAATTGAGAATAATTTTCCCACCATGTTAACGTTTCCATCGAGAGAAGGAAGGCTGAATGCTGCTTTAGAGCTAATAAGAGCGTATAGAAGGCCTGCGATATCTTCGTTCCATGGATCGTCGACATGCTCGCATAATCTTTCTCGAACATGATTAAGCGTATTTTTAAGAGGGTTTTTTGAAATGATTTTGATCTGCTGTTCTGTGAGCGCCATTTTGAACCAAAGTGCAGCGCGGCGATGGGTTTAGCAGACAATATTGAAGGGCTGAGATGGAAAGCAACAACACAAAACAAGGCAGACGCAACGCGTCACGTGATACTTGTGGCGATAAGGTCGTTGTCAGGCCGGTGGTGTGAACCGTCGAAACTAGGGCATCCAATAGTAAGGTTCCAGCAGTGCTTTCTCTGCTCTGTTCAAGTAGTAAAATAAAAATAACAAGGCAAGGGCTATAATGCAGAGTCGGGGTTGAGGCCTCGACAAGTGAATACAAAGCGAGGGTGAGGACGAAGATCCAAAGAAGGCCTGCCATTTTTTGGGTTATTGTACTATTTAACGTCTACCTACTGTTGTTTCACAGCATGGAATGGGGGTCTTTTGTTTGCTTGCACCATTTAACGTCTACCTACTGGTTTTCCATAGCAATACAGCGGGACGGAAGCAGCGTGGTTGATGTGGTCTTCCACTACCGCTTTTAGGCAGTCACCGGTTGCAGGTGTACGTCGGCTTCAAGTATCTCCTATGCTTTTTAGGGCTCGGCTTAGCAGCCAGAAGGCGTCCTTGTTGGGTATGGTTCCAGGATTGGTTACCTGGTGGTTTTGGTCTGCGACAACCGCGTGTGCGGTCTCGATCCATTTTGCTCAACCTCCATCTTGTTTCCGGTCTCTTGCGTGCTGCCCTTGCCTCCACTTCCACTTCCAGGATGTCATGGTCACTTGTACTTCCTGGGACGAGTCCCATACGCGTTTCCAATCCAACCACTGCCCTCTGTGGCATAACCACCAGGTCTATCACTCTTCCAGCTCTCTGAGTTGGTTCACTCTTCTGGTTAAGCACTACTAGGTTGTTTTCGGTCAGCCAGTTTTCCAATACTCTCCCTTGAGGGTTTTCTTTTTCATTGGCGTCCCAAGTGCCGTGGTGGGCGTTAAAGTCTCCTAGCGCTATCCAGCTGTGTTCCTTCTCAATGAGCCCAAGTTCTCGCAGTGCTTCACTAAACCGAAAGCTCTGCTCTGGCGCGTTGTAGACTCCTAAAAGTTGGAGTATGCCCTTTGTTGTCTTGATACGCACTGGACATAGGTCTGGGTGTGCTTGGTGCGTCTCCAGTACCCCTCTGTGTTCTGTGGAGCCACATAGCCTGCATCGCGGCTTTTCTTTGCACGCTGCCGTGGGGTGTGCCTTCCAGCATTGCCAGCATAGTGGTATGAACATGGTCCGGCACCTCTTGACTGTGGCGCTGTTGGCGCTTCCGTCAAAGGTCAACGTTTTGGGTAGCAGTTGACCCTCTGGAAGCTCAAGAGCGATCCGGGGTGTGGCGTCCTTGAACTTCTCCGTTTCTAGCTGCCACTTTATGGACTTGACGTGGCCGCCAGTCTGTTTCTCGATTTGCTTCACAAGCCATTTTTCCTTTTTCTGGGTCACGGGGCCGTTGTCACTCAGAATGTAAAAGTCAGCCAGGTTAGTGATGCAGGCGTGTGTCCATTTCTTCTCTACTTCACACGCTTTCGCTCCGCAGGCCTCCCTGATCTGGTTGAGTTTCGTGGCCGTGGCTGTGGTTTTGGGAAGGTGGAAAGCCCAGCCCGAGTTCACCTTCTTCATCAGTATCTCGGATGGTTTGCTCCCCACGGCTTTCGCCACTTCTTCCCCGGCGATGCCTTCATTAGCGGCTGTCGGTCCTCGGATGAAGACCCTGACCATCTGTTCCTTTTCCGCAGCGATGCCTCTGCGAGCTAAAGCAATATTGCGTTCTTTCTCCGTGGCCCGTCCCTCGCGAGGCTTGGTGGCTTTGTCAGGCGTCTCTTTCGCGACCTTTTGCACGGGTGAGGTCACCGGCTCCTCGACTGGGACCACGGTGTCATTTGCATCGGCCATCTCCACCTCAGTTTCAATAGACGCGTCCGGGCGGCCATTGTCTATCTCGTTCTCTTGGGTGAAATCTGGCGGGGCGCTCCTTGGTGCAACCTCCTACTCCATGGTTTCGTCATGTTATCGTGTTGGTAGTCTTTGTCGTTGTAGAGCGTATATGTGTAGGGTTGCTTTGCTTAGGGTTACCTGCTTTTCCTGGAGTTGAAGGAGGGAAGTTTGCCCTGGCCTTGGAAGTCCCAGTGCCCCTCCGAGGTGGTCGGTGTTTGGGCAGTTGTCCCACTTTTTTTGTTTGTTTGTTCTATTTAACGTCTACCTTACTGTTATTTCGCAGAAATACGACGGCCCCACTTTTTTGTGGCGAAAGGAAATCTTCACAAAGGCCATTAACACCCGTCCAATCAGCGAATTGGGGACAACTCTCCCTCCTACAACCCTCGGGGGGGTACCTTTGAGGTCTGGCACCTCCCCTTTTTTCAGGTTTCTGGTGGAAAACGTTTATGACACCGATAACCGTTTTTTCATTCTTTATTATTTTATGGCAAATGAGCTGTGATGCCTTGAGGCCGCACTTACCCAACCTTGAGGTTAACCTCGTCGTCGATCCACCCCCTTTTCCACGACACCTTTTTCGCGATCGTCAACACCTCATCGCCGCAACACCAATCCACCTCAAGGAACACACCATCACACACTCAGGACTAAACTTTGAGAGTTCACACAGTCCAAAATATTTCCTAGGTTTTTCCTTTTGTTTTTGTTCTTTCTTGCGGTCCCGTCTGACGACGGACTGGTGACTTTCGGGTCAGGTCACCAGAAAGGGGACTGCCTCGAGGTCACATCCACACCAAACAGGCAGCGCATCGAAGAAGCGGAAGGACTAACCATGAGCCCCGGATGCTCACACAGTCTGGATTTTAGACAAAATTTATGGAAAAGGCTTCCCAGGCTGCACTGGAAGCTGCTGTCCTGACTTCGTGATCTTCACGATTTCCGGGCACTGCAGAATTTTCAGAGGATCGAATGATTGTGGGGAAGTTGGGACAGACTCCCCTCTTCTGGGTTTAGGGTTGGTCTGGGGTTTACCGGTGGGGTAGGGGGAAGGGAGGGAAAATACGGGAAGCCCTCTTCCCTGCCTTTTTTCCTCTCTTCTCCTTACGGGGATGGAGTCAGCAGGGGAATGTCCTGTGGAGGCCCCTATGGGTACGGCAAAGCCGTGACCCGGGACCACACAGACATGGGCGGAGGGGGTACAGAAAAAACAGGCGCCAGAAAATACGGTCCTCGAAAGAGCTCCGGACTCCCAAAGTGGGGCCGCAGATAGTCCCTAGAGTATAAACTGAATTTCATCATCATCATCATCAGCGAATTGGGGGCCCCCAACATCAGTTCCCCCAGACGGGGCAAAAACAGAAGGGCTCCAGAAGGAAGAAGCGGCAGAGAGCCACCTCGCCTGGAAAGCAAGGTGTCCGCCAACAGACATCTGGCTGTACACGGACGGCTCTAAACTGGAAAACGGCTGGACAGGAGCAGGCTGGTGGGCAGAGAGCGAGGGAAACTGCATCACCGAAGGGGGATGGTCCTGCGGGAGATGGACAGAGGTAGCAGACGCCGAAATCCGAGCGATCAAGCACGGACTAGAGAGTCTGAAACAGTGGCACCTCACGCACAGCAGGACCATCTGGATCTGCACAGACAACCAGGCAGCGACGACGCGAATGAACTCCATGCAGAGGAAAGTGGGAACATCTCAATTCGACGTCGACAGGGCCAGGCAAACAGCACAGAACCTTAGAGCGCAGCACCCCTCACTCGAGGTACACTGCATCTGGGTCCCAGGTCACAGGGGAATTGAAGGCAATGAAAAAGCTGATGCCCTTGCTAAAAGTGCTGCAGTGGAAGTCTTTGAATATACCATGTCGCTAGCGAGAGCTAAGAGATGGCTGAGAGAGGACCTCCACCAAGCACACAAAGCCTGGTTCAAGGATCAGAAAACGGTTGTACACCATGCCACCAGGAAACTCTTGGAATTCCCCCACCCAGACAAGCTGGGCGTTCCAGAAGGCCCCCGCAAGCACCAGGGAAAGATCCTGGCAGCGATATCAGGACACGGTGACTTCGCAGCATACCACCGAAGGATGAATCACCCGGACACTCGCAATCACTGCCACAGATGTGGCAGCGACAAGAAAGAAACCCACGAGTGGACCTGCCGGAAAAACTCAAAACCATGGAGCCATACCTTCGTGCAGAAGTTGCTGCTCTCTTCCAAAGGCAGAACGTCTCTGATCGGCGCGATTGCCAAACGGTCAAGCCCGACATGACAATCCAAGAAAACTAACAGCGGCGTGAACCGCCCCAACTAACTCTAAAGACACCAGGAAAAAAATCCCACTCCCGACAGAAGTCTCCCCAATGAAAAGTGCCGAGTACCTGACGTTCACCCCGGCCCGCCTCCGCTCCCCTCTGCTTCCGCTAGGTGAGATAAAGTCGGATGACGAACCCCCCCCCCTCTCCCCACCTCTGACACAGCCGTTGGTTCTCCCCATAGGGAACCACTCCCCTCGCATTCAACACCCTCTGGAAATCTATTGCTTGCACAAACCTTCACCCAATCTCGCTCTTTGCTGCTTGACTGCTTGAAAATGTGTTTGCCTCAATGCTTTCCATTTCTGCTTTTGTTCCTTTTGCTCTTATCTTTCCTTCCCGCTTTGCTCTTCACCTGTCAGGTAATCGACCCGAACAAAGATCCCTATGGCACCGCTGGTGACCGGGGTTGGAGGACGGATTGATGGCCTACACAGGCCCATATACGGCGGCCGAAAAAGCAGTCTTCTTACGGCCGAATCGAGAAGTCTGGACTCGAAAAACCTACATTTTTCTTGATCTGATCCCACGTCATAGAGATCCACGGAGCCACGACGCAGGTCAAGCTTAGATAGTTTTAGGTAGAGAATAAATACAACAACAACAACAACAACAATCAGCGAATTGGGGACATGGTCTAGTGGTATGACGGATCCTTAGCATGATGCGGGCCTCCGGGCCGTAAGCTCATAGACCTGGATCAGGTCCGGGGTTCGATTCCCCGTGTCTCCAGCAACTCCAAGATTCTTTTTTTTGCCCGTCTCCCAAGCTCGGCGTGCAGAGGTCAAGCCCCGTAATGAACGGGATATGTATGTGGTATTGGGATCTTTCTCTCTCTTTTTATCTCTACTACTTCCGTCGTATTACCGGGAAAACTGGTAGGTAGACGCTAAATAGTACATACATACATACATCACTTCCATCAAAAATCATGTCCAGAAATCTCACATCTAACCAGTATGCGTCATTATCAACCAAAAAAAGACCTTGGCCGTCTTTTACTGCTAAAAGCAGCGAAGAATAAAACAAAGCCCACTCTCTCTCTATGGACGTTTGAAAAACCCACCAAATGCTTCATTCTCCTCGAAAAACGCCCGGTCCTTGGCCCAAGCTGCCTCAATCAACTGGGCCCCAATCGTCGCCACCCGGGCCAATTCCTCATCGGAGCCCCAAACTCCAGGCATTGGCGAGACACATATCAGATGGGCTCCGACATGCAACAGCGCACGGAAAGCAAAATCATCGCGCTCCTCAAGTGTGGCCCAGGGCCGCGTTTTGTTGGCCCGTGGTTGCAGGCCTGTGTCTGACATATATGCATCAATGAAGCCAACAGCAAGATCTAGCCCGGCTGGAATGTTGCGAAATAGGTGCAGCTGGTACATTTCAGCTATCATCTGGCCAACGTCTACGGCAAGATGGCCAAGCGAAAACAGCTCCCAATCAACGACAAACCCGGTAAGCTGGGTAATCTGGCTAATGGGAATGTCTGGGACCACAATGCTACCGATGCTGTTAGATTTCTCCACTCCAAAGCACTTAAGGGGCTCTTTAAGCATCTAGGTGACCTACTTTCCAGTCCAGAAATCTCCATGGACCACGTGTGTGCTGCTGTCAAGCTCACGGCGAGTTTGGTTGACAACTCCATTTATAGTCTCATCACTCAGCAGTTCCAATGCCCCAGGGGACTTTTCTTTCATGGCCAGCAGCCCACCATAGTTCAGTTCCTGTTTCAGCGCTGGACCGCTAACGTTGCTTGCCGCTAAAGCCTTTGCAGCTGTATTAGTCGGGCTATTAGCCCAGCTGTGAAGGTTGACAAGCCAGTGCCCTAGCGCACGGCCAAACTCCATGACTTTCTCTCTCTCAATCTTGCCCAGTGTAGGTTGGGACAGATGGCTAAAGCCATAACTGCGTAGATCGATGCCTGAAGGGAAGTAGCTTTGGACCATTGTATTCGAGGCAGGGTCGCTGTACAAAACTCGCGGACTAGAGACTACAGGCATGTTAGACCCAGTAGCCAGCCTCGGGTCACAAGGCATGTGCTCCACGATTTTCAGGGCTTCGACTTCAAGTTTCTTTTATATCTGTTAGCCGCTATCAATATCCAAGTTGTCTCCAAGGTCAAGAAAAAAAACATACAAAGCGCACCAGGTCTAGCTTGAACGAAGGCTGAATTCGCATGTATGGTTCAGCATGCTTAATCAAGACATATCGGGTGCCTTCAACTGGAACCTTTAGTTCTCCTCGCATCGTAAAGTTGGCATGACCGCCAGAAACAGGGAACAGCTCGGAAACGGCATACTCTGTATTCTTCAGAGCTTCGAAAACCTCCCGGTAGACACGTGCTTGGGAATCGTCTTGCATGATGGATTGATGGACGATCGCGCCCAGTTCAATTAGGAATGCTGTTGGTTCGTATGAGTCCCGTGTCCCTATATTATTCAGGGCGATGGCATATATCCGCAAAGGAGGGTGCTCTGAGAAGAGTATTCATACATTCTCAAATGTCCATATCAAGCGACACGTATAACTGTTGCAGTGGTGTGTAGCTCATGATGATACAATATGAGCCAACAATGCACTAGGAAAGTGGGGCTATACATTGCCCATCATGAAAAAGGGCTTGGGCGTAAGTAAACAAAGTGTTGGTTAGCTGTCCCAAAGTATGACAGAACCCAGGTTTGAGCAAGGAAGGGCATATAATTAGAGTATGAGGCTGTAAGAGCCTATTTCCCCAGAGCTGACCACGGAGTTTGTATGACTCTCTTATTTCAGCTCACTGGAAACCCTCAGCATAATAACCGGTCCAACTGATGGAAGAGTGTGTCGTGCAGCAGCGCTAGCGCTAAGCAAAACACATATATACCCATGCACATTGCTATTGTACAGTATACCTGACATGTTGATCCACACGGAACCTCATAAAGGAGCAAAAAGGCCCATAAACACGTGCCATGTGTGGATTTCCCAAGCCTAAGTCGAGAGATAGTCTGTTGCCATTCTAGATGCCTCGTCTCAAAACACCGAGGTCTCCTCATGCGTCTCTTCAGCCCGGATATCGGAGATGCAACGAACAGTCCAGTCCGTATTGGGTCCCAAATAGGCAGCGCAGAGAAGGGCCGCAAACAAGCTAGCAGCATCGCACTATTTGAAAATTCTCATCCGCCGTTGCAGCCATTACGCAACGAAAACCTTTCCATGAGCAGTGGCAGAAGTTAGAGCACGGGACAAACACTGCTTGTGGTGCCGGCTAATCTGATTGATTAGATCAGGTCTGGCCAAAAACGGAAGGACGCTAGGTACATAGGTACATGGATAAAATGCAAGCACCATGGCCCTCAAAGCCCCCCCCTCTTTCCGAGCTTTTCTTCTACTACTCCCCCAAATGCTAGCGGTTCCTTTCCTTAGCCAAAAAGCCAGCGGCTGGCTCGAGAAATATAACCCTAAACAAACTCTCGTGCTACTTGCACCCGCTGCGTCTCCACTTTTCGGAATAGTTTTTTCTCGCGGCTTCCTTTAATTTGCTTGCAGCCCCACATGCACGACAACAGCGCTGATTGATAACACATCCAATCAAATTTCTGGCCACACACCAGGAACTTTTTTCTTAGACTTTTAGGTTACCCTGGCGGCGCCATTGCAAACTGTTACGTTACGGTCGCGGAGAAGGGAAGTAGAACCAAAAGAACAAATCTAGCTTAGCGGGCTTCCACCTATCAGCTGAATCAAGGCCTCATTGCTACTTCACGGCGAGAAAAAGAAAGAAAGAAGGCGATATCTACTACATGTCTTGATCTTGGATAAAACCGCCTCACAAAGAAAGAACCCCCGCGCATATCGCCGATTCCAGGCCGGGATCCTCTTTCCCTCTTGCGCCGTGGGGGCCATACAGCGTTCTCGAGCACTAAAGTCTCGACGTACCAATGTACCGACGTATCGATGTACCTCGGAACATGAATCCATTTATGTAGCTGACCCTCCGACTGGACCCTGCTGCCTCCCCTTCCTGGTCCTTTTCACCTCTCTTCTTTTGCCGTTTTTGTCTTCTGTCTTTGCTTTTAATTCTTTTCCCTTACTACAGCTGTCTAGCGCAAACCTGCACATAATTCAATAAATGTGTCATTCAATCCTTCTTGCCGTTATCAATCTCTGCTAGCTCTCTTGATTACTTGATCGCCTTCGTCCGTCTTTCTCCTCGCTCACCCTAGTTCATTCCGCATTTGCGTTATAAATCTTGGGCCCGTCCCTGGCTTGAGCTTCTTCTCTGCCTTCTGTTCTTCCTCTTTCCCCTGCCTTCGTCTTTGTTCTTATCCCCGATGTATACAGTCCAAAACCACACAATCTTTAGGCCCCGCCACTAACTAACTGGCCTGTCTTCTTCTATACTCAACTCTTTCTCTACATTAATAATCACCTTCTAGCTAGCCCTCTAGATGCCCTTGTTCGGATCCAAAGGGGCCCGCCCCAGCGACTCGGTCGCGGCTGTCAATGAACCCCCCACAGACTCTGACTCTGACAATTACATTAATCCGGAATACAATTCCAAGATCGTTGAAAAGTCCAGCGGCGTGGCCCGCATTGAAGCCCTGTCCTCTGTTCTCACCCTTTTCGATCGTATCGCTTTATACTTGAGCATATTCTTAGTCGCCTATGTCTATGGCTTGGATGGAACTCTCAGATACACCTACCAGACATATGCCACATCGTCGTTTGGCGAGCATTCCTTGCTAGCCACCATCAATGTTGTCCGTGCTGTCATTGCAGCTGCCGCCCAGCCCACCGCCGGGAAAATTGCCGATGTGTTTGGTCGCATGGAGCTTGTCTGTGTCTCGGTCTTTTTCTATACTATTGGTACTATCGTACAATCTACGGCCAACAATATCGAGGCCTTTGCCGCTGGTGCTATTCTGTATCAAATCGGCTATACCATGATCATCTTGCTTGTGGAGATCATTATTGGTGACATTTCGTCTACCCGTAGCCGTGTGTTCCTTAGTTACATCCCCGCGACCCCCTTCATCATCAATACCTGGGTTAGTGGAGATATTTCGAGTGCTGTCCTAAAGACTACCACCTGGAAGTGGGGCATTGGCATGTTTGCCATCATATACCCCGTCTGTGCCTTGCCCCTCATTGCCACTCTCTGGACCATTGATCGTCGGGCTAGGAAACGGGGTTTGAACCCTCATGGCACTCATAAGCGCAGCATGTCTGAGCTGGCTGTCCATCTCTTTTGGCGTCTGGATGTGGTTGGCATTGTTCTCATGATTGCCGTCTTTGCCTTGATTCTGGTTCCCCTCACTCTTGCTGGTGGCTCCAGCTCCAAATGGGGCACAGGTCATATCATCGCCCCTCTCGTTGTCGGAATCATCTGCGTGCCGGTATTTATTTTCTGGGAGATGCGAGCGCCCCATCCACTTGTTCCTTTTGTCTTGATGAAAGACCGGTCTGTGTGGAGTCCCATGGCTCTCGCCCTTTTGCTCAATTTTTCCTGGTACATGCAGGGAGATTACCTTTATACGACCCTTATTGTTGCCTTTGACTTTTCGATTAAGGCTGCGACTCGTGTCACTTCGCTGTACTCATTCTGTAGTGTTCTCATGGGTGTTTTTGTTGGCCTCATTATCTTCAAGGTGCGCCGTATCAAGCCCTTTGTCATCGCCGGTACTTGTTTGTTCATGGTGGCATTTGGATTGCTCATCCACTATCGTGGCCAGCCCAACTCTTCTGGTCGCTCTGGAGTTATTGGTGCTGAGATTCTCCTTGGTATCGCCGGTGGTCTGTATCCCTATCCGACCCAGTGCTCGCTTCAAGCCACTCTCAAGCATGAACATCTAGCCGTCATGACTGGGCTTTACTTGGCTACCTACAACATTGGCTCAGCTCTGGGTAACACTGTCTCTGGAGCTCTGTGGACACAGGTGCTTCCCAGCACACTCGAAAAGAATCTCGCTGGCATCAACGACACCCTAGCAGCTCTCACCTACCAGGATCCGTTCACACAGGCTGCTTTGTATCCCGTGGGCACGCCCGAGCGTGACGCTATCATTCAGGCCTACCGCCACGTTCAGCGGCTGTTGACCATCACAGGCATTTGCCTTTGCGTTCCCATTATTGCATTTGCCCTGTGCCTGCGTAACCCCAAGCTGAACAACAAACAAACACTAGCTAAGGACACACATACAACAGATCACGAGGGTGTGAACACTACTACTCCCGAGGTCATGTACAACAAGGAGAAGCAAATTAATGAGGAGAACGAGGTTAGGGGTTAAAAGTTACGTCTTTTTTTTCCATCTCTTGGAATCATATTCATTAATGCTTAATTCAAGAAAGGAAAAAACGAAATAAAAAAGTAAAACTGTCTCACACACAGTATTCAGTTGGTTGCTTGAAAATAAATCAATTTCTAACGCTGATTGTCATCTGCTCCATAGGGTTAGGGTTTAACACGCGCGCAAATTTATGATCATTCTGAGCAACTGCTTGCAGTCATCTTTCCACAACTATTTGCATTCTTGTCACCCACTAGAGATATGTACTCCTGGGGCAACTACTTTTAGGGAATGAAAAAAAAAAAAAGAGATAGGACGACTAAATTTTCGCACCAAAACTTCTTCACATCGCGACTTTGCATGACTTTCATCATTTTTTCTAGCTGTAAGAAATGAACCCTCAATCTGTCCATTGGAAACGCTGGAACAGGAATTTCTGGCCATAGCTTTGCTTTTATTTAGCCTGTGAGTTCTTTTTTCTCCCCTATATATTAATTTCCCTTGATTGTCTCGGCGAGCTTCCTTGCTTTCTCCGGCTTAGAGAGTTTGATCAAAGAAGGAGGGAACTGTGGGGGAAGAGGGAAAATGTGAACAAACTGCATTCAATTAGCAACGGTAGATGCAAGAATAACAAACTAGGGAGACTAACGATGCGGTCGGTAGAGTTCTAGGAAAGCTCAAGTCGGCGACAAACAACAAGCGCCGTGGCTGCAGGGAAGGCTTATTTTGCTGTCCGCACACGTCAACAGTTTTCCCTTTTCTTGCCCTCGTTTTTTCTACGACGTTTTGAGATAACATTGGCGAGGAGACGAGGGTGGGGGACGAGAATCAAGCCCTTATCGGAGTTATAGCCCAAATCAACAAGGTGTCGAGCCATGGGAACATGAAGGACGACTTCTTGACGAGACAGGACATGGAGGTAATTGGGCCTGGGAGCCGTTTAGCCGCAGCGACTGTGTCTGTCTGTTCGTTGTTATTCTGTTCTGTTTTACCGTGATTGACTGCGACTTGACTTGCATCAATTTTGTAGCGGGGTAAATCATATTTGTCTGTGGCCTTGCCTTGCATTGCCTTGCCTTGCCTTGTCTTTGGTAGTCAGCCGAGCATCTAGGCTGATCAAAGCGGTTGGAGGACGACTAGTCTTTGGTTCTACACAGGATTTCACAGCGTCTATCTGAGACTGCATCATTTGCAGCTGCTCTACTGGCCAATTGTCTGTGGCTTTTCTTGGTTTTATTTCTTTGTCCTCCAAGTTTTGTTCCTATCTTTAGCTTTGGAAAGGCAGGGCTTGCATTTTTAATACCTTCTATCACCTTCTTTCATGGCCGTGGTCGAATCATTCTCTTCATCCCAGACCGTCAGACCCGTCCTCATGAGCGTGTTTGGTTAGACTCAGGTAAGACTTTTCCATGGTTTGGGCTTGTATGCTTTTGGGGGCTGGCATCCTTACCTCTGTTCCTACATTTTTTTTATTCGTTTGCTAATGTAGAAAGAAAATAGAAACGTCTAGATCGAAATCGGATTTCGTGAGCTTTGACTTTTGTCGCCGCTGTTCCTTTTTGGTCTCCTGACCGGCTGCTGATAGCCGCTAAAAGCCATAACTCTCGATGGCTTGTCCTTGTTTGCTGAGAATAATTTGCATATTGCTTAGCCCTATACATGTACCGTTTATCTTCGAACTTTTCCTTCCTTTTTTCTTTGCTATGCCATGTCAGCTCATCCTTTTCTCTTTCCTCCTCTACTCCTCATTGTCACGTCTCATATTTTAACCTCATTCATTGCCTGTTAGCCACAAGACAGGCAGGGCGCATCCATCAGCCACGTTATTGTCATCTGCAGTAACGGCGCCCCACCAGCGCCACATAAGAATCCTCGAAAGCATAGCAACAAAGCCCACTTATCCCTTATGGTCTAGGCCAAGCTTTTGATTGATTGCTGGGCTTCTGCTCCTTGTTTCTTTTCTTCCCTGTCGTGTGTCCTTGCTCGTTTCTCCTTCGTCTCTCTCCTCCCTTGATTCCACTGTTTCACTGCTTTATTGGGGCACCCCGTCTTCTTCTTTCTTCTTCTCCCTTGTCCAGTGTCTAAGCGACAGCCTTGACTCTCTCTGACTACAGCAACGCAACGGTAATCCTGTTTCCAGGAGGAGTCTTGTTCTCTCCTTCTCTTTTTTCTTCACTTTCTCACGGCCTGCCTGCTCATTTTACCTTGCCTTTATTAATTCAGCGGCTGTTATTTATAACGACCTCAACAGCCGCCGTCTATACTTCCTTTTTCTCCTGTACACCCTCTCATCTTCTGTTTCTTCGCTTTAATTTATTTCTCCACGCCAGGCCCCCTTCTAGAATCCTGCCGGGCTTTGTTTTGCTTGCTGTCTATTACCCCTTCTTGGCTCATTTACCTTTTTGTTTTTTTTTTTTTTTCTTTTTCGAAGGCCAAGTCCAAGTCCAAATCTAAGCAACCTCAACTTGACCTCGCCCTTTAACCGCATAACGCCCGCCATTTTACCAGCCACGAGGTACCTGTGCGCTTGTTTGACGCTTGACGGTACTCGCCTTCCTTATATATCTCCCTCCTTCATCTGCACATCACTAGACTCGCTTCGTTTTCCCCTGCGCTCAGTTGTTCCTGACTAGACCAGGCTCTTGCCTTGTTTTGTTATTCTGGGTATCTTGGCTTCTATCTCCCTAATTCTTTCGACATATTTTACTGTCTGCTCCTCTCATCTTTGTCCCAAGCAAACGTTCAGCACTCATCACATACTACTTTTACTACCCCCCCCCCCCCCCCCCCCACTTCACTTGACACTTTGGTATTGATGTACCAAGATGACTGCTATTGCAATGTCTGTGGCTATCCCAAAGCCGGCGAGTCAACAGGACTCAACCTCTAATACTGCCGACTCACAGGCTCCTCGCCTCTTCCAAAAAAGCAACACCAATGACAGCATCTCTCGCCAATGTGACCGCCGGATTCTCGGCAATTCACCTGTGGATCAAAATGGTAGCTTCGAGTTTGATCGTGTACTCAAAAGCGGCTATGTCCAGAAACGAACACAGAAAACCAAGGTACGAGAGGTGCTCGCCTAACCGCCAAATAGCCGGATGTATCACTACGTGACCCTTACTAACTCCCTATATTCAGACTTGGAAATCTGTCTTCGTTGTTCTCCGCCCAACGTCGCTTTCTATCTACAAAACCGAACGCGAAACCAAGCTTCGTAATAAGATTGAACTTGCCGATCTAACTGCTGTTGTGCACCTTAAAGACCCCAAGCACAAGCGAGACCATGTTTTTGGACTGTTCTCTCCCTCGCGCAACTACCACCTCCAGGCTTCATCGGAGGCTGAAGCCAATAATTGGGTCGACCTTATTCGCACCCAAGCTAGAATCGAAGAAGAGGAAGAGGAAATGTTTTTGCAGAGCCCTCAAGTTCGCCCAGGTGCTGCCTTTATGGATCGCATGTTTAACAAGAAACGACCCATGGTTGGTGAGAGTGATGGTTGTAATGCCGCTTCTGGACTTGGCGATGACCGAGTCCTATCGTCTTCGCCTGAACTTCAAGTTAAGCCACCGACTCCTCGCTTGAACTCACCACCCATGTCCATGGTCATGGACTACTCGGGGCTCTCGAGCAACGAGATGGCATCTGACTTTTCTGACGCCGATGTCCCCCGCCGCTTTGTCCCTATTGCGTCGGATAAAAATTCTGCCGGTGTCGTTCATGAGGATAACCCTGCCCCCGCCAAACGCCTGAGCATGCCACAAGTCCCACCCGCAGCCAACAGCGTTGGTCATACTACCGTTCCCGATCCCGATCGTGTAATCTGGCATGACTGGCTTTGGATGCAGCGTAGTAAAGGCGGTGTTCGTCAATGGCGCAATTACTGGGCGGTGTTGCGCCCACGTAATCTCATTCTATACAGAGACCAAACTGAGTACACAGCGCAGTTTATCCTGCCTTTGGGCTCTATTGTGAATGCTGTTGACATGGACCCCGTTAGCAAGACAAAGAAATATTGCCTACAGGTCATCACAGAGGAGAAGACCTTCAAATTCTGTGCCCATGACGAAGAGTCTCTGGTACAGTGTTTGGGTGCGTTTAAAAGTCTGTTAGCTAAGAGACGGGAGCTTGAAGCTGCTGCAGCGGCACATGCAAGAAATTGAGTATGGTATAATTTTCTACCTTAGCCATGATTTCTTGTTGATCCAACTCTTCCACTCGTTTATCATTTCCATCACTCCTTCCGCTCGGATAACTTTGCTCTCAGCCTGTCTCGATACCCAGCTTCATCCATTATTATTCTCTTTTGTTTTTGTTTCCTCCGTTTCGTCCCTCCCTTTGTCTTCTTTCTAGTATTTCATGAGATCACGACTCCTTCACTCTACCAACTTAAACAACGCACAACAAGTCTGTTAATTAATACTCCCCTGTTGGCCTTGGTATTTCCTGCATACATTCCCCCCCCTTTTTTTTATTTTGCCTTGCAACCGTTTTTAATCTACCCAGCGGTTTGAGCAAGTTTTCCAATTGGCGAACCTTAACATCTTGTTTCTTCTCACAACGTAGGAAACTAATTATTTATAATTGAATATTGATCTAAATTGAATAAATCAATACACGATGAATGGGGGTATCTCATCGTCGCTGCTAATAAAATGCGTTGCTTGCATTACCATGTAAATCAAAACGTGGCCTACGCTTGTTTGCCTTCATCTTCAGATAAGACATGACCTCGTTATAAATTTCAACTTGCAGTCCATTTCTATATCCATACTCTGATAGTGACCAGCCTCTTCTCTAGAACCACCAAACTCCAACCAGGAAACCCGCACAGCAATCTTCTTTCATGATGCTAATTGGAAGTTAACTGAAAGAAATCATCATCAAAATCCTCCATATCGTAAACCTGCAAGCCGTCATCGCCTGGTTCCATATATATGTCATCAAATGACCCCGCCTCTGTTCCGTTTGTTACTCCGAGACCCATGATCTCAGCGCCCGACATTGGCATGCCTACGCCCATAGGCGCTGGGGGGGGCTGCACTGGGTACGCCCATTGACGGTGCCATAGGTGCTGGAGGAGCGCCACCCATGGGTGCCGAGGGTGCAGCTGCGGTCGGGACCGGAGCTGGAACAGAAGCAGGTGTTACTTTCCTAGCACTGGCAGAAGTGGTAGTCGGTGCGAGAGGTGGAGCATCGGAGATGAGAATGTCTTCAGACCCGTCGACAGAGGCGAACGTCATTTTATTTATATCTGGTGGCATAACGAATGATGCGCCGGGCTGTTGTGGCGGGGGAACAGCAGATACGGACATCATGGCCGCAGGTGCAGGGATGGATGTAGATGTAGACGTATGGGGAGTAGCGTTAGACAGTGCAGCAGACTTCTTCTTAAGCGCTTGTTTCGGTTTTGTAGTGGTGGCCATGACCGGCGGTATCTGCGGCGGCGGCACTGGGGTCTGTTTTTGCTCTGTTTGACCAAAGCTAGTGTTCGTAGAACTCATATCGTGACTAGCCGTAGGTGGGACTTGTGGGCCTTTGGCGAGCATGGCGGGTGTGGCCTTGCTAGTTATGGCAGGTGAGGCTTTAGATAATGCAGGCGAGCCCTTGGCAGATGCTTTACCTAAGGCAGGTGGCCCTTTGGCTAGCGCAGGCGAGGCCTTGCCCACTGCAGGCGAAGATTTGGACAGTGCGGGAGAAGACTTCTTAGTGGGCGATTTGGAGATGCCACTTGTTTTAGCTAATGCAGCTTTAGTAAGAGCAGGAGATTGCCTTTTAACCGGTGATTTAGTAAGAGCACTAGAACTCTTTGCTAATGCAGCCTTGGTCAAAGCCGGCGAGGCTCTGGAAGGGCGGGGGGTAGATCCAGAAGATGAGGGCTCTTTCTTCATCATGAGTGGTGACGTGCTTCGGGCTGATACTGAAGGTGGTGGAACAGGAGTGACAGTGGGCGCCATTGGTGCTTCTGGGGCCATGACCATAGGTGCCATAGGGGCGGTCGGTACACCTGGAGGGATGATTGGTGGCGGCACCGGGGTTGCTTTAAAAGGGACCGGGGTTGGTGAGGCGGTACTGGGTGCCGGCTTCACAGCACCGTTGGTAGATTTAGAGGAAGTGATGCGGTCTAGATCACGTGATAGAATAGCTCTGGCATCAAGCTGTGAGGACATGTTAGGTGAGGCTCAAAAGCGCATATCGCGCAAAGAAATAGGGCGATGAAGGGTGTGAGTTTGAAAGAGGGAAACTCACGATTTGCATTTCTAATTCATCTATTGCATTCTGCCATCGCCGGTCGGCTTCAGGTAGTTTGGCTTTCATGCTTTCCTGGATAGAGGTAAAATCGCCAGCTGGGCCAAGACGCGCAGCATCCCGAAGAGCGCGGCCGAGATCGATAATCTGATGGTTTAGGGTTAGCTCGCTGCGCTTGTCCTGGCGCCAAAAATCTTCGAAAAAGAAGTTGATGCTGTTGTCTCAAGACAATTGTCAACATACTATTTGAGTTTTGACATCTAGTAGTTGTTGTATTTGATCCTTTGGTGAGGGATCCATTTTAGCAATAGTTTTCCAAGTTGGAGGCTCGAAGCTAGAGATAGCAATAGCGATGGTCGTGAGGCTAGATTGTGTAGATGAGAGGACAATAACAAGTTCAAGGCGAGAAGGCGACAGGAATTGACGAGGTTTGTTTGGAAAGTTGCGACGGGGTCAAGGGCCGAATTAGAATATATATGAGGCAAGGTCCACTTTAAGGTTAGACAATAACAGTAATACGTTGCCTGGTTCCAAACGCACGTTGAGTAAGAGTAAATAAAGCCTTCTTTCCCCATGCGTGACGCTGGACATCAGGGATTCCCGTTGGCAAATCTACTATTTTGTGTTGTCGAGCATGTTAATTTTAAGGCAAGAAATGAATATTTGATGAGCAGTTTTTAGGGTCAGAGGGGAAGGCAAGATAAAGAATGAGTAAGACTGAGACATACGACCTGACGTCGTCATCTTCACGTGATAGGAAGGGCAATGTAGAAGAGCAAATAGAATGCCGATTGTTCGTACCATTAAAGAAACTTCCTTTTATTCCATTTGGATTCGTAAGCGTCCTGATCACCTAGTCACAGAGTATTATATATTCTAACTTGCTGGGTACTGGTCTGATTGTAGGTAGGTAGGGATAACTCTAAGTTAGCTGGTCAGGTCGTTTTTTTAGAGGAGGTACAATAATAGTGCAACAGTGCAGCTGCCAAAAACAGATCCTGCCCTGTTTGACTTGTCTGCTGCTATCCAGACGGAAACCTGCAAGAGAACATGACGTTCTTGCCTCTTTCTTCGTGAAGCCCTAGCGATATAGTTCAACTAGCTATTGTGCGTTCATAATCTCCACACCAATATTATCAAATAAGGCAAGCGTCAAAACCAAGAAAAAAATTGTCCCTACTCTCATCGAAAGTTGCGAATAGCTCAAAAGCAGGAATCTTCAGCATTGGTCTCTCCAAATATCGGCACCGTCCGTCCTCTGAAACTTTCCCTCATCGAGCTCTCCTATCTCGCTATGAACGGATTTTGATTTGTACATGTGCACCCCACTCCTCCGAGTACTTAACCCTACTGTTATGCTATTACTAACTAATATGATTGATCATTGTCGTCAGTGACAGTGGCAGCATAACAACAGATCATTATACGTTTGTTAATTGGGCACAATTATAGACAAGAAAAAGAGCCTCGTAACGGAGGAGAAAAGCACGGCCCGGCTTGTTAGCTTGCAAAGACTGTCTGTCAATTGTAAGTTAGCTTAGTTAGGTCTGGTTCAGTATTTGCGAGTATTACAGGATTATTTGTATCCTGAACGATCCAAGCTTCATCTTGACTACACAACCACTGCAGCATCACTGCCATCATCTGTAGCACGAGTCGATAAGCCAAAACCTTCTCTCCAAAATCTAACATATACGAATGACTGCCCACATTGAATGATCCCATTGAATCCCCCGTCCTCTTCCACGCACCTCTGTCTCTGTTTGGTCTTGTTTTCCTTGCCCCTGTTTGCTGACTCTATGTAGCTCCACCCTTTTCGTTCGTCTTCCTACAGTCAATGAGAATACTAGCTGGCTACTGTACGTTAGCACATGTAGTGGCATAGGTGGTTCCTTGACTGTCCTATCCTTACTACAATTTTGGCATTGGCCAAGATACTGACTACCCTGCATTGCATCTTCTCACGTCTTGGGGGGGAGGGGGTTTTTCTCCTCTCTTTTTCTTTACCTCCTTTGCCGGACTTTCTTTTCTTCTTTTTTCTACCCATCGCTGTTGTGTCACTTTGCTCGACTTCAATCTTCGTCTTACAACAGACAGGGAGGTAGCAAAATCAAACGCATCCTCATCACCCTCCTGTTGTTCTTGATTCCCACCTGCATCTTGCATAGCTTGCTTGCTTTACATTTCCCTCCACTAGCCCAACCCTGCCCCCTTTACTGGCCGCCGTTTTAATTTCTCCACGTCGTTGGCCATCGTCGGCTGTCATTTCCTTTCCTTTCTTTCTCGGTTAAGCTTCTTTTTTGGTTGTCTAACTGTTGGGTCGCCGCATATATCTTGCTATCCCCCTTCCCTTTTATTCTCTTTGCTTGGGTTTCCCTGTCCTTTTCTCTTCTGTTCTGGCGCTGCTTCACCAGAGCTTGTGGTTTTTTTTTTTCTCTACTGGTTCCTTGTTTGGACCTGCATCTTGCTTGTGCTTTCTTTGCGTTGCTGTCCTTCCTGCGTGTCCGTCTTGCCATCTTGTGCGTTTCGTGCTGCTCTCAAAATCGCTTCATTCACCCCGCCTTTTGGTTTCTCTGCTCATCGCCTTTTTCTTCGAGATACCTTGGAACCGTTGTTTGTCATCTGTCTTTCATTCCCAAGTTCTCGACTGTTCTTTTTTGCTACTTTGTTTGCTTCGCCTAGATTCCTCTTCTCGATACCGCTCTTCGTCCTCTGTTGCACCTCGCCTTTCCGTCTTTCGATACCGATCCGTAACATACATATACCTATCATGTCCGACCAACCTTCTGCCAATGCCGAAAATGGCCAACAGGCCCAACAGAGCATGGCACCTCCGCCTCTTCACATTCCTCAGAGCAACAACTCTATTCCCACCAACATTACCTCTCCAATGGATCAGGGCGTTCTTTCCCCTACCTCCGGTGCCTTTGTTCGTCGTGCTGCCCCGAGCCTAATAAGCGTGCTCTATACATTGGTGGCCTGGACCAGCGCGTCACCGAAGAGGTTCTTCGTCAAATCTTCGAAACTACTGGTCATGTTCAGAACGTCAAGATCATCCCTGATAAAAACGTAAGTTCCTATTCCCATCGCTAATGGCTACCACGTGGGTCTTTTTACCTTGCATTTTTCCTGGAATTACAGCTAGAATCACGACACATCAAGCTTGGAATCCAATGGAAACTACCTAGTAATGCACATGCTCTACCACAAGGCTATGGAAAGGACGGATGGCTTCATAGGCAGGCCAAGCGAGACTGAGAATAGGGCATCCCATCTTTGCTCCATACACATGTAAAACTAGCATGTCTCTTTTAAGACCTATTGCTACGATGCAATTGCCATTCTAGGGGCTTCTAAGTTCGCTTGTTAAGATCTCCTTTCCCTTGCTGCGTTTTTGCTAGAAGCCACTTGATGCCAAGCTACCCTTTTTGATGTACATACCTACCCCGACCCCAAAGGCCTAGTGGTTGGAGCTTGTGCTTGCTTAATTTTAAATAAGCTATCAACTTGAATCTTCTATCTTTATCTCCCTACTGGCTACCAAGCTGTCATTCTGCTCATTTTCCATTACCTTTTATATTTCTTACTAATTTTACTCTCTCCTATATTTACAGGCTAAAGGCTTCAATTACGGTTTCGTTGAGTACGATGACCCCGGTGCAGCTGAGAGAGCTATGCAGACGCTCAGTGGACGTCGTATTCACCAGTCGGTAAGATATCCATCATACACGGAATCCCGCCCGCTTAGAAAATAAGAAGGATTATAGTTCAAATTTCGAGAAGTCTTAGGAAAGCCATGAAAGCTTGAACTATCATCACATGCACTGCCGTAGGACTAGCGCCTATGGTACCTTGAAATTGGATGGTCTAATTATTAATCTACCATATATCGAACCATTGTAACTAACTCACTGCTATTTCTCTTTCATAGGAGATTAGAATCAACTGGGCTTATCAGGCCAGTACCAACAACAAAGAGGATACCAGTGCCCACTTTCACATTTTCGTTGGCGATCTCTCGAACGAAGTAAACGATGAAATTCTCACTCAACACTTTGGGCCTTTCGGCAGTCTTTCCGAAGCCCGTGTTATGTGGGACATGAAGACCGGACGCTCCCGAGGCTATGGATTTGTTTCCTACCGTGAGCGTGCTGATGCTGAAAAGGCTCTTAGTTCTATGGACGGCGAGTGGATCGGCTCGAGGGCTATTCGCTGCAATTGGGCTAATCAAAAGGGTCAACCATCCATTGCTCAGCAGCAAGCTATGGCTGCTATGGGCATGACCCCTACTACGCCCTTTGGCCATCACCAATTCCCTGCTCACGGTGCCGCTAGTTACGACATCATTGTGGCCCAGACTCCCCAGTGGCAGACCACTTGCTACGTCGGTAATTTGACGCCTTATACTACGCCTCAGGATGTTGTTCCCCTGTTTAGCAACTTTGGGTTTGTCGTAGAGTCCCGTTTCCAGTCTGACCGCGGTTTCGCCTTCATCAAGATGGAGAATCACGAGGCAGCCGCTATGGCTATTTGCCAAATGAATGGTTACAACGTTAATGGCCGGCCACTTAAATGCAGCGTAAGTACTTACCACATAGTATCAAGCAAAGGCAACCTAAAAACATTGTTACTAACAGTTCGATACACAGTGGGGAAAGGACAAGCCGTCGCAGGGCGGCAACTTCGACCCTTCGCAGCCCTTTAGTCCCCAAAGTGCGCAGGGCCCTGGCTTCCCGCAGACCCCGACAGGATTCTACCCTCAGTACGGAGGTATGTGATGAGATTCAGTTAATTTCCAAGGTTGGTCCTAGCTATTAGGAAAGCTTGTGTGCTAAGTGCTGTAACAGCGCACTTTGGCTTGATATCTTGGTTGCTTAAAAGAAAAGAGAATAAATAATAGGAAAGTGTAGATGGCTGACTATATTTTTTGTTTTCAATAGCCCAGTTTAACGGCCAACAGGGCAGCTTTGGTGGTCCTCAGGCGCAGTCTCCAGCGGGATACGGCTCGCCGGGCGTAGGCGGCTATGGTGGTCCTCAAAACGGTGGCGGCAATGGTGGTGGCTTCAACCGCAACCAAGGTCAAGGTCAAGGACAGCAGGGGGGCCAAGGCCAAAGTCAGCAGCAGAATGGTCAATGGCCGCATAACTCACAGGGCAATGGTAACAGCAACGGTAACGGCAACGGATTCGGCGGCAACTTTCAATCCTAGGGGGCGGTAATGTATCTCCGACAACGAGAACGTGAACGGAAACGAGCCAGATGGAGACGGGAGAAGGCGAGTGTGAGAATGAGAACGGGGACGGGGGCGAGGGAAAGAATGAGGACGAGGGTGAGCACATAGTAAAGAAGGTAAAAAGGAGAGAAAACGGCCAGAGAAGGACTAGGAGGCAGTACACTAGAGCATATCTAGCTTTCTTGACTCTTTCTCTCCGCTCTCTGCTCTTTAATTTGTCATTCAACACTGTCGTTCTTTCTCTTTCTTTCCCACTGCCGTTATAGCCATCCCGCTACTAGTTGCTCCGCCCTGTCTCGCTTGGCCTCGTTTAGGTTCTTTCTACGTGGCGTCAGGTTGCCATACTTCCTCTTCTTTTGCTTTGCCTTGGCTAGTCCTGTCTCTTCTCTTGGCTTTTTTTTTATCTTGGTTCTTCGCCCTTTTTTTGACACTTCATCTCTTTCTTTTTATTGCCTCGTCTTATATTTCCTACCATTCCTGGTTTCTGTTTATTACCCTTTTTTGCTTTCCAACTAGTATATATTCCCTTTGCCTCTTTTCATGTTGCTTCTTCTTTTCGCCACTCACTTTGCTACGCCCATTACTTTTTTAATGCTCATAAACTTGTATTATGTAGAGATGAGAAATATGTCTATCCTGTTGTCCTTCTTTTGTTTTGTGAGCCTAGGGCAAACCAGGCAAAGCGAGGCCATGCGACTAAATAAAACTAAAAATCAGGGCACCCCCGACGCTTAGGCCGGTATGAAGCCCGGGTAGAGGGAGATGGCCGTTTTTCTACTGCCTGGCTCCTCTCCTGCTACTATTGTGACAGGGTTCTAGGATGAGTAGAGGGGAGGAGGGACGTAAGAGGGGATTGAGTAGACTCGTAGATAAATTGTGGATTGCGGTAAAAGATGATTGTACGATTGTATACATTACACAATGTATTATTTGAGCCGACATTGTTGTCGTATAGTTGGGAAGCGATGGTTGATTGGCTGCTGGGCTAAACAAGGTTATACAGGTTGAAGGACAACTATATTTAAAAGACAGCTAACATTTACCTAAAAGACAACCTCTAGCAGGGAGGAGGCGAACAAAAGTGGAAGGAGGGGAAAAGGCTGTAAGCAGCAGAGCTGCAAAGCCCAAGCCAAAAATAAAACTCTAGGCCTAAGGCTATTTCTTATAAAGCTTTGCTACGCTGTTCCAATTGCAACTCTCTGTTATTGAGGATGTGAATCTAGATCCGACTGAATGGTGACTCGACATGCTCATTTTTCCTGTTTTATTTGTCTCAAATAATCCTTGCAAAGAAAAGAAAAAAAATTCATGATAAGGTGGTGAGAAGATCGTAGCTTTGAGGCCCGTCTTTTTTCCTTGTTCCAGGCTGCGGTCAACGGTTGGAGATATAATAAAGTAAGTGTCATTGTTGGAAAAAGTTAGTGGACATAGGCAGGTTAAACTGTCAAAGTTTAGTGGATAATACAGAAGGGTTACGGTGAAGAGGGGGACAAGAGGGGAAAAAAGAGGGGGTGATGCAACGGAGAAGAGACAGACAAGTAACCTCGATCTTTGGGGTTTTGTCTTGAGAAGGCGAAAACAGAGTAATTTATGATTTTTCCTCTTCTCATACTCCTCTGATCGTCCCTTTTGGATCCTCGCTTTTTGTATGTGCACTTCTTTCTTTCTTGCAACTTCAGGCCTCTCTTTTTCTCACTCTTGTTATCTCCTCTTTTTAGGGCCTCCCTCAGCCACTTAAGCACTTGTCAAATAACCCTCCACTGTCCTCTAAAGCCTAGCAAGGAGTGCTAGAGGGTAGAACTCGAGGCCCCTCAAAGCTTCTCTTACTTTTTTCCCCGCCTTAACTAGCCAGCAACGTTTAAAGAAGCACAGAGCCAAGTTGTAAACAACTCTGTTGTAGGCCCTTTTTTTTGCTTTCTAGGGCTCTCTCGCTTCTCGTTTCTCTCTCCTCTTTCTTTTCTTCTCTCTTTGGTCCAATCTATCACAGACAGCATCATCATCGTATTTTTTTTTGGCTCTCCCTTCTGTCTTCTCTTCCCGTTCTCTTCTCTCCTTTTTTGCAGCCTGTCCTCGTCATCTTAGGCTTCCTTCCCCCCCCCCCCCCAAACAGCAAAGCTGTCTTGCCTTGTCTTGAAAATCGACACGCTTTTGGACAGGAAAGTCAGTTAGAATTGGTTGCATCCGTAGGCCATGCAGGATTCCCACGATGTTGTTCTTTTAGCCCAACAGCAGCAACAACAACACCAACAGCAGCAGCAGTCACAGCCACAACCACCGTCGCAGCAGCAGCAGCAGCAACAACATCACCATATTTTTCAGTCAAACACCGCTTATCATCAACATCACTCCCAATCCCCCATCCAGCAACAACCCCATTCAAATCAACCTCAACCCCAACCTCAGTCTCGGCCTCAGCCTCAGCACAACCAATCATCCCAACTGCCGCAGCCGCAGCCGCAGCCACAGCAGCCGCCCTTTACCTACCCAATGCGGCCGCACCACCAATCGCATCTCCCAGGCAATGTTGCCGGCGGTCCTATTTCTGGCTCTGGCTCTGGCTCTGGTTCGGCTTCGGCCTCAGCTTCAACCTCAGCCTCAGCCCCGCGAAACCCCGTACTTCTAACCACGTCCGCCGGCAGCGAGCCCTCTAGCGCAGCCCAGAGATACTCCCCCATGCAGGCCCTTTCGCCTACATCTCCCTACGGGCCTAAGACTGTTAATACTGCCAACGGCCCCGTTACGGTTCCTGCCAGCTTGGCTCCCAATGGTGCTGGCATGAGCCCTCAGTTTTCATCTCAAAGCCAGTCACCTACCCGCCTCGATTATGCCCATCAGCAGCAGCAACAGCAGCAACACCAACAACACCAACCTCAACAATCCCCGCAACAGCAACAGCAACAGTCGTCTCCCTACTCGTCCTACCCTGTCTCGCATGGCAGCCACTCGCATTCACATTCAAACTCTCATTCGCTATCTCAACGCCCGCCGGTTTCTCTTTCTGCATCCAACTCTTCGTCAGGCTCACCTCACCACTCAACACCCCCCCAGCTCCAGATCCAATCTCAGTCTCAGCCACCTGCTCAGATTCCGTCCATGCCCTATGATAACTACAGTCATAATCACGCTCACACCCATAACCCCCATAACCACAACCATAACCACAGCGGTGGTTCGGGTATGCCTCACATGGACTACTCCTCTGACCCAAAGTCTCCCCGCCGGGTTGTACCCCAGAGCTTAGCTGTTGGCCAACAGCCGCCACAGGCCCAGCAGCAGCAACAAACGTCGACTGCGTCTTCATCTGCCCAGCCCAACAACGGCAACCCCGCCATGCAACAGATGCCCGAATTCAAGAGACTGAGGGCCTTGACTGATTTGAACCCCAAAGTCAATGCCCAGCCGCCTTTCCGTCGGGCAAACCCCGAGGGGGGTTTTATCAGTGTGAGTTTTGCTTTTTTTCCTACTACAACAAAATGCACAATATTTGCCCGTGTCTCTGTTTTTCATCATCTTGATTCATTTCTCTATCTCCTGCCTACTTACCTCATTTCCTGTGTCTTGTGTCTGGTTCCCCTTCTCTATCTCCCACGTTTCGCCTAAATTATAGAGCGTCACTATATAAGTAGTCCAGCGTCTCTGCCTTGTCTTCGCCTTGCCTTTGCCGCCTTGTCTCTTCTTCCCAATTCGGCTATCGCAAGGCTGCCGACAGGCTAGCTGGCTGCTTATGGTAACCCCTCATTATTTTCTTTATAGCCATGCTATCGTGCGTCCTTGATGTCTTTGATTATTCCTTTTAAGTTGTGCTCACTTCATTTAGGAAGAGATACACTGATAGAACAAAGAAGCTATCTTTGAAACCTGGTTTTGGCCAATTCAATTACACGTGCCTTTTTCCCTTTTCTCCAACACCCTCACATACACATAACTTTTTGAGGCTAACCATGTATATGCTTCCTTTCTTCGTTTTAGCCCCTTCAAGCTCTGACGGTACATCTCCCTGCTACTTATCGTATTTGTAACCCGGGCTTCAAGTACGAGTCATCTCGCAACCCTCGACGTGTTCTCACTAAGCCTAGCAAGGGTGTCAAGAACGATGGCTATGACAACGAGGACAGCGATTACATCCTTTATGTCAATGACATTCTGGGCTCCGAAGAAGCTGGCCACAAGTAAGTATTATTTACAGTTAGAAATCTTGCTGGGAAAATAGGCACCTCTGCAAAACTACTCCTGTTTTAACTACACTTTGCTGACTATTGCTGACAACTGCTCTGCTAAAAAGGAACCGCTACCTGATTCTCGATGTTCTTGGCCAGGGAACCTTTGGCCAAGTTGTCAAATGCCAGAATCTCAAGACCCAGGAAGTGGTTGCTGTTAAAGTGATCAAAAACCGTACAGCCTACTTCAACCAAAGTATGATGGAGGTTTCTGTGTTGGATCTCCTGAATACCAAGCTTGACAAGAACGACGACCATCATCTTCTCCGCCTAAAAGATACATTTATTCACCGTCAGCATCTGTGTCTAGTGTTTGAGCTTCTTAGTGTCAACCTCTACGAGCTGATCAAGCAAAACCAATTCCGTGGGCTCAGCACTACTCTGGTGAGAGTCTTTGCCCAGCAGTTGCTGAATGGCCTGACTTTGCTGAATAAAGCTAGGCTGATCCACTGCGATCTTAAGCCGGAAAACATTTTACTCAAAAACCTCGAAAGCCCTATCATCAAGATCATTGATTTTGGCTCCGCCTGCGATGAGCGCCAGACTGTTTATACCTACATTCAGTCCCGTTTCTACCGGTCACCCGAAGTCCTCCTGGGTCTGCCCTATTCCTCTGCCATTGACATGTGGTCTTTGGGCTGTATCGTGGTTGAGTTGTTTCTTGGCCTTCCTCTGTTCCCTGGATCGTCTGAGTATAACCAGGTTGCCCGTATTGTTGAGATGCTGGGAAACCCAGCCAATTGGATGATTGAGATGGGTAAGCAGGGTAGCCAGTTCTTCGAGAAGAGCCAGGATGACTATGGCCGTCGTACATACCGTCTGAAAAGCATGGAACAATATTCTCGCGAGCGCTCAACCAAGGAGCAGCCTAGCAAAAAGTACTTCTCTGCCAATACGCTTCCTGAAATCATCAGGACGTATCCGATGCCGCGTAAGAACATGAAGCAGTCGGAAATTGAGAGAGGTAAGTGTTTTTATGCATCTTTACACAACATTGTTCCTTTTCTCTTCTTCTTAGCTAACAATCACACCCCCATTTTCTTCTACCATAGAAATGAACAATCGAGTCGCCTTCATCGATTTTGTTCGCGGCCTCCTCAACACCAATCCGCTTGAACGCTGGTCACCTCAACAGGCTAAGCTGCATCCCTTCATTACTCAGTCCAAGTTTACTGGCCCGTTCGTTCCTCCCATGAATCTCAAATCAAGCTCTCTCAATCGCTCACCGGCACCTGGAACACAGCAACAGTTACAAGCAGAAGCTGTGAGCAAACAGCGCGCGCAGGCCGCTCAAGGAATATACGCCAATTCTGTGGCTGCTGCCCAACAGCAATTCCAACAGCAACAACAACAGCCGCAAAATCCTCTATCTCCTCAACAGCAGGCTTACAACAATGCCGCTACTAATGTCTACAACCCTGGCCAGCCTTCTGTTGGAGTAACTTCGGGCTCTAATCAGACGGCCCCCAACTATGGCCAGCCTCAACAGCCACTGGGGCAACCTGGAAACTATACTCAGATGCCGGACCCGGCCAACTTCCAGGCCCAACCTCAGTTCCAACAGCAGCAACAGCAAGCTCAGTCGCAACCGCAGCCCAACCAGGTGCCTAGCCAAGCTCAGCAGCTGCCTAACCAGTATGCCAACCAGCCGCCGGCCAGTGCTGCAGGCATGTACTCGGCGGCACAGAACCGAGCCCGGCCGCGCGCATCTACAATGGAGCAACAGCAAAGTGGCATTCCTGCGGCTATTCAACGTGTAGCCAGTCATCTTGATCCCACGCAGCCTATTCGGCTACAGCCATCGCCAGCCTACTACCCGCCCGGTGCTGAGACAGGTCTTGCGGGCATGGACGGTGTGGCCAGCCGTCGTCGTGGAAGCAGAACTCAAGCATCGGCTCGTGGGAACCGCGACTTTATTCGCACGCTGGAGGAAAGAACACTGGAAGAGGGATATATGGGGGGGAGCACCAATCCATGGCGGTAGAGAGACTACTAAGGCGTAGTGTCGCTAATAGGGAAGTAGAGGAGGGGGGACCTGGAGTTGACCTGCATCAAATGGATAATGGGCAATGTGATGGGATGATGGGGAAGGCACTTGGGCAGGCAAGGCTATGAAGATGCGGGAGGCTGATATCATTTCGTCTTTTGTTTTTCGTTTTTTTGTTCTACTCGTTCTTTTTCCGTTTCTTTTCCGTTCCCCATTTTCTTTTGTTTCTTTCTTGTATCCGCCCTGTCCCTCCCTGTCTCTATTTCTGCTCTTTTTTCAGTCCTTTGTTTTTTTCTTTCTTTCTTGGTGTTGCTCCATTTCGTCTTTTTCCTCACATTGACTATCTTCTTTTTTTGGGCCCTTGGGACCTTTTTCTCTGCCCGTCTTTTCTACTTGTTTACTTTTCTCCTGGCTGACTTCCTGATGATGCTTGCATATACTATGTCGGATCAAGTTGGATTTTCTTGTTTTTCTTTTCTGTTACTGTTCCCCTGTCCCTATGCTGTGTTCACAATGCTCGCTGTCCGAAAAAAGAGGCGAAAAATAAAAGAAAAGACTGCCAATTACCAAGTGTCTGTATGAAATGATGCTAGAAATGTCTAGCCAAATGCCCTCGCGAACACTTCCTATCCCTTGTTGATATCTTGTCCCGCTACCTTCTTGTCGGAATTATTCTTTTTTATCCGATAACCCCATCTTCTTTAGTGCACTGTACCGTTCTAATGCGATACCCAATTGCCCTTGAACCCGCGACCCTTACGTGTGCGCGCAACCAAATCATCGCTGTACAGTCTGCTAGGTGGGGTTATCTGTACACTTCCACTAGCCCGTGTTGTAGCATCTTGCTGATATGATGGACTGTCATCGTATGTTTCTTCGGCAAAGCCGTGTGAGCCATCGACAATGACCGGCATAGCACGGCGTTCCATGCCATTAGACGACGAGGCAGCCGCACTAGCCTCATAGTTAGGTAAGACGTAGCCGCCGGGTTTGGGGAAGACTTTGATAACGCGACCATCGGCCTGTGATTGCGGGGGGAACCATAGGTTAGCAGGTAGTGATATAGGGGTAGTAGCACGGGATAGGAGAGGGTCAAAAACGTACTGTTTGGCCATTAAAACGAGCAACCACTCGCTCGCCGCCTTCGCGTGTCGCGAACACCATCTCAGCCAGTATAAATGGCGTAGTTAGCATGATCTCACAGCTTAGCATCTCGCCACCCACTTGGCTCATTGCGCTTTCAATATCTGCAGCCGTCGTGCCAGGCGCAAAGTTCTGTGCCATGACGGCATAAGGGCCAGCAAGACCACGAATAGAAATACCACTGGTATCTTGAGCACGATTTTGCGATAACCGTGTGCTACGATCAGTATTACTCGTGACGCCAACAGGTAGGGCACTTTCGTTTCTGGATTCGGGCCTGGGGGAAGCGTGACGGCCAGTCCCCTTTTTTCTATTGCGGTTTTTAGTAGAGTGTGTCTGCGCGAGGGATTCCGACTGTTCGGGGTGTGTAGAGAGTGTGTAGAACGAGGAAGACTCTTCTGCAACGCTAGAGGCACGGAGCTTGGTACCCTTGGGGCCGGTAGCCGTAGCTATGCTATTGCCTATGCGTGCGGCAAGCGAGCCGGGTTTTGGTTGCTTATTCTTTGGCGCTGTAGAGATGGTCTTTGGAGGTCCAACAGTAGCTAAACCCTTTGCAGCGGGTGCTGATATGCGGGAGGCAAGAGAAGGTTGGCTCAGGGCTCGGGCGGTTCCACGAGAGTTGGGAGCCGAAGTGGAAGGAGAGGACCGAGACGCGGTGGACTTGAATGTAGAGGACATATCGGTTTTTGAGCGGTTCTATGATCATTGGGAAACAGTTTGTCAGAATGAAACAAAGCTAAGGGGTAGTATGCGATGGGTAAGGCATAAGATGAAGATACCTTTTTCACACCAATCCGGCTCACCATGTTGCCATTCAATTTACTGCCCGGCTTACTTGCAACACCTGGGCCATTGCGCTTAGAAGTTAGGATTACTTGCGCAAGATCCTGAGACTGGCGACGTTGACGGCCTACGAGAGGGCTAGGTTAGTCGTTATTTGTATCTACTTGGGCCGATCTGGTCGTGAATTTGTGCATACCATCATCGATGATCTTTTCGAAGAGGATGGCGTTTTTGGCCTTGGAAGATGCCATGATTGCGACTGGTGGTTAGCTGGCTTTTTGTATGCTTTGAAGAAAGAAGAGAAGAGCAAAAGGCCAAAGGCATGCAGAAAAATAGGACCTGCGACTTGGAAGAACGGACGAACAGACAAAGCAAGCCAAGCCTGGTTGGTTTTTTGGTTTTGCTTGGTTTCCTGTCGCGTCAGTTTGCAGGAGGAAAAGTGGGACTGGCCCAAAGCCAAAGTGACAGGGAGCAAAGTCCTTATTAGTGAGAAACACTGTAGATAAGTAAATAGGCTGTTGTGGAGGAACGCCGATAGTGCATTTTATGAGAGACTAGAAAAGAGATTCGACAGGAAAAAAATAGTCGACTCTCTAGACTAGGTTATAAATATCAAGAGAGCTTGCAGAATGACTTGCGTATCGTACTGCCTTTTCTCTTCTCTACGAGTTGCTCGGTTCGTAGCTTAGCCAGGCCGAAAACCCTTACCCTTGTGTAACATTTCTACATCACAACTTCATCACTAGGCCTCAAGCCTCAATCTACATACATACAAAAAACTTTTCTATGTTTTTCTAGCAACTGCCATATCATATCTTCTAGTTCCATTGCTTCCTAGCGGTGACCATGTCCTTTCTTCTTTCCTGCCTCCCCCGCCTTCCTCATGGCTTGGACAGGAAGGCACTTCGAAAGTCTTTGTTGTCCTTCTCCCATATGGAAAGAACCTCTTATTTGTTATTGTCTCTAGATTCTTTTCTCGTTCTCCCTTCCCCCAACAAATTCTTCCCATCTGTCCTTCTTTTATTTTCTTCTTCAAAGTCTCTCTACTTTTAGCATCTTGTTTTTATGCTATCATCTTTTGCTTATTCATAGCCCATAGCCCATCCCAACCCACCATCCACAAGGCCCCATTGACTGCCTTTCTTGCATTTTAGCTTCTATCATTCTTATCTATCATTGCCTTCTGTGGCTTTGCTTTGATCTTCTTTCATTGCCAGCCGCAAGCAATGGTTTCTTCCGTCTCTATCATGGACGTCCTCGTGCCCAAGTCAAGCCGAACGCCGTCAATGAGCGGAGCCCTTGACCTCCGGGATACAGATATCACTGATGATATCGAGTATGGCTCTCTCTTCCCCAATTCGTATGGCACAACTACGTTGAACCAGCGTTCTACGCGTTTTGGAAAGGTTGTTCAGGTGGCCAATGAGAACCATCGGTCTTTGAGGGCATGGGGCAGAAAGACATTTTCTCGCAACAAGATGCCCATGCTTGATAGGTCCGAATCGGACGACACTGAAGGAAGTCAAAGTGAGTCTCCGATACTGCTTCTCCATTACAACTCTAGCTAATGCGCCTTTTTTATAGTGCCTACTCTTTCCGATGTTGCCAATGTAAAGCTGCGCCCGCGTCTTCACCGCCGCAAGAGCTTCAGTGGCCTGTTTCAAGCTATGGCCACCATGATGGCCAAAGACACTCCTGGCAACGGAGACCCAGAGGCGGAAACGTCTCTGCCGTTGGATGTCACTCGTACAAGTACTCCTGTCTCGGAGGAGACAATGACTTTTGACAAAATCCCGGCCCTGGTTTCCACGCCAATCGAATACCTGCCCAAGACCCGTGAGAAGTCAGAGTGTAGCTCCACTTTCCGCCACTGCATCGATGACGCCGTCAAGATGATTACTGGCGAGGGTCTCGGTATTTGTGACAAGTCCGCTGACTCCACGGACGACTGGTCCAGCAACTTCCTGAGAGCCTCTCGTGCCTACAAGACTCCACTCAACACCCCCACTGCCAGCATTTTTGAAATCTCTGGTCAATCAACCATGGGCTACCAAGCATGTGATGGCGTTGGCTCCTCCAATCAGCTTATTACTCTGGTGCTTCCTCCTCGGGATGAGGATACCCAATGTGACGCCTACCACTTGTATTTCTCAGAGTTGTTCGCTTTCCTAGGCGCTTGCCCGCCTAGCTTCTCTGTGCTTGGAATTTATGACGCCTCCCACCGCGTCTACTACCTTCAGCCCCCTACTTCCTTTGACAGTACCCTCAAAGAACACGCCGTTCATGTCAATGAAGAGCCGTTGGCCCTGAAAACTCTACCAGCTGGTCTGCGCCGCTTTTTATCGGAAATCCCTACGGAAAGAACATCTTCAGAAGCCGGTTCCGATGCTCAAAAGAAAGCGCGCACTACAGGCGATGCTACATCCATTCCGATGGCAAGTATAGGAGTTGAGACTGAGCCTGCCATGAAAAAGAGACTCCGATCTGATATTACCGAGATTTTGCGTTTACTGGTTGCTCACCAAGAGGAAAGAATCAATGAGATCAACAAGAAGCGCAATGGCCCTAGTGAGATTGAGATGTTGCGAGACGATGTCCGCAAACGCCTCGGCAAAACTGTCGAGGCCATTACGGAATTGATGGGTACTCTAAGTCCTTTACCCGAAAAGGAGGCACTCCGCTCTGTTGAGGCTACCACTTCTACTCCCCCCACTTCTGGCCCTGCAGCTTCTATAGATGCCACTCTCCTAGATAGTAGTCCTCCCACTTCTGGAAAAGCAGGAAAGCCTTCAGAGACTGTTTCACCAAGTTCCCGAGCAGCAACAACGGCAGTAACAACAGCTGATATCCCGCCACCAAAGGTTTCTGCCATCGGAGCATCTCCTGCGGAGGAAGGCCAGGAAGTGCAAAATCTAGCAGAGGCGTCCCCGTGCCGGACAGGCATGACCAAGCTGAGCCATGAGGATGGCAACATGTTTATCGTCCCTCCGAGCATTTTGGAACGGAGGTGTCGGGTCCCCTGTGTAGACTCGGACCATGGCGAACTTGATGGTGCCATGCAGAAGAATAGGGGCCGTTCGCTATCCGGTACGGGGCCTTTTTTTACCGGGAGTTGGCGACATGAGGCCGCCCGGGCGGATCATGTTTCGCCCTTTCGAGCGTCGCGTTTGGTCCACGGCAACGCAGACACTGACGGTTCCGTGGTAAGCGGGGACAGTGAAGGCAGTTTGGATATGATGGCAGAAGCCATTTTGATTGCAAATGGCACACTGAATATCGACTAAATGGGATGGGCGGGAGGCTCAAAAATGAGTATTTTTGGCTACTTTTTTTACTTGGTCGTTTTTTGGGCATACATGAGGCTTGGAAGAAATCAAGCATGTATTGTTACGTTATTCTTTTGGTACAACCGTGTACTACCCGACATGACGACCACATCGGCTACATCTTTTTTTTTTAGGCAATGCCGAGCTTATTGAAGATGGAGAGTCTGGCGCATTGTTTAGTAGAGTTATTAAAGCCGGTATTCTGCGAGTTTCCGGACAGTGACTAGCTAAATATATGATGTTTGCGTTAGTTGATATCCCTAGTCACGACAATAATAGCAAATTTTAGGCCGATAGTGAATAAGTGGATAATAACATGACGACAATAATGAGTCATGGTTGCACAAAGTACCATTTAGGGTTTAACTAGGGTATTTTCGGCGGCCTGGCTACGGGCGGAAAGACATAAAACTCTAAGCCTCTTCCGTTTTCCAAAGGCGACATTTGGGATCTCAAAAAATCAATTCTTTCCAGGTTTTCTATATACCTAATGATGCCAATCAAAATCAGCAATTTGAGCCTGCTGGACAGGACAACAGAAGAACCACTGGAACATTCAGCGACAGAGACAGCAATGGAGGGGTCTGACGATGTGGGCAAGAGCAGCAACGGTTGTTCAAGTGGAAGTAACCAACAAAAGAGCAGTGGCGGTGACTGTGGAGATAGTGCAAGTACTACCAGCCTGGGCAGGACTTATGGTTGCGGTGGCAACAGCGAGTCGACAACAACGGCAAGTGGAGATCACGGCCGTAGCAACGAAGATTCGGCAAGTGCGGGGCCGAAAGCTTGCCGACGCTGCAAAAAGAATGAGGGCACAATTTCTATGAGAGGCCAGCCAACATGCACGTAAGCTACACCCTCTTACCTTTCCTTGTTTAATTTATCCACAGACGCCATGACTAATCTAATAATGCCTTTGTACCTAGCGACTGCTTTGTCCCATTCGCCAGACTGAAGGTGGTTAAGAGATTAAACACGCTGCACCGCGACTTGGCCGACATGCGCGGCTCGCGAGCGCCGCAGAAGACAAGGTATCTGTGTGGCCTGTCGTTTGGCCCGTCGTCGGCTGTGTTACTGTCCATGCTGCACGACAATATTGAGTACCTTGAGCAAAAGGGCCGCGGCGGCATTGCCTACGCAGTTACCGTCGTGCACATCGACACAACCTTGAATGAAGCCGGCCGCCTAGCAGCCACAGCTCTGCTAGAGATGTACCAGGCCCGCTTCCCCCGTTTATCCTTTGAGCACTATGCGCTGGAGGATGCCCTACAACTGGGTGGGGTCAACTGGGCCGCTTTAGGTGTAGAATTGCCCCACAAAGAAGGAGAAGAACTGCGTCAAGATAGAGCGCAACGGCTACGCGCGGCACTGGATGCATTGCATTCGGTCAGTGCTCGGATGGACATTCTGCGGCTTATGGTGCGGCATGCTCTAGTATCACGCGCGGTGCAGAGCGGGTGTGATGCGGTGCTGTTAGGCACCAATATGACAGGTCTAGCAGAACTGGCATTCAGCGAAGTGGCCAAGGGTCGCGGTGCTTCAGTGCCGTGGTTGACGCAGGACGGTATGTTTCCCCTGCCATCATTTGGCAGCGTAGTGGGGCAGGAAGAGGAGATAGAAGGCGCACAACAGGGGAATATCACTGGAAGAACTTCGATCCCAGTGTACCATCTCCTACGTGATGTTTTTCGTGGCGAGGTGCTTACATTTAGTGGCCTGGCGATACCCACGCCGCTAACGCCGCTGATCCCCAGCCTGGCGGAAAACAAACAACAGCAGCAGATGGCCAAAAAGACCATTGTATCGCATAAAAACCTGAGCATCGAGGAGGTAATGGCCAGATTTTTCAACGACGCCGAGACCGCTGGTCAGGCGAGTGTAGTTTCTAACGTTGTACGCACAACCGACCGACTGGCACGGCTGTGTGAAAACATGTCACAAATGTGTGAGATCTGTGGGCTGCCATTGGACGGAAAGGGTGATGAACGCTGGCGGGGAGAGATTGGCGTACAAGAGGATGAAGAGGAGACAAAGGGGCTTTGTCACGGGTGTCATCGGTCGCTGACGTCATGAGAGTGGGACTGGAAAGGCTAAAAGTGACGCATGTATGGCTAGTCAGGATTAAAGCTGACCAGGCCAGGCATGCGAGTTTGTCTTTGTAGGCACCATGTTTTTGTGATAGAGTCAAGCATGAGAAAAATGGCACAGGCAGGACAGGCTTTTTGGATATTGTAAACCGCAGCAAAGAAAAAAGATGAAATACATGTACACGCCACGAGATCCCCCCCGTTCTATAGTTTCTATCGGCCCCCAAAGAACAAATCTTTTCCTCCTCCCGTGGCTCTTCTTTTTTTTTTCACGCGCTATCTCTATTCAATGACAGTCATGTAGCTCATTATCTGCATCCCGTCCCTATAAGTTTTTGAGAGTCTTTTCATCTAGAATCTTGGACTCGACTTTGCGCATCAGCTTCATAGTTTGTTCCGCCAACGACAGGGTCAACACGGTGTGCGGTAGGATGCGTGCCAGGTGAGGCACGAACCCCTTGTAGATGGCGAAGAAACCTTCGGTGCGGATGGTCTTTCCAAGACAATCAAAGACGCCCTTGTAGAGGTTTCCGTTTTGGTTATAAAGACGGGCCATAATAGTATCTACAAGAGAAGGATGGATTTCATGTTAGCCAGTGAGATAATAGTAGCAAGTAGAAAGGGGTTGGGGTTGTTCCTACCAGGAGGGTGCATCACGCAGCACACGGCGAAACCACTGACCGCACTGCTAGTCAGGTGCAGTGTTGGGCTTTCTTCCATGCCGGCATGCTTCTGTAACATACGCTTGGCCAGAAAGTAGGTGGGGAGTTGCACAGAGCTGCCAAAGCCTGTGCGGATCATGGCTGCTCCGACACCGCGGTATAAACCGCGGATGCCCTCGGTAGCATAAATTTCTTTCAGGCCATGCCAAGCACCTCGATACTGATGTTGGGTCCCCACAGGGCGGAAGGGTGAAAAGGTCTGCAGGCGAGTCTTGACAAGGAAGAAAGGCGATCCGAGAGCAGCGCCCACCATGCCACTGCTAGCGCCGCTGAATAGATTTACTAGCAGGCTCTGCTTGGTGTCGCCGCCGTGCACTATGTGGGTCATGGTGGAGCGGATCGACTCGTACATGCCCAGACGGCAGCCGTTTAGCAAGATCTGATAAACATAGGCGGCGCCCAAGCCACGGTATAAGCTTTTAACACCCTCGTGGCGCAGGATCACCGTTACGCCATGCATAGGGCCGCGATAATAGTGAGGCTGATGGCCCTTGGTTTGAAGCTCGCCCTGGAGCTGCATGCTAGGCGTGTGGAGGAAAGGGGGAGATATCAGCGGGGGGGCGGAGGACTTGGGGAAAAGGAGAGAGAAGACAGGTAACCTCGGACTCACCGGATCTTGACGGTCTCAAAGGGGTGAGTGGCTGTGACGGCACCACAGGCTGCAATGCCGCCGGCGATGAAGCCGCTACAGTGAGGCTTGGGTCAGCAAAGAGACTCGCCTAGGATAAGACAGAAGGAGCCGTTTGGCGGAGCAAAAGATGTAGGTTAGAACTTACCCCAGAGTAGTGGACATGGTAGAAGTTATACAGGGAGGAGTCGGCGTAAGTTCAGGTTTACAACGGTAGTCGCGGCCGCGATTGTGTGACAAGTACCAAGCGCAGAGAGCAGCCGAAGGCAGAGTATATAGAGAGAATAATTTTCTCCCCAACAAGCCAAAGACTTATATAACGCAAGAAAAGACCGACAATGGTCTTATCGGAGTTGCAGTAGTATGGCTAGATGTGGCGTGATGTTGATGCGACAACAAGTTGCTTGGTCCAGCAAGCGCACTTATACTAGGAAAACAAGCTGCTGCTTTAAACCAATTCAAGGCGTCTGCTTTGGGGCGGTTTTGCGACGATGCGGGTTTACCTTGTTCAGGCCAAGAAGTTTAGGGCTTCTCCGGCAAAAGGTCTAAACACCTGCTTGTCGAGCCGGTTGGCAGTGATGTTTTCCGCTGCACGGAGACGAAGTTCAGGTCAGGGGCGGCAAAAGGGCGGGTGGTCATCAAGGCTTGGCATTTAAGGACAAAAAGAAAAATTAAACCAAGCTGTTTTGTTTAATTGCCGGCTCCGATGCGGAGTTCAAACCCTAGCGACTGTGTAACCCTATAGATTTGTTTTTGTGCGGTAGAACTTCGCTTAAATAACGAGAACCAAGCATTTGACTTGCGCCTCAGACACGCAACTTTCCATTTGATAAACTAGGTGCCAACTACTACCCGATATGACACAACAGAATGGTAAGGCCAAAAGCCTTTCCTAGCCATTTAATATGCTGGCATCATCTATTAGTCCTTTGAGGTGAGATTACGCTGCCAACAGGGTGGGGGTGACCTTATCTATCCAACCTGGAGGACTAGACTGTTCAATTCACTCATGGCCTAGTTTCGCAGAGACTTCTCCTGAACCTGTGTAGTGCTAGAGGAGTATATGAGGTCCGCTGCTCGATAACGAGGCTGCAATGTGTGCTGGCAAGCACTGGACTTCCATATTGATCAGACAGCGACCTAAAAGCTAGGATATGTTTCAATGAACAGTATCTTATAGCGCGGTCTACCGAAACTGGATGCGGTGAGTGTTATATAATGCAATTAAGCTGACTTTATTATTTAATATCATGCAATATAGGAAACGCAGTGCGTTGTGAAGCCACGCAAGCAGGGTGAGGTTTTATACTATGCTGAAGAAAATGCTGAGAGGGAAGACGCTGGGTGACGTAGCGACTTATGAAATGATTGAGTTAAGCACATATATATTTATGATGGCCATACAATGCGCATGATTTTTGATCGTTGTGACAGCTGCGAGCTTCCAAGATCAAGAAAGGCTTACCGGCTGGCTAGCTTGCGGCTAAATAGGCGCGCAGGCTTAGGCAATGAAGGTGTTGGCAGCTCTAGCCGCGGGGGTGGAGGAGACACTGGCAGGAAGGACGCCAGTGGGATTGGCCTTGGGAACTTCCTCAGTAGTCGCTTTATAGACCTTAACGGAGTTGATGGCCCAGTAAGCCTTTGTATAGGAATTGGGGTGAGCACCAACGAAATCCTTGCACATTTCGGAAAGAGCCGTTAGTCTATCGTCGAATTGCCAGAGACTGCCGGCCCAATCACCACAAAAGTCGGTGTTAAAAATCATATGGTGCTCTTGGAAGTGGGCGTTGATGTCACATCCAGGGCCGCCGTTGAATCTGGCCGTAGGAGTACCCCAGGTGGCGGGGTTGGGTTTCTCGTTTGTAATGTCGTCGGGGATAGAGTCACGCGGGAAGAAATACATGGAAATGTAGTCGGCGGTCCAGTCCATAGCATAGACACCGCCTTGGATCTTGTTAAATGCAGTGCCAAAAGGAGCGTTGGTTAGCTGGCTGCAACCTTCTGAGCCGCCTCCGTGGTTGCAATCGTCATGTACCAGGAAAACATCCTTAGGACTGCCTGTGTTGGTGACAACGCAGCCCGGGCCAGTGTGAAGAGTAGCGTGGTTTCTTTCATCCAGATTGATACCCTCGATGATATCAATCTCGCCCTTGTAAGGCCATTTTTCGCTATAAGACCAGAAGGCAGGCCAGATACCAGGGCCCTCGGGCATGTGAGAAATGTCGGCGATGACAAGAACTTGCTTGAAAGCCTGCTTGGAAGTAAGACGGGTGCTCATGCGACCGTTCGGGGGGTTGACGGCAACATGATCAGCCCAGGTAGACAAAGCCATCTTCCAGTTTGGCGTAGCCTCCATCCAAGGCAGTCTTATAATCAACATACTCGACATAGCCGTGGGTCGGGTCGGCGTCGGTGAAGAACTCGAACTCTTCAAAGAAGTTGGTATCATTGAAATTGGCGATCATCTTGTAAGTAGTGATAGTGTAAGGAGCGGGAGGGGTGAGACCGGCAGAGACGAGACTGGCAGCGGTCACGGCCGAAAACGCAATTTTGGAAAGAGAAGACATGGTACGGTGTTGGTAGGGGTACAATAGATGTCGATTATGAATTAATGAGAGACTAGAAGAGAGCGACTGAGGGATGATGCAATAATGAATGTGTAGGTATGGTGAGCAGAGAAGGGAAAGGAGCGGATAGTGAGAGAGTGATGCCGGTTATGGAGAGAAGAGCGAGAAGGTACATCTAGAAGCGGGAGGTTGAGATGATACTTATAGTCGAGGGGAGCAATGAGAAAGGGTAGCTCGCAAGCCTTCACCGAGATCTAGTCTCTTTCGGGGCGTTTTCGATCTCTGGCGCCGCACTATGGTGGCATAGAGTTTGATAGATCGTGGTGGCAAGTGGGATAGAGGCATCGGTGTGTTTTTGGTTTGTTCTGGTTTTGTACTAATTTCTCTTACGAGTTCTCTCAATTCCATTGTCATTGCTTTTGCCAATTACACTTTGGCGCCTATGTTCTTGCTTTCCGTTCTTTGTATCAATTCCATGCGTCCTGTTCTCCTAAGCCAAGTTCTTGTCTCTCTCTCCTCCCATGAGCATGGCCACTTTTTACAAGGAGAGGGTTAGAAGACAGGAAGAGGCAGTACTAGATAGTTAATCACAGGACACCACTTCTCAGTGGCATATAGAAAGCAGACAAAGTTAGTGCGAGGCCATATCTTGGGGGTAGAGGAGGTCAAGGGGAAACAAGACGTAGTGTAGCAACCGATAGCAAATTAATCGCAAGGTCCATAGCATGCAAGGAAAAAAGCAACCCCATTTCGTTTAGAGCGCTTCTGCATCGACTTGTCTAAACCTAGGAAAGTCAGTCCTTCCCTAATATTTCAAAGCAAAGTGCTATTCGGTTTGCCTTTGTCTCCTAGCTCTGACCATCCTCTGCCTTTCCTCGCCCTGTCTTCTCTCTTCCGCGGTCTTTCATCCCCTCAAGTATCTCTAGCTTGCTCTTTGGCCATGTCGTTTGTGGTCCAAGTTGACGTGTGGATCAAAGTACAACTATGCTAAAATACGCGGATACGTATATACAGCATATTGCGTCCCATAGCAGTCTTACGACGGCCTGCCGTCGGCATAGAAAACCGGAGGGTTTTACCGTAAGCGGGAAATGAGATAATAAAACATTGACGCTTCCGTTGTGTCTTGGACTGAGGGGCGGGTTACAGACTTTGGCCCTCAATTATCCATAACTACCGGGCCGCAGGTGTCATATGCAAGGCAGTCAGTATTGCTCCCCATTGCTCCTTCTTTATGCCAGTGTGAAGAAGCAAGCCGGGCCTAAACGTTTTCCTTATGTTGTGCTTGCTCGACTCCTAAACGCCGCTTCACTGTGAAACCCATCGCTACACTCCCACAGGACTAGGGGCCGACACGCTGGTCCTTCGGCTATTAGTCTTGCCAGTTTGTCCTATAGTGCATGCCTTAATCCCAAACCACACTGTTATTACAGTACGGAAGAATATGGCCCCAGCTAGACTGTTTACCACCATCCAGCCATGGGCTGCCAGCGCTCCCGTCACACACCATCAAAGCTTTTCCCCCTCGTCGTATCCCTTCCTCCGTGGCTCCTATGGCAAGGGTTGTGGAAAGGGAAAGAATGAACACACGCATCACAGCTGCGGCAGAAGCAGGATCGAAGCCAATAGAGTGTGGTGGTGGACTGTTGCAGGCTACTGGTGGCTGGCATCTTTGGCCTACCCGAGACTTATGTTGACAGGCGGCGCGTCTGCATGTTATTCGGATGGGAACCTAGCCGCAGAGTGCAAAACGAGACATTGGCAAGCCTTACTCGCTACTAGAAGAGGCAGTACTCACGCTTACATGTCTTCATGAGCTTTAATAGTCTCTAACACCATGCCCTGGATTGTCCCAGAGAGACTAAGCGAAGTCCAGACACTATCTCCCCGAAGGACTAAATCAGCTCGGGAGACAGTATCTGTGCGAAGGGCTATGGGGTTCTGGCCTGAGTCGTAGCTAGGGACGGGAAAAGCAGGTGGCAGCCAGTGGGAGACTAGATGAAGATCAAGATGTCATGGCATAAATGATATTATTGTGGAATGGGGGCAAGTGCTTGTTTCTCACCTGTTACCTTCAGCTTTCTATTCCTCACCCTCGTTTGCTGCTTGCTGTTTTTTGCTCTTTGCCTCCCACCTCCCGCTTCTCGATTTTCACTTCCCACTTCCCGCTTCCCACTTCCCGCTTCCCGCTTTCCTCCTATAAGGAATAGCTTGGTACAGTTAATTCCATGCCGTGTTCTTAGATCTTGGATGCTCCTCGTTTCTGACCTACCTTGTATACATTTTTCTGTTCCTGCAGATGTCGTATCTTCTAAGCAACACACAGTCAGCTACATGAGGGCTGTTCCATTTCCCTATCCTTGTGCTACCATAGAGTCACGTGACTTGTCCCCACACCAACCTCTAGCTAGCTCGACTAGAAGATTAGAAACTTGTTAACTGAGAGCATATAAATCACACCCTGCTGTTATCTGTGCTATCCAATGCTGGCAATTAACAGTGCGCAGTGCGCCAGGAAGGTAGAGGGAAGGCTTGAAGTTGACTATATTTAACGTCTACGGGTAGAGCGAAGGCTTCATGCTAAAACTATCGCTTGGTTGTGCAGCGCGGCAGACGGCGCTCGGGGCTTTCGAAGGTTCTTTGAAGAATTGTATTGCTGTTGGTGACTAGGATACTGAAATTACATCAATACTTATTACAGGTAACGTACATGACCTGCATCATCTCTTATTGATCAATGAATTCTCAGCTGCGAATTATTCTAGCTCTAAATCATGAAGGTAGAATTCTTCTTGCCTTAACCGCCCGTCAAAAATAAAGCACCGACGCTCTGCAGAAATCTACCAAGTTGGCCGTATAATAGTATAGCGCCGACAGAGGGGTATTCAATCTCGACGCGATTGGATCCCTAAGTCACGCAGGCTATCGTGCGAAGAGGAATTCTCATTGAAAAACCATCACCATCAATCGATTGGGAAACTATGTGCTATTTAACCGGTATTCTACCGTATGGCAGTTTGTGACTTTCAAATACTCCAGTAATTATCACTACTCTTATCTTATCGCCCGCTCCTCTTACCATATCATAGCCTTGTACCACCACTCGCAGCCTTGTAACTTTTACCTTGCCTCAGCCTTTACAAAAAATCAGGAAAACGAGCCCTCGACCTTCATTTTAACACTACGCTCTTTGCGCGGGTCATAATAAAAACGTACAAACACTCTTCCCATCAGTAGATACCTTCTCCATCATGGCGGCAACGCCAATGGATATTGAGGGCGGTCACAGCTCTTCTGCCAACCTTGCGCGCTCTGGCACAAGCAGCATGACGCACCTCGGCGACATTATGAACACTTTCCGCCCAACAAAGGTATGCTTTCCAGTGGGCTCTTCTTACAAAATATACTTCTGTCCTATTTTTGCTTCGGCCTGCCCTATACACTTCTCCTATGCTTTTTTTCTTAGCCTAACCCCCGTCTTCTAGCTCTTCCGTCGCGACGATATCCGCGATGGCCGGCCCGTTCCGTACGTTCTCTCGCTCGACTTTGATGATCCTGGCGAGCTTCTTATGACGTCTGAAAGTGATGAAACTATCCAGATCTACAGTGTGCGTGAAGGCCGCCATGAAAAGAGTCTTCTTAGCAAGAAATACGGCGCCAAGCTTGCTCGCTTCACACACCTAAGCTCTGGTATCGTTTACGCCAGCACCAAACAGAACGATGCCATCCGCTACTTAGCCACCCATGATAACTCCTTCATTCGCTACTTTGAAGGCCACGATGGCCGCGTCACTGACATCTCCATGCACCCTGGCAACGATACCTTTATTTCTTGCTCCGTTGATAACACCATTCGCCTATGGACTCTAGGCACCAGGCAATGGGTTGGCCAGCTCTTCATTAACAATCCCTACCTGTCCGCATACGACCCGTCCGGCCAGATTTTTGCCGTTGGCTGCCCTGCCTCAGGCACTGTGCTGCTCTATGACTGTCGTAACTTTGACAAAGCCCCGCTAGGCGTCTTCGACGTTGCTGCCGTCGGCCGCCATGCCAACCATGCCAACCTAATGCGTGGCTGGACCAAGCTTGAGTTCTCCAATGATGGCAAGCACCTGCTTGTGGCCACTAACGGTGATGGCCATTTCTTGCTAGACGCTTTCGACGGATCGCTCAAAGCATATCTTCGCCTGCACCGCCCGGGGTTGGGCCGTGTGCCACGACGTCTTGCCCCTGGCGAGTCAGCTACGACTGCGAACTCGGCAAGTTTTGTCACGCCACATGCTGAGAGTAGCGGTGACTGCTGCTTTTCGGTCGACGGCCGTTTTGTGCTGGCCAGTTCAGGATTAGACGTAGCGGTGTGGGACACCAAGAACATGGGTAAAGAGCATCCGCCCATCATGGAGCCAACATTTGTGTTAGAGGACGGGAAACGATCAGCAGCGGTGATTGCTTTTAATCCACGCTTCAACTTCTTTGCAACGGCAGACACAGAAGTAACTTTCTGGGTGCCAGACCCTCATTAAGTTAAATGATCCTTTGTCTATGATAGGGTGGTGCTTTTGGCGGTTGTTCCATCGTGTCCTACGTTTTTTGCTTTATTTTTTTCTTTCGAGAGAGCAGTTTTTTTGCCTCTTCGGCGTTGGGATCTATCATCTATAACTTGTACATAGAAACTTGGGGCGTTTTGCTTTGCATCGTCGTTATCTGTTAGACATGAACTACAATATATATGAACATGTTATTCAGTGAATGTGCTTATTAGGGTTATGTCTTTCATAACCCTTGATGTCTAAATCACACCCCTATTTTTGCTAGCAACTATGAGAGCCCCGCTGCCTAACAACTCCCCACTCAGCCTTGCGTTAAATCAAGCGTAGCACATCATGAGTTACTAGACTAACAGCGTCCAGCAACAGACACTTACTAGGCTTGGCTTACATGCTTCCCCCCCCTATTTTGCTACTAGAAAGGCTTGCATAACATATCAAGGCAATTATTCACGGACAATCGAGAACGTCAGCTTCAATGGCCAAGTCCACGTACTACAAAACTAGCCAGGACTGGCTAGAACAGTCTGCCGAGCTCCTGCGCGCGCGGCCATCAACAGTACGTGCTCGCGCTTGATGCCAGTCACTTCTTTTTCTCTGTTTCTAACTCATCTTCTGGTCATGGCACCAATAGACGCGCATTACCACGAAATACTCGGTCAAGAAGCCCAAGACTACCTCAAGCACTAGCACGACAAGCGGTAGTGGCGAGCCAGCAAAACGGGCGTTCCTGACGCTTAAAACGTTCGATCCATCTAGCGGCGCCACTCTCAAGTACAAGACCACCAAGGCGGCAGAGGTCTCGCGTCTAGTATCTGCCCTAGGCATGCTAGGCCGCGACTCAGCTGGCCTTCCCCCGGCGTTGCTGACAAACAGCTCTGTAGAAATGAAGTCAGAGGCAGTAGCAGCACCAGCAGCCATGAACAGGAAAGACGAGGCGCCGCCGGCAACAGGAGGGAAGAAGAAGAAGAAGGGTAAAAAATAGAGGAAGCAGAGTAGAGACACAGGGAGCCAAGCCCAATAATGAGGCCATGTATGCTCGGATACAAGCGGACATGAGAAAATCGGAACACATAGACAAGTCACCAAGAATTTCATACTGGGTAATCTTAGAGAACATGTTTTCATGATGTGGTACTAAGCAGAAGAGAAAGACAAAACATGACTGAACAACGCATGACAACCGACCTGGGCTGGTTACCAGAAACACAGCCCTGAAACTAAAAGCGCAAAACCACCCCAGAAGAAACAAAAACGCCAGTATAAAGAGTCCCCCAAAAATATAACCCAACAAAAATAACCAAAGGAGAGGGGAATCTACACATGAAAAACACACAAAAAAGAGCTGACCAAGCACGCGCTACAAGAGTATCACAACAGAACGGCAGAGACGCTAGACCCGCAGGGCCCCATGTCTTCGGACATCCTGTTTTGCTTAGAAGTCCTCGTCAAGAGCAAAGGCGTCACTAGGAGTTTGGTTTGCCTCACCGGAAAGCTTGTTCGCTGAGTTGAGCACACCAGCCTTCTGGTAGTCGCCGACACGCTTCTCAAAGAAGTTAGTCTTGCCGCCGAGCGAGATGTTCTCCATGAAGTCGAAGGGGTTTGTGGCACGGTACACCTTCTCGTTTCCTAGAGCAACAAGCAGGCGGTCAGCAACAAACTCAATGTACTGCTTCATCAGATCGGCGTTCATTCCTAGCAGACCGCAGGGCAGAGCCTCGGTCAGGAACTCCTTCTCGATCACGACGGCATCAGTGATGATCTTTTGCACAAGGTCCTTGCTGGGGCGGTTGTTCAGATGCGAGAACAGCAAGCAAGCAAAGTCGGTGTGCAGGCCCTCATCACGAGAAATAAGCTCGTTTGAGAAGGTCAGACCAGGCATGAGACCACGCTTGCGCAGCCAGAAGATGGAGGCGAAGGCGCCTGAGAAAAAGATGCCCTCGACAGCAGCAAAGGCAACTAGGCGCTGGGCAAACGTCGACTCCTTGTCGGTGATCCACTTCAGAGCCCAGTCGGCCTTGCGGCGGATGCAGGGAATAGTGTCAATGGCATTGAACAGGTATGTGCGTTGCGAGGGCTCCTTGATGTAGGTGTCAATCAGCAGCGAGTAGGTTTCAGAGTGGATGTTTTCCATCATGATCTGGAAACCGTAGAAGCAGCGGGCCTCGGGGATCTGCACCTCGCCTGAGAAGCGCTCAACGAGATTTTCGTTGACGATGCCATCAGAGGCAGCAAAGAAGGCAAGAATGTGGGAGATGAAGTACTGCTCGTCTTTGTTCAGACGGTTGTTCCAGTCGTGGAGATCCTTAGAGAGATCAATCTCCTCAGCAGTCCAGAAGGAGGCCTCGGCCTTCTTGTACATCTGCCAGATCTAAAGCGGGAGTGAGGAGTTAGCAAGCCAGCCGGCTTAGATTTGGGTGTAGAATCGTCATACCTCGTGGTACTTGATGGGGAACAGCACGAAGCGGTTGGGGTTCTCCTGAAGAAGCGGTTCATCGGCCTCAAAGGATTTGATGGTAGCAGCGACCTTCTTCTCTTCGACAGGCTTCTTCGCATCAGCGGCGACGGCCATGTCAGGCTTGTTCTCGAAGGAGAGCTATGGCGGGGGAAGTAGAGCCTTGGTTAGTAATAGTTATAGCAACAAAGAAAGACAGCTGGGCAGACATGCGAAACGTACTTGTTGTGAGGGAGTGACGTTAACGGCCATTATGACGTATAGACAGTTGTGATATGTGGAAAGAGGTAGATTGACTCGGACAAGATCAAGTCAGATGGATGATGGATAGACAAGGAAAGAAGGCAAGCAAAGAACAGATATAATCAGGAGAGAGAGCGTAGGGAATAGGGTTCGACTGGTGATGAAGGAAAGGGTAGAAGACAGATGAGCAGAGATGGGGTGCTGGAGAACCGCTTTATAGGTCGCTGGGGAGAACGTGTTGAGCTAAAGTGCATTAATAAAAAATGGTGGCTCGCACGCGCTTGAGACGTGACTGGGACGCGTTTCGATCTAACCGGCAACTACCTTGCTTCAAACTCCAGGGATTAAGGTGTTGCGTTCTTTATTTTTCTTGCTTTTATATGCAGTGTTTTACATGTATCTTTTGACTCTTGCGTGGTATTATAGCCTATCTTGAACATTCGTGCCGAAGAGGGCCATCCTTTTCGGGCCATCATGCAGGGGGAATAAGGATGTCAGAAACAATAAAATTTTACTCTTTTTTTTTTTCGTCGTTTAAGAGAAAAAAAAAGCTTGGAGTAGTGAGGGGTGGAGTGGGGCGTGTTTTGTTGGATCTGGTTAGGAGCCTTGTCGACACGGCTTGCGTTGCTAGGCAGCCTGACGGTGTAAGCGGGGTGTCCTGCGCTCCCTGACGTGGGTTTTGCCACAATGCCCTGACGACTTCCACGGCAACAAGCATGGTATTATAATCAGGGCTTAAACAACGACAAGGCAGCTGGAGATCTGGAGATGACCATTGGTGAATCAATAGAGGGCGCGAGCGCTTCACTGGAGAAACAGAGCTTCGTCGAGCGCAAGTTTTATACCCATAGAGTCAGTCGTGGTTGCTGTTTCAACCGGCTTATTTAGGGCGCGCCGTATACAGGACAGGTGTGGGTACAGGATCTATACCACATATGATGCACGAACTCACTTAAGCCAGCATCCTCGCCTCGCCAAAAGTCGACCTGGATAAGTAGACGAGATGTGGGCGAGGTTACACGGCATGCATAAAGTATGCTGCAGAGAATTGAATAGAATACATGCACAAAGCAATATGCAGCTAGCTGATATCTTTGCTATAAAAGACTTTGCTTTCTCACTCCCTAGATCTACAGCGAATGAAGGATTGTGTCTACATCACGTGATTTGCACTTAAGTGGTCTTGCCAAAACGCGTGATGCGCGCGTCAATCTCGCGTCAGGACGTGCCCTGAAGCTCGTGATGCTCCAGACCCTTTGACCCTTTGAGCAAGGCACAGCACAGTGGAGAGAGTGGGAATGGGGCGGCGGTCTGTGAAATAGCCAATGTATCAATAGATTGCCTCATTGATGCTCCAACGTATCAGACTTAGCGTGGTATTAATGTGTTGATGAATCAATGTATCCATGTATCAATGGACGATGAATCCATGCGATTCGCGTACCAATTTTCTCACATTCCAAACATCAGAAAGACAAGACCGAGACACGGCACACCAAGCTTTCAGCTCTCACTCTTGCCCTGCAATAGACCATGCCATAGAGACCATGCCATGGAGACCATGCATTTGTTTACTTTCACACCCTAGCAACTAGAAACTAGCAACTTTTTCTTTTTCTTCTTCTTTTTTCCTCTCAAGTTTAATTGTCTGAAATTTATCGCGACCTCGTGTTCCTTTTTGCTCTTAAAACCATATTGTGATAAAAATGAGGAACGCTTACGCCTCCTCCTTTAGTTGAAAGGCTTGTCGTTGCTGTGGGGCCCGTGGTGCATCTTCTGCTTATCAGATCCTGAAAACCCAGTACCTCATAGCTCTAGACCCCTCGCTTTGAGCAAATTGCCTCGTGTTAGGGGGCGAGCCTAGTCACTTGGCATGCTCTAGCAATCTATTGGGTTCTTTTCTCCGGGCCTCACCATCTCGGACTTGTTGATCTCGGACTACCATCGGAGATTGATAAGCAGCATTGTCACCAAGTTGTTGTCCAAAGCCTCCAACTCCGCTCTATCCGTTGTCGGCGGTCTTGGACACGCCCAGCCCTGAAACAAACCAACTAGAGTGAGACACAAACACCGAAAGAGGCGACCCAAAAAGGACGCAGGATTTAAACAATACGAAGTCGATTTTCATTCAAAAACGAATGGCACTATCAAAATTATACGCATGGATAGCCACAACAAAAAAACGCAACTGACCACCATGCGCTAGCAAAATTAGCAATAAACTGGCGCTTCTCAGGCCGTCTCGCTGTGGAAATAATAGGCTGAGTTTAGTCTGCTGACCAACACGCCATCTTGTGTTCACCCTGACCGCCAGATTAACTTGGCAACTTTTGGCATGAAAGCATAAACAATAACAATGGTGAAATGGCCTCACGGCACTGATATATCCTCCATTTTCCCTCCTCTATGCTTGCTAAGGTCTTAGGGCAGCAGCAGCAGCAGCAGCAGCAAACGACCTTCAGCCCCTCTCCCTCCCCCTCACAACCTTCTTATACCTCCCTATCTCGCTTTACTTGCCTGTTGGTACTCCCTTGTCCCTCTCGCCTAGAAGAACCGCGAGAAAAACTCCCACGTATACCGTGGCGCCCATTCCTCACCCGACCAATCGTCCGTTGGATGCTGCGTATGTCCGCCGTCGAACTCGACCCATACGACGGGGTGGTTCTCATCACACTTGTACTCGGTAATTGTGTGATCGCCTGAACCCCACTCAGGCTTTCGCGAATACTTGAAGCGGCAGTTGTTCTGCACCAGATAGCGGTCGCGCATATTACGTCCCAACACAACGGGAAGTATGAGGTCACTGACGCCGTGCTGGCCGTAGAAAGCAACAGGCGAGGGGAGCTTTGATGGGCACTTGCTGATCTGGGCACCCGACCAAGAGGACACAGCACGAAAAGCACTGCCCATATGGCAAGCCGCAGCATACGTCATGGCAGCACCGAAGCTATATCCGTGTATGTAACGCTGGTTCTGGTCAATGCACAGTTGGCTCTCAACGTCGGCCATTATACGTTCGAGGAAGGCTGCATCTTCCCCCGCGACGTTCAACCACATGCCCGCGAACCCATGAGGCGCTACATAAATGGCAGAATCCTCGGGGTCCTGATCAGGCAAGCCATACCACGCATCGTAGCCATGATCGCCATTCTTGAGAGCTTTAGCACTGCCGCGGAAGGCATGCAGTGTGAATATCAGCCGGTATGGGTGCTCAGGGTTGTAGGACTCGGGGATCCTCACGTAGTAAAAGCGCTCAAGGCCGTGCACTTTGACTTTTGTAGCGTAATCATTGTCATAGGCCAGCTGCTCCATGCCACACCCAGTTGACGCAATCATGCGGCGAGAGAGACCAGACGAAAGAGTGTTGTTATTGTAGATATTCGGGCCGCGGTGAGGAGAAGAAGAGTTGGATAAGCGCGGGGTATCAAGGGAGGGAGGGCCAAGGGGAGTAGGTACAGGAGCCAGGGAAGTGCTTGTATTCTGGGTGGCAGCATTCGAACTATCCTGGAGATCAAGAGGAAACGCCACGGTATCAGATACCTCAACCCCATTCTTGGCAATCAGCTCACGGGCGAGCTTTGCCAGAGCAGCATCGTCATCTAAGGGAGTCAGACTGTGGGATGTCGCAGTCAACGAGTCGTTGAGAGCTTGTCCTGATAGTGGCTCTTCAGCATTGATAACTTTCTTGGGCAGGGCTTTACTCGTGAACAGCTTGGCGTTAGACTGGTTAAAAGTGCCCTTGGGGTTGGTATCACCGACTTGGAAGGGAGGTTCTAGGTCATTGTTTTTGACATGAGGGTCAGACGGTGCGCTGATCACGACGCTGGTCGTAGTAAATGCTACCATGGCCAACGACCAACAGAGACGGTAGATGTTACCGGGACGCATAATGCCCAGCTGGAAAGAAGTTATAACGAAAACTCGATAGGCTAAACAAATAATACTTTGGAGCAAAAGACACAAAATAGACAAAATATATATGGAAGCCTAAAGGCCAACGAAAAAAAAAAAAAAAAGCAAAAAGACGAAAAGGAGAAGAAAGAAAGGCATAGCAGAACAAGTGCGGAAGGACGAGCAGTTGCCTCTTCTTTTGTATCAATGTTTCCAGTCATTTCAAGCCGTCAATTGTTAGTGCCAACCTTCCATTGCCACCAAGTACGGTAACGGACGATACATATCACATCACCCCAGTTCAGTTTGGCTTGTGTCCCATGCAAAACTATCGTGAAAGTTTTTTTCTGTACGGAAACAGTTAAATTCTCATATTTTCAAGCTACTCTGAAAACAGTCTCTCAGAAGAACCAGTACCTCCGAGTTTGTGTCTTCTTCTGTGAGCTGGCTGGTCGTGACTCCTTAGGTCTGGTTCCAGCCTCCAAGTCTGGCTCACGCCGGTGACCTGTCCAGCTTCTCTCCGGTCGCATTGGTTCCTGACGAGTGGGTTGGCGGTCCTGGCGGCTGTGGTGGTCCCGGCTAGTGTTAGAACGCGGGATTCGCTCGTCCGAAGAACTATTTGACGGTAACGAGCCGCGGTCATATTCAACGGGATCCGACGGATCGACGCTAGGAATCGGTAAACCGCTCTTACGCAGGTTTTTGCGACCAACTTCGCGGAGATGAGCCTCAAGGAGTGCAGCGTTGCGAGTATTGGCACGGAAAACGGCATCAACGAGATCTCCCAGAAAAGGAATAAGGCCAACACAGAAATCAACGATGATGTTGGCTAGCATGCAGGCCGACAAGCTAGTAGGTAGGCCGCCTTCAATTTGCGAACAGGTGCGAAGGACCATGAGGGCAAGCAGGGTGTCAATTACGTCGCCGATTCTAGCTAGATGTTAGCGGCAGGCCGGAATTGTAAGGGCGGCCGGAAATAGAAACAGACAAGAAAAGAGATGGGTGAAAGCAAGTAAAGAGCAAAAAAAAAAAGGGAAAAAAAAGATGCAAGTACTCACGCGGGCACCAAGCCAATAACGCTACTCCAGCCGAAGCGAATACCACAGCAATTGCATAAGCACATGTCCAGACGATAGGCCCGCCGTTTTACTTTGGTCAAAATCTTAGCGTCGTGCTCTGAGAGGCCGGGAGGATTAGCCTTTTTCCGCCGAACAGTTTTCCCATTAGGTTTTCCATTAAGGCGGGTTGCGGGAACTGATTCGAAGTAAGGGTCCTAATAAGGCAGCTCCGTTAGATGCGTGAAAAAATGGACAGGAAAGGCGAGGGTTTCCCAGTTTACTTACCTCGGTGCCAAACTTATTCGACACTGACTCGCCCAAGATGCGCTTGGTGACATATTTGGCGATGAACCCGGACATTTTTGACAGGTGTGAACGGACGTTTTTTTTTGTCGGGTGTAAGTACCAAAAGGGAAAACAAGAGTATTTGTGGTAAGACGTTTACTAAAGTAAGAACTAAATGTGAAGAAACGAATAGAGACAAGAAAAGGGCAAGAATTTATGGCAAAAGAGCTCCTATATAGAAGTCTGAAAGTTTGGTTCAGTGTGAGGAAATAAAGGCAAGCCTGGCGTCTCTTGTAGCCAGACAGAGAAAGAGGAAAAAATGTGACTGACTGGCCCAAAGCCAAAGATAGCTTAGCAGGTAGATCACAGCGCTTCCTTGACGCACAGCGCAAAGGGGGGGCGATAAGAGGACAACGACCAAAGCTAGATGCAGGCGCTGATGCAAGTGGGCGCTTGTTTTGTGGATGGTTGTTTCGAGGTCGAGAGAAGCGAGCCAAGAGAAACAGAGTAGCGCGGCAAGCAAAAAGCAAGGGATCCAGGGGAGACAAAGAGAGCAGGCCGAAGAAAGAAGATAGAACGAGTGGATGAAAGAGACTAACAAGAAGCAAGAATAGAAAATAGATAAAGTGAAAGAAGATAAATCAAAACAAGATGCCAAGTACAAATATAAAGGCGAAGAACTGAACTATGTTGCTATTTTGCTAAAGATAAATGTGGGAGGGAGGTAGCAAAGAGAGTACTAATAGATTGAAAGATGGGTTGAAAGAAGAGGAAGAAGAACCAGATCATGCTGATGATGAAAAAGAAGGGAAAGAAAAAGACCTCATGGCGACCTAAAGAAAGGCAAGAAGCTGCTTTTTATCTTTCTAAATTCGCTCCTTACTACTAGGGAATATCATACGTATGTGCCTTCCCTCTATTTTGTCTTGAGAAAGCCAAAAGCCACAGCTACGTTCAACATCACGGCGGCCTCTTTATCTCCCACCCGGTGATATTAATTATGCGGGTGGGGCTCTTTCCTCTGCTCATCTTTGTTGGGAGCCCCGTCCGTTCATCGTTTAGGCGGCCTCTAAATTTCTGTCTTGTTGTAATTGCTAGTCTTCTTTCCCATGCTGCTACCTTCTCTGTGGCCTCCAGGTCTGCGCCTCGTTCAGCTCAGCTGAGTCAAGCACTACTTAGAAAAGTAGGCTAAGGGTTATAGAGACTAGGGTCGGTATTTCAGAGTACACATGGCACATGAGAAGGATGGACAGAAAGGGAGAGGGGCTGCCTCTTCTCCTTCTCAGAAAGAGAAAAACGGGAGGACGGCACAAGCATCCGTTGGGTCGTTTTCCTGAGGTTGCATCCATAATAGCCATGGAGTTGGGCTGGTTACTCAATAAACAGTATGTCAGAGTCGCATATGGCAAGATGCAAATGAGCGCACCAAGGCCCAAGGCCGCAAGTCACCATACGAAGGTGAAGGTGCAAAAAGTGCCAGAGAAAGGAGGAAAATCCCAAGAAGCTATAACCCTACCATGTCTCCACATCATTCTCGAGAACCTCAACTTCTCGAGGCTTAACCCCAATCAATCAGGCCAGTCCCCTGTCTGTTGGTTGTCTGATTGGCCTGGAGCAGGGGAGAAGCTTTGGCTTCAGCTTTCTTTCGACGACCTTCGCTACTCTCTGGATCCCCGGTCAGTTGAGAGCGAGCGAGAGCGAGCGAGAGGAGCAAGACGGCGCAACATTAGACACTAAAAGGTCAGACGAGATGAAGAAGTCAATAGCAACACGTCATGTCCACTCTGTCAATCTGTCACTTTTGTATGGTGTGAATGGCGTGAGCCGCGGAAACTATGCCAATTTTTGTCTCTGATTGGCCCGCTTTTTGTATGATACCCAACGGCTGGCTGGTTGCCACATTGCCCCATAAGTATAGTTTTCCTTGTCTCCAAGGCCATGACACACACAAAAGAGGTGAGGAGAAGAGGCCAGAATCAGAAGTAGCATTATAGCCAGTGCGCATCAATTTAACGTGTAACTGCCAGCGTTGTCACACTTACGTGGTCCAAGTCCTACCCCCTCATCCCCATGCCGTTACTATTAGAACTGCTCAGCCTTGCCTCTTCCCCGCCCTGGTTTAGTTCGAGCCCCAGTTTTCCATGCTCAACCCCAAGGTTAACCCTCTTTCAGCCTCGTCTCCCTAATCCAAAAATTCCAAGCCCAGACCTAAAACCCGCTTTGCTTTGCTTTGCTTTGCTTTGCTTTGCTTTTATTTTGCTCTTGCTTTGCTTCTAGCTTTGCTTTGTCCTGCTGTGCTTTGACTTATTCTGCCTTGTGCTTCGCTTTGCCTCGTTGCTTTTTCTCCTGCGCCTTTTCAACCTCTTCACCACTACCTTCTGTCCTGTTTTTTTTTTTTTTCATTCTCTAATAATCAAGTCCTTTTCTTTCTTCTGTTTTAGAATCCCCGCTTTAACCTGCTCTATCCTCATATCGCATCATCCACTTTGTGGCTTCTCTCCTCTCCCCTCTCAAACGAAGGCAAAGCTGACTGAACATTTGGCCTAATTTATTAGACTCTCTGTCTCTCTTCTCTTTTCTCACGTAGAAGCTTTCTCTTTTTCTATTTTTTTTTCCCTTTCTTGGCCTCAAATCCATCCGCCTCCTCACTACTAGCAATTGTTGCCGATCTATTTAATTATCCTCATATCTCTGATCTACATCACTCTCGACAACAAATATAGCCCACCAGAAGAAGCCCCCCATCCCCATCTGCTCGATCGATACTTTTCTCTATATTTTTCCTTTCCTTTGCTATCCTCCCTCTTGGATAAGCTTGTCTGTATACCTTCTTTCTACTAGCATGCTTGTTTGGATACCGACACCGCAGTCATGGCTTTAGAACAGAGCAAGCTTAGAACGCTTGAGGATTGTAGGTGCCAGCCTTCTAACGTGACCTTCTGGCGTGACATTAGCCCAATATCCCACTCCTCCTCGCCTTCTCCCTCTCTTGTATCACGGCCATTTCTAGTTCGAATTTCGTCATTCCTTACTTCTATTTCTAATGCCTCTTCTCTTCATCAACTAACAAGCTCTTGTCTCCTTTAGGGCTTGATGACCTCTGCGCTCGCTTCATCATTAACCTCCCTGCCGAAGACCTTTCCTCTATGGAACGAATCTGCTTTCATGTGGAGGAAGCTCAGTGGTTCTACGAAGACTTTATCCGTCCTGCCGACCCGAACCTCCCCACACTTACTCTCCGCAATTTCTGTGCCATGATCTTCAAACACTGCCCATTACTGGCCGACTTCCCCGTTGAGGCCCATGAAAAGGCCTTTGAGAACTTTATGCAGTACAAGCAGCGAATCCCAGTGCGTGGTGCTATCATGCTCAACGAGGCCATGGACCACGTCGTTCTGGTTAAGGGCTGGAAAAAAACAGCTAGCTGGAGTTTCCCTCGCGGCAAAATCAACATGGATGAAGACGATCTAGATTGTGCCATCCGAGAAGTCGAAGAAGAAACTGGCTTAGAACTGCGCGAAGCCGGTCTTGTGCCCGACGACGAAGCCGTAAAATACATCGAGCTCAACATCAGAGAACAGGCTATCCGCTTATATGTCTTCCGCAACATCCCCATGGACACTACATTTGAACCCAAGACTCGGAAGGAAATTTCCAAGATCGAATGGTTCCCCCTGTCAGAACTTCCCACCTTTCGCAAAAAGAACAACCAACTGCATGACGATCCTGCCAACAGCTCGGTATCTGCAGCTGTCTCTAGCGCCAACAACCGCTTCTACATTGTCGCGCCTTTCCTTGGTCCGCTCAAGAAGTGGGTGCAAAAACAAAAGAGAATGGACGCTAGAAGACAGGGCACTACCACCGATATGTCTCACTTGATACCTAGTAATATCCCCGAAGAGGCGTATGCCGAGGGCCTGGAGACTGCCCACCCATACAATCATGGCGACAACAACTATTCATATGGCCAGCAGCAACAGCAGCAGGCCAATCTCGATGATGCTAGCCACGACCTCCAGCGTCTTATGAACTTGGAGTCTTCTGGCAACCCCACTGTCCATATTTCTGCGCCTGTCGCTAATAGTGCAGAGATGTCTGATCGCTTGATGTCTATGCTTAAGATTGGAGGAGTAGGTGGAAGCCCCGATAGTCGGGGAAGTCAGGGAAGTCACCAGCCTCAGCAATCATTTGGAGCGCAACAACAGCCGCAGCAACATCAGCAGCACCAAAACCAGCAATTCCAACAACATCAGCTAAACCAACAGCACCAATCATCTACGGAGTACTCTCACCATGGCGGCACCTCCTCTCATTCTAATCTTGAGCCTTCCCAACCTCCGCTCATTAAGCAGACTCCTCCAACTCAAATTCACCACCCCCAGCCCATCCCGCCTCAGGTCCAAAAGGCGAATCTTGACCAAGGTCTTCTGAGCTATGCTACGCCGCCGCCAACCAATGGAAAGCCGCAACAACAGGGCCCATCATATTCCCTTCAGACTATCCTAGCTCAGACAAGGCTCCAGCAGCAGCAGCAGCAAGAGTACCAACGGCGGGCTCAACAGCAAGCCCAAGAACAGTCTCAGCAGCAAGCCCAAGATCAGTCTCAGCAGCAACAACAGCATCAGCATCAGCAGAATCTGGGCCAACAACAAACGCACCTTGGATTTCCAGGGCACCCAGACGCACAACAGCAGCCGCAGCATCAACCGATGAATGGTCCTGGGCCATACTCCCAACAACACCAAACCCCAGAGCTTGCCATCCCTCAGTCGCACTCACAGCCCCAATCAGTTCCTGGCTATCAGGGAGAGCAGTATGGCTCGAGGCCTGTTTCTGGCCAGTACAACGTCAACCCGCCTCACTCTGCTCATGGGAGCCACGTATCTGGTGGCAATCTTTCCAACCACACCAAAGGGCTCCTTGGTATGTTTGGAAGCGAAACTAGCTCTGGTACTCAGCCCATTCCTATTCCTGCTCCACAGCATCAGCAAGCCACACCAGAGACGATGCCTCAGCGGTCGTGGCCTAATGAAACTCCCGAGCAACAGCTTGCTAGGACACAGGCACTCAACGGGCATGGTAATATTAATGGGAACCCTGATGGGACTGCCCATATGGTATCCCAAACTAGCGCTAGTCAAATTGGGTCTCATCCCTCTCACATGGATCCCATGGCGATGCATAACGGCCAGGCTATTCTCAATGGAATGATGCAGAAGACTCAGCAACATGGAATGTCTTCGGATAAACAGCGGTCAGCTTTGCTCGATATGTTCAAGGGCGGTCCTTCTCCATCATCTTCGATCAACGAGCAGCAACAGCCAATGACACAACCCGACAGCTATAGACAGTCACCCATGGATGGACAGTCCTTTGCTGGCCCAAGACATAATGGCGGCGGGGATAGCAGCGTGCAGAATTTGCACAACGCAATGGGTGGACTGGCACTCCAAGGCGGTGTACGACAGTCTAGTTCTATGTCAAACCCTCCATATGTTCGCGGTACTGTGTCTATTGAGTCACCCATGCCCTTGCTGCAAAGCAACTCTATTTCTCCTAGTGTTGGAAGTCAGTCCCGCCACTCGCAGACCCCGTACAATTTTGACCGCTCTACTCTAGAAAGCACAGGGCCTAATCAGTCTGCAATGGCCAGTCCTCCAATCATCAACGGTGCTGCGGTGCCTGGTGGTTCGAAACGGGCAGAGTCAACGCCGGAACAGAAGCAAAGGCTCCTGTCGCTATTTAGTGGCCAGCAACAGGGTCACCCCCAGCAATCTCAGCAGCCACAGCAGCCACAGCAGTCTAGCAGCTTTCACCAACAATCGTCTGGCCAGTTTCATCAACAGCCACAACAACACCCCATGGCACTGCACTCTCGGCAGCAGAGCTCGCCACAGCAGCATTACGCACAAGTCTATGGCCAGCAGAACCACCAGCAGCAGCATGGACACATACAGAGCCACATGCAATATAGCGGCAGCCACCAGCCCCAAGGCCAACAGCCCCATCCGCTTAGTCAATCCCAAGTCCCCGGAACTGAGGCCGTGTACTTTGATAAAGCCAAGGGCCCCGAGGTCTTGCAGCCTAGAGGTGCTAGCGGAGGCCCTGGATCTGCTGGTTCTGGGCCTGTTCATATGCACCGCCAACCCCATAGTCAACAGCCGCAACAGTACAATACGACGGAAGCCTTCCACCGTCTACCCTCGACAGCATCGGCAATGAGCGATGGCTCACATCCGTCCAATGGTGGCAAGAACACGCCCATTTCGCCGGCTGATAGGAATTTCCTGCTCGGCTACTTGCAGTCGGCCATGACAACTACTCCGGCAGAGACTTCAGGGGCCCCAAACTCGGGCGTGGGGCCAGCAGCTACGCAGCCTGCGGGTAGCAGATAGGGTCTGCAACCGTGGCAAAGGTAAGGTTCGGTGGCAGTGATGATGGCAATGGCGTTGCTTTTTGTACATGCATATATATGTATGTATTTAAATAGTACATACATCGCTGTGGTACGCGCGTGTTTGTTGCTTTCTTGTGTGCATGGCAGAGCTAGAGGAGGGAGTTGGTTCATCCCGCTTTACTTTTTTCTTCTTTTGAGGGAACAAAATCTTGATTTTTGATTTTTGATTATTTTTGGGTTTATCCGTTCCTTTTGGCATTGCTCCTTGCTTTTCAGCATTAGACTTCACAGCGGTTTTATTTTTGTTGTTGTTGTAACCATTGTACGCTCTTTTTTCAAGGTGCGGTAATATATTGTTGAAAGCCTCATCCTATTCATTTCTGTTGTTTGTACACTAGTGGTTAGCGTTACACGATAATGCTCATTGCTTTATGCTTATACTTTTGTGCATATACCCAGTGCTTATTGTCATATAGGGGTCTTGCATAAAGTGAGGGGGGGGGGGGTTTCTTCCAAACAAAGCAAGAAAAAGAGCTCAGGCGTTTGGTGACGTTAGATGGAACAGCGTTACAAGCTATGGGCAAGGCCTGAGGACCCCCCAACCACATCAACTGTATTCTGGGTTATCTTCAGGGGCTTGAACGCTGTAAGGGGCTGTGTCAAGCTAGCAATTATAGTGGAGAAGCCCTGCGGCAGTTTGTTGAGACTAGCAGTCAAGGAGCTAGGCAGCTAGCCTTTCCTAACTCGTTCGTCCATGTTTTTGATACTGCTAGTTACTTAGTAGTACTTCAATCAAGCGCAATCTAACCACTTCCAAGTACGGCAATAAATGTCGCTTTATGTATCTCTTTCTCGCCTTCTCCCTGTTCCTTCCACTTGCCTCTTGTCTTGGTGACCCTTTCGTTATCATATCAAAGCCTCACAAGCTCTCTCTTTTCTCTTCTTTCTTCCTTAATGACGTCGTGACCCCCTTGTCCTTCTTTTTTGTTTACCCTTATACTTTCTTGCTCGCCTTTCACACCTTCCCTCTTCTTATTCTATACAATATCAACCAGCCCCATTCTCAGGCTTCTCCCTTACAGTCTATCAATACCCCTTCGTCACCATGATGCCGCCAGCCTCGTCATCACGCTGTACATCGGCCAGTCGCGTCACCGCAGCCGTCCTTCTCTCCTTCCTCGCCTTCTCTCCGGCCGGCGTTGTCGGAGCCCACAGAGCCGATGGCTTTGGCGACAATTTGCATCCCGATCTGGTACTGCCTCCCGGCCTCGATCTTCCATCTGAAAGCGAGCCTGGCACGGACGGCCCTGCTCCTGCTCAACATACATTTACGCTTCGCCAGATATTTCATCACGGCACTCACCTACACCCACGTCTTCACCGTCGCAAAGACGTTTTCCAAACTGCCGATAACGTCTTTCTGGCCGCGGATGCTGCGGATGGCTTTGATCGCGAGCCACTGCCACCTTTGGTTGTTTCCAGCAGGCCAACCCGCATTGAGCGCTTGGCTGATAGGCGGCCGGCTGTTGTTGATGCTATGGTGACCCAGACCCGCCGTTACGGCCAGCTCGAGGCTATGTCGCCGTCGGCCTGGACTATTGACAACATCTCGGGCCCCGATGTCACTAACAAACAGACAGTCCTAAGCCTAGCCCTAATGTGTAGCGATGCCTATGTTGAGGACGACCATCAGACCGACTGGGACGATGTAGGCCAGCCTTTCAACCGCAGTGCGGATTTTGGCTGGGAGGGCGATGGTTTACGTGGGCACATCTTTGCCGACAAGTCAAACTCTACTGTTGTAATTGGCCTCAAGGGCACGTCGGCCGCCTTGTGGGATGGCCAGGGCACAACAACAAACGACAAAATCAACGACAATCTCTTCTTTAGTTGTTGTTGTGGTCAGCAGGGACAGTGGACATGGCATCAGGTGTGCGACTGTGCCACCGGCACTTACACCTGCAACAATACATGTGTGCGAAAAGAGCTACAGGATGAGAACCGCTACTACACAGCCGTTAAGGAGCTCTACACCAATGTCACGGAGCTGTACCCTCATGCCAACATCTGGGTGACTGGTCATTCGCTAGGCGGAGCTGTTAGTTCCTTTCTTGGCCTAACCTATGGCCTCCCTACAGTCACCTTTGAGGCCGTGCCTGATGCCCTGCCTGCTTCGCGCCTGGGTCTACCCACACCGCCCGGCTACATGCAGAGCCTACTGCAAACGCGCGAGATGACGGGCACGTACCATTTTGGCCACACAGCTGACCCCGTGTATATTGGCACTTGCAACGGGGCAACTGCCACATGCACATACGCCGGCTATGCCATGGAATCGGTGTGTCACACGGGCTACGAGTGTGTCTGGGATGTGGTGGGTGATAAGGGCTGGCGTGTTGGCATTGGCACACACAAGATTCGCGCTGTCATCCGCGACGTGATTCTCAAGTATGACGAGGTTCCGCAGTGCAAGCGCACGCCCGAGTGTCGCGATTGTGGCAACTGGAAGATGATTGAGAGCAATGGGTCCGAGACTACGTCCTCTTCCTCGTCAACCTCGTACATGACTCTCACTCGCACCCGTACCGAGACGTGCAAGACACCAGGCTGGTGGGGCTGTCTCGATGAGACCACCACTACTAGCACCAACCAACCGACTTCGGCCCCCCCTGTGACTACCACGGGCAGCACTACTCCTACATCTACATCAACGTCGACGTGCAGAACTCCGGGCTGGTTTGGCTGCAAGGACCCCATTACCCCTACTAGTCATCTACCCTCTGAAACCTCCGCTCCGCCCATTACCTCAACTTCAACATGCCATGAGCCTGGTTGGTGGGGATGCAGAGATCCTACAACAACTGCTAGTGCCACTTCTACTGCCACACCCACATGCCACGAGCCTGGATGGTGGGGCTGCCGGGACCCGACAACCACTACTTCTGCAACAACTGCAACTACTACGGCTCCCTCAACCTGCCGCTTTCCTGGCCGCTTCTTTGGGTGCCATTCCGAGCCGATCGCACCCCCGGACCCTTCTTCAACCCCAACTGCCACAGCCGCACCTGAGTCGGGTCGCTGCATTAGGCGCAGCTGGCTGGGTCGTTGTGTGGCATGGAATGAAGACGAGATACTAGTACTATCCGATGAGATGTAGCGAGTCACGAGTTTATCCGCATTTTGCTTTTGTTTTTTTTTACAAGTTTTTCACACTATAACTTACTTTGTTTCTTTCTCCTAGGGAAAGTCCCCCCCCCCTTCACAGAATTCAAGACTGCCACAGACACATGTTGTTTATTTTCCTCAATATAAATTTGTTTCCCCATCCAGTGTAAAATGTATCATCGCATGGTAATGATTGTCCAACTCCAGCAACGTAAAAGAGTATATTATTCGAGTATATCCAGCTTAGCCAATTCCATACGCCGTTCATGCTATCCTTGATGAAAAGATAAAAAAGTAAATAAAACCCGCCGCCTGTCCGTAAAAAAACGCCCATCAACACCCAATGCACTTCAAGAAATATCCATTGCCTCCCCATTTTTCTCTCCCTGTTCTTCGCTCTGTGCCTTGCTCTGTCCTTGCATCGCATGCCCTTCTTCCCCGCTGCCTCCTACAGCCCCTCCCATAAGCGCTAGCACACTTTCCAGGCCCTCAACCTCGGCCATAGATATCTTGCGTCCAGCGCCTTGCCACTCACCGTCGCGCACTTCGCCTTGGAGGCCAAGCTCCAAGCCACGTGCGCGCTCCATATGTTTGCGTGTTGCTGTCTCGATGTACTCGACCCGGCTCTTGCGCCACGAGCGGCGGCTAGGCGTCTCGCCGCCAGCTGGTCCGCTTCTGTCATCCGCGTCGGCATCAGCTGGAGGCTGCAGATCAGCCGCCATGCTGCGTAGCGATATGCTAAGTGCACGTAGCGCGGGGAGTTGGGACAGGGCAAAGGCTGCGGTTGTTTGCAGCGGTGCAGTGGCGTCAGCGGTGCCCAGGCCCTCGGTGGCTTGCAGGAAGGCGAGTGGCGCTGTGACGGACTGTGCCGTGGGCGCAGATGTAGGTATCTCGGCGCTGCCACCATTGGCTGTAACCTGGGCGTCGGGATCAGGCTTGATCACCGCCCGCTCAACGAGCCCGCGGAGCGTAGTCAGCAGGGCGTCGTTTTGCGCTTTTTCAGCTTGTAATTTGGCAGTCAGGCGCTGTGAAGCAGATACCTTGCGACGCAGCGTAGCCACGCCGGCAACGGAGGGTGCGTCGGGGTCGTCCAGACGCGAAAAGTCAAGGCCATCGTAGTGACGCAGGCGCATCCAGGCACGGTCATCGGGCCGTAGACTGAGGATGTTGCGCATGACGTACAGTTCGAAGATGTCGAAATTGCGGTCGATGGACGAGCAAAGCAGTGTTTCTAGCTGGTGCGTGCCGTTGTCAATCTCGAAGCGTGCGGCTTCTTCGACCGAAGTAGTAGCGATATCCTCGGGCGGGGCTTTGTTCTTTTTGCTTTTGCTTTTTCGCGGTGGCCGGAATCCGAGCGCCGCTGGTGGCGAGCGCAAGAGGCCCTGTTCAATAGACATCAACGCACTTTCGGCGAGGATGTTTATGGCGTTAATGATGTCATCGAGCAGACTCTAGGAAGAGCGGAGACTGGGTTAGCGAACAGGGCGGTTCTTTGATCAGAGGGAAGCGCAAACAAAGACTCACGACTGGTGGATAGCCAAAATGTTCGGTGAGGATTTCTGTGTTAGCGGTCGCATCAGCCATGATTGCAGCCAAAAAGGGAATTATAGATCACGATAGCCTTGTTAGAAAGTAATGGCACAGACGAGCCTCGGTGATCGCACAGGCAAAACTGAAGCTCGTGATAAACCCAGAGGCGCGTTTTGGCCGTCCCTGTGCTAAAAGGAAGATTGGCGTGTTAAATAATGATGTACCAAGTGTAAATTTCCCCACAATTCAGCGATTCACACACTGCTACATACCTCTTTCGGCTTTGAATGCATCCTCAACATTCGCTCGCATTCGCATTCACTGCTCAGCCCGTGGAAAGGAGAACAAGAACAAGCCATGTCATGGACAGGAGCAACATAGTTCATTTCCATAAATCATATATCCTAATTCTTGCGACTCCAAGTAGCTCCTAGCGATCTTCTAGTTAGATTTTTTTTTCTTCCTTGTCAGGCCTCATAGCTTCAGATCTTTTTAGGCCTTCTTTTTTTACTCTTTTGGGCTGCGATAAGGATTTGGTTTGGCTCCAAATGGAGTAGCTTCCCCTACTTCTTTCTCTCCCAATCTCATTTGCTCTTTCTCTTCACTTGCTAGAAACTCGTTGACATTTTCTTATCCTCCTCCCTGCAAACATATTCTTTTTTTCATCGTCATACACGTGCTCCGGAGTCCCCTCCAACAAAAAACCTTAGATACTTACTCCAACCACTAGCCCTTATGGACAAGGCAAAGTCGATCTTCAAGGACGGATGGCATCCGGAGAAGCCGGGCCAAACCTTCCGTCAGCAGGTTGTAAGTATCCCGAAGCCCTCACACGATCATATCACCCCAGCCGGGCTCATCTCTTCCCCCCCCCCCCCTTTTTACTCCTCATACTAACTTGCACAGAATGGCCTTATGGGTCGCGACAAAAAAGCAGAAGAAGAAAATGCTAATCGCCACGTTACTCCGGTCTCCCAACTTCGAGACCCAAACTCCTTTGCTCCACCCCCCAAACGCACCGAAGGCAGCATCCGGCCTCCCCCATCGCCGCCGCCGTCATCCAGCTCCCGCAAGCCCATAAAATTCCAGCCCGGGACTGACCTGTACTCGGCTGACCACAAGGTTATTGAGCGATCATCACACCCACCTACGTACCAAGCAGCTACAAGCCCCCCGCTGCAGATAACCCAGGGCTACGGAGAAGACTCACCGCCTGCTACTTCCCCTGCGGCGCCACCTAGCCTCCCCCCGCGGCTACCCCCGCGTCGGAATACTACCTCATCCGTAGCATCGTCCGCCGTCAGCAATGACCTGCCACCCCCGCCGCCTCCAGTGCGCAATGCGGGCAATGTCGCAATCCAACCACCACCGCCACCGCCAACGCGCAATGTTGTGGCGGCCATGCAGCCGGCCCCTTCCTCAGCCATGTCGCGACTAGCATCAGCGGGCATATCTGTGCCCTCGCTTGGAATCGGTTCCTCCTCTTCAACCAGCGGCGGCGCTACCAACGAAGCTATGGCTCCTTCCGATGCCCCAGCAGCTAACTCTGCGACATCAACTGCAGGCGGCACAATGGATAAACTCTCAGCGCGTTTCCAGCGCTTCTCTCCTATGAGCTCCCGCACCGGGTCTCCCGTCCTCTCTCCATCAGGCACGTCGACAGCCGTAGCCCCGCCTCCACCGGCCCAGGGCACCACTCTCGAGCAAAAGCAAGCAGCTCTGCGTACCGCCCAGGCCCTGAACAAGGACCCATCCAAAGTATCTCTGTCGGACATGCGCAGTGCCGCATCAACGGCAGACAATTTCCGCCAGCGTCACGGCGACCAGGTAGTGCAAGGCGCTCATAAAGCTCAAGAGGCAAATAGCAAATACCGCATTACCGAACGTATGGGCCAGATGAACCAAAAGTATGGGCTATCCGAGAAAGCATCGGGGCTGGCTGCTCGTTTCAGTGGGGGCGGGAACGGGGGCTCTGAAACCACGGCCCCTACAGCTACCTCTACCTCTACTCCGACTCTTCCGCCGCCAAACACAAACTCGCACTCACCCACACATTCTACTACATCATCGATTCTCCCACCGCCACTCCCGTCATCTACACGCACACAACAGCGCACGAGCCCTCCAGACACATCTCCGCGCCCCGCTATCGCGCCACCCCCCGTGCTTTCGCCATCTTCGTCTCCAGCCGCTTCCTCTGCGGTGGGCAAGAAGAAGCCCCCGCCGCCTCCGCCCAAGAAAAAGCCCTCCGGCTTCAGTGGTGCTGGAGCTGTTGTGGGTGATGTGCCGCCGCCATTACCAATGAGTACCAAACCGGCATGGTAGGAGGCGACAGCAACGAAAACCTAGGCGGAGGGCAAGCCCAGAGATTGGGAAGCTTGGGATCTTGGGGGATTCGGTCCGGCCAGAACACATCTCGCTTGCTCCACTCTCGCGGGGTTGTTAGTTAGCTGCTCGCTGTGGATTTTATGCCTCCACATACGTATACATTTGTTAGACATGTACCTACCTACCTTGTTCCACGTCGTTTTTTTTTTTGGGTGAGTATTTCCTTTTAGTTATCTATATATATACATATCACAAGTACATGTATACCAATAGAGCTATACTAGTATCCCAAGATACACATACACTACGCATCTCGTTCTACTCACTTCTTGCATGTTCTTTTTTTGTTCATTGTTATTTCAAGGCGCTGGCAAGAAACCCAATAACTACTTCGCCTTCGGTTTATATTATTTCTCATTACCAACCAGCCAACCAAGTCATCGAAAGGTCTTTTTTCATCATTTTTCAAGGCAGGGCGAGTATCATGCAAGCTTTACTTACACCTTCGTGGCTTTGAGGCCGTGCTTCCAGAAGGTGAAGTAGGGAGTGACACCATCCTCGCGGTAGTTCAGCAGGGCGACCATGCCTTGGGGGTCCATGCTCTCGCCGGTGTAGAACTCGTATTGTTTGAAGTTAGGCAACAGGGTTTTTGAGGCAAATTTGCCGGCGGCATCCTGGAAACTTTGGACTTGATCTGCAGGCAGTTTCGCCTTGACAGCCTTCATGTATTCTGTGGTAGAGAAAGCGATGTACGTTAGTAACAGGAGCAGTTATTATAGAAACGGAGGAGGGGATGGAACCTACCCTTCAAGTAAGCGAGGAAATCCTTCTTACTGAATTCAGTTGGCTGCAGACGGAAACTGTTGATGATGTTGTTGACCTTGACTTCGCCATCATCAAGAGCCTCCTCGGCTTCTTCGGCGGAAGCGTTAGCGCCGGTGTCTAGACGAAAATAAAGAAGTTGTTAGTAGGGGCTCAGTTCCAGCAAAGCCTAAGAAACGGAAGGATACAATATTGTAGTCTATTTTCCATTGTTCAAAGGGATGGGTACTCACCAACATTGACAGCGCCCAGAGTGATCATGGCGCAGTCAGCCTCATAAACGACGTTATCGATTTCCTTCAGGTCGTAGGAGTCAGAGATCATCTCATCACCAGTTAAAATATCCTATAAACAAGTCAGTTAACTACAATGTTCAAACATGAATAAGCATAGGCATTTTATAGGACTAGAAAGACGCCAAGTTGTCCCACAGATATAAGCATATTCCGCATCATCTAGTCAAGCCATGATGCCAGAGGTGGGTTGACACAAGACTGGCAGCTGTCAAGCCAATCCAGAGCATCATATCTGCACCCACCGACAGTCAGTTGCGGCCAGGCCGCGCCTTCCTGTAGCATGCGGGGACGATTGAATTCAAAGAAAACGAATAATTGCAGGCGAGATTGGGTTTGCGGCGGAAGTATCGAGGATCACGACTCACATTGTAAACGAGCATTTTGGCGGTTTGTTTCTAGGGCTTTGACCTGAAGACTAAGAGGGAGAAAGCTGCAACCAAGCAAATAATAGTATTAGAAGACGAGATATAAGTCGTTAGGGATGTTGAGAAGGGCTATAGAAACACTCACCAAGTATAGATATCTCGAAGAAGACAAGGAGAAGATTAGAGAATGAGAAGTAAAGAGATCAAAAGAAAAGGGAAGGAATAAAAGGTTTTCTGGGGGAAAATTTAGCCTAGTACAAGTCTATGTGGAAGGCGCCCCTCTCTCTCCTTTTTTCTCAAGAAACCCACCCCACCCAATCCACACAAGGCGTACTTACCCCTCATGTTTGTTGAAAGGAATCTCTACTGTAATCAGCCATTGGCCAGATTCTCTCTCCATCTACAGCTATGATTAAATGTATCTGACTCTGTCATCTATTGACTACTGCGGCCCTCTCTATGACCAACAGCACTCTGTCAGCCCATGAATAGAGGGGGCAGGCTAATAATCGGATCGTATCCTTGTGAAGACCCGATCGATCTCTTTTCATTCATCTCACCTTCAGCCACTACACACTTTTGGGGAATTTAGTGGGGGGCGGGAGATAACGATAAGATAAGGATTGCGCTAGACGTGCGGGTGGCAGCTGTGCAGCTGGCGCAGTTCCTCAGACACCTCCCAAGGGTTTTCCCAGAAGAATTTCAGACCCTAATGTGGCTCGAAAACGCCTTGGCAAGCAGAGTGGCGTTACAGCAAAGCCACAGATATGTTACGGAATTATTGTGGCTGGGAGAAGCGAAAGGGATAAAACGTCACTGTGATCTATCGTCTGTCCATCCGTGTGAGAATGGGGTTAACTTTAACGTTGATACCTGGAGAAAGGGAGAGAGAGAGGTTTGGGGTTGGGGCCTGAGGGTCTGGGCTTTGACGAGTCTGAGGAGACCAATACGACACGACACACACGAATTGGAAGTGAAGCATGGCATCGCGTGACGGACTAAGCATATGGAAAAAGAACAGGGCGGAAATGGATCTGGACAGTGGGAAAGATGAGACAAAGGACAAGGAAGAAGACGAGGGCGTTGTTTTTCTGAAAACAAAAATATTCTTTTTTTTTTTTTTTTTTTTTTTCACATCACAATATGTATATACTGGTTGCTTAAATCCGCCCACGGCGCCGCCTACATGCGCGCCCCCAATTCTTTTATGCGCCCCCTCCCTTGTTGTTTTTTGCTTACCTAAGCAATTTTTTGGCTTACCTAAGTATGATTTTGCTATGACCAGCAAGCAGACTACAGATACAGCAGATGGAGGCAAACAATACAGTGAAATTTATTGATTCAATAGATCTGAATATCTAAGCGGGCATGTCCTCGAAGCCATTGTATGGCCAACCTGATAACACTTGCTACATTTAGGGGCTTTCCTTGTCCTAGGCTCAACATTCTCAAATCCAGACGGCTCACGCCTCGTACTTGAGGCTGGCTGAGTGGGTGTTCTGAAAGTCGGACACCTCCATGGCTCTAAAATAGGCTGCTGATAAAGTTGATTTCGGTTTAGATGCCAATGAGGATGAAAATATTTAAGGGAAAGATTCCGGTTTGTCTCCTGAAGTAGCTGAAGAGTGTGGACACAGGGTAGACCAAGAGAAGATGTGAATGATTGGGTACAAGCTTTCAGAGGCTTTCCAAGAAGTTGCCGCTGCTCTTGGACTTTGCGTAAAGCCTGATGCGAGACCCAGCCACGGACAGATTCAAATGGTGCCACAGGGATATCTAGAGGCACACGTAATTTCTGGGAGGTTTGCATTTTGTGAAGCTCTCTCATCTGACCCAAGATTGCGTTTTTAATGGCTTGCCAAGCATCGAAAAGATCAAATCTTGAAGTTCCCAAGTGTGATTTGATCAGCCAGTGAATTCCTTCAACCCTTGAGGTAGCGGTATTACCAAAATGGAAATACTTGTCCACCCATGCTTTTACAAGTCGTTCCTTGTGTGGGTTGAGCCAGTATGTCAAGACATACCCAACTTCTTGAAGGTGTTGTGAGGTGTACTGACGCCGAAAGTCTTCAACACGGGTCTTGTACGTCTCTTCGTCTGGCGATGCGATTATGGAGTGCCACCATCCATAAAACTCCTCCCATGCCTTGGTCTCCGGACTGTCGGGTGACTCATTGCGCTTAAGGCCAAAAGCTGGTTGGCAGTGTTGGAGAACTGCCTTATTGGCATGCCAAAGGCAAAGCAAGGCAGCAGCAGAAGGGAAATGAATTGGAACAGCATTCATAACTGCTTGACATCGATCTGTGAGAACAACAGAAGGAAGTTCTTGTTGGTATAGAGACTTCAGGTGTTGTAATGCCCATAGATAGTCATCCTCCGTCTCTCCTGAAAGGAATGCGAAGGCGATGCAAAACGATTTCTGGAAGGAATCGACTCCGATCATATCCAGGAGCGGCATAGAATACCGATTTGTCTTATATGTACAATCAAGTAACAAGACATCTGGGTTCTCTAGTAGATATGCTATAGAGCTAGGATGCGCAAAGAAAAGAGCTGTTAAATGGTTTTCCGAGTCAACCCGAACTTCGCACCTAAAGCCTTCTATCTTGAGCTGGTCGATGAGGGCTTGTACGCTGCTCTGCCCTTGGCGTAATTCTCGTCTCGCAGCTGCAATTTGATTGCCAATGTCTTTTGCAGTTGCAAGAGTATCTGAGGTATTATATAGATACGTCCTGATGCTTCGAGGGGCAACTCCAGCCGTTACTAGGCCCGAAACTGTAGATATGTCCTCTGTTTTGAGAGTGCGATGTATGGGATGTGCAGATGGGTCGTCGCTTGGCGGATGATTATGCTGGGCAAATTCGCTGCCTGGCCGGTAAGTTAGAGTCCAGCCACCGTCATCTGGAGATTCTTTGGCTAATACTGAAAACTTGCAGCTAGTTACTCGACTTGAAGTTCGGCGTTTTCGTATGGCTAAAGGGTTTGGCGGCTTTCTAGATCGATCGCAAGCAACAACAACTTTTGTCCGGCCATTTTTAGTCTTTTTAGACTTTCCAGTTGTGAATGCATAGCCTCGAGGTTTCGCCCAGGCATTCGCAGCAGCAAAGAGAGCTTCGCGAGACTCGTAAATCCCTTCAGGGGGAAGGATATCGTCTGGAAATTGACTGACTTGTAGTGCCTCTGCATTGTCTGCTACTTCATCTGCTGTGTTGTTTGCATTTACAGCATTTAAAGCGTGTGATAAAGCGTCTGTCTCCATCTCTATCTGGTTTATCTGGTGTATTTGATGTGGTGTATGTGGTGTATTTGGTTTCATGTATCTTCTGAATTTGCATCGCTGTTGAGGGGTCAAAATCATACTTAGGTAAGCCAAAAAATTGCTTAGGTAAGCAAAAAACAACAAGGGAGGGGGCGCATAAAAGAATTGGGGGCGCGCATGTAGGCGGCGCCGGGGGGGGCATGAGGCACGAACCAAGAAAAGGGAAATATACGTCACCGGAGAAAAAAAAAAGTATTAATAGCGGGAGTGGAATAGGAAAAAAAGGCATTGCCGACGACGTATGCACATAGTCTACGTTAGGGATGTTGGCCGTGTACTTTAGCTTGCATGTGGGAAAACAGCCCAGCACCACACCATATATACAAGCGAGCGTGGGTAGCGGTAGTAGAGCATGGAGGGATGGCAAATTTCAGCGGAGGGAGCAAAGATCATGAAAAAGAATGCAGAAAATGGGGTCAGGGCAGGTTAAACAGAGGCTATCTATCAATGCGTGACATGTCAGCAGTATCAGGAACATACCACCAGCACTGCGCCAAGGTGGTGATGGGCTGTGAGGGGAGGGAAAATCAATTAAAGGTAGGCGCTTGCTGCCATTCGCTTCTGGACCAGAGCTTTTGTTTCTTTGTTCCCTTATTTTTCCCAGCCTGGGGCTAGAGACCCTAGCCTTAGGGTTGGTTTAACACAAGGCAATCTTATCCGCCTATCCGCCTATCCGCCTATCCGCCATCCGCCATCCGCCACCCGCCATCCACCATTCATTCCTCTGAACCTTGATTAAAAGCATAGAGACACAGGCCAACTGAGGCAAAAAGAAAAAGAAAATAAGTGGAGATGGTGACGGTTGTATCGGTGTAACTCTAACATTCACCCCGACTTCTGTTTGTATCCACCGATTTTTGGAGGTCATGTTTCTTAAATATTCATTATTTCTGTCCTTTCTTTGCTTGTGCGAGAGGCGCGAAGATCAGCAAGAAAAGTATGACCAAGAAAAAAAGCAAAGGTGGAAAATTCTGTAGAGGGTGGTTGGCCAGTTTCGAGCGGGCCGGCCGGAATGGAGGGGGGCACAAACTTATAGGAGGCGTGCATATTATGCGGATAAAGAGAGACAACAGACAGACATACGAACAGATAGAGACAGACAAATGACATGATGGGAGACACACTCGCCATTCATCCAGGCGGCCAGAGGAAGCACGACAGGGAAAATGAGCCAAGAACAAGATGGGCAAGAGTTCCATTGGGCGGGAATTCACGCAGGCTGGCTATGTTGGTAAAGGGAAATGTTGCCGCAACCTGATCTGTCTTGCAGGTAGCAGGTACTTGTAAAAAGGTGCACACACAAGTGTACATATGGGGTTAAAGACCCGACCGGGTAGACAGGTCGAGGGGGTGGGTGGTGGGTTGTGGGTTGGCTGCGTTGCAGGTAGCGGCATATTTCAAGCTTCCATACAGTCGCAGTCAGTCGCTCGGGTCCTGTCCTGTTGGCGGATTTCCATGGCCATTTCGTGATGTGCTGTTTGTGTTGCTTGTGGGCTCATGAGCAGCATAGGAGCTTCACGCGCTATTATTATTGCTCTCCATCGAGCTGTGCTTGCTGGGACGGGCGCCTGCTTGGCTGATGAGTGGGAGTTAGCTTGGCGAAAGGCTAATTCTAATGCAATGCAACTCCTAGAAAGAGAAGAAAAAGAGGAGAGGAGAGGAGAGGAGGTGGAGGTGGAGGTGGAGGTGGAGGTGGAGGAGAGGAGGGAGGAGGGAGGAGAAATAGCGCGTTCCGCTCCTCCCCCTCCCCCCGTTGCACTGAGAAAAGGGCTTACACGATGGGCTGTTGTACACAGGTGCATGCATGCATGCATGCAAACATGCAAACATGGACATTACACACTACACACAAACACTGGGGCAAGCAGATATACGGGGAGAACGGCGGAGGCGAGGCTAGGGGAGAGAAAGCAAGAGAAAGAGGGGGCGACATGCACGATGATGTCGATCTGCGGCGAAGAAAGGAGGGGTAGTGAGTCTGGCAACAAGCAGTGTTTCCCCATTCCGTCTTGTCCATTTCCGTTTTACCTTGGTCTCTGGCCCTGGGGCATACTCTTGAGGTTTCTGGCTGTTTTACCTTGTGCTGTCCTGGCGACCGGCCTTGGTCTGACCATGGTTCTGATTTTGCGTTTTGCATTTTTAATTTTTTATTTAATTTTTAATATTGCATTTTTTTTTCTAAATGCAGATGGCCAGGAAGGCAGTGAGCGCGCTGATTGGACAAGCAGGGAAAGAGGGAAACAGCAGGCCGGCCGCCTAGAGCAGAAAACAAGACCGCTATAATTGGGGGCTGGCCTCTGAGATTGGCTGACTGACTCGAGCAGAGAGGGAGGACAACAGGGGTGAGCCTGGCTCCGAGGACTGGAGCAGGCCTGTGTTTGCGTCTCGCTTCCTGGTTGGGGCTTTATTAGATTTTATTTAATTCTCCTCCTGTGCAAACTTTGCTTGCTTCACTGTCAACAGGCCAACCAGAGCAACAACACACAGCTTGGAAGATATGCTGTAGAATGCAAGAAAAAGTGTGCTTGATTTGTAATGCTCCAGGCCCAGAGCCCGACACCGCTCGCCCTCTCTCTGCCTTATTTCCGGGCCGCCTGGCTGGTCTCCCTTGTCGTCGCCATTTTCGGTCTCGCTCCCACTCTTGCTCTCGCTCTCATTCTTCTGCCCGCCAGGCGTCTGGCTCTTTCGCTACTCTGCCATGTCCACGGCAATGAAGGCGCGCGAAAGGACAATAGGAGTCTGGGCCTACTGTATCCCATCCCTTTTGGTCGCGCCTAATTTTACAGGCGTATTTTCGTGCTTACAGGGAGGAGGGAGCGAGAGAGCCCCAGAGCGATTCCGGCCCGGTAAGTTGGTGGCTTACAGGGCTCTCTGCAGGGCATATGGCGCTGTGGGCCCCTGAAAACACAGTGGCTAAACCGCTGTCAGAGGCCGAATTGGAGATAGATAGAGTTTGCTGTGGCCAGCTTGTTGTCCCAATCACTACTATACTATCACCACGACCACCGCTGCCATCCCCACCGGGCAGGAAAACACTGGAAACTGGAAACTGGAAACGCTGAATCCTCGGTGTTTATTTCCTCTTCTGACACGCCGGCCAAAGGATTTGAGGCCCCAAGAAGGAGACACCTTGAAAACAACAGCAGGCTTTTCTTGTTCTCGCCCGCCCGCTGAAATGCTCGTCGCTGATCTTTATTCCCAGCAGAGCAGAGGGAGCCGCAGTCCAGGGGTGATTATTAGCACTGTCTTTGCGCGCGGGGACCAGAGCCATTCTCACAGTGCGCACACAGTGCCGCTCTCTTGATTCTCGGCTTAGTGGGCAGGCTCCTGCTGGGGTTCTTTTTTTGGTGATGATGTCCTGTCCCTATGACATGACATGCTCACTAGGCTGGTTAGGCTCATTAAGAGAGGAGAGGGAAGGGGGCATAACGAAGGCGTTGGCGTCGGTCTGTGCGCTTGGTACTTGGTGTGCACTGCGCTCATCGACAAAAGTACGGCGAGCGCTGTGCTACTTGTCTTCTGGACCTCTGGATCAATCTGTTCTGTAATTTCACATGGCCGACTGATTTTCTGCCCCCACGAGGGGCTACATATTCAGTCTCTCTGTCTGCCATCTCCGTCTTGTCCGCCTTCGCGTCGTTCGTCGCCGTGCAAGGGAGCCGAGCCTAGCAGGCAGGCCATCTGGTGTGGCTACAGCGCCCAGCAGCGGTGCTCCAGCGGTGCTCCAGCGGTGCTCCAGCGCCCTCAACAGCTGTGTTGCAAGAGGCAGGCCCGGCCCTGCATTGCTATAGTGGCCTCTAGTTCTGGATCTTCTTTTCTGTTCTGTCCAGCAACCCAACAGGACGGAGTTGACGTCGCTTAAAAAAGAAGAGATTTTATCCTGTTTAATCAATTATTCTCTGCCCTTTTTAGCTTGCACAATATGTACAATATACAAGTCTTTCCATTTATTGCATGGCTGGCTTGGGTTTGCAGTCGTTCGTTTTAACGGCACATATTTCTATTAATTCTGCGCTATAAATTTATTATTCATTTATTATTCATTTTTTTTCTATTTTTTTTTTTTACCAAAATTCCTTTTTATTCTCTCTTCTTCTCATAGCTCCATCGCCTTGGCTTGTCACCCTGTTTCTCCTTCAACCTCTTGTCTATTAAAACGTCTAACCGCGGGTCTTTGTTCATTCTTGCATCATTTTCTCCTTCTTTTTCTCTTGTCTATTCTAGCTGCTGATTGATTGATCTCTCTTTTATTTTTTTTACATTGGGAAAAAAAAAGCTTCACCCTCTCACCAACTTAGTCCGCTCGGACTCCGCCCCGAAGCAAAAACATATACTCTGAATCTAGCCATTGTCACTGCAACTGCGTCTCGACGAAACAATCTTTGCCGACTGAACTTCCCCGTGTATATCTCTCTCCCTCTCTCCCCCCCCCGCCTTGCTACGACACTGCTCTCTATCTCTCGCACATAGGCATTCGCGCCCTCTCACAGCCCCGCCATGGCGCTACCTAATGCTACGCTCCTCGATGAGCTCCCACCACTCCCCGAATACACCCTCAAGCCGCTGCCCGACTTGTTCCCCGGCATTGTCAACGATGTCACCCTCGTCGCCATTCTCCCCGTGCTCGTGTACTGGATCACATCCATGTTCTTCCACTTCATCGATGTCTACGACTTCTGGGCCCAGTACCGCATCCACACCCCCGAAGAGATCACGTCGCGCAACAAGGTCTCGCGCTACGAGGTCGCCCGCGATACCATCATGCAGCAAATCATCCAAATGGCCACTAGCATCCTCCTGTCGGTCACTGAAGACGCACCCACCTATGGCCGTGAAGAATACGACGTGGCGGTCTGGGCCCAGCGCCTGCGTCGCGCCCAGCGTGGCTTCCCGCTGCTGCTTAACCTTCTCGGCCTCAATGCCGCCGACATCTCTGCTAACATGGCCCAGTCCCATCCCCTCCTGGCCGGCGTGCTGGCTGGCGGCCACTACCCCAGCCTGACCACTCAGCTCAACAGCCACACCGTGCCGACCTTTGCTGCCTGGGAGCTGCTGGTCGGCCGTCTGATCTACTATGTGCTGGTGCCAGCCCTGCAGTTCGTTGTCGCCGTTGTCTGGGTCGACACCTGGCAGTACTTTCTACACCGTCTGATGCACAACAACCGCTGGATGTACAACACCTTCCACTCGCGTCACCACCGCCTCTACGTACCGTATGCCTACGGCGCCCTCTACAACCACCCGGTCGAGGGATTTCTGCTCGACACGCTCGGTGCTGGAATCGCCTACTTGGTTGCGGGAATGACCCAGCGTCAGGGCATGGTCTTCTTCTCCTTCTCCACCATCAAGACCGTCGACGACCACTGTGGCTACTCGCTGCCCTGGGACCCGTTGCAACACATCTCCAGCAATAATGCCGAGTACCACGACATCCACCACCAGAACTGGGGCATCAAGACCAACTTTTCGCAGCCGTTCTTCACCTTCTGGGATAAGCTGCTGGACACGCGGTATACTGGCACTCGTCACATTGAGCAGCGCATGCGCGTTCGCGAGGCCTTTGAGAAGAAGAAGCAGCAGCAGCAGCAGCAGCATGAGAAGAAGGAGCACCACCACCGCCCGCGACAAGAGCAACAGCAAGAAGAGCAGGAAAGAGGCCACGACCAAAGGAATCTCCGCCTGCGCCGCCAATCGCAGCAACCACTCGCCTCAGATCTCGGCCTGCTTAAGAGGCATCAGTCTAGCGGGCAGACACAGACGTGCGGCCACTCCTGTGGCCAGAGCACCACTTTACAACCAGCCGTGGTCTCGGTATCATCACAGCGCTGATGCATGTGTATCCTGTATGTTTGTTTGCTTGTTTGTTTCGTTTGCATCTGTCCAGGACCGGTCTGTGGCTTGAAGGGTTGTCCTCTTCTGACTTTTTGCTCTGTGTTTGCACAGATTCAATCTGCTGTCTTTTTTATTACCTTTATTTTTCTTTCTTTTGTCTTTCGCTCTACGCTTATTTCTTTTCTTATTTTTTGTCCTTTTCCCCTTTTTTTCTTCACACGTCTGTATATGTCTTATCCTGTTTTGCCTGCGCCTGCTGCTTGCCGCCCTCTGCTTATTCTCCTTTCTTCCCTTTGTTTGGCCGGTGATGATGATGTTACTGAAAATTGAGTTTTTACTGTCTTTGGAATTTTGCTTACTATGGCTAGTTTTTTATTTTTTTTGGGCTTCTTCTCATCTAGCTTTGTCTTCTTGGTCTTTCTTGGTCTGCTCAACTATCGCCCGAAGCACTAGATTTATATGTATATCCGGCTCCCTGTCTGCTTCTCTGCCTCTCTCTCTCTTTATCTCTATCACCATCCTTCACAATTCTCTTGCCATCTCCCCTTTCGTGTTCTGCTGCTTTCATGTGCTGCAGATACTGGTGGCGAAATAAAGCCTTTGATTTCATCGTCTCTTCTACTTGCGTCATAAATTGTGCTACAAATTGCTGACTCCCATATTAACGCTGCCACTAAACCCGTCTTGTTTTGTATTGGCTCTTGTTCCTGTTTGAGCTGTAGCTTAGGAGCTGGCGCATGCTTCTCTCTTGTTCCTTTGGATTTGCTGTCTTGTCCTCCCCTTCCCTTGTCTCTCGCCTCCTGTTTCTTGTCTCACACTCTACTCTCTCGTTTTGATCCCAAGGTTTTTCTTTGGACGCTAAGCCTAAAGCTTCAGCAAGCAAGACGCCCAAGTGACTGACAGAAGCTGTGCGTGCGAACATAAGCAAGGAATGGTAGTTTGCGTCTAGCTGTTGTATGCAAGAGGTTAGCTGAAGCTGATCTGATGTTACACATGGCTTGGGCTGTGGTATAACCTTGGTAAGTGGGGCAGCATAATACGACTTACACTAACTTGGGTGAGAACATTTCGCTTTATTCTTACTCTTTAATCTCTATTATCTAACTGCATGTGGCACTCAAGCTCTGTGTTGGGAATAGTGGACGGACGGCCTGACATTATCCCGTATGTGGCCAAGCCAGGGTGACGTTGGCACTGAACTCATTGAAGCAGTCGAAAAGCAACGGGCCTATCGGCCGGCACAGAGCCCGTCATGAGGATGCCTGCTTTGCTTTAGATTATCTTGGGCGTTGTCCTAGTCCTTCTGGGCCGGTCAGTTGTGCGGGCAGATGCGCAGTTGGAGCGCCAGCCGAGCGGTAAATATCGCCGTTAGGGTGAACCGGCTTGTCAGCGTTTAGTAGATGACTATGAAAGGAATCGAGAATTCAAAGAGGCTAGAGCTATGGAGCCCTAGTCTCCGTGAGGGCATATGAGGGGCAAGTTCGACAAAGTCTGCGTAGCTTATGGAGAAAGACGGCGAGTGAAAGCGCTGGTGCCTGTTTCTGTTTGCCTATGCTTGCGTTTCTCTTCATGCATCATCTGGTAGTTTCTCACAGCTTGCCGTGAGGCAGGTTGAGATAATGACAAAGTCTAGTATAGTAGCCTAGGAAGTCCAGTACTAACGGGCAGGTCTTGAGACCCGTCGGTGAGCAGCTAGCAGGCCATGATGAAGTGAAAATTACATGATTAGAGAAGCACGGTAGGGTAGCTTTTCAACACCGCTTTTGCAACGTCAGTGCATGAGCAGCGACTGTGTGTAAGCCGCCAACCAGGGATTGGCTGCCCTTGGCGCTTCGTTTATTCTTGTTGTGTGTGTGTGTGTGTGTGTGCTGAAGCTCTGCTCGACTCGTCCCAATCCGACTGACATCGCGACCTCCCTTAGATGGTATCTCTATTTATTCTTAGCATCTTTTGTTGCAAGATCACATGCCACCTTTTTGGAGCTGGTGACTATCATCTTTAGAGCCCCCTCGATAGAATCGTCTGTGTTACCGATTTCAATGACATCACCGCGACCCTTGCCGAGGCTCACTAACATATCCTCTTGGTTGGGAGGCAGCTCCTCAGTTCCTTTAATGAGAACTTGACGTGGATTGTTTTATCCAAAACTGCCATCTACAAGCTCGGGGTCGTCCCGGGTGAGCTTGGTGGGACCAAAGAAGCTGGCTATTGCTGATGTAGCCCTGACTGCCTCCCACAAGCTAGTGACAGCCTCATAGGTGTTGGGCAGGGCTCAAAAACTAAAATTCACCAGGCTTGCCCTACTGCCCTGGCTATTGAAAGGTGCTGCAATAACCGGCTGGCAGAGAATGGTAGGAAGTACCATGCACATCTACATGGGCTTGTAAGCACTGCTCGTTTGGAAAAGCGGCAGTGAAGTTAGAGACTTGGGGCTAGTTAGTGTCTTTTAGTTGATTGACATGATCAAGAAGATACCAAGCAAGACCCTTGGGGAAAAGACGGGTCTTGGAGGGGCTATCAACATAACGCGAATGTGATGAGGACAACTAGAAAAGGGCGAAGCTTATCCGCAGGCCGTATTGAGCTGGCTCTTTTTCTAACTCTTTTCCTGGCGATAAACTAAGTTATATCCTTGATTTCCAGGACCTTACTCAACCAATAGGAACCTGCAGCTATGAAATCCTCGGGATGGGTCTTGAATATCCATGATGGCGTTGCTCCTGACGGAGTCCTTCCTGAAGCAAGAAAACAAAGCAACTTGTCAGCGTAGCCTGGGCCTTAGTTGCGAGCTCTACCCCGATAGCTTGAATGGGGATTTGCAGCCTTTATAAATCCTACTACACATGCCTCTCTCGAGTTAGATCAATAGATGGGATGATAAGTCCGTTCATCCCGGACATGTGAAACGTTGTTTTCAATAGCATTGGTTGGAGGAGCCTAGCCAAGCTTAGATAGAAATGAAGCAGGCTAAGTTAGAGAAGAGATTGTCATGGGATAGATACAATCTAAGTTAGAAGCACCACGAGATGAGCCAACGCTAGATGCTATATATATCCATCCTCCTCTCCTACCTCCTCGCTGGCCTAGCTGAGCTGGTAGGCTGCTCTGGGTGTTGTTGTAAGTATGGCTAGCCGTGACGTCATAGTATTATAAGCGACAACCGCCGCTCGCCCATTTACGTATTTTCTGCGTAGTTGCACGGACTACCTTCACACTTTCCCTCACATAGCAAAAAAAAGAAGGGTCACACACACATGCATGCAGTGAGTGAGTGTACGTCCCCCAACAAAAAGTAGTCCCACTGGGGATCGAACCCAGGACCTGTCCCGGATCTTCGCACTTTGTCAAGTGTGAAGGGACCGTCATACCACTAGACCATAGGACTATTGTCGCCGGGAATTTCCGGACTTATTGATGTATTTATATCTCTTTGTGTAACACCAAATGACGTATCAAAAAACTTCCCTCCTTCAACTCCAGGAAAAGGAGGTAACCCTAAGCAACCCTACAAATATACGCTCTACAACGACAAAGACGACAAACAAGATAAAACGAAGACACTATGGAGTGGGAGGTTGCACCAGGGATCACCCCGCCGGACCTCACCCAAGAGAACGAGACAGACGATGGCCGCCCGGACGCGTCCATTGAAAGCGAGGTGGAGATGACCGACGCGAATGACACCGTGGTCACAGGCGAGGAGCCGGTGAACACACCCGTGCAAAAGGTCGCGAAAGAAACGCGCGACAAAGCCAACAAGCCTCACGAGCGTCAGGCTGTGGAGAAAGAGACGCCTGACGAGGCCATCAAGCCCCGCGAGGGACAGGCCGTGGAGAAAGAGACGCCTGACGAGGCTACCAAGCCCCGCGATGGCCGGGCCACGGAAAAAGAACGCAACATAGCGTTAGCACGCAGAGGCATCGCTGCGGAACTGAGACAGTTCGAGATGAGGGCGAAGGCCACACTCTGGCTGGCGGAAACCATACCGGAAGTATGCAACCAGGCCATCGCAATGGCCAAAGGAGACGCCACTGTGAAGAAACTGGCTGGCCACGTCTCCGCGGAGTTCAGAGTGATGCTCAAACTCCTCCAGGGAGGCCAGACCACAGGCAACCCTAAGGCAAGCGTCCCAAAACACGCAGACACAGGGAAGGAAACCAATGCCCCGATCCAGAAGAAAGGAAACAAGACGGACAAAGGGCCCATATCGTACGCTGCGATCGCGTCCCAGGGAGACAAAGGGACGAAAAAGACGGTGGAGCTGAAAAGCAAGACCACCACTAAAACGGCGACCAAAGAAAAGAAGCCGATGGTCAGGGTCTTCATCCGAGGACCTACGGCCGCCGATGAAGGCACCGCCGGGGAAGAAGTGGCGAAAGCCGTGGGGAGAAAACCATCCGAGATACAGATGACGAAGGTGAACTCGGGCTGGGCTCTCAACCTTCCCAAAACCACAGCCACGGCCAAGAAGCTCGACCAAATCAGGGAGGCCTGCGGAGCGAGAGTGTGCGAACTGGAAAAGAAATGGACACACGCCCGCATTACTAACCTGGCTGACTTCTACGTTCTGAGTGACAACGGCCCCGTAACCCAGAAAAAGGAAGAGTGGTTCGTGGAACAAATCGAGAAGCAGACTGGCGGCCACGTCAAGTCCATAAAATGGCAGCTGGAAACGGAGAAGTTCAAGGACGCCACACTCCGGATCGCTCTCGAGCTTCCAAAGGGTCAACCGCTACCAAAAACGTTGACCTTCGACGGAAGCGCCAACAGTGCCACAGTCAAGAGGTGCCGGACCATGTCCACACCACTATGCCGGCAGTGCTGGAAGGCACACCCCACGGCATCGTGCAAGGGAAAGCCGCGATGCAGGCTATGCGGCTCCACAGAGCACAAGGAGGGGGGCCACAAAGGGGCTCACGCGGAGTGCGTCGTCTGCAAGACACCCGGGCATTCCGCAGGGGAGCCAGTGTGTAAGCGGGGTGGCCCATCGCGCCCCATAACGCATGATCCCACAGAAAAAACCTCACGCGGATCGGAACGCCCGGCACGGAAGAGGAAGAGAATCGCCACGGGAGACCAAGACGCCAGCGACACCGAGAACACCGTAGACCCCCCTCGTAAATGTTAGGGGGTCTAAAAATATGGAGCGTCAACGTGGGAAGAGGAGGGCCCCAACAAGACCAGGCTCTACTGGAAGCTGCGAAGCGGAAAGTAGATGTCGTGTTTGTACAAGAGCCCTGGATCGGACCATGTAAGGACCGAACGAAGGAACACCCTGACTTCACCCGGCACAGCCCGAGAGAAGGATGGGTGAACCGGCCCCGGAGCATCGCCTATGTACGAAGGGATATAGAGGTACTGGAGACACACCAAGCACACCCAGACCTATGCCCAATACGTATCAAGACAACAAAGGGCATACTCCAACTTTTAGGAGTCTACAACGCGCCAGAACAGAGCTTTCGGATTAGTGAAGCACTGCGAGAACTTCGGCTCATTGAGAAGGAACACAACTGGATAGCGCTAGGAGACTTTAACGCCCACCACGGCACTTGGGACGCCAATGAAAAAGAAAACCCGCAAGGGAGAGTATTGGAAAACTGGCTGACCGAAAACAACCTAGTAGTGCTTAACCAGAAGAGTGAACCAACACAGAGAGCTGGAAGAGTGATAGACCTGGTGGTTATGCCGCAGAGGGCAATGGTTGGATTGGAAACGAGTATGGGACTCGTCCCAGGAAGTACAAGTGACCATGAAATCCTGGAAGTGGAGGTGGAGGCAAGGGCAGCACGCAAGAGACCGGAAACAAGATGGAGGTTGAGCAAAATGGATCGAGACCGCTTTGTACTTGCCTGCGAAAGAGAAGCTGTAGAGCTGGACCGAATGTTGGCGGACGAGAGAAAAGGACCAGACGCGACGGAAGAGCTCGCCAGGAAGGTGGTTGCAGCAGTGGAGAGGGCACTGGAAACATCGACACCGAAGACGCCCTCAAATATCAGCCTCAAACCATGGTGGAACGATAAATGCCGACAGCAAAACGCCAAGATGAGAGAAGCTAGAAGCAACCACCGCACGAACATGGACGACATAAGACTGAAAGCAACATATGCGAAAGAACAGAAAGTAATGCGGAAGGTCGTCGTCCAGGCAAAAAGAAGCCTCATGAGCAAGATTGTGGCAGGGTTAACGCAAGCAAGGGACGTCTACCGAGCCATCAAGTGGGCCAATGAGAAGACGGACAGACGAATCCCACTACTGCAGAAACCAGACGGAACCAGAACCACGTGCACGGCGGAATCTGTGGCCCTGCTCCTTGAGACGCACACGAAGCCCCACACAGGGGAACAATGGCAGCACCAGGAACCCAACGTGGGGGCCCGGGAATGGCCACCCCTATCCCAGGAAGAGGTCAAGGCGTCCATATGGAGGCCAACGAACACCGCTCCTGGGGCAGATGGTATCTCCAACGAGGTGTGGAAGAGGGCCTGGAAGCCACTGGGCAAAGTTATAACGGGATTATACAACCAGTGCCTAGAAACAGGACACCACCCAGCCTCCTTTAAGAAAGCCAACCTCGTGGTGATCCCAAAGCCAGGTCGCCCAAGACTGGCACCACGCTCGTACCGCCTAATCTCGCTCCTCCCCACGCTGGGGAAGGGCCTGGAAAGATCAATAGCGAGAAGGCTCGCAGAGGAAGCGATTGATAGGGAAATCATCCCTAGAAATTACATCTGTGCGGTGCCGAAAAGGGCGGTAACGGACCTGCTTATTGACCTCCGTGGGAAGATAGAGGAAGCCCAGGAATGGAAGAAGGTAACCTCAATCTTCACGTTCGACATCAAAGGAGCCTTTGACGCGGTAGACCCGGAGAGAATGGAACGCAGGATGGTGGAGTGCCTTTGGCCCACAAAATTGTGCAGATGGGTCAGAAGCTTCATGGAGGGAAGAGAGGCGAGCATCCACGCCGAAGAAACAACTACAACCCTCGTGGGAGGCTCTCTCCCGCAGGGCTCGCCAATCTCCCCAGTGCTATACATGCTCTTCATGGCACCGCTCTACAAACACATCCCCCCGCTACTGGGATATGCAGACGACGGGGCCTTAGTGGTCAGTGGGCGAGACTTCGCAGAAAATAGCAGCTCAATCGAAGTCATCATGAAGGAAGTGGTAGAGTGGACCACGCTCAACGGTCTAGAAATAGACCAGGGAAAGTCAACGCTTCTGCACATCAAGGGCAGAAGGAGGATTGCAGGAAGCCCATCCGTGACCGTGGAAGGCCTAGGCACGTACAAACCGACCCCGGCAAAAGAATCAATGAGATGGCTTGGACTGCACCTGGACTCGAGTCTTCTCTTCAACAAGCACATTGCACAGGTCATTGCGAGTGTCAACCGGTTGGCAAATGGCTTGAGGTATCTAGCCGGCTGCTACAAAGGAGCAGACACAAAGAGCATGCTCACAGCGGTACGAGCCTGCGCCGTGAGCAAAGCGCTCTTTGCAGCGAGCGCCTGGTCTGGGCTAGAGACAACAAAAGAGGCAGCAGAGAAGCTGAACATCTCGCTGAGGAAGTGCCTCCGAGCAGCTCTCCCCATGTACCGTACGACACCAAGGGAATGCTTACACCATGCCGCAGGCATTCCTCCTTTCGAAATCCTCCTGGAGGATGAAAAGAGGAGGGAAGCCATACGGTGGCACACACTAGATGATAGGCACATTCTGAGAGGGCCAAATTACAACCCAGTGGTGGCGAGGCTACGCAAACTCCTCCCAGCGCAAATGGAGAAACACACTAGGTTGAGGCCGCTCTGGGAAGGACCGGACATGTCGCCCCGAACGTGGCTCAGCAAAGAGGAGGAAACGAAGCGACACCAGGCAGAGGTAGAGAATACCCTACCAGGAACGCTCGTCGCGTACTCCGACGGATCGAAAGATGCAAGTGGCAACGCGGGCGCAGGATGGGCTATCATAGAAGACGGAGCTACCCAAGAAGCAAACCATATAGCTCTAGGAAAGTGGATGGAGGTGGCAGATGCGGAGGCAGTTGGCGCTCTCGAGGCAACTAAGCGAGCAACAGCTCGCGAAGGAGCTGGAGAAATCTGGCTGTGTCTAGACAACAGAGGAGTTGTGGACCGACTCCGAAATGCAGCCACCAAAAACAGCACATCACAGGAAGCGGTAGACGAAACCAGACGAATCCTAAAAGCCTGGGCAGACAAGACACCCGGAAGGCTCGCCCGAGTGCTATGGGTCCCAGGACACATGGGCATCAAAGGCAATGAGCTAGCCGATACCCAGGCCAAGTTGGGATGCCAGGGACTGGTAACGGAACACCGCTTCAGCCTTGCAGGAGCACGGAGATGGAGAAGAGACCAGCTACGTCTCGACTACGAAGGGTGGTGGAAAGAACAAAAAGGATACCGTCCGCTTGGAACCGGCGTCCCCACTGAACCACCCTTCCGCAACTCCCGCTACAAAGGGCTGACTCGAATAGAGCTGGGCCATATCCTCGCGGCTAGAACTGGCGATGGAGACTTCGACAGATACCACGAGCGATGGGGACACAACTGCCCACTTGGATGCAGAGCCTGCAACCAAGCCAAGGAACGAGGACACTGGTGGACCTGCAAGGCACTACCCAGACCATGGAGCCAAAGGTTCGCGGACAAGCTCCTTAAAAACACGAAAGCGACAAGTTATGTCGCCAACGTGCTTCGCCGCAACCTGATGCTCCTTAAAGAGAAACAACAACCCGAGCCCGAGCTGAGCTGTCTGGACACCACAGAGGCAGCCCCCCCTCAAGAAACGCGTAGAGGCAGGTCACTGCCACCGCAGACTACAGGGGAGCGACCACAACAAGGGCAGCCTAGGATGACACAACCAACTCCACGACAGCAAGGGCAACAACGAAGAAGGGGACGAGGAGGGCGAAGTTGAGGGAGAATGGAAGGGGAAGAGAGAAGAGATAGGACGAGGAAACGTTTGCAGGACAGGAAGGAGATGTCGAGGAGGGCTCCGTGTGAAGGTGTGGAGGGAGCTCTGCTACCAACCACCAGCAGAACGGGAAAAATATTAAAAATGATGCGGCAGCAGCCATGCATACGGAAGGACAAAACCGCTGTACTCTGCCGGGGCTTCCCCCCGTGCTGAAAGCCGGCGGCCTTTTAGACTAGATTACACGCGGTCGTCGCAGACCAAAAATACCTGGAACCCAGCAGGCACGCCCTAGGGCAATGCTGGACAGAGAGCCATCCTGGCCCAAGTGCCGGACCCTAAAAAGTCATAGGAGGCGCTCGAAATCCAAGCAAACCTGCAATTGCTGACCGCCCAGGAGGAGCCACGGGAAGCTGACATCAGCCAACGGCTCCTGTCCGGAATATGCCGTCGTATTACCGCGAAATAATTGGTAGGTAGACGTAAAATAATACAATACAATACAATACAATACCAAATGACGTAGGGCGAGTAACAAGCTTGCTTGGGAGCATACGAGCTTCTCCCGCCTGAGATCTGTGGTCAGTCTTGCAGAGGGTCAATTCTGTCCGGTAACCAATCCGGCGTCGTTTGATCTTAGTGATTCCAGTAGATGTTAAATATATTCAAATCAAATCAAACCAAATGACGTAGGGCGAGTAACAAGCTTCGCTCATAGCTTACTCCGATGGCTCGAAAGACGCGAATGCAAACACAGGAGCAGGATGGGCTACCACCTCAAGTGGCTTATGCAACCGTGATAGAGAAGCTGGGCGAGTATGGGGGTCTACTACTGAGGCGGAGTATTGACGCGAGGCAACGGCTTGTGCGGTAACCACAGGGGGCTTGCAAATTTGGAAGCAATCGTAATGCTGAGGACAGTCCGGCAGCCAGCCGAGCGTTGTTTGATCTCCGCGATTTCCGTGCACGTTAAATACCTTAAAGACTGAAATCAGGAGTGCCGTCGATATGAAACAGAGCGAAAAAGTTGATATGTACAAGAAAAGGCATCTAAAGAAGTGGTTTAACATGCGAGAAGGGATCGGTTCCCCTCAAATAACAGACTAGCCCTTGCAAATAATAGAAGTAGGAAGGCCGAGTCACTGTAGTGCTGATGGGAGAGTTCTAGTCCGCTACTAATAGATGATGGATTGAAACAGACTATAGATTGAAAGCCCCATGACTAATGATGGCAATTATAGAAGGCCGAAATGGAACATATGAAGGTCGAGGCATGGCGATATAGATAAGGGTCATACCGGCTTCAGCTACAACAACACCTAGGGCTTTCAAAGCTGCGGGGATGGGAAAGATGGACTGCATATGTATACATACCAAAACCGCTGCAGTTATATGGCAAACAGAGGCGTCGCGGCCGCTGGGGCCATTGCCGGAATGCGATAACAGTAGCAATAGCGAAAAGCCTCCATGTGACAAGAAACTGAAAGAACGAATCTTCTGCTCCAGCCATTTACTGTATCATATGACGTACAGCAAATTAGGCGAACTTGGCGATTGTCCTAGCTCTGAACTGTCCACACCTGTGCTTGGTGAGAGTCTTCGACCAGGTTATCATCAGAAACTAGAAAGGACCAGCCCAAAGCTTGACACTATATCTAAGCGCTAATGACTATAATATAGAGTCTCAACTCAGGGTTCATTACCAAGAGATAGAGGCATGACGTGGGGACATGTGTGGCTAGTTAGGGCCCGCTTCATGCAGATCTCGGAATACAATCCAATAAAGAACCCCCAGTGGATTAAACCTCCATCCATAGTCGAAAACCAGCGTCAGGAAAACCTTGAAGCCCGCACAGAAAGAATATCACAAGTAGACCCTCTCCTAAGCTTCTTGGCGTAGTACCAGCCCAAAGCGGGTAAACACCGGCTCCTATGGCTCGCACAGGCCCTAGTTAGTCCCTTCTTAGCTTCTTAGGACCTTAATCCAACCCTGACTACACTTCACCGCTTCGTTCATCACCCCTAAAACTCTTACACACAACCATGACGACCCCAGAGCTGAATCTTATTGTAGCTGCCACACGGTCCATGGGCATCGGCAACAAGGGTGGCCTTCCGTGGACAGGCTTACGGAAGGAGATGGCCTACTTTGCCCGTGTGACAAAGCACGTGCCAGCAGGGGTAAGTCAACTTTGGCACCATTCCCACTACAGACTTTCACCTCCACCCCTGCATTGTCTAACCGCAGTCATCTAATTCATCGCCGTCCACAGACCGCTCCTGGTGCTTTCAATGCCGTTATCATGGGCCGCAAGACATGGGAAAGCATCCCGACACGCTTCCAACCGCTTAAAGACCGGCTCAACGTCGTCATCAGCCGGAGCTACAGCGCGCCGCAGCCCAATAGCAACGACTCGGCAAGCCATGTGCGCAGTCCCGTGCAAGCGCCTTCGCTAGAATCAGCATTGGCGTACTTAGGTGCACTTCCGGCTGGCCAGCTGGCCCGTGTGTTTGTTATTGGGGGCGGGCAGATCTACGCCGCAGCGCTTCAGATGCCTTCGGCGACTAGAGTCCTCTTAACCCAGATCCGCAGTGAGTTTGAGTGTGACACACGGTTCCCGCTGGTTTTGGGGGAGGGTGGGGACCCGGGCTGGGTACGTGCAAGCGATGATGACTGGGAGGCGTGGACGGGCGGAGAAAGCGCGAGGGGAGTCCAGGAGGAGAATGGCATAGATTATGAATACCAGATGTGGGAGAAGGTATAGCATAGCGTACATTGAGTAGTGTATATGAACTGGCGTATGGAATTTAAGCTGTCCTCCTTCTATTTTCCGTGATGATACAAATACAGCGTCTTTCAGTATAATACAATTTGTTGGTTTGCACCCGCCCATCCACCATCCATCCTCCCCATTGTTACGGCTTCTTTTCCGCTTCAGCCTCCTTCTCAGCCGCCGTCTTCTCTGAAATCAAGGTAGACGGCCGGTCCACCAGAACATATTCCTCCCACGGCGACTTCTTGAACAGATCCATGGCAAGCAGGAGGTCGTCGTCGCTGCACCGTTCCAGGTCCTTCAAGCTAGAGCGGATCCAGGCGACAATAGCCGCAATATGACGGGCGTCAACATCTTCCCGGGCCTTGAACAGGTTGCGCCACACAGCACTGCCCAGTACAGCATCGCCGCGCACTACGCCTTCATCATAGGCCATGATCACGCCCCGCCACTGCACAAAGATGTCCTTGAGGTAGCGTTGGCGCATGGTGGCCGACGTCAAGTTGTGATTGACGTCCATCACGCGCTCGCAGTCGAAGAAGAAATGGTCGCTAAGCTGGTGCTGCCACGAGCGGGCTTCTTCCTTTTCTAGGCAACGCAGACGTGCGAAGAGAAGGTACATGTGGAGCATGGTGACTTGAGACCACGTGCTAAAGGTAGGCAGGAGGCCAAAGTCTAGAAGGAGCAGCATTAGCAGGTGATACTAGACAAGCCAAAAGCATTTGGGCCCAATGTTAATGCTCCCCAGCCTGGGCACCAAACAAAACACGAAAAGAAAAAACAGGAACTTACGTTCGTGCCAAGGCCCCTCAGACACGCCAATCTCTTCGCCCTCCTCCGTCATTTTCACCTCTTCCTTGCGCCTCATCTCCAGAGGCACCTTATAATCTGCCGCCTTCTTGCACTGTGCATAAGCCAGTTCGGTCGCGCTTAGTTTCTGGTACTGCTGCGCAATCTTGGTCTTAGCTAGTCCGCCATACGCATCACGCGGCATGCGGATACCCTGCGGCAATGATCGCCTTGGCATTGGCGGCAGATCCGCCGGGTCGTACGCCGGCTTCTTTGTCTTGGCGCCTGTCGAGTAGGCAGCATGGTGGGAGCCGGAGGTGAGGAATGGCAGGTGGGTGGTAGAGGCAGAGATGGTGGGGATCAGATGGAAGTGACTGTCGAGCCGATTGGATAAGTGTCTCGCTAGACGACAAGAAGAAGACGCGGGGAAGGCCATTGTGTGGGATTCTTGGAATGCCCGGTTGTCGTGCTATTCAATCGAATTCTTTGCAAAAGGTTGTCGATTTAATTTTCACTTTAATCTTTTTTTTCTTTTTTTCCCGTGATGAAAAAAATGGAGATGCGTGTGATTCGCCGCAAGGCTGCAAGGGTTTTCTTTCTTTTTCGGGTTGAGGGATGGAGGGGACAGTGTGAGTCCCGTATTCACACCATTTTATGCATGCTCTGTCATAGTAACACAGTATTTATGACGTATTGCCTCCTCGATCCCTTGTACAAACAGCCAGAGCATCCTGTCTGCCTCTTTCTCGTCTGCTCTACCTTACACCGATAGTCGTGAGAATACCAGCGATGCATTCATTCCACCAAAACCAAAGCTGTTGGAAATTACAGTATCAACACTGTCCATCTGCACTGCTTTGGGCCCGACAAAGCGCAGGCTTGGATCTATCTCCCGGTCGGGGTTGTGTAGGTTCAATGTTGGTGGAAGCATGTTTTCGCTGATGGCTAGCACCGAAAAAAGCGCTTCTAAAGCGCCTGCTGCGCCGAGCAAATGCCCCGTGGCGCCCTTGGTGCTGCTTACCATGGCTTTGTTGTTGCACCCCCTCAGTAGAGCTGCTATAGCAGCAGCCTCTGCCTTGTCGCCCACCACTGTGCCCGTAGCATGAGCGTTTATGTAGTCGACTTGGTCTGCACTGATGCGGGCATCTTTCAGAGCACGCTGCATAGCCTTTAAGGCACCGCGTCCATCATCCCATGGGGCTGTCATGTGGTGGGCATCCATGCTCCGTCCGTAGCCCTTGATCTCAGCATAGATGCGTGCGCCTCTATTGCGTGCATGTTCTAGCTCTTCCAAAACCAAGACAGCAGCGCCTTCAGCTAGGACAAAGCCGTCGCGTGATTGATCAAATGGCCGACAGCTATGCGCAGGATCATCGTTGAAGGCGGTAGCTAGAGACCGTGCGCGACCAAACCCGGCAAAGGCAAGCGGGTTCACGCATGACTCAGAGCCGCCGGCAAGCATGACGTCGCAGTCTCCGTATGCCACAGCACGGGCAGCTGATCCAATAGCATCTGCACCGGTGGTGCAGGCAGTTGAGTGACAGTCCCCGGGCCCAGTAAAACTATATCGCATGGCAATATGGCCGGCAGCCATGTTGTGCAGGGCAAGAGGTACAAACAAAGGTGATACCTTTTTCTGGCCCTAGAAATAGAACAAATAATAGAGAGAAGGTGTCAGTGATGCTGCTTTTTTTTGAGAGATTGTGCAATGCGGCATGTTCAACTCACACCCCCATCGAAGCTTCTGGACTGCGTGCGTATCTCCTGGAAGCCTCCGATGCCGTTTCCAATAGATACGCCAGTTTGCGCCCGGTCCGTCTCGTCCTTGGGCTTCCACTGTGCGTCATCAAGTGCCATATCTGCTGCAGCTATGGCATATTGTGAAAATAAGGATAACCTTCGCTTCTCTGCCGATGTCACAAAGCCAGCACCACCACTCCACATGTCCAAAGGAACTACCCCACCGACCGTGCTAGTTAAAGATTTCCATTCAGGCCCGTTCTGGGCTACACTGACAAGCCCGGAGGCTCCTTGCGCCAGGCGTTTCCAGACGTGCTGCACGCCTACGCCCAGGGGACATAGGGCGCCAAGACCAGTGATAACGACTCTGCGCATTCCTGATGCTGCTATAGAAGCATTGGCCATAGTCAACCAGACTTGTGTGACCAAGTTAGCCGTAGTGAAGGGTGCGAGCGGAAGAAAGGAGCAGCGTCTCAACAGGAACAATGAGGCAAAGATGAAGCTTATGCGTGTGTATGTGTGTGTATCTTGGCCCATGAAAAATTGACAGGGATCATAACCTGAGGCCTCGGTGTAGAGCGGCTCACCGAGAATAGGCCCCATTTTAGCACCTAGCATGTAGCTAGCTATGGATAATTTCTACAGGGCTTTTACAGGAGTTCTTTCATTAAGCCCCACCATAGAAGCTGGTGCCCTGTGCGGATCGCAAGCATGCCCTGTTTAAAAACAACCAGCCATAAAGTTGGCCAGTTTGTCGGTGTCGCAATCACAGACGCCCGCCCATGAGCAAAAAAGAAAAAGGTTCAAGGCAACCCCCAATACTAGATTATATGGCTATATAGTGCGGTATTTCTTTTGTGCTCTTATACGATATTACAGCTGTTACTTCCAGAGCCAGGTATCTCTTTTTTGCAACGTGTCTTTTGCGCCTCTGCCACTTCGTTACTGGCTTGGCCACAATCTGTCCTTCGTTCTTCCTTTGGCCCTCCACTCTTGCAACTGATACATACGCTCGCCGTGCCATTTTATATGATATAGACTGCCATCTATCCTGCGGGCCAATGGCTCGTTCTTCAGCCTCAAAAGCCGCTTCTGGCTCTACCGCTCGTAGCCTGGAACCCAGAGCAGCTTATAGTAAAAGCAAAGCCTTGAACCATGGCTCTGGAAGCGAGGCCAAGGCCACCCACGACGACGACGATGATGACGATGGTGGCTTCTCTGAAAATGAGGGGCTTTTGGCCCCTTTAAGCGACGGGATTGAGCTGCGGCACTTGCACCACAAGTCTAAACCCATAAACTCGAACTCCGACTCAGACGCCACGCTTCCCGTGTCATCTGATAGTGACGAGGACGGCGATTGGGAGGAAAACTCTCCGTACCCCGAGGTTCGTGCTGCTGTGCACAACTACGACGAAGAAATGCCCTGTGACACGGTGCGTGTTTGGGTTATCGGCCTCGGCCTTGTCGTCTTTGGAGCCTCCATGAACTCGCTGTTCTCACTGCGCTCGCCATCCATCAGCGTCAGCGCGCTGCTTGCCCAGGTAATTGCCTGGCCATTGGGCCACGGGTGGGCGCTATTAGTGCCTAACTGCGCTTTCAATATATTTGGCCGCGAACTGAGTCTCAACCCGGGGCCGTTCAACATCAAAGAGCACACCATCATCGTCATCATGGCCAGCGTATCGTTCAGTGTGGCTTATGCAACAGATATCATCCTGGCCCAGAGAATCTTCTACAAGCAGAATTTTGGACTTGTGTGGCAACTGATGCTGACTGTATCCTCACAGTCGGTGGGATATGGCATTGCCGGCATGCTGCGGCGTTTCCTAGGTACGCCTTCATCTTTTTATCTTTGAACGCCCCCGAAAGCTCATAGCTAACACCTACCCCTAGTCTATCCCGCTTCTATGATTTGGCCTGGCAATCTGGCGGCCATCACCCTCATGAACGCCATGTACGAGAAGGTCCCCGATCGCGACCCTTCTGTGCTCGGCGGCAACATGTTGCGCTATCACTGGTTCGGGCTCATGGTGGGAGCCTCTTTTTTATACTACTTTATCCCGGGCTTTCTTGCCCAGTTCCTAAGTGTCTTCAGTATCGTCACATGGTTCGCTCCTAAAAACGTGGCTATCAACCAACTCTTTGGTGGCGAGAACGGACTCTCACTTCTACCTCTGACGTTCGACTGGACCCAGATCACAGGATACGTTGGGTCGCCGCTGGTTCCTCCATGGTAAGATATATGCCGGTCGGTCATAGAACCTGGACACCAAGCTGACAATCGAGGTGTCTCTAGGGTTGCCATTTTCAACACGCTCATCGGTGTAGTCGGCTTCTACATCATCCTCACTGCTTTGCTTCATTTTTCCAATACTTGGTACTCGCACTATCTACCTATCAGCGACTCTGCAACCTATGATAATCTCGGTCACAAATACGATACCAGCCGCATTTTGTCACCAGAAATGACGCTTGACGAGAATGCATACAAGAACTACTCACCCCTCTTTATCAGGTACCAACGAACCCCATAAATGGCTGTAGCAACATAGAGATAAGTGGGACTAACACTCTGTAGCACCACCTTTGCCATGGCCTATGGCCTGTCCTTTGCTGCCATCGCAAGTCTAGTTGTATATACGTGGCTACACCATCGCCACCAGATCATAAACCAATGGCGTGACAGCACGCACGAGAAGCCCGATATCCACATGAAACTGATGCGCAAGTATCCCGAGGCTCCAACATGGTGGTACATGAGCTTGTTTGGCATTGTGAGTCTAAGTCTGACTATTCCTCTTGTATTTACCCGTATTACTAACTATATCTCTTGGTTAGATGATGTGCATTGGCTTCATTACTGTCTTAGGCTACCCTACCAATCTTTCGTGGTGGGCGTTCCTACTAGCAATCTTCCTTGCCTTTCTGTTTGCCTTGCCAGTTGGCATCATTCAGGCTGTCACAAATAACCAAATTGGCCTGAATGTGCTGACCGAGTTCATCTACGGCTATATCCAGCCAGGCCGGCCGTTGGCACTGATGCTGTGTGTACACATTCCCCCTCTCTAGCCTGCTCTTGCTTGCTAACTGCTGCCTCCCAGTTTCAAAACCTACGGCTTTATCACCATGTCGCAAGCCCTGAACTTCGTCTCTGACCTTAAGCTTGGCCATTACATGAAGATCCCACCCCGGACTCTCTTTCTCACCCAAGTCGTCGCTACTACGGTTTCGTGCTTTGTGCAGGTATTTACTTTGAGCGCCTCACTAGCCACCATCCCCAATGTGTGCGAAGCCGACCAAGCCGACCACTTTACCTGCCCCGGCGGTCGTGTTTTCTTCTCAGCTTCAGTGATCTGGGGCCTGATTGGGCCGGCACGCGTCTTCTCTCCTGGCCAGATCTACTACGGGCTATTTTGGTTCTTCATTATCGGCGCAATCACGCCCGTCTTGCTGTTTTACGGTGCCAAGCGCTGGCCACGCTCTTTTATGAAAAATCTAATTGCCCCGCTGATTTTTGGCGGTGCTGGCGCCATTCCGCCTGCCACGCCGCTCAACTACCTCAGCTGGGGCATTGTCGGCTATTTCTTCCAGTACCATCTACGTAAGGTCCATCCACGCTGGTGGACACGTCTGAACTTCTTAACGGCATCTGGTCTTGACTTGGGTCTGGCTCTAGCCACGGTTTTCGCCTTCTTCGCTTTTACCATGCATGGCATCGAGGGTCCAGATTGGTGGGGCAATAGGCTAGGCAAAAACACACTGGATGCCCAGGGCGGGGCAGTGCTAATCAAACTACCGGAGGGCCAGGCATTTGGGCCCAAGTCGTGGTGAGTAGGCGGTGAATATCTAGAAGAGTATGAGGAGGGAGAGGAAGTTAGAGAAGTAGGATGGGATGGGATATATAAGGGAAGCAAGATATAATAAGGATATTAACAAACTACTGTTGCAACGGCGCCAGGCGTATATAAAGGGATTCTATGGCTACAAATACACAACGTCATCAAGGCTTTAGGCTTTACCTATCTTCTCTTCACGCTCACACGCTCACTTGCACATTTACCCACTCATCGCTAGTTACTTTGTCTTTTTACAGAACCAGTCTCGCCGGCTCGTTTTCCAGGATCAGCTTGACACGCTCCAGGAAAACGGACGCACGGTTCGCCTCACCCTCAGGAACGACCAGCGAGAAGACGTTGTTCGCGGGGTCAAACGACGCTGACACAGGGGCACCAGTAGCCACAGCGCGAGGAGCCTTCTTGCCAGCCAGAACATCGATAATGTCCTGCTTCGGCTCAGAGGCCTTGGCAGGCGGAGCTAGGAACGAAGTCTCGGCCAGAGCCTCGACCTGAGGCACATAGAAGCCACGTGAAACCTTGGCCGCGACAGAGTCGAGACCCAGCACAGCGTTGAACAGGTCATCGGCAGAAGGGGCGCGAGGCAGAGCGGGCAAGTCATCATTAGCCAATTCAGAAGCACGCGAGATGAAAGTGCTAAGCGGCAGGTTGACACCAAGAGACTTGCGGATCTTGTGCTGTGCCTCGAGGACCTTGGTGAGCGATACGGGCAGAGTAACCTCGAGGTCCTGAGGGATGGGTTCAGCAACCAGCTCCTCAACGGGGGCAGTAGACTTCTTGGGCTCGGGCTTCGGCGCGGGCTTGATGTTGCTCAGGTCCAGTTTGGCAAGGGCGTCGAAGCGAGCCTTCACACGGCCAGGGGCATCAGCACCGATGGAGCCAACGTAGGCCAGAATGTCACCCTTGGTCAGGCGGCCATTAGGTCCGGTAGCGGGGATAGTGTTGAGGGTAGCCTTGTCGATATGGTGGGCATGCACAAGACCGAGCACGGAGGGCAGCAGAGTCTGGTTCTGGGCAGGAGCAGAGCCGGGGGCAACAGGGCCCGAGGCAGCCTTTGGAGCCGCAGCAGAGCCGGGGGACGAAGCAGCAGCTGCAGGAGCGGAGGTTGAGGAAGAGGAGGGAGAGGCAGAAACATCAGCCGGGATTTCAAGGGTAGACAGGTCATCGTCGATCTCAGCAACGACAGCAATGCGCGTGCCGACAGCGATGCCCTTAGAGCCACTTTGGGTGAAGATCTTCATAAGCACACCTTCGTCCTGGGCCTCGACGTCCATGGTAGCCTTATCCGTTTCGATCTCTAGTAGCACATCGCCGGCCTGGAAGGACTGGCCCTCGGTGACGCGCCATTGGGCAATATTACCCTCGGTCATAGTGGGCGAAAGCGCGGGCATGGTGAAGTTCTGGGCAATGAGACTGCGGGCGGTGGAGTGGAAGCCTAAAGAAGGAGGATTAGGCGAGTTAGTTTCTGAGCTATCGACCGATACACCAAGACGGAGAAGTGTCGGAAGTGCGGCAGGAGGAGGCTACTTAGCCCCCGAATAGCAGCACAACCCGGGAGGCCAACCCGAGATCCATAATTATTAAAGATCAGATAAGCTGAGCCGGAGATATCTCCAGCGAGTTGGCGCCTCCCTCAAAGCAGCCGGGGCCTCTCTCCGATATGACGGAGCACCCCCTCCCCAATTAACCGTCACCGAAAGAAGACTCACCACGCACACCCATACGACGTCCTCCTGCCCGCAGGCCGGCAAGCACAGCGAAACGCGCAGTCGACATTTTGTGTGTAGTTAGCAGAAAGAAGAGAAAAAATTAAAGCCCGCGAAACAAAAATAAAAAAAAGGAAATGTGCGATGTTTAGGAAAGAGTTGAATTAAGCCTCAACGTTTGGCTTCGCTTCAAATCGCTCCGAAAATAAATTAAAAAAAAAAAAGAATTAAAAAAAACAGACCATCAATATAGAAAAAAAGCTAGCTAGATGAAGAAAAAAAAGCCCCTCTCTAGATGTCCGCTATAACGGCTCCCGCCTCTATAAAGCCCCTGTAGCCGCCCTTGCTTCAGTGGGCTACAGGCGCCTAAATCGCCAAAAGAAAATCTAGGCAAGGTTTGAGCCTTCTTGGCTCGGATTCCCCCGGAAGACCACACAAGGCAAGCGTAGCCGCCGTCACAAGAGACAGCTTAGTCATCGGTGAACGAGAACAATGATCTAACCCTTGACCCTGCCCCACTTACCTTTTTTTTTTTCCGCTGAACGGATGCCCCACCTAAGCTTAGAAACCAACCTAGGACGAGTCTTTGGAATCGTGAAGTCCAGTGTTCAGCGACGAAACCCACCCCTAGCAGAAACATGGGTAGTGGAAACTTTCTTGCTAGTTCGAACTGCCAATTGGAGATAATCCGCAGTCTGTGTGCATTTGCATTTATATTCTAGCCTGTTTAACTTGCTCCCTTCATCACAATGGCTCTAGCGGTTGCCCTAGCCCGGGTTCCCGGCTCCGCTGCGTATACAGCTACCTCCGTCCGGTCTCCTCTGCTAATGCGCATACGCCCACACACTCGCCTTGCCTCGCACAAGGCCCCCACTACGCTTCGGCCTAATCTTTCCGCATTAAAGCGCCGGGCGCCGGCTCCCACCTCCTTGCCGGCAAAGGATACGTCTAAACCCATTCCACCGATCCAGACCTCTCAAACACCTTCACCGTCATCGCCACCCACTGGCTCGCAGTCGCCACCCCCCATGCGAGGAACTGCAGTCACGCTGACCTCATACGCTTACATGCGCGATATAGCACGCAAAACGGCACCAACTACCTTGTATCAGGCACCAAACCACTTCTGGATGTACGCCAGCAGCTGGGCTACAGGCGCCTTCTGTTTCGCCTATGCTGGCTATCACTTAACCACTATTTACTATAATCCGCCGACGGGACTAGCGTGGTATGTGCCCAAAATGTTTGGAGTCATCTGCGTGGCCATGGGTGCTCTGGGTAGCTACTACATTCTGCGCTCGTCGAATGTGATCCACCGCATCCGCGTATTGCCGCAATCACAAACGTCTACATCACCGGGGGCCGCTGGTGTCCAGACGGGTTCCAGCGTTGCGCAAATCGTCAGCCAAAAAATCACCGAGCTGCCGCTAGAGATCGAGGTGAAGCGCATGCTGCCGTTCCTACCGGCACGTGTAGTCAACACGACAACGTCGTCTGTGTCTATGGATGGTACTCTGGCCAAGCCAGCACCACAGCACCTGAGTGAAGCAGAGCGCCATGAGCTGCGGCTGGCTCAAGAACGCGCACGTGCAGCTGCCGTGCAGTACGAAAAGGACCATCTGATGACAGCCCCGTTCCGGCATTTTGCGCGCGGTGCCCAAACTGCTTGGCATGGCGTTAAACAGGCACTAGTCGGCAGTGGCTTTGTTAGAGTCAAGGTTGAAGGCGCCGGGAAGGGCACGTATAAGCTCGATGTGACCAATGGACTGGCTCTCAACGAGGGCAGAGTCCTAGATAAGCTAGTCAAAATCGAGATGAAGGAGGCGCCTAAGGGCCTGCAGTTGTACCGCAGCTAGAGTGGCGCAGCGGTGTAGGGGCGGCCAGGAGGTCAGGGCAGGACAAGACATGACGGGAAGCATGAGCTTTTTTTTTTTTTTCTACTTTTTCCTTTTGCGTTGGCCGTGGGACTGTAAGATAGCGATGGGGTGGGACAGGTTATAGAACGAAGAGGACAGTGTGCAACAGATGTGGTATTCTAGGTAGGCATGGATGAAGGTATATGGGAGTGTGTGGCGATATGTGAGAGTACGCGAGGGTGCAATAAGATCATAGCCAGCGTACAGCCAGCATACATCCCGTGTACAATGACGGCGATCGCTGTGACAACAGGGGGAGCTGGCAGTGTGTAATTCAACAGAGCTCTCTTCCGTTGCTTCACTTTCTGGTGAGCCCAGTCAACTCTGTATCTCCTCGTCCATTTAAATCACTCTGACATCTTCCTCTCAACAGCAATATCCCTTCTTTTTCTTCTTATACCCTACGGTGGCTATCCGCAAGCTGTGTTGAGCCAGGCCCTTGTGGTCATCTCTGGTCCCTGTGTAACATCAACCCAACGTCACTCAGCAGGCGGCAAGACAGGCAAGTCTTCTGACCTTTGCGTGGTTTTTTTTTTCTCTCAGCACGCCTTCTCGTCCCTTGAAATTCCATGGGAAATGGACGTTGATACTATGGTTGGGCTTCTTTGACACTACAGTCATGTGATTCCATCAGCGCAAAGAGAAGGGAAGCAACAGGGCTATCTGGGCCACATGATTGCATTGCATCATGACTTGGGATGAAGGTGTGTTTACAGAGCAAACAGCGCAAACACCATCTTTCAATGCTCAACCGGTTGTGTGATCTTTTCTATTCTAATGTCTCGATATTTGCTACTTTATTCTTGTGAGAAGCCTGGCCCCTCCCTACAAGACTGCTGAGGAAGATACACAACACCCCCCCCCCCCGCCCTTCTTGTACGACGGTCTCTTTCTAAAGGGAGAAAGACGCCATTATGAAAAGGGAAAGCAGCTGCAGTTTTGTTTAATGTCCCTTTGTCTTTTCTGCTTAACCACGTACGAATATCAGCGCACGCAATGTTGACACGTTCCTGGCCACAGCAGGGCATTGAATGCACGCTGGGGTGGAACAGAATGGGTCTCTCCTGTATCTTTTGTTCTTTCTGTCACTCTAGCTGAGGATTTACTCCGCTCGTCTGTTGGCGTATGTCTCTCCGTAGCGCAAACTCACGCAAACCTTGGTATACGCAGCCCTCGAAGCCCAACAAACACCTAAAGTGCCCTTTGACTTCCTCTGTCGGATTGCCTGCCAGTCATCAGCGCCAGGTTGTTTCGCTCTAAGCTATCATTGGGCTTTGTTTAGACTTGGATTTTCCCTAGCGCAATTTCTAGGCTCTGCTAGCTGTCGCTAGGGCGTTGTCTAGGAACAAGCCGGTCGCTTTGCTAGTGTTTGAGCCAAGTCCTAAATAGGCTCATAGCAGTAGCACTAGTTACGGTAGTGTTGTTCTATTAGGGTTACCATAGGGTCTGTCGATGAGATTTGACATCAACATCTGAGAAGCCAAAAAAAGATTATCTTGACACCAAGAGCAAGGAAGGATTTTGATGTTTTGTCGCTCGCTCGTGTTAGCTCAGCTGATGTGGATTTCATATGGCCCCCGCTGCTCATTTGATATCATAGCGCCAACAAGACAAGCAAGCAAAAGAGGGGTAAATCATGAGATATGGACAAGACGAGCCAGCCGTCCAAGAAGGTAGACGAAGAGTAGGCGATAAGACGGGAAAGTGAAAAAAAAAGGATAAAAAAAAGGGTTCAGCTCACATGAGAACGCAAATTTTTCCTTCTTTTGTCGCAGCAGACGGGGAGAAAAGAAAAAGGCCCCTGGACTGGGGAAAACGAGGCTTGCGCGATGGATCGTGACACTGGGAAGACAAAGACAAGCAACAGCAGCAGTAGTGCAGTGGTGGATGTCGTATATAATAACCAAGTACATACGCACATGCATCAAGTGCATTGTGCAGGCGGGTTATGGTGTGGACTTTGCAAATAGACTTTACAGAAGTACATGTATTGCGTGTGGCGAGTCGTAAGTATTTAGATACTGTATCGATAGATAGCAGGTACATAGTTCCATATGCACTCCAAAGTCTCACTACCTGTTGCCTTACAGGGGCCAGGCCCACCAGACAAGCAGCCACGACACGGTTTACCGTCATTTTTTGCATCTTGACTCTTTTCCTACGACCTCTCCTGATTGCACCATTAATAGATACTATACAATCATGTATACATGCGAGGAGCCATCCCCCGCTTTCCCCGCTTCCTCCGCCAGCTTTCAGTTGAAATCGTTTAGCATTGCATCACATCTCCCAGGCATGCGCATTCCTATTTTGCAGGTACCTACATATCCTACAGCTCCTTGCCCGACAGAAGAGCAGATACAAGAGGAAGGGGGAAAGATCAGAGGGCCAATGGATGGCAGGATTAGAGAGCGAGGCCGCGAGCAAGCGAGCATCGAGATCAAGACGGGGCATCAGACAGCCGGCCGGTTCTATGTATGTATGCACCTATGAGCGTATTGCATCGGTAGGTAGGGCTGATCTGGCTAACAGCGGATACGACGGTAGACTGTAAGTGTGAGATGCGAGATGAGATGGGAGAGGATGGAGATGCATAAGTTTATGTGTTAGTAAGCGGAAAGCTAGCAGACCGGGCGGTGTCTGTGTGTTGCTTTGGCGTGTGAAGAAGAGCAAAACGGTGTGTATATCAACAACGGTGTGCTGTGGTGTGTTGTGCTGTCTTGAGCTGATCTGTGCTGTGCTACGATGCTACTAGTCCTCGTGAGCCTGTCTGCTGCTTTGCCATGCCTATACTAGCGCATATAAACAGTACATTTTCACCGGGAAGCACTATGTTGGTGAGGTCTACGCCCCACTAGAGCGGGCAGAGAAGGAAAAAGGGCCAGATGAAGTGAGCTGGAAAGGAACCAATCGACAGCTGCCTTTTTGCGGGGGAGTCCTTTTCGAGTGGGTTTTGGGTTTGATTTCTCGAATGTGCACAAGCCATCGCATGCTGCTCCGTGTCTGTGTCTGTGTTCTGAATCTGTATCTGTATCTATACTTGAAAATACACCAAGATGAGACGAATATTTGTTAGCATGCGCTTTCATGTAGCACACAGCGCAAATTTGCTTTCCTTCCCTTTCCTATTGTTGAAGCGGGGTTTCTCTTTTTTTTTTTTTTTTCTTCCCTGTCAAGACAGAGCTCCACGCTCAAGTCCTTTTGCCATCAGCATTAAGGATCGCCTATCTCTTATCTTATCAGTTAAATCCTTCTGCCACTCCCACAAACAAAAGACATCGGATTTTTGGAGAAAGTGACGTTATCTCCCACTCCCAGGCTGGTGATCTTCCCAGCTAAAGCAACTGCATTCCTTGGCACGGATTTCAGCACTGCGCGTGAGTGTTTGGCCGCTGGCAAGGAATGGGGATGGCTTTGAAGACAAAAGGCTCTAGAAGAACATTCTTTAGAACAAAAGGAACATTGCTTCTATCAGATAAAAACAACAAGCGAGCGAAACACTCTCCGTTGATTTTCATGCGTTGGCTTGTTTATCCCTTGAACACAGAAAAAAAGAACGGTAGGGTGCCCAGGCTAGTTAATGCCTTAACTTAAGCCTGTGCTTTTTTTTTTTGGTACAGGCATTAAGAGCCCCATTATTTAGGGTTGAACAAGGCAAAAGACAAGGATAAGGGAGGTGATGCGAGAGAAAAGAGAGAAAGACCCTCTTTTATTGAGAGCAGAGCGCTTCTCCTAGGTAGGCTTGTTCTTGTTCTTGCTCTTTTTTTTTTTTTTTTTTTTTTTTTTTTTTTTTTTCGCCGTGTGTCACCAAACGTCAGAACATTGTTTACAGCTCTGGCGCCATTGCCGTGCGATGTGAATATTTAGAACACCCCACTTCCCTCTGTGGCCCAATGAAATCAAGATCACGGTAAGGGATTGCAGAAAGCAAGAGGTGAAATCTTATGAGTTGCCTCACTTTGCAGTTGACCAGTAAAAAAACAGAATAACCATATGGCCCCAAGCAAGGCAGCAGGAAACAGCAGCAAATACAAGTAAGCCAGCCAATAGCAGTGGCAGGGAGGCTCCAGTATGGCTTTTGAGGAAGGCGCTGCCTTTGTTGTTGCATCGTGAAAAATTTTACTCCTTTTCTTGCATCGCATGAGAAACGGGGGAGGGTATAATAAAATACCGAAAATAAAAGACTAATTCCTATCGCCAACAACGACGTCATGGATGGTGTCGATACAAAGTTTGCTTCATCTCAGTTGACCAAAGTGGCTAGCTAAACGTGACCTGGGTCTCGGCCGAGAACTGCGACCACGACAACGACGACCAACCATTCAAAGCTGCAAGTTTGGGCTGTTTGGGCTAGGACGAGTCCGGGATGGCGTCGTCTTGATTTTCTCTTGCTATATATATCGACAACGTGCACGCTTGAAGTGTGCACAGCACACACCCGTCCTTACCACTGTATTGGGCGACAGTTTGTCGGTGTGCAGACTGGTTTGCATTTGTGATTGGAATGGAATGGAAATGCAACTTGGGAATCTTGAAACATTTTTCTTGTTTTGGAAAGATTTGGTCGGCTGATGTCATTGGCCTAGTCCTCTTCTCTAGTAGTGAGCTTGACAGTGTGTCTTCTCCGTTACCCATATCAAGCCAAGCAGACCAAGTGCTCATGCTGTTTAGTTCTACCTTCTACCTCTGCAACCGAGTCAGCACAAGCACGGGTACAGATACTTACGTCATGCGCTTCGAGGAGCAAGGTGGCCCGAATGACCCCGCCTGCGCCTCTTCGTTCTTCGTTTTCTTTGTTCTCGTGAGGCCAGGCCAGGCGGGCAAGAAGGAAGGGGAAAGAAAAAAAAAAAAAAAAAAAAAAAAAAAGAGAGAGATAATAGACTTTAATTGACTGCGGAAAAAGAGGGGGCTAGACTTCTGGATCTTTCTGGGTATGCCCAGCCTAGGCTCGAGAAAATTCTGCAAGTGTACAGGCGTCTGTAACAAAGGAGCAGAACAAAATGAGAGATAGAGTTAGACTGTGCAGATAAGAAGAAAGTGAGTGAGAGAATGGGAAACCCTGACACCTGACGATGGGGGGGGGGGGGTGACCCTTGCAAGGGTTAGCTACAATAGAGGGCTCAGGCCAGCCGGTGATAGCGGGACGGAGACACAGAGAGACGAATGAAATGAATATGGAGGGGTGTCTGACTTCCATAAAAGCAGCATGTGCAAAAAATTCTCCGTTCACAGGCAGTCAATCTGCTCCGGCCAGTCCAGTTTCTCCTTGCTTTCTCGCCGCACTATATGCTATGCATGATGTAAGATATTAAGATGCACGATTCACGATTCACGATGCAAATGCTGTGCAGTCTAGGACAGCTTGAGACATACAGGAATAAAATGAACGCGGGAGGAAAAACGAAAAACAAATAAGCCAACCGTTTATATTGCGGTGTTGCGGTTGTTCTGTCTCGTCTGGCGTTTGTAGACTTGCTATTGATGCTGTTGTGGCGGCGGCTCATTGCCATTACGTATGCCCTGCCCTGCTTGTATTATTCTTGACCTTGCCCTTGTCAATGCCCCCTCTTTGCTGTTCTATTCCGCAGCTCTCAGTGCGTGATCTGCCCCCCCTCCCAACTGCAACAAGAGATATGGAAAGTAGAGAAGTGGTGGAAAAAAAGAGCTCCTCCCCCATGAAGGTGGCGCTGGGGCGGCCACGGACGGCGTGCACGTCCGTTTCTATCGATTCGAATGTCACTGGGAGGCAGAGACAGACACAGGGCCGTTGTTGCTTGCCTCATGTAGATCAAATGGACGATGGACAAAGAAATGGCCAACAGCTGTGTGCAATCACAATGGTCAATCAAAACTTGGGAGGGATTGTCTGTTTTGTTGTGGCTTTGGCCTTGGGATGTTTTGTTTTTGCTCCCTCCAGGCCTCCTTCTGGGCTCCTTTGTATATCGCTTGGGTGCTGTTGCTGTAGTCATCAAGCATTGGCAAGCAGGGGGTTCCTGGAAACCCGAGAGAAGAGACAAGGGAATTGAAGAAAACCAAAGCAAAGAACACAGAAATGAACCAACCGTCATGGGGTTTGTCTTTCCTGTTTTGTCATCTCTCTTCTGTCCATCGCAAACACGCAGAGGAGGGACAGAGACAGAGACAGAGACAGAGACAGAGATAGGCATATGGAAATACTAAGTCAAGACAGGCCAGACACTGCGCTCATCGGGCCTGGTAGACTCAAGGGTCCTTTGTTATTAGCTTTTCTTTTACAGGTACACTTGGTTACAGTAACACTACATTGTAGGAAATGTGCTACAGGCATTACAAGCGGTACAGCACTAAAAGCAGCGCACTAAGGCAACAATGGAGCATGGGGCTTACCCACCTAATTCAGGCCTCACTTGTAAGGGGAAGGGGTCTTTTCGTTACGTTTTACAGGGCTAACCTGCCCTTGAAAGCGAGGCCCCGGACTGGTTGCACACAGCTAAACGGACTGGAAGAGCTGGACTAGAATCAGGGCTTGTCTATAGTTGTATTATTATGGTTACTTGAGGGCCCGCAGAGGCTCATGGGCTTGTGCTGTCCGGCTCTCGAAGCCTACGAAGAGAAAGAAGAAGCAAAGAAAAAAAAAGACACGGACCAACAGAGGATGACCCCTCCATGGATAAGGGGATAAGCAGAAGCCGGCTAATAGAATCAGCAGCGAGGCAAAACAATAACAACAACAACAACAACAACGCAGTAGCAACGACAACAGCAGCAGTGGTAGTAGCAGAGGCAGAAATAGCAGAGGTAGAGGCAGAGCGTAATGTGAGCAAAAGGAGAAATGCTGCTTCTCTGGCTGTAGCTCCTAATTGGCAGCGCCTCGGGGCTTATTTCCCCTGTTGGGCTGTTGCTCTTTTCGGCAGGAAAGAAAAAATGGGGTTGATTTATTGCTCTTTCTTCCCTTTTCTTTTCTTTTTTTCTTTTTTTTTCTTTTTTCTTTTTTATTTTCCTTTTTTTGTTTTATTATTATTATTTGGCTTCCTTGTCTTCGCCATTTTCGCATCTTATCCTCCATCTTTATTCTATTTACTAACCCTCAATCCTCACTTCCTCTTCCTTTCTCTCTTTTTTCCTCTGTCTGTTTCTCATCACCACACAGCCGAAGCAAAGCCGGCCTCGCCATTCAACCCCGCCTGTCCTCATATTGTTATTGTGTGATTTTTCGTTTCTTTCTCTCTTTTCTCGCCAATTTCTTTCCAACAACGTGTGGCTCTTCATTCCTTGTGCCTCATATCACATCATCTTCTCGCCATCGCCATCGCCATTGCCCGCTCTTGCCCCCGTCCAACACCTCAACCAACATCTCGCCTTGATTTTTCCGTCCTCGGGCCGTATTTCTGCTACAAAGCGCGATATAGACGTTGTCTAGCTGCTCTCGATTTGACCGGCTCTCTTCCACGGCTCCCTTCGACTGGTAAGTCCAACCCCAAGCAGGCACACACGCACACACAAGCCACAGCCTTAGTATTTCGTGAACATGAATCGCCATATCTTGCTTTTGCTTCGCATCGCCCTCCTTCTCCCTGTTCTTATATGTCTCGTGAAATGTTGCTCTCTCTCTAGTCTTGTCCTTGCTCATGATCGATTCCTGCTTGCTTCGCTTCGCTTCAGCCCCTCTCTCTTTGTCTTTCTTTTCTTTTCCTTGCCCTCGCTCTCTTGTCTTCCTTGGCTGGCGTGTTTGTCCGTCCCTTTGCCAAATAAGTCCTTCTGGGTAGCCCCTGTATCACAAACCCTGTCTTCCTGTCCTGCCGCTCTATCTGCCTCTTGTTCCTTGTCTTTTGTAATCTTCGCTTTGGGTGGGCGGCCTTGAGTGAAATATCTGCTTTTCTCTTCTATTCGTTCTTTCTTTCTCTCTCTCTCTCCTTTGCATTGGTAGTCCAGCCGATCTTTTTTTTTCGACTGGGACGGCCTCGAAACTAGACAACAATGCACTAATTGTTATCTTATGCTGTCTTCACACTGTTCTCTGCACACTCTCTCTGTTTTTTTTTTTACTTCATTTATCATTGTTAATTTTTTTTTCCCTTCTTTTATCACGTCTGGTTCTAACCCTTCAGCGATTCTTATGCTACGCAGAATTCTTCTGCCTATTCTTCTCCCTTCTCCTCCCTCGGTCTCAATCGAATCGAGCCCGTCGGTTCATTCTCCTCGCCCTGCGATTGAAATCACGATAGCGCCTTCGCTCGCCGACTCGCCCTCGATTCGCTGCTCGTAAATTTCTTTTCTTCGGTCCTCCTCGTCTTGAGCAACCTCGCACAGAACAGAAAATCGTTCTAGACGCACTCACGCGAGATCTTTTCTTCCTCTTCCTCTCTCGGCCTCTTTCCCTCGCTTCTTCTGTGCGTGTGCGTGCAACCCACTCAAAATCTGTCTGTCCTCTCTGCCAAACGCAAACAGAATCAGTCAGCTAGCTGGCAACCACTCAACCCAAGCGGCTCTGCATTAAACCACTATATAAAAGCTTACTCTCTACTCCTTCCCTCCCTACTTCTCTTTCTTTGGTCTCCTCGTACCTCAATGCGGTGATATATACTCATCATGGACTCAGAAGACGGGGAGATTTACATCAAGGTACATACACTGCGTCCCTCTCTCTTCCAAGCTTCCGCCCAGCCCCTGCTAACCTCTGCCACCATTCTCTTGCTCCAGAATCTCGCCAATTATGTGCACAGCAATGAAAAGGCCCTGGCCAATGCCAACACTACAACTCGCCGCGGCCCTATCTCGCGGCATACCCCCTCACACAGCTTGAGCTCTGCCGCTGCCATCCAGCGATCACCCACTCTGCCTGCCCGCCCCTCGACGTCTGCTTCGTCCCTGTCTTTCACGCCCGGCTTCCCTCTTTCTCTTGGCTTTGGCTCGCGGCCATGCAAGTCCACCAAGCTCTCGTTTACCCCCCATCACCTGTTTTATCTGCTTTCTCGCTTTGAGGAGCTGGGCATCGATGTTGGTCCCCTCAAGATTCGCCTGGAAAACATACAGGATACCTCAAACACATCCAACTATGTTTCGTTCCTCAGCAGCGGTCAGCGCTCAAAGACTCACGGCTCCGACATTGATTCTATCCGCTCTGTTTCCAGCATCCGTAGCGTCATGTCGAGTGTAACCACCATGTGGTCCCACTTTGGCTTTGGTGGCAGCATTTCTGCCGCCCGAACCGAACGCCACAAAGCCTTTATCCACACTGAGCTAAAGTACCTGTACTCATCCTTTACAATCATACCTGCCCTGAGACTTGCGCCTGACTGGCGTGCCCGTCTTGTGCGTGGATACGAAGAGTTCCCCTTTGACTCTGCTGTTCCTTTGCATGCATTCAAGAACGTGCAAACCCTTGACCTTGAAGACATCGACTTCCGCCAGTTTTTTGGCTGGGATCGTATGGCTGATCAGCTCAAGTCTCTGACCCTGCGTAGGGCAAGCATTGACGATCCTGCCGATATCCTTATCGACATTGTCCTCGACGATATGGACGGACGTCGTCGTCGTACTGCCAAGGCTCAACATACTCCTCCTCCCACTTGGACAGGTAACTCTGGCGCTGCTTCTAGCCACAGGCGTAGTCCCACTATTGGCGGCCATGGCGATATCCCTAGACTCATGTCCCCCCCGGCCTCACCCGATCCTCGCCGTTCTGCGAGTGACATGCGCATTGGCTCCCTTAACATTCTTGAATCTGCCATATACGATACCTCTTTCTCCACCAATTCGGATTCCATCTCTCGCCAAAACCACCGCATGCGTCGTACTTCTGTATGCCACCCTGAAAATGACGACGGCCAATCACCCACTCGTATTTACCATCCGGCCGCCCCAGCCACTGGTCGCTCCCGCCATGATCGCGATCCATCAATGAATCTTGCCAACCAGACTCGTGTGCCTGAAAAGGTTCGTCGCTCTGGGTCTGGCAGTTCTCATTCGAGCCTCTCGGATTCCTTCCATAGCCAAGTCACGGCCAGACCACACAGTCACCAGCGCCGTGGAAGTGCTTCAAATTTGCTCAACACTGCTAGTAACAGTAGCACTACTGTACTACCTGCTACTAAGTGGCGTTTCTTGCGTCACCTGAGCCTCTCTGACAATGCTCTTACAATAATTCCCGGGTCCAGTTTGGCTCCTCTAGCCAACACTCTGCATTCGCTTGATCTGAGCAGCAATCTGTTTACCCAAGTTCCTGACAGCTTGGCCATATTGACAGCCCTGCGTGCCTTGAATCTTGCCCACTGTATGATAGACTCTCTTCATTCCCTGACACGAAACCCGCTGCCGGCAATTTCCTCGCTAAACCTGCGTGCAAATCGACTCCAGTCGTTGTCTGGTATTGAAAAGCTGTTGCCGCTGGAACGCCTGGATCTACGCGAGAACCGTCTTACGGATCCTGTGGAACTAGCTCGTCTAACCGGGATCCCCTACATTCGCGAGATTTGGGTTGAGGGTAACCCGTTTATTCGTACGCACAAGGATTACCGCATCACCATTTTTAACCTGTTCCGCAAGACGCCTGGCTACACAGAGGATCTGGTGATTGATGGATCTGGACCTAGCTATAGCGAGAAGCGCTATCTGCTGGACCGCGTGCCTGTTCCTGCGGCTGTTCCTGTCGTACGCCAGCCTGCGCCGGAGGTTTATCTTGTGGATATTGGCCTTGGCAGCACCTCGCCGACGCCAAAGCCTACTGCCACGTGTGAGCAGCAGTGTCGACCCCAGCGTGAGCCTACTGTGCTGCGCAAGGACCGTCCTACGCCTCGTCCCGTTACTAACGATGCCCATCGTTCGCCACATCGCCGTAAAAAGGGCAGCAAGAGACGCATTGTTGACCTCTCAACCTCTGAGCCTAGCCGACTCCCCCCACCCACGATGATGACTAATGATATGGCTCCTCCGCCCATACCTAGCGAGTATTTGCGTGGAAGTCAGTCGCAAAAAGCCCCAGAGTTGCCTAGTTTCCCACAAGCTTCTTCCCAGAAGACGCCGGCTTCTAAGGCGAGCACATGTGCACCATCGAGCAAAGAGGCGTTACAGCACGATGGGAGAAAGCAAGAGGCTTGTAAAGCTGCTGCTACTCCTGCTACAGCTACTAATTTTACGGGTGCTCCTGCTATCCCTAGTGCTCGCGTGGCAACTGTCAACAAGCCTAATGCTTCACGCCATCGCCATCGCATTTCACAGTCGTCGGACGTATCACAGCCAGAGCCTGCATCGCCGCCACTGGAGGCACAGGCTCAAACTCCAAAGGTTGTCCCTGCGGCAGACTCGTGCGCTAACACGGTGTGTCCTGTAATATCCCCCGAGTCTGACATATCGGTGCTATATGGCTCTGGTGAGCCGGACGGCAGCGAGTGGGACATGAGTGGTGAGCTGTACCGGCGCAAGATTGAGGCTCTTCGTAGCCAAGTGGGCGAGCGCTATCTGACGATGTTGAGTGAGACGGCGTTGACTGAGGGCTCGCTAGCCGATGGTCGGTGGAAGGCGAGCCCCAGCGTGGAGTTTGCGGCAGACTATAGGCCAGCAATTTCAACGGTGCCACCTTTGCAGCCAGCGTCAATATCAAAGCCGACAGTGGTTAGTGGTCGCATGATTGGCTGAGGGGATGGCCAGCTGTCACACTGACTCTAGTCAATCTGCGGAGTGACAGCAGTCTCTTGGATATTTCTGCTAGGTCCTTTTTCTGTTCTTTACTTTTCATTCTTCCTTTCCCCCCTCTTCTTTATACCCCTACGGATACATGTTTCTTTTCTTTTTCCTTCCCTTCCTTCACTTGTGATACCCGCCCAGGAGGAGGTCATGTCTCCTTGGGCACCCATCCCTCCTTTTATATTTCTCTCTATTTTCAATGCTTCCATAGCTTGATGGGCCTCATATTGTCTAGACTCCTAGATGATGTCGAGATCTTACTTTGCGCTCTTTAGGCTCATAGCAACCTGTTTAGGCGCTTTGAGATGAACGCCATGAGAAAACCTGCTTTTGTCCCCCGACCGCCTTGTTGGGTTGGCTTTTATTTGTCCCTTTTTTTTTACCTTCTTGTTTCTTGTTTTTTTCTTGGTTTGTTTTGTGAAAGCATAGCGAGTTTCGTGTTTTTATTCTAATTGTTGTCTTTTCTGCGACTGTTCTGGCATCGCAGCTTTTGTCAAAGCTGGATTGGATGCATGTACAAAAATCTTGATTTCTTTATTATTTTCTTTTATTTGTTTGGATCTTTATAAGGTCTTATTTTTCCTACTTGTCTCGGTTCTATTTCTTTTGGCATTTTCTTCCTTGGCCTGTGCGTCTTTTTTTTTTCTTTGATTTCATTGATCGAATTCATACCTTTTCTGCAAATTTCGATTTTACTCTGCATGTTCACGATGTGTCTCTGGTGTTTATGATATTTCTGGGTGAAGTTGAAGTTAAACAACATGTTCATGTAGGATCAAGCGATCCCTGGCTATGTAGAATAAGCCCCAAGCGGGATATCACGTGATGCACATTGTTTGTATCACGTGCTGAATGGAGGGTAGGAAAAGAAGGGCAGACAAGAAAATGCTACTCTGAATGCAGCTGCATCTTTGATGTATTAGGAATAGGCAGGCAGATAGGGCAGAAAATACAGACAGTAAGCAGAGCAGAGCTACCAAAAAGGCACTTCTTCTGGATCTTGTGAAGGAACCCCATCCTGGCCAGGTCATGTCAGTAGCCTTAGTCAGCGATGGAACTTGTCTTCTCTCGTGTCTAGCAGCCAGCCAATCAGAGATATAGGACCGTGCGGGGTGCGACTAACGATGCAAGCGACACGGCTTGTCCATAGGGAGGTTTTTCGTGTTGACTGTCATGAGAGACGGAGAAGTAGAAAACACAAGCAAGCAAAAGTCGAAGAGGGTCTCATCTTTGCAATAGCCCGCATATATCTTTTTCTCCATCTTTTATCTATACTCAGCTTAACTCTCTCTTGGCTGTGCTCTGCTCTGCTTGCCATTTGAGGGAGCCTATACCCCCTTAACCCTAACTCCCCTTCCCCACAGGAATTGATGTCTGTGCTTTTTTCGGGTTGAAGCTCTACCTTGGAAACCGCGTTGGAAAACGCGCCCAGCACAAAGTCGCTTTTGCCTTTGAGGCCAAGCCCGAGAAAGTCCATCTAGATCAAACCCACTGACATCATTTTGCCGGGTAAGGAATTACCCTAAACAAAAAACGTCGGCCAGGCTTCTTGTGTATCACGTGCAGTAAGCCTTGGGGCTCCCTAAGTGTTGAGCTGCTGAGAAGTCCTCATAGATCCAAACAACAAACTCCGATATCAGAAGGTCCCCCATTCGATTTCGCTATCAGGCCACCACCAACTATCACCACAACATATCCCAGGCCTAGGGAACACTCTTCCGGCCCTTCAACAGCCCATCGCCGGCGCGCCTTATCGACTTTCCGCTTCTTCCGTCCCTCAGCCTCTCCTGTGCTTCCCCCGCGCGCGCAATTTTTTTCCGCATTCAACCCCCCTCCCTCCCACCCCCTGTGCTGCCGGTTCCCGATCGTCGTGTTGCCTAGCACTGCCGTAGCTTGTACTCATCCGCGCGGCCTTGGTGTCGGGTGGTGGGGGCTTTCTTGCTTAGCCAAACGAACACCAGGCCGTTGGACGCGAATCGTGCTGGACTTGAATCGACAGGCACATATATAGACGACGATATAGACATATACGAACACTCCCTGGCACACGAACTCGAATAGCGAGCATAAAGGCCTCGATTGCGACTTGGCTTTGTTCGCCTTTCCCTCCGTGAGGAGTGGTATATACGACTCCAGACGCGCTGCTTGGCTGAGAGCAAGCCAGTAGGCGCTTGCTGTGCTACACACACACGCGCACAGACAGACACACACATACATACACTCACAGGCACACACCCGCTCCTCTAGATATGATACAAAAACCGCCCCCTTCACCACATGTGCGAGGAAAACCCTCCGGCACGCCGACCGGCCGACGGCGTGGAAGACCACCAGGGAGCACCAATGCAGCAAGAGCTGCAAGACTTGCAGCAGCGGCAGCGGCGGCAGCGGCGGCAGCCTCTGGGACTGTGCCTGACGTTGACGCCGTTCCCGGTGCTGTTGTATCGCCTACGTCCATGTCACTAGGGGCGGCGCCCAAGCGGCGGCGATATATACCCGGTGGCCCTGGCGGGGGAGGCCGCTTTGTCGATGAGGAGGGCGTCACAATACCAGCAATAGCCTCTGCAGCCTCTGTTGCTCACAAGGCAGCAGCGGCAGCAGCAAGAGCAGCAAGGATAGAGCAGCAGCGCCTGCACCGACTGCATTATGCGCAACAAAACCGCCATTCACATCAATACTCACACTCGCATTCACACATAAACTACCAGCGCCGCCAACGCTCACCACACTCGCCATACTCCTCGTCAAACTCGTCGCAATCATCACACTCGCCTTGTTCATCACGATCCTCGCATTCACCTCGCTCGCCACATTCACCATATAGCCCCTCGACTGGAGTAGCGTCAGTTGCCACACGCGTAGCGCGCAATCCACGTAGGCGGCGAGACGGCATTGAAGACTCGGAAGAGTTTGGCTCTGCAGCTGCTGTCGCAGCCGCTGTAGCACAAAGCGAGGGCTACAAACCACGAGAAGAGAGGGGTTGGGAAGAGTTCCACCCCGATCTCGAGCTGGACGCACGCTTCAAAGTGTTCAATGCAGCAGAGGTCGACGGCACAGCGCCCGAATCTCCCACAACCGCGCAAGAAACAATCCCACTGCCGCCGACAACTCCACCAAAACGCAAAGTTGGCAGGCCACCACGCGACCCTTCTGCATATTCCGGCATGACTGCCACGCTCGGTCGAACACCCATTGTGCTTCCCATCCATAACCAGACACCCAAAGAACGCCTGGATCTCAAACGGCCGTCATATCGTAGGACTGACCGTACTTCGCTTTTCGAGAGCAAGGTCCCCGATTCTGACTGTCAAATTAGCGAGGCTGTAGCCAGGGTAGGATTCCAGCAGACCAACCAGTATCAGCGTCCAGCCCACAGGCTAATCAAGGCCAATGATGGCGGGTGGGAGAGCAATAACAATAACAACATCAGGAATGGCAATAACAATGACAGTGATATCGATGAGGCTAGTACCGGTGACACTGATGCTAGTACTGGCGCAATTCCTGGTACTAGCGGTGCTAGTGTCGTTGTGGATCGCAGTTTCGGTCGTGTCGAGTACGACATGGACGAACAGGACGACAAGTGGCTCGAGGCCATTAACCGCGAGCGACAGGCTGCCGACGTTGAGCCCGTCACACGCGAATTGCTAGAAATCACCATCACAAAAATCGAGAAGGAGTGGCACGCTCTGGAGAAGCGTATCCCGAAGCCAAACCCTAAGCCACCCCAAACACAGCGTCCTCGATCGTCAAGCGCCGCAGCCGTTAATGGAGAGGCTGGTGCTGGGCCATCCTCAGGCGAGGAGCCGGATAGCAAGTGTGCCATATGCGATGATGGTGATTGCGAGAATACAAATGCCATTGTATTTTGCGACGGCTGCGATTTAGCTGTCCACCAGGAATGCTATGGAGTGCCATTTATACCAGAGGGTCAGTGGCTGTGTCGTAAATGCCAGCTTATTGGGCGTGGTATTCCGGTAAGTGCCATGTCTTCACTTGGACTTTTCGTCTACACCTTGATGCAAGTCCTCTAACTAATTCTCATTCTTTCTTTTTCTGCCTAGACCTGCATCTTCTGCCCTAATACCGACGGTGCTTTTAAACAGACCAACACCTCCAAATGGGCCCATCTGCTATGTGCCATGTGGATTCCCGAAGTCTCTCTAGGTAACCACACCTTCATGGAACCCATCATGGAAGTGGACAAAGTGCCCAAGACACGTTGGAGGCTATCGTGCTACATTTGCGAGCAGCGCATGGGGGCTTGTATTCAGTGTAGTAACAAAAACTGCTTTCAAGCCTTCCATGTTACGTGTGCCCGTCGAGCAAGGCTGTTTCTTAAGATGAAGACGAGTCAAGGCGTCCTGGCTGTCCTTGATGGTGCTATGACACTCAAGGCCTTCTGCGATCGCCACTGTCCGCTGGACTACATCGAGACTAGCAAGGTGGCTGAAGCCACACGCGCTGCACGTCATTTTTACCGTAAAAAAATGCGAGGCCGGTTCTGGGCGGATTCAGAGTCCACGGCTGCCCTAATCACTGCCCAGTACAGTGTCGCCTACGACTCGACTGAGAGCTCATCCGGGTCAATGGGGCCTCGTCGGCTTATGGGACCGGTACAAACACAAAGGGCCGATCGGGCGAAAGGAGGAAAAGCATCGTGTGGAAGCTGCCGTCGGGCGCACCTGTGATCCCCTCCTCGGTATTTGATGCTGTTGATACTGCCATGGCACGTTTCTCGCTGCGCAAGCGTCGCGAATTTGTGGCGGATGTCTGTCGCTATTGGACATTGAAACGCGAAGCACGGAGAGGTGCAGCTCTCCTCAAAAGGCTACAGCTTCAGATGGAGACCTTCCCGTCTATGGAGCTCACTCGTCGAAATTTTGTGTCCATGGGGCCCACAGGCAGGGCGCGCCTACAACGTCGCATTGAGTTTGTTGATATGTTAGTCCACGATTTGAACCATCTACGCAGCTTGTCAAGAACACTGGTTCAGCGTGAGGCTATCAAGTTGCGGGCTGCCAAGGCTGAGAAGGACTTTGTGGACACATGCTATTTCCCTGTTGCGCGGGACATTGCAGCTATCATTGAAAAGGCTCAGTCGTAAGTCTATTTTTGCGCTCGTTTTTTTGTCCTTTCCGTCCTCGTCTGCTCATCTCCTCCCTCTTATTATGTATATGTCCGCCCAAGTACTGACTGCTAACTACTTGCCTTGCTAGTCTTGACAATAATGTCTTTTCCACTGGCCTTTCTGCCCTGCAGCGCCGCATACACGCGCGGTTTTACACTACTACACTGACATTTGCCCGTGACTTTGCTGACGTGGTAAGCGCGGGCATCGCTTCTGAAGGTAATGCCTTGGCCCGCCCGATAGCCTATGGCCTTGAAGCACCCCCCACGAAACAGAAATATAGCGATATTCACGCACGTAAGACACTCGGAAAACATATTATCAACTCAGTTCAGCCGTGCTTTGAAACGGCCGTAATCACTGAGGCTGCTGTACTACAAAGGCCTGTGGATGAGCTGCGTAAAGAGCTTGAGGAGGTTCTTCGTGCGGCGACAGAATTACGCGTGGATGAGCTCATTGGCCAATCGCAGGGTGAGGACTCGGTTATGCCCGACGCCCCATTACCGGGACAACCCGTAGCTGAAGATGTTGTTATGTCTGAAGCACATCAAGACACAAAAGAAACTATGGCCAAGACTCCGCTAGAAAACATAGCACATGACGCACACGTCTTGGAAAAGCCCATCTCGCAAACTACACCACCTCAAACCACCGAGTCTTCTCTTCCACCCTCATCTGCCTTAGGTCCCCAGGACGCTGTTGATAAGTCAGTTCATATGCTGCAGTCAACCAACCAAAACCAGACGCCACCAACACCACCACAGTCTACTAGCAACATGTCCTTTCTATCGGATGTCTCTGCGCCTCTTCCGTGCAATGTTCTTACAGACGGTGGTCCGCTATGGTACTTGTCTGATTTTGGTGTGGAGGGGCTGTCTGTAGTTGATCAGTATTCGTGTGATGAAACAGTTCATGCACTTGGTGAGGAATTGACAGACCTTGAGGACGAGGAGCTTAAGGGTCTCGACCGGGATATTGAGCGGGCTCTGGGGCTTGCTAGCGGCGTTAAAATTCAGATTCCAAACCGCCCATTGGTAAAAGTGCAAGCTACCCAGATGGGGCCGTCGATGTCTGAAGCCAAGGAACAACCCGAAGAACAGCCTGAGGAACGTAGTGAACGGTGCCCTCCGAATCAAAACGCTCCAGAAAAAGAAAGCTTAGGAAAAGACGTGGAAATGGTGGATGTGATAGCATCGACTGAGTCGCAGCCCGTCGGCCCGGCCAATGACCCTGATGCGACACCTGACAGCGTAGATGACGACTCCGCCCCGCCCCGCAACACTGCCTCCGGGTCCGAAGATACTCCTGAGCCTGCAACCAGCACACCGCCCACTGATAGTGCTTACCTGCCTACGTCACCGCGCTGCGCCGCATCAGTTGCGATTTCACTTGAAGCCCCGCAAATTACTGTGACCGATGCCTCTCTCGCAACCAGCATTGCAAATGGATGTGACTCAGAACCAGCCTCTGCTGCAGACCCTGACAGTCAAGCTACAGCTGATCCAGTAACAACCCCACGCCACACTTCACCGAGTCGCACTGCTGCCCACAAAGCTCCAATGTCTCCACCCCCCCTATCTCCATACAAATCAGCAACCGTGCCGTCGCTCTTGCCATCGTTAAAATTGCATCCCTTTGAGTCAACGCTGCCACTTCATCCAGCTCCACAAAGCGTGTTGTCAGAGCTATCGGATGTCTCCTCATTGCCAGATATAGACGGGGATGCTGACTTGAAGGATGGGGAGGGGGAGGCCGAGGCCGAGGCTGATCCCGCAGCTCAAGACACAGCCCATAACCAGACTCAACCTGGTGTTCAAGATGAAGCTGATACTCACGTGGAAGCTCAAGACAAGGAAGAAGGCACTGTTCAAGAAAATGCCAATTTCGACCTCCTTGCCTCTACCATAGCTCCGTCTGACAATAACCTTGATCTGCTGTTAGTAACTGCTAACAAAGACACGCTGCCACTGATCACGCGAGCGACACGAGCCAACGTAGCAGCAGCACGTGAGGCTGAGGCACAGCAGCTAGAGTTGGAACAGAGGGAACTCGAGCTAGAGCGCAAGAAGCGCACGCGATCATCGACGCGTACACGCAAATAGAGGGGAGTGAGAGTGAGGAGGTATTCATGGGTGTTCGTGCGTGTGAGGAAGAGAGTGATTTTTGTCTGCCGTGATGTCACATTAGAAGACTATGGTTTCTATTGTTGTTGTTGTTTTTTTTTCGCTTTCAAACGTGTGATATAGCTTAGCCTTGTCACACGCGCCCTTTCCTGTCATTTTGACCGTTTTGTTTCTGTTGTTTCTGTTGTTTTCTCTTTTTTTTTGCTTTTAGTTGCCTGCTGTTCTTGCTTTATGCTATTTGTCTTCTTGTTCGAGTGATATCATCTGGTTTTGGGGTTATGGATATGGTTTTGCACTTGGCTCTGTTGCTTCTTACGGGAAAGGGAGGTCTTTTTTTTTATTTCTTTTTCCATCGGTGCTTGTATTGGTGAAGTCTTGTGGGTAGCCAGAATTAAGGACCTTTGAGTCTGTGTTGTGTTGTGAAATTGTTCCTCTGTGCGTGCGTAGATGTCGTCCACCTGTATTACTATTAGTGTGATATGACCCGGAAATTTGGCCTATAACCATGTTCCATGGCTGTAGGCTACTTCACTACAAACTATCATCATATTGAGATGCTTACAAATATGTCAAGACCGCGCGTCAAGTTCCCAGTCCTTGGACATTATACTCACATCATCTTTCAGCCGTATTTGGATTTTCCGACTTGGAATAATTGATTTAATCCGCAGGATGCATGTATCGATATGGGAGCAGATCTAAACAGTCCCGCCGCGTCTGGAGTGGTAAACGCTAAAACATATCCAACATTCATGCAACCCTCAAGCTCTATGATAGCTAGCTTGGGATGTCTCCGGGGCGTCCAAAACCCACTAGCCACACATGGAAGTGATAGAAAGACTCTTTAATCTCAGTTTGGCAAGGAAAACGGGCCCTTGCCTTGGTGAGCTGCAGGCTGAAAGGAGCTTACATCATGCCCGTCCCGGCTCCGCATGCCCCATAAGGTAGGGTGAAATATGGTAGATACCCATTGGCACTGACTTTGCACGGTGCTTCTGTAAGGGCCAAATAGAGCTACCAGATGAGGAGCAAGATGGGAATCTTCAGATATTACTTGGCCCTTATGCTTTCTTTTCTTCGGCCATCGTGGAGCCGTCATTGCGGTAACAGGACTGGATTGCTGCAAAGGAATTGCGTGGAGTCGGACACCAGACATCATACTCCTAGATGTTATTCAGCATCGGATTAGAGAAAAATGGGTAGGGCTCAGTGCTGACCGGGGCCGTGGGGTCTAAACGGTATGGCAGAAAGCCAGAATGAAGCGACAGAATAGGGCCATAAGAATCCCCCCCTCGTACCATCTCCAGCTCAAGTAGTACAAGCAAGCAAGCTAAAAAAGAGTCCTGCCATGTCACACAAGATAATTGTCAGGCTATCTTGCGATGACTAAGCTCACTGTGGCTGAAGGTGACAAAACTTTAGTATATTTAATGTTTTGGCTGGCTACTTTCTTGTTTCTTGTTGGCGTGTGGCAAAATTCGGCGGCTTATGTAATCAAAACCTGCAGTGAAAAGGTGACTTCTCCTTTGGTTGTCGCGTTCTGAGGTACAATGTACACAAGATTTTCCCGGCTTTACGGCTCTAGGATTTGGGGGGTTAGAGCAAAAGAGGCCCAACAGAAAAAAGGAAGGAACGAAAGGCTCTGCTTTCTTTTTTTCTTCTTGCCGGTGTTATGTTCTGGTTCATGGAGGCAGTTGCTATTTTGTGTCTCCCCACCCCACCCCAGTTTGATGGATGGGTGGATGGATGAGACCCAAGGCCTGAGGGGCCTAGGTACCCAGGGACCACCATGGAGAGAAAAACAAGCGCCTTGAAAAAAAAACAAAAAGGAAAACAGAGAGAAATGCCTTGGGACTTAAGGAAGGGAAAATAGTAGGAGAAAAAAGTTTGAGGTAGGAAGGAAGGATGAGAGCGAAGGAAGGAAAGAACAGAGAAGGAAAGGTAATCGCTTTTTGTAACCAGCAATTTTTTCACCCACTTGCCAGAGCATGTTTGTTTGCTCTTTCTCTATTGCTTGGTTCCCTTTTTTCCAGACAGAATTCTTAGGTTTCCTCAAAATTTAATATATTCTTCCCCAACTTCCTTTCCTTTCCCTCGTCTTGTTCTTCTTCTTGTGATTTTCATCTCTAAATAAAAAACTTGGTGAAACTCTTTTTCTTTATTTTCCAATTTTCATTTCTAACCGAGAAAAATTCTTTTTTTTTTTGAGAGAGAAAGAATTTATTTTTTTTCTTTTCTCCGACTTTTTTTTCACCCTTGAAAAAAAAAAAGAGGAACGGCCGGTCTTTTTCGTCTTCTCCTGTCCTCCCTTTCTGACTGCTGCTACTTGCTTCTTGCTTCTTACTTCTGCTAAGGCGGACAACATAACAACAACCACCACGAAACAATAATCATCTCGACAACAAACAAGAACAGAACGAATTCTCTTTCCGATCATCAAATCCCATAAAACGGCTCTTTCTGTAGGCAGAAAATAATTGCCCCCAAAAATACCCCAAAAAAAAGACGCGTCCTGCTTTCTTTTCTACTTCAAAAAACCCAGCCGATCTCGAGAAATTCTCTCGTCCACTCTTGTTCCCATTTTCATCGAGCGTCAATTCCATTTTCATTCCTTTTTTTCTTGATTGAGGATTTTGTCGAATTTTATTATTTTTTTTCGTCACTGGCAGAAAATCTTCACGATTTCACGCGTTTGATCACATAAAAAAAAACTCGCCAAAAAAATTCGGAAATTCACAAAAAAAAGCTTTTTTCTTGCTTCAAAAGCATCGCGATCTTCTCGTTCGCTCGTTTTCGCCCTCCCAGACGATCATATGCGTTAGTAAAAATAAAATTAAAAAAGGTTAGTTGCGTCTTTATCTTCATCTTCTTCGACCTTGGTTATCAGTTCGGTCTTAAAATCTTCCTCGTCCACTTTCTCTTTCTCCTGCTCTTCCCAGAAAACGCAAGGCACTATCACCAACACCGGCAAGGGACAAGCAGCCTTGTTCTCTATGTCTGTTGCCTGCTCCCTTGTGCAAGCTTTCTCTCGCTGTGTTTGTCTGGCAGTCTCAGATCTCACATCGCCGACATTGCTTTGTAGCCTCCCTTTCATTCCAGCAGACAACAACTCAGGGCAAAACGAATACAGCAACACAACAGCATTGGTCATTGCTGCAGCGCTTCTTTTCTTCGGCTCCCGAATCCCCTCCTCCTTTCCCATAAAACAGCAGCTTCTCTTGATTTAATCTAGTCTAGATTCTGCTGCTGTAACTTCAGCGTCGCCTCTAGTCCGACCATTATATTATGCACCTTTCCCAACGCCCCTCCTCCCCCACATACACACCCCAAACCCCAAACTATCAATATCTATGTCTTCTCGTTTTCCTCTATCCCTTGCCAACCCACAAGCGAATCCAAGCTGTGTTACTGCTCTTAGGCCAGCATCACATCAACCTGATGTCAGGCCTTGATTCTTGCTTTGCCTTGCTTTATCCTCTCTCGCCTTATCTCCTTACCTCGTCACTGCCTTTGTGCTAGTCGCCTTCTGCTGGTCGAATCCTGTCCTCCACCGCCATCACCATCATTCACCTGCAACCAATTACAGCGGGCTGTTTTTTTTTCCATTGCTTGCTTTTGTTTATGCAGTCCCCCCCCCCTAGATAGACAGATACAAGGCTACTACTGTCTATCCCTCTCTGACTCCAATCTCTCGACATCCTATCTATCTACCCATTCCACCAAGTCGTCGTCTCAACTTTTAAATTGCCATTGCTATCCTCTTCTCCTCCGACTAGCCCTACCCTTTCTATCTCAATACATTTGAATCAGCCAATCACACAGCGAACAGCCTCGATTGCCTCTATCTTGTCTTGACGCCTTATCCAAATCCATAAACCCATCTGACTTGGCCTGCTTGCTCTGGCTAAACCCCTCGAACTGTCACCCTTATCCTTCTACCATCGCTTACTTGTCTATATTCTAACCTTGAGCTTTACCCTCTCTCTCTCCAGACTCCATCCTCTTGTTACTGCTTCCCTGATATTACTTGCCAAAAAAGTATTCATCTGCGATTTATCCCACCATCTTAGAAAGCCGTCATTTACCTCTTGATTGTCTTTCCATCCGTCATTTCCGTCTTGATTTCCGCGAATAACCTCGAAAACTTGAAGCCTTCGTACCAAAGAATACAGAGAAAAGGCGTCCTGTTGCTCGTCCTTTCTTTTTTCTCCTTTCGTGTTTCCTTCTCTCACTTCCCTCAACCCCCGTGTTGACTCCGCCGTTTCTCTATTTCAGGGAGCTTTCTCATTATTTGAGTGAGCGGACATAACTTTCGGCCTTGTTTCCTCATATCTCTCTTCAATCTATCACTCTTCTCATTCGTTTCCCCTCTCTCTACCCAGAAGAATGACGGACCAACACGACGCTGATCTCGATTCCATAATCGATCGCCTCCTTGAGGTTCGTGGCTGCCGCCCTGGCAAACAGGTGCAGTTGCTGGAAAGCGAAATTCGCTTCCTATGCACCAAGGCTCGTGAGATCTTCATTTCTCAACCCATTCTACTAGAACTTGAGGCTCCTATCAAGGCAAGTTTCCGCCCGAGAAGCGCCCCCCCCCCCCTCCTCTTCCCTTTACCATATCCATGTTGCTAAATCGACACATGCACCCACATTCTAACACTTGTCTACTGTCCAGATCTGTGGTGATATCCATGGTCAGTACTACGATCTGCTAAGGCTCTTCGAGTATGGTGGCTTCCCCCCCGAGGCCAACTATCTCTTCCTTGGTGACTACGTTGATCGTGGCAAGCAGTCTCTCGAGACCATCTGCCTCCTGCTTGCCTACAAGATAAAATACCCTGAAAACTTCTTTATCCTGCGTGGCAACCATGAGTGTGCCTCCATTAACCGCATCTACGGTTTCTATGACGAGTGCAAGCGCCGGTACAACATCAAGCTGTGGAAGACTTTTACCGATTGCTTCAACTGCCTGCCTATTGCCGCTATTATCGATGAGAAGATTTTCACTATGCACGGTGGTCTTTCGCCTGACCTGAACTCTATGGAACAGATTCGCCGCGTCATGCGCCCTACTGACGTAAGTACTTTATGCTGCCTCCTGTCCTGAAATACTCGACCGCATCGCTAATTCCAGCTCTCTCGACCTTTTCCGTTTTCCCCTCGCCTATAGATCCCTGATTGTGGTCTCCTGTGCGATCTCCTATGGTCCGATCCTGACAAAGATATTACCGGCTGGAGCGAAAACGATCGTGGTGTCTCTTTCACCTTTGGCCCCGACGTCGTTTCTCGTTTCCTGCAAAAGCACGACATGGATCTTATTTGCCGTGCCCACCAGGTCGTCGAAGACGGATACGAGTTTTTCAGCAAGCGCCAGCTAGTCACGCTGTTTTCAGCCCCCAACTACTGCGGCGAATTTGATAATGCCGGTGCCATGATGAGTGTTGACGAGAGTCTCTTGTGCTCATTCCAAATCCTCAAGCCTGCTGAGAAGAAGAACAAGTACGTTCGAGGAGCCCTCGGCGGAGGCAGCGCCTCTTCCACCCCGCGCAAGAAGTAGAAGGACACGAAGCCGGTCTCGACGTCGAACCTCGAACCGCCCTAGTTTTTTTTCTCTTCGGCTACCTACCCACCCATCTACCCAAATAATCCCCTCTCCTTTTCCTCCTCGACAAGTAGCGATCTAGAGTCAGTCGAGTTGTCCCTTTTTATTTCTTTTTTTCTTTTCCATCGGTTTTATGCTTCCTTGTTCCTTCCCATGCTTCCCCTTTATTCTTCATTATTTCCCCATTCCTCCATCATTTTGTGTCTTGTTTCTTAATGATGTAATGATTTGCTTCTCCACCATCTCTCATGCCCCTTGACTCTCGCTCTCTATCTTCGACTTTGTCCGCTTCGGTCCACATCACACCACATCCACGAAGGAAAAAGAAAAAAAGAATATTTTTTACGAACGTTTCCCTCTTCATTTTTAGGTTCCGCCGGTAGATCACATTTTCTCCCCTAATCTACCCCGCAGCACTCCGCTCTCTCCCATGCGTCGCCTTCCTCGGTCACCGCCTACCGTCGTACGCCATTATACGAGAACAAAAGAGTATTTTTTGTCGCCAATCACATAGCTTTGTTGAGACTCCTCTCCTTTCTCTTCAACTACACCTCCCGACGACAAAAACACACCTCTAATCAATCAACCATCATCCACCCACCCACTCACCCACTATCACCGAAGCATCACAAAACAAACCCCCCTTCCATGACACTTCCATACTCAATCAAATTAAACGTACGCAGTTTGCCATATTGTATACCTAGGGACTTTTCTTTTTTTTCTCGCTCTTTATCTTGTTTCGTCTTCAATTGTCTCATTGGTTAGCTTATCTTGTTGCGAAAAGGGGATGGGACGGAAGCGGTTTCTTTTTTGTGGCCGGTTTTTTTGGCTTCTTGGATGGGTTCTCAATAACTAACATATTGTGTCGATTGCCGTCACTTTCTCTCCTCCCCTCTATCTCTTTTTTTCTTTTTTTCTTTAGTTGAAACATTAAACTTTTTTTTCCTCTTTCATTCTTTTTCACCCTTCGCCATTCTCATTTTTTGTCTTGACGCCAGACTTGTTTCTTTATCTATATCAGGTTCTTGACTGTCGTTCTTGGTGTTATCTCTCTTATTGCTCGCCAGTGGTAATCTGCTTTTTTATTTCCTTGGTCCTTTTTTTACGTTCATTCCCCCGGCCTCTATACATTGTACCATGTCTAGTCTTGCTCTGCCCTCTCGTTCTCTCATTATATAACGCACCATGTCTCAAAATGATGGCATGTCTTTTTCTTTTGCGAATATACTTTTTCATGTCACAGTTACATCATAAGCTCTTTACTTCTAGCTATTAGTACTCCGTAGTGCTATTTCATAGTCTTATTCTCTACGTTTGGCTCTCAAGAGCTTGGCGCTAACAGTCCCCAGATCTACACTGTATGGCGTCATTTTCTCCGGCCCCAATAGGCCTTGCCTGTGTTTCCGGGGCAGGACATTGAGTTGAAGGTTCAATGGTTTCGATTCTAGCATCAACTAAGACGCCATCCTTGGCATCCTGTGCTTTTCTCTTCACCACACGGTCGTTATGACCCAAATCGCGCCCTGGTTGGATTACATCACGCACGCGACGCTTGAGCTCCTTGGTTTCCGGGAAACCGCCATCAACTGCGCGGTCCCAGAGGATGTGGGTGGATATCAGGTCCGAGCCTGGGCCTGAGTCAGATGCGGATGCAGATGCAGATGCAGACGCAGACGCACTTTCTATCCTCACAATAAACACCCCACCTGTGCCTGGCTGCAGCGCCACTTCGCCAAGGGCTGTGCTGAATGTGGAGAGGAGCTCCTGCGCAAACTGTATGGGCCAGAAAAGTTAGCAAACGACGGACAAGAAGAGGATGAGAACATACGTAGGTGGCACGCAGCATCCATTTGCACTGAGTGCAAAACTGGATAGTGATGCGTGGGAAAACAGACGCTTCTGGCATGTTTTGTGTGTGGAAATTGACACGAAAGTTGCAAGCTCGATGCACTGCTTCGAATATTTCTGGTTTCTGTGGAACAATAAAAATCCCAGTACGCAGGCAGTGATGACAAGTAGTGATTGATGTTTAGAGCTCATTTATCACACAACATTTAACCCTAGATGACGTTATCTGCAGTAACAACCCTACATTCCACAATGGGCCTAGCCCTACCAGTATGCTCTTATTTTGTTTCATCAGTCCAACCAGGCGCACTGGACTTGCCTTCAGTTCTTCCTCTTTTAGTTGGACTGCTGCAATGGTAAGTAAGTCATCATACTTGCCCTGTACTTTTCTGGGGCCATCTGTCAAAACGGCCCGGACAGGCGGGCTTTTCGAATGTTGAATATAAAGTATTTATAGAAGGGGAACACGGGAAAAAAGTGAAGAGGAAGCTGCATGCATTTCTTTGCATAAAGCAAAAAAATAAAACCACAGACGCAAAGCACGAAGTGCAGTCAAGCAGCTCCCTGATATAATTAGGGGTGATTTTTGGAACGGGGGATAGCAACACTATACAAGTCAAAACATAAACTTAGCAGAACTAGAAAAGAAAAAAGATGAAATGGTATTTGGCAAATAGCAAGTGAATAAGTAAATCACACACAAAAAATCGGAAGCGGAGGAAGGAATAAATAAGCAGTAGAGGACGAGAGCAAGGAAAGATGGCAGAAAAAGACTCTCCAAGTCCCCTCTAAGAGAATAGTAAAAAGGAAAAGTCCACCACATCAAGCTAGAAGAGAATAACAGGTAAAAGATATGACAATCGGGAGTGAGAGGGGTGGAGAGAAGATACAATAAAAACAAGAGAAAACAGGAAAGCCCATCATGATAAAGAAATAAGGAAGCCAGAGAATAACGAGGGGGTAGGTAGAGGTAACAGGAGACTATAGAGGGGAAACAGAAAAGAAAGAGGAGAGCCGAGCCAGCTAATGCAGAGAAATTCCCACATCAAGGATATATGCGATGAAGCAGCACCCTCCAGAAAGACAGGTTGACGAGCCATCCGAAGCACAAGAGTTAAATAAAGCTATTGGTATATGATCAAAGAGGGATAGAGCGAGCGAGAAGAAGAAGAAGGCGACGGAAGCATAGCCGGCCCTTTGTCGCATTATCGGAGGACACGGAAGTAGAGTGGAATCAGACGCCCGTTATGTTTGAGTCGAATTGGTTCGTTGTCGAGACTATCAGGGTGGCTGGCTCGTAGCTGGTGAAGAGGATATGAAAAGAGAAGGAGGTCGTTGCATTCGTCTTGACAGAAGCAAAAAAAAAAAAAGAAAAAAAAAAGGGAGAAAAGAATAGAAGGCCGTCTTTGTGTCTTTACATCACCACACAGCAGCCACCGCTCTGTTGAGGAGCATAAGGGTCTTCACTGCGTGGTACAGTGCCCCATACAGAAGGAACCATGTAGTCTCTTGTGGTGTTGCAGTAGGAGACGATGCTGGAAAAACGGCATCGTTAGAAAATGCAATAGCATACGGTTAGTTAAAATAAAGAAAGCCTCACCTCTTGGATGCCATGCTGACTGCAATGCGCTCGCGGTCGAGATCCTCACGCAGGCGGTTGTTCAGTTCCATCAGACGACGAAGCTTGAGATCGGCCATCGACTGCTTAGTTTTCTTAATCTGAGACGCGTCACCGACATCGCGCGAAGTGTACTGAGGCATAGTGAACAGGGAGATGGATTATCGAGGCTTGATTAGAGTATTGGGAGCTTGCGATAGCGATGTGTGTTGCTGACTTCTTTATCCTGTCGTTAAAGTCGTCGCGTCAGGCCAGGCCGATCCGATCAATTGGAGAGGGGAGATGAAAGATGCAGGAATTCGTAGAAGGAAATTGTCGCTGTAAGATCGAGGGTAAAAAAGAAAAAGCCGTGAGATTCTCTTTCTATTCGAATGCGATATAAATAAATGCGGCGATTGATGAAGAGGAATTAAGAGAGTGTCTTTAGTTTTTGGTGGCGATGAAATTCAATCCAATTCGTCTGGCTTTTTTTTTTCTTATTTTAAGGCGTGCAAAAATAGAGAGAAAAGAAAAGAAAAAAAAAAAAAGGAAAATCAAAAGGAAGAAACCGAAGACGAAATAAAGACACAAAAAGACAAGGAAAAGATGAAGAAAATAAGAAAGCAACTGAGTTTAGCTACTAAAAACTGGAGAGAAAATGAAGAGCAGAAGAGAGAGAGAGAGAGAGACCAAGACAAAAATACAAAATGGGTGGGCAAAAGGAGAATTCGCGCATTCAGCCAATCATAGTGCAGGATTCCGCATCCGTTCGCGACGAGGGAGTGGCCCGCCAGGTGAAAAGGCAATTGCGGTATTCAGCTAATTGCACCTACCTACCTAGTTAGATTTAGACCGTATGACAACTAGGCTTTAGAGCTACACCTCTTTTTCTCACAACTAGCCAGGTATTCTTCTCCTTCCAGCGACCAATAGATGGACATGAGAATCTTACGGGAGCATCATCACGACTAAAAGTAACGATATAAATGCTTGTATCACTGCGTCTCTCATCTTCCCCAACATGAAAGAAAAAAAACAACAAGGCGGGAAATCCCACCTGACTTGACCCTAGAGAGAACAGACAAAAAAAAGAGAGAAAACCAAAGACTACCGTCCAAAACAAATCAATGACCCGGACAATAGTAACACACACATATATAAGGCCAAAGCTAGACCAGGGGGAAGCAGAAAACTTCAAAGCATCATCTGAGCAAGGCAACAAAAGCAAAAAGGCGGGCCAGGCTAATAGCAAACCTAGGACGGGGGATGGAGGAAATTCGTGAAATGACAAGGAAGGATTCTGCTTGAAATGAGAACAGGCAGGGGTGGTCTGTCCACAGCGCCACAACAGACAAGACAAAACAATAAGAAGATTGAGGTGGCAACCTTTTGTGTCCGTCTTGTTGTTTTGACCAGAGACAGACATCAGAGCGTTTTGACGGGCCCTCTCCCAGCTTAAGTTCTCGCTTAATGAGATAAAATGTAGCAGCCATCCATCCACCCACCACTTATTGCTTTCCCAACTCACGCTCTACGTACAGCGACGTGGCAGGCGTACTATAGACAACAAACACCAGCCTCGGGCCAGCTTCATTCTCTGATAACGTCTGGTATGGGGGCGGCAACCTGGGCAGTGCAAGCTCGCCAATTTAACTCACCAAAAGAAAAGAAAAAACTTAGCAAGGCGTACACAACTAGGCAATTGCCTCCCCGGATAATTTCCAATAAATCGGCCGGCCGTAGAGTAGAAATTTGGTACAATAGAGAAAACGCACCTGCCAAAACGCTAGCCCGTAGCGAAATAAGTCAGGAATCTCAAAGAAAGACAGGAGACTTACGCTCAGCAAAGAGCGCGCGCGAACAAGACAACAGCACAACAGAGCTACAATGTCAAGCACCACTTTATCACTCTTTGCTCCTATTGCTTTATTTCTTTATTTCTTTATTTCTTCTTTCTTGTTTCCTTGAAATTGCATAACAATATCAGGAAGGGGCAGGCTTGCATTAGATCCACACAGTTTCCGATGTTGTATATACACACGGTATGCCTGTGTATCTAAGCACCCTTGTCTCTCTCTGCCCTCTTGCTTCTCTGTCTCCTCTGCACTACCCAGGGGTCAGCGTCACATCGCTCCTGGTCTTCGACTCGCACTGTGCGCTGTGCACCCACTGACCTCTCTTCCCCAAAACAGGCCCAAATTTGTTGTCAGGTGCTGGCTCTGTTAGCAGCGCTGAGACAAGGCCAAATTGTCTCGTTCTCCCCCCTCTTTCTTCTTCTCCCTTCTAGCTTCTGTCCCTGTTCAATAGTTCGTCCTCACTAGCTTCGGCCCTGTTTCTGTAGTCGTCGTAGTCTGCCTCTTCCTTTGCTTTAGCCCTTCTAAAGCACCACTCCTACAGTCTTTTCTATCTAATAAACATGTTTCCAAATTTGAAGCCTCATAGACGTTACTATTTAGCTGATCAACAACGTATTTATCCTGCGTCGTATCGTGCATGCAGTAACATGAATGATGCGCATATGATATAAACATCGACTTCTGCCTGCACCAATGGAGATTAAGCCTCGGCCTTAGTCTTCAGCTGCTCTTTTGTGTCTTTCGTTTACGTCTACGTCGCATCTCCTTTATCTACCAGGACAGCAAAGTACACGGAAACCCCCCCCCCCCCCCCAGTCATCGCAATGCCTGGCTGGCTGTTAGCCTAACTGCTCAGCTTGTCGGCTTGAAATTGAAAGCAACGTCTCTGATCTCTTTATGCCTTTGCTTTTTTACTCTTTTTGCTTTCCTTTAACCTGGCTCTTGTCTTCTCTTCTCTCACTCTCTCTCTCCCTCTTTCTGCCCAGGCCACGTCGTGGCTGGTGCATTATACTATGTACTCTCCATGGGCAAAACATGCCTTTCTGAAACTCGACGCCTTGGTTATCCTGGAATTATCCATAGATTTACGCATATATTCCCTACCCCCTTTGCAACACTACAAATACGTGCATAATGGCAGATGGTTTTAGTTACGACTATTACACATATATATTTTGGGCTTATCGTGACATACTAGGGTTTGTTCGTTTCTTTCGAAACCCTTGTCTCGTTGTCAACTTTCAGTGTTTGTCTTGGCGAGTGTCCATATTCCCCTGTAAATATACGTAGCTCCATAACCCTTCATATGTGGACAGCCTACAGAACTACAGAACACCCGGAGACCCTGTAACGGCACATCGATAACCAAACAACCGACTCCTTGACGCGGATGCCATCCGCTCGCCAGCTCCCATGACTTGCCCGTTTGCTATATTATTTCTATCATGACTGTTCATGCGCATAAACTTGGAGCCTACGTTTGGTAATACGTCAGAAAAGGTTGTTTGTTTGGCTGCGGGAGATACCATGACAGACCGCGTTTGTCGCATGACATGGCATTGAAATGGTATATATTTTTGTTCGTCTTAGAGAGAGTCACGTGAGTATAGATAACCCTCAGCCCTAAGAAAGATTGTGCACCTAATTTTCAATGGCACGTGATTTCGGGTCTTGGACAAGTTATATTCGTCAAAACCTGCTTGTTTCCTGTTTGTCGCCCCTCGTTAACTTGAGGCCCAACAACAACGAGAAATGATTGCGTTCGTGAAATAACCGGACTCGGAATACTGCCCATTACAATGGGATTTGCTCACTATTTTCTTACTTACTCATTCATGATTTTTGTAGTTCTGTAACTAACACGACTCTCATATTTCCAATGTCCTGCAAATGGACATCGGCCTAAATGCAATGATGGCTAATTACCGGAAAAACCAATAATCATTTGTGAGTCACGTGACCACAAGTATTTGCTGCAAAAACTCAAGGACCAGCTAAGCTTTTGCTGAACAAGCCTGCCCAGCCAGCAAAGGTGGGGCACGAAATGCCCACACGAAATTTCTCTTGGTTCTTTACTTTGCAAGAAAAAAATATCCCACGAAATAATTCCCCCCTCCTTCAGCCCAGCCGATCGCCGCCAAGCAAGTGAAAGCCCCTTCTTCACGATCGCGATTGCACGGCTAGGACGACTTGCGTATCTTTACCGAACCCATATCGACGACGATTGAAATTCGATTGCTCAATTCAGCCCCCGATTTTATTGTAATCGGCCGGTCCGACTTTTAACAGTTCTCGCCAAAAGGTCACAAAAGGATTGCCCATCATGGTGAGTGTTCCTCTCTATGTATGGTGGCTGGTTGGGAGTCTGTTAGTTGATAGTGCTGCTTGGTCCTGATGTCTTGTGCTCATGTGCTGGTGTCCTGGGGTTGCCATCGTCATCATCACTATTGTGGCGCTGAATCGTCACCATCCTTTCGTCTACACCACCAAATCATGATGCTATCCCCGCCCACCTGCTCATGTATTATCATGACGTTATGCAAGCACGCTTCCCGATTGCTGGTCACCCTTTTGTATCATATGTTGATGCTTCTTTAGCTCTGTATTTGATGAACTACTGCTAATTGTTTTCTTTGTCCTTATTCACAGCCGCCTCCGCCGCATCAAAAGCCCGAAAATGTCTTGAAGAGGGCTCAAGAGCTGATCGGGGTCAACCAGGCCCCGGCTGCTCTGACCCTGCTGCATGAGCACATAACTTCTAAGCGCTCTAGAAATGTTGCTATCGCTTCGCTGGAGCCTGTGATGCTTCTGCTAGTCGACTTGTCGGTTGAACAGAAGAAGGGCAAGCCCGCCAAGGACGCCCTGTACTCGTACAAGAACATGTCCCAGAACACCAATATTGCTACCATTGAGGTAAGTTCATACACTGGACCTTGCCTTATCTGATTTCTATCTGAAAAAAAAGGAAAACAACCTTGGCTGCCTTCTGCCTCCCCCACACACATTTGTCCCTTTAGCTAATGCTCCATCTCCCCTCCCATTTAGCTTGTTCTGAAGCGTTTCATCGAGTTGGCTGTTGCCAAGGTCACCTCGGCTCAGGCCAAGGCCGACGAAATTCAGCTGTCAATCGATGCCAACACTGCTACCTCTGGCGAGGCCAACATCGATGATCTTGAGGCTAGTGAGACCCCCGAGTCTATTTTGCTTGCCACTGTCTCCGGAGAGCAGTCTCGTGACCGTACGGATCGTGCCATCGTGACCCCTTGGCTCAAATTCCTGTGGGAGGCGTACCGCACTGTTCTGGATATTCTCCGCAACAATGCCCGTCTGGAGACCCTTTACCAGAGCACTGCCGCCCAGGCCTTTGATTTCTGCCTTAAGTACAGCCGCAAGACTGAGTTCCGTCGTCTTTGCGAGCTTCTCCGTAACCACGTCCAGACCGCTGCCAAGTACTCGTCTCAAATGCATGCTATTAACCTGAATGACCCCGAGACCCTGCAGCGTCACCTTGAGACCCGCTTCCAGCAGCTCAATGTTGCCGTTGAACTCGAGCTGTGGCAGGAGGCTTTCCGTTCCGTCGAGGACATTCACACTCTGCTTAACCTGAGCAAGCGCCCTCCCAAGAACATCATGATGGCAAACTACTATGAAAAGCTCACCCGTATCTTCCTCGTTGGCGAGAATTACCTGTTCCATGCTGCCGCCTGGTCACGCTACTTCTCCCTTCTTCGCCAGTCCTCTATTGTTGTGTCCATTGGTCAGGGCAAGAAGGCTGACAACCCCCCGGTTGGCGAGTCTGATATCCAGCGTGCTGCTTCGTTTGTCCTGCTGTCTGCTCTTGCTATCCCTGTCATCAGCACCACCAGATCTCGTGGTGCTATGGTTGACTTTGATGAGGCTAAGAAAAACAAGAACTCGCGCCTGACTCACCTTTTGGGCATGGCTCAGGCACCCACCCGTGCTGCCCTGTTCCGTGATGCCATGTCTAAGTCTATGCTTAAGCGTGCTCTTCCCGAGATCCGCGAACTGTACAACATCCTTGAGGTTGACTTCCACCCTCTGTCAATTTGCAAGAAGATTTCTCCCATTCTGAGCAAGATTGGTGAAGATGAAGAGATGGCCAAGTACATCCAGCCCCTTCAACAGGTTATCCTGACCCGCCTGTTCCAGCAGTTATCTCAGGTCTATGACACTGTGGATCTGGAATTTGTCCAGAAGCTGGCCAACTTCCCTGAGCCGTATCAAGTTACCCGTGCAACCATTGAGAAGTTTATCATGAATGGAAACAAGAAGGGTGATTTGGCAATCCGCATGAATCATGCTACTGGAGTTTTGAGCTTTGACAATGATGTCTTCTCGTCTGTCAAGGCCACTCACTCCGGCTCTGCCGCTGGCTCCGCTGAGGCTGAGGGCTCCATTCAGCGTCTGCAGAGCACACCTTCTGATATCATCCGCTCTCAACTCACTCGCCTGGCCAAATCTCTGTACACTACTTGCTACTACATCGATCCCGAGTTCAGCCAAGCCCGCATCAATGCCCGCGAGGCTGCTCTGAAGCGTGCCCGTGAGGGTGCTGAGGCTGAGCACCTTCAGGTTCTCGCTCGCCGTGATGTCATCCAGAAGCGGAATGACGCAGCCTTTGAGCAGCAGGCTAAGAAGGAGAAAGAGGCTGCCACCCAGAAGCGCATGCTTGAGCAACAGCTGCAAGAAGCCGAGGCCCGCCGCTTGGCCAATGAACAGAGAGAGCGTGAGGAGCGCCGCCTGAAGGCCGAGCGTGATCGTGTCCGCCGTGAGGAGGTGCAGAAGCAGCTCGCTGACCTCAACATTGCGCCCGAGGCTCTTGAGGAGCTTGGCGACTTGGAGAACGTTGACAGCAATGATATCCGCAGACTCAAGCTTGCTCAGCTCGAGCGTGAAAAGAACGACATCGGCCAGAAAATGCGTGTCACCGCCAAGCGCCTGGATCATCTGGAGCGTGCTTTCCGTAAGATGGAGGCAAAAAAGCTGCCTGCTGATTACGAGGTGCAGATCAAGCGCGATGTAGAGGCATATGAGCGTTTCAAGGCTCAGACGCTGGCCGAGGCCGAGGAGAAGCACAAGCTCAATGTTGAGCTGAAGCATCGTCTCAGCCGCATTATGCCTTACTATGAGGAGTTCCGCTCATCTCTACATGAGAAGCGCCGCGATGAGTTTGAGCGTCGCCGTCGCGATGCTGAGCGTGAGCTCGAGCGCCAGATTACCAACCGCAAGAAGGAGTTCCGTGAGAAGAAGTTGCGTGAGAAGCGCGAGCGCGAGCAAAAGGAACGTGAGCTGCGTGAAGCTGAGGAGAAGGCTGCTCGCGAGAAGGAAGAGCGTGAGCGCCGTGCTGCTGCCGAGCGTGAGGAGATGCAGCGTCTCAAGGAACAGCGTATTCGTGAGCGTGAGGAGATGGCTGAGAAGGCTGCCATGCAGCAACGTCGCGAGGATGAGGCAATGGCCCGCCGTAGACAGGCTGCTGCTGACACTGCTTCTCCCGTTGACGGACGGAGACCTGGTATCCCCTTGTTGGCCCGGACTAACGCTCCCGGAGGTAGCTGGCGTGACCGGGAAGCCAACAAGGCTGCTTCTGCCACATCTGATGCCCCACCCAGCGATCGCCGCATGCCTCTACGCCCTAGCGCCGAATCCCGTGAAGAGTCTTCATCATCTGGCCGCCCCCGCCTTAACCTGCAGCCCCGCACTGTCGGTGAACCTCGTGGCTCGGATGCTGCAAACAACACACGACGGGCCAAGGACTCTAGCGAACCCTGGTCTTCTAGCTCCGCACGCGGTGGTCCTCGCGGTGGCGCTCCTTTGTCTCGCGAGGGCTCTGGCCGCCCAACTGGCTCTGCTAATCCTAGCGACGACGTGAAACCGCTACAGTCTGGTGGTCCTGGCAAGTGGGTGCCTTCACGGAGACGTGAGGCTGGCGGCCAGTAAGACTGGCAAATTGGGTTGATACTTTTTCTTCTTTCTATATTTTTCTAGCATTAACGCTGTGTTTCGTTTTCCTCGACAGTTTTTCGATTTTCTCTTTCTCATTCTGTTTCCTCCACATCCTTATTTGTGCCAGCTTGGGGGTTTCCGCTGGGTGAAGTAGAGGAAACAAATATGGTAGCGGCCTCATTTGCATGATGGAAAGAAAAAACACGAATAGGCGGTTTGCTTGGACTATGATGGCATTCTGCTGCCTTCTGTCTCGTCGTCTCCCGATGTCCAGGATTTCCATATCCCATCCTTTCCTCTTTCTTCATTACTCCTCTTTGGTTACCTTTCCGCCCTCTCTGTCGTTTTTCTTACGCATGCATTTGTTCTTTATTTTTTTTGTCTTTTTCTCTCTGTTTGTTGAAAGGGAAAGTTGATGACGTTGATGACGGGTAGAAAAATAACTGGATAACTCGGAAAAGTAATGCGTTCATCATTTTGTCAATGGTTATTTATTTTTCAACTTTTGCTTTGCTGGTCTATTTTGTTATCTTTTTTTTTTTTCTTGGCTTTCCTTCGATTTCTTCCCCTTCTTGTTCAAGTTCAGTTGGGTTTACTGATTTTCCTCCTTCGCTTCTCCTTCTCATGTAGTTTTTCTTTCGTTTTGAGTGCTGCTGAAAACAATACTTTTCACATATTTGTTTCTGAAGCTCCTTTAATACTGTGCAATGGCATGTCGGTGGTGTTTGCGATGAGAGAGAAGGGAGCACTAGATAACGTATCAGTCGACATATATCATGTGGTGTATGACTCTAATAAGGGCAGCGATGATGGCAGCGATGATGGCAGCGATTGACCGACCGGCCTGGGCCTAGAAAGTAAAGTGACAGTTAATCACTCACAATGACGGCTTGAGGGGGGGGGGGAATTCGCGAAATATAGAGTTTAGAGAGGCTTTTTTGGTGGAGGTTGGACAGATGCAAAAGAAGATTTTTAGTGGTACAGACACTTATACCAACTACGTACCACCACTAGAGGTAAAATAGCGATTTGTTCAAAATCTACCAGACCAGGCTAAGGAACTGCGACGAAACTGAGTGCCTGATATAATTACCTCTTCTAGATACTATACTCTATCATTACATATAGAACGATGGCCACTTTAGGCCACCCCTTTTCTTTCTCTCCACTCTCCACTGTCTTTTTCCCATGCTAGATATTGGAGTTAGACACTGCCTAACATGCGGCAAGCCTGGTCACACTCAAGGACATGTTGGTGAGTTGCCACAATGCCCAGGGCATAGAACGACTGGACTTGGTAGATTGATGGAAGGGGACTAGTAACAAGAGAGATAGAACTCGCCGCTGTCATTGAGCCCTCTGTCTATGAGTACGGCCGTGGTAACTGTTGCCCTAGCACACTACCCGACTTTGGCAGTAAGGCTACTTACATGGTCAGCTGCACTAACTGTAAGCTGCTGGGAGTTTCATTATCCACGCGGGTTGGTCTCCTCGCTATAATTAAACGTTCTGGGCACGGCTCTTGGTGCTAGAAGGCTAACAATGACTGCTCATGAAGCCATAATCATAACTGCAACAAGGCCGGATGCTGCACTCAATTGCCACCCGTGCTACAAGCTCGGCCCGGGGCTCGGCTTTGATTTAACCTTGCCTGGTCATTGTCGTTGCAGTTCTTGCTGCTCCAATTGGCATAGCGCTAACATCATATGTGTCTAACTGTCTGACATCACATATGGATAAACGTCTGGCAGCACATGCCGTGGGATTCAGATGCTCGTGGTCACTTGCAATAAAACACGGTAAGCGAGAATAAGAGTAAGCCGCCTGAGATATACAGTTACAAGAATGGGGGCAAATGTCCCAGCTACGGCTTCGGTAGCTTTGCCAACGCTCGTGCCGATGATTGCGGGGTGTAGTGCGATGCTTGTCTCATAATGATGTCAAGTTCGGAGTGCTGTCAGCTATAGCCATTGTCCAGCAGCCAACAAGAGTATGTGGTCTGTTTCGTGCAAGTAGGAGGGTCTGAGCCTAGGCTCGGGATGTGGAGCTCAAGTCGACTGGGCCGGTAAAAACAAAGAGGGGATGTCTCCTTTACGGACTGCAATGGGCAAGGTGGAAAGAAGGGAGGCGAGCTGGACAGACAGACTCAGGAATTGAGGGGGGAGGGGGCGACAACAACCTATGTATTCTATGTAGCCTTTTGGAGACTCGATTCCGCTGGTGAGATTCATAAAGTCCTTGGTCTGGCCTCTGTTAGTATGTCATGAATTTAAAATTGTGTATTAGGGCTTTGTAATAGCTATCTTCAGGCTCTTGCCAATTGTGATCAGTGACTGAAACGGCGAGGAAGGGACTGACCGTATACTGTAGCTACTGGCGCAAGCAACTACTAGTTTCGGATCCGACATCGCAGAATGGCTTATTTTCCCAGCAGCTAAGTCTGTCTGTGATTCTAGAGTCAATAGAATACCGAAACGGGAAGCTGCAACTGGGTATCGGTCTTAGTATATCATCCGGTCTTGCTTTTTTTGTGGGTAAGCCGAGCACTAACCAGGGGAGGGCTACACAAGAGTCCTTGCCAAGGAGCTTCTATTATCAAATATACACTAGACCGCACATACATGTGGCCTTAATTAATATGAATACGTATAAATATTTGGTGCACATCAATGGTGACCAGCGCCTTGTGCTATATAGATCGACCTCACTTATTATCTTTGGGCGTGATTGGTTGTACCTTTCACTACTTTCCTGCTGACTTGATCCGAGACCAGCTCTAATGATACTCTAAAGTGGAGACATCTATGTAGTTTTCTCATCATCTATGATTAGTAGGCTCTGTCTTTTACATGCTTGGCTGCGTCATCCTGACTCTGTTTTGATACCCTCATGTCCAGCTTCCTTCCATTCGCTATATATTTAAATACCCTCACGTCCCCCAACCTCCTTCTAACCACCATCTATTTTGATGCCCTTAACCCCCCTCAACTTCCTTCTATCTTTCAATCTTCATTCAACCATCCAAAAACGCCCAACATGTCTCTAGATCTCTTAGGCAAGGTTTCTCCATCTGAATGGTGCCGTCTTATCTCTGTCACACTTGGGCTTGCAGTCCTCGCCAACACTGCGGCCCCGCAAGCCTTCCGTGACCAGCTCTTTAGCTACGGTGCTCGCCGCGCTTCGCCAGTCACAACTGATTCCTCTCCAACCAAAGAAGCCAAGCCCGACAACCAAAAATCCGAAGAGCGGCTTGGCCTTCCACTTACTACTCTGAAAACCATCTTTTCCTACACTGGAATGCTCATCTCAGTGCCGCACAGCTGGTTTATGCACTTCTACTTGCTCTTGACTATAGCCAATGTCTTCTGGGCCTATCAGTACTATACACAGGGTTCCATTATGCGCTATCTAGCTAGCAAAGAGCTACACCTATCTTCTGAACCCAGATACATACCATTAGAACACATTCTAGCCGCAATGGCTATGTTGTCGTTCCAGGGCCTCCGAAGACTTTATGAGTGTCTCTTTGTGCTTAAACAGTCGCCTAACTCGTTTATGTTGTCTATTCACTGGATTTCGACATTTATATGGTACACATCCGTGACCATCGGCGTTTGGATTGAGGGTGCTGGTGAGTTTGATGATTTACTTGGACTTTGTTTTTGCTTCCCCCCTCGGCTCTGGCCCTGAAATGAAGGCACGACTAAGCTGTTTTTCTGATAGGCACTCTACTCAGCACAGAGCAGGCTACGCCTCCATTTTCTGTTTCTCGCATCTCTCTGATTACATCAATCTTCCTCGCTGCTTCGTACATCCAAAATCACAGCCACAGACACTTGGCGAGTCTGAAAAAGTATACACTCCCCACGGCAGGAATGTTCCAGTACATTGTGTGCCCCCATTACTTTGCCGAGTGTGTGATTTATGTCTGTTTCACTCTACTGATAGCCCCGGACGGCCTCACGATCAACAAGACAATGTTGAGCGTGCTATTTTTCACGGCTGCTAACCTGGGTGTTACGGCGAAGAGCACCCGAGCCTGGTATGAAGGTAAATTTGGCAAAGGTAGCGTCGCCAAGCGCTGGAACATGATTCCCCTTGTTTTCTAATTGAATCAGTTAGCAACTCGTTTGGTTTTCTCTACGGGACTGAGGTTTTCGGCTCTTGTTTTTGAACAACTACACGTTTTTGAGAATGCCACTTGTCAGCGATATAGAAGATAAAAACTCGACGCATATCTCTTGTCCTGCTAGTTACACAGCACCGAGTCCTTCTATTCAATTTTACCTACTCTAGCTTATTCTTGACCTAGAATTACACGTCTACTATAAAGTGTAGTCGAATAGACCTACATAAGTCTTGGCAACATATTGTTTCATTTTCAAACTGTCCAACCGGATATTTGCATGCGCTGCAAGCTTATGTAGTCATTTATAAGGGTTATTCTTTTATTATTAAGGGTTTGTTTAGCCATATAGTCACGTGTCTATTACACAAGTCAAAGCACGCCCCTATAGGCTTTAGTGCGTTGAAACATAGCACATTGGCCATAAAAATCGCCATGGCCACCCTGCAGAAAAGAACACGACAACAATGCGCGTCTTGGGTTGGAAAGTTCGCGCCGTAAGCGCAATAATTTTTCCCTGTTGTATTTTTATCTTCCCTCATGTTCCCCGTGTTATTGCTGTGCTGATGGGAGTTTCAGGCTTTGGTAATTTGGGTGGATGGCGGAGGTGAAGGGCAGATAACGCAACGCGACAGTGGTACCAGAAAACCATGCGCAACAAAATGTAATTTCAGCAGAAGCTTGTTTCTCTATTCTGCGTTGACATGGAGAAGAAGGCTGAAGGAATAGAGACAAAACAAGGGGAGAAAGTTGACTTGGGCTCTGAAGGTGCGTGCGTGCATTATCTTTTATGTGTTTTGTTCTCGATAATCGTTCTTCAGCCTGTCTTGTTCTTGATTGTTTCCCTGCCCCTGGCTTAGAAGCTAGGCTGCACAAGGAAGGGAGATGGATGAGACAAGAAGATGGATAAGAAAGGGCTCAAGACCCATGGGCTTCATGATGTTTGCTTGTGCGAAACAATGCAGTCGGGGTATACTATGTGTACTATACCGGATAGGACCCCGTCTCCCCATGCCACTCGCTTTGACTTTGAGGGGATTCGCTCTTGTTTAGCTAGACAACTGCCACAGCCTTGTTCCCTTGAAGATTTTAGCGGCCGCGTTTTTTTTTTTTTTTTTTTTTTTCACACAGTTGCGTGGGGGGTTGATGATACGATGAGTAATACTTGCATGAGGGGAAGGAACTGATGCAGCTAGACCGGAGAAGTAGGGAAGGAAAAAGAAAAGCAAAAAAACTGCAACTGGATTTCTGCTTCAACTGACATTTCTTTCTTTCTATTTTATTTCGCTTTTTTTTTGCTTTTTTTCATGTAGGCTGGGAATCGGCAACGTTGTGGAAACTAGAAATTAATACCAGTTTCGGGCGAAACTCTGCCCCGAAGACAGAAGAGCAAACGACCAAGACCGCGGCTAATATCCGGTTAATAACAAAGCCCAGCTTACGACAGCCAATCAAAAGCTGTAAACCCTAGAAACTCCAAGACTACAGATTTACAGTGGAGAATACAGTGAACAAAAGCTTGGACTAGGTCATAGGCTAGCAGCCTTGCGGCACGGAAGCCCTGAAGTCCTTAGGCTCTCAAGCCTGTCCTTGTAGGCTAGAAGCGCTGGCCCTGCTGGCCTCGGTCTTTCTTGTCTGCTCTTCTGTTCTTTCTTTCTTTTCCTCCTAGTTGTAGTTTTCTCCCCTTCATTTTATTTATCATCGTTGGCTCGAGTTTGCTCTGATTTTGTTCTCGTCGACCTCTTTTCTTCTTCCCTTTTTTCCTTCGTCCTGAAATCATCGAGCGCGCCGCTCATTTTTTCTTACCATCAGTCTTCAATAGCCGGCGACAACGACGACCTCTTTATTCTATATTCGAGTATCTTTCACGCCTCTCAGTTGGATTCTTTTCTTGTCGATGAGTCCCTGAGACGTGCACTTGAAATTTCCTGGAATTACATATTGCCAATCGTGACTTGGGCTTTATCCGCTACAGTTCTTTTTTTCTTTTTTCGTATTATTCCTGTTATTCGCATCCGAAACGACGACGAGAAAATCCTTTTGTCCAGTATCTGATTTGACTTGACGACGCTACTCGCTTGCTATTTCCATCCCTCAAGCATACAGTCGTCGCTTTTTGACTCCCTATAACCACCGAAGCTTGTCGTTCTTTTGCGAGCCGTTTTAGCAAGGAGTCAGCGCCTCATCGCCCATCTATCTCCAGACACCTGAGCCCTTAAATCCCGACGAGTAAGTCATCGCCTTTTGCCATCGCCTTCCTGACTGCTTGCGCCATCTTATCCCCCTCTACTTGTGTATCTATACATCCCCATACACCCTATGCTTTCTGTTTCTTTGCTCTTGCTCGTCTAAATTCCTCGTCTATTGTTCCTAAAGCAATAAATACTATCGCTTTAAACGCCCTTTCCGTCCAAAGGAGAAGACAAGGCGTACCAAGTCAGCTGATATACCCCCATCCTCTGCTGCTGCTAATATCCTCTCCACTAGTCAAGCCCCAACTACTTGCCTGTTATTTCTATCTTCCAGGCAATCTAAATCTGCGCAAACCGGCTATTAACCCCTATTCCCGTACGGATTTTCAAACCGACCATCTTTCGAATCCATTGCGTATTGTCCTCTCCGAGGATGGTTCAAGTCGATCATTATTCTCCTTACTAGACGGTACCATGGATACGTATTCTGCTTCCAAATCCAAGCGGGACTCACCTAATAGCCCTAGTAGGTCCGATTTAGGACGGCGAACAAGCGACGACCTACGTTATATCAAGTCTATAAGGCCATCTCCTGGAAAAGACTCTAATCGCCATTTTGACCATCGTGACCGAGACCTGGGCGACCGTGAACGGGAACGAGGACGGGAAAGAGAAAGAGGCCGTGAACGAGACCGGTCGACCACTTCTGCAACCACCGTCAGAGATCGTGACCGTGACCGTGACCGTGATCGAGATCAAGATCGAGAAAAAGACCGCGATGACGACACAGCTACCAGTGATGTTTCGAATGCTGAAACCATCGTTCTTCCTGGCAAAGACGGCTATTCACCCTCCAAAGCTCGCAAGGTCAAACACGAACGCGAAATAGATGATGCTGCCGGCTCATCAGAATCTCCGGCCTCAGTCTCCACGCCGTCACTAAAGCTCTTCAAATCCACCTCTTCTATAAACCAACCACCGAACTCATCAGCGTCAGCGTCTACCAACACGCTATCCTCGACGAATGGATCTGGTAATAGCGGTGCTACTGTCTCTTCAAATACAGTCTCTACGTCTGCCCCAGACCCACCCAGCCGTGGGATTCTATCTGGAGTATTAGCTCACAAAAAAGTAAAACGGGCTGATAAGCAATCGAGCCTTGTGCGCAACAACGGATCTTCATCATCCCATCTTACAGCTGGTAATCCGTCATCTGGCTCCCCACCACCATTAAAACGTCGCCGACAATCCAACGCTCCTCCTCTAACTGGAATGATCAACTTGGGTGGCCATGGCGCTTCTGATTCTGAACCAGACCAGCATGGCAAGTCCCATGCCCCCCCCAAGGACCGGGATAAGCCTACAAATCTTTCTACTTCCACAACAACTTCTGATAAATTGCTCAAGCGCAAAGTTCCTAAAGTTGAATCAGATGAAGAGGGCGAGATAAAACCACGACGCTCAAAGCCTTCAGATCCTGCACACTCTTCTACTCAACCCCTCCGAAATTCAAAAGACGCCGGCAACAATAGACCACTGAAATCAGACACGCAAATCTCGAAATCTTCATCAAAATCACCAGCCGCAACTCCCCGCTCGTTGTCACCACATTCAAAACCTACTCCTGCACATCGACGTAGCTTATCGACAAACGGAGTAGCGAACACAAAGAAGAAAAAGACACCAGCACCTACATCGACATTGGCGTCAACTCCTTCTTCAGGCCCAGTCCCTGGGTTATTATCAACGCAGCTACATGCTTATGATTCTGACGATTCTTCATCAAGTGGTAGTCCTCGGCCCGGGAAAGGCTCAACGTTTATGTCTCGTGGCGTTAATGAGCGTATTGATTCGCCCGCTGGAAAAGGTCCAAGTAAAAAGCATCTTGATGCACACGGTCAAACTCTTTTAGCTCGCGCTTGTGCTAAGGGTGAATATGAAATTGCAAAGCAACGGTTAGCTGAGCGTCCTGAAGACCTTAATGTTGCCGACTACGCTGGAAACACGCCTTTACAAATTGCCGCACTTCACGGCTCTGAAGACATTGTCGATTTGTTATTACAGGCTGGGTGCAACCGGCACTGTATCAACTACGACAAGGAAACTCCGCTTCTTGATGCTGTGGATAATGGACACGTCGGCGTTGTGCGCCTTCTACTCGAGGCGGGTGTCAACCCACGAAAGCCAAATTGTCGAGGCGAGGAGCCACTCGCCAGGGTTACTCCCGATCTAGAAAATGGCGCCGAAATCCGGTCTCTTCTTGAAAAGGCAAAAGCTACTTTCCGACATCCCTCGGAAGGCTTACGTGAACTGGACGATACCACCGCCGATATAACTGAAGATGCTTCTGGCATTGACATAGATCATTCACGCAGCTCTCGTGCCCCAGACAGTCCAAATGCTACTACCATCTTCGGCCCGTCTACTTCTAGTCATCGTCGTGCGGGCACTGCCCGCGCTACTAAGACTAGCAATCATCTGCTGTATATGAACGTGGATGATAAAACGCTTAGGGCTGCATGTGGCAAAGGTGATCATGAAACCGTTACCCATTTACTTCAGGTTGGCGCCGAGTTTAACTACCCGGAGGCTATGACAGCTGCTGCTCGCGGTGGTCATGAGGTTGTCATGGAACTTTTGCTTGCCCTGGGAAATGCCAGTCCTGACCCTTTAGCGATAAAGACAGGCTCTCCCGACACTGCGACACCGATCCTTGCTGCCATTGGCCAAGAGAACATCAAGGTGATGAAGCTATTGCTGGATCAAGCCAATTTCGACCCTACTCGCTGTTATAAAGGAATGACTTACGCCGAGCTGGCACGCGAGCGTAAGGGTGTTAATTGGAAAGAAGAGGAAGAGCTTTTGAAGAAGGCCTATGACGATTACTGTCGTAAGCACCCCGAAAAAGCCAAGCATGTAGAGCGAGAGCGTGCTCACCGCCACCTGCTCGCTGACCAAGATCAAGAAGTCAGCCGGCAGCCTCGTGATAGGGAGTATCGTGACAAAGAAAAGGGCAAACAAAGAGAACCTGCGCCTTTGTCTGCCGATCGAGAACGAGATGTTGCTGCGCCTTCTAAGCTTTCTGTCAAGCGTGCCACTAGCCCCACCCCCCGAGATCCTGAGCTGGTTAAAAAGAAGACTGTCGTCAAGACTACATTGCCCAGAGACCAAGACTCTCGAGATCGTGACAGAGAATCTAGAGAGGAGGAACGGGAGTCACGCGAGTTGAAAAAGATTGGCGAGCTTAAGGAGAAGAAACGTGCTCCGTCAGCTGACCAAAGCGATGACCTTCCAACAGCTAAGCGGTCTCTTCTTTCTACTAGCTCTGTCCTCAAAGCTAAAAAGAAGGATAAAGATCGTGATGGCGATTCCAAATCTAATCTCCTTTCTGATCGTGAAATGTCACCTGCCATTCAGAAGAAAAAGGTCAAGCGCAGTGTGGAGGCCGACGCGGCCGCGTCCTCGGAGGGCGAGGCCGCTAAACCACGCCGAAAACTCATGTCAAAAGGCGACTTGACGGCTGAGCAAGAAAAGAATCGACGAGCTAGCATGGCATCCAACGCGTCTTCTATGAATCTACAGCCATCAAGCCCCCGTGATCGCGACGACCACACTCCAGCTCGCCCTATAAAAACCGAAGTTCCTTCCGAAAAGTATCATGACCGAACCAAGGCCCTCAAACGCGACGAAACCCCTGGCGACTCAGTCTCTACTGGTAAACGGCATCGGTCTAGTACATCACCCCCTCGCCGTAGTGGGGCAGATAAGGATGAGTCCGAAACACCGAATATCAAGCGTCGTCGACTTGTTGACGGTGAGCTGACCAAGGAGCAACGCCAAGAGCAGCGCCGGAAGAAGCTAGAAAAGCTTGAACGGGAAAAGGCTGAAGCTGGGAATGCTTCCGGAGATGACGACCACGGGCCACGACCTATCAAAACCGGCATTCTCTCGCGTGAGTCAAGTATGGGTACTAAGACTTTGAAGCCTACAAAAGAAGGCCGTGAACGCGATTCTAGTATCATCCGCGACCCTGCAAGGGCGACCCTTAAGGATGCTCTCAAAGCAAAAAAGCTTGCTGTATCTGCCAAGTCTAGTGATCGTCCCATTGTCAAGGCATCATCTGCTGTCCATGATAGTGATGTGGAGATGAAGGACGCTCCCTCTAGTGAAGGAGCTCGTGCACGCAAGGACAAGGAGTCAAAGTCTGATGATCAGGAAAGGAAGCGTCGCTTGACTGCTGCTGCTGCTGCTGCTGCTGCTGAATCAGATGAATCTAAAGCTATCAAGCGTGAAGCCATAGAAGAGAAGAAACGGCAAGACGAGCGTCGTGCCAGGGCCGAAGAAAAACGCCGCATCGAAGAGGATGCGGCAGCCGCTGCCGAAGCTGAAGCTGCTAAGAAACGCGCTGCTGAGCAGAAGGAGCGCGAGAGGGAAAGAGAAAAGGAGCGGGAAAGGGAGAGAGAAAGGGAAAAAGAGCGGCGACGTCGTGAGAAGGAAGAAGCCGAGGAACAGGAGCGTCTTGCTGCTGAGGCCCGTGAGAAGAAAGAGCGCGAAGAGGCCGAGAGGAAGCGTGAAGAGGCCGAGAAGAAGCGCCAGGAAGAAGAAGCGCGCATCCGCCGTGAACGTGAGCTCGAGCTTGAGCGCATTGCTGAAGAGCAACGCAAGAAGGCCGAAGAGGAGAAGCGTCTTGCTGAAGAGGCACGCCTCAAGGAGGAGAAACGCAAACGGGATGAGGAGCGTAAGCGCAAGGAAGAGGAAGAGAGGCGTGAAAGAGAACGTATCCGCCGTCTCGAAGAGGAACGCCGTCTACGTGAGGAGGCAGAGGCCAAGCGTAAAGCCGAAGAAGAGCGCCGTAAAGCCGAAGAGGAACGTCTACAACGCGAAGAAGAGGACCGCCTTCGTAAGGAGCAGCTGGAACGTGAAGCCGCCGAAGCTCGCCGCCGCCGTGAAGAAGAGCGCCGAGCAGCCAAGGAAGCTGAACAAAGGCGAATTCATGAGGAGCAGGAGAAGGCGCGTATTGCGGGTCTGCCAGCTCTGTTGCGCTGGTTCGAGATGTGCCCGAACCCCCGTCAGACGGCTGTGGCTGACAAGTTCCACCAGATGCAAGGCGTTCGTTGGGACACGCTTGATACAAGTCTGGATGGAACACCCGAAGGTCGCGAGCAGTGGGTTCTCAACACGCAAGCCGCTCTCCTGCTTGGCGAGAAAGACCTGACACTGTCAAGATGTAAGTTAAGCCCGGCCTATTATTATTTCTAGATGAGTAGTGAGTGACAGGTCAGGATGCTAACCAGCATGGACACTATAGATACAGGATGGCAGCGTATTGCAGCAACGCGTATCGCCAAGACTATGATTTGGCGTGTGGAAAACGATCGCTATGCTTTGACGTCACCTCGATACTACGAAATCGGTGTTCAACTTGCAGACTACTACGGCCACCCGAATGATCCCAACCTCATGGACCACAACACTCTTGAACGTCTGCGCAACGAGGCTATGGCACGGTTCTTTGAAATGGACATGTTCTTTGTCAAGGTATGTTTTAATGCAAATCAAAGTGCTATCTATCGATTCAATATTTGCACATCCTAGAAAATATTACACATCACTAACAAGCAACTTATTGCAGCTCTCCGATCTCCTCTTTGTTATCCCCACGATGCCTCATATTCGCAACGTTCGTCTCGTCGTCGAGTACCGCGAACTCCCTGAAACCGAAGACCAATTACAAGTCCTGTGGTCGGGCCAGAAATGGCGAAAGGACCCAGATATTGAAAAGTACCTTGGCTTTGCGCCACGGCGCAAGTACTTTGTTAACGGAGAATTTGTCAGAGAGAATCTCCCGGGACTCAGTGCCGTATCCCGTACGCCCTTTCCTGATGCTAATCGCGTGCCTCGCCGCTTCGGCATCACGCAGGTCTTTCCTTATGAGCCCGATTACGTAAAGCTGTGCAAGGAACAGGGCCTCGACCACCTGGTTCATCTAGCCGATGCGCCTACAAATGCTGAGCTGCCTGTGCTTAACGGGCTGGCTGGTGGCCCTCTCGAGGGCACTGGGTCAGCAGTATCAGAGCCGTCCTCTGAAATGGCTCAGGTCAATGGACTGCCATGATGATGATGGCTAGGGCATGGACCTGAATGGGGTTTACGGCGCTTGATTTCTTTTTCCTTTTCTGTCTAATGACACATATGCCTCTGCTATTTTGCTTTCTAATCTTCATACCCTTTTCCTGTTTTTCTCGTGGTTATACCCGCACCACATGTTTTATCCTATCCTGCCCTTTTTGTTTTGAAAGGGTGAAGACAAAGCTCGGCTATTACTTGATGCTGGGCGTTCTTTTGCTTCTTTTTTCTCTTTTGTTTTCTTGAGTTCTTTTTCTTTTCTTAGTGTATACTTTTCCGACTCATCATCCGCCTTTTTTGAGGGCTGAGGGATCTTTCCCTTGTTGTTTTCTGTTGTCAAGCATTTACTCTTGTCGTTTGTTTTTTCATCTTTTCCATTTGTCTTTCGTTTTTCTCTCTGGCGGTTTATCTTATTCTCATTGATGGTCTTTTCATCCCATGTGCAGTTTCTTGTTTCCCTCCGCATATCTTTGGCATGGCTATCAGGGTTGTTTTTGGAAGATGTAGTTTTTTTTCGGATTTTTCTTCTTTCTGTGATGACAATATGATGTTATTATCACCAGCGCCGTCTCTCGTTCATTTATATGGTGGTGATAGTTCAAGTGACGTAGTTGAAAGGATGAACACAAGGCTGACGAGACAGCTCAAAAATGGACCTAAGACAGCTGTCGCAGCTACCAGTACAGCTGGCGCACACAAAGCGTTCAGCTGGCGGAGTCTGCAGCCCCACCCAAAGCCGAAGAATTGAAGCTCAGGATTGGTCTGGATGGTGGGGTGGTTTGTTCCCATATGAAAAAAGAATATTTTTTATTTTATTCTTTTTTTTTTTTTTTTTTTTTCAAAAAAGAAGCCCGTCTACATCACCAAGTTTAAACTGAGACGACGGACAAATTGAAAGCCATTGGAAGCACGACGGCGACGATCAGCAAGAGTCACGAGCGACAGAAGACATCCAGATTATCCGCCATCCTCGTTTATAGTCACCACTGAGTTAGGAATTCGCAGCCATGTCTACCACGGTGGAAAAGGTTCGTCATTTTGTTTTTACCCGTACCATACACTCTTATAGGCAACATCCTGTACTAATACCATGAACAGATCAAGGAGATCGAGTCCGAAGTAAGTTTCCGGCCAATGGATGATCCGAACTTCCAATAGCGATGCGAACGAGCGACCTCAGAGATCTAACACCACCCCTCTCCCCCCCCCACCTTGGTCATTATTTAGATGGCTCGAACCCAGAAAAACAAGGCTACTGCCTACCATCTGGGTCAGCTCAAAGCCAAGCTGGCTAAACTCAAGCGCGAGCTACTAACGCCGTCGGGCGGTGGTGGTGGCGGTGGAGCCGGCTTCGACGTAGCTCGCACTGGTGTTGCCTCAGTCGGCTTCATTGGCTTCCCGTCTGTCGGCAAGTCGACGCTGATGTCACGTCTGACTGGACAGCACTCCGAGGCAGCAGCATACGAGTTCACGACACTGACATCAGTGCCTGGTCAAGTCAAGTACAACGGCGCGCCGCTGCAGATCATCGACTTGCCCGGTATTATCGAGGGTGCCAAGGACGGCCGTGGTCGTGGTCGTCAGGTCATTGCCGTAGCCAAGACATGCCATCTTATTTTCATCGTGTTAGATGTCAACAAGCCGCTGACGGACAAGCGTGTTATCGAGGCAGAGCTCGAGGGCTTTGGCATCCGCATTAACAAACAGCCACCTAATATCACCTTCAAGAAAAAGGATAAGGGCGGCCTGAACATTACCAACACTGTGCCCATGACACACATTGACAATGACGAAATCCGCGCCGTCATGAGCGAGTACCGCATCAACTCGGCAGACATCACCATCCGCTGCGATGCCACCATCGACGATTTGATTGACGTGCTGGAGGCCCGCTCCCGCTCCTACATCCCCGTCATCTACGTGCTCAACAAAATCGACGCCATCAGCATCGAGGAGCTTGACCTGCTCTACCGTATCCCCAACGCTGTGCCCATCTCGTCCGAGCAGGGCTGGAACATTGATGAGCTGATGGAGGCTATGTGGGAGAAGCTAAACCTGGTGCGCGTGTATACTAAACCCAAGGGGCGACTGCCCGACTATGAAGAGCCCGTAGTGCTGCGTTCGAACCGTTGCACTGTTGAGGATTTTGTGAGTATTGTCTGGAGGGGCAGTGGAATGCGATTCTCAGTAAGGGGCCCGAACTATTTTGCTAACATGGCTGTGCCCAACAGTGTAACTCGATCCACAAAACCATTTTGGAGCAGTTCAAGGCTGCTGTTGTGTACGGAAAATCTGTGAAGCATCAGCCGCAGCGCGTTGGCCTCAATCATGTGCTGGCTGACGAAGACATCGGTGAGTTGTTGTACTATTTGTTCTTTTTGTCATACGTCCCCTACTGTGCCGTACTCGATAGCTAATAACGCTTCTCTTTGTCTTTATAGTGACCATCATCAAGCGGTAAAAGACAGTGCCGACATATGCGGCATGCCTTTTCTTATTGACCTTGATTCTTGTTTGTTTGTTTTTTACTTTTGGCCTTTGGCCTTTGGTCCGCCATATAAAAAAGGGGATTTGGCAGGAAACCGGGCGGCGTTTGCTTTGCGTCTTTTTTTTTTTTTCTCTTTTTTTTTTCGTCTTCTTGCAGTATGCCCTATTTTCTTTTCTTTTCTGTTTGTTTTACCTGACCATGTTACAACATGGTTTGTGTGTGTATTGTTCTCCTCATCTCTTGGTCCACATCCCTTTCTTTCCTAGAGTCTCTTGAATTAGGTTAGGCTAGACCATGGTCCGCTTAGATATAAAGTGTATAGGACATAGCTGGGGAAAAACATAGATCCGCGTTTCTCTTCAGTCCGCTTAGCACCGAGGTTCTCGTCATCTCTTCTATTTCTCTTCCAAGTCACTTTAACCCAACCGAAATTCTAGCAAACTTCAATCGGTCTATGAGCGGCCCATCTTTTCGACGCTATTGGTGCGCCTATTTCAACTTTTAGTCTATAAAAACAAGAGGGGCAAAACGCTAGTTCCATTCTCATTCACTTATAGAGAAACTGTAGTCACAGGCAACACATATTGACGGCTAGTGGCTTCTTGACCCCCATTTCTCATTCATTTGAGACAGACGAGCTTGGAATGGATCTGGCTATCTCCAAGCAAGCCCAGCTTGCTGAGCTAGGCTAGAATAAGCGATAAACGGAGACAATGGAAAAGAGACAAGACACAAGGCAGCTAGCTACTGTGCCGGGCTAACTGGTCTCAATAGTAAATGCTCTTCTCTTGCCATTTGCATCCATCACCACCTTCCTAATATCTAATCCCCGAGATCAACGACCAATGCCGGTAGGGTGTAGAAGGAAGGGGCAGACGGAAGTCGTGGAAGGTGCAAGCAATAAGCAACACCGGTTCCTGCCTTGTGCTACTGCCCTGGAAGGTTGGCTAAGGGTCTAGGGTTATGGAATAAGGTTATAGTTGGTAGGGAGAAGAAAGCCACCATTTTTCAAAGACTTGCTGCCGATATTTGCAGTCAGATTTATTTCCTGTTTTGCTTCTACTTGTCCTTGAGGCTTCGGCGGGGCTGGCTCGGCTCGCTTACAGTCTCTTGTTTTTTATCCCCTCTTTTTTGTTTTCCCTTATCGCCACTCACCGAATATCCTCTTGTTCTCTCCTTGTCCCTGCCCAAGTCCCCTTAATACATGTGCGTGGACGTGGACGTTGGCTAGTGCGGGCGGTTTTCTTGTCACCTTATTATCCATAATGGTGATGAGACCTTGGCTTCTGCTGCTAGCTGCTGCTCTTCATTCATGCAATGATCTTGTGGCATTCGATACTTGGTAGGATAAGCACTCATGTCTCCTTCACAAGGGTCAAGGGTGGAAGTAGGTGGATTGGAGCGTGTGTAAATGCGTTATGTACTATGGAGCAGGTACTGTTTACATTCTGCTTGTGGTATGTAGTACTACTAGGCGGGTACGTCTTAGATGAAAGTGAGGGCGATATGCCGAAGCTAGTGAAGCTGATCATCATAGACCACCCCATAGGTGTAGATATCGGACTTTGCTATAACGAGGTTGGAGAGTGATGAGGGAGGCTTTGGGGAATTGGAGATTGGAGTTTGTGATTGTCCATCTCCTCTCACACTGCCCTTTAACCCCTTCCGTGGAAGAGGCATCGCTCTTTTTCACTCTCTTGCATGAGCTGGGCGAGTGTCATTTCCTGCAGAGGCAAGCAGTTATATTAGAGAGTGCTGCGGTTGCTGCTGTACTATGGGGGCTGTATGTAGGGGGATTCAATGTGTAATGTCCACAAGCAAAAGAGGGCTACATCATCGGATCTAAATGAGACATACACATGTGCGGACTTCTATGTCTCTATGGTGCAGATTATACCCACTAGTACTTCCATGTTGGCCAAGAGAACGACAAAACACGCCGTCATTGCAGCTGCAAGGATGGAGTTAGTCAGAATCTTTTCAAGGGCCATAACTACAGAGACATGAGGCGATCAAAGGCAACAGGGCCGAGAAGAGCGATTGCTTGCTGAGATATGGGAGATAAGGACATGTTGCAAGTTTCAGCCAGGCAAGTCAACAAGCGAGAGGGAATGAATGGGCATGAGCACAACGTGAAAGGAGCCACTAACATTCATGCCACTCGAGTATGTATGCCTCTTTTTCCTCCCACTTGCCGACTAGGCCGCATGGTCTTTGAGATGAAAGGGAAGCTAGCTTTTGCTAATTGTAGACAAGCTGCTGAGCTGGGGACACATTGGAGGAGGATGGGATACCGTTGAAAGGCACTAAGCGTCCCTGCATGGGAGAGGGCTTTCCAGTGTTGTTTATTAGCTCTCAGGCAGGATATGGGATCCAATCCAAGTACAACATAAGAGGCGAGGAAGATGAGGGAAGGGATCAAGAGATAAACATAAATGACAAAGATATAAGAGAGTCTTTACGTTTGCTCCGTTGGGTTACACTGTCTTGCTCCTCCCTTCGGCCATCACCGAGACTAGCCTAACCTGCACAGCTGCATAGACATGGACAGAACGTACATGAGCGTACATAAGTGTACATGAGCGTACATGAGCGTACATGGGTATACATGCATTGCAACATGCCAAGTAGACTCGATTCGGAGACTTTTGTCTGTTGTTGTTTTTTGTTTTTTTTCCTTTTTTCTTTTTCCTTTTGCTTCTGTTAGTGCCTTTATTTTTCTGTCTCCTCTGGCTGTCTTGATAGCCCTTTATCTGAGATCAAGCCTGTTTATCGAGGAGCGCAAAAGTCACGAAGCTCGAGTGACACTGCACGAGGCGAGGGAAGCAATCAAGGAGGAGCTGAGAAGAAACATGCTGGCGATAAGATGGATAATACGTATTGGTAGAGAGAATGACATCCACGCTCATGGCCCCCCTCTCAAGTTTGTGAGGCGGACTAGTGGCTCGCTTGATTCCATCACATACGTATACGCAATGCAACAGGAAAGAAAATTGCTTGACAACACGGCGAATGGAAGGGTCTGGCAGGACATGAACACTGTGTAGGTAGTAGGCAGGAGCTCTTGGCATATGGTCTAACTTCGCCTAAGCTGTTAGATTCTCCTAGAAGCATGCCATGTTGCAGTAATGCCAGCAAAGCAAGCAAGTCGAAATCCTATGACACTATAGAAGCATATATTGCATGGTACCTCTGACATGAGAGAGCGGAGTCTCGGGAGGAAATAAAGGAGAAAGGGAGGCGGAAACAGGGAGCAGGCAGAGGCTACAAGAAACCAGGCTGAAAATCAGTAATGCAGGTGGGTGTTAGTTGTGTTGACAGAGGCAGGGTGAGAATGTGTGTGTAAATGTGCTTGATTCCTTCTCGTTCCATGGCGATCTCGCCTTGACAAATACTGTGAACCTAGTTTTTAGACCGCACTTTGAGATGCTTGATTGGCGTAGAAGGTTGGTCAATGGGTATTTTATCTACAGAACTAGGCCAGCATGTACTTTCTTTCTTTCTTTTTCCTGCCTGCAACAGCACTGGGGAGGGGGGGCAACGGATATGATAGGGCGGGGTTCAAGCCACGTACGACGTACGGCCTAGAGCTTCATAGGGGGTGTCTGTAGGTTCTCGCTGGTGGAGGGCTTGTGATTCCGTGTGTCCATGCAACAATATAATTAATTGTACTCTTGGGAGCAACCAACAACTAGCAAATAAGGCACAGATGCCAACGTTATATGTGTGTGAGCGTGCGTGCCTTACCTCATTGTTATGTTGTACCAGGGCACGATACCGTTTCTTATAGACGGCATGGTGCTCTCAGTTTGTGACTTGTCATCTTTGCTTCAGAATCCTGAGCAAGCAAAAAAGGAATCGGATTTGACCTACAAGCTCCTAGCTTCTAGAACACGAGAAGGAAAAGCAAGAGGATGAAAAAAAGGAAGGCTGTTGAGGCTAGTAAATCCTGAGCCTTCTCGGCGAACAGTTGCCTGTGAAAAAAAAAAAAATGACAGGAAACGTAGAGCAAGTTAAATGACGCAGTCAAGGGTTTGTCCGGGAGCGGAAGGGAATGGCGAGCCTAGTGGATATTAAGCAAGTGTTTGGCGATCAGCATAGCAAAGAAAAAGAAAAGAAATTCTAGGGCTTAGATATAGAAGTAAAATGACGATCAGGGAGCTGAGAGGAGAGAAGAAGGGAGAGAAAATTGCTGAAAAATGGAGGCTTTTATCTAGGACCGGATAGATTAGCAAGCAACACAGCAGTTCTGCAGCTCGCCTGGCATTGTCTTCTGTCCTGCGGCGAGCAAATAACTCCTTTTCTAAGGGAGTTGTAGGTACGAGAAGGAGGCCGGGCAAGGGACCAGACCTCTCTCTCTCTCTCTCTCTCTGTATGCGAATAGTTACTGCTGGGCTGAGTTGACATGGTTGGCGTGGAATCATAGCTGCCTCCTGTAGGCCCCCATCGCAGTTGATGCCTCTGTTTTCTCAGCAACAATGACAACACAGGTGGAGGAGGCGAAAGCCCAGAAATACAAGGGAGGGATAAACATGGCTAGATAAGGCAAGAGAGTGGGGAATTATGGTGTCTCAGAAACAGGAAGGAAAGTACTTGAGTTGGTTTGGACTCGAGACTCGAGACTCGAGCTCCCTCCATTACCATGTAAATGGCACTGTTGCAGTTGCTCAGTTTGGAATTTCTTCACTCGTGGTAACTGCCACGAAGATAAACCAAACCAACCCAACAACGGCAAGCCGCGCCCATAGTAGACACAGACAAAATATAGCAACACCACAAGTTGAGAGCAAACTTCATGGGCCTCGTACAGTAAGCAGTACGTACATCCAAGTAATATAATAGCCTTTAGATGAGCTGGCTTGCTAGCTATGCAGATCCTGCCATCTGCCATTTCATTAGTCACAGTTAGCTAGCCCTGGCCTGGGGTTCTTGGACCTTCCGAAACGTCGATAGACCAAGTGTTAATTTCACGGCTCAACAAAATCAAAGAGAGACTGGCGCCCTTACTCGGGGCAATGAAACTCTGAAAGCCCAGGAAGAGAAACGAAAGCCCTCGTTCTCGATGCCCAAGCCAGCCTTCTAGCTCTAATTGAGGTCTCGTTCTTTCTTTTCTCCGCCTTCCCTGCCCCCATCACGTTAATTTTGTTTCTCGCGCGAGAAGCTTAAATGGAGACGAGAGACAAGCAGCGCTTTGGCAGTTGAACAAACAAATAGGAAGGATGTGTGTGGGCTAGGCAAGCATGCAAGCAAAAGATAGGCAGATGAGCAACAGACAGCAGCATGCAAGGTATAGGTATAGGTAGGCTAGACTTAGGCAGGAAGGAGGCCTATAGGCTTACTTTTTTCCAAGCAACTCGGCAAAAAAGAAAAAAAAAAAAAAAAGACCCAAAGGAGGAGGGGGTAGCACAGACAGTCCAACGAGGGTGTGTGTTTATAGCCAAGACAAAACAGAGCATTGCAGATCTAGCTTCAACTTCGACTAACCCATTTTGTCCGTCCTCCTCTGCCTCGCTTCCTCCAGTCCGAAGACTGATCCTTGTACGTTGAGGGCGAGGTGTTGTTCATCGACGTTTTACGCGGCCTTGTAGTAGCCCACTTTTGCTGACTAGCGTAGCGTAGCAGATGAGACCAGAAATGATGGCCCATACACAGCCAACAGGCGGTATTATTATAGATCAACAACGCAGAGATGGGGAATGGAAGAGGAAGAAAGGGCAGAGGGCAAGGAAGCTCTTCCCATACGGTAACTCACAGGAAGTTCATTATTCTGGTGTGTGTGTGTGTGTGATCAACTCACTGGCCGCGTAGTGCAGACAACGCTACGCAACATACTAACTGACATTGGTCTTTTTTATGACTGTCATTGCTACCTTTTCTTGTACCAAGTTTCTCACTACGACTAAGACCTTGTCTACGCTACCCCGGATTTGTGTCCTATTCTATCTGTTTACAGTCGAGTCCGAGTGTCTACCTAGTTATGCTCGGCATGCCTCTAACCTGGCCTGGCAGCCCTTTTTCCCATTTACTTTTCATTTAGTTATTTCTTTCGCATTTATTTTTTTTTCTTTCCTGTCTTTCATCTTCACTTGTACCAAGGTGAAAGGAGGATTTAGTTGCTAGCTGGCGCGCCGCTATCTATCGCTCCGCTTCTTCCGCATGCTTATTATTTGATGTATTTATTACTTTAATGCGTTTTTGTAATTCCTTTTCCTTTCCTCCATGGCATATCCCGGCTAGCTCTTGTCCGACAACGTCTTGAGCTAGACCAAATCTGGTATTCCGTTGACTTCGGACGTCTTAGAAAGAAGCAGCCAGAAGAAACACGCAACAGTAGAAACAGCAAAGTAGAGGCTCAAAGATAAGGAGGGGAGGTAGGTGCGAAAAGAAGTAGGACAAGAAGACGAGGTTGAGAGGGTCAGGCTAGGACGGAGAATAGGGTAGTGGAAGGGATGATGACGAGGAGCACCAATGATAGCTAAGAGAAAGAATAGCCCAGTCTTTCCGAGGATAACTCTTACGCATGAAGGCCTTCCTTCCGCCTTCGTTTACACCGTCAAGATAGGAGGCAGAGCGATGTCCCAGCTCATGAGGCCTGTCAACTCTTGTTCTGTTATGTATGTTTTCTTTTTCTCCTTCCTTGTCACATCATACACGAATACAACTGTGACTTGGCTGCTGCTATGCTCATGAAGGACTCGAGAAAACGAAAATAAGAAACAGCTTCTGTTCCATATACAGCAGCGGGGCGCTTTATGTTGGGGCTGGCTAGCTCCCCATTCGTCTTTTTATCCTTTGATTCGCCACCTTTTGCATCTTCCATACGTGCACTTGACGTGCTCTACCCACCCTTCCATCTCGCGTTTTATTTGCTTCATTTTATCTACAATTTTCTTCGTCTGAAAGTACCCCCGGTGTCGTCTCTAAGCTAGACTACCACGCTGAGCAGCCTCTCTTTATGTTGCCCTTTGCACTGGATTTGTGCTTGCGTACATCTCCTCCCTTGGCCTCCTCCATGGTGCCCCGCTTGACCTTCCCCTAACAGGACAACGACTCTGGCAATACGCTCATTTCCTGCTTTTGCATGTATTTGGAGGAGGCCATACTACTATGTGGCTTGCATCAGGAGGGAGAGGGACAAGAGGGTAGTCTACTTTCCGGCTCGGATTTTCCTAGTCTTCCTCCTGTCCCGGTGCTTGCTCGCTTTCGGCTGCGCTGCCTTATCCTGGACTGCCCTTGGAAAGAAGCCTTGTGTCCATCCTGACTGGCTGCTCTTGCGCCTTCCCGTCCCCGCCGCCCCATCCAAGGAAACAGACCAGAATAGAGTGTCTGTTCTGGTTCCAAACACAAGAGGTCCTTTTGGGCTCTGGGCTCTGGGCTCTGGGCTCTCTGCTCCTTCTTGCTATCTCTTCATTCTTCAAAGTTGCCTTGGCCGTTTGGTACGAGCTGCTTACTTGGTCTATTATACCATGCATGTCGTGCTTATCAAGCAGAAACACGCGCACGTTTTTTTCTCCTTCTTCTTCCTCAAAACCGCCGCCGGCACAGACTATTGCCCGGTTGGTTGATTGTAGATATAGCAAAAGGGCAATTGCAGCTGCAACTGTACTACGGCTACAGGTAAATAAGGCGGGTTGCTTTTTGCAGTTGCCAGGATGGGGCGCAGGATCAAAGTCCGAGTCCGAGCTCCAAATGGTTAAATTGCAAATAAATTGCGAATAAATTGCAAACAAGTCTCTGACAAGTCCAAGGCAATTGCATTCAGAGCCACGCGAGAGTGGAGGGAGACAGGCGGTCAGGACGGTAGTTCCCATGTTTTTATTTCTCTTTCTTCCTTCGCCTGCCTGTTTGGCAACTTAGTTGCGGTTGTTGCCTGTTTTTTTTTCTGCTGTTAGTAATCTCGAGTACTGTCGCTGCTATCTTCACACTGCGCCCATTCTTTTTCTTTCTTTTCTCTGTCTACAGAGCAAGTACTTGTGCGACTAGGTGCACGCATGATTGTGCCTCAGCTGCTCATTTATGGGCATTATAAGCAGCGTTATGAGGTGTTATTCCGATGCTACTTGTGCTGCAACTCAATGGAGCTCTGGCTTCCACTTACGTGCTTAAGGAGGCAATCAGCAAAAGCAGGCAAAAAAATAAGGAAAGAAAAGGGACATAACTTTCATTCATGCATGCCCAAGCTGCATTACCGGGAGTGCTTCCCCAGTACATCGATGCTACTCTGATAAAACGCCGTTGCATGCCATGTACAAACATTATGTGCATGCATGCAGGAGACGCTTGCTGGCATCATTGATGCTAAATGCAGACATGTAGAGGATGAAAACTAGAAAGAGGCAATAAAGCAAAGTAGCTCTGCTTGAATCTCTAACACTAGCCACCGAGATTCCTAGGTTCGGAGCTCTGTATCTGATCTGAGCACAAGCACGCAAAGATATCCATGTGAGATTGTCATAGTGCGGGCACACTAGAATCTTATGTAAATGTGAATAGGTTTTTCAAATAAGGTAATATGCCCTTTTCCTGTTCTCTCCACCAAAGCACACAACTTCTGCTTACAACAAGCATCCCTGCATTGTTCTTATCCTGATGTCTACCCCCCCCCCCCCTCTTACTTTCCTTGACCTTGCAATAACCTGTATTTTGCTGCTTCATGACTGACTAACAAGGGCCTTGCCTTGCCTTGCCTCGCCCTGTCCCGCCTCTGGTTTCCTTCCCTCTCGCCTCGCCTCGATGTTCTTCCTCCTTCCCCCTTCCTTTTGCTGCCACTCTGCATCTCTACCTGAAGCAAATCAACAGATCCTGTCTATTTCCCTTTCCTTTCCTCTCCTCTTTCCCTCCTCTCCCTCTCTCTTTTCACTTGCTACCCCTCTCACTTCGCCCTTTCTAGATAGGTCCGTTGCCGCCGCTAGTGCGGTGTTTGCCCTTATTTGGGCGAATATACCCCCAACAAGACCAGGCTAGACGCTTTGCCTACCCATCCTTTGACAGTTATCATGTCAGCTTGTATGTTTGGTCAGCCTCGACACACAAGTACTGCATGCCCTACTTTCTGCTGATCTGACGCCTCCAAGGACAGTACATATGTCAGTCTAGACTCATTGTTCCATACAGCAGTACTGAAGAAACGTAGCCGCACTCAAATGTCCCAGCCAAGCTCTGAATTAGATGACTCGTAGGGCACGGTCAAACTGGGCTGGGCTGGGCTGGGCAGGACTGGACTGGACTGGACTGGGCTGGACTGAACTGGACCAACTTAACATCAAGCTAATGCCGGATGAAACACATTTAGGAAGCCGACTCAACGAGATGAGCCAGTACATGCGCCCTTTTCGTAGGTAGTGGGTAGCGGCAAGTATATGCAAAAGGGAGAAATAGGATCGGTATCCTATCTTGCCGTGCACGTATAGAATCCTGATTGGCTGTGTTGAGGCATACTGGTGGGTTGTAACTGGGTTCTGTGTGAAAAATTACCCAATCATGTAGCCATACATGTCCGTATCATGTTGTTGCCCCATGAGCAAAGAAACATGAAGAATGGCCGGTCAGTCAAACCCCACCCACACCAGGCCCGAAGCCTGGTGAGCAGCTAAAGGGCCCAGCAGCAAGAATGCTCGTGGAGGGGAGTTCAGAGTCAAGCAGAGTGGGCACGCAGACAATGGAGCGCCTAGCTATATTTGGCTTATTGCTTTCCCATGACCTGACAATTTTTCAAGAGACTTGCGTAAACATGGAAAACGAGTGGGAGAGGAGGGGAGGGGGGTGGCTCTGACAGGACTCCAAGCTGGCCTTACACAGCCCTAGATTGTACAGCCATGGAAAATACAAGATAGAGCAAGGTTTCCCAAGGCAAATGGGAAAAAGTTAGACATCCTTTGCGACGTCGACTAACACCATGTTTGCCTTACTTTCTACTTCTCTCTTCCGGGCCTCCATTTGCTCTTTTCTCCAACGTAGTTTCTCCCCCATCCATCCTTGCATCCCTCCGTCCACCCATCCCATGCTGTAAGCGCCTAGCCAAGATCGACAAACCCCACCTGTGACAAAGGGACAAAAGCTCGGACAACCAGGACAAAACACACGGACCGAATACACTGAGCAGATGATTCAACCAGTTCGCTTAGTCAAGCAGTCAGACGGACAGAGGGCCAAGGAAGAGTGGAAATAGTAGATCAGCAAGGCAAGAGATAAGAGACAAGAACAAGGAAAAGAGTATTGCCTGTTATTTTGACTAGCAGGCAAAGCCCCTGCTCATTCATAGCAAGCCCATCCAGGTCAAATCTCAACTACGACTTGCCACGATCACCACCAATCACTACTATACGCTCGCCACTGCCTACTCTTTCTAGCCACAGCCCAAAACAAGAAAGAGGATGACCGTGGTTCTGAAGCGGGGGGGGGGGGGGGGGGAGACGGATGAGAGCCACATCAGGCTTTTATGATATCCAGATGGAAGGAGATGCCCAGACGGCCGACTGCGTGTCCCAAATGAGCCCTTCCTTCATGTAGCTAGCTAGACCGCTAGTCACTGGCTTCCCAAAGCGACGAGTGTGGTGGGCACATGTGGCAGCGTGTTGTATTGCCCCCCTTTGGTTCATACTACGGAGAATAGGATCACCCAGCAGAGGAGATTGAAGCAGGGCAGAGTAGAAAGTACGTGGCAATGCCAACCATATCAGTGCCATGCCATGTACACTGCAACGGCAGCAAATCCAAATCTATAGATGTGGGTATATCGGGGTAGCCTCGAGACCAAACAAGTGCGAAGGAGGTATAGAGCCTGGAGCCAGAAAACCAGGCCTCGTCGACGAGCACACGGCATGGCACTGTCGTAACGTTGCAAGCATACCATCTATGCCAGCCATTACATGCTCGTGTTGGTAGTGGGTGTGTGTACCTGGGTGCCTCCAACTGTCTTTCTAGCATATGCCCGGTTTGACCAAGACAGAGAGAAGCCCTTTTGGCCGGTCTTTTCTTGCGGCTTGTACGCTCTGCCACTCCCCGCTTCTCTCCCTATATGGGTAGAATCATCCAATGCCAAGTTGGCCAGGAGATACCAGCGGCCAATGTTTCCTCAACTGACCAGAGCCAGGCAGGTAGAGCGGGCATAGCAGACTATCTAGCTACTGAAGGGCGAGAAAAAGAAAGCAGCAACAACAAGGTAGACGGGTGTCTTTTGAAGTCCCTTCCCCCACATTAATCAGACCAACAGGCCTCGATCGAGGCCCACCCCCCTCTCTCCTGTAGGAAAAGACCCCTCCCCGCGCAGTTTGTCTTCTGCTACAAAGAGACACAATCTAACAACAACGACAACAACCCTTACCCCTCGCTTGACTTCTTGGACATTTTTTTTTCAGGGAGAGAATAGAAGAGGTGGGAGAAAGAGGACCAAAAAGAGGAGGGGATCGTCTTTCGCTAGAGAGAGGGGTCAAAGAGCCAAAAGAAAAAAAAAGACCAAAAGAAGAAACAGGATTCAACGAGCCGATGACGTTTGTTATCTGGACTGGACAGTCTAATCTTCTCTTTCTTTGCTTTGGCCTACCCCCTCCCCTCTCTGGCCTTTCTTTGTATAGAAACAAGAGCGAAGGCGACGGAAACAGGGCCAAAACAGGCGGGAGTTGGCTACCAAGTCTATGTAGCAATATGAGGACCGTGCTACGCAATACACATCAGGGGGGGGGGGGGGATGCTCTTTAATTTGCAGATATCCTGGGCACTGAGTGGCAGTTGAAAGAACTGGCAGCAGAGCCAATGAAGCAAGTCCTTGGCCCTTGACCAACCGGTGTCTTTTTGTTTTTTATCAGGCATAAATAAAGGGAAAAACAACAGCCTGCGGGAAGCTTTCGTATTCTTTTTTTTTTCCCATCTACCCTCTCGTTTCCCTCTATTTCCCCTCTTTGTTGCCTCGTGTCATGGAGAGATAGAGGGGTGAGGAAACCGCAGCAATGCGCCCCTGATTAGCCGTATATTCGTTGCTGAAAGCCGAAATGCAGGTCTGAGATGCGCCTAGCTATGTATGCGTCATGAAGTTGCTGAAAGACGAGCGCAAATTGGCTCTAGAGCTTGCTCCTTAGCGTCCAGTCAGCTGAAGGGTTGGTGTTGAAGTAAGACAAGGCAAGCAAGCAAGCAAGCAAGCGTTTTGCAAGGCTTGGCTTGGACTGAGGTCGATGTTCATCGGAGCCTTTGAAGTCCCTTTCCTTCTCTCCCTAGTCTTTGAGACAGCCGAAGCTAGATTAGCTTTCATCCCGCTTGTTTCTAAAGCCCCTTTAGAACGACCAGGAAGGAAAGGAAAAGAGGAAGAAGTAAAAGGGTAAAAAAAAAAAAAAGAAAATGGCAGACTAGTGACTGTCGAAGGCTAGATGGCGAAGGCTCTAGCTAGAAGAGAATAAGCGAGCTGCTGTAAAGGAAGGCCAAAGCAAAGGATCAGAAAACACACACACCCCCCGGCCGGCGAAGGAAGCAGCGTTAGGTCAACATCGCCAACTTGCTGCAGCATAGCAGACAAGGGAAGACGGGCAGCAAGAACATGGCGTGGATTGAGAATATCCTTATCAAAACGGAGATTAGACGCGCCACCAGCCATCAAAGCCCAAGTGAAGTGCAACATCGTCATCCATTTGCACAGAGCAAGCAGGCGAAAGGCATCCGCGTGCACACGAGATGCCGGATCCTTTCTTTGACGTACCTGAGAAGAGGCTGAGCTGGGAAGACCCTAGGCTGGGCGGGCTAGGCTGGGCGGGCTAGGCTAGGCCAGACTAGTGCAGACGAGTTGATGGGGCCTCTTTGTGCAAGTCCTCGACCGGCCGGTAGGACAACATCTCGAGGCAATGGGCGCAGCAGTAGGAGGAAGGTGAAGGAAAGGAAGGATGAAAGAAAGAAAGAAAGAAAGCAGGAAGGGGAAAGGAAAAGGAGCGAAGGGCAGGGAGCGAAGGGCAGGAAGCACAAATCAAAGGCCAAAGAAGCAAGATGCCAGATGCCAGGTGCAAGAAGCAGAGCGCAAAGTGCAAAAGGGACTTTCCTTAGGTGTCGGCCTTACTCATTACTCACATTGCCCTCTAATGAGGCCAGGGCCTTTGCTCCGTGTTTCTGCCCCTCTGCTCTCCCTTCTTTAGAGGGAAGGAAAACGACACAGCATTGCATCCATCCTCGACCAACATATGCCGTGCAACAAGGCTGCCGATGCACCAGACCCATCTAAGCATTATCAGGCCACACAGCGAGACCTAGCCCAAGCCCCGGTCCGGCGCAGCTCGGTCTCAGTCCAGTGTTAGTCCTGGCGCTCCCCTGGCAAAGTACGCGGGCAGCAGCAGCGCCAGAGGTATGAGAGTGGCGGATAGCACAATGTTGGTGTGCCCTTGCATATGTAAAATAAAAATCGTGTCTAACATGGAAAAGGCACGCGCACAGCCAACAAAGCCACGGCCATGGGCACAGGCAATCACAGGAGCAGCAGCAGCAGATAGGTGAGGGTTTCTTTCTTTCTGCTGCCACCAAAGCTTAGCCTGCGAGTACTATGCCGGAGGGGAGGGGAGGGGCGGCAGGAGAGAAGGCAGGCTATCCAAGAGAGGATGCAATGCACGGGTCTGGCTTTTTGTTCATTTTTAGGAGGGGTTCCTCCTTTCTAGACGGTGTATTGCATGTTGATGTTGCTGCAATGTTATTTACTGTGCACGCACTTGCATACGTCAAGCCAAGACGGGCCTGGCATACATACACTGCTGGGCTGTTCTCTGACTGACTTGGTCGCTCGTCAGTCTGTGTCTGAACCAACATACATGAGTGAGGTGGAAGTATAAGCCGGACAACCTCATCCTGTCCTGCAGCCATCCTGCTTGCTCCCTTGATCCTCTTGTTCTTCCCCGCGGTTAGGTCCTCTGGGCTCGCCTCTGCCACTAGCTTGGCACCCCTCTCCTTCTAGCGGGCTGCCAGCTTTAGTCTAGGCGCCTGAAGCCTGCCTGCTAACAACACTAGAAGAGAAGCGCATCGAAGGGAAAGGGAAAGGGAAAAGGGAAAAGAGAGCAAGGGGAGGAGGGGAGGAGGGAAAAGGAAGAAAAATAATAAAAGGTGGTCGGCCGGTTACTAATGCTTCCACATATTATCTAGCTGGGATCTAGAAAGCCTCATCAGAGAACAGGGCTCGAGCTGGGGCGTCTTATCGGCGCAAAGCAGCAATACATTCCAAGACAGAGGGAAGAAGGCGAGAGGGGCGAGGGGGGGGGGCAGAAGGGGACGAGAGGGGCCAGAAGGGGACGAGAGGGGGAGGGGGACGTGAGAGAGGCGCTCACGAAGAGGACTGACTAGCAAAGGGAGGGCGCTGGAATGGAACGAGAGATGCTTAATTCTTTTTGGCAAGCGAGACTCTGGGGCTTTGGCTCGAACCTAGAGCAAGGAGGATGGACAGCACGAAGGCGTGGGTGGGCAGATCACAGGGAGACAGACAGTGAAAGAGGCCCGCACCATGAGACGCCTGCGTGTCTTTTAGGGTTTTTTATTTTTTATTTTATTTTTTAATTTTTATTTTTAATTTTTTATTTTTTCCCCATTTCCCCATTTCCCCACTTTTATAATTTTATATTTTTTTTTAATTTCTTTTAATTCTTTATTTCTTTTCGCCGTCTTTTCACCGTTTTCCCTCTATTCTCTTTCCCCCTCCTTTCCCTTTGCCTCCTTCTTTCAGTCTCCCATCTCCCCCTCCATCATTCACAATTCGCTATCCTATCCAATACAATGCTACCCCGCTGCTTCCAACCCCCAATAATGTCACCTTGCTGGCCAGACTCGCATCAGGCAGCGTCCTGCGATATCCCACTAGAACCCAACGGAAATCATGGCTTGTCAAGCACCATGGCCAACGTGCATAAAATATCCTGAATCTACAGCAATACCTCGAGCGCCATGCAGCAGCGGCGATCGCGTCGTCACGGGTCGATGAGAATGGGCTTGGCTTAGACAGTTTGGCGAAATCAGGATTTCACGCTTATGTGGTTCATATCAGCCGCTAAGCAAGTTGTCTGATGCTTAATCTATAGAAGCCGCACGTGTACATATTACAAACCATCGATATAGCAAAGCGTCAGGATAAATGCACCAACTCATTCGGCCATGCAGCCATGTGGTGCTTCACTCATTGCAAAACGCCAGGCTAGAAGGTCGTGGCGGCAGTCCCTATATCCGGCCGCAATGCTCTTTCCCTTCATCCGTTGTATCGCATCGATGCGAAGCGGCAGTAGACAGACGTCAAAGGGAAAATGCGATACAATGCTTTTCCTTCTTTAAGGAAGATAGATACCTGCTCGAGCTGTTGAACTCCTCCTCCCGCCTCGACTGTGCTGCGCCTTGCTTGACAAGCGCACAATTTGTGCCCATAGTCCCTAGTCCCTAGTCCCTAGTCCCTACACTTATGCACAGGCCATGGCAAGGAGTAATGCCGAAGGGTCAGCAGCTATAGGGCCGCATAAAGCTGGCTGGCTGTGTGTGCATATGTGTGTATTGGGCTGTCAGTGAAATAGCCGTACAACCCTATGCTGTGTACGTGAATCTGTGCACTAGGATACTCTTGCAGCCAAAACTAAAGCAAACATCAATCAAATTTGCACAAGGCTAATAACCTTAATGACCAGTGGTCCATTCGTGTCATCAATGTCATCATGCCCATGCCATTCCATGCCGTCTGGTCTGTTCACGGTTGCACGGGAAGGATTAAGAGCTGAAGCACAGGGCAAATAAAAATAAGCCCGTCCTGCACCCTCGCATCAATTTTGTGCACTTTTCTAAGAACGGGCTATGGTAGCAGTTAGTGCACTGTCGCTGTATAGGCCTGCTAGTTGTCTAACGGCCTGGGCCTTCCCTTCCTTGGTCTCGTCTGGTGTGGTCTGGTGTGGTCTGGTCTGATCTGATCGGGCTTGGCCCCCCCTAGCTAGACCAGGGATGACAGACAGCTGCAAATACGAGCAGGCACAACGGCCATGGGCATGGCATGGATGGGCAGCCATAAGCACACACGCACGCTGGATGGAGTCTGCAAGTTGAGCGGGAGTTGTGCTATGTAGGTCAACAACAACCAACAACACAGCACATTGCCCAAGACTAGAGACTGCTGGCATTCACATGCGAGCGGGTGATACTGCTGCTCGAGTAAGCTGGCGGCGCAGACGGCCGTCCTCTCAGGGAGTAACAAAAAAGAGCCGAATTCAAAGGCCCAGACAGGGGGCAAGGACGAAGTGTCTGAGGGAGAAACAAGAGCTGGCGTTTGGCTAAGAAACACGTCAGAAAGAGAGAAGAAGAACGAAAGGAAAAAAGGAAAAAAGGAAAAAAAAAAAAAGCAAGACATCACATCTAGCATAGCAGGCCACGCAAAGCAAGACACCACTATGCTCTATTTTTCTTCACAGTGACGGGATCTAGAGTCCCTCTAGGCGTTTGGACTCCCTTTGAGTGACACGCCACGCCATGGTGGAGGGGGGCGCGACATGTTGAAGACTTTCAAGCTTCACGATAGTGCATGTTTCGTGAGCATGTGCGTGTTAGAGGCCCGGAAATGCGATGCAAGGGGACCTGGCCTGGGAATATCCAGACACATGCCCTGCCCTGTTGTTGATGTTGATGGTGATGTTGTTGTTATTGTCTGTCGCTGTCGCTGTTGCTGTTGTTATTGTTGTACCACCGCTATACAACCTGCTACACCCGTCCGAGCATCCCGGTCACCCCACCATCCAATAAACAAATCCAAGCGTCCGCAAATCGTCCCTGGGCTAATTTCTTCACATACACACCATCAACACAAGCAACGCGCTGGGTCACCGTGGAAGTGGCAAAAACTGGCCGCGGACCTGCTGCCCACCTAGTGCGGTGGTGCGATGCTACTGTCCATCTTTTTACGTGTTGTCCTCCGTTTTTGCCCCCATGACAGCTCCAATATTTCGATGAGCAATTTGAATCCAGTTCATGCAAGCCTAGTGCTGTTTCAATACACAGCGTCTCGTTATATTAGCAGTGTAACGTACTTTGATCATCGTGGCTCCTCATGCAGGCGGAAGCCATGAAGAGATTCGTTGAGAGATTAGCATGATGGTGCAGTGCAGCAGCTAAGGGCAAGCAACGCTAGGCTCTGGTCTTAAGCTTCCTGGGTCGCAATAGCAGTAGTAGCATTGGTCTCTAGTTGGCAGTAGCGGAGCCAGCAACTATCAGTCGGCATGTTGCTATGCATGCCTGGCCGCATTCCTCCATTCTCTGCCCTCTGTCCTCTGTTCTCTGCCCTCTGTCCTCTGTCCTCTATCCCTTGTCTTTTTTCTTTTTTTCCTCTTGCTTAATCCTCACGTTCCGCGTCACACGCCGTTTCGGTCTTCTTGCTTGTTTCAACAATATGTAAGCCCCACCACTCCCCCTCCCCCTCCCCCCATCTGGGCCCTGGCCTTGGCCTTATTTGTACACTTTTCCCTCGGCCATGGTTGCCTGTTTTGATCTTTTTGGCTTAATAGTCGTCATGGCAAAACCCCCATGCGCAGGCCAATCAAGTGAGCTCCTTTCTTCTAGCTAGCTACATGCGACACCCACAAAGCTGGACGAGCGGCTGCCGCGCGAGGTTCTTTGAGACCTCCCTCCCTCCGCCCTCTTCGGAATCTTGTTACATTTCATTTGAGTCCCCGTTGAGATTTAGGATGTGTCACTTTATTTGTGCCCAGCGTAGAAATCACAGGTGACAAGGGAAGGGCGGAACATATGTTCGTGCCGTCTACTCTAAGTAGCAGCAGCCACATAGCAGACACCCAACGCCGGCTGTCTTTGTCTTTCAGCCCAGGGCCAACAACTTGTGCTCGTGACACTCGCTTAGCAGGATCCCAAAAATCCCAAAGAATCCACTCAATGAACATGCCCTAAAGGACTGGAAGAGGTAGCTGGGGCTTTCAAAGAACGCGAGACAAGGGGTGACGGGCACATAGTAGCAGCACTGGAGATAGAGAGGGCAGGCAGACACCTGGCGGCGATGGAGACGGAGGCGAAGATAAAGGGACAGTGTCTCGGCAAGGAAAAAGAAATTTGCAACGAAAGGGATGGGCAGTGAAGAAAACGATCGATATTGGGCGCAGAGGGGCTGGGAAGCCGAAGGACAGAGGTTAAAAAGACGGTGCGATCGGAAGGGGGAAGGGAGAGAAGCAAACAAGAACGGGCCAAGGAAAATACCCAACGAGGGAAGGAGAGTATCAAAAAGAAATAAAGGAAGGGAGCGAGGAAACAAGTTGGGCTGTAAGAGTGGTGTAAGACATGCCAAATGGCGGAGAGACATGTGACAGGTGCGCCCTATTTCCCTGCTGTTCTTTTTTTTTTTTTTTTTTTTTTACTTTTCTTTGTCTTTGTCTGTGTCTCTCTGCTTGCCTCTGTCTCTCTCCCTGGCGAGCTGTATCAAAATAGGGCCAAGCCCAGAGCATAGAATGGAATAAGCAAAAAGAAATGAAAAGAAAAATACATCGCTGGGTAGCAGGCCAGCACGTTATGGCCCACAGCGAGACTCCCTATATTTGCAGGCCGGCAGAGCCACCACAAACTCACCCACATCCGCATGGGCTACTGCACTTCTCCCAATGCCCTATCCCCTCGTTCTCCAGAGCCTACCCCACGGTCTAGCCAGCCTCACCTCGCGCGCACCTCGGCTGTAGTGTCCAGAACCAGAGGGCAGCAAAAATGAACGGGAAAGAACCGGTAATAACGCCAGCATGTATCTCCGTCGTCTGCCCCTCCTCCTCGCCATCCCCATCCCTATCATTCATGCCTTTCTCTCGCAAGAAACCAGACCCTTGGCCTGTCTGTTCTTTTACCACAAATCAGCTTGGCCGTATCCAACGAGGATGTAAGCCAGGCTGCTAAGGAACGGCAGGACGAGCGATGGTGTACCACAGCCTTGATTTTCGTTAATTTTGGAAAAAAGCAAAAAAAAAAAAAAAAAAAAAAACAAAGAGTACCTATTTGGCTGATAAATGCCGGTTTTTTCCTTTTATCGCCGAACATGTCTTTCATCTCTTTTTCTCATAAATTTATTCCGTTTTCTTTATGCTCGTATTTCATCGCTTTGTTGGCCTTTCTGTCTCCCGCTCTCTCTCTCTCTCTCTCTCTCGTCCCACTGCAGGCCCCCTTCATACTCCAGAAGTCCCCTCTTCCTTTCATGGCCTCCCTAATAGCCTCCCGTAATCTACCAGCTCCCGCTTCGAGGTCTCCTAGCGTTATTTATGACTGCGAGACTTGTGTCCTCACGGCCAAGTAGTGTGACAGCGTGCGCGCTGCAGCTACGTGCGTACAAATCAATCTGTTAACCGTGTAAGTCACTAGGGTCTGTTTAGGGTCTGTGCTACTACTATAGGTCCTCCTCCTCCTTCTCCTCCTCCCCTCCCTTGCAGCATTCAGCCAATCGAAAATGCCAATATATGGCTCGTTGATTTCGTCACCCCTCTGGTTGGACTAACCTATCGCATTGCATATGCATGCCTGACTTTGCCTTGCTTTGTTCTTTGTCAACTCCTCCCCTCCTGCCCCTCTTGTTAGCCGGTCCATCCTCTCTCTCGTTCTGCTCTCCCCCCCCCCATTCTTCTTCCCTCTAACTGTGACACGGCTGCATACTATATCCAGTCAGCCAGCTTGCTAGAGCAGCCGTTCACACAACGGCAAACTTTGATTCCCCCCCCCTGTCGTAGGGTATCCTAAGTTGTTAAAAGACAGAAACTTGCTATTCCTTTCAGGGCTCGTTACTGACTGTTTTGGGCTGAGAAAGGCAGTCAAAAGTCAGAAACAGCACAGACACAGACTAGACAACAAGCGATAGACATGGGCAAGCAGGATAAGACAGTAGCAGTGAGAGCATGGATGGGGTGGGTGAAGTGGGGGGTAGGATAGAGGTCGGGCAGGGAAGAAGAAGGAGGGATAAGTCGCGCACTTTTTCACTCGCCCATTCACAGTTACAGCCACAAGCAAGTTGACTTGTCTTGCCTTGCATGTCTTGCCTGCCTTGTTCCTGCTGCTGCTACTGCTGCTACTTCCTGTCATATGAGAACACTGCTGTCCGACCATCTTTTGCTGTATGTATATGTGCACGTTTGCGTGTCCCTCTGCGCCGTCCTGTAAACCGCAACACTACCAGAGTTGTGATCCTTTTGGCCCTTCTTGAGTCGAGTGCACTCTCCCTTTGGTTGAATAAGGCTCTAAGCGAGACAAAAAAAATATATTTCAAAGGAAGATCGCAAAGCGCTGCCTTTACCTTGTCACTGCGCATGTGCATGGATGGACCCTGCTCCCACCAAATGCTCAACCTGTGTCACTATATTAAGCTCTGCTCTTTTGATATTATGAGTGAAATCGACTATTACCCCTCTTAATGCTTCGGCTAGGCTAGGTCCTAAAATGAGTGCGGGCAGAAAGCGGGCTAGCGAGCGAGAGTTGGAAGACGAGCAGAGTGAGCTCATATGTGAAGGGGAGGGGATAGAGGGATAACAGAGCGATAGAGAGAGAAGAGAGGAGAAAGACTGATGGAGATAGGAGACGACGAGAATGCCACTACAGTGTTTTATGGCGACCTGCATGCGTAGAGCAAAGAGCATGCGACTAAAGAGCGTGAATGCGCGCTGATAAGGGACTCAGATGTGCAGACCTGCGCAGAGTTAGAGACAGAGACAGACAGAAACAGCGGCACAGACCTACAGTTCGCTCAGTCTAGCCAGCCCGCAACTCCAACTCCCTAACAGACCTTGAAAAAAGGAAGCAGATTCAAAGAGAGACACTTCAGTCCACAGCCGGCAGAGGGTGTTGTGCCATGTGGACAGCGATGCGTTGTATCCCCCGTAGTGTCTGACTCCTCTTTCTTCTCCAGGCTTTGTCTTGGAGCATCTTTGTCTCCGCCCCTGCCTCCGTCTCTGTCGCCCAGTGCCTTAACCCTTTTGAATCATCTTGCCAACGCTGCTGCTCGCAGTGTCTTGGTCTCCCTCAGCTCGCCATCTCTTGGCTGCCCAGGCCTTGCTGCAAGCTCTTGTCACTCCGCTCCATATGGCTGTACGTATGTATGCTCTAGTCTGTTTCAACCCTAGCCTCTCTGAGCCACTATCCCGCACTCTATGCTAGCATCCTGCTTGTCCCCATCTCACAAAGCCTACGTTCAAAGGCTTCAGTAAAGTCCCGGCGATCGCCTCAGCAGTGAGCGTGGGCGGTGCATTGCTGTTAGAGCGAGTTGAGCACTGTATCATGTGATATTCCATTGCTTTCATTCCCATCGTCTTTCACATATCTTCCACGCCTTTCACGCCTTTCACGCATTCTGCACCTTTCATAGACTACGAGATCAAGTTCAAAGACCAAGCCAAGCTAGGCTAAAAAATAAGTCAAAAATTAGAACCAGCAGCCCCATCGCATCTGCACTCACTCACACCAAGCCTAAAGTGACAAAGAGAAAAGAGAGAGAAATAGAAGAGTTAAAAGAAGAATTAAAGAGCCACCTAGCAGACTAAGAGAATTAATCAACCATTTGATGTAGACGAGGCAAGTCGGACGGGGTTGGATGTTCATCTCGACCCTGTGTGATGATGACTTTATGTTGTTTTATTGTTTTATTAATCTCTTTATTTGTTAATTTATCTTGTCTTTTCCTTGTCTTTTGCTTGCCCTTTTATTGCCTGTTTCTCATCTTTTATCTTCTTTTATTGCTTCTCTTTTACGACTGTCCCCCGTCTCTCCCACTTCCTCTCTTTTCTCACTCATACTTTCACTGTACTCACACCCTACTCACCCCTACGCTCTACACTACCTACACTACACCTTGGCCCCTGCCGGCTCTGTTTCTTTGGCTAAACACACCAACTAACTCTCTTGGTTTGCTGCTCTTCACTTGCCAACTGCGGCCAGGCTAGTCAAGTCCCTCTGTTATTCTGCCTGTACTATGCACGTCCTGCCTGGTCTTCCGCCCGCCCTTCCACTGCTTCTTGGGCGCATGTACCCAGTACAAACTCATGGCCACCCCCCCTGGCTAACATTGTATTTGCCCATAGCTTTAGAGCGTCTTCGGCTACGGGTAGCAGTAGAATGGTGGCAGTTGGTACTTTAGGTCTTATGGTGAGAGCTTGGTGAAAAGCAGATTGGGTGTTTGTCTTGTCTTGCCTTCTATTTGTACTATGCACCGCTCTACCTTGTTCTTCTCTGAACCACCACCATATTCTGTGTCTGTACTGGACTACATATATCGTCCCAACCCTCACCCCCCCCTACCCCATGTGTCCATCCGCCCTGCTCTCTTTTTCGATCACCATGAGATATACTTTTATATCTTGCTCCGCATCTATCCGGCTTTTGCATGTCTGGCCATCTCCCTTGATCGAGGCTATCTTCATATAAAGCTCACATTCTCGTCCTCCTTCGTTGCTTCCCACCATCCTGTCCTCGTCCTCGTTCTCGTCAGACACATACACCTTCCTCTTTTCAGCTTCTTCATTACATAGTAGCCGACGCCGCTGCTACTACTGTCTCTTTCTATCTGCCCTGCTACCTGACGTGTCTATCATCGTCGCAATCCTCTTCACGCCCTATCTACCAGTTGGCGCCCACGAAACCTGTCGGGTATCTCGCCCTTCTCATCTTCACTTATACCCTCACTGATCTTTGCACACACTTGTACACACCTCAAGCAAATCCTCCACCCGGGATTTGGCCCTTTTATCTTTGCTGCTGATACTAGCTTGAGTGCGTGTGAGTGTGAGTGCGCGCGTGTGTGTGTTTTCACGTACTAGTCATACTTGGCGATTCTGTATTGAGTCGCACTTCTAGCCAACAAGCTCGCTGTGTACTGCTGCGGTCTGCTTGCTGAGCATAAAGCAAAACGAGCGCCCGTCTTTTCCTTCGCCATCTGTCTCTTGCTACCTCTTCCATTCTTTGCTGCCATAGACCCCAAGGCATGCATTCCGGCACTCCACCTTCTCCGATAATGGAACATTCCTCGCAAATGACTTCGAACTGCCCTTACCCAACTACCCCGTCGTGGGTCGACATGGGAAACTCGTACCCAGCAAGCGGACTCTCTGAATACGGAGCTTATCCATATGTAGGACCAGCCCACGGCTTGCCGCTTTCATCTGAGTCTCTGGGTCGCTCTATTCCGCCGCCGACTTTGCCTCCTTTGTCTTTACACCACTCTTCTAGTCAGCAAAACCACTCTCCCAGCCACCATAGCCACAACTCTCAGGAACATCCGCACCACCATCAAGTCTCGCACCATACATCGGCTCCCCTGCCATCGCCGGCTTCTGAGAGCGCGGCCCACCAGCACCCGCAGACTCTGCCGAATCTGGTGATGCCAACCCACTCTCCATGGCCTAGCATGCTGGCGGGTAGCATGAACACGTCGCCATACTCGGCCTCGCCCATGCTTATGGCGCAGCCAGACAAGGCCCGGCATGCTAGGTCCCGGCAGGCCAAGTCTTCGGGTCGCGGCCCTCGCAAGATGCTTTCTAATGAGGACAAGCACCGCATGTGGCTGTTCCACCAGAAAAACCCAGGCAAGAAGCAGACGGAGATTGGCGATATGTTTGGCGTTGAGCGAAGGTAAGATTGTCTTGCGCGGGCTCCCCGTTCACAGTTTTCTGTTTCACCTAATCTCTACTCGTATGTATTGCTTGGCTAACGCTTCTATTTCTTATAGCACTGTCTCCAAGGTCCTTTGCAAAAAGAAAAGAGACCTCAAACTCCCCGATCAGAAGATGGGTCGTGGGCAGCAGTCTTCCCAGAGCCGCCCCCAGCTGCCCGACATCGAGGGTGTTCTGGGTACCTGGGCACAGGACATGATCAGCCAAGGCTCTCCACCCACAGACCAAGACTTGCTAGACCATGCCAACCGCCTTCTGAGCACCACGCAGCGTGGCGCTAGCAACAAAAAAGCAGCCCCCGGGCTGGACCATAACTGGCTCAAGAACTTCAAGCAGAGATACGGGCTGGCCTCATCACCCATCGTGCCTTCGCCTCAACAGCGACTGCCTGATATCGGCAGTGTGGGCGGCGAGACACAGAGAATGTCAATCTCACACCTGGCTGACCCTGCCATGACGTCGTCTTCCAGCTCGCCGACCAACACCTCGGTGCCAACACATCTTTCTAGCTCCCAGGACCACCAGCAGCGGGATGTCCATGGCCGCGAGGCTTACCCTGGCAGCTACTACGATGTAGGAGTCGGCATTGGCGTTGGCTACCCCAAGACTGTCTCTAGCTCGCAGGGCTCTATGACGTCCGAGGGCGAGTTTAGCTTTTCGCCTCACAGCGATGGGGGGGCCCTCATGTCCAGCACTGACAGCCGCTTCCAGCGCCCGCGCAGCCAGACCTATCCTGTGATTCCGGGGATTGACTACGGCGAGGCCCCTGGCGGCCCTGATTCGCACGGTCAGCCCGTAGGCCCCAAATATCACGGGTCGGTAGAAGCCTCCCCGTCGCGCTCCCACGGTGCCGTCAACTACCCCATTGACCCACAGGTACGCCGTATTGCAAGCAACAACAGCATGTACTCGGCGCCGCCAACCTCTTCACAGCAGCCAAACAACGCACAGGCTGGCAGCCCACTGCACGGGGCTAGTACCACCGAGGTACCGGGCACACCAACGGCCGAGGATGCGCGCAAAGCCCTGGAGACGGCCTTGAGCTATGCGCAAAAGTCTAGCGCGAACACCCATGATCTTTTGATGGTTGTGCGTTTCTTCCACGATCTGGGGATCCACATGGACCAGGAATTTGAGCAGCTGGCTTTGACGTCGCTGAAGCAGATGTCTGGGAACGAGGTGGTGATGACTTCTCAGTGAAGGGAGTCCTTTTTTTGTGGTTTTTCCATGACTGTTTGTTGGTTTGTCTGTTTGTTGGTTGCTTTCTGTGCCCTTCTGTTTCTCTCTTTGTATTTTCTACTCTTATCATGATCGTCTCTCCAAGACCTCTCTCGCCTGGAGCAGTCTATCAGCAATGTCGCCTAATGGGTCACGATGATGATCCGCCCAGACTGCCCACAAACACTGAAATGCATTTTTCAATGCCGTTTCGCCTATTTGCTATTTGCTGCTTTGATTTCTTTGGCCTCTGGCGGAGAATTATTTCCTTTTCTTTGGCTTTCCGTCTCTCTTCTTTGAAGACTTCTCCCAGCTCGCGCAGTTCCCCAACTCTTTCTTTATTTCTTCGGCTTCTTATTTGTCTCTGCTGGTTTATCTTCCATTTCTGTTTCTGTTTATCTTTTGTCGATCATTTTTTGGGCTGCTGTCTGCCTCTTCATGTTTCGGACTGGCGGTGTTTTGCTCTTTTCTTGTGTCTCTATTTTATCGGCAGGCTTCATTCTGGGGGTTTGTCTCTGTCTATCTCCTATTATACTGGCAGCCCTACATCAAACTAGTGTTAGTACTACAATTCATGCTTTTTCTTATTCAAGACAGACTGGTGTTGTTGATGTTGCTTGTACGCCGTGACTAGATGTGCTGCTGGTCAGCGCTCGCCCTTAGAGTACAAGAGACTAGGAAGCCGACGTTGGATGTTTGTCGCACACAGACATTGCGCTTGTCTCTCGTGTTCTCGTCCCATGGATCCTTCCCGCAGGAGGGAGGGCTCACAGCTGAAAGGTAAAACGAACTATGCACGCTGGCAACCTTGCTGGGGGTTGCGATGGAGTTTTATACTCTATTTTGCCCTCCACCTTTTCTCATCTACGAAGCTGAGGACTTTGATTGGGACGGTCATGGGGCCTTGCGGTCGCGTGGTCGTATATCTGGGCTGAATGTCGGTTCAGCCATGTTCTGGCCGGTTTCCCACGATGGATCGTCGGCGCGTTGTAGTACCGCCGGTTTCTTGCGTGGGCTTTACCATTCTAAGTTGATGAAAAAAAAATTAAAAAAAAAAAGTTATACTGGAACCCTTCTCGCCAGTAGCTAGTACGAAGTTGGCGCAAAAATTTAACCACTGACCCCAACCCGATTTGAACGGATAACCTTTTGATCTGGAGTCAAACGCGCTACCGTTGCGCCATAGGGCCTCGAGAAAAGTCGAGTTTATTTTGCTATATGAAGGCACTGGTGATGGCCGGCGGCAATGGGCCGCCGGGGCCCGAGACGGAATTCCGGCAGCCTACTAGTCTATAGAACAACAAAAAACACGGGAATGCACGGGTAACGCTGCAAGACTGACTGATTGATTGATTGTGCTATTTAACGTCTACCTACTGGTTTTCCACAGTAATACGACGGCGCTGCAAGACTGGCAGGGTGGTCCGTGTAGAAATTCATGTGATATATAGGCGGGGTATCACGGTACGAGCGAGGCTTTTTGCTGGACGATGGACAAAAAAAATAACGGCGCCGACATACAACACTGGGGATTCTCATGTGGTCACCCACCATAATACTAGTCCAGCGCTTTGTAGGTTAACTAGGGGAGAGCGGACGGGATCCCGTGCTTTCTACAAGCTATGGTCGTATGTTGGACAAACAAAGAGGTAACACGGACTGTAAGGCTCTCTCCGAAAATGCACGTGGGAGCAAAAAGTATCACTACATACAACACCGAGGATTCGCATGTGGTCACCCACCATACTACTGGTTCGGCGCTCTGTGGCTTGACTAAGGGGGAGCAGACGGGACCCCGTATTTTCCACAGGCTATGGTCGTATGTTCGGGATGTAGCGGGTTTATCGGACATTATATATTGGCTCACCGGCACCGACAGAGAACCAGCAACAGAACACCGCTTCAGCCTCGCAGGAGCACGGAGATAGAGAAGAGACCAGTTACGTCTCGACTACGAAGGGTGGTGGAAAGAACAAAAAGGATACCGTCCACTTGGAGCCGGCGTCCCCACCGAACCCCCCTTCCGCACCTCCCGCTACAAAGGGCTTGCAAGAATAGAGACAGGAAGGGCAGCAACGAAGAAGGAGACGAAGAGGGTGAAGATGAGGGAAAATGAAAGAGGAAGATAGAAGGGATAGGAAGGAGATGTCGAGGAGGGCTTCATGAGGAGGTGCTGAGGGAGCTCTACTACCAGCCGCCAGCAAAACGGGAAAAATGTCAAACGATGCGGCAACAACCCTATAATAGCTGCCTTGAACGAGGCTATCAGCAAGCTCTAGCTAATGTCAAAGAATTATGTTACCACCACATGCAAGGATGTGTGACCTTCTAGGAAGGAAATCATGATAGTAAACAGCTGGGTTATTGAATATGTCACTGTCATCTGACAGTTGAAGGCGTAAAGCCTCCATCGCCGTACTTGCCCAGTGCATTCCTTTACCACATGTCCCAATCAAATCCTTCCTTGCTGGCATTTACACAGATCTTATTACTGCTTTTCATCACCTATCTTGCCCTCCATACAATCTAATAATATATCAATACTGCAGTAGAAGTACCGAGGCAGAACAAGGGTGTAAGGTTAAGTGGTGTGGCAGGTCATCCTTGCCATATATCTGAGTTGGAAACGACTGCTTGGGCCCATAAGTCCCACCACAGCCTACTACGTTTGGAAGCAAAGGCAAAAGGCCACGCATATATTCCACCGAGAGGTGTCATCGCTTGAAAAGTAGGCGCGCTGCGGAAAGGACTTCTCCTCAAAGCGACTGCTGGACAAGCGTGGGCACTCCCGAAGCTGAGCAGCTGAATAGGCATCAAGTTGCTTTTGGGTAGACTTCATGATCATGATATCATCTAGCAAGTTGGTGATATCAAGTATCACAACGCGCCAATAAGCGCACCCATATACGGTGACTGAAAAAGCAGTCTCCTTACGGCCGAATCGAGAAGTCTGGACTCGAAAAACCTACATTTTCTTGATCTGATTCCACGTCATAGAGATCTGCAGAGCCATGACGCATTTCAAGCTTAGATAGTTTAAGTATAGGATAAATACAACAACAACAACAACAACAACAACAACAACAGCCAATAAGCGCAATTTTGAAAATCATGTTTGTTCGCCAGCTAGGTAGTTGCTTAGTACTATGAAAGGCAACGAAACGTATGGTCTAAATAGCCCTACAAAGACGAAGACGGAAGGAGCTTCTAAAAATATGTATCCAACTTTGGATAGAGGCACATGTAAGTACCGTTTAAATTGTTTACAGCACCCGTCCGTCTTTGAATTGAACTATGAAAGCTCGTAGACAGGCTTCCACAGGACGTAGAAGCGGCAAGTTATATTGCTAGAGTGCTGCACTGCAACTTTGGATTCCTGCACTGAACAGTCTAGGCCCCGCTCAAGATGTACCCTTGAGCTCAGCAAGGAAGACCTTTCGACGGAGGAGAATCAAGAAACGGCCATAGTCGCGTCGGGGAGTATGTAAGGTCTTCTGAGGATCTCACGATAGTTCGCTGGCTACTTAATGTCGGCAGAAAAGCACATAACAGCCGTGCCTACAGCAGAACAAACATACTGTGCTCTGCTAGGGCCAGTCTATCCCTTATCGTGAAAGCTGGCAGCAGCCTTCTAGTTCTGACATGCCGAGGGTTAGTTATTGAGGAATCAACGACGATATCAAGACACTGCGATTTTGAGCAGTACCACGCCCGGTTCAATCATGAGGGCGCTGAGACAAAACACCAAGTGCCCAAATGCGGCAATGCCTTCAGCCACACATGAGAATACATAGGGATTTGTGAGGAAGTTTCTTAGAGAGGACGGATCTTGTGAACTCCTAACGGAAGAATTCGTTTTGAAGCGGAGGGCTTGTTGAGCAGAGATCGTAAGTAGGGGATGGTTTGTTCTGGGGCGCTCGGTCTTGTTTGAATGCTCTCGGTTTCCTTGTATGTTGCTTGGATTTTTTCCTGTTTCTTTTTTGTTCCGCGGTGACTGCAAGGTGAGCAGGGTGAAGGAGAGTAGCAGGTTTGCTTGGAAGAACACGTGCTTCTCTCGTTGGAGATCTACGGTCAGGTCAACCTTGTAGAGCGTTATTTGTGTTCACCAACTGACCGATCTTGCGTTGTTTGATCGTGGTGGTTGTCGGTAACCTGAGCTAGGGTTACTAGGATTACTAGCCCTAACCAGGTTTGGCCAAATGTTAGGGTTAGCACTAGACATAAAGGGCCTTCTTCCAAGGCCCCTGGGTAGTGATGGATGTATAAATCAGCTGAGATCCGCTCTTCAATCAAGGATTAGATAGACAATGAACAAGCATAAATCACTTATTCCTTCGTCTCATTCCACGGACATTCAGTATATCCTGCCCAATTTCTACTATTAGTGGCTCCTACTATGAGGTAGTTCTTACTTCAGTACATAGTATACTAACGTTATGGCATCTGGATTGAAAGCTTGTGTGAATTCTCGAGAGGATAGTTAGAGAAAGATACTAGGTAGGGGGGGTATGGGTCTGTAGTTTTCTGTAGTTAGCTATTGCATAAATCGTTCATAACTTCTTTTAGCTTTGGGATTCTCGGCTATACATGCTTCGCGGGTGGTGCAGATTATGCGCCTGTTAATCCGGGCAACTATGTAGGTAGCATCAGAGTTACAAGCTGTGCTTACATAGAAATACGATGTTATCGGCCTAACAGCGTTGGGCAGCAACTTAGCGCTCGCATCTCGTCTAGAGGCAACAAAAATACCAGACTACGTAGAACATACACATCAAGCAATCTACTCTACGAACCGCAAATCATCACAGATTAACAACTGCCTATTATCAAAACGCATATTCTTGAGCTTCAACGAAAATGAAACACGTGAAAAGACTATCGCGAAAGCTTCGAAAGCACAAGTCTCCTACTAGGGACTCGGGCCCAACTACGCCAGGCACGCCCTCTCCTTCTGTTTCCAAACTTCCGCCACCAGAGCAAACTCAAGTAAAGCCGCCGGATGCTGGACAGCCAGCAGTGGCTACACCGTCTTAGCTGCCCCCCAAACCCGATCCCGAGCCGGAGCTATCGCCTATCATACAAAAGAGGATCTGGAAACAGGCATACAAGGCTGCGGAAGACGAAAATAAAGACTTGGTGAAAGCCTTCGAGAAGATTGTCCGTGCTGAAGTCCAGCCTGACGGGATGGGCGCCGAACCCGCTGATCGAACGCACTGTAAAACAACACCAGAGCAAGAGGCAGAATTCCTTCAAGTGCGCCAGTTCGTTCAGGATGGAATCAGCCGGACGGAAAAGGGAGCTTCTACCAGGCAAAAGATCGATCAAGGCCTACAAGTGGTGAACACCGTCAAAGGGTTCATAGAGAAAGCTTTAAGTGTCGCCCCAGAAGCTGCCTTTGTGTGGGCTACTTTTAGTCTCGGGATAGACGTATGTGACTGAAGCTCGCCGGTATAGGGCACCACTTATCATAATGATCTTGGCTAACGCTGGAATAGGTTCTCTCAAACGCTGTCAATGAGGCGCTCGAAAACCGCAAAGGCATAGAGTACGTTCTCTGTAGATTGGAGTGGTATTGGGAGCTGGCAGGTTTGCTGCTTGAGCAAAATACCTGCAATATAGCCTCGGCTACTACTCTGCGCGACAAGCTGGAAGACGATGTCATACATCTTTTTCAGAAGCTCATCTTGTATCAGATGAGGAGCGTCTGTGTTTACCATCGCAGTGAGGCTGCTACTATTTTCAGAGATACGTTCCGAGTGGACGACTGGGCAGGCCAGCTAGAAGTCATCAAAGAAGCCGAAGAAGTTGTCAGATACGATGTGGAGCAGTACAGTTCTCAAGAAGGCAAGATGCAGCTACAGAAGCTCAATGACACGGCGGACACTCTACAACGGAGCCTCCAAAGCATCCATGCAGTAGTGCAGAACCAAGCGCAGCAGCAAGAAGAGAGGCACGAAATTGAAAAGAACAAACAATGTCTTTCAGACCCCCGTGTAACCGATCCCCGCATTGATAAGAAGAATATCGAGGAGAAGAAAGGCGGTTTGCTGGGAGACTGCTCTAACTGGGTTCTTGAGCATGCAGACTACCAGCGTCTCAAAAACAAGCAGGATTCCCGGATTCTCTGGATCAAAGGTGACCCCGGCAAAGGAAAGACAATGCTGCTTTGTGGCATCATCGATGACTTGGAGCCCGACCCTTCAGTGTCGTTGTCCTATTTCTTTTGTCAAGCCACGGGGGGCGACCAGCAGAACAAGGCCTCGTCCGTGCTACGAGGTCTGATCTATCATCTTGCCCGCCAAAATACAGATCTCATCAAGTACGTGCGGGAAAAGTACGATTATGCAACCAAAGACGCATTTAACAATGACAATTCCTGGCACGAACTCTGTGAGATACTGAATGGCATGTTGAATGACCGGACCATGAAAAATGCGATCCTGATTGTCGACGCCTTGGACGAATGTGCCGTAGATTTACAACGCCTGCTTAGTCTTATTGTTAAGCCGTCGCCTGCCCAATGGATTGTGTCAAGCCGCAATTGGCCGATTATTGAGGAAGAATTGGATGATGAGCAGCAAACAGTAAAGATACACTTTGAAGAAAATGAGCGTTCGGTATCTAGCGCAGTTGGCCTTTATATCCAGTGTAAGGTGGATCAGCTGGCAGAGAAGAAGAAATATAGCGATGAGACGAAGGCTGATGTGTTGAGCCATCTGATAGCCAACGCTAATGGCACTTTCCTCTGGGTGGCTCTGGTCTGTGAGCAGCTTGCTAATGGGAAAAAGCGGCACGTCAAGAATACACTTGTGTCTCTTCTACCTGGGCTTGATCCACTCTATCAGCGAATGCTGCGAGATCTATCCAAGTCTCAAGACGCAGATCTGTGCAAGAACATCCTTGGAAAAGCTTTGGTTGCGTATAGACCCATCACCGTGGAAGAAATGCATGCCCTCATTGAGGAGCCTGCGGAACTGGACAGTGAAGATATAAGAGACGCCATCAGGTCTTGTGCCTCCTTCCTGACTCTTCACAACAACAAGGCCTCCTTCGTGCACCAATCGGCCAAGGACTACCTGCTGAACAAGGCATTAAGCGAGATACTACCTTCCGGCATCCCGAATCAACACCATGTGATGTTTCTACGATCACTTGACGTTCTTTCCAAAACGCTTAAGCGCGATATTTATCAGCTATCAGCCCCAGGCTATTTGGCAGATGAAATTTCAGCCCCTAATCCTGACCCGCTGGCTACTATTCGATATTCCTGCCTCTTCTGGATTGACCATCTGCTGGACTCAGCGGAAGACAAGATGGTTGATACAAATGATGAAATCTCGGCCTTCCTGAAAAACAAGTATCTCGAGTGGCTAGAAGCTCTCAGTCTTCTACGAAGTATTCCAGCAGGAGCGAGGGCGATGGAAAAATTGAAGCTTTACATGGTAAGTAGCTACATTACCAGGGGTTTAAGCAAAGCAATATCTAACATCGTTCAGCAGGAGAAAGAGCCAAAAGACTTGGGGGATTTTACCAACGACGCTTGGCGATTTCTCTTTTATCATGGCGCCACCATTGAAATGGCTCCATTGCAGATTTACGTTTCGGCTCTCATCTTCAGTCCTACCAACAGCTTGATAAGACAGCGGTATTGTCGCGAAGAGCCAAAATGGATAAAGTTGAAGCCGAAGGTTGAAGAAAACTGGAATCCTTGTCTACGGACCCTGGAGAACGGTGGTTTGGCGACGTCAGTGGCGTTCTCACACGATGGACAACGCCTAGCATCCGGATCATATCATGGGACATTCAAGATTTGGGATACGACTTCTGGAGTATGTTTGCAGACTTTCAATGGCATACATTTTGACTATGTATATTCATTGGTCTTCTCACACGATGGAAAACGAATAGCATCGGGGTCAGCATTCTCTCTCAAAATCTGGGATATGAATTCTGGCGCCTGTTTGAAGACTTTTGAGGGCGATGGCTATAAGGTGAGATCGGTGGTGTTCTCACACGATGGAAAACGACTAGCATCAGTTTCCAATGACACCATCAAGCTCTGGGATGCGACTTCCGGCTTATGTGTGCAGACTTTTGAGGGTCATGATGACAAGGTAGGTTCAGTGGCATTCTCGAGCTCTGGACAGCGGCTGGTTTCAGTGACAAATTATGGTATTGTCAAGATCTGGGACATGACTTCTGGCACATGTTTGCAGACTTTCGAGAATCGTACTAGTAGTATGATGTTAGTAGTGCTCTCATACGATGGAGAGCGACTAGCATCGACGCTAGAGGATGGGACAATTGAGATATGGAATGTAGCTGACGGCGCGTGTTTACGGAAGATTGAAGCCAATAGCTCTTTGGCAACATCACTGGTGTTCTCACGTGATGGACAGCGGCTAGCATCTGGCTTAGAAAATGGAGAAGTCAAGATATGGGATGCGACTGTCGGCACATGTTTGCAGACTCTTGAAGGCCACAGAAGGGATGTGGAAGCAGTGATCTTCTCACACGATGGACGACGACTAGCATCGGGGTCGGAAGACTGTACAGTCAAGCTCTGGGATGTAGCGGACGGCGCATGTTTGCACACCCTCAAAGGCCATAGCGGTCGGGTGACATCAGTGGTGTTCTCACACGATGGACAACGACTAGCATCGGGGTCGTATGACTGTACAGTCAAGATCTGGAATGCAGAGAATGGCGCATGTTTGCAGGCCCTCAACGGCCATAGCAATTGGGTGAGTTCAGTGGTGTTCTCACACGATGGACAACGACTAGCATCGGGGTCGTATGACTGTACAGTCAAGATCTGGAATGCAGAGAACGGCGCATGTTTGCAGACCATCAAAGGCCATGACCTTTATGTGAGTTCAGTGGTGTTCTCACATGATGGACAACGGCTAGCATCGGGGTCGTATGATCAGACAGTGAGAACCTGGGATGTTGCTTCTGGCGTATGCCTGAAGGCTGTCTCTTTAGGACTGACTCTGTATAAACCTTCATTTGGTCCGGTTGACAGCACTAATACTCCCATGACTATCAGCCCAGACATGTCCATTTCAGTTGCGACCCCATCGGCTGATCAATCTCCCACTTCTCACGCCAGCTCCCACCACTACACTGTCGACGACTATAAGTCATGGGTTTTAAGAGATGGAGAAAGACTGCTTTGGTTTCCACCAGAGCACCGCCCAAGGTTATCAACAGTAGCGGGTAGAATGATTGGGTTGGGTGAATACTCTGGTCGCTGCTACGCTATTCAATTCAGTAGTTAGATCTAGAAGCTTTAATATACACATCGTTGCTGTAGACCCGGTGTGTAGGAAAGCCCATGCTCGCTTAGACCAGACCTCGTTACTCACCCTAAGCTACACCGCAAGTTAGACTCATAATTTAAGCCATTTGGGCTACTATCCACAATGAACTCTCTTTTTGCCAAGTTTAGTGATAGCTAGTTAATCTACGTCCTGCCTATCGTGCTATTCGCGTATTAGCACTACGGACAAAGCACTAATCTGCTAGGCTAACATTCGATCAATTGAATACCCTGGGCGTAGCGTCTATCTGCTTCGCAGCATATGCTTACGTCGACAACAGTAGATGATGGGAAATGGCCTTCCATGCGAGCAACATACCCTAAGCTTTATATACGAAAGTAGATCTGACCTCGGGAATCAGGAACAGGAATAGCATGCGGCTCTACGGTGACTGCCGTTATAACTTGGCCGGTATCTCCTGTAAGTTATGGTCTCGGTTAACTAAATTAGAGGGCCTTTGATGCACATGATATGTGGCGATTTAGAGCTTAGCCCTCAATTCAATTCAGCAGCTACACCTTTACCTTCGTAACACTAGTGTGATGTCTCGAGAAGCCCCTCGTTCGTTCATCCAGCTATGTCCCAGGCCAGTCCTTGTGCGACTCTTGAGCAATGATGGATGGCGAAATAACTAGTGTTGGTGTAGAGCAATTCCGACTGGAGTACATGATATGCTAGCTATATTATCGACATTGGAGGGTGTTTTTGAGTAACTTCTAGAGGTCTATAAACTGAGGTTAGCAAAGGTACTAGGATCCGACTCTGTAGTTTAGCAGTTGAAACAAAATCACACGGCAAGAATGCTGTTGGGCAGTGTATTGGTTTTCTCTTGATTTGATAGAGGTGAGTGAAGTTTTATCGTTGGGCACAACTATGCCAGAGCATTTTATACTATTGTTTACCCGGTGTTAATCCGACCAGAGGCAGGGCAGACTCTCCAGGACAAGATAGACAAGAGAGAACCAAGAAATCACAGATCACCCTTCTTCTACTTCAAGGACATTTGGTACTTCTATAATTTGTACTATAACGCAAACTATTTAGGTCTTAAATCCAAAGTAATTAACCTCAATTGTTAGTACAGCATTGATTAGTGTTGCGGAGATTCGAGCTCCGACCGGAATAACATCGGGTGAATACGTGGCAATACGATGCTGTGAAGAGATTTAGAACTTGGCCCTCAGTTAACTCGAATGAAACATGCTTCACAACAATTAGCTCGTCATATGGTGGTGAATGAGCCACAAAATGCTCAAATCAACCCGGAAGGGCTCATATATGAATGAAGCCCAGAAGACATGGGGCGCATGATACATGACAACAATTGAATACATCGGGGTCTGTGCAATTTTCATGTCGACTTTACCCTGAGGACTCTGTTGGGTGTGTCTAACTACAGCACATACTGACTATAGATGCTCACATACCTAACCACCGAGGCCTCATGTCCTTTTAAACAAGTGTGGCTAGAGCGATCCGGGCTGCTGACAGGTCTATATTCAGAGACACCCTGCAGCTGTAACTAACTGAGAATAGTAGGTCAATGGCTTTCCTCTATCAGTATCATAATCATTTCATGGCAGCACAACGCGTCCTTTAATGTAGTTAACCGTTTTTTCGGGGAGAATGAGTGAAGGCCTATCAGCTGCGACTTCACCCACATGCCCAGCCCATGATCCGAATACTCTTCATTGGTCAGGTGAAAAGCCCGTGTAGTATTGCAACCCCAATACAAATTAAGCGGGGCACAGCACATAAGGCGTCAGCCAGCGCCTTCTCCAGCATCCATATGGCATAGTCGTGTTCTGTCTACTTCTCACTCACCTTCACTCGTGTGGGAATATTCGATTTTCGCCTTGTCTATGCCCCTATAGCCTTCTATTTTCTAGCTTTATTTCGTGGCTTATCGCATATTCCTCTACTATGTCCATTTCATATAGCCTCAGTTTTAGGCTACCCTGTCTTGGGTTCTCCAAAAGAAGATGAGCTCAGCTACACAGCCAAATCGAAATGCCCGGCCATCCAAGATCCTCTCTCCGGGTACGTTATCCCTATTTTTGTCTGCTATCTTACCACTAACTGTCGCAGATGACGGAGGCGTTGGCGGATTACCCAGCCTTTTCATCCTCGAGAATACCATGGAGAAGGTTTGGGAGACTAAAGGCCTCCCCGAGATATTAAGACCCTGTAAGGGATTCGGCCTCATTGGCGGTACGGGGACAGGAGGGTAAGACCTGTGCTGCGATTGTGTATTTCTGAAATCTTATTAACAACCTCCCTGCAGCATCGTCGCCATCATGCTTGGTCGATTGGGCATGTCGATTGGTGATTGCATTGAGACATACAAGGAAATGTGCAGTGCAGAATTCACTCGGGGCAAGCAGAAATGGTTCACGAGACTCTAGGCGAAATCAGCGTCAAGTATCTCGACGAAGAATCTGGAAAACGCCCTGAAACAGCGATTCGGGAGAATTGTCGTCTCGAAAAATGTATTCAAGAACGGGAGGAGGGCAAGTCTACAGTGAATACATGTCAACATGAAAACAAAACGTTTCTACAACAGCCATACACTAATACGTAAGTTCTGGCCCGGCTCTCCACTCACTTGCTAGAGCATAAATCTAACTTGTCGCTATTCTCATACAGTGTTGTTCTGGCCATGACGAAGGCCAATATCGATGCGCATCCAATACTGTTCAAAACATACCGAGTTACTGCTAGCTTCTCAGAATTCAAAATACGGGAGGCGGGCAGAGCTACATCTGCAATAGTCAGCGTCTTCAAGCCTATCAAACTAGGCCGAGAAAATGAAGAATTTATGAATAGCAGCTTTGGACATAGCAACCCATTCAGGGTCCCCATCACGGAGGCGACCAAGCTTCTTTCAGGTCATCAGAAAATGTTGACATTGAGCATTGGCACAGGTCTTGGTAGTGCTATTAAAATGGGCGGTACGAAAAGATCCGTCAAAAGAAGTCTTGAAAAATGGCAACTAGCTCTAGAAGACTTGCAGATGGGCTTGCAAAAGAGTACTCCAGCCAAAAGGGGAGATACTATCGCATTGACACTGCCAACAGCCAAGGATCAATTGTCGCATCAGATTGGGTCAACCCGTCCAAGGTGGCAGCACATACAACAAATTATCGCAGTGAGAAACATGATGACATCAAGAGATTTGCCAACATTCTGATAAATGGCTTTTCCCTGGTGTCAGGACAGCCAGAGGAACCAGAGGAGCCAGAGGACACACAGAGGCTACAAGAGCCACGGGAGTCAGAAGCCACATGGTTAGTACAACACAATATGGAGCTTGGCAATGATTACCAGCATTAAGCTAACAATATTTGCAGGCTCTACACCAGACTATTATATTCCGTTTCACGAAAACCTCAAATTCCTCGGCCGTCGGGCCATCCTCTCCAAATTGGACGATAAGCTAGATCGGCTTTCAGCAGGCTGCGCTTGTAGGCTTGGGTGGCATCGGCAAAAGCCAGATAGCCTTGAAGTTTGCGTATACGGTGAAGGCAAAATACACCGACTGCTCTGTCTTTTGGCTTACTGCTGCAAGCATGGATGCATTTCGCAATTCCTGCAAAGAGCTCACTGAGGCACTAGGAATCGAAACATCTGATAACGAAGATCCACGAATACTTGTAAAGAACTACTTGGACGCCAATATATGCGGAAAATGGCATCCTATTCTCGATAACGTCGATGATGCTAGTCTGCCAAAGAGGGTAGATTCAGTACTTTTCTGCCACAGAGCAAGAAGGGACGAGTTCTTTTTACTACAAGGCCTAAAAAGGTCTCGTAGCTGTAGCTGATAGCGCTGAGCTGGAAGAAATGTCTTCCCAGGAACTGACGACTATCTTGATGCCCAGTGTGGAGGGCTTCAATGATGAATCGCACATGCCGGATGAGCATCCAATTAATAAGCTTCTCAACGAGCTATGCTATCTCCCGCTAGCAGTTGCACAGGCTGCAGATTATATGGCCGTCAACCAGATATCCATTACCAAGTCTATCGAACTCTTGAGAGAGCCAAACGAAGGCAAAATTGAACTCCTGTGTTGAAAGTAGAGCTCACCAGGAAGTACTGGAAAGTTCCAGCAAGTCCCAGAAGAGTGAAGACTATGGCGTCAAGAGGGGCCAGATCTAGGCACCCACCCTGGGGTACAGATATAAAAGGGGCTGGAATCTCTCAACTGCAGAGTATTTGAGAGGAGATAATAACGAATAACTTTTCTTAATAGATCAATCCTTTATTCAACATCCTGAAACATAATCATGTGGACGATGTACACTTCGGCAATTCCCAGGGTGTCATAGCCAGTACCTGGCTTATTACTTTTAAGCAAATCCAAAAGCTTCATCCGATGCCGTGAACCTTCTACACTTTATTGCAAAGGTCGAGGCAAAAGCTATTCCCCAAACCATGCTTCCAGACTATGAGAACAACAAGTCAATAGCGGAGGCTATTGGGGTATTCCTGTCATACGGTTTTCTTCGTGAACAAAAGGCCTCTGAGATCTTTGATATGCACAGCCTTGTGCATTTGACAACACGGCTGTGGTGCAAAGGTCTAAAGGATGACGAGAGACACATGTTAACTGTTGTTGATCACATGACTTCAACAGGTGGGAAAATCGGTTCCTTTGGCGCCAATACCTGCCTCATGCATTGTGTGTTATCAAGAATGAAAAGACTAGTGGTGAAAGCATGACTCAGCTAGAATTCAAAGTTGTGAAGTAGGTATATTAGCATGCAATTTTTAGACTCTGAATATTTCCAGTTGACTAGATATCTAAACGCCTAGTTCTCCATCCCGTTGCCTGGACATCTCGGCATCCAGACCCCGATTACCAGCTGTTCAAGCTAGGGTTCAGTCAGCTTACCTCTCTGGGATTTGGATAGTTCACAATTGATAATACTATCGGTCTCATCTTTTTGGAAGTTGTGCCAGCGAAAATGTGGGCTATGGTTAGCTGTATAGTTGTCTACACCAAGCTTGAAGCTCTGTTTCACTTTAACCATCATGGAGAGCTATCGAGAATCTAGCCTCCATTCGATCGTGACAAGTTGCATGCATGTTGGAGAGCTCCTCTATCCACTCAAACCTGCAAGTGTGAGGAGTTCTTGGTCACTGTAATCATCCCGCTTGTAGATTATGCTGCTCTAAGCGACAAGGATATAATACATGATCCGTGTACATAATGGCTGATTACCAACTGATCAGATTAATTTTGTCGAGTCGACGTCGAGAACCTTTTTCTTCTCAAGCCGTCTCCATGTCACCAAGAGCTAAAAAGCTCCGCATGTACCACATTGAAGTGTGCTCAGACTAGGTTTCCAAGCGAACTCTCTTCGCAGGTCTACCATCATCCCAGGCATTTCCACCTTTGTTCTTTTGAACAGCCCCATCTTCATAGCATCCAGTACGCAAAGGGTCAGCAGGACATTCCATGGTCCGGGATCGATGGAAATCAATCAGCATAGTGCAGCCGGACTTGACATCATGTGTCACATTCGCCTCGCGGATATCGTCGTGCACAACTCCAAGTGCCAGAAGCTTAGATTCAAGATTTCTGACAAGATCATAGTCCAAATCCATGACCGGTTCACCCGCATATGATAGCAAAAGTACTTGCCTAATAGGCCGGAACTCATAGTTTAGTGTTTGCTGCATAGACACATGGCCAAGACAGACCGGAACAACGTCGCCTTGTACAGGTCTCAGCTGATCATACACCTTTAGTTCATGCCGGATGAACGGCAAGGCAAGGTTCATCATCCCCTTACCAACAAACGTATAGCCATACGGGTGAGCCGTGAGCTTCAGAAGAATCCCAAGTAGACCATACTTATCAGGCTGAACTTCACAGTCAGAGTCCAGGTTGGTGTCGAGCTGAGCCTTGACAATATCAACAAGCTGGGGCAGTGAGATAGGGTGCTTTTCGTAGACAGAGGCAGCAGAGGACTCTAGAGCGGTCTCCGTGCGGTGAAGATCGACATTTGGACACGATTTGTCGAGATAGCCTCCATTGGCCAGGCCTAGGAGACACTGTTGTGAGCAGTACTCAACGCGAGGAGGCCGATATGCGCCGGAATTCTTATACAAGTCTACGTGTGGTCCCTGCTTTTTGGAAGGATCCTGCTCGTGTTGGCTTGACGACCTTTCATCAGGTGGTGGAAGTTGCGGACATGGGCTCCGTAGAGAAGCGGAACCAGCGCCTCCACTTTCATGGCCTTTGCCGGGACCAGAAGATGGATCAGACGGTGGCTTTTTAGACCCATGGTATTGAGGAAGGCTGCTCTGTATGCTTGCAATTTGTTGTACTGAAAGATTTGTGCGATCAAAAGCCAGCTGGATCATTGTCATCAGCATAGCATACGGCGTGTTTTTAATACCGTTTTCCAGTGCCGAAGATATTTGACTATTCTCAACCGGTGGATCTTCTGGGCCACGAGATGGGATGTTGCTGACATCCTCTTGATGTACACAGAGACGAAAATAAAGCTCCGATGGCTCCTTATAGTCAATGTAGAGCAGAATTGCGGCTTGGCCAGTTGATATGTAGCCATATGAGAGCCCGAGAGTAACCATATAATGGTATGTTTGTACTAAAGCCTTTGCAACTAGCTTGAAGCCATACGGACGCTGTTGGCTTTTCTTTTCCTCGGTGTCACCAGACATCAGTGCGCTTTCTTCAAGATACATTAATTCAATAAATATCCGACTACCCGAAGCAACAATATTCTCAAGTACAGACTGGAGCAAATTGGGTGTGAAAACATGTGCAGGCTTGTGCTCGATAACAAGAAGGTTCTTCACCTTTGGCGATTTATTTGTCATTCTGACACACGTACCATCTGGCTTGATCTTGCGCTCGGGTGACTGTGCTTTGATCGGCCGCGCTCCGTCAGCGCCGGGGGGCGGTCTCGCGTTCAAGATGTCCAGGGAGGGTCTACGACCACGCGAGGCAGAGGTAGATACGACAGTCACCGGCTCTGAACTATCAGCCCCGATGCTCGAGATATCCAGGCATCCGTCTCCTGAAGCCCCACCATCCGAGCCCTTCATCTGGCACTCCTGCACCTGTTCGCAAACCTGATTGATATATGTCGTGTTTGTGCGGAATTCAACTTCCTCCACTTCTTCCGACACGATTTGAAGCCAGGCATTGGCGATTCTAGCAACAGGGTTTTCAATAATCAGGGAACAGAACATCGAAGATTCCTTTTCGCTACCATGCACCAAGTCTTGAGCAATCCATTGCCGGGCACGAGTGTCTCGAAATCGCGGAAGTAATAGCTTATCATCAAAGTCATTAGAAAGATTGGTGAATTTTTGGTGGTGAAGCTCTGGAAAATCGTTCCATGGCAGCAGTTTCCTGGGACAGGTGCGACCAAGAACAGATGTTGTGCCTGCACCAGTAGTTTCTGTGCCTTTTTGGCGTATTCTGAGAGTTTGAAAGCAGTGTGCATAGAGGTGGTAAATGTGTGCGTGAAGGGACTCCCTAGCGTTTTCAGCATCGCCACGCGCCTTTTCAGCATCGCCACGCGCCTTTTCAGCATCGCCACGCGCCTTTTCAGCATCGCCACGCGCCTTTTCAGCATCGCCACGCGCCTTTTCAGCATCAATACGAGCATTTACCTCCGCGATTTTCGCTTCGTATTCTCTGTCCACGAGACACTCAGGTGATTAGATCCCATCCATTTGCTCAACGTATAATCAATCTCACTTACTTCTCAAGAGCTGCATATGCAGCCTTTACTGCTTCCACATTCGTCAAATTCAAATTTTCCATTATGTAGAGTTAATTATTTTGTCTCTTAGGAAAAGTGTAAATTCAAATATGCGTGTTCATTCAATCTATCTATCTTGATTCTAAACAGTAAAAGCGGGCGAGGTAACAACAACAGAAGGATCCTTGTGCATAGTCTGTCAGCTGACCAGTCATGTGACTCCACACTGACCCACAGAATGCCGGCCCCTTACAAAAAGGGATGCTAAATTATCAAAAAGGTCTGTTACGTTTTAGATGCTAGTCAAACGAGAAATGATCCAGCCGAAGGACTTGGTATAGTTAAGCAAGTCTTTTAATACATGATCGCAAGGGAGTCGCAAAGACTGGGAAATGGCACCTGGGCGAGCTGGCGATAAGGGTGGATCTCTTCTTGTAAGGAGTTTCCAGTGCTTTCCAACCTTCATAAGGCCTTGTGATACCAAACAGCATACTGCACTATACGACGATTCGCAGAGTTCGGTTGGTAGGCTGAATTGTTGTTTACCTTGGTTGGGCTTTAGCTCTCTATGTTAAGTAAGTAGTGCATCTTTATCGTTCTCCAAGCCACGAAAAGACCCAATGTAGATCTTTTGGCATACGCTTTAAAAGTGAAGTAGCAGATGGCAGGCAGATAGCAGTAGCGTCCGCCCACTCGATACAATGGCCTGTTAGATAACAGAAGGAAACCGGTCTAAAGCCTAAATGTAGCTCTTCTCGGTTTCGCCGCTGAGCAATGCAAACGCAATATAGAAAGATGGCTGACAAGCGCCGACTCCGGTTATATCAAGGAGGGGCATACCATATTCAGTAGCCTTGCATGCACAATCCAGTAAGAGGGAATCAGGGGAAGTGTGAAGGTATGCCAGTGAATCTGGAGGGTCAAATAGAGCAGCTGTAGCCCAGCTATGTGAGTCGAATTGCATCCGATTCCAGAACCCCTCTTTATCCAGCTGGCTGTCAAGTGTGTGGATAGAGCCCTGACTTTTGAAGACTGCTCTTTTGATATCTGGAATGCGGCTGGAGATATCTTGCTGAGCTGCTAAAGTGTTGCAGCTCTGGCGGATGTTTGATCCAAAGTCCCTAGGGGCGATGCCAGCATTTGAGAGATTGGCGGGCTTGCTTATATCCTCCTTAGAAAGTTCGCCTAGCCATGTGGCACAGTGATTGAGCATGTAGTAAAGATGAAAGAAGTTATAACAGCTGGTAACCTTTCCTATTTAGCTTCTCAAAATGAGCTTCCTAGACCCTACCTTGCTAATTGCCAAATCGAGGAGGCAGTTTCAATGCTTGAGCATGTAGTGAAGATGCGAGAAGCTCTAGCATCTGATCATTCTTTCCGTCGAGGATCTCAACAAGTGCTTGCAAGAGTACATTACACTAATCATTAGCTTCAAGCTGCTATTGAGCTGCTTCAGCGCGTTATAAAATGAGATCACCAACACAGCTTTGACACATGATCCCAAGTATCAGGTATGGGCACAAGAAGCCCCTGTAGAATGGCTTACACGCCAATCTAATTGCAAAGACTCGTCTAATTTACCATACTTTCATCGGTTGTTCTTCTTTCAATATCATTTCCTAATATGGCTTCAAATGTTTTATCTGATGTCAAATTAGAGGCATGTGTATAACCAAGCTCAAGATGGAATTTATAGCAGCTATAGCATGAAGGTGACACTATTTGCGACTTATTCCTCACAGCTCCTCTTCAACAAAAGCTAAACACAAGTAGATATTAGTAGCCATCGCAATAGCAAATACTGAATAACAGCGCCAGATTTCGTGATACCCTCTTCGGCGTCCAAGTTTGATACAGATCCAGCAAATGCAGTGGCACCGCTCTACCTCCTCGGATGAGCATAAACACGCCAACGCGCGAATTCAAGCTCTGCAGCTTTTGGCTTGTCTAAACGAAACATCTTCCAACAAAGGACTGCTACGTGTACACGGAGCCAACGAGCCTTCGTACTCCAGCCAACCGATGCTCGTCTCCAGAACCATACATTTACCTCCTTTTCTTTCCACTTATTTTATTCCAACTGGGAGCGAAAGACGACAGGAGTAGGGCCAAAATAGCGCCGACCATCTCATTAACCAAATAGCTCATCAACAATGTACAATACACATCATCGTCTGTAAGTTATACTGTAGCATAGGTCAGCGTCTCAGGGACGAGAGGGTCTCAAAAATATTATCCTTCTTGGTAAAATACACAGCAGAATTACTGCGAACCACTTGATGTGAGCAATTGAAACCACTCACCATACTCTTCCCTAGACATTCTGCTCACTACCTGACAAGGCCTTGCATTGCGACTTGAGCTCATGCCAAAACATGACTAAGCCGACGTAGGCAAAGGCAAGAACACGTGACTGTAACCCAAGTATTTCTTGAACTTGAACTTGAATATATTTAACGTCTACGGGAATCACAGAGATCAAACGACGCCGGACTGGTTACCGGACAGAAATTAACCCTCTGCAAGCCCAAGTATTTCTATTTTGGCCGAATTCTGTGTAAGTCAAATAGCTGAGTTTTGGTGGTGGAATTTCTTTTTGCCTAACGAAAGGGTACGGTACGATAGTGCATCCCCGCTTTAGTAATTACCCAAAATGAGCAGCGGTAGCATTATAGATTGATAATTTTTTTTTCTTTTTTTTTGGCTTCAGTAGCGTCTAGCTGGCCATCCATACGTGTTGCTTTCACCAGCCGGGCAAAATTGATGATGACGGTTATGCACCTGTTGATCCTAGCAAGTGTCGGGGCTGCAAAATGCACTTGCATAGAAACGCGATGTCATTGGCCCAACAACTTTGCGTAGCAGCTCAGTGATCTCCGCACATGGTAGCGACAAAAGTGCTCACTCTACCACACAGGACAGACGCGTCGAGAAGTCTAATCATCTAGATTCCAAAGACGCCTACTATTACAAGACATAGCTCAGGGTTTCAATAACGATGGGCTTCTTCAAAAGATTCAAGCTAAAGCCACGAAAGCATAAGCCTCACACAGCCTCTGGGTCAACTACGCCAGCGATAACCTCCTCGTTTGTTTCTAAACAGCCAGCAGCTGAACAAAACCGACTAGATCTACTAGATATTGAACCGCCACCACCAGACAAGCCATCTTCGCTGCCCTCAAAGCCTGACCCTGAGCCAGAGCTGTCGCCGAGTCTACAAGAAAAGATTTGGAATCAGGCATACAAGGCTTCGAGGGAGGAAAACCCAGCGTTAGTGAAAGCCTTCGAGGAGATTGTCTTTGCTGAAGTCCGGCTTGACGACACGAATGCCAAATCTGCCGGTCGAACGCAAAATAAGCCAACGTTGGAGGGAGAGGCAACATGCCTTCAAGTGCGCCAGTTCGTTCAGGATGGGATCACCCGGACGAAAAAGGGTGCCTCCATCAAGCAAGGGATAGATCGAGGCCTACAAGCAGTGGATGCGGTCAGAGTAACAATAAGTAAAGCCTTAAGTGCCGCTCCAGAAGCTGCCTTTGTGTGGGCTACTTTCAGCCTCGGAATAGAAGTACGTGGTTGAAGTCTGTCGGTGCAGAATAGTGTTTTTCGTGTTGCCCCTGACTAACTTTGGCTTAGCTTCTCTCAAACCCTGTCACCGAGGCACTCGAAAATCGCAATGGCGTAGAGTATGTTTTGTGCAGACTCGGGTGGTACTGGGAACTGGCAGGTTTGCTGCTTGGCAAGAGCGAGGGGGATGCAGCTACAGCCGCACTGCGAGAGAGGGTGGAGGAGGATATCACGCAGCTTTTCCGGAAGCTCATCTTGTATCAAATGAGAAGCGTGTGTGTCTATCACCGCAATGAGGCTGCTACTATTTTCAGGGATATATTTCGAGCTGATGACTGGACGGGCCAGCTAAGGCTCATCAAAGACGCCGAAGAAGCTATTCGGTATGATGTGGAGCAGTATGGAACTCGAGAGAGCATGGTGCAGCTACAGAAGCTTAACAACACAGCCGGCACTCTGCAACAGAGTCTACAAAGTATCCATTCGTTAGTACAAAGCCACGGACAACAGCAGGACGAAAGACACGACAATGAGAAAGATAAGCAGTGTCTTTCGGACCTTTTTGTGACTGACCCCCGCACAGACAAGAATAATATCGAGGAGAAGAAAGGCGGTTTGCTGAAAGACTGCTACAAATGGGTTCTTGAGCATGAAGACTACCGGCGCTTCAAAACCCAACAGGATTCTCAAATTCTGTGGATCAAAGGCGACCCCGGCAAAGGGAAAACTATGCTGCTTTGTGGCATCATCGATGACTTGGAGTCTGATCCGTCAGTCTCGTTGTCCTATTTCTTTTGCCAGGCCACAGGAGGCGATCGACTGAACAAGGCCACGTCCGTGCTGCGAGGCCTGATCTATCATCTTGCCCGCCAACACCCACAGCTCATCAAGCACGTGCGGGAGAAGTACGACTACACAGCAAAAGAAAGACTAGGCAATAGCGATGCTTGGCATGAACTCTGTGAAATAGTCATTGCTATGCTGAATGACCCGACTATGAAAAATCTCATCTTGGTTGTTGATGCCTTGGACGAATGTAGTGTGGACTTGCAGCGCCTGCTTAGCTTCATCGTCATCCCATCGCCTGCCAAATGGATTGTATCAAGCCGTAACTGGCCTGATATTGAAGAAATGATGAATGACGCGGAGCAAAAGACCAAGATACACCTTGAAATGAACCAAGACTCGGTATCGAGCGCAATAGATTCTTACATCAAGCACAGGGTAGACCAACTGACAAAGAAAAAGAAGTATAATGATGAGACGAGGGCCGCTGTGTTGAGCCATTTGACAGCTAACGCTAATGGCACTTTCCTCTGGGTGGCTCTGGTCTGTGAGCAGCTTGCTAATGAGAAAAGGTGGCACGTCAAGAATACACTTGTGTCTCTTCTACCTGGGCTTGATCCACTTTACGGGCGAATGCTGCAGCAGATTTCTCAGTCTAAAGATGCAGAACTCTACCGAAATATTCTTGGCAAAGCCTTGGTTGCGTACAGGCCAATCGCCTTGGAAGAAATGCATGCCCTTATTGAGGCACCTGCAGAACTGGATAGCGAGGATGTAGGGGATGCTATCGGGTCTTGCGGCTCTTTCCTGACACTTCATAACAATCACGTTTCCTTTGTGCACCAATCGGCGAAGGACTACCTGCTAAATAAGACGTCAACCGAGATGTTACCCGCTAGCATTCAACAGCTACATCGCGTGGTCTTTGTACGATCGCTAGGCCTTCTTTCTCAAAGGCTAAAGCGTGACATTTACCACCTGTCAGCCCCAGGATATCTGATGGATGAAGTTTCGGCCCCCAGCCCTGACCCGTTGGCCAGTATCCGATATTCTTGCATCTTTTGGGTTGATCATCTCCTCGCCTCAGCAAGTGAGTTGAGCAATTCAAATCACGAGATCTCGGCCTTCTTGAAAGAAAAATATCTTCAGTGGCTAGAGGCTCTCAGCCTTCTACGCAGTATCCCAGCAGGGGGCAGAGCAATGGAAAATTTGAGCCTTTATACGGTAAGTCAGTGTGGCATGAGAAGGGACTCTATCAAAACTACAAGATTTTAACATCTTTCTATAGGATGAAGCACCGAGGGACCTCCAAAACCTTGCTAAAGACGCTCGCCGATTTCTTTTGTGTCATGGCGGCATTATTGAAGTTGCTCCGCTGCAGGTTTACGCTTCGGCTCTCATATTTAGTCCCACTAACAGCTTGATACGGCAGCAGTATTGCCATGAAGAGCCAAGTTGGATTCAGTTGAAGCCGAAAGTTGAAGCAGACTGGAACCTTTGTCTGCAGACTCTAGAGGGCCATGTTGATAAGGTAGCATCAGCAGTGTTTTCACATGACGGACGACAGCTGGCTTCAGGGTCAAGCGATGAGACACTCAAGATCTGGGATACAACTTCAGGCGCATGTCTACAGACTTTCGAGGGTCATCATGATGAAGTGCTCTCAGTGGCATTCTCAAATGATGGGCAGCGATTGGTGTCAGGGTCAGGGGACAAGTCAGTTAAGATCTGGGATGAGGCTTCTGGCGCATGTTTACAGAGCTTCAAGGGTGATGACGGAAAACTAACGTCAATAAGCTTCTCAAATCATAGCCAACGACTAGCATCAGTGTCGTCAAACGACGGGACTGTCAAGATCTGGGATGTCACTTCTGGCGCATGTCTACAAACCCTTGATGGCCACAATGATTGGATCAGGTCAGTGGTGTTCTCTAACGATGGGGATCTACTGGCCTCAGGGTCAGCCGACAAAAAAGTAAAACTCTGGGATGTGACTTCCGGCGCATGTCTGCAAACTCTCATAGGCCATCGTGATTGGGTCGGGACAGTGGTGTTCTCACACGATGGACGACACCTAGCGTCAGGGTCAGATGATGGAATGGTCAAAATATGGGATACAGCTTCCGGGGCATGTCTACAAACCCTCGAGGGCCACAATGATTGGATCAGGTCAGTGGTGTTCTCAAACGATGGACGAAAGCTAGCGTCAGGGTCATATGACACGAAAGCCAAGATCTGGGATGTGACTTCAGGCGCATGTCTACAGACTCTCGAGGACCATGACCATTTCGTGACATCGGTGGTGTTCTCACACGATGGACAACGACTAGCATCGGGGTCAAGCGACAGGACAGTCAAGATCTGGAATGCAGCTGACGGCGCATGTTTGAAAACCCTTGAGGGCCATGAAGATTTGGTGAGATTTCTAGTTTTCTCACATGACGGACAACAGCTAGTCTCAGGGTCAGACGATAAAACAGTCAGGTCCTGGGATGTCACTTCTGGAGCATGCCAAGAGACTCTTTTGCTAGGCCTGACTCTGCATCACCCTTCATTTGACCCAGTTAATATTCCGCATACCCCAACAGTGACCGGCCTAGATGTGTCTACTTCAACTGAGGGTCCAGTGGCTGATCCATATCCCTCTCTTAACCCCAACTTGCATCACTACACCCTCGACGATGATAATTTATGGGTTTTAAGGAATGGAGAAAGGCTGCTATGGTTCCCGCCAGAGTACCGCCCAAGCACATCGGCAGTACTAGGTGCAAGGATTGGACTGGGCTGCATCTCTGGTCGTGTATTTACCATAGGATTTGGTAGTTAGATTTCTAAGATCCGGTAACCCCGCATCGTTTCATTTTGGCGGTTCCTGTACGTCTACGTTAGATAATTCGAGTCTAAGTTAAATTGTGTCTTGAGTAATTCTCAGTGCATCTGCGCGTATGGTTGAATAGTTGTTGTGGAATAATGTACCATTCCTATTAGATTAATAGTACTTGCTACTGTAATACATAGTATGTAATAGTACAAATCGGCAGGACGTACTGGATGTCCTTAGAATGAGAAGAAGAAGAAGGGGTCTGTGATTTGTAGTTGCTGCCTGTGTATCTAGTTCTTGATTGAAGAGCGAATCTAAACCGTCATTGAAGTGTCCAGCCTTGGGAAAGGCCCTTACGTCTGATCTTAACCCTAACGTTTGGCCGGACTTCGTCAGCGGCAATTCCTGGTAACCCCAACTCCGAATACCAACAGTATGCCACCATTAAATGAGCAGCCCTAAAAGTGGCTAATGTCTTAGGGTTTGGATTCTGTGATTTCCTGCCATGAAAAAGAATAGATAAGATAGCGCTTTTATGGCTCGGCAGTTGCTGTAAAAAGGTAACAGTAGATCTTAGGTTACTGACAAAAGGCCTAAGCACAGTAGGAGCGCTGTCTTTGGATAACCCATATCAGCGCTTTTGTGTAAATCTTTCATGGTTTGATTTAGCTTCAGGGTCTTGCGTCTATACATGCTGCTATTACTAGGTCGGCGAAATGGATGCTTCCTTTTCTCTCATGCGGGTATCATTGAAGTTGCTCCGCTACAAGTTTACGCTTCGGCTCTCACATTCAGTCGTCCCACTAACAGCTTGATACGGCAGTAGTATTGTCATGAAGAGCCAAGTTGGATTCAGTTGAAGCCGAAAGTTGAAGCAAACTGGAGTCTTTTTCTACGGACTTTAGAGGGTCATGGTGGCGAAGTGACATTGGTGGTTTTCTCGGATGACGGACGACAACTGGTCTCGGGGTCAGGTAACAGGACACTCAGGATCTAACAGCGTATGCTCAAGCCCTCTATAAAGGCCAGTGATATAAATGACACCGCTCAAAATGGGCCTCATTGTTGACAAGATTGTCCATAGCCCTGTAAATGAGCCGAGGCCTGCCCTCATCTTTTCCTCTAGAGAACGAGAATCAATATTTCCCTCTTAGGGATCTACTGCTATAATCTAGTCGCCATTCATATATTAAGGTTCCGAAACGCCATCATTCGGGCCGGCAAAAGTTAGATGGGCAAGGGCTTGCTTTTGCTTTACTAGCCATCTCTAGGCCTGTGATGGTTCCCCCATTCTTCAATGTAGTATCGATGCATGGCCAACGATTGACTCTCGGCATTTTCCCCCTGAAAGACTAACTCAACTTGTGCTTCTAGCTAGACCTATGGCTATCCACGATAAGAGAAGCGTCTTAGATAGAGACACAGCAACAAGCAATGTGGCTGCAGTGGCGCTGGACAGTATCTGTGGCATCCTAGCGTTCGTCACGGCGGCGACGTGATGGATTAACAAGAGTTGTTCGCGTCGCTGGTGGGTGAGTTTTATATTATTTTAACATAGGTAGTGCCGGAGCTCTTCTTCCCTCCAAGGTTATGGTTTAATAGTTGAATTTGCTAAATGTCTTGTCTTGATGCACTGGATGGGTTATGTTCGATTATGTTTCATGATTCTCAACACATCTAGAGGTGCTCTATGCTGTTAGGGTTAGGGATGGCCGAGTCTATGCATCGCCTAAGGCTAGCTATAACCAAGTCTGACTAATCTGCTATCTAGGTGGGGAACACATTACTGAAATAGCGGCGTTGGGACTCTGCTTTCTAAAATGTCGTTGTTTCGGTTTCGGACCATTAGTGACTGATGGTGTAAAGGCAGTGATAGCTAACTTGCATCGTGCGGCAAAGACGTGAAACAATTCAGCTTGATACCCTCGTCATCATCAACGGTGGGCGAGTCTAGCGTTTTCCTAAGTGCTATCGTCATTATCCAGTACGGCATACAACGTAGCTGGCCTCACCGCGCTACTTTGACCACTTATGGTTATAAACAATGGTGAGATTAGCTTTGCTTGAGCGAATTAAGACATTCGGGGCTTCTTACAGCATTCAAAACGGGGCCGATGGGGCATGCAATAATCAACTACAAGGAAGCGAGAAGCTATCCCCTAGAATGGTCTAGGACAACCCTATGCTTCCCAATGCATGATCATAGACACGAGGGTTTGTGCGCTATGCATGCGGGCGGAGCTGATTCGCCTTGCAAATCCTGGTAAGTGCATATTCAGGGTTACCTGTACAGAAATATGATGTTATTGGGCCAACAGCTTTAAGCGACAATTGGGCAGGGCACTCTCTGGATCTAACATCAAAGCTACCTTGCAGTTCGCGCCAAGAAATTTGTCTTGTAGCCAGCTCGGTCTCCTCATTGAGCGACCGTTTACTACCGTAGCACATGCTCTTGCACGCTTCTGAATTTCAGTAAAGATGCCGCCCCTCTTTCATAGAGCTAAGGCCAAGGCCCAAAAGCTGTTCAAATCCTCTATCCAGAGCTCGATCCCAGCTACCCCATCAGCAGCCACCCTCTTTGGACCAGTACAGACAGCATCTGGTCCGCCCTCTTCGGTTGTGCACGAGCCTGAACCGGCGCTGTTGCCGCTACCCCGTCTACAGGGTGAGATTTGGAATCAGGCATACGATGCTTCGAGAAAAGAAGAGCCAGAGTTGGTGGAGGCTTTTGAAAATATTGTCTTCGCTAAGCTCCGCCCCAAAGAGACAAGTACTGAAGCTGCCAGCCGATTTGAGGGCAATATGGCAGCAGAGCGGATGGTCACATCGCGTCAACTACAACAGCTTGTCCAAGATGGGATCAATCGAACAAAGAAGGAAGCTTCCATCAAGCAACGTATCGATGATGGTATGCAGGCGGTGCATGCTATCAGAGGAATCATGGATAGAGTTATACGCGCCGCCCCAGAAGCCGCTGTTGTGTGGGCTACTGTTTGTCTGGGAATAGAAGTATGTGGCTATCATCTGCGATCGGGAGATAACATGCGGTGTACTGTTCTTAGCTAACATTATAGGTTTTGTCAAACCCTGTCACTGAAGCACTTGAAAACCGGAAGGGCTTGGAGTATGTTCTGTGCCGAATTGAGTGGTATTGGAGCTTAGTAGACTTACTGCTTGACGAAAACAGAGACAAGACATCCACAGCTGCAATGCAAAACGAATTGAAGAAGGATATTGTGCGGCTCTTTCAGAGGCTTCTACTATACCAGATGAGGAGCATCTGTCTTTACCACCGCAATTCGGCTGCAATCATTCTCAGGGATTTGCTCCGGGTCGACAACTGGGCAGACCAGCTGAATACCATCAGGGAGGCTGAAGAGGCGGTCCAATATCATATGGAGCAGTACAACACTCAAGAGAGCAAGATGCAACTGCAGAAGCTTAACGATGCGGCAGGGTCTCTGCAGCAAGATCTCCAAAGCATCAATGCGGCAGTGCAGGATCAAACAGAACAGCAGGCGAATAGACATCAAGATGACAAAGACAAGCAATGCCTCTTGGACCTGCATGTCACCGACCCCTACACAGACAAAAAGAACATTGAAGAGAAAAAGGGCGGTTTGCTAAAAGACTCCTACAAATGGATTCTTGAACACGCAGGCTTCCAGCAGTTCCGAAACGAGCAACAATGCCGAATCCTGTGGATCAAAGGGGACCCCGGCAAAGGCAAGACAATGCTCCTTTGCGGCATCATTGATGAGCTGGAGTCGGATCCTTCCGTGCCGCTGTCTTATTTCTTCTGCCAAGCTACAGGCGGCGATCGGCTGGACAAAGCTACTTCTGTGCTACGAGGTCTGATCTATCATCTTGCATGCCGCAATCCACAACTTACCAAGCATGTGCGAACAAAGTATGATTACAAGGGCCGAGACCTCTTCAACAACGACGGTGCTTGGCATATCCTTTGTGAGATCATGACCGCCATGCTGAACGATCCAGGCCTGGAAAACGCCATCTTAGTTGTCGATGCCTTGGATGAGTGTAGCGTGGATCGCCAACGCCTACTCGACTTCATCACTAAGCCCTCGCCTGCCAAATGGATTGTGTCGAGCCGCAACTGGCTGGATATCGAGGAGAGTTTAGACGATGCGGAGCAAAAAGTCAAGTTACAGCTCGAACTAAACCAAAGCTCAGTCTCTAGTGCAGTCGAGTCCTATGTCACATTCAAGGTAAACCAACTAGCAAAGAAGAAGAAATACGATGACGACATGAGGGTGGCTGTCTTGGAACACTTGAGGGCAAATGCTGAGGGTACCTTCCTTTGGGTGGCTCTAGTTTGTCAAGAGCTTTCCAACGTGACTATCCGAAAACGGCACACTCCAGATATATTAAAGTCATTTCCACCTGGACTCGATCCTCTATATGGGCGAATGTTGGAACAAATCACCCAATCGAAAGATGCAGGGCTCTGCAGAGAGATCCTTGCTACAGCCCTAGTCGCATATCGACCTGTTACTTTAGAAGAGCTACATGCTCTCGTCGAGCCACTTCGGGACTTGGAAAGCAACGAGGTAAAAGAGGTCATTAGCTCATGTGGCTCCTTCTTGACTCTTCATGGCAATCATGTTTCGTTTGTGCACCAGTCAGCAAAGGACTACCTGCTGAGCAAAGCTTCCAACGAGATACTGCCTCGCGGGATTGCATACCAGCACCAAACGGTCTTCAAAAGATCACTGGACCTTCTTTGCACAACACTAGAGCGCGATATCTACAACCTACAGGCCCCTGGATATCTCGCCAATCAAGTATCAGCCCCCGATCCTGATCCGCTGGCCACAATTCAATATTCTTGCATCTTCTGGATTGACCATTTCCTTAGCTTGACAGCAGATGAGCTGGCCAGTGGAATTGATAAAGTCTCTAGCTTTTTCAAAAACAAGTATCTCCAGTGGCTAGAGGCTCTCAGCCTCCTACACAGCATTTCTACTGGGGTGAGAGCGATGGAAAGAATGGAAGCCTTCGTGGTAGGTGGCCCTGTATTTGGAAGAAAGTCTTGGCAGCACCGGAGCTAACATTGCGCAGCAGGAGAACGAGTGGAAGAGCCTTCAAGAAGTTGTGAAAGACGCTCACCGGTTTTTGCTGTCTCATGGTGGGATTATCGAAATTGCTCCACTGCAGGTCTATGCATCAGCTCTCATATTCAGTCCGACCAAGAGCCTAATTAGACAACTGTTCAGTCGGGAAGAGCCGGACTGGATCAACTTAAAGCCAAGGGTTGAAACAAACTGGAACGCGTGTCTGCAGACCTTTGAAGGCCATTGTGACGGGGTGACATCAGTGGTGTTTTCCAAGGATGAACAGCGGCTTGCGTCTGGGTCTTGCGACAAGACAATCAAAATCTGGGACGCAGCCTCTGGCACATGTCTACAGACCCTCGAGGGCCATGGGGATAGCGTGAGATCAGTAGCGTTCTCGAATAATGGTCAACGACTGGCATCAGGTTCGGATGACAGCACAATCAAGATCTGGGATGCGGCCTCTGGCGCATGTCTACAAACCCTCAAGGGCCACAGTGACGGTGTGCGATCAGTAGCGTTCTCCAGGAATGGCCAGCGACTGGTGTCGGGGTCAGACGACAACACAGTCAAGATCTGGGATGCCACTTCTGGCGCGTGTCTGCAGATCCTTGATGATCATTACGGCAGAGTGAAGTCTGTAGTGTTCTCAGATAATGGGAAACGAGTAGCGTCGGGTTCCAATGACAAAACAGTCAAGATCTGGGATGCGGCTTCCGGTGCATGTCTGCACGTTCTCCATGGCCATAGTGATTGGATACGATCAGTGGTGTTCTCGCAGGATGGACAGCGTCTGGCCTCAGGGTCAGATGACAAAACAGTCAAGATCTGGGATGCCACTTCTGGCGCATGTTTAAAAACCTTCAAGGGTCATAAAACCTTTGCGCTATGTGTAGCGTTCTCGAAAAATGGCCAGCAACTGGCATCAGGGTCAGATGACAAGACAGTCAAGATCTGGGATACCACTTCTGGCGCATGTCTACAAACTCTCGAGGGCCATGGCGATAGTGTGAGATCAATAGCGTTTTTGAAGGATGGTCAGCGGCTGGCTTCGGGGTCAGATGACAAGACAGTCAAGATCTGGGATGCCACCTCTGGTGCTTGTCTACAAACACTAGATGCCCATGATAGCTGGGTGTGGTCAGTAGCATTTTCGCAGGATGAACAGCTATTGGCATCTGCGTCAAACGACAGCACAATCAGGACCTGGGATACGGCTTCCGGAATATGTTCACAGACTTTCAATGGCCACGATGGCTGGGTGAGATCAGTTGTGTTCTCGCAGGATGGCCAGCGGCTGGCCTCAGGGTCGGATGACAAAACAGTCAAGGTCTGGGATGCCACTTCTAGTACATGCCTCCAAACCCTCATTGGTCATAATGGCTGGGTGAGATTTGTAGTATTCTCGAAGGATGGCCAGCGATTGGCATCAGGGTCAAACGACAGGACAATCAGGATCTGGGATCCGACTTCTGGCGCATGTCTGCAAATCCTCAATGGCCATGATGGCTTAGCAAGATCAGCTGTGTTCTCGCAAGATGGACAGCAACTAGCATCTGGCGCTTCTGGAAATGCAGTCAAGATCTGGGATGTGGCCTCCGGCGCATGTCTAAAAGTCCTTGAAGGCCATAATGATCCAGTAGTGTCGGTGGCGTTCTCAAAGGGCGACCAACGACTGGCATCGGGGTCTTCTGACAGGACAGTCAGAGTCTGGGATGCCGCCTCTGGTGCATGCCTGAAGATTCTTTCGATGGACTATACTATACAGTGTTGTTCGTTTGACCCATCAAATGACTCCTGCCTTTCCACGAATATAGGGATGATAAACTTAGATGTGCCAACCTCAGCTGCGATCCCATCCGTTGACCACACGTCTTTGTCTGGCTCCAATCTTCGCGGCTACGGCCTTGACAACGACGGCGTATGGATTATGAATTGTGGGCAACGGGTCCTTTGGTTGCCGCCGGAATGGCGCTTTGTGAGATCAGCAGTAACAGTAAAAGGCACCAAGATTGCATTGGGTTGCATCTCTGGCCGTGTCTTTGTCATAGGATTCACAACTGAAGGCTACTGTGAGTAGCGAACGGTCACCAAAGCGCAGATACCCTTCTAGTTCACCATACCTTATAATCCCCCCACACATGTCTATTTTGGGCTACTCTAGCCACCTGATGAATCGAGCAGCTAGCACATTCATCCACTTCGGGGTCGCCATGTTAGTACATGTTCTGTATTTACCATTGCCCAGGCATGCCGAAGTTGCTCCTGCACCATGATGGGAAAGCTAGCCAGCCGCAAGCTCAAGAAAGTCTCAACACTATTCAGACCATAACGTACTATAACGGCATGAACTTTGTGTCCCATCACCACGCCTCCACATGCCATCTCTTCAGGGCTCTATTCATCACCTATTGGCTTGACGAGCATGTAGACAACAAGTGATAGAACGTCTGCTTTTAAGAATCATCTATTAAAGTTCCAAGGGCGACAGAGGCGAAGGACGCCCGTGCTCTATATAGCTCTTGGTAGTGTCTGGAGAGCGTGCAAAGAAGTCATCAGACCTGCGGTTCTTGGTAATGTCTTGGTATTTTTCTTTTGTTGTTTAGCCAAGAGATAGAACTACTACTGCCCAGACCTCCCTAGCAAGCCGTGTCGCTTGATCCCTGTGATGTCTGAAGACGTCAAGCATCTTCAAGTTCCAGACAGGGGATCAGGTAAAAAAGAAAAAACAACATGCAGCACCGAGGGGTAGTATGTCGCCACTCGCCACGCTTTTCTGCAGATGGACTAGCCGCTTCGTCGCCTTGCGTACCGTGGATAAGTATTTTGGGCCTGGCACCAAGTCCTTGTAGAACTTCCTGGTCGCTTCCATGACAGCGGCTTGCAACCCGTTGATAGCATTTCTGCAATCTCCCCTGGCCTCTTGAAACTCCAGATTTTCTAGACGATCTTCTCTGCCGCTAAGCCTAGAGTCCAGATTGACCTCTCCCGCGGTGATGACTGTGCTGTCCTGTCGTCTAGTAACTCAGTTGTCTGGTTTTACCTCACGCTCTCCACGCCCCCAATGTTTTATACGCCTGTCACTGTGTGTTTTTCATCTCCGCGTTGTGCTGTGACTGCGCAGAGATCTGAGTGATTCGGGACAACGCGTAAGGGGAATATGTCTAAGCCGGTGTCTTTACGGACTGGCGTTATGGGCTTAGCGACCGGCTTTAGTCTAGCCATGGACGGCAACCCTTGCTGGCTGTGTTGGCGAGGCCTGTTTCTGGGCCTTACAGATCCTATGCTTGTCTTCCCACTTTCGAAGAGTCTACCATGTACGTTAGTATTATGAAACATTATATCTACGCCACTAGTTGAATAGAAGCCATGCCAATACGCAAAAAGAAGAAGACAAAGAGCCGAAATAAGAAGAAATCAAGCGTGGGTATGAGAGCGCGTGTTTTCATAGAGCAGATATCAGTCCCTAGAAAGAAACTGGAAAAGGGGAAAGAAAATACGAACATGACAAAAAGGCCAAACAAAATGGACAAGATAGACAAGATGGGAAAGACAGGAAAGAAAGCGAATAATACAAAAACTAACCCACGGGAGTCATCACTTGGCCTTTTGCTGCACTCGACTATCCATTCACCTCTCCATTTACACCCTGTCCATCTCCCAATGCCTCCCGGAACTGGCTCAGACCCAGGCCCACAATCGTATACATCAAAGCCCTCTGTCTCCTCTCGGTCGCCGTGCCACTCATGCTCTGGCCAATCGCCTCTAAAATACGCGAACACTTGTCATCGTTTACGGCAACCATCTCCGTCGTGTCCGTCGGGAAATTGGGGATTGGCTCTCCCGTGCGGATGTCGAGAAGAGGGTACAGTCGGCAGTTCTTGTCGATATTATACGCTGTCCGGTTTGCTGTGGCAATGGTCAGGTTGCGTGCTATGACCGAGTACTGGAAGTTCTGGTCCCTGCTATCAGGCGGCGGCTTCATCATATAGGCATCAGAGGCTGCTGCATCCTTTGCAGGTATCGCGGTCTTAGACCCCGGGATTTGGAAGTTGCGCGTCGCGGGCACTTTGGTAACGGTGCGGTTGCCGATAGTTATTGTGGGATAGTCCGCAGGCGTGTACGCAGATGGAGCGGCGTTGTTATAAGGGGATGCTACCGAGGCCTGCGTATTGTCCTGTGCTTCGGTCTCCATGCTAGCTTGCGACAAAGGGACTTGACCTGCGCTGCTTTGCCTCATTGTTGGCTGCATACCAGCCTCATGCATATCACCGTGGCCCAACTTCTGCTGCTTTGCTTCCTGTGCCTTCTGTGCCAGGTGCTGTCTCGCCCATATCTTATGCAGAATCGTGGGTGTACGCCCAGGCCCCTGCTGAGGGGTTGCAATAGAAGCCGCTCTCGTGCCCAAGCTAGCCTGGGCCCTCCAGGGCCCTCGGGCTGCTCCACGAAGACCTTGCCGAGGAGAGGTGGGCTGTGACACAGATCCCGATGCAGCCGCCGAGCTGCATGTAGCTGGGCCTTTAGTCGCTGGTGGGCTAACGTCGCCATTCGGTGTCAGAACGCGGGTAAGCATCTTCTCAATGTTCTTCAGCTGTCCACTAAGAGCCATGATCTTGTCATCCATAATGGTGAACCTGGAATCCAATCCTGCAAGATGATTCTGGACGGCGGCAAGCTGAGCATCATTCTGGAGGCGGAATTTATCAACCATCAGTAACAGCGGCTCCAATGCGGCGTCCAGATCATCGCCGTCTATTTCTTCAATTATAGAGGGATGTCTATAATACGAGGGGTCAGATGAAGCGTTAGATCCCATATTTACGCCACCCTGATGATTAGCATGATGAGCTGTAGGATGAAGCAAAGCTGGGTTGACATTAAGAAAGGGATTCAGGAGAGGATTCATGGTGCAAGTTCTCATGTTCCTGGCTCTACCACTGTTAATCTCTTCATACAACTCTTCGCTTCCAATAGAGGAACCAGAACCGTCAGAGTAATTGTCAATGTGTTGAAAAGGAGGAAACGCGATGTCAGCAGCTCTTCCATTCTCAGTTGGGGCCGGGTGGTCGGGAGTCGCGAGAGGCCCTGGGGGAGGGGCGTTAAAGTCCATATTGCAAGTTTTATGAGGGCTGTCGTCGGCGTCAAAGCTATGATAGTTAGAAGAGTATGAAGGGAACTTGATTGTTTTTTTTTTTTTTTCATACATGAAAAGGTGGGATATTTATATGCAAATGCTGGTTGCTCTGCACACCATAAGATGCACTGCACCACTAGAATATCACGGGTATCCATCACCACATCTCTATGATATGGTTGTCTACGTTGAACTACAAAGCCTTCTTTGACATCTACGTAGGAGGAAAGACACAAGCCGATGGTTGTACAAACCTAACCCATATTCCTACTAGTAACTTCACGATCGTCATGCGGTTGTTGATCCTGTTCTCTTATGTAGGCATGATTTAATGGGCTATCACAGTAGCGCCATACCCAGTGGCAAAACCTCGGCTCTTTTAGTACAAAGCAACTAGTAGTTGGCTATTTATCACGTTATCTTCGATGCTGAATAACGGCCAAGGCCTAGTCAAATGAAGGGGCCTACTCGGATGCCTGGGGCACTACACCTGTGGACTGCTATCACAAGACGGGAGGCATCCCTTCGACATAGCGGAGCTAGACCCCCATCAGAAAGAAGTCTCTCCTTGTCAGCCGGCGCCAAGACATATGTGTTGCGCGAGTATTTGTACACATCATCAGGGGTGCAGTTTTTTTCTATGGCCTAACCCTAACGTGACGCGATGTATTGTTCAATGTCTATCGAAGCTACCGATAAATAACCCTAATGGTCTGCGCAAGTAATCCCCAGCACAGCTCTAAATAATTTACATGACTGTTTTCAAAATATAGTGGAGTTAGCGCGTGCATCAAAAACTAGATCGCTACGTGGGGGCAAAAATCAGAATGGGATCATGGAATTTACGTTCTGCCTGGAGTTAAAGGCAAAATAGCTGAGCGGAGCTTACAAAGCAGGCTCTTCATGACTTCGAACTGTACTTCGTTGAAGATGGCTCATTTCGAAGCTGATAGATAGCTTAATGCCGTCATACGTACTCACAGTGGAACTTGCCTCGCCTCCCTTGACCCCCAAATCCTGCGTATGATATATAATACCAATTTGCCATGGTCTACGGTGAAGAGCCAGAAACACAGCCGCAAAGTGTAGGGATTGATGAATCCACCGAGCTCTTGGGCCGGACACATGGTAGTATGCGAGTAGCGTACACTACGCCTTAGGTTTTTGGATTACTAGTAGCTGAAGGAGCATTTCCTCGCTAGGTTTTTGGTTGCGGAACTTCGTCCTGTTCGTACACTATTTCTTTTTTCGCTAACCTACCTGGGTGCCGCTATATATTTCCTTCCACATCTCTCTTTTTTCCTGCTCTCCATTTGCGAGTCTTGTTTCTCTCCCCCTCCTCATACTTTTGGGCTTTTGTTTGTTGATAGCTTCTCTTTTTCCCCCTGCGTGTAAAGTGCGCGTCTTATCAGAGCTTGGGCCCTTCTAGCTGGCCCTATTCTATCCTTTCGGTGTTGCTTGTCGGCTGCTGGAACTGACAACAGAAATGCCATGCTTGGATTCATTTCGTACTGGGTAAGCTAGGCCCTCTATGCCCTCAGCACTCTCGTCGTCTCCTTCCAGCTTATAATTTTCCCATCTTTTCATTCTTGCTTATGGTTGATTGAAACTTTGAAGCTAGAAGATGTTATTATTTTGGCTCGTCTGATATCGTTTCCGCGCATTCCGTTTTTGTCGTTGCGCAAGCTTGGGCAATTTCTGGTCTGAGCTCCTGCTCCTTCCTATGTCACAGCTACAGACAGCTACAGCACGAGCGCTGACTAATGAACCAATCCCACCTCCATTTTACCCATCGGCCTAACTTGAGACCCAACAAACCTGTCCGAAATTCATCCTTTACCCATCGCAGTTCACGAATCAAGTCATGAGTGCTGATAATCTTTTTTTTTTCCCTTTTTAGATGCTTCCCGTCATCTCCGGCGTAACATGGCTGGGGATGTTATTGGCCATGCTCATTTACTGGGCTGGCACACAAGACGCTGTTCACCTGGTGGATATGAATGAACACCAAAGCATTGCGTATATCTCGGACATTGGCGCCCTCACTCTAAAGCCGCTCTTTATTGCGGGGTGTGCCGTGACTTCAGTTTTTTTCGCTGTTAGCTTTATTGCCACTCGCTGGCTGCGCCATCGAGGGCGCTTGCTACCAAATGTCACCATGTTTCAAAGGACTCTGATGTACTTGAACATCTTCTCCGTCATCGTAGGAACTGCAGGCCTGATTTTCCTCTCCATTTTTGATGCATACCGGCATTCTGGAGTGCACAACGCCTGTTTGGTTCTTTTTCTGTTGGGATTCATTGCCAGTGCTATATTTGCTTGTTGGGAGTTCCGTAGTCTACGACACTGTATGTATGCCCCTCCCCCCTCCAGTGCTTGTGTTCCTTGCTAATAACCAACTGCTAGACTATGTTGATGAACCACACCTCGAGGCTTCCTTTTACACCAAGCTCGCCTTTATTATCTTCGAGGGGTCACTTGCCATTGTCTTTGGCATCCTGGTCAAGACACATCATAGGGACGCGGCCGCAGTAGTAGAGTGGATTCTTGCCTTCATCTTCTCGTTCTACGTGTTTTCATACGTAATGGATCTGTGGCCTGCTGTCCACACCAAGAAGCCTGAAATGAGATACCATAAGCCCCAAAGGCTTGCCGTCGGCAGCTCTGGGGGATCGCCGCATACCTTGGAACAAGCTATAGTGCCGCCGCCACCACCACCGCCAGAGGCCCACATGGGGCATTTTTGATGTTATATTTTGTTTCCTGATATTTATGTTTGCTTATGAGCATGCCTTTTTTTTTCACTAGACCCTAGACCTTTTTAGCTAGCAGACAAGATCTGGGGCTCAATTTATTTGTTCATATTTCGTCTCTACAGAGCGGCTACTGATATTTTGTGGGGCTTGTTGTGTTGTCGTAGTCATCGTTTTGGAGCATTGTAAAAACCAGATTATGACGCGGTAGTATGTGCTTCCGCTTCTGCTTCTGTCTATGCTAAATATTCTCCCTTACAATTCAAGCTGATCGAAGAACTCGAACGAATAACAACGAGCCTCCCAGTCGGACTGTTGGCTTCGGTAAATACCCGGCTAAACTACCCGGCACCCTTATTAAGCGGGTACCTTCCTAATTTTTCTCACGACTTGATTTTGCGACAACTGGAAGCCCAAAGACTCGTTGGAGATGATTTAGGAAAGCGCGCTTCGTTACAGCCCTCTCGCTCCTGCCTCTCCCGTACAAGCGTGTACTGTGCTACTTCATGCCATTATATGCATTGTAACTTTGTCAGCCTTGTGATACTCTTCACCGCCTAACCAAGGGTGAAAACGAAAAACTTTGCTCTCACCCACAACCATCGTTGGGCGTTAAGAAATTATGGTTACGTTGTGTCCGTCAGTTTCAAATACTTCTTGAACCCTCATTTTTATTTTGGCAGACGGTGATCACGCAATCCACTCTTCATTTACCTCCGCTATCTCTTTGCTTCATCAGCAATTGTGTCTACATTTGACGCTAGAATTACGCCCAAGGCTTATTATTATCAGGCTTCACTTCACGTGCTGGTTGAGACGCCAATTCGCGGGCTCGACTTCTATTTGTTCTTCACATTCGTCAACGTCCGTCTTCAGCGTCTGGCCCCCCTTATCAAAAATCCAGACTGCATTTGCGCCACATACCTAGACCCAGTCCCATAGGGCTATAAGCACCTATCTTACTTAGGGTTTATTTGTCCAGAGCCACATTGGTTTTTGAGTCGCTCGTCTCCCCCCATCGCCTCGAGAGTCAAACATCGTTTCATTAACATTGTATAGAGTCAGATGAACCATTTTCAGGCTCCAGAGGACCCCTTTTTTTGGGACTCCGATGTCCTTGTGGCAGAGCTCTACAACCCAAGGGAGTCTTGGAATCTCCCTGGCATAGATGTGCCAGATAGAGACATCGTCCTTCAGTCCTTCCAACGTTTGAGAATTAGCGGCCGTCTATTCCTAACATGGGGGAACATCCAGCACAACACCTATACTGAGCTCTTCGCTGATTTGGGTATCGTTCTCCCTGAACATCGTCTTTGGCTTCTCGATGCTCTCGAATTTTTACAAAGCCGTAGTAATACCTATACATCATGGAAGATGTCACGCACTCTGAGGCTGAAGTCTAGGACGTCTCTATCATCGCGGTCCTCTGTGTCACAATCCCCAGGAATGCCTTTCATGCCCAATGCACAACAACAACCCTCCATGCAACGGCTGCAAAATCAACAATCGTCTAGCCAGAACAGCTCGCCGGGAATGCCATGTAGTCAACTTGCGACGCTGGGTCATGCATCCAATACGTTTGCTTCCCCTGCACAGTCTGTTCAAACCTTCACAATGAGTGCATCTCCAATCCCTGTGTTTCCACCGTCGCAAATGCATGTGCAAGCGACACAAACTCTATCTCAGCCTCGCCTACAAACGCCGCAACAGGGTCTGTTAGAAATGGGAGAACCGCCGATGTTGAACTTACCTGGTCCTGATCCTAATGTGGTGATAAATCCCCTCCCGGCCCCTAATCATGAACCAAATATCCAGCTACCCAATGTTGTTCAGAGTCCTCCAGTTCATCCGCCAGATCATGCACCTACCTTCTCAAAGCCTAGAAGAAGGGTGCATCCAATCTCTATAATAACTACTGCTACAGAAGCGCCTCAAACATCTAAGCTCGGTATATGTCGTCCTTTTCTTACAGACGGCACATTTAGTCTGCAAAATCGCTACCCAGACAGCGATGATAGCTCCGATTCTGATGGCGAAGGGTTTTCCATCGTAAATACGCGCCGCTATGCTCGGATACAGCCTAAGAAAGCCTACAAGGCTGTGATTTCAGTTCTGAATGGTCGTATACAGCCTGGAAATCTGACCAGCCGCGATGATTCTGCCAGTGACGGGGAAAGTTACATTATTGGCGAACATGCTGGTCCCGATTCTAGTGATTTAGACCAACAGGGTTCTGAGAATGAGGATCGGGCTTGGGACACGACCCAAAATTTCCTCACCACCCAAGCAGTCAACACAATCATTGATGAGAAAATATCTGAAGTTGTAGACATTTTCACATCCGACTACCTCCCTCGTCTGAGGGCAAAGGCATTTGAACTTTGGAATGAGGGACGGTCGGAGCGGCAGATCGGCAGTCGCCTTCGGGAAGCTTCCGCTACTGTGGCACACTTGGAAAACAGGATCTCGTCGATACGGACGCAAATGCATTTAACTAAATGGTCTTCTCGAAATTCGCTGTGGCATCAAACTACGTGCTTGGAGCCTTCGGTCATTGATCTCGAGAAGAATAAGTGGTTAATTGAGGTTGTGAAGGGTCCCCGACCAGCCAAAATAACTGCTTCTGTCAAACCGAGAGTCAAACGTCGAAAGATTGAATACACGCCTTCGGATAGCGAGTGTGAGGTCATCAGTGATAGTGAGTTGTCAATCGGCTTTATTGTTGATGATGAGATTCAAGAGGAGACAACGTTACAAAGAGCATCTCGTGGCCCAATTCCTCCAGCTGTTGCACCTCGCCCCCTCTATCCGGAGTCAGGTGTCGAAAAATTGACGTCGGCTGTAGCACCTACTGAAAACACCATACCGATGGAAACCAATGTGGATGCTCTTCAAGCTACCCCTATTGAAAAGTCTCCAGAAAATGATATCGAGATGCTGTATCCTGAGTCGTCGAACCCCATTCCTACGACTGCTGCTTCTACAAACCTCGAAAGTTTACCCGCTAAAAACGGGGAAAAGGTCGATGACATGGAAGATGTCGTTATGGAGCCGGATTCCGCAGAGCTTGGCTCTTCTACTATTCCAGATTCTTCAGCTGCTATAGAGTCTAGATCTCAAGAGAAGTCTGCTAGCCCCGCCGCCCCAACCTCTACTTCAACAAAAAATGCGGAAGAGTCTCTCTTCTGCAGCGAAAATCCCCCTCCTTCTCCTTCAGTGATTTCAATCTCTGATGGGGGCGGTGATGATGATGATGACGATGACGATGAAGCGGAAGACTTTGTGACTTATGACCTTTCACTGTGGAAAGCCATTCCTAACAGGTTCAAATGCCTCCTTCCTAAAGAGTTGCTCGAAGTTCATGGAGATATGGGTCGGGCCCTAATTGGTGCGATATATAGCATGTCGGCCAACCTACGCCAGAAACTGTTTACCGAGGTCACAGCATGCAACAACCTCCCCGAGAACTTCTGGAACACTGTCATGATCCGATCTTCAACCGAGACATCGGTCCAGATTGCTGCTATTGCGCTGTTCAAATGCGCCATTAGCGGCACCTTTGACCACATTCGGCCTGAAGTGTTCCAAAAGAAGAAGGGCTCTATCACTGGCGCGCTCATGCAGTGCCACCGCAATTTGCCGCCATTTTATCGCGCTCTTTACGACATACAGGCTGGCTTCCCGCAAACAGCCGACGATTTGATTGCCGGTAGCGATGAGTCTGGGGTAGAAGACCAGACTGAGGCCGATATGCCTAATCAGGCATCTAAAAAGAAACAACGCTTTATATCTAAAGAGGTCACTGCGGCCTATGAAGAACGCATGAGACGGGAACAAGCTCGATGGGATGCAAAGGTTGAACTAGCAAAAAAGTCCAAGCTACAAGCCGAAGCCATCCCTAACGAAAAGTCTCGCCTCATCATCAATATGTCCAAGAGTGAGGACGAGCCCTTTATCTATATTCCAGACAGCGTCGCCAATGCAACTAGCGAAATATTTGACTCTCAGATTGAAGGTATCCGGTTTATCTGGGATAACGTGGTGGCGAACGATGGAGAGGTATCTAGCAACGGTTGCATGCTGGCTCATACTATGGGCCTTGGCAAGACCATGCAGGTTATTTCTGTTCTTTTGGCTATTGTAGAAGCCACACATTCAAGTAACCCCACCGTTGTATCGCAGATCCCTAAGCAATATCGTCGTCACCGCTTTTTGATTCTGTGCCCTGCACCTTTAGTTGACAACTGGATCAAAGAGATTGAGCGATGGGCTGGCAATTCCATGATGCCCCAAGTTTTGGCTCTAGGCAACATGCATTCTGCACAACGGAATGCTGTAGTTGAACAATGGAGTAAAAACTCTGGGTGTCTCATCCTCAGCTTTGCTCTACTTGGGCGTCTTTTCAAGACGGGCGACGAGATAATGCGAATTATCGCTAATAGTGCAGATATTGCCATTGCCGACGAGGCACATGCCCTCAACAATACCGGCACTAATATCCGCCGGGCCTGTGATGAAATTAAGACAATGGCTAAGGTCGCACTCACAGGTTCGCCCATGGCCAACAATACTCTTGAATACTACCACATGGTAAACTGGGTAGCACCAAAATATATGGGCTCTGAGGAAGACTTTAAAATTTCTTATGCTCGTCCTATCGAAGATGCAAACGTTGCTGACGCCACGCCCAATGAGAGATACCGTGCACGCCAGTTGCTTAAGCGCTTGACTAAAAAGATGCGCCATAAAGTTCACCGCGCAACTCTTGCCTCGCTTCCTATTAATGTTCTTCCACGGAAGCAGGAGTACATCATTGGCTTCCCGCCTCTTAAGGGTTTGCAGGAAAAGCTGTATTCCGAGTATGTCAGGCTACACAAGCAGTACGGCTTCTCCTCAGACTTTGGTGCGCTAGATAATCTTTCTATTATTCTGACGCACCCCAAATGCTTCGCCATGAAGCTTCGCGGTACAAGAGCGGGCAGAAGGGGCGGGGATGCTGACAACGATATTGCCGAAAGAGAAACTCTCCCAAAGGAGATGTCGCAGGCCCTTCTGGAAATTGTTGACCAAGAGCCTGACCTGGATAATGTGAATCTATCGTGGAGGTCTCGCCACATCATGAGTATCCTTGATGAATGCCGCAAAGTCAAGGAAAAGGTCCTCGTCTTTTCGCAGTACCTTGATGTCCTGGATTATTTCCAAGATATCTTTGAACGCCAGGGGCGCAAGTATTCCCGCATTGATGGATCGACAGACAAGCGCGTGGCTCTAGTTGATCGTTTCAACCGACAAGACTATGAAGTCTTCCTCATTGCTACCAAGGCCGGCGGCACAGGCCTAAACATACAAGGTGCCAGCCGTATAATTATTGTCGATTTCAAGTACAACCCGATGTGGGAGCAACAGGCGATTGGTCGTGCATTTCGGATCAAGCAGACTAAAGACGTCTATGTGTACCGCTTTGTTGGTTCCGGATCGTCAGAGTCTGTAATGTTCCATAGGGCTGTGTTCAAAATGCAATTGACAGATGCCGTTGTTGACGAGAAGACCCAGATTGCCCGGTCTGAATTGCGGAAGGGATCCAAAGTTGTGCATTTGACAGAACCCATCTCCCAGCCTTATGATAAATATCTAGGCGTTGATGGCGTGCTCGATAAGCTTCTTACTGATACCTCCTCCCAAAAGGGCATAGTCTATGTCGACCATACAGATACCTTTGCAGAGCCCGATGAGGAAATCCCGGTGTCGGATGATATTGCCAAGCACGTCAACGATGAGCTTCGTGCTATAGAAGAACGCGAAAAGAGTGGAGGCCATGCCGTACCTTTGGCTCCGCTTGGTCATGGATCTGCAGCTGGTGGATCACAAGTGTATAGACGAAATGCAAAGGGACAAGCTGACACAGCTCGAGATGGCACAAACAGCTCTAGCAACATTGGGGATCATACCATGGCGTTATATCAAGATCTTCCATACCACGAACGACCGCGCCTAGCACGACTTCAATCGCTGGTGAATGAACACAACTCGTTGCCGGCGTACAACGGCCAACTCCCGCTCACTCTTGATGGCTCTAAAGACACTGATTTCCCTGAACACGCAATCTTTCGTCAAAATTTACGACTAGGCTTCATGAGAGCGGTAGGTTCAACTAGTAATGCGTCTAAAATCACTACGCAAGCAGAGGAAGGCAAGGCTACAGCCCGCAGCATGATAATTGATGATTACCTCTCGGTAAACATCCGCGGCGATCTCCCTCGTCGTACCCGCGAGAACCTGGTGCTAGATCTTATGGGCCAAGACCGCTTCGCTCTGGCTTTTCTGAACCAGCTACACGGCTTGACTAACAACATGATTGCTGTTTCCATGGATAGAGTCCTGCGAGAAAAATACAGGGAGCTAGAGGTCATGGATGAGCACAAGTATCGGGATCTCTTCCCTGTTGAGCTGCGAGCACATTACTGGGGTCAGGCAGTCTTACCACAGGACTCCTCTGTCGCAAATGTGGCGATTTTAGTCACGCCTGCAACTGCGGTAGCTGCAACGCCCACAACTCCCAGAACGCCCACAACGCCCACAACGCCGACGACCCGTGGAAACGCAAGTGTCACACCAAATGGTACCCCACAGGCTAAGCCAGTGGCTAGGGATAATATACATGCTTCACTCTTACATAAAGTCGGTACCAGGCAGAAGCGACAACCGCTTCCAACTCATCGAGACCCAGATGTAAGTCTGTCTCTTTTTTTTCTTGCGTATAAACTCGTTGTGCAGGCCAACTAACTCCGTTTTTCCCATCTTATAGCACCTTGCTCAGATGCGTAGCCGCATCGTAGCTAATGCTGCAGCAACACAAAGCCCCGCATCCTCTAGCGGTACTAATAAAGGCCATATCAACAGAGACCTTGCAGTTCTCGAGGCGGTACGCAGGCGGCGCGATCGTCAGGCGTCGTTAGTCTCATCTGTATCTTCGCCGGGATCGGTTTCAACTAGCGGCTCACGGAAGTCTTAACCATTGTGGCTAGCAACCGCCTGATCATGGACGTTTGTGTGTACGTATTCATGTGCGCCGCGAACAATTCCTAGGGCATAAACATCGCCATTATTCATGTTTCTGCTTTTCCTTTTTGGCCGGTTTTCTATAGTTTTCGAATACCCAATATTGCATTATATTTTCTTTGCTTATACACACTTGACGTCGACATCTCCCATTGATTGCTAATTGCTGTGATGTGGCACAACATGATAGATACATCCTTCCTTGAGACAGGGCTAGCAGCCAATCATAGGCAGTGGCGTTCTCAGCCTTGCAGCCTTGCAGCCTTGCATGTTTTTCTTTTGGTCTAACGTTTCCCTAGTTTTGAGTGCGCATCTAAACAACACTTGCACAGAATTTTCAAAGCCGAAGAAAGGAGAGAAACGAAAAAACCAGCGCATGTTTAGCACATGCAGGAATCGGCCCACGCGGTCAAAGCAATAGGAGGATAAGTACCAAGACTTTTTCTTCACTTTTCGTTTCCCCTTCTTCTTGATTTACACATCCCCTAGTGGGGCCTATAAAATATGGAGGTGGCCAATGAGAAGCAAGGCAATTCTAAGAGTGGAGTAGAGCCAAGATCGTTCGCAGTGCTACAATGGTTCACAAGCAATAACGCACTACTATCTAGAGGTTTTGTGCTTACTAACAAGGCACTGGGGATAGCTGAAACTGTCTTTCATTCGACGCTAAGAGTCAAATAAAAAAAAATTAAAAAAAAAGCGGAAGGAGCAATTTTGCTACTTTCGTATTTTCTCTCCTTCTACATCGGAATCTAAGTGAATAAGAGAATTGACGATAATCCTCTTCCTCCTTTTTTTCTCCCATCTTTTCTTTTCTTGCCGCACACTAACCACTGTCTTGGTTGTTGCAATTGCTTCCACAAACTAACATCACCAACTTCTGAAACACTCAATCCTTGATTTTTCCGTCCGCTTTCGCTTGCCATGGACGCCGTTCTCCGCCAATCCAAGGCTGTGTGCCCATTCCTCAAGCAGTCATCGCCTGCTGCCCTGCGTGCCCTGTCAACCTCGGCACGCGCCCAGCCTGCGATCTCAGCTTCTGTTGCTTCCACTCCGGCTATGCTGACCTCGCCTCGCCGTGGCGGCCCCATGTCGAAGCTGCAGGTCCTAGCCAATCGCTGCCCCGTCATGGGCCAGGCCATGGCTGTGCGCTCGGCTCAGTACAGCACTTCGGCTACCACTAGCGTTGCTGCTACTGCTACTGCCGCATCCGCTAAGCCGGCCGGTCTGTACACTCAGCAGAGGCGCCGTATCCATAGCGGCAAGCCGCAGGGCGCCCGGGAGGCTGATCGAGCGGTGTTCTCTAGCAAAGAGACAGGTGAGTCCGGCTCCTAAGTGCACATGATGTAGTATCGAGTTCTTATGCTGAATTCTCTGTCCCAGCCCACCACAAGATTGCCAGCATCAACCCGCTGTCCGAGGGCCCTAAGTTTGACTACGACCGCTGGTACCAGGACCAGCTAGACCTGAAGCACAAGGACAAGTCGTACCGCTACTTCAACAACATCAACCGTCTGGCCAAGGAATTCCCTCGCGCTCACCAGGCCACGTCCGAGGACAAGGTCGTGGTTTGGTGCGCCAATGACTACCTTGGCATGGGCAGTAACCCACACGTTATTCAGACCATGCACGATACTCTGGATACTTACGGCTCAGGCGCAGGTGGTACACGCAACATCTCGGGCCATAACAAGCACGCCGTCGAGCTGGAGGCCACACTTGCCAAGTTGCATGCCCAGGAGGCAGCGCTTGTGTTTAGTAGCTGTTACGTGGCCAACGATGCCACCCTGGCCACTCTTGGCAGCAAGATGCCAAACTGCGTGATTTTGTCGGACGAACTAAACCATGCTTCCATGATCCAGGGCATTCGCCACAGCGGCACCACCAAGATGATTTTCAAGCACAATGATTTAGTCGACCTGGAGACCAAGCTGGCAGCCCTGCCCCTTGAGCAGCCCAAGATCATTGCCTTTGAGTCAGTCTACAGCATGTGCGGCTCGATTGCCCCTATCGAAGCCATCTGCGACCTAGCCGACAAGTACGGTGCCATCACCTTCCTCGATGAGGTCCACGCTGTCGGCATGTACGGCCCTCACGGTGCTGGTGTTGCCGAACACCTAGACTGGCAGGCCCATGCCACCGGCCGCCCTGCTGGCTCTATTATGGAGCGCATCGATATCATCACCGGCACGCTGGGCAAGGCCTATGGCTGTGTCGGTGGCTACATTGCCGGCAGTTCTAAGCTAGTCGATGTCGTGCGTTCGCTGGCCCCTGGCTTCATTTTCACTACCTCGCTTCCGCCTGCCGTCATGGCTGGGGCGCGTGCATCGATCGAATACCAGATGAACTATGCTGGAGACCGCCGTCTGCAACAGCTGCATACCCGCGCCGTCAAGGAAGAACTAACTGCGCGTGATATCCCTGTCATCCCCAACCCATCGCACATTGTGCCCGTGTTGGTTGGCAACGCTCGTCTAGCCAAGGAGGCATCCGACATGCTGCTCAAGGACCACAAGATCTATGTGCAGAGCATCAATTACCCCACTGTTCCTGTCGGTCAGGAGCGTCTGCGTATTACCCCGACTCCCGGTCACACGCGTGTTTACCGCGAGGCCTTGGTCTCGGCACTTGACTCGATCTGGACCCGTCTCGATATCAAGCGCACCAGCGACTGGGCTGGACAGGGCGGCTTTATTGGAGTTGGTGCCCCTGAGAAGTCGGAGGCGCCCATCTGGACTGAAAAGCAGCTGGGTATTGAAGAGGCCGCGCGCAAGATCGTAGCCAGCGGAAAAGCTAGTGTGAACCAAGTCACTGAGGCCCTGTTAGCCCAAGAGGAGCCGCGCGCAACTGCCGCAACTGCCTAAGCTGAGCACGGCCCTCCACATTATACCAGACAGGCTTACTTATGTGAGTCTCGGTATATATGGAGATGGGGCTAGGCGCGGTCTATGTAAACGCTGTGACGCTCTTGCATCAAGACCAACCGATTCCAAAAACTCGCTTACCTGTGCTCATGCCTTGCTTGGTGCCTTCCTCGACACATATATCTATGCTTTCCGCTCATGTTTCTTCCTCCCTGTCTCGCGCTCGTGTCGGGCTGTATCCTTTTCTTGGAAAGACCCCCGTCAAGGATTTCTCCGTTTTTGCTTTGTCATGACTTTTCTTGGCCTAAATCCTCCGCAAAAAAGCCCCCATATCGCTAGCTACACTGTCTCTGTTTTCTCGTCTTTTCATGCGTCTTCCATTTCTTCTTCTCCTTCTGGTATTTGTCTCATTATCCTTTTACTTTGGTTTTTCTTCCTTTCTTCACCGTCACTTGCAAAAAACAATAAAAACCCCCTCAAAAAAAAATTAACCCTCCTCCCCCCCCCCCCCCCCCCCCCCAAGATAGGAGCATCTAACCAACTCGTAACAGACAAAACGAGAAACCAGGAAATCAGGCATAGGAAGGAGATAAGGCCCCTTTCCGAATAACTCATGAAATCGCTACTTTCATCTAAAGAAAAATTAAAATTAAAAAAAAAGACTAGATGCCGCTTTTGTTCCCTTACCTCCGAAAAACAAAGCTTTTTTAGGAACAAGCGCTCTGTCCACTTAACAACATTTCTTTCGTCTAGAGGATCCGCAGCCTTGTCTTTTGCGTGGTTGAGATTCCCCTACTTTTTTACAATATATTTTATTGCCCTAAGCAATATTAGCGGCTTTGCTCCTTCAAAAAACCCAGAAAAGCTTTTGCTCTACGTCGTCCGAAGGCTGAAAAAAAATTACGTCTTCATTATTCGTGAATGCCCCCATCAACAACAATAGCCCTTGTCTTCGTCCGCAGCTTTGTCCCACAAATCTTTCGGTGTAAGACTCACGTCTTGTGCAAACTACTCTAAGCTTTTCATGTAATACCGCCCTTAACCAACTCCAGTTTCTTTTTTTTGTACGCCGTCGTACTTGTCGTACTCGCTGTGTGCTATACACCCCCGGAGTAGTTGCTCAGTTCGTGAAAGGCTCCTTGTGCAACCACCGTTACTGTGTATCACGTGATCTATGGCAGCTATAATTTTTGTGAAACAAGGACGGAGATGGAGCAGTCCACTCCGGGACCCGAATACTCGTATAGGTCTGTTCGCTTTATTCGCTCTTCCTTCACGCGCTAAGCTTGAGCCGTGCCAGGTAAGCGCAGGCAGTTGCGATGCGCATCCCGACTCCGGCCCAGAAAATGAGATGTGCATTTGGCACATAGCAATATGTATAGATACATTTGGCCCGCTATTAGCTCTTGGAGACGGACCTATGTGGTTCGTCTGTTACTCCGCCTCCGGTGATGGAATGCCGCTTCGTTGGCGGCTCTTTTTCCAGGGCTCTCCCCCTGTAACGCGGGCATCCTTAGATAGCCCAAGAGGTGTCCAAGTTAGTGACGAAAGCCTAGCCAGCCCAGCTGTATGCAGCGGATTTCAACTGCCCACACGAAGCGCTTCGTACCCAGAGAGAAGAACCTCCTGTTCCCGTTTCGCTGGCCATCGTGTCCTTCCCCCTTCATTTGTTTTTTTTTATCCTGAGACTACCCAGCCTTCGGCATCATATTGAAGAACCCATAGATAGATCCCCCCCTCAAAATCAAACCCTCAAGGGTTATCTCACTACTGAGGCTTCCTCACGTAATTCGGACTGGTGCAGCGGCAACTCGCCACCCTTTTGTTAGCTTTACTTGCTACGCATCCGCGCCATTGCTACCCGATCCTTTTACCAGCTTTCCCGCTACACGTCCATCTTGACATCTACGCCCGCTTAGCCGGCCATCTTTTGACTCACATTCACCCACCCACTCTTGCATATATAATGTCAGACCAGCCACGTACCAAAGGTCCGCGAGCCTGCATCACTTGCGCCAAAGCCAAGGCTCGCTGCATTCCTGGTCTACCTGGAGCTACGCGCTGCCAGCGCTGCAATCGGCTAGACAAAATATGCGAGAACCAGGAGCCTGCACCCCCACGGCCGAAGAAGGCCCCGAAGCTTACTCGAGTCTCCGAGCTAGAACGCCGTCTCAACGACCTTACCGCCAAGCTTCAGGCTACTCAGGGCAACCATGCAGTTGGCTCTTCCGCGGCATCATCATCTGGAGTGGCAGGCTCTCATTCTCCTGCTCCAGCGTCTCGCTCCCCATCACTGACAGCCGAAATAAGGATGGCATCAATCGAGCAACATGACGAACTCCCAAATAAACGGCGCAAGAATACGAATCTTGGCGAGAGCATCATGGCTGATCACCGCTTTAACCACATCTTCCCACACCAGGACTCTGTTCTGCCCTCAGCAGAGACTTCTTCGCTATCCCCAAACTCAGGCGGAGCTATTCCTCGCTCTCCGTCCATGGGGAGTCCAGTCGCCTCAGGGCCTGCCCCTTCTTCAGCGTCTCACCCCTCTATGTCTACTTCCACATCTGCATCTGCAACCACAACTACAGCCACCTCAGCATCAACTCCCGTGCCAGGCCCTGCCCGGGTCTGGCCCATCTGCACATCACCAGAAGCTGCTGATCTGCTCGCCATCTATCGGGAAAGCCGCGAACCACTCTTTCCCTTTGTCATTGTGCCGAAAGCCATGGACGCCACCGAGCTAGCCCGCACGCGACCCCTGCTCTTCCGCGCCGTCATGATGGTTGCACTATTCTATGATGGCAGCCACCAGGCAACCGCCATGCAGGAGCTTCTAGAGACCCTCATTGCTGCATCGTTCCTCGGCAAGCCACAACGCAATCTCGACCTGCTACAGGCCCTGCAACTGCTGATTTGCTGGGTCCAGTTTGATCTCAACGGCTTCCAGACCACAAATCTGATTTTCCTCATGCGCGGGATCACAGCTAGCATGGCGCCCAAAAATCCCATTAACTCAGCGCCTGATTCACGCATGCTAGAGCACTTGCGCGCCTTTGTCGGCGTTTATTATATCAACACTTTGTAAGTCGCCAACTCTCGGCTTGCTCTTTTGCCTGAATTAGCGTCTATCATCCGCGGCCCACACAACTAACCTAAATCCTTAACTCTCAAAGTGTATTCACCACCAACAAACGACTAGACGTGTTCATGGATACGGCAGCTATTGACAACTGGTGTTCGATTATCGAGATGCACAACGAGCTGCCTAGCGACGAACTCCTAGTGCACCTTGTCCGCATTCAACGGCTAGCCCAGATCATCAGCGTCACCGTCTCGTCCAGTAATGATGATCGTTTAGCGACAGGAGTTCCACCCGCTCCGCTTAGCATGGTTGTGCACGGCCTCCAACAACAATTGCAGGATTTTAAAGCAGGGCTACCGCTCCATCTACGCTCATCTTGTGAGTTAACCCTAGACAACCTAGTTATTGTATAACCCTAGTTTCTGCTGCAGCCCAATACTTACACCCAACAGCTGCCATCAACACACATGTTTCCATTGCGGAAATCCTACTGTATGAAATCGCCGTATCCGACGCCATATCATCGCAGTTGCTCGCCTCCCAGCGCATCCAGCTCCTGTGGAATTGCGCCACGGCCATCAAATCCTACATGATGCATCGCTTTCCTGCTGACCGCCAGACGCCACCCGATCCTACTAAACAGCCTACTAGTGTCTGCCTCAGCTGCTACGACTTCGCTTTTGCCATTCTAACGTCACTCAAGCTGCTGCTACTACGCTTCCCCGGGTGGGATCGGGTGCAGGTTTCCCAGCACCTCGAGCTCGGACCTGCCATCGACATGCAAGTGCGCGAGATGGAGGATTTCATCGAGTCACGCACTATGCGTCACCGGAAACAGCATGCTGAAGAACCACGCCAAATAAGTGCTTGTCCCGGATCCAGCTCTGGCTCGGGGTGGGGCAGCTCCGAGCTCAACGCCTCGGGCTGGGCAGCTGCTGCATTATCGTCTGTCAAAACGTCGGCGCCACCAATGCCAGATCCACTAAAGCGGCTGGTGATGACGCTGAAAAACCTGCGCATCATGCTAAACAAGGAGATGGAGCTGATTGTTCAAGAGACGCGCACACTAGGCATACCAGGCGTCGGGTCTGCCGCGGCATCAACAAGAGCGGCGGCCGCTGCTGCGGACTCTGCCTTCAACTCGTCGGCGCCGGAGATTGGGGGCGGCCCGCTTCTAGAGAATCTAGACGCTTATCAGCAACAACAGTCGCAGGGCCAGCCACAGGCACCAGCTGTTGGAGCATCAGGCATTCCACAAATGATCATTTCCCAGAACGCCGTGATTTCACAGCAACAAGCCGCTGCTCCACCCCTCATCCCGACCGACGTCTCACATCTTCATGGCTTAGACCCCATCTTTAGTGACATCGAGTCGTCGCTCTGGAGCGAGTTTGCTGGCGAGGGGATGTGGGCTGCTTAAGTAAGCAAGAGTATTACTGTACGGTGTTGATACAATACGACAGGCACGGTGTACGATGTATGATTATGTGTATTATTGCACGCTGTGTAGTGCATCCATTTATAGCGATGACCTTGGCTATGTTTTAGTGCTGTTTGTGTTATCATTACTGCTGGTGTTAATAGTTCTACTGCTATCGGGTATCGCCGCTGCTCCAGGTTCTAATGCGACGTGGTGGGCAGAGTGAGGCATCTGTCCTTTCTCTCATACCCTCACCTGTCCTTTCCCTCCAGGCTTGCATTGCAGTCTTTTCCCAAGGTAGTGATTTGAAATGAATTGATGATAAATATAAAAAGCATGATCCCGCCAACTAGAGAAAGAGGTATTGTAGACAAGTGCTTGGACGATCACACTCTTGATGTTGCATCTCCCCTGTTTGTGCCGTATCCTCCAGTGCTCGCTCCTCTTTCTCTTCCTCTTCCTCTCTTGCCTATCGCTCATTCGCCCACCGGGGTTTTAGCCTTGCCATTAGTGTTCATCCATGAAAACGCAGAGGCACTACCGACTGGGTTTGATGATCGGGGCAGTGCATTAGACGACGTAGACGACGATGAGCCCTGTCGAACAGCATCGCGGCCAGGAAACGCAATGGGGAACTTGGCATCCGTCGCGCTTACCGACCGCTTACTCTCCCAACGGCTTACAGGCGTCATTGATGGTGGTGTTGCGGCCAATGTTGGTGCTGGTGCTGGTGCTGTTGTCGGTGTCGGTGTCGATGTCGATGCGGATGGCTGGCCTGCGCCTTCTTTACGCTTTGGATCACTCAGTGTTCGGGGCGTAGTGGGAGCAGTAGAAGCAATGGTGGACCCACTAGTAGATGCTGTCGAATCAGTAGTAATCGAAGGGGCGGTTCGGGCTGATGAAATGTTTCGACTGGGTTTGAGGACCTTCATAGTACGTGTGCTTTTGCCTGCAGGCTGGTATCCGCTTAGACCGTTTTCGCGATCAGAGCTAATAGTTCCGTTGCGCCATGAGCCCCAGATACCTACATTCAGCTCGTGTCGCTTTTCCGGCTCTCCAGAGCCCGAAGATACGGCCCCGTGAGTGGCAGTTGTGGCCTGGGCTGAGGCCGAGGGTTGCTTTTGCTGGTTACCCAGGCTGCCGTTTTCAGACAGCGCCAGCGACGGCCGAGATGACTGCTGTTGCTCTTTGGTTGCAACTGCCCGGTCACCTTCGCTTGCGTCTGATTGCATGCTAGAAGGTGTGGGGAAGTAGGCTGACTTGGAAGAAGACGGCCGCGTGACAGGCATAGGATCCGGCGAAGAGTGTCCGTAAGCTTGAGCACTTACGCCATTTACATCGCCCTCTAAGTCATCAGAGCTCTGGTGAGACTCGATGGACTTGGGCACGGATTGTGAGCTCAAAAGCTTGGGCTCTCCACCAGATATAAATGGGGCTGCCGTGGCATCCAGCCTGATGAATGACTTCTGCCTCACTAGGTTCCGAGTGCAAATATTTTTAAAGACACGTTCATCCTCTGGCCGCACAAAAGGGACAGAAAGCTTGTCGCGCTCTGCACTGTACAGCACCAACTTGTTTTGTGACAATAAAACATCGGCAGAATGCGCCCGAAGGGCATCGCTTCCAATGAATATTTTGAGGCTAGGGTGCTCAGTGACGTCATTGGCATCAAGACCAACTACTTCGAAAGTGACCATGACAGTTGGAATCTGGTGGGAATGGCCACTGTTCGAACGGCTGTGTGGCTGGGTTACTATGGCCTCTGCGAGATATACAGGAAGGGTGAGGGTGTAATTTCCGTTAATGTCACGCTCCAGGGTATGGTGAAGATCCAGCTCTTTGGCTAGGGCAAACTCGAGGGTGGACTTTTGAGACCCAGTGCAAATATCAGCATACAACAGGGTGTCGTGGGAAAACTTTGGCGTTAGCCAGCAACGGACAATAGAAGGGACAGAGCCCATAATGAACAGGCTTGGCGGAGGCTCAGGCATGCCGATAGAGGAATCGTCATCGTCATCACCATCCAGACCAAGGCTACTAGCACGTCCGGACATAGTGGAAAGAATAGAATGAACAGAATGGCCGGTCGAGCTGTGACGGCCATCCGACTTGTGAGACAGGGAACGTTCCATCATGAGACTGCTTCCTGGACGCACAAGACCAAAATCACTCGAGGTACGGTTTTGGCTGGCGTTCCACGCAGAAGCAGAGCCTTGGATAGCACTCTCAGCAAAGCGGACGCTGTTCGCCCTTGAGGCGGTTCCGCGACGAATTGGCTCTTCGTCGGTGGGGTCAAGATGTAGAGATCCAAGAAGGTGGTCGCTTTGCTCGTCGAGGCCGTTAAAGTAGTCATCAGCAGAGATGGGCTCTGCAAGATCTATAGAGACAGACAGTCCAAGGAACGGGTTAGTAAGCTAGAAGAAAGTAAAGAGTGGTCAAGAACAAGGGGAGAGACAAGTTACGGTTCAATTTACGTACCTTGCTGTGGTGTTCCTGTAAGCACACTAGGAAACGGCGAGTTCCAAACACTCTTGAGGGCAGCATCGTCCTGCTGTCGCCTCTCAAGACGGCTTAGTCGTTCGGCATGGCTTTTGACTTCAGTTTGGAGGCTATTGAACTCGTCTCGGGGTATAACCAAACGTGGATCCATGCCTGGCAGACAAAGATAAAAGGAGCAGAGGAATCCAAGGAGGAGTGGCAAAGGTAGATGCAGACACAGACGACAAAGCAGAGACGGGAATGCAACAGGCAGGTTGGAGGGCCAGCTAAGAGGCTAGTAGTAGAGGCAGCGGCGGCGGCAGCAGCAACACATCAAGCACTCACAGTGCCTCTTGGCATCGCATGCAAGCGACCACAAAGTCAAGGAGAAGAGTCTTTCTTGCCCTGCCTTGTCTGGTCTTTCGCCAACGATGCCAGAGGGTGCCGCGGGATTGGGTAGGAGGGAATTGCTTGCTGAGATGAATGGCTAGAGGGAAGAAACAAGGCTGACCCGGAATGGGCTGTGTTGGAGACCGTGTCGGTGTCAAGGATGGAAAGGAAAGTGTTGACGACAACCGAAATGATAAGCAGCGGTGGCAATGACGGCGAGAATAGCTCTGGCTGGGTGGTGGCAGGGGAGCAGTGGCAGCAAAATCGGAGAGAGAAGCAGCAATCCAGAAGCTATCAAGTCGGGTTGCGTCGAGCGCTGGACAAGATTCGATTATTGGACAAGGCGGAGAAGAGATGGCCGATTGCTAGGTGGCAGTGTCGAGCAGCAGTAGATGATACAAATGAGGTGAGGGTTCTATTATGGGCTCCGAGGATTTTGTCCGAGAGTTTGTTAACACGGCAGATAGACGAGCGATATATACGGACGCGGACAGAGGATATCAAGGAGCAATTGGCAACTATGAGGAGGATGCAAGGCTGCGATATTATGGTGTGTTGGTCCGTTGGTGTTTAAGGCCTTAAGAAGCCGAGGGCGTCAAGCAAAGGGGACAAAGGTACAAGAGAAATATACGAGGGTACAGAGGTACAAAGGGGGGAGACACGGCACAAAAAAGAATTAGTATTAAAAAGAATCTCAACAAGGCGAAGGCGAAGGCAAGGCTGAAGGGGACTTGGGGAGAAGGTAGAAGGACCAGATAAATAGGAATCAAGGGCAAAAAAATTGAGCAGAAAATGCAATAAGACAAAGGCAAATCCAAAGCTCGAAATTCGTAGAATCGCACAGAATAAGGACCGCCAAAGTGCCTTCTTGTAGCTACTCTCACTACCAAGGCAATAAAAATAAAACAAGAGTTTGTGAGGCAACGAAAGAATGAGGACAAGCAAGCCCCCTTCATACAGCACCTCTAGTTAGCCCTATTGGCCCCTGTAAATTGCTTGTATGTCTCCCTTCTGAAACATCATCTAGCCGCCTGCCTTCCGCCGACCCTACCTTCTCGCACTAGCAGACGGCCCCTGTAAATACAGGCGCTTACATCCCCTATCGCCCCTTCTTCCCTTACCCTATCTACATCCCCCCATTCAACATTCTCCATGCCGGAAACACATAATCCGACTTGTCCTCGTCAGGCTGCGGCAAATGCACTTTCAAGAGATCGAAAAACACTCTATACGCATCGCCATTCATGTGCAGTCCATCTGGCAGCAGCGTCTCCAGTCCGCCACGTCTACCACACTTTGGGTCTCCCAGCCAGCCATGCTGATCATCATACTGGCACGCCGTGCTGCTACCCTCCATCTCAATAGCCTTGTCCATGACTCCTCTCCACAGGTCTACTAGTAGGACTCCGCTGCTTTCGCTGGCGACTTCGCGCACAACCTGCGAGTAGGCTGCACTAGTGGTGGCCTTGCGTATCGCACATGGGTAGCCAGCCTCAACGTCGACCACGGCCATGCGGATTTCGTCTACTGGCGGCGGGGTGACAAGAATAATAGTTGGGTTATGGGCTTGGATGTTAGGGTGGCTGATGATGGCCTTAAGGTTAGCGCGGTAGACGTCAATGGGCACATGCTGCATCGTGGCTGGCATTGGCAGGACAGCGTCATTGGAACCCAGCAAAACAACCTAACAAGGCCGGTGGGTGTTAGCATATGTGCGTAGAGTGCGTGTGGTCGGTGGTCGGTGGTCGGTAGCGTAGCTATGCTATAACCACGGGTCTCACCAGATATTTTATTGGGGCTACGGAAGCTGACGGCGGCTGGATGATCTGGGCTATGCGAGGAACCATGTTGGCTGTGTTCCAGCCAGAGAAGCCACGATTCACGACATCATAGCGACGAATAAGGTCTAGTTGCAGCGCATTAGCTCTATAGGTTCCGAGCTCCATGTGCTAGAGCACGTACAGTTCTGTAGCTCGGCATAAAACGAGAAGCCGTTGGAGAGAGGTACGCAGAACTCAAAGAGAGAGTCCCCAAGAAGGACGATTTGGGGAGGGAGAGTCTGCGGTGAGTTCGGGTTAGGACGTCCGCTGTGGTGGCCTAGCATGAAAAGCATTTGAAGTCTTGTACACTCACAGCCATAGTTATACTGTCATACGGATGAGCACTCAGCCACAATTGAGAGAGGCGGAGGGATTCATGACGAATGATTCCATGATGCATTGATGGGTTATGAGATAGCTATTAGGGTTACACTTTTGCCTAATCCAACCAAACCCAAGTTCTCTTATCAGAATGAGACCCTATTGGCTAGATTCCTTATCGGTAGCCCCACCTTAAACCGCGACCAACTTTTTTTTTATCACCAACTTTTTTTTTCGCTCTGATTTTTTTTGCTACAAGCCAAAAAGCACGACAAGCAACATTGACAAAAGCAAAGCGTGAGTCTTGCTTGCTTGTGTGCTTTCTCTATGTTTGGTTGTTTCCTTGCTACATTTTCTATTGCTTCATTTTCGATAGCGTTTTCCTGTTCCTTGTGTCTATTTGTTAATCATAAAAGCTTCTCCTGTCGCTAATTTTCGCCTTTTCTTCCTCGTCCACTCAACATCGCCGTATCACAATGTCTACCTCTCTCGCCGCCCAGCTAGCCCAGATCTCGGCTCGCTCCAAGGCCACTCTCGATGTCAAGGCCCAAAAGGCCGCCCATTCTAAATCGCTGATTTGGGACCATAAGGTCGCTGCCACCCAGACATACCACTCTATCTACAAAGCCTGCTACAGCGGTTTTGAAGACCTCTGTGGCCTCGATGCTCGTTTTGCGCCCTTCAGCAACACGCTTTTCAGTGAGCAGAGCCAAGATGAAGACCGGTCGACGCTTTCAGAGGAAGAGAATAAGCAGCTGGATCGCAAAATTGAGAGCTTTCTGCGTTTAGTGGGAAGTCGCTTGCGCTTGATGCCTGCTATTAAGGCTGTTGAATGGCTGATTCGTCGCTTTAGGTATGTTTCCTATATTTTGTTCTTCTTTTCATCCTATCAATTCCGTTTATTGCTCATATATCTTAAATGGCTCTATTCATGCTAACAATTGTCGCCCATCTCTATAGAATACACGAGCATAATACTGCCGTCTTGCTCACGACTTTCCTCCCCTTCCACTCCATTCCCGCCTTTGTCACTCTTCTCTCCATCCTCCCCAAGACTCTCCCTATAGAATACCGCTTTTTGAGTCCATATGTCCGCTCTACTCAGAACCCGCCACGTGCTGCCATTGTTCTGCAGGCTATTAACCAGCCGGCCTTCTTGGCTATGCTCTCCGAATACACGCTCGAGTCGGCCCGTTCGCTTGCCCATTACCAGACGCTTATTTCTTTCTGGGGAGGTATCATGACTGAGGCCATCAATGGCCAACTCGATAAGGCCAAAACCGGTCGTACGGCTATTCAGGCGGACAACGATATGACTCTGCTGCATCGTGTTGGCCCTACCTTGGGTGAGGCCCTGGTCATGAAAAAAGTCCCCCAGCTACAGATTGCCGCCTACATGGCTCTTTCTGTCTTTGTCTCCAAGGGGGATCTGGGCGACTCTGCCGTGTCAGCCTTCATGGAGCAGGTTGTTGCTGGCTGGACCAGCGAGACTGTGCGTTCAGGCCTTATATGCATGGCCATTCTCTCGCAGTATCGCTCTGCTAAGCAGGTGTCAGGCAAGGTGGCCAAGGCCCTACTCAAGGTTGCTGACGTCGAGAAGCTCCTGGTCGAGATTGGTCGTGAGTGGAGAATTGATAAGTTGGCCAATGGCCTTTGCCTGGCCTTGGCCGAGCGTTCGCTGAAAAAGAGCGACTCCCGCGGCTTGCGAATTATCAAGGGTATTATGTTGGCCGGAATTCTCACCGCTAAGCAGTTGTTTGTTCTGTTCAAAGTGCTCTTAGTCACAGCTATGCGTCTCGATGACGAAAGCGACAAGGACGGCCACATGCGCAAGGACATTGGCACTGTACTGATTGACCTATCAAACAATCAGGGCGAGTGTGGCGAGGTCATCCAAGCCGCCATTGAGGACCTAGACTTTGACATGGACGCGCTTGAGATGAAGCTTGATATGTCTATTCGCCGTAAAAAGGCTCTGGATCCTGCTACTGCTGCGGATGATAATGTGGAAGAGACCACTGCTGAAATCAAGGAGGATGTCCGAGAAACTTTGGCTGCGCTGAAGACCGAAAAGGCCCGCTTATTGTCGTGTCTCTCTGGCGAAGCTGGCGCTGTTTTCGAGACACTGACTCGCGTTTTCTTGCTCATTGTGTCATCGCAAACAGCTGATCAAGCTATGTTTGACGACTTTTGCAAGCTTCCTATGCTTTCTCAGGGTTCGGCTGTCTCTGATACCACATACATTACCTTCTTCTTGCGCATTATTAGCGGTGCTTACCCAGCCCTCGCTCGTGCGGCTGCCCTAGATATGATCAAGAATAGACTCAAGGAGAAGGATGTTGCCGGTCAGGACTTCCAGGCCCTGCTGCCCTACTGCATGGCTGCCCTCAACGACCCTTCCAAAAAGGTTCGCCAAGCTGCCACTGACCTGCTCGTTGTGGTCGATCGCATCTATCCCGATACTTCTAAACCGCCGCAGCTCCCTGTCTGGGGCCAGGAAAAGCTTTATGCTGATGGCCAGAAGCTACAGTGGTTGACAACCGCTATGGCTAGCGCTACGCTGCGTGATATCCTCATGCCGTCGCTAGAGGAATGTATCATGTCGCATGATCATGTGTGCTCAACACTTGAGGCTGCGCTGGACTCGAGTAAATCGTCCATGAAGAGTAGCGCCCGCCTAAGTTTGCTGACCTTCTTAGCTGGCCAGGTTAGTGCCACGCCGTCGCTTGTAGTCAAGAGCCGTCTACTCAATGCCATAAATCGCGTCAAGGGCGTTGGCAGCACTACACGCACGCAATTGCTGCTTCATGTACTACTGTGGTGGGCTGAACTAGCTCCTGAAGAAGCCCTGCGCCTAGGCCAGCGTGACAATGTTGACCTTGAAGCTCTCAGCAAACAGATAGTTGGTGTCATTGTGCCTAACGATGCCAAGGGCCTAGAGAGCCTACTTGCCATTCTCAAGAAGAATGCGGTGGCCACTAGTGAGACTGATAACGAGGGCGTCTCCGGTGAAGGCCGTACTGGTTTTACGCAGGCTATTTTCAGCCGTGTGCAGAGCATGTGGCCTGCCATGAAGAGCTCCACGCGTTCGTCTATTGCCTCAACTATGCTGGAGCTCAGCCAGGCTACCGAAACTCCCGATGCCGTGTCTAGCGAGTCCGCTGAACTGCTGAGAAACGTGCGGCTGGACACTGACATTCTACTATCCTTCCTGGCAACCCTTGACATGCCCACTTCGATGTCGGTCACTAGGACGACCGAGACCCCCGATAAACGACGCCGTGTATCCCTAGATGGCCCTGCTGCAGCTTCTGCGAATGAAGCCCTACGTAGAGCTACTTTTGTGCTGCAACTGGTCGAGGGTGCCGGCCCTGCCAACCACCCGCAGGTTCTTGGCAGCCTTTTCGAGGTGCTCTCAAAATTGCACGCTTTCCGTAGTGTAATAGGCTCAGAAATGGGATACCTGCAGAACCTGATTCTGCAGAGCATCCTAGCTATTATTCCTGTGTACCGCGCTAACTCAGGCCTGACCCTCAACATCCCGCAGAGTCACGGCGAGCTGATTGTCAACTGCATTCAAACCACGGCTAGCCCTGTTGTGCAGAACTCGGCCCTGCTGGTTATTGCAAGCCTGGCTGCTACTGCACCTGAGGTTGTTGTTCATGTAGTCATGCCCGTATTTGCCTTCGTTGGCGCATCGATTCTGCGCCAAAGCGATGATTACTCGGCCTATGTGGTCAATCAGACCATTAAGGAGGTCGTGCCGCCTCTTCTAGACTCATTCCGTCGTGGAAAACGCAATCCCGTTTCATCAGCAGCTGAATTGCTCCTGAGCTTTACTGCGTCTTATAGTCACGTACCGGCCCACCGCCGACAGCGTCTGTTTGCTACTCTTGTCGAAACACTTGGGGCACAGGAGTTTCTATTTGCAGTGGTTGCCATGTTAGTGCAGAAGGAGGATGCTAGTTCAAGCATCTTGGCCTTTGTTGGCGAGCTGGCGCGCAAATACTCTGTTACTGTGCAGCTAGATACATGCACTAAGCTAGTCGGTTTGGTGTCTGACGTCTTTACTCCACCGCCCACGATGGCCTCGGCACTTTTGGGTGATGCTCTCAAGGGTGTCCAGGACCCGCCTGCTGTTGCCTTGCGTCAGCTAACTGCCGTTACATCTCTTCTCAGTGGTCGTCGTCTCAAGGCTCAGGCTGCCAAAGCTATGGCCAAGGACGATATGGAGTCTGCTGAGGCACGTGAGCTCTACAGCCGTCTGCTAGAGGGTATCCTAGTTCTAGCCGAGAACCTTAAGACCCAGGAGACTCTGCGCAAGGAGTGCGGTGATGCACTAGCCTCTCTTCTCAACCTACTATCTATTGGCGAATTTGTCAAGGCTGTTGAGGGACTTCTAGACCGACCTGATATGGGTCTGCGTCACCGTGTGCTTCAGGCACTCGAATCGCGTATTGACGCTGAAAGCAATACCGATACTGCATCACGCAACGTGCTGCTGAGTTTCCTGCCCACTCTCATCGCTACACTGCGTGACTCTCGGGACGTGCGTTACAAGCATACTGCCATTGCCTGTGTCGACAAGCTGGCCGAAAAGTACGGACGGAAGGACATCGAGGGTGTTCTAGCTGCCGCGTCAACGATTGTCGGCGATTCGTGCCTAGGCTCATCGGATTCTCGCCTGCGTGTCATGGCCCTGCTTTGCTTAGCCTCGCTAGTTGATGTGCTCCAGGATTCCATCGTGCCTGTTCTTCCAGGCGCACTAACTCGTGTTATCTCCTACTTAGCCGAGTCAGTTCAAACCGTCTCAAAGAACGAATCCTCTGTTGAGCTTCATGTGGCCTGCTACACCTTCGTACTAGCCGTTGCCCAGCAACTTCCCTACATGATCTCGGCCTCAATTCTGGATCAGCTGCTGCTTGTTTCACACACGTCAGCATCAGTTGAGGGTCTTTCCCCAGACGCCTCAGCTGCCCGCGCCGAGTGCCTCGAAGCTCTTGTCACTATGCTGGAGCCTAAGATAGTCTTCAAGGCCCTAGCCAAGGGCTGGGCTGGCTCAATCAAGGCTGGCTTTGCTGCGGCTGAAGCGCATGTGGCGCTTTTAGGCAAGGCCATTGAGAAGCATAGCAAGGCCACTATCTCTAAGAACGTGGCGCCGCTAAGTGCTCTACTCTTTGAAGCTTTGGATATGCGCCGCATTACTGCCTCCCATGGTCAGACGTCAGAACTGGAATCACCCCGCTTTTCTGCTCTTGAGGCTGCTGTCAACGCTGTAGCACTCAAGCTGATTTACAAGCTCAACGACGCCGTGTTCAGACCTGTCTTTAGCCGTCTCATCGAATGGTCAGCCACCGCACTGCCTAATACCGACGCCTCGGGTCGTGTCTTGCGCGCTTTGTCCGTGTACAACTTCCTCGGCGTATTCTTTGATGCACTCAAGGGCATTGTCACCAATTATGCTACGTATATTCTGGACGATTCAGTGCGAATCTTGGCCAAACCTGCGGGCAAATCTGCCGACGAGCGCCGCCTACATGATGCCGTGCTACGTGTGCTGGAGACCTGCTTCAAGAACGACTCGGACGAATTCTGGCAAAACCCGTCGCACTTCAACACCATCAGCCCTGTACTTCTCACGCAATTTGGCCATGCTTCATCAGTGTCTGAACCGCCCGCTACCCTCATTGACGCCACAGTGGCACTGGCTGGTGCGGCCGACTCACAGGTGCACCAAAAAGAGCTCAACAGTGCGCTGCTCAAGCATCTCCGTAACGAGTCAGCTGGTGTCAGACTAGCAGCCGTCCTAGCTCAGCAAAAGATGACAGATGTCCATGGTGAGGAATGGCTAGCTATGCTGCCCGAGATGCTGCCGTTCATTGGTGAACTACAGGAGGATAATGACGAAACGGTAGAGAAGGAGACACATAGATGGATCATCAAGATTGAGACCGTGCTAGGCGAGAATCTAGATGCGATGTTGCAGTAGAATAAGAGATAAAATAGGAGTGATAATAAAATTTTCCTTTGAGGCTTACATCAAGACATGTTGTCAGACTAGACTTACACAATATAAGGGTTAGTGAATAGAAGGGTTGCAGCACTCCACTTCCCCGCAAACCAACTCAAATTTCAGGGACCAAAACCCCTGTCAACTCCTTCCTAGCTTGACTTTCTACCGAGATACACCCGGTCCCGGTCAGTCGAAGTTCTTGCCTATTCCGACAAGGTGCTCATATCAGCGCCTTTCTTAGCTCAAACAACAAGTATTTGTTCCTTCCGCTCTTGTTCCCTACTGCTGATTTAGTCTACTTCTCGTTGGTCGGCCATGTCTAAGGCTAGTCAGAGTTTTTCGCCTGTCCTATTTCCCCCCTCTTCTCTCTTTGTCAGTTCGTGTTTTCTCTTTGCTTTTTTCGCCTGTCATCCGGATTTAACCCTCAGACGTTAAACAAACTCGAATTTGCATACGTATGGTGCACCTACAATCTTCGCTTATTGTTTAGGAATTCTTATCTATCGTTGCGCTCAACTCCGCCTTCTGCGATATGATTGACTGATCACTATAGTTGACGGAGAGCAACCTTCTCAGCCAAGTTAAAACACATAATCCATCCGAACCATTGGACCGCGCGCGTGTCTTATCCAACAGTGAGATCTTGAAAATCCTGCCAATCAGATGCCTTTAAAAACGGCTTATAGACCTTTAAGGCCATATGGCATGCTCTTTCGGTCTGGCTTGACTGATAACAGTAAAAGCGAGGGCTCGCCGGTGTCTTTGCCTATTCGGGCTTTAAAGGGGCCCAGAACTTAATGTGTGACACGGAATTTAAGTTCGCTAGGATCTTGGCATTGACTGGGGCTACGCGTCTTCGCTTGGCTATCCACACAAGCTAACCTTGTCTCTTTTTCTGAACAGGTTACAACTTTAGGCAAGCGGCACTTCTAGTCTCATTGAACATCATGAGTTGCACTTCCTAGAGATGGGCGTACTCTATTTCCGACATCCCAGGCTACTTGTGGTTGAACCATCCCAACAAGATCTCTCGATCGAATGCTCTTAGTCTAGCAGATCCATTATGGGATATGGAATATCGAGCCCACGGTCTCTATGTGTCTGTAACAGCTTAGCTTGCGCCCGAAAATCTGTAACAGTCTAGCTGCTTATCTGAAGCAACTTCGGCCATACTCGTTCTACAAGACCACTTCAGCCATACACACTCTGCTGGTTTGTGATTACAACTAGCATAGGCTGGATCCACAGTCATTGGTTGCCAATTCTGAAACTTGGGCTGATCCTTTTACCTTGCCACTGGTAAGTTTTGTACCTTTTCCTATCTACTTACTCCTTTTATTGTTCTTTTCCACCCTTGCTCTTTGTTGTGTTTCTTATTGCACCTACCCACCTGACTTTCAAACACATAGATCTCGTAGTGGTGGCTTTAACGTGCTGTCCACGTACTTGCAAACAATGACCTCAAAACTCGGCCGTAATATCATCAAAGCAGAAAATTGGAAAAAAAAATCCACCGACTAAAAAAAACAGTTGAGATAATGGCTTTCATGTGCCTCTTCCTGATAGGAGCTGATCACTAATCAATAATGCAATGCAACGAAACTAACTTGTAGTGTTCCCGAGTTACGAAATAATCCAAAGAAGCAATTGGTTGCAGAAAAAAAAAGTCTTATTGGGCTTGTATTTAAGGGATATCTGACGACGGCCAGAACCTGATTGTCCTGGTACCTATGCCTCTTTTTTTCCCCCCTACAATCAAGAAGGCAAGATCGACATGGCAATGCTCCCAATAAAGAAAACTATTGGTTGACGTTTGCTAATTCTATGTAGGTCATATGAGAAAAGAGAGCACATGCCTAAGATTATCCTGTCAGCCACGCGGAAACAGATTTATCAACGAACATCGTCAGACAAAATCAGCAAATCTAGCCCGTCAACTTGTGAAATAATGTCTGAGATCAGGCATAAAGTTACCCAGCGGTCCCATCATCCAAGTTCGCCATCCTGACTAGGGTTGTTTAATAAAAACGATAAAATCGGCTTAGCTTGGGTACGAGTGCTTGTCCAATAGTATGAAGGAGAAATAGAGAGTGTATATGTATAAGAAAGACCTAGGTCAGCTCTAATTACATACCACTGAACTCATACCCCTTCTCCACTCAGCCCAAACACAAAGGAAGCCTGTTATATCCACTTCTGCCTAGCCTTTATTTTCCCGTCTATGAGTTTGGTAGAGAGAAGGGAGACGAGAATTGGCGGCGTCTTCCCCCTGCCTTCCCCTGCAGGTTATTAAAGGATCCGTAAGCTATACTTACAACAACAACAATGTTCTCTTCTCCCCGAGACAACCGAGATGGAAGCTGGCTTAGTTCCAAGACCCCTAGTCAAATCGGGGAACAAGCCCTCGGGAAAAAGAATACAGAACCCGCTTATTATGAACGTGTGACATTGACCGAACCGCTAGCCACGGCTGTCCCTCCAGTGTCCCAATTCTCAGCACTGCTCCTTACGCCCTTGGCTATGGGCAGTTAATATAAGAAAGCAGCCCATCGACCCATTTGCATATGGCCTCACATTCCTGTTCTTCTTCTCTTCTTCTTTTCCTCTCCAGCTTCCTGGTGAATTGCCATTCTTCAAGCTTTTTTTTTTTTTTTTTTTTTACCTTTCCTTCTCTCTTTTATCCACTGGCACTGGCTGCCGTCGTCGTTCTTTTCTCTTCCAACTTTCTTAGGCTTTGATAGCTCAGTTTCTTTTTGCGGCCTGCTTGTTTTGGCTTTCAAGAATCTACTTTTACTTTCAGTCTTCGTCCCACACTCATTTATTATACAAACAAATAACCACCCTCTTTGTTAAAACAAACAAACCCCATAACAAGTGCACCCGCTACACACACACACACACACACACACACATCTCTCTACAATGTCCAAGTTCCTCTATGTTGCCGGCCTCATGGCCTCGGCTGCCATGGCCCAGAGCCTCGAGCCCTACACTGATCCTTTGTCCGGGATCAAGTTTGGCCGTCATACCGACCCTGCCTCTGGCTTTTCCGTGGGTCTAGCTTTGCCCCAAACCATCGGCACCGACTTCATTGGTCAAATCACTGTTCCTGTATCTGCAGGATACGGTGCGATCTCTCTGGGCGGTTCCATGACCAACACGATCCTGCTTATTGCCCAGCCCTCCGGCAGCGATGTTGTTGCCTCTTTACGCACCGCCTCTGGTTACACAAACCCCGAGGTGCTGACCACTAACAGCACCTTTGATGTCATGCCCATCAAGGAGGGTATCAGCGTTAACAGCACTGCCTTCACCTATACCTTCCTGTGCAAGGGCTGCATCACTGGCGACGACAGATCGTGGACCTCAACTGACACTACCGCCACTATTGGTTGGGCCTACTCCAACGAGGCTCTCGCTGAGCCCTCCAACCCATCTGGTGCCCTGAACTATCACGGCTCTGGCTTTGGCCTCTTCGGCGCACCTTTTGTCAACGCCACTAGCACCGAATATGACACTTGGGCTGCCTTAGCCACCACCGCTAGCTATGGTAATACCCCCAGCACTTCTACTCCTACTTACGGAAACTCTACCCTTTCTACCAATGCTACCGTATCCAGTGAAACCTACGACTACATTGTTGCTGGTGGAGGTGTTGCTGGGTTGATTGTGGCTGAGCGTCTTGCTGAGTCTGGCAAGAGCGTCCTGCTACTTGAGCGTGGTGCTAAGTCCTCTGCCTCGACTGGTGGTGATGCTTTTGTCAACTGGAACTCGTCTGTTACCCAATACGATGTGCCTGCAATGGCCTACTACCTAAGCACTGCCAAGCAGACTGGCCAGTACTGCACTGATACCGCTTCTATGGCTGGCTGCATCCTTGGCGGCTCTGGTATGATTAACGCTATGATGTGGGTCAAGCCTAACAGCGGTGACTTCAAGAACTGGCCCGCTGGCTGGAACTGGGATGATGTCAAGGCGTCTGCCGATGCTCTGTACGAGCGCACGCCCGGTACTATCCTGGCTTCTGCTGATGGCGAGCGCTACGACCAGGCTGCCTACAATGTTGTGTCCAAGTTCCTGAGTGGCAACGGCTTCAGTTCTGTAGATGCTCTCAACGACGTCGAATCCAAGCATGACATCTTCTCGTACCCTCCCTGGCTCATCAAGGATGGTCTACGTGGCGGCCCTATCCACGACTACCTCCCTCTTGCCGAGGCCATGAGCAACTTCAAGCTTACCATTAACGCCAAGGTTATCCGTGTTATCCGTTCCGGCAGCACTATGACTGGTGTCGAGGTTGAGGTTGACAAACAGCGCCAGATCATCAACCTGAACGCTGGCGGCGCCGTTGTTCTGACTGCTGGTGCTCTGTCTTCTCCCCGTCTGCTGATCAACTCTGGTATCGGACCTACTGAGCAGATTGAGACTGTCCAGAGCGGCTCCGTCGCTGTGACCCTACCTGACAAGGCTGACTGGATTAACCTCCCTGTCGGCCAGGGCATCAAGGATCACCCCATCTTCACTGTCAAGCTAACGACCAAGACTCCCTTGGCGTCTCTCCCTTCAACTGCCTTCACCCAGCCTAACGACACCAATGTTGAGCTGTTTTCGCAGCAGTCTGGTCTTCTATCCCAGTCTGGCCAGCGCCTCAACTTCTGGACCTCGGTCACTAACGCTGACAACACTGTCCGCTACATTCAGGGCACTTGCAACGCCCCTAGTAACAACACCATCCAGATGAAAATCTACTTGACCCATGGTCTGACTTCTTCCGGATCTCTAGTTATGGAGACTGACGGATCGACCAAGTTTGGTGTCCAGCCCTATCTGACTACTGACGGCGACAAGGAGGCTATCAAGTCATTCATGCAACGCCTGATTGACTTCACTAAGCAAGGTAACAGCACTCTAAGCATGCCTAGTAATGCCACTGCTGAGAGCCTGATTGCCTCGTACACCACGGGCTCCCACTACGTTGCCTCTGCTGCCATGGGCGCCTCCAACGACGGTAAGTCTGTTGTTGGCACTGATACTAAGGTTTGGGGCACTGACAACTTGTTTGTTGCCGATGCTTCCATGCACCCCGATCTTCCTGTTGGTAACACACAGGCTATTGTCATGGTTGTAGCTGAGCAGGCTGCCAAGGCTATCCTCGCTGCCGACAAGGGCTCCGGCGCTAGCTACGGTAGCGGCAGTGGCAGCAGCACTTCAGTCGCCACCCCTGCTGCCCCATACCCTACTGGCACTGGAAGCGCTGGTACTACTGGCACTGGTTCTACTCCTGCTGCTACCACTACTGGCACCGCTGGCAGCAAGGCCCCTTCTAGCTGCAAGCGCCGCCGTGCTGCTCGCCGTGCTGCTCGCTTGGCTGCTCGCCGCTCGTTGTGAGCAGATTGTTGGTAAGAGCAATGTAAAAGGCCTCTCTCTGCCTTTTCTTGTGTGTACCATAGCGTGATGGCTGTTTTGTTTCTTTTTATTATTTGGGGGTTTCTTTGTCTGGATGTGGGTTTTTTTATTCTTTTCTTTTTATTCTTTCACCTTTTTTCCTATGTCAATCACGATTTGTTCATATTCTAGACGTTTACTATTCCTGTATTCTTTTTCATGCTACGCTACCAACAGATGGAGCCGCAACACACAGTTTATCTAACTTTGATGCTATACTAAATAAGCTACGTCAACGTAATTGTACCTCAGTAAAGTGGGTTGTTATTTAGTAAAACTTCATATAGTCTCTAGCCTTTGTCATGGGTTCCTTTATCAGTTCTTATTATCGATAATAATAGCGGGGCCATTGCTTATCGCGGCGAGAAAAAAAAAAAGTTTGGGTTTCCTATTTGGCGTAACATTCTAAAGAACTTGGGAACCGTGGGAAAAGAAAAAAGGTAGCAAGTCACATACAAACAAGGCTTCACCTCATTCCGCTCCGCTTCACTCCATCTACGGGCTTTTGTTGCTCTTCTATGCCCTCATCTTAATAGGATTTTCTACTGTCTTCCATACTTTTGTTTGCTCCATTCTACGCACTCCCCGTCGGAGCCATGAAGCGCAAGCACGAATCGACCAAGGCCACAGCCATCGCGTCCAAGCCCCAGCCCGAACCCGCCCCCGCAGACACTGCTGCGAAAGTGACTGACATTTCTCCTGCGACTGCTCCATCTGATTCTACAGCCGTCGACTCTGTTGAGCCTGTAAAGAAGCCAGCGAAGAACGAGGCTTCATTTTCAGATTTTGGCTTGGACCCCCGCCTGTTGCAGGGCATCGCCAAGGAGGGCTACAAGCAGCCGACGCTGGTGCAAAGAAAGGCTATTCCTCTAGCACTCGATGGGAAAGACGTCCTCGCCAAGGCCAAGACGGGCTCTGGAAAGACAGCGGCGTATTTGCTACCAGTGCTACAGGCGATTGTGCGCCGCAAACAGGTGAGTTTTCCTTTCCCGATCTTTCGGGCCTAGAGGCAGGTGCTTTAATTATTGTGAAAATCCTTGCTGCTAGGCCCTGCCTGGCATTGTTGACCGTTACTTGCTAACTCTTCTATCTTCCCTTTCGGCTAGACAAACTCGGCTGCTTTCATTGCGGCACTGATCCTCGTCCCTACTCGCGAACTTGCCGACCAGGTACACAAAGCAATTGACGCGCTAGCTGCCTTCTGTGCCAAAGATATACAGGCTGTCAAGCTTACAGACAAGGTGACCGATGCCGTGCAACGGTCTCTGCTATCTAACTCGCCTGACATTGTCATCTCAACGCCATCGCGTGCTTGGAGCAACATTGCCAGCGGTTCATTGCCAGCTGACCGCCTCACACACCTTGTCGTTGATGAAGCAGACTTGGTGCTGAGCTATGGCTACGACGAAGATTTGCAAAATGTCGCAGCTAAACTACCCAAGGGTGTTCAGACGGTGCTGATGAGCGCTACACTGACTACCGATGTGGATACACTCAAGGGCCTATTCTGCACAAGACCAGTAGTGTTAAATCTAGTAGAGACCGAGAAGGACGGCGAGGGTGTAGAGCAATTTGTTGTCAAGTAGGTTTTCCTTTTTTTCCGCTGCGCTTTCATGCTCCTGCTAACATGTTTCTTCCTCTCTCTCTCTCTCTGCCTCGTACAGGTGCAGCGAAGACGACAAGTTCTTGCTAGTTTACGTCATCTTCAAGCTCAAGCTAATTCAGGGAAAGAGCATAATCTTTGTGGCCGACATTGACCGCTGTTACCGCCTAAAACTCTACCTTGAACAGTTTGGCATCCGCGCATGTATTCTGAACTCGGAGCTGCCCGTCAACTCGCGTATCCACGTTGTCGAGGAGTTCAACAAAAACGTTTACGATATCATTATTGCTAGCGACGAGTCAGAAGTGCTTGGCGACGAAGATGTAGCTACTGATGAGCCCGACAATGGAAATGCCGATGCTAGCCAGCCCGCCACTAAGAAATCGAAGAGTACCAAGTCCCAGTCCCGCCGCAAAGACAAGGAATACGGAGTTAGTCGTGGGATTGATTTCAAAAATGTTGCCTGTGTAGTCAACTTTGATCTGCCAACTAGTGCCAAGTCTTACACACACCGCATCGGGCGCACTGCACGGGCTGGCAAACGCGGAATGGCACTATCGTTCGTGATCCCCGCCGACAAATACCGCAAGCACTTACCGACAACCGTCGAGACAGCAGCAACCGACGAAAAGGTACTCGCACGAATCACCAAACAACAATCTAAGCTAGGCAAGACAGTCAAGCCATATGTCTTCGACATGGCTCAAGTCGAGGCCTTCCGCTACCGCATGAATGATGCCCTGCGCGCTGTGACACGTGTTGCTATCCGTGAAGCCCGTACGCGCGAGCTCCGTGCCGAGCTCCTCAAGAGCGACAAACTCAAGCGCCACTTTGAGGAGAACCCCGGCGAGCTAGCCCATCTGCGCCATGACGGTGAGCTACGTGCTGCCCGCACCCAGGCCCATCTACGCCACGTGCCTGAGTATCTATTGCCTGGTGGCGCCGCAGCCGCAGCCGCATCGGCGGCGACTAGCGGCTTCGTGCCGTTCTACAAGGCCGATAAGAGGGATAGACGTGGTGGCAAGAGAGGCGCAAGCCGCTCGTTCAAAGTACAGAAGAACAATAGTGGCGGCCGCAAGGTTGATCCACTACGGTCGTTTAAGGCACGCAGCAAGAAATAAGTCTCCCCAGGAGAATCATTCGCTCTATGGGTGTTTAGGTAGCTACGGGATTACAGCAACTTTCGGTTTTTCCTTGCTTGCCAGTTTCATGCAGCCATGTCCGTCTGGCTATTGTTCTTTTTCCATCCTTTTTACCCTTTTTCTTTTACATTGTGGCTGTTTGTCTATAAAATTAACAAGCGTCGGTTTTGGGTCCCTGGAGTTTCGCAAGTCTCTTTTTGCTTCACCTGTTCCATGGTTTCTTTTTTTCTGTTTTTTTTTCTCTTATATCATAGTATTATTGTTTGCATATGTGGAAAAAGAAATGTTGAAAAGGAACAGAAGAAAGAGTGTCTATTTGGTTTTAGTTTGTAGGTCGTTTGTTTGCGTGTCATTGTTATCGTGATATTACTGCGTGAAGCTTTACGTATGAAATTATAATGTCGCTTTCTTTCCCATCCCATGAACCCCTATTTATGGTCCGTTGGGTCCTATGGTCGAGGACGAGCTACTGTGAATTGATGCCGATATTCCGGCGTCCATAGGCTTTCTACCATATACGGTAGAACTAAAAAGAAGGGGAGTTAATTTCGAGTGCCACAAAAGGTAAACGGCGGTTGTACCAACTATGTTTGTGTGACCAAACACAGGAGAACAGAAAAACACCAAATAAAATAAAATAAAATGAACCAAAAAGACTTACCCATCAAAGTACACATGCACGGTGTGGTCGTGCAACTCGTTGCGGCACTTGTCAACCACAGCGTTGATTCTCTCCTGCGACCAGCCGTTGCGTGTGAGGAAGTACGCACCATAGCCGTCAAGGTCGGTGTCATTAACAACATAGTTAATATAACCAATCATCTTGTACTTGCTGCTAGTAGGCCAGCCGCCAACGGGCACCTTGTAGCGGATCTCGGTGATGTCCTCAAAGCCAGTTTCCTCGAACCAGCGGACATTGCAGCTGTCGTCAATCACGCGGAATGTCTGGCCCATTGCCTCTCCGGCTTCAAGCAGTGCTGCACTGTATTCGGACCAGCCGCTAGTTTCGGTAATAGAGCCGTCATCGCTTTTTGGTACGTACGAAAAGTCGTAGTGTTCAAAGTAGCCGCCGGGCTTAAGACAGCGGTAGATTTCCCGGTACAGTGCAGGCCAGTCGCGAATGGACCCCAGCAGGACCCGTACGTGAACAAAATCAAAGTAGTTGTCAGGATAGGCCCAGGGCTTTTGGGCATCGTCAAGCTCAAATCGCAAATTCGGAGGAACCCAAGTAGGCTGTATGGGCGAGAGGTCGGTGCCTATAACGTTGGCCTGAGGAAATTGGTCTGCAAAATCACTATTTGAAAGGGTGGATGCTTTTTAGTTGCTTGTACTTATTTAGGGTTTGTCATATAGGGTTAAATAGCAACAACGGACTTACATCGCCCAGACACCTGTGCCAGTGCCGACATCAATGACGTTTTCGGGATTTTCGCCAATTGGAGCATTGAACAGCTTGCCGTCCATCAACACATGAAGCATGTTGTGCGTGAGATTAAGACCCTCATTCTGCTGTTCGTCGTTGGGGCCCCTAGAAGCAGAGAATGATCAGCGGTGCATTTCAGGTGGGGGAAGAGAAACATAGAGCGTGCGTACCAGTATTCGGATGATTCGGTGAAGTTTTGGTATGTGCGTCCATGTACCTGGCGATATTCGAGCATGCTGCTTGTGAGAGAGGCGCGGTTTATTTCACTGTGAAAAGGCGCCAACTGTAAGTATAGGTGCATGAGACTAAAGTGTGCTTGGCAGCGCCTTAGGTGACCCAAGCCAATGGAAAAGGGTAGGACTCACGGCTCGGTGGGAAAGGCAGAGTCGTAATCGTTTTCATATATAGGGTCCTAGTATATAGTCAGCACAATGGTATATCAAGCATCTTTATAATACACGCCAAACCTACCACATCAAGGCCGTCGGCAGCAATGCTAGTAGTGTTGGACCCCAACGACGACTGAGAGGGCCGTGAGGCATGTGAGGCCGGAGATTCAGGATCATCGGAAATAGGCACTTGGGGGCTTTGGACTTCGGGGCTGTAGGCAGCGTCAGGAGAGGCGGCGGTGTTCATGTAGGCAGATATGTCTCTATTATCGGAGTCGGAGCCATAAAGGCCGGAGCCGGAGGGGAAGCTAGAGTCCATGTGGAAAGCGGCCCTTAACGGCAGGAGAGATGCGGTGAGAACGGAAAAGGAGGAAGGAGATAGAAAAGATGGAAAAGGGAAGGAGATAGGCAAAAAAAAAAAAAAAAAAAAAGAAAAAAAGAAACAACGGCCTATGGCAGAAGGAAAGAGCAAGATTGCAGATGTGGCTGGGGCAAAGGATAATTGGCCGTAAACGTATGGAGATAGATTGATTCAAACTAGAAAGCGGAAAAAGTCAAAGAAAAGAAAAGAGGTAGGCGCAATCAAGCACAGCTTTCGCCCAGGAAAGGTAAGAACGAAATTAACTAGAGATTAAGACTCAAAATTTGGGTTTTAGTACCGACTAACTGGGTACGGGAAGGAGAATGGGGACAAGAGAAAGAGGAGAAAAAAGACGAGAGATTTTTATTTTACGTTTTCTGCTTGGAGGATTCCAAAGCTGTCAAGGACAAATATGAAGTAGAAAATAGGGAGGAGAAGAATGGGAAGGAGAGGGAGAGGGAAAGAGAGGAAGGAAGGAAAGAAAACAACGAGACCAACCCAGGCAGGACGTCGTGGAAAAAGCCGTTTGGAGCAGCTGCCCTTTCCTTCTTTTAGTTTATGGGACAGAATCTGGCAATGGAATTAAAAGCGTCACTCCTAGCGGTGGGTCCAAGGCTAGATAGAGGAAGTTGTTTATCTCTCCTACTTTTGGTGATCAAAAAAGAACGAAAACGAAAAAAGAAGCTAAAAAAAAAAGGAAAGGGCCAGCCCAGAGACAAGGAAAAAGACGGGGTTCGAACTTGACAAGGGAATAAAGAGGGGCGAGAGAGAATAATGCTCTTGCCTATTATTTAGTGAGAGGATCTTCTCAGGACAAATGCAGACGACAAAAGAGAAATTGGAAGAGGAAAGGCGGAGAGAAATGCAAGAGGCAACAAGAAATGAAAATGAAAATGAAAATGAAAATGAGCTAGCAAGAGCGAAAGGAAAAGAAACGGCAAAGAAATTTGAAATTGAAAGGTAGGAAGCACTAGATTCTGGGCGGGGGAAGAAGGTAAGCCAAGCCCAACCTGAGAAGGAATGGAAACATCGAGCCACAAAATAGGAAGGGACAGCTCTGGAAAATGCAGCTGCCTTTGAGCAGAAAAAGAGATGGGCTACAATTGGCCATGACCGCATCCCTTCTTTGTGTCCTCTACCCTTCCTTTTTTTCTTTCCTTTTTTCTTTCCTTTTCCCTTCTAGCCTCGAGAGATAATCTAATCTAGGGGGAGAAAAACTTGGCTGGCCTATTGTCCTGGCCATGGTGGCTTGTTTTTATTGTCTGCATGTGCACTAGATAACCCTAAACAGGCTTCTCTTTAGCTGCTTCCGTGAAGAAACTAGGTGAATCCCTTTGTTCCCCCACAAGTCCAAGCTCAAGTTAAAAAAGCCATAAAAGCAAGGAGACCCGAAAGAAGAAGAAAAAGAAAACTTAAAGCAAAAAGGTTGCAAATGCGGGAGGAGGGGAAAAGGAACGACTCCCAAAGGTCCCGGAAATCGGGAACATGTTACCGTTGGCTTGCTTGTTGGCTTGCGTTGGGTTGTGGTTTTCGTTGTGGTTGGCTATAACCAGTTGTCTTCTGTCGATGTATGCACACAGTGGTACATTGGCATACGCTTCCTTGCATTAGCTGTATACGAGACGAGTCGCATAATAAATAGGACTAAATGCTGGACTTGATACAAAAGCGACGTGCATGCATGTCTTGTGTACATCTCATACATAAGCACAAGTACATGCATATCATGCAATATATGGTATGGGTCATTTCTTAGCTATGACCTTGAACAAAAAGAACAGGCACTAGCCAACTTTGAACCGCGTTCTTTTCTTCTTTTAACAGAGGCTTGAAGAAAAGGAAAGAAGGGTAGAGAGGAAAGAGCGGCGAAGGTTTGGATATGCAGGCAGAGACAGAAAGGCAAGGAAAAAAAGAGGGGAAGGCAGGGGGTCTCCTTCTTTGGGATCGTTGGGAGGGGTAGCTGCTCCGCTCCAGTCAAGGTGGTGGGTGCTGTTGGACGTGATACTGATTGGGGGGGAAATAAGATCCACGCAACAAATAGGCCAGGCTCTCTATTGCTTCCTATAGCATTTATGATCTAATCCCTTTATATATCAGTCCTCCTGTTCTTGCTACTGAGACTCCAGGTAAGATTTCTTATTTCAGAAAGACCCCCATTCTAGCCCAACATCTTTTTTTAGCCTTTTCTCTCTTCTCTCTACCTGCCTGCCCTGCCTCCTCATAAAAAACCCGCCAGGCAGGCAGGCAAACACATAATACCAGATAGCCAACCCAAAAATCCGGCCCTCTTTGTACGTGCAGCCAGTATGCGGGGTTATTGATCTCTGAGGTCAGCCTTCTCTCACCCTATTTCTCTTTGGCCTGGGCCCTTGTCATTTGTCTAAGCGTTATCATCGACGAACTGACGATCACATAGTCTTTGCGTTGTCCGTTTTGCTCTGTATTTTGTCTCTTTTCTCCCTAACTTTTCTCTTTTTTTTTGCGTCTGCATCCAAGATCCAGCGAAAGAATTCTCTTCCAACCTCATCAAAAAAGATCCTTTTCTAAAAACATACAAGAGCAAGAGGATGAAGAAAGAAAAAGGGGGCGAGGAAAAACGAGAGACAAGACAAGACCTGCAGCAACCCTAAGGATACATGCATACCGGGTTACCTTGATTTTTCCATCATTCATTTCTCTGGCTTGGGGCTTCTCCACCGCGCCGGTATTACGGTTCCCAACATCTTGGATCACTTCCTGGGACCTACTCAAAGAAACTATGCAGCTCCCGCGTACCCGTTTCTTCGGATGCTGTCTTTTGTGTTATTCCCCTTATCGTCTGGGTCTTAATATCGGCGTATTATGCCAGACTCATAAAATGACTATGGCGCCTCATTAGGGTTAAGTGTGTCTAGGACAGTCACATGACGTACAATATCCTGTTTCATCCTGCTGGTTGTTCTACTACTTGCGCAACATCCCGTCTTCATCATTTGGGCCTGTCTCTGCTTTTGAGCGACTTATCTGACAACAAACTCCCAGATAACGCGATTACAACTGGCGTACCCCTGTCTTGATCCTTTGTCCTTTTCTGGATTTCGGAAGGCTCTGATGTCACTGCAGCTCGACTTGGTTCAGCGTTATTTCCATCGTATTGCTACACATGATCAACTGTCGACGAGTTGACTAAACAAGCAACACTGGTACTACGACGCCCATTACATCTCCGTGTCTGCAAAAGACTAAACTCTGCTTCTTTAGCGCGTCATCCCAGTCGCGTTCTCAAGCAGCGTCTACAAAAGCCAGCACTCCCTCAAATGTCTAGATTGTCACATGCCCATGATGCCGAGCCTGCTCGCCCGCCATACACATTACAGACACGGCAGAATCAAGGCATACTGTCGGCGGTGAATTCGTGGCTGAGGCCATCTAGCACGCGGTCGTCGGGCGCTGAGTATGAACCATTGTATGAAGAGCCGACGCCGCTGGAAGATGATGTTCATGAGGACAGATCGGATGGCGGGGCCCCGTTCTCGTGGTTAGAGTATTGGTTGTTTGTGGTGATAGGAATGGCAATGCTGTGGCCGTGGTACGTTTGGAGAGGCAGTAGTCTCTATCCTGCAGGACATTTCTTGAATAATTTATCCCGTTTTGTTTCATTACCCTACCTCCAGCTATATCCAAGCTAACAATATATCCATTACAGGAACATGTTCCTTGCCTCGGCGCCATATTTTCAGGGTCGATTTGCAGGCAGCCCGTGGATTCTACAAAACTTCCAATCCGCCATCTTGACAGTCTCGACACTCTCGAACCTTACCTCCATGTACATCTTGACCAACATCCAGCAGACCGCATCATATCCATTTCGCATGAAGCTGGCCTTTGTCATTGAGACCATTGTATTCATTGTGCTCGGCCTATCAACTATGTTCTTCGTTGACGCCTCTCCCGTCTCGTACCTTGTTTTCACGCTGCTCATGGTCACTGTGACGGCCTTGGCCACTGGGTTGATCCAGAACGGCGCGTTTTCTTTCTGTGCTAGCTTTGGCTGCGCTGAGTATACGCAAGGCCTGATGGCAGGACAGGGAATTGCAGGTGTTTTGCCATCTATTGCACAAGTACTAGTGTCGCTTGCAGCAGCAGATGATGGCGGTGACAGCAATAGTAACAGCAACAGCAGCAACCCCATCCCAAGCGATGGTGGCATGCGCAGTAGCACTCACGCGCAGCTGACATCGGCATTCCTGCCGTTCTTGGCTGCCGTAGTGGTTTGTATCGGAGCACTGGTGTCTTTAGCACCACTAATCCGCAGACACGATCGCATTATTGAGAATCGCATGGTGGATCGTATGGCTGACTCGGTGCATAGCATCGAAGAAGCCGAGCGAGTGTCACGCAAAGTTATTAGCATCAAGGGTCTGCTGGTCAAGCTTTTCTGGCCGGCAGCCAGCATATTCATGTGCTTCACTGTAGCCATGTTCTTCCCTGTGTTCACCAGCAAGATCCTTTCGGTGCGTACAGCATCCGATTCTAGCACTAGCCAAAGTCACAGTCTCTTTGCGCCTGCTGCCTTTATCCCGCTTGCATTCTTCTTCTGGAACCTAGGTGATCTCGGCGGACGGGTCCTGACCATTATTCCACTTAAGGTGCAGCATCAGCCCAAGGTGCTATTTACCATCAGCCTTTTACGATTTGGCTTCCTACCGATGTACAAACTATGCAATATTGGTGGACGTGGTGCCATCATCTCCAGTGACCTATTCTATTTGACACTAGTACAGTTCCCGTTCGGGCTAACCACAGGATGGCTCGCGTCAAGCTGTATGATGGCTTCGGCTGATTGGGTTGAGGAGGGTGAGCGTGAGGCAGCAGGTGGTTTCATGGGGTTATGTCTAGTAGCTGGACTAGCAGCAGGGAGTGTGTTGAGTTTTACGGCAAGTAGCGCTTGAGGGAGACGCTTAGACACGAAGGGGATGATTTGTTTTCTTTCATTTTTCATTTTTCATCCATTTAGGGCTAACTAACCATCGGTAGTGTTGGGCTTTTAGGGATATCAAACCTACACATCATGTATGTTGGGCACAGCGGCATGGCTGTGCGGACGTTCACACTTCTGTTTCTTTTTTCTTTCGTTCCTCTTCCTTTCTTGTGTCAAATTTGGTTTATATCAGGCTTGAGTGGAGTCAATTTAGATCTCCGATCAGATCAGATCAAGACTAGATTATGGTGGTGATTATGGCGTCCCGGCACTTGAACTTGAATAGTTTAACGTAAGGGTGGTTGTTGAGTTGAGTTGAATTTATTTAACGTCTACGGGAATCACTAAGATCAAACGACGCCGGATTGGTTACCGGACAGAATTGACCCTCTGCAGGGCTGACCACAGGTTTTGGGCGAGAGAAGCTCGTATGCTCCCAAGCAAGCTTGTTACTCGTCTTCCACCTGTAGTCGTCAGAAACAAAAGAAAAAAAAAAAAAAAAAGGAAATCCCCAGATATACCCTAAGCCCAGAAGTAGTGGGGCTAACCCCCAACTTCCCCACAAACATTCGTTCCTCTGAAAAACCTGCCACGCTTCCTGAAGTCGTGAAAATCACGAGAGCAAGACGGCAGCATCCAGTGCAGCCTGGGAAAACCCCCCAAAGACGAGAAAAAACCAGACTGTGTGAGCATCCGAGGGCTCGTGGTATATCCTTCCACTTTTCTGGTGGCCGCTGCCTTGCGCGTGTGGATGAGGCGCCAGACAGCCCCCTTTCTAGTGACATGCCACAGTCACCAGTCTATCCGAGGACAGAGGAGCGCAAGAAAGAAAACAAAACAAAAAGAAAAAAAGGTGCGGACTGTGTGAACTCTCAAAATTCAGTCCTGAGCGTGAAGGTGAACTCCTTGAGTTGGAGTGGTGTTGCGGCGATGAGGAGTTGGCGATCGCAAAAGTTGTCGTGAAAAAGGGGGCGAGTCGACGACGAGGTTATCCTCAAAGTTGGGTAAGTGCGGCCTCAAGGCTCCACAGCTCATTGTCAAGATCCATGACAGAGTCAAAGAAGAAGAAAAGAATGAAAGACGCTTATCAGTGTCATAGACGTCGTCCTCCAGCAGCCCGGAAGAAGGGGAGGCACCAGACCTCAAAGGTACCCCCCGGAGGGTTGTAAGAGGGAGAGTTAACGTAAGGGTGGTGTGCCGGCAAGGCCCAATGAGGACTTCATAATATGTGATAGGATGACATCATTTCGCCGATTCATCAGGCAAGATGGCCGAGCGGTCTAAGGCGCTGTGTTCAGGTTCTTCTCATCGTACAAAAGCCTTCGCAGTGGAGCAATCCGCGCGAGTTCGAATCTCGTTCTTGTCAACATTCTTTTTGCCCTTCCAGCAGGTTTCCTATCATTTTTAGTTTTGTTTGCCACCTGGGTCGATGTCTAGTGTAGCGGTGAAGAGCAACAGAGTAAGGCGTTATTTTTAGATCGGGGTGACATGACGCCTATTCGACAAAAGGAACAAGGCATTGCTTTTTAGGCTCTCATATTTTTCTGTTTGTTAGGTCTGAGATGAGTGTTTGTTTCGTGGAGGGGGGGTAAGAAAACGGGGCTTGCGTAGGTGCTACATGCATGCATGTAAAATGTGCATGCGATGCTCACGTACATATATACATACATATATAGAGTTAGAGAAACATGGGGATGGCTTAGGCCGTGGATTGGCTTTGCATTGGGCATTGAGATTAGGCTTGATATCCGTCATGTAACATAGTATCCTCCCTTACATATATACATGTAGGTGTGGGCTGTGGGCTCAAGTTCAGCTTATTTCGAAACAAAAAACACAGTTAACCTTGGCAGTTTGCTCTTTTTTTAGGGGGAAGAGGAGCTGGATTTCAGCACAGCCTAGTCTTTGATAGGTAGAGATGCGGAAAATATGCAAAGAAAATACTAGTGAATCGTTTTTGCTTTTTTAGGTGTGTTACATAGTGCATGTTGGTTTATGGTACGGGATGGCATGGCATGATTGAAGGAGGGGGGAGACCGACTTCGAACTTGGTCCACCGCCAATCCGAGGGTTTGTTCCTTGGTGGCAACATTTGCACCGATGAGACCCAGTCGGAAGAAGTAGAGAAGACACAAAGAAGCAAATTTAGGTTTACTGGTGATGTCACAGGTGCAACAAGGGTTCTAGTTTGACCGATAAGTCACAAGGGCAGCTAGAAACCAGCACAGACTAGCAAGTAGTTGTAAAGAGAGGAGAGCCAACCCTGTCGTAGACGCAGCTGAAAACTCCGCGGCAGCCAATAGCAAGGGCAAAAAGGGCTCGAGAAGCAGGTTTAATTTCGATTGTTGGTTGAAGAAGGATACGGGAGAGGGATGACTTAGTATGTACGATGACGAAATAGAGAAGGGGAGGGTAATGGTAGAGGACAAGACTGGGGTGGTGTTGAGCCGCATGATGTGAAAAAGCATACGAACAGGGCAGAGGCACAGGTCAAATGATACAGGGCAGAATTAAGATGGAGGATATCCCTTTAGAATCAACTTGGAGAAAGATGGTTGTAGTGGTGTTCTTGAGGACAAAGATAAGCCAACCCTTATCCAATGGCCCTATAACCCTTATGTAGTATTTCAGCTTCGGCTCTGCCCTGTGTCACAACCCACTCTTGCGTGTTGGCCTTCTCTTTTCGCCTCCTCCTTTCTCCTCATCAGACCACACCCTCCATTCCTCTCTCCTCTGAAAGAAGAGAACCGGAATGTTTCAATTTTGATCCGGCGGCGAGAAAAGAACAAGACGGACAAGACCAGCAGCCAGAACAGGACAAACAAAAAAGGGACATGAAAGAGGCCTCTGGGCTTTTGACTAGCTTGTGGTTTTTTTTCTCCCAAGTTGTCATGATGTGACCTTGTGATCAACAAACAGACGGGGAGGAAGAGACAGGGGAAAGATATGGGCAGAAAAAAAGGCAGAGACAAGCCGGCGCTTGTTGGTAGTAGTGGTGCCAGCTGGCTTTATGCAGGCCAGACCAGGCCCAGGCCAGGCTAAATGGTAGTAAGGCTGTGCCTAGTAAGCAGCTTGATTTGTCTGGCTTGTTGTCTGTTTGTACGTCTCAAGTCTTAGCCAGCTAATGTTCCCTTTGTTGATTGAGTGTCTTGGAGCCAAAGGAACGACGACGGACAGAAGAGAGCATCGTGACATGTTTTCTTTTTTTTTAAAATTTTTTTTCAACCCTCTTTGTCACTTTGTCACTTTCTCACTTTATTTATTCTGTTTCTTCCCTTTCTTTCCATCTTTCTTTCCTCTATATTGCTTATTCTCCAAGTCTCCCCGATATTCTTTCTACCTACTAAACTTCGCCCTAACATATAGCTGGCCTAGCCGTCCTTAGTGCTCTTCCACCTCTTCTAGCCCGCTAGCCTTTCGACGCACTTGTTCATCAATTTCCATTCAAGCACCAAAACAGCGCCGAGTTTACGGGACCTTTCCTCCCAATAACCTAATGCGGATATAGCTATAGTTAAGCCCGCCGCTAAATTTACAGTGGTCCAACCCCCTGGGCTGTCTATTTTTTGTCCCTTTTATAGAGTCTTTTTCTTGCCTCTCATCCTCTTGTCTTTGCCGCCCTTCTTCTTTCCTCCATCTAACGCCTAGCAACGATCATCCTGGCACAGCACACAGAAGACGAAAGAAGAGAGGGAAAAAAAAATATAAGGCCGCTGGGCCACGAGAAGGAAGAGACAAATAACAGCCAGAGGTTTGAAAACTCAGAACTTTCTTCCTTTGGTTCTTTCTTTCTCCTTCTCCATCCTCATAACAAACTCGCAGACTAAGACTGTTAAGAATCCGGCCTTCATATACACACCCACGCACACACACGAACCTTTCAAACCCTTGCCTCTTTGCTGTCTCTTTGTGGAGATCAATATCAGATCGGATTAGAGATCAGATCAGATTGCCAGCTACCGGCACAACAGGGAGAGACGGACAAGCCAGAACAGAGTAAGAGCCAGCTAGGAGGCGAAAAAGAAAAACAAAAAGACGCATCTTCTGTGCTTCTTCCCCTTCCTTGGTGTCCCTCATTTGCCATCCTCCCATTTTGGCGGTGCCCTTCTTGGTCTGAGCCCAAAGAGCACCAACACTGAACCTCTTTCGCTCCATCACCTCATTGGCCCTTTCCCTCACCTATTGCCGGCATATGAATTTCGTCTCCGCCTTCCCCTTTTGTCTCCCGCCGCATCGCCACCCATCTGCGTTGTTGGTCCAGTCCTTGTCACTGCTCGCACCAAACCTCTACTACAGACAACCACAGCCACAGTCGCAGCTACAACAACAGCCGTTGTCTGCTGGCAGGGTTGCTGATGCCGTAGCGCCGCCCGGGCTCGATCCCGTTGTTGTTGTTGTTGCTGCTGCTTCTACCGGCACCGGAACTGGCGCTGGCCCCACCCCCGTTGACCCATGTGAGCCCGACACTACTCTCGCTGTCGCTGTAGCCGTTGCCGCTGCCGTGGTTGCTCTGTGTCTGCTGTTTTTGTTCGCCTATATCACGCATTGTCTTGCTCGTCTCACCCCCATGTATGGCCGTCGTCGCGGCTATGGCCACACTCACTCGTCATGTGATGGTGACCCTGAGTCATCCCCATTTCTGGTTTCTCTATCTTCGGCCCCGCTGTTGGCCCCGGTCTCAAGCCGTTCATCTCTGGTTCCTTCTTTGATATCTTCTCTTGTGCCATCCCCACCCTCCAAATCACCTCCCACTGACCCACCTCTCATTATCCCGCCTGGCACAAGAATCACCGAGTTCATGGGCGAGGGTTCTGCAAATGTCGTTGTGCGCATCGAGATCCCTCAATCATGCAGCCCCCAGACAAGACGACAATTTCAAGGTATGTAGCACACACCTGGGTTTTCTTGATTTGGCCCCTCAGGGTGCTATCACAAAATACTCACAGACACCCAAATTCACACCCACAGGCAAACTCCTCCGCTTGCAAAAAGCCTCTAAGCATCCGGAAAACCGCCCTTATCCATACGCCACACAGCATGCTTATTTCCAGGACCACATCGTGCCTCTTTTCCCCAAGGCCGATGATCTCATCTCCCACGAACTCGTGCTTCTAGACCGAAACAACAACATCATCAACCAGGCCCACGCTTTGCTGGACCTAATGGACCAGGTCTCATCTAATGTGCAGCATTCGCGAAACCAACACCCACCCACACCCGAGATGCTACACGAGTCCGCTGCTCTCATCCACCCAGATGTGCTTCCAGAGGAACAGCGAGAACGCCTAGGCCACAGCAAGATTAAACGCCGTAGCAAACAGTTCATCGGGTCGAAGCTGGCCTATGTCGAGTATGGCCTGCTGGTTGAAGACATGAGCATTAGTGAGTTTTCGCCCACCATTCAATCTATGGCAGGATAAAAGAGGAATAGGCGAAAAAAAAAAAAAAAAGAACCCCCAAAATGGGAAAACAAAAGTCTTATACTAACCGTCCCATCGTTTATCTTAGACCATGATGAAGACGGAATTCTCGTCGAAATCAAGCCCAAATGGCTTCTCCAATCCACCAGTGCCCCTCCTGCTAGTGCCCGCTGCCGTAATTGCGCTATTGAGCTCCGTCGTGCACGCCAAGGCCGTCTGAAACAGAGCCGGCCAAAGCCATGCCCGTTGTTGCTCATGTCTGACAACTGGCGCCATCGGCGTGAGTTCATGGCTCAAATGCTAGTCGCTGTGGAGCCAGATGAGTGGTACATGGAGCCGCTGATGCGCTGGGCAGGTGGTGTGCCCCCGCCAGGCCCGGAGTCCAAGTCCCAGCCAGGGTTGGGGCCAGGCCCAAATCCGCTTCTCCTACTCCTACGTGATCTTCAGGGCCAGCTTGATCGCAAGGGCCCACTGTGTGCGACGGAAGAGGACAACGCTGGGTTTCCGCTGGCTATGACGATGCGGGATTGCAGTGTGTTTATCCGCGTAGTGCGCAAAGCGATCGGAAGATTGTCTGGAGAAGACTCTTCGGGAAGCTCCGACGCCCCCGTTTCTCCTGCAGAATACTCCATCTCAGTCTCGGCCAAGATTGGCGATCTTGATATGAAGAATGCAGGTGCCAAGCTGAGCTACTGGAAACGCACTGAGCTGGAGCTCTTACATGACGATGCTTATACGGATGAGGATTACCAGCTCAAGCATCAGTGTGGACTTCATTTTTCGACGCCGCAGGCGGGGTTGGAGAGAAGTTAGAGTAGGACGGGGGACGTGGAAGGGGGGATTGGAGGGGCTTTCTTTTGTTGTTTACTTCTGAGGGTGGCCTTTCTTGCTTAGTTGTCTGCTCTTTTCATGTGTCCATGACTTTTTTCTTTGTTTTTTTTTTGGTATATTTCATTCCCATTTCTCTTTGGGTTAGCTAGATGGCTTGGGTGGTGGTTAGTTTTGGCTTTGGCTCTTCTGGCTTTTTTTCCTCTTGTTTTTCCTTTTCTTTCCTTTCCTTTCCTTTCCTTTCCTTTCTTCTTCATTAGAACCCCGGTGGACGCAGGTCCCGTTGCAAAGGCAATACTTTTATTCTTTTTTTTTATATCTTTTGCATAATGCTGGAATATGAGAGGATAGGGTGCAATGCAATACAATGCAATGCCATGATGTGATAGTATAACCGTTGTACACACGGACGAAAGGGTCTTTGATGTTTCAACCCACTCTTGTTTTGCTTTGAGCGAGTTTATGCTTCGTCGCCCTCATGAATACAAGCTAAAAGAAGGGGGATGTTGCAATATTGCAACCTAGCTCTTGACTATGACTCTATCTCACTTATATTGTCTGTGTCCTGTGACTGTACTGCACCGTGCTGTCCATGCTTTGCCACTGCAACGCCATCTGAAGACCCTAAAGAAAACAAATCGAGGGGGCCTTAATGACTTGCATACAAATGGCTGTGCGTTGCAGATTCCATTGGGGGGAGGAAGGGGAAAGGGAGGGGGTGAGGGGGGGACCTTCTCGGTTAATGGGAAGAGGAGGGAAAAGCAGGGCTAATGTTGGATTCGAGGCGTAAAGAGGATGATGACTACATGGACTAATGGGGTTGGATATGTTGGATATATAGATAAGTATGTCATATATCATGCATGTTTAATGTGTAGATGTATAAAAGACTGTAGATATGCATTGAAGCGAGAGCAAGATGGTTGTTTTTGGAGGTTAGGCAGTAAGAGGGACAGCGAAGGCCGGTGTTCCCTGACCTCGTATCCCATCTCTCTACCTCCAGTTCCTTCTCTATCTCTATCTACTCTGCTTCACAGCCTGTCGTTTGCGTTGGTGGCACTTTTACTTGCCTGTCTAAAACAGCGCTCGAGCGGCTTGTGAATGATCGATAGAAATCACAGAGATGAAACATGGCCGGATTGGCTACCGAGCAGAAATAACAACAACTTGAATATATTTAACGTCTACAGGGAGCAGAAATAACACTCCCTTGTCTTTTGTATGGTGCTAGGTTTCTACAGCAATACGACGGGCTATAAAGTTTTGGCGGACGGACCAAAATTTATCACGACTTCAGTCCGGGACGGCCCGGTTCGGAAATCTTTCGTAATCCGAAAAACCACCCGAATTGCCAAGTTCCCCTCCGAATCCCGCCCGGTTAGCTCAATCGGTAGAGCGTGAGACTCTTAATCTCAAGGTTGCGGGTTCGACCCCCGCATTGGGCTCAATTCCCAGTGCTCCAGATCATCTGGATAACTTCAGAACCACCTCCGGGATATTTTCTTTTTTCCTATTTTGCCGGCTCGGGTAAACATTGGCATAAGGCATAAACAAAAGAATTGGCTTGGTAATGGGAGGAAGAGGCATGCTTTTGGTTTTACTTCCGGGCATTCCCGCAATTCTTACTGATGGCCTGTGAAAAAGGAAAAAAGGGAAAAGAGAAGGGGAAGGGGGCCTTGCAAGAGTTTGTATTAAACGCCCTGGGGCTTGTGAGGCTTTTGCAAGCCATTATTTCCGAGCAAGAGAATAAAAAGGGAAGGAACTTGCTTTCTCGTTTAATTGTCAGTTTTTAGTGTATTTTCTTTTCTGACCTGGATCTAAGCTGCTGGCCAATAGGAAGCGAGAAAACTAAACAGGAACGAAGCTTGCCTCTACTCAGGTCAGGCCAGGCAAATCCCAAGCAAGGAGAAAGAAGTGAGCTAGTTTGTCTTAGGCCTTGCCCACCTTGGAAGTGGAAATCAGGCACGAGACTGCGAAGAAAATTTTAGGTGGGGAATAAGAAGAGTGAGAGGAAAAGGGAGAAGGCGGGGAGGGAGAAACGGAGGAAGAGATAGCGAGAAGCAGACCGGAGCTGTCGGGTTGCTGCTATTGTGTGCCTTGGAAGAAGACGCACGTATTTGTACTGCAACTAACTAATTTGATTGTAGTTAGGCGGCTTGTGCCCAGTGGCTGTTTTTGTGTATCCAGCCTCTCCTTTCTCTGAACTGCGAGTCTGTGTTACAGTCTGGTGGTTGTTTTCTCGTAGCTTGTACCTTGTCGCTCAGCCCCAGTTCTGCCAGATTTCTGCCGCATTGTTTGTAGCGCCTTTCCGGGGTTCCTTCTTAGTTTTGACGGAACCCTTTTTTTTTTTCTCCCGGGGCTTCGAATATTTTTTTCTTTTTTCTTTTATTTTTATTTTTTTATTTTTTTTTAATTTTTTTTAAAAAACATTTTACTCCCTTGTTCTCGTTACCTTGAGCTGTCGGAGAGTACCAAGAAAAACCCACCTTTGATTTCCTCTCCTCTTCTTTTTTTCCTATTGTTTACCTCGATTTATGTTGTCTTCCTGTTTGCTGCTTCTTTAGGCACACAAAAACACATACAGAACATAGCTGCCCACCTTGCCCCCACATACGAAGTACCGCCCAGCTTTTTTTGTGCCGACTTGGTCCATCTTTGGGCTTCACTCAAGAATATCACTAGCACCACTAGCCAATCGAGCCATCAATTCCACTTCAACAACCCATTACAAATTGTCGTCACCATCGGACTGCTGTTCCGTCGAGAAAAGAATCAAGATCAAGCTCGGCTCACGTGCTGCTGATCCTGGCTTGCTTCCTCTCACTGTCGTCTTGGTCTGGCCTCGGACTGTCCTTATGCCTTGCCTTGACTTCGCCGAGTAAGCCTGACCTCCGACTCCTGATCTCGACATCTTCGAATCCTCTCCGCCAGCCATGGCCTTCAACTTTAACTGGTCGCCTCTGACCGCTGATGCCGACTTTTACAATCGTGCTACGGATCTCCTCACCACTGCCCTGAACAAGTCGCCCAAGCCACCTATTATCGTCGATGATATCTTTGTCACTGAGCTCAACCTAGGCTCTGTGCCGCCTGATCTTGAGATTCTGGAGATCGGCGACATTGCTGAAGACCGCTTCCGAGGTATCTTCAAAATGACGTATTCTGGCGATGCCTTTTTGACCTTGCGGACAAGGGTACAGGTATGGCCTCTCCTAGATGCACCTTCCGCCTGTCTCAGCCGGGCTCAGGTTTCCTATTCTCTTCCTGTCTATATCTGCCCGCATTTCACGCTGTCTCTAGCTCTCTGCAGTCCTCTCTAGCTTGGTCACTAATTCTCATTATCGTGCTCTACAGGCAAACCCTCTCAACACCTATCTCTCATCAAAACCGAGCTTCACCTCTCCTAAGCCTCTTGCTGCCGCCTCCGGTCTCACCATCCCTCTCTCCATCACTCTGTCTGAGATCAAGCTTTCAGCCTTCATTATTCTTGTCTTTTCCCGCCAAAAGGGCCTAACCCTTGTCTTCCGCAATGACCCTCTCGAATCGCTCAAAGTCTCGTCAACATTTGACTCTATCCAGTTCGTGCGCGACTACCTCCAGCGTACCATTGAGGGCCAGCTTCGCACCCTCATGATGGATGAGCTGCCTGCCATTATTCACCGCCTCTCGCTTCGTTTGTGGTGTAAGGATCAGCTTCCCAAAGAGGATATTGTCGGATGTTCAACATCACAGTCGACGGCCTCACCAGCTACCTCTGACCCCACAACCGCCAACTTTGAATCCGACCCGCTAGTTGAGGAGCCCGCCATCAATCCCCTAGCAACCCCTCCACTAGACCCAGTCGATTCTAACGGCAATGTTGTCGATCCTCACGAGATCTCGGCCTTCTCCATCAACGACGGTCAGCCAGTCCAATCCCTCTTTTCTCACCACAGCCTGATGTGTCTAGCTACCCTCACCGACTCGCCACGGACTCTCTCACTCTTTACTCCCGGCATCAACGACACTCTTTACCGTGCTTGCCATGGTCTGCGTGACCGTCCCGATGGCACGGCCACTGCTGCAACGGCAACCCCTAGTCTATCCAAGCAAAATTCGTACACTGGCAATTTGACCAGTTTCGCCGCCCAGTCATCCTCCGTCTCCACCACATACAGCTTCTCTGACAGCAGCAGCACCACCCAGGGCTATGCACCGTCCCGTTCTAGTGGCGGGCTCCACTCTCCCACCACCGGTCTAGCCCTAGGCTCTGGCCGCACATCACGAACTTACCAAAGCCGTAAAAAGAGGAACCGTGTTGTTAATCTACGCAAGACTCCCTACCCTGATGCCGATGTTTCATCAGCTGATGGCTCATCTTCCATTCCCGACTCAGCCTCATCCACCGACAAAGATATCCCAATATCTATGTCTGAGCCCATGATGACCTCATCCATTGCTGAAGAGCCCTCAGACCCCATCGAGCTCGACCGCCTCATGGCAGCCGTTCCATCTGCGTCTGCATCCCTTCTCGGTCCCAGTGCTTCTCTCTCTCCCATTTCTACAGCTGCTGCAACTACTAGCCCCTCAGCTAACGCTAGCGGGACATCCACACCCTCGGCAAAAGTCCGCTTCGACGCCCTGCAAAGCTCCCTAGCCGACTCACCCACCTCTCCGAATGGCAGCAAAAAGCCCACTGCTGCACCTGTCAACCCCACTGCATTCTCCTCATTAGCTGCTGCTCTTAAAGAAAGCGAGCGTCTCAAGGCTCACGGTGGTGCTGCCATCATGTCCACATCTTCTCCTCCAGAGACTTCTTCGGTCATCCTTGAGCAAGCGTGGATCAGCAAAATGGCCGGTGAGATTGCACGCAGAGTGTATGAAGAGAAGAGTCGTCGCGATGGGTTTTGGGATGATCGCGAGAGGGCATCCAATGGTGAAGATGCACCACCAGCTTATACTGCCCGGTAGGTGATTTCTTTTAGAGAAATAGGACAGCCGGCAACTACACCATATCTTTCTTTGTTTTCTTCTTCTTTCTTCGCTTAGACCCTCTCACTATCTTTTACCTTCGTCTTCTGTTCATCCGTGTTGTTTTTATCACTCTTTTCCTCATTTCATTTCTTTCTCTTCTTCGATGATGAGTTTGGCTTTTGCACAGCGAAAAATTAGTTTCATTTTTCATTTGTCTTGTCTTCTTCTTTTTTTTTCCCCTGGGCAAGTTTTTTTTTTCTGGCGTTTTATATACGGTTCTTTTTTTGTTTCTTTTTTTTTATCTTGTCTTGTTAGACGTACTACTCCCTGCTCTCTCCCTCTCTTTCACTCTCAGTTATCTCCTCTCCTTTTCAAAATCCCGCTTATTGCTCATCTTCGTTTGTATTGCACCAAAAACAAACTGCTCTCGCAGTTGTGTCTCTGTTCTTTCCATGTTGTTATATATCTCCAATACTGAATCCATACATACATATTTATATACATAGTATCAGGGATCACTTCATACACACGCATTTCATATCTCTTTTTCTTCTTATAGCGGCGTCATCAAATCGCCATGTGCATGCATGTCTTAATAGTTCTGTTGTTCCTATGTTATCTTGTGCATCTATTTTCAATGCCAACGCCGCTACGCAACACTCTGCTCTCAGTCCAACTGCATATCAATCCCTTCCTCTCCCACATCCGACCCTAACGTTACTACTGAAAGTCTTCGTCCCCGTGTTGACCTCACGGACCTCCTTGCTACTGCCGTTGCCCATCCTCCACGCGATATCCCACCACCACCACCTCCTCCTTCAGGACCAGCACCAGCAGGGATCTCAGCGCTCTACGCTTTTCCCGTCTTTCCAGCACTAGCCGTTTTCCCCGAGCCCATCACACCCCCCACGCCCGCACCCTTAGACTTGGCCACCAATGCGGCCTTTGCATTCTCTTCCTTGAGCTTCGCCAATGCTGCCTCCTTTTGACGCAATTCTTCTTGCATTTTCTTGGTCAGGGCTGTGGCCTTGAGTGCCGCCGCCTCCAGTCGAGTCATCTCTAGCTTCTCTGCCTCACGACTAAAAGGCGCACCGCTCTTGATGGCTACAGGAAGCAGAGCTGAGCGCTCCCACACGGCACCGCTATGTGGGTCGGGCAATGGGGGCATTGTAGCTGCCGCTGCTGCCGCTGCCGCTGCCGCTGCTTTAGTCTTGCCCTTGCCCTTGGTCACGGTTGTAGGTGTCGATGCTCCTGATGCACTCCCGGCAGTTCCAGATGCCCCACTAGACTGAGCTAGTGCGATGGCAGCTGCAGCACCACCAGCAAACCCTTTAGGATGGGCACCCTGGGTTATATGGTCATAGAAGGACTCGTAGGGCTCGTTAAATAGTTGTTCTTCGTAGATCCAAGCCTTGACTTCGCCATTTGGCACACGCATAGCTTCTTTTTCCTCTTCGGTTCGGCCATAGGGGTGCAAGCGAAGATGATGGTACAGGGTTTGCGGCTTCTCGCCCGACTCAGCGACATAGTAAAGTTTCAATGTGATCTCGAATTCTCCCCAGCCAGTCTCATGAACGACGAAGGGCTTTCCAGGCTCTCCTTCCACCACTAGATAAAGAAGATACGTGTTAGTGAAACTATTCTCAAATTTGGGGAGGAGAGGGTTACAGGTACAATGTCTAGTTGATCAGCTAGCCAGGCCCTAAGGAAGCACGTACTCCGCACATGATTCGGAATCGACTCATGCAGCTTAAACTGCACACGGCGCAGCCAATACGTGATATCCGTGTCGTCAATGCCCTTGATAAATACCTGCCACGAGTGTGTGTGGTCGTCTGGCACGCCGGGTGGTTTTGGGTTGTGCTTGTCGTCAAATGGTTTTGCTGTCGTGCCGTATATAAAGGGCCGGTGCACCTGAACGCCCTTAATGCGTTTGCCCAACTGTGTTTGTGGCGCCATGGCAGGCTGGATTTTAGTGAGTGTGCAGGCAGGCACAAACGGGAATAGGCAGGGTCGTTGAGTCGAGAGCTAGATGCCCAGCGCAGCAATCTGTCTGAGTCGGTGTTGTTTTAGGGTGTCGTGCTAGCTATAGCCATAAAAACTGCGACTTTTGTTTAGCGCATGTAGATGTCTAGTCGGCGTGTATCTCGAGAGAGGCGCTTTGTCGCAAAGCCACTCACAGCCTTGCTATAGGGCAGAAGAAACAAAATCCAAGCTATCACGATCTAATAAATGTGACAGCTGTCTGTATGTTCTGACAGCTGGCATAGCTCTAGCTCTTTTCGAATGGATTTGTTTTGATTCAAAGGCGGTGAATAGCCTTTTTTTTTCCTCAATAAAATTCTGCCGGGAATATAAACAAAGCTGACCGCTCCAATAGGTGTGGAGAATCATGTCATGTCGAGGGCAATTTGAGTGATGCGTCACGCGAAGGTGAAAAATACGAAGTCCTAGATAACCCGGCCGCGATGAATCATTTACTAAGAAAAAGCGAAATGGAAAGTTAGTTGTCTTAAGAGAGCTCCTAGTATCGACATGGAAGCCAAAGATTAAGAAACGGAAATTATTGCTGGCGGATTAATCTCGTCTTCGGAGGACGCGATGATGGGCTTTGGTGGGGCTAACGGCTTAGAAGAGAAAGGCTAAAAAAGAGTAAAGTTGCTAGAAAATCACTGGTAGGAGAAGCTATGTTATATTATACAGTAGAAGAGATTATTTCAGTCAAGTATTGGTTCGTTCTTAAGAGAAAACAAAGGCAAAAAAAGGCTATGAATATGACCAGAAATCTATCTATTCGAAGCATAGGTACTGTCAAGTGAGTTTGTTTCTTGTTGTCTTTATTGTTAGTTGTTGGGAGACGGGCCCCACATGAGCTCCGGAAACAACCAAAAAAAACAAGACAACGCACCTTGTTCTTGCTTTTGCCCTACAGCTTTTCAGGCCTAAGGCAGATTTTACAGCTATCCACAGCTTATCTTTACACCGCAGTGACCACTACAATTTCATCGCTTCTCTCACAACTACCGGAGCTCTCAGCTGCATCGCTTCCACAAGAAAATTCCCAGCTACTCTCGCTGCTTATTCTCTCCATTATTCTATCTCGCCCACCATGGCTACTAAACGCATTGTGGTCTGTGGCGGAAACGGCTTCGTGGGCTCGCGCATCTGCAAATTTGCCGTAGCCCGGGGCTGGGATGTCATGTCGATTAGGTAAGCTGGTCTTGTCCCTCTATTTCTCTTTCTGCAAATCCCGGCCTAAAGTCCAACCCCACTCCCGGACCACCCAGCCTAAATGCCCATCTCATTTTCCTTGTCGCGTTTCCGGACTAACCCGCATCTGCCACGTTTCTCGTTTTTCCCCAACAAACAGTCGGTCCGGACAGCCACGCTGGGACGCAGTCTCTGCATCCTCCACTGCGCCGTCATGGGCTCGCCAAGTCTCATGGGAACGGGCCAATTTGTTAGATGCCACAACGTACCGCGCGCTCCTGACCAACACCGACTATGTAGTGCATAGCATGGGCATTCTGCTGGAAACAGACTACAAAGGTCTCGTGCGAGGCACAGGCGGTGTAATATCAGGTCTACGTGGGTTACTGGGCGGCGGTGGGACGAATCCACTAGAGCGTGGCGGTAGTTCACGGTCTACATCGGCATCGTCAGGAGTGGGCAGTCAGCCTACGTATGAATCTATGAACCGCGATAGTGCCATCACACTCGCTCGCGAAGCAGCTGCAGCAAATGCCAAGGCATTTGCTTTTATATCAGCCGCGACGTGTCCGCCAGGCGTGCCTACACGCTACCTCAGTACAAAACTCGAGGCCGAACAATCTATCAGCAAGGAGGAGCACCTCCGTGGCATATTTATTCGGGCACCGTTCATGTATGACTCATCGCGTAAGCTGACTCTAGGTATTGCGGCGGCAGCAGGCGCGGCGCAGTTTTTAGATGGTGCAAGCAAAGGCTTGTTGAGCGGGGTTTTAGGCGATAAGAATAAGCTGGTAAAGCCGCTGTTGGTCGATACGGTGGCCCAGGCGACGGTGCAGGCGCTGGAGCAGGAAGATGTGTCTGGGGGTGTGGGGGTTGAGGAGATCGAACGGCTGGGGGAGAAGTACTGGCGGCAGTCGATGCTGTAGTAGACGAGAAAATAAGATGGTGGTATATTGAATATAGTACAAGCAAAAAGAAAAGAGAAAAAGAAAGGAAGATAATTAAGCCAAGACAAAGCTGCTGTCTCTAAATCATAGTTCCCCGCTCGAAGCTGTCTCGGATCTCAGCTGTGTATTTGTTGTAGAAGCGGGCCAGTTTCTGGTTGAATTGCTTGTTCTTTTCGTTGATGTAAGTGACATCGCCATCGTCGCCGTTCTGGGCCATGCGATCGCGTCTCTTTTTCAGGCGCACTTCCTCGGCGCGTTTCATATCAGCCACAAGACGATCGACGGCAGCCTTGTCAGGCTTGTTAGTCGCAAAAGAAGTAGAGTCGGCAGTCGAGTAGAAGGAGCCGTCCTTGTCAATAGCGATGAGCTCGCCGTCCTCAGTCTCGACAATGTCAAGACCACCGGCCGCTGCGGCCTTTTCGATGGCAGCCATCTTATCGCGCTGGTACTTGTCGATATCAACGTCGATGTTTTGCAGCTGGCGCTTGTAGGTCTTGTTGCTCTCGGTACGGTGATCCTGGAATGCCAGGTTATCACGAGCAGCTGCCTTTTTCTTTAAACGCTTATCCCAGCGATCGCTCTCTTCGACAGTCCAGTCCCAGGCACGCTTACGCTCAAAGTCGCCGCCGGCGTCTTCAATATCTGCCTTGAGTAGCTTTTGCGAGGCAATTGCATGCTTGCGGGTCAGGGCCGTCAGCTGGGAGGGGTCCTGGGCAGCCCTTTGTGATTCCTTGATAGCTTCGTCGAAGTTTGCTTGGGCAGAGGACTTGGTGCGAGCCTGGAGAGCCTTAAATCGAGCACGGCGTTCTTCAGCCCGGGCGGCACTAGCAGAGACCTCCTGAGAGGGGGCAGACGAGGTGTTGGTGGCAGTATTAGCGGCAGTGGCGGTAGGGGTGGTTGTATCGACAGTATCAGCCAGAGGGGAAGGTGAAGTTTTGTCGGCGTCAGCCATGGTCGCGTGTATGTGAGAGAAAGAGAAATGTATTGGAATCGGATATGAGTTAAAAATAAAAAAAAATACAAGAAGAAGCAAGAACGGACAAGGTGGTAAAATAGGCGGATTGTTTAACTTGTCTTGGTTCTAGTTGGCCTGGTGGTGCAGTTGTGTATATTTCTCAGCCTCACTCACATAGATGATGAAGAAAATAAACGTAAGGCTGAAGATGATGCCATGTACTATTTGCCGGTATTCAACCGAAACATGCATTTGTATAACCCTGCACGTAACGTTTAACCCTATAGTAATACAAACGGAGAAGTTTCAACCCAACCAGATTTGGTTTCTACAGATTGAGTTTTGACATGCAACATGATTGCTGTATGTGGGATAGATGAACTAACATGGGTACACGTGAGCAAGGAGGAGAGAGGGGAAATATGCATGTAATCTTGGAAAATACGACATGGATAAGATTGGAAGGGATTGGGAAGGATGGGATGGCAGCATAAACAAGATGGTGTGTAAGCTGCCGATTTAAGAGGGGGGGATCCCTAGTCTGGACTAGGGGAGAGAGCCTTTTTTAGAGCAAGACGCAAGACAAAACGGCACGACTACAAGCGAGACAAAGGAAGGAATGGAATCGAGAACAGAGCAGCGAAGGGCAGAGAATACAAACAAGGACATCGACATAGGGAGAGAGAGGAAGAGGGAGAAGAAGAAAGCAAAAGAAGCGAATAATGGAAGAGGAGGGCAAAGGAGTCGTAAGCTGAAGAGAGCATGTGCATGGTTTTGGTTAGATTGAGTGCATAGAGGGGCGGAGGACTGCAGGAGACAGGAGGGACATAGACAGAGGGCTACCCATGAAACAAGGCAGCAGCAACATGGATAACGAACGTTACATGAGGGGCAGGGAGAGGTAGATAGAAATGTAAACACAGGGACGAACGAGGAGGGGTGGGCGAGGCGGACTCGGGACAGGGTTGTGAATGGCACTCTTTGGTAGCGCTAATAACTGGTATGGATTGCGAATCGGCGCTACGAGGGAAGGCAACGGGGGATTCAGCGGAGGCGCTGCTGTTGTGCATGACTCGATCGGATGGGCTGAAGCTGTTGTGCGCCGCCGTTTATGTCTTTGCCATCTCTTTTTATGTATGATAGCGTATTGTGCTGTACTGTGTACTGTCGTGTTGGAGTGTGGGCCTAAACGTAAGACGAGGGCCCGTGTGGGGGATAATCAGGAGGAAAAGAGAGGAAGAAGAAGAAGGAAAAAAAGGGCAGCAAGGCTGCGGGAAGAAGGCCAGGCAAGGACCAGGGCAAGGCCGGGGCTTATCATGGACGGCGAGACAGGACAGGAGAGACCAAGACAGAGGAACAGAGGGTAGCCAGACAAGAAGGACGCCAGCAGCGAGAGCACAGTGCCAGCACAGGTAATCTGCAAGAGAAAGTGGATGCGGATGATTTGCGTGTTATGACGCGGGATGACCGCCTCATTGAGAAAGGAGACCGAGAAGAAGGGCGAGCATGAAGAGAGAAAAGATTTGACACGTGTGTATTTGTTTTCTTTTTGCTATTATTGTTATTATATCGACGGGGGGACAATAGAGCAGATGGACAAGGTGACAAGAGCAAGACAGAAACAGAGACAGACAGGCAGAGGCGGAGATAGAGAAAGAGGAAGTTTTAGACTGGTGGGGATATTGTAGAGCAAGAGGAGAGCAAAATAAGAGAATTAACATATAGCAATTAACAACAGGCAATAGCATGCTTGGGAAGAAGGCCTGTCAAGAAAAAGAAATACACTCCACTTTTCTCAAGACAGTGGCCAATGGGTGGCCGATCGCTGTGCGAGATAGACGAGAAGAGGAGGAAAAATTGTAGGAAGGAGGAAGGAAGGAAGGAAGGAGCAAGGAAGTGAAGGAAACAAAAAAAGAAGAACAGAAAATAAAAAAAGTATTATAGGGAAAGAACAAAAAAAAAGAAATAATTAAAAAAAGAAAGAACAGACGTGCATCTCATTCGCTCATTTGCTGTGTCGTGTTGTTGCCTTGTCTTCTCTTCAGTTGCTCTTCTTCCTGTCTTCCTGTCTTCCTCTCTTCTTTCAGTCTCTTCTGCCTCTCAGCATCTTCTTCTGGGTAACTGCCTCCATTATTGACATTGGCCTTTGTTTAATTCTCTCCCATTTTTCTGCGCGTCCCTGTTTCTGTCTTCGCTCCCTCTTTCCTTCTCTCCATTCTTCTTCTGTATTTTCTTGGTGCAGTGTTTTCTTTCTTCTTAATTTTTTTCTTTTTATTCTTTTTTATTCCCCTTTTTATTGCTTCTTTTTCTTCTTCTAGAGAAGCAACGCCGGGAAAAACCATCGCTGGCTGTCTTTCTATGTCGTCGTCCTGACAAGTCGCCCGTCAACTCTGCGGCATCCGTCTGCTTTGTATTGCTTTACATCCGAATTCCGACAGTTCTTTCAAGCCGCCCGGCCCGTCTTTCCCTCTACCGCCTCTTTGTCTGGCCTCTCTCTTTGGCTCAGATTTGCTTCGATCGACAGCCCGATCGACACTCGGATCGGCAGATTCTTCGCCCCTTTCTCTCTCTCTCTCTCTCTCTCGACATCCGCCAGCAACCGCTCTTGTCGTCGGCATCATTACCATCACTGCAAGCTCTTGCTTCTCGAGCCCTCCGTTTTTTGCGCCCTCGTCTTGCTTATACAAACACAAGCACACGCACTTCCTCTCATTGGTCCTGGTCCTCGTTCGCGCCGGCTCCCAGAAACACACACACGAATAACGTTTTTTGCTCTCAGTCTATTTCCCTGCTAGTCTCAGCCCTAAACGGCTTCTTGTCTTAGCCCTAGATTTAGTCTTTCCCCTCGTCAAACAAGCGCTTGTCTATCACCAATTCGCGCCAATTTCTGACAGGGTCGCTATTTTTGTTTCATTTACTATCCTTTATTTGTTTTCTTTGTTTGCTTTGTCTCCTTTGTTTAGGCTTGGCTTCGATTATCTCACTGTTCGAGCTTTTCTCGTAGCCAGCCTTTCTCTCTCGCTCTATCTAGTCTCCTCCTCTGTCCTCGCTGTTTCTCCCTCAGACCATGGCTCCCTCGTCGGCTAAACGCCGCCTCTTCGGTTATGTTTCTCTTGCTACTCTCCTCCTCCTCGTCCAGCCCTCCATTCAAGAATACGACCCCGTTGCCAACTTTTGCCGGAGATGGGGCCACCGGACAACTGTCGTCAATGACGTTCTTTACATCGATGGTGGCATGCTCAATTGGCCGTCTAATAACGCCGACATCCTGCCCACCAATGTGACAAGTAAGCTGACTGGCCTCCGTTGCTCCCTTTGCCCTCGGGCTTCCATATGCTGACTGCCCCTGTCTAGATACATTTTTCTTCAACCAACCCCTCAAGTCTTTCTCTGCCTCGGCTGGAATGCCCCAGCTCTACAACAATATCACAAAACCTGGATCCGCCCCGAGCACCTCGGGCGGGGCTCTCTGGGGCGATTCAGTTAATAACAAGCTCTACTTTTATGGCGGAGAATATACTGGCCAGCAGCCTCCGCAGTCCCTCGCTCTGTGGTCCTACGACATCTCAGCCAACAACTGGTCCACTGTTGCCTATGACAAGCAATTCCGTGTTAATGGGCTTAGCTATGGAGCTAGCGCGTCTCCTCCAGCCTCTGGTATGGGTTACTACTTTGGTGGTTGGCAGAATAACGCCACCGTAGCTTCCTGGTCTAGCTCTGTGCCTGTTGCTACTGCAAATCTGCTTAGTTATGACATGGATGCCCAGTCTTGGCAAAATGCATCTGCTCCCGATGATGGCCTGCGTCGCGCTGAGGGTGTCATGGTCTACCTACCGATGAGCGACCAGGGCATGCTTGTATACTTTGGTGGAGTCATTGACCAGTTTGCGAATGGCACCATTAAGGCCCAAGAAATGGACTCTATTTTGCTCTATGACATTGCCAATGCACGCTGGTACACTCAGCGCGCATCTGGCGATATTCCAGGCAATCGCCGACGTTTCTGTGCTGACGCTGCCTGGGCCAAGGATCGGTCATCTTATAACATGTAGGTCCCCATGTCTTCTTTTCATTTTTCATCCGTTTTTCTAACCGCTTCTAGTTACCTATATGGTGGTGCGGGCATTGACGACGACAGCCCCGGCTACGACGACAGTTACATTCTTTCCATCCCATCCTTCAAGTGGATCAAACTCTACCAAACAGTCAATGGCAACAACCAGCACTACTCCTCCAGCTGCAACATGGTCTCCAATGGCGCTCAGATGCTCATCATTGGCGGTACTTTCCCCGCTACTTCTGCCTGTGACGTGCCCCAAAAATGGGGTACTCATAATCTTGATACTGGTGTTAATAACCCTAATAATGCACCTTGGTACACTTACGTTCCTACGAAGACTGTCTACCATGTCCCTAGTGACGTTGTTTCCGTTATTGGCGGCAATTCCTCGGGCTCTGCCACCCTTTCCGTTCCTTCCGGCGGCTTTGACCATCCCGATCTTGCCAGCTATGTCACTCGCACTGCCGCCTTGCCTACTCGCACCCCCACAAACGGTAGTCCTGCTACAGCTCGACCTTCGTCCTCCCACGACGGCCCGCTCTCTAGCGGCGCCATTGCCGGAATCTCTATCGGTGCTGTTGCTATTGTATTGCTGCTGGGTGTTATTGCTTTTGTCATGCTGCGCCGTCGCCTCATGGCCCAGCGTTCCCAACAACCCGCTCTCATTCCCTTCATGCCTACCCAGCAGCAGCCACAGTCATCATCGCCTGGCATGGCTACGGCGTGGGTCAACCCGCAGCAGCAGCCACAGCAACAATACGGAATATACCCCATGCAACCGTCCTCATCGCCTGTTAGTCCACAGTCGCAAATGGGTCGTATTCAAGCCCATGATGCCGTTTATCTTGCTGCCCAGCAGCGCTTACCCGCTGAGTTGCCTACCACTGAGACGTATAGCTACCAACCACCACAGGATGAGCCGGCCCAGCTATCAGGTGACAGCCCAATTTCCTCATCAGACGATGGAGACGTTCTGCACGCTAAAGACCGGACGGTACCACCATGTTAATGCTCTTCATTAGACTGTTTTCATTTCATTTTTCTTTGTTGCTACTGCTTCTGCTGCTTCAAAACTGGGGAGGGGACGAGCGTTTCGCAAGATCGGGTTGGTGGAAGAAAAAATTATAGACATTTTGGTGAGCGAGCGACAGGGAGCCGACGGGAAGGAGAGGGGAGGGGAAGACAGTGTGCATATGGGTGGCAGAGCAAGAGAACGCCTACTCTTTGGTTTCTAGTTCTCTTGATTTGTCACGGTATTGCATAGGTTCTCTCTTTTCCTGCTTCTTACTTGTTGATGTCTTTCCTATGCTTTTTTTTTCTTTTTCTTTTTCTTTTGCTTTGGGTTTTTTTTTTGATTTCCTCTTTGTTTCTTTCCTTTCTCTTGGTGTTGATGTGTTTTTTCTAATAATACCACGTCGTTTATGATTTCCCCTCTTTCTTTTCTTCACTTCTTTTTTTTCCATTTTATATTATATCTTTCATTTTTCTCTTCTTTTGTTGGAGTTCATTTTCATTTTCAAAATTTGTTTTTAGTTACTGTCTTGCTTTTATTGGTTGGTAGTTTGGCTCTCACGGGTTTTGTTTCTCTTTAGTTTTAATCACATACTTCATTTTCTTCTTCTACTCAACCATAACACTATATTTGTCTTCTGTGCTTCTTCTGTCTCTGCCTTCACCTCTATTGGAACTGCTCTCTCGGAAAATCTCTTTCCTCATTCTTTTAAAAAGCTTCTTCACACGGGTGGTACGTTCTCGTTCTTCAGCGGCGATCCATCTCCCTTGACTCGGCGCCCAAACATTAACGAGACAAAGCTCTTCTTGCTCTTTACCAAGCGGTCATTGTCTACCCCTTTCGCTTGTGGCTGTGGCTGTGTCTGTGCTGGTCTGGGCGATGGCGTTGGCGATACCTGCATTGGTGATGTCACTACGCGACGTGACGGCGTCCGGGGTGCTAATGGCATGCGCCAGCCTGGCGACCCTCCAGCTTCCGAGTCGCTAGTAGCATCTAGATATGCGCCATTAGCAGCAGTCACGCTAGTGCTCAGCACTGCGCGCTTACTATCAGTGCTGTGGCGTGGTGGCGAGACATCGTTGATGTCAGGGTTGGCAGAGGACGAGACAGGGTCCATCATGACGGGGCGGATACCGACAAGCGACTAGAAACAGGTCAGATATACACTATTGTTGGGGGCTTTTTTATGACGTACCTTCATCTTCAACAGGCTGCGGGATTGCTTGAGGTCCACAGGTTTTGCCTTGACAGGTGTGGTGGGGAGGTTCTTCTTTGCAGGCGAGACAGACCTGGGCTCGCGCTCATGCTCGCGCCCACGCTTAACCTGATGCTGCTGGCGTTGGCGTTGCAACTCCTTGATCTCGTTACGCAAAGTGGTGTTATTGTGACCAAGACACTCGTCAGGCACTGCGACAAAGCGTATAGTGCCGCGTGACGGTGGTACAGTGAGAGTATCACGTAGAACGCGCTGGAGGAGAATGGTGTTGCGGCGGTTGGTCGCCTCTAGCACCTGGCTGGGCTCGGCGTATAGCGTGAGGATATAGGCAGGGTCCATAGAGCCTCCATACACCATGCAAGCACCATGACGGAGAGAAATGGCGATGCTTGAAACGGGGCGCTTGTAGCGCTTGGAGATTTGGATCGTGAGCTCTTCAAGAACAGGGCATTCCTTCTCAATCTAGAGCGATTTGACCAAAGTTAGAGACCGTACAAGGTTAATAGAAATAAAAAAGCAATACAGAGTGGCTTACATGTACATTTGTCAACAAATCAACCATTACCATGGAGGTCTGACGTATAAAGTCTTCATCTTCTGGAGGCTCATCTACGGCATCTATTCCATGAGGCGCATGCTTGACATCTAATTCTCCCAGGGTGTTTGACATGGGCAAGTTGGAAAGCTGCTTGCTTAGAGATAGACCCATATGATCAAAGGATGCCGACAAGGAGCTGTTGCTGCTCTGGCCATAGATCATAGACCGAGGTTTAATGACCGACTGGCGGCTGACGCGACCTGTGTATTCATGGGTTTGGGGCACCAGGGGCATTCCATACGCGTTAGTAGACATCTTGATACTAGCTCGGGGCGAGATGACTGGAGGAACCTGATGCCCGTAGCCTAGGTTTAGAGGTAGTAGCTGCTCTTTTGCAGGATTGCCGGAAACCCCATCTTCGTTGACAGAATGTAGAGGCATGCCGTTACTATGAGGGCGGAGCATAGGTGGATGGCCCGAGGCATGGCTCATGCGAGTGGTGAACGAAGGTTGGCTACCAACAGGAGGTAGATGCTCATAGGGGGCTCCTCGACCAATAATACCATCGCGGATGCGATCTTGGGGGTTTCGAGCGAGAACAAGAGCATCCTCTGGGTCGATCTCGCCTCTATATCCGTCTTTGTAGGCACATGGTCGGAGAGGGCACGGAACTAGATCATGAGGGACATCTGTCCGCGAGAGGCTAGGAAAAGGAGGGTCAGAAGAAGGCGTCCCAGGAGGGGGGCTAGACAAGATGGGTGAGATTTTCTTCTTCTCCGTGATTGTGCTAGTATCAGTCTTAGAGTTAGAGACTGGGCTGTGTTCCGGGCTAGTATGCCATTCATCGAAGTTGAAGCTGGTCCGGGTTTGCAGCTCTTTTTCTACGGGGACAGTAGCACAAACAGCCGGGAGCTGCCTAGAAGAGGCACTGAGAGCTGGAGTAGCAGGCAACCCATTATCTGTCAAAGACGATGCCGACGAGTGCTCAGACATTGCGAATGGTAAGTCCTTCTGATCAATCCTGCCCTAGGCGAAAAAAGCAGAGAGACCTAGAGTAGGCCAGGCTTCTCGATATATAGTCACTACCAGTGGTGTGTTTTCAATGCACCAAAATATGTCTACCGTCGATAGCAAACAGTAACAGATGAAAAGCCAACGGATGAAATTAGAATTGTAGCAATACAACCACGCAACCCGTGGACATGTATCAATGTGAGGAAGACTAGGCAAAGCGGAGTAGAGAAAACTAGGTCACTGCGAGGCCTCTTCGGCTATCCGCAAAATCGTGGCGTTTTATGCAAACTTGGTAAACAATGATCAGAGTAAGAGGCACAATGCGAGTATTTCCCCGAGATTGAAGATATAAAATGCGCAGCAAAAAGTCGCTGGTAAAGCTCCTAGTAGTGTAAGTATAAGAAGAAGCATTGGTGAAGTATAGTGGATGGAGAGTAAGGCTGTGGGTGACGTGTCGTAGTTAATCGCAGATAGAGAACCGCGTACCTTCCGCATAAAACGCCTTGGTGCGGGGATTTCTGTCAAAGATTTCACTTCCTTCCCTGCGATACTGGGGGAGGTGAGGGGAGGGGGTTAAGAAAGGGATATCTTTTCATTGCCATGAAACAACATGGGAATGCCGTCATATATACAATTTATCGCATGTGTGTGTACTATGTCCCACCGCCTAGTATAAGTAATGACCATCTCTGTGGCTTCGCCCAGGCGTCTCCTATTCGGCCTGGTAAATCTCCAACTATCCTAGGCGCTAGCCCTCCGCTCGCTTATCTTTGGAATCTCATTCCATTCGGATGGTCTCACTTCTCCGGCATCGAGCTACGCCACCGCCCCGTTTTATCCGCTACGAAGCCGAGTAACACCACAGACATGATCAGTACCTGCAGCGGCATCAGCGCCACAGCCAGGCCCGCAGTAGCTTTGGCATACAAGCATATATCACCAAAGTGCGGCTCTGATAACATGCTGACGTGATTCCATTTGCAGCTCCATGTCTCAATGGTATCTGCGGAAGCGCTATTACCCGTGTAGTGCACAATCACAGCGCTCATCGCACTAATGAACGAAAGCACGGACACTGCGGCGCTAGCCCCAACAGTAGTATGAGAGTTCTATTAGGAGGGTTGCATTGTTAGCATATCCGTCGCTATCTGGAGAATAATCGCGGGGTAGTCTACTCACTTTCTGGGCCTGGTCGAGGGCTATGGCCACGGCACTGCACACTGTCACTACAGCACCAGCGACAATCATAGCAATGGTTGGGCCAATGTTGGTATTGGTGGGCCATAGGGGTAGTAAGAAATTGGCAGCCAGATGGGTTTCATTGTATATGTGTAGGTTCCTAGCTGAGAGGCCAATAATGGTAATTCCAGCAGCCAAAGAGAGTAGGTTCAGGCTTGAGCGGGCCCTAACGAACAACATAGCAATCTTGGCTGCTATAGGCTGAGGCGAGGGTACAGGAGGGGTGGGAGATGGTGTCAGAGTGCCACGGGAAGAAGACTCAAATTCGGATGGTGGAGGTATCTCTTTTGTGGACATGGTGAGAGAGGAGGGTGAAGACCAGCAACAACCGAGACCAAGAAGAAAAGAACAAAAGAATAAGAAGAAAACAAGAAGAGAATAGAATAATATAAGAAAAGAACACTATAAAAGAAATAAGGGAGAGGATGTAATTAAAAGGTCTCTGGCTTCAAGAATTTCTCTTACATCTTCAAAAACAACTGGATGTTCTGTCCTTCATATACCCCTCGTCGCCCACTAGTTCTTACTCATATCCTGTGCTATTTTTATCTTGTCAGCTTTTCTCTTCCCGTGCGCCAAAGCTTGTGCAACAAGCAACCTAGCCTAACCTCCCCTTCTCCTATACGCTCCTAGACGCGGCCGTCCGGTCGACCCCATCTGCAACAGCAACACAAAGCAACCAGCAACTATTCACTCATGCAAGTTCCAGCCTACCAAACACAGCAAGTTACGCAAAGGTAGACCATAATACTCCCTGATTGGTTGTATGTCAGTTATATTCCTCTAGCAGCCCCCCTGTAAGACATGCTGGATCCTGTACAAGTTCTCATCCTCAAGCGCCAAGGACAGCCAATCACCAAGCAGGGCCATAGGATTTGTTTTCTATTAATAGATAGATCAGCAAAGAGAAAATTGTGAAGCGCGGAAGCAAAACCGTCAGGTGAAAACCAGGCGGTTAAAAGTTGGAGAAGTAGGCAAGCATTCTACCATGTAGAGGCTTCTTTGGAGATGACAGGGTCCAAAAGAAATGAAACCAGTAACCCTAGTAACCACATCCAAAACCCTAATATCATCCAACAGGTCGCCTTGGCTTCTGGGCCAAGCTCTTTTCTAACTCCTCCATTTCCCGTTGGATCTCATCTTCACGCGCGTTGACCCTGCTATATTCGAAATCCAGCAAAATCGCGCCGCCATCATCGCGAATGAGAAAGTTCTCGCAGTGTACATCACAATGGGCAATACCTAGGAGATGCAAGCGCTCCAGTGCTCTACGGCACGCGCCCGTATCGCCCTCAAGCTCCAGAGCTTTTCCCATGGCACTATCAGCAAAGGGACTGTGCCTGCAGCCTCCAACAGTAGCCCCAGAGACAGCAGGCCTGCGCGCATGGCGCCCATCAACCTTTTCTAGCACAAAACCAACGGCCCGGCCCTCGGGATCGATCACATGGCCTAGAAACTTGGGCGCGATGGCGGCGGCAAGCCCGAGGCAGGCGTCAATAGTGGGTGAGCCGCGTGGGCCAATAGGGGCCGGTGGGCGGAACTGTTCGATGCGGTGGTACACGGCGGCTTCGTGGGCTAGGAGCAACATCTGTCCTTCAGTGGCGGCGACCTTGACAACAGCGGAATTCGGTGGAGAGTTAGCGGGGCGCTGAGGAGAATTGGCCTGTGCTAGGGATGGAGCATGGTTCTGCGGCGGCCAGATGCACTCAACAATGCCGGGGCGTAGCTCCTTTATAGGCTGCAACGCCGACATCAACACTTTGTTGGGGTGCCATAGGGGCGCGAATGGCGGTTTTATGCACAAAGAAGAGTCGGCAACAGCTGGTGGCGGTGGAAGGCGCGGCAGGACGAGTGGCGTGGGTGAAATAGGCGGTGAAGATGGTAGCGGAACGTGTTGGGGAGAGAGCGGCGACGAGGGTACAGAGGACACGGAGGATAATGATGCGCGGGTTGGCGAGAGGCAGGGTGGGTCCATAGTTGTGGCGCATGGACAAGCTGAGAGCTGGCGTGGAGAAGAAGATGGTGAAGGCATCGTGTAGATGTGAATATGAGAGATTGTGGTAGTGCATGTGAAGAGAGAAAGAAGAGGCGGGGATATTGAAGAGAAAAGAAGAAGAAGGGAAGACTGGGTCAAGAGACCAAAAGCCAGCAAAAAAATATTTTTATCGTAAAGGGCAGGAGCAAACGACGCCGACAAGACACCTTCCTTTTCAGTTTCTAGGTGAGCGTTGGAGTTGAGGACAAAACGATCCTTCCTTATTGAGGCGATGACGAAATTGAGGTTGTTCGGCCGACAACCAGATGAAAGAGACAGGCAGATAAATCCATAAATAGAGGATAAGGTAAAAGAGGAACATGAACAAGAATATGAAAGCTGCAGCTTATGTATAGGGAATAGTAGTCATTAAGACCGACTATTCTTTTGGGGTCTTAATACCATTATCTGTAGCTCTAATCATACTTTTGGCTCCTTGTCAGTATTTCTGCTGCCGGCGCTATACATATATTTGAAGATCTTCCCCAGTAAACAGTGCAGACTTCGAATATACTGACTGAATGAGGGTGTCTACGTGAGATGGCTATTCCAATGGTCAAACTGGTCACAGAGCAACCGTGACTCGATTTGTGACTCACTTACAAGCAGCTGTAAGCTGTTGACTGTCCCTAGACAAACTTCCAAATCCTATTAGCTAGGCTTAGCAGGGGCATGTGTAATGAATAAATGACTAGATTAGATATCACTAAAACAAAGAGTCATTGGATTGATTTGTTCCTGTCATTGTTTGTGGGGTTGAGCAGTAAACATTGCCTATTATTCGGATCCGGCAAGTGTCGAGAACCCTTGGGGACAAACCCTGATAGCTTTTGTGGCGCCCAGTAGTGTCTGTGGCGCCGAACTATGGTGTGGATGACCCCACAGTAGACGTCAACAAGGCGACCGATTTTTGGCGCTTGCAAACAGCACCTAAATGCTAAATAGGATCAAGCCCCCTAAAAGCCCCTGAAGAAACCAAACAAGATGTTGGTACCCGAGCACTGTAGCTACCCTATTCCCACTATATCCCACTCCCAGGCTTGCTATGACCAATGTTTCGTTGAGGACATGCTGTGAAGAGCTGCTCCCCCTAAATCCTCAACACACCCCAGGCTTTTTGCTTTTCGCCTAGCAACTTCGCTCTTGTCCTTCCGCCTTCCTTTTTATCTTTCTGTCTTCATTTTTATGCATGCCTCGGCCAGCCCTCCAGGCCTATCTCTTTCTCTTACTGTCTCACGTTCTCTCTCGCCTGTCCCTATTATCCCATCCTTACTCTCTTTTACTTTATTGATTTTCTCTAGCGTTGTCTCTTGACGTCACTGAATTCCGTTACAGCACAGCTTCTAAACCCCTCCGCCCCCACTAAGCCCGAACTGAAATCCCGCACCCAATAGGCCGTCGACCTCCAGCTCGGCCATCCCACAATCGCACTGTCCTATCACTATGACATCGCTACCACCATCGACTCCATACTCGCCCACTGAGTTAGCTCGGCTTTATCCGTCGTCTCTCGCACTACAGCAAGTCCACATCTTCCTTCGCCATGGTGAACGCACACCTGTGAAGCCGCGCCTCGCTCATCTCAACCATCCCTCACTATGGCCGTACTGTCGATATGCACGCACTATCCGTGCCGCAATCAGCCTTCCATCACCCACATCTGCTCCAGGGTCTGAGCCACTTACAACGGACTTCCAATGGCAGCGCAAATTTCACATGCTCTCTACTCTCGACGATTCGTTCCAGCCATATCCGACTGTTGCTGGAGCTCCACGTGAGGATCTCTGCGCTCCTGGGACGCTAACCGATGCGGGCCGCGCCAGCACTCATGCTCTCGGCACACACTTACGCCAATTGTATGTGACTAGCCTTGGCTTTCTGTCTCCACGGCTTAATCACGCGGGTGACTTAGCACTACGCAGCACTAATGTGCCACGCGCTCTCGAGTCTCTCCAGCATACTGTCACAGGGCTTTACCCACCTTCCCAGCGCGCTCCAGATCTGCCACCATTCTCAATTGCGCAGGCTGCACCGGGCGCCGAGACACTAGTACCTAATAATGCTAGTTGTGCTAGGCTACGTCAACTGTTCGCAGCCTTTAGCGCACGCGCCGCACAGCGGTGGGACGCATCGGCCTCTGCTGAAAAAGTGCATATGCAACTAGAACGACACCTAGTGGGATCAGCGGATACGCGCGACTCGGCGCGCATCGGTATAGCGTCTCGTCCTTCGGCCCTCGGTGTTTTGGACACCATCAATGCAAGTCGCGCCGAAGGCACAGGGGCTGCCACGCGTCTGCCGCGAGAGTTCTATCACCCAGACGTGCTGACTGGTCTCGAGGCTGCGGGTATCGAGGAATGGTTCTCATTGTATTCCGAGAGCGCTGAGGCACGACGGCTTGCATCAGGCCCGCTTCTGGGTGACGTGGTAGAAGCACTAGTGCGCTCAGCTGAGGGCGAGCCGGCGGCTGCAGACATAGGCGGCGCAGACCTACACAACAACAGTCAGCACGTTCTCGGGCCCCAAATCACTCTCAATGGGTGTCACGATACCACGCTTGGCGCACTTCTCAGTTCTCTTGGAGCATTTGATGGGCGCTGGCCTCCGTTTACAAGCCACATTGCCATCGAGCTATTCCGCGCAGCTGATCAACCGGCACCAAAGCCGTGGACCCAGAGTAGCGGCTGGCTAGCGGCAGCAGGATTAGGCGGCAGTGTAGAACGAATCGGACGCTCACCGACATCGCAATTAGTAGGTGCGCAGAAGAAAGTGCTAGACGGCTACTTTGTGCGCTTGAGGTATAATGATCGATCGGTCGTGGTTCCAGGATGCAAGGCTCCTAATAAGCATTTGCCGGGTGACGAGTCGTTTTGCACGCTGGTGAGTCAACTGGTTGGGTTTGCATCATGTTAATCTTTGTAATTTGTCTTGCTAACAAAGCTGTTTGTGTGTTACATATAGGCCGCATTCAAGGAAGTTGTTGACAACATCACGCCAAGCCATTGGAAAGCAGAGTGTGAAAGCAATCTCGATCAACCGCCCATTCCGAGTAAGCCTGAGCCAGCAGGTTACTAGACAAGCTTCTTTCTAGTCTCGGATTTCTTGACAGGATATCGATGCTGCATGTTACCCATCTATCTATATACTAGCATCTCTGCAGCCTCATTTACCGTGTCTTTGTCGTTCCTGGACTCTTTATTTTATTTTGGCGTTCATTGATCCTCCATCTCCATATTGCACCTCTTGTTTGTGGTTGGTCCATCCGTTCTCGATATCTCTTTCTATTATTATTATTCATGATCACAACCAGTATAGCACATATAATAAATATAATAATGACATGTATATAGATGACCAAAACGAAAAAGAAAAAAACTGAGGCTGCGCAATATAATTCGTGCAAGGGAGAAACGTAGATATATCAAAATAATAAATGGCAAATAATTCATGGCTTGGAGCCAGGTCAACATCCATGACTAGTGATTAACCCCCAAATAGATTTCAAAAAATAATAAAAAAGGACAGGGAAATGTTATGTAAAATAAATAACGATATGGCAAAGGACACACAGAGAAAGGAAAAAGGATGAACAACAAGTTTGAAGTGAAAAAATATGAAGCAGGAGAAGGACAACAAAAAGGGAAGAAGGCCAAAAAGGTGCCGGGTGTGAAAAAGAAGACCCCGACGCCGGTCGATTATAAGGCTTAAAAGTATAGCAAGAGAATATAAAAGGAGCTTATGTAAAGCCACATTCGAATTTTGGCACTAGAATCGCTTGCCAACCTGGGCATCATATGACCCATCTAGTTGGCAACCTCTTCTTCAACCCATCCATTCAGGCCACCCTGAATAGCCAGGCCAAAGCCAGTGCCCATGCCCCCGTAGCTGGCCTGATACTGGTGGCCACGACGTTCACCGCCTTCGGGACCACCTGAAGAGCCACCAACAGATCCAGGCGAGGCAACGCCATTCTCAAACCCAGGAGCTAGAACAGGCAGGCTGACAGCGCGGTTGTGTGAACCACGTGAATTAGGGGCCAGTAGGCCACCAATAGTGGTAGCGCCACCAGGAGCAGCAGACGTACCAGGGGCCACATTTCCGCCGAAGCCACCCTGCACGCCAGCCTCAAGCGTAGCCTCATTGGGAGAGGACTGGGCTGTTCCAAAAAGAGCGGCTTGCTGCGCAGCTAAAGCCTGATGCTGCTGAACTTGCTGTGACTGCGCCTGGTGGGAGACATGGTGCAGGTACATGGTCAAGGGGTTGGCATTCTGAGCAAACAGCGTAGCAGTAGGTTGGGGCGAGGAGCTAGTTGTAGGAGAGCCGCCTCCGTTCTGCGAATCACTGCTGACAGGAGGAGGGGAAGCAACACTGTCTGTGTTAGGAGACTGGCTAGCGCCAGCTTGCATTTGGCGGGGAGCATTACCGCAACGGTCCTTGCCGAAATTGACCTTAAACTTCTTGTACTCTTCCTTGCTGCGAATAGCCTCAATGGCCTTAATAGCATTGGCAATGTTGGTGAAGTTGACAAAAGCGCAACTCTTTTCACGCAGAGCATTGACGAGCTCAATCTCACCATACTCAGCGAAATCAGTGCGCAAACGCTCCTCAGTCCATGTCTCATCCAGATTGCCAATGTACACATTACGCGAAGCACCTCCGCTTACAGCCAAGGCAATGGCCGGAGGCAGAGCTCCAGAGTGCTTTCCCCAGCCAATCTTGAGGCGGCGATTGTGGATCATTAATCCCTGCAGGTTGCTCAAAGCATAGAACGATGCAGCAGCAGTGGGGTCAATGAAAGTAACGAAGCAAATGTGCTTATCGGGGATATAACGAACATGGTGCAAGAGACCACCGCGGATTACGTTGCAGATCTCTTCCAGAGTGGTTTCTGGGTGGATATTACCGAGATAGATAGTACGGTTACCCAGATTGTTAATGCCACCAGCGGTAGTAGCAACGGCAGCAGCAGCGACAGACTGATGAGCTAAGGCGCTTGAGATCATGTCACGGTCGGCGCCAGTCAACATATGAGCATGGCCAGGGGCAATTCCCAAGTATTGAGCAGCGTTTTGCTGCTGAGTCTTCGAAACATACGCACAACGGTCCTTGCCGTAGTAGACACGGCGGGGAGCCTGCCACTTAGCTTCCTGAGGCAGCTGGGAAACGGCCTTTACGGCGTTCGCAATAGATAAGTAATGCACAAATGCAATGTTCTTTTCCTTGACATACTTGACCATGTCAACGGGACCAAACTTGCTCATGTCCTCGCGAATCTCTTCCTCAGTTACCTCCTCAGGCAGATTGCCCAGGTAAACGTTACGCGAAGCGCCAGACTGCTGAACAGCTAGGGCTACAGAGGTGGGAACTTGCGAGGGCTTACCCCAACCAACTTTGATATCCTGACCCTGAATGCACAACTTCTTCAAGATGGCATCAGAGTGGAAGTGGGTGGCAGAGCTAGCATCCAAAAAGGAGATGAAGGCGCAGTTCTTGTCAGGCAGAAGACGGACAGACTCGATCTGTCCACTCCGGACATGGTTCAAAATTTCCTCCGCAGGGGTATCTGAGGGTATGTTTCCTAGGTAGACAGTGCGACTATTTCCAGCCGCAGAAGTGGTCGAAATAGAAACGGGCGAGGTAGGCTGGGCGGACATGGGATTGTAAGAGCCCGAGGGCGACTGAGCGTTGAAGAACTGAGGGGCACCGTAAGATGAGGGTGAGACCAGAGTCTGGAAAGCCTGAGGGGACAGCGTCTGCGGGACCGGACTGGTCAGGCCGTTGACAGCCTGCTGTTGCTGCTGCTGCTGGAAGTTGAGGTTCTGGAACTGGGGACTAGCAAAGCTAGCAGGAGTTCCGGGCTGGAAGGGACTTCCAAGGAGCAGCTGCGATGGCAGCAGTGGTGTGAACTGCATGTCGAAGGCAGTGCCAGGGGTAGTCAGGTCGTTGGGATTGATAGCCTGAGCTGGCTGGGCCAACGACTGAGTGTTGATGGTAGGGACAGTGGTGCCCCGGCGTGGGAGACGCTCGGTGAAGCTGGGTACATTAGATGCAAAGGCACCGTGGGAAAAGCCAGTCTCGGAGGTAGAAGGCTTGGAGGCGTGGCCAAACCGAGGACCGCCATTTTGGCTTGCGAGATCTTGCATACTGTCGATCAAGAGATAAGGGCGGAAATATGAGCGAACGGTGCAAGAATTTATTGAATGAGAAATTTAAGCCGAAAAAATATAGAAGGATGATTCAAGAAAATAGGCAATATGACAGAAACGAAGCTCCAGTCGCGAAGAAAAAAAGAAAAAAAAAAGAGAAAAAAAAACAAGTATAGAAAAAAGGGGGTTTTTAACGGAAGTGGAAGAACAAGTTGGTCAGGCAGAACAAATGACTGCAAGAGCCAGCAAACCAAGTCAACAACGCACGAAATAGGGCGGCGATATGAGAAGGCAAAAAAGGGGTCGAGTAGAAGCGAAAGTTGAAGCTTAGGAGTTATGACAACAAGATGCTTGAAGTTTAATTCGCGGGTATAGACGAAGAGAAGAAATGCGAGACGAAATGCAATAGATTTGGAGGAAGCGGAGGGAAGAGAATATCAAGGCAGAAGCGAGATCGCGGCGATGAAGAGAAAGAAAGGATAAAAAGATGTATATGCCGTGTAGTCAACAACTGTCAGACTTGGGAAGAAATAAATAAATGAAGAAGGGCGAGGAAGAAGAGAAGAAGACCAAGGCGATGAGGACTTGGTCCAAATGGGAAGAGAAGGAGGAAGAGGAGAGACTTGGCCGTAAGAGAAGGAGAAAGAGAAAGAAAGGAAACAAGAAAATAAAGAAAAAAGAAAAAGAAGAAATAGTAGAAATGAATGGGAAGAAGGATAAAAGGGAAAACCCCAGACCTGGATGAAGATGCAGGAGACAAGAGAAGGAGATGCGGTGAGGTTTTAAAGAAGGAGAGGATAGATTGCAGAGAACGAAGAAAAGGGCAAAAGTGGGGCAGGCGGCCAGGCAAGGGCCTCTAGAGACTTGGTGGGAAGGGTCGAGAAGAAGGAAGGTGCAAACAAGAGGAGTAGAAAAGGATAAAAGAAAAAGAAAAAAAAAAAAAAGGATAAAGGATAAAGGATAAAATGACGAAAAGAGCATGAGCCTCCAAACAAGAGGAAAGAGGATACAAGGCAACTACAAGGAGATGAAGAGCAGAGTCTGGGATAAAGGGTGAGCCACCCCTCTCATCCTCTCTCCTAAAAGGATAAGGGCCAAGATTCAAGATGACACGCACCCTTTTCAATAGGCAGGGCAAGGACATGAAGCTGCAAGGAGTTTATGTAAGGTAAGGGTTCGCTATTGCTGTATGTGCTGCGAAGGGGCGGCGCGTTGTAAAGTAGGCCAATCTAGTAGCGAGCAATGCGACGGGGGAAGGAGCATAGAGTTAAGCTGAGCAGTAGCCCTTTCTGCGCTTTCAACGGACGGAAAGATAATACTGCTTTATTTTATCTCTCGTTGTTGCATTGATTCTCTATTTCCTGTATGTTCCATCCAGTCTTAGCCTCTTATTTCCTTTCCTATTAATTTATTCACATTTTCTTGTTGTTTTTATCCCTCGCAGTTGCAGCAAAGAATAAGAGCTTGCATTCGACAAAAACAAGCAAAAAAAGAGAGAACCAAAGTGCTGAAAGCCGGCGACCATCCTGCTGTACGAGTATACGGGCAGGGGCGGAGGGGGCTAGAACAGAAAAAGAGTGGGAAAGGAATGGAAGGAGAGGAAAGAAAGAAGGAGGGAGAAGAAGGAAGAAAAAAAAACATGATACAGGGGTTCATTTATTTATCCTTGCTTGCCCTTGAGCCCCAAAAAATGGAAGCAGAGCTGAAGCAAGGTAGAAAGGAGGAAGGGCAAATGACGAAATGAAGGAAAGCGAGTATGTGTATAATTGGGGGGGTGTTTACTTGAACAATGGCAGAACCAAGTATAATCGAGGTCGAGGGGTTGTTAGGGTTTACAGCAAACAGAAAATGGGGGCAAGAAAAAGCAGCAAACTAGCAAGCGGATAACCCGGCAACGTGAGGGACAAAGCTCGTCCAGAAGGAAGGAGCAAACAGTGTCTCCCAAACAGCAGTGGTAAGAACATGGGGGGATATTACCTGTTTTGCGAGAATATGACTTTTCTTTCAGGTCACTATAGAAAGACAGAAAGAAGCGGGAGCAAAAGCAGGCGAAGCATAGACAAAGGGAAAAAAACAAATGAGAAAAAAAAAGCTTGACCTTTTCCCCTCCTTCCTCGCTTCCTCCCTTTTCAGGGGAAATATAGAAGACAAAGAGGAAGGAAGCTCTGTGGCTATGGCTTGTTTCTTCTTTTTCCTTCTGTCTGTTCTTTTCCTTAGCTCTTGCCTTAAATTTCAATTCTAGTCTTCTCTTTCTTTGTCTAGTTTTTTTTTAGCAGGCACGAGGAAGAACAAAGCATAAGGGTCGGGAAGAAGAGGTAGCAAGAAGAGGAGGCCCAGTGTCAATGCCAGTGCCAGAGTGGGAGGAACCTTATAAGGACTCTAGTGCTTGTATACCAGCGAACCCGATTTCTCCTCAAGGTGAAGATGCGAATACAGCATGACCTTGGCGGTGATCACAGGGGAAGAAAGACGCTTGCAGAGCTGGGCAGTGTTTTATCATGCAGGTGGGTGCACATTTCAGTAGCTTCTTGTAACTCGGATTAAGGAAATAAATTTCTTGTTTAAAATGTCTTGTGCTGATGTTGATCTCTCCAGCTTAGCCCTGAGCTAGTCTAGTAAGTTAGCTGGCCTTGGTTAGCCTGGGTTGTATGTAGACCATATCATTTCTAAGATTAGAAAAACCTTGGGCCGCCGCATCGCTCTTGTTCCCTTGTTCCTGAAGGGGTAAGAAAGGGGAGGTTTTCAGTTAGTATTGCAGTCTATTTGTTTGGTTCTTCCCTTCCACCTTTGAAGCCTATTGATTAATTTTGTCAACATTGAAGGGGCAAGGGTATGGGGGGCCCTTCCTCCTAGGCTGCTGCCACCACAGATGTAGCAGGGAAACAAGCCAGCTAGCTACGCAGGCTTCTTCTCTAGAAGCCGCTGACTCATGTTTTGTCCTTATTTTGAGTCCGGCGGACCTAAAAAAAGACAGAAGCGGGAGCACAGCGGCCAGGAAACACAGCATATCCATCTATATTTTCTCCCCTCACTAGAAAGCCATTTTGACCCCTTTGCTTGTCCTCGCTTTTAACTGCGTCTTCCTCTTAAGGAGATACACAAGACACAACAAGAGACACCAAGTAAAAGGCCGTGGATGGGATGCATCTGGGAGGGGGGGACAAGAGAGTCAATGCAGGAACAAGGACGGGTAGGTGCACACAAGGGGTAGGATATCAAGGGACCGGTGTTGTCGTCTGTCTACAGCTGTTCACAGCTGACTGGTGGCTAGCCAGCCGGACTCTCTACGGCTAATCGATCACCTTTCAACATCGCAATAACGGGGTTCCCGTGTCTAGACAAGTCAGCAAAGCAAGGTGTATTTAACCCTAAAGGAGAGTTGTACTGGCCGGGCCTTCCGCTTACAAATTAGGGTATTGATTACCACCTGATGTCCGCTTTTCCCCACCTGCTACGATTGGTGATGTAAGATCCGGCGGCTATGCAATGTCAGATTCTCTGCCTTTAAAGGTACGACAAGCCAGTACATTGACGCCTAAATACTTAATCCTTAATAAAACCTTTTCCCCCCCATAGCTTCCTTTGTCGTTATTTTGATTCACACAATTGTCTTCATTATTCCGTTTTCAACATGTCGCATCTTAAGTACTACGCCTACGAGGGCGTCGGAGTCAACAACAAAAAGAAGTTTTGGTACAACCAAGCTGTCCGTGTCGGTGACCGGATTGAGTGTGCGGGTCAAGGTAAGCAACAAGAGCAGACAGGTTATTTAGAATGACTAGGCCGATTTGGGATGAATAAGACCTAGAAAACACGACATTGTTCTAGAATTCACTGTGTGCATCTCATAACGCTGACTCTCCTCCTCCAGGCGGTTGGGACCCGATGACTGGGGTCTACAAAACTGAGACCAACGCACAAATTGACCAGGCCTTCGCCAACGTTGAACGCTGCCTGCATGATGCTGGAGGCACTGGTTGGCAGCAAGTCTACCGTGTCAACTCATACCATTTGCCACTGAACAATGAGGCATTAGATGCCATGGTGCGCAATTTCAAAAAGTACATGCCCGACCATCAACCCATCTGGACTTGTGTTGGCGTCACACGCTTGGGCGACGATGATATGCGTGTTGAGATTGAAGTTGTAGCACATGATCCAGAGGGGGCGGCGGCTGCTGAAAAGAATTAGGCTGGAAATGAAGGGATTAGGTAGGCTCGTAAAGTGGTAGTCTTTCAATTGGAGCAAAAGAAAAAAAAAACTCTATTACATCTATCATCCTGTAGCTTCTCACCCTTTTCCACGAGTTTTTTTTCCCATCGAATTTTGCGTCTAAGGCTTGCACCGACCCATGAATCTGGGGTACAAGCAAGTTGTTCGAACCGTGTGCTGGTTGGCCATCCATGCTAGGAAACGCTCAAGACCAAGACCGTAGCCACCATGAGGCGAGGTGCCGTACCTACAAAAATGGAGCTTTGGTTAGCTAGTGCTTCGTTAAGGCAGAATGGCAAGGGAAAAAAAAAAGTAACTTACTTGCGCTGGTCAGTGTACCAGTAGTAGTCCTTCGCCGGAATGCCCTGTTTCTCATAGGCAGCCAACAATTCGTTGTAGTCCTCCATTCTCATGGAACCACCAACAATCTCGCCAACACCGGGCATCAGCACGTCAACGCTCTCAGTGACACGCAGATCCTGAGGGTCCTTCTTCATGTAGAAGGCCTTGATTTCGACGGGGAAGTGCGTCAAAAAGATGGGTCGGTTGATGATATCCGTCATACGGCGTTCGGCAGCCTCGGCAATGTCGTCGCCGAAGACATGTGGCTTGCCTTCCTCATTCAGAATCGGCGGGTCCTGAGCGTTGAGCCAATCGATGGCATCCGTGTATTTCATGCGAAGGAAGGGCATGGAGGGTTTGACAAAGTCTGGGTTGAGTTCTTGGAGTGCAGCCTTAGCCACAGGATCAGCTAGCACGGTGTCAATGATACGGCTAATGATATCTTCGATATGGTTCAGCATGTCCTCAAAAGTGATAAAGTCCAGCTCGGCTTCGACATGCGTGTACTCGCTGAGATGGCGGCGCGTCAGCGACTTTTCCGCACGGAAAGACTTTTCAATGCAGTAGACAGAACCCAAGCTGGGAAGGACAGTCTCAAGGTATAGCTGCGACGACTGGGTCAGATAGGCCTGTTCTTCGTAGTACGGCAGGCTGAAAAGTGTGGCACCACCCTCACACTGGGTCTGGACTAGGGCCGGAGGCGAAACCTTGGTGATTTCCAGGTCCCGGTAGGCCTTGACAAAGGCCCACTCCACAGCAGCACGTAGCTTCATGATGGAGGCGGCGTTGTCGCCACGCAGCACTAGATGGCGGTTGTCCAGCATGGCAGCGTCCCATTGGTTCTGGGCGGCTGAGACCTTGTTGGTAATAGCGTCATCATCAGAGGGAGAAGCACCAATAACCTCGTAGTAATCGACGTGCAGCTCGCGGCTGTCGGGGGCAGTCTGGCCTTCAGGAACTTTTTTCAGCTCTCCGTAAAGGGCTAGGGATGTACCAATAGCAAATGTCAGGGCATCATAGGTCTGTGTCAGCTGGCCAGCTGGCAAAATGCATTGTAGGTGGCCGTAACCATCGATGAGGGTAATAAAGGTGGCATTCTTCTGGGGACGCAGACGGTGGATGCGACCATATACCTTGACACGGGTGCCCTTCTTGTCGGCCTCGCCAAGGGTAATGTCCTTCCGGTTGATCTTGATGCACTGTGCCTTGGGGAGGGTCTCGTCCTCCTTGAGTACGATCTTCTTAGCAGCATCAAGATTCTGCTCGCGGGCTTTGCGGCGCTCGTCCTCCTCGGCCGCGACTTTGGCAGCACGAGCCAGCTTTTTCTTGTGCTGATCAACGGCAGCCACAGCCTTTTTGATGGCGCTCTTAGCCGGCTCCTTCCAGGCCAGACGGGCAGACTCATCTTGGCCAGCCTCCAGAGCGCCGGTCTGAGATGCACGGATCAAGTACTTGCTCGAGGTTTGCTCGATGTTCTGGATGTAGGCAAAGGCCAGAGACTTATAGGGCTTGGCTTCGGAGCCGTTAGCGGCCGGGACATTGTCAACACCGACATCAGTGTCAATGTAAGTCACAGCGTCCTTGGTGCGATCGACTAGATCCGCCATTGTGTATGTTTGTAAGGGAGGGGGGGGGGGATCTGAGAGAGAGGGGTGACGCGAAGTCAAATATCTGAAAGTAGATCGGGTGGTGGCGATCAAATGGCGAAGATAAATAAGGCCCGATAGGGGGTTCGACTGGCTGAGACCAACGGTTAGTCGAGATTAGGTTGGGAGGGAGACGGTAGATAGCCAGAGAAAGAGGCTGGTCAGATGAAGAATCTGAGATTGGCCAAAGATAGTCCGAGATAAACTGAAAGAGGAGAGCTTCTTCAGCGAGGAAGTCAGTACAAAGAAGTGGGGTCTTGCACTAGGCAATACAAAGATAACCCGGGGTTAATGGGGGTGAGTCACAAAAAAGCTAAGGAGCTGTAAAAAAGGGTTTCAACTGATAAGACAAAAAGGCAAAAAAAAAGACTTGAGAAAATAAAGGCAATTAGAGGAAAGAGGTGGAAGGAAGAGTGCGCATTATTTTGGTACATTCATATAGTCTTTATATCATACTCTATGATTGATACTGATAAGGGAAGGAGCGAAAACTTGCTATGACCCCTCCATGACGTTTGGTGGATTGGGAAACCAAACCCTAACAATAATTACCTATTAACCCTGTATATTATGATGCTATTTCCCCTGTGTCATCGTGAACTAAGTGTGTTGTTTTTCTAATCATCTTCTGGGACAATGGGAAAACTCATCATGCCATCAAACGTATCCCACTTGCGAACGAGAAGTCCCCTTAAATCAGGATCCTTAAGATGCTTGCAATCGGCCTTGTGGTTATGCTCATTCCATCCCTCGATTTGGCAGGTCTGGTGATAGATAGTATGGCATTAGTAACTAGCTTGGACATCATTAGAAGGATTAATGCTTTACCTTGTTGCAATACCAAAAAGAAAAGCATTTGGAGCATCGGTTAAGAGTCGCTGCTTTCTTTTTGCACCCGTGACACTTTCTGACACCATCAAGCACAAGTGAAAACTCCTGCACTTTGTTACTGAGACTGTTGATCTTTTCCATCGATAGAGAAAATATCTGGAATTATAGTCAGTTACCAAATGTACCACACAATCACAGCTTTGTTAGAGTGACCTTGCCTTGAACATTTGCGGATTCTCTAGGCGGATGCCAGTCCTGCCATCCATGAATACATGATGCACTGGGTACAAGATAGCGATTGTGCTTCCTATCTTTGTATGGTGATTCTCAACCTCCTGGCCACGGCCAGGGGTGTGGAAGAAGAGTGGGATGATAGAACCGTCAAGATCTTCAAGTTGAAAATGAAGACGAACAATAGTGCTAAAGTCAGTAATGTTTCCCAAGAAGCACCAGTGGCGTAGCGGACGAAAATTATTGTTCCTGGTGCCCTCATAGAAGTCTGGCTCAGGGATGCACTCATGTGGAAGATCTAAAAAGCTGGAAAAGCAGCTTTGAATAGCTGCCGTGTTTCCTCTTCTCCAGAGCCATTTTTCGAAGGCATCTGGCCCAAGCCCGGTAGGAATGTCTGAAAAGCTCGTCATCCACTGCCTTGACATGCCGCATGATTCGAAAATATATGGGTTCAACAGCATAGCTTGGGCTTCAAGAAACTTCGGGCTGTCTTGACCTGCTATTCTTTCCCAAATAGTGGCAGCCCTTTTACGAAAGACATATCCGCGAGCGAAGTCACTATTGACAATGGCAGTATCGGCAGCTTTAGAATAGAGCTGGGGAGGACTGAAAATTTCCGGATTTTGCTCCTTGATGAGCCGAATGAGGCGTTCTAGGTGGCGGAGAACAGAAATAGGCGTTTCTAGAGATATGTCCAAGGAATTCCCCATGGCAATGTCATACAAGCATATGATTTGCCCTAGTATTTTATCATTATGACGACTCTGTTCCGGCGGTAGAGAACAGAAACGACATGAGCATACGAAGTTGAAAGCTTTCATTAAACGTCTCTGTCTTTCTTCACGGAGTGAGAAAGTAGGGGTATAGCTGATTGTAATTTCTTCGCCTTTGTCAATATCTTTCAATGCATAGGCGTTATTTAACTGTGTATTTTCGTTCCAGGAGAGTATCGTATTATGGTCACAGGAATGGTTGATGCGGGATGCGTCTAGGCAGATGATGATGGTCTCTTTAGACTCATCGCAAGGCAAGCAATTAATACGAATTATGCTCATATATTGCTCAATGTCATTGTCGTACACATAGGGACTATGTAGAGCTAAAAAGCCCTTACGATGGTCTTCGCTAAGAGCCTCGACTAATCGTCGAATTGATGGTAATAGAGCCTCGGCTGAAGGATCGCGAATTTTGAGAATGGGCTTCTCGGAGAGCAGCCGTGTTCCCTTTGTGATTTTTTGCGTGGCAATGAGGCCTTTACCTTTGCCTTGGATATGCTGTATTTCATACAACAACGTGGGCGGATGAGATGCGGACAGGTAGTTCCCCATATCGAATTCCTTAGCTATGTGTAACTTTGCTCATGAGTTTGTGTGTGGTTAGAATGAAACAGGAGGAAGAAAGCATAATGGCCCTGAAAAGTAAAATTTTATTCCATGTGACTGGTAGGCTAGGTAACCATCAGAGATGCTATGTTAATTAGTAAACTAGTTAGACCTATAAATCAATATGTGCCTACTGCAAATCATTTCAATATCTGTAAAATAATAGACAAGCGAAGGGGTCGGGACCAACTGGACTGTAGAAGGTAGAAGGTGCATCATATATGTCAAACAGCTTCATATAAAACAGGCAGGGGAAGTAATAAATTGGTTGGTCTGTGGTCAGGTTGTGCTACTAGGCCGTCATGTTGAGCCCACAAATACCCATATTGTGCAACCCAACTACCGCCCCTAGACACACTACCCTAGCTTACTATATAACAACCCCCTCTCAGTACGTCAGGCACAGCACATAGTAACGTCCAATTCTAAGATTATATATATACATACATGAGTTGCTCGTATGAGAAACTCCAAAATTTGATGCTGATGATTCTCTATGTTTTCGGGCTCTATACCTGCTTACAAAAATGGTTCTGTGTGAATGGCGCCTACGCCATATCATAGAAATCTAGAGCCAATAGGGCGACGACGGAACCATACACGGCACACAGCATATATGGCAGCATGAATAAAGGTACATGCTTACACGGGACGGATAGTTTGATTGGTATGATTCGGATTCATGTAGGTGGACCGTTGTCTGGCCTCATAATGCTTGCAATGGGATGGTGTACAACATGACAAGTAATGAGACTAGTTGGTATGTAAGATAGTTATATCCATGAGAAGTTTGGAATTTTAACTATATAAAGACTAATCTAGGCCATTTTCCCCCTCGCTAATCGTTCCTTTTTAGCGTGCCGAGTCCCTCTCCATTCTTCTGACTGTTCAAGTCTCTATTTCTTCATATGCGTGTGGATGTAAAGCGCCGGTTTTCGCAGCCGTAAACCAATTTCTATTTTCCCCTCACCTCTGAAGGCCCAGCACCTTGAAACTGTTGGTTTATCTCATCTAGAGTCCGAAACAGAATGTCACTATTTGCAGTGTCTAAGCCCACCAACGGGAACCCAGATTCCGGACAAGCCAAATCTAGAGCTATCACGGCTAAGGCCAACAACAACCTACCAAGCACGCTGTACCGGCCATTGGCTAATGTAACTATTGGCTCACGCCTTGCTCCACCGCCCCAAGATCCCGTAACACTTGCCGATGTTCGTCGTTTATGGCCCACCTCGCCCATCCCTGTATTTATTTACGGATCGTTGCGGGACCCTGACATCTTGCAGATGGCCTCCGGACTATCACAGCCACCAGAGTTGAGGCATGCACTAATCAGAGGTTTCGAATCAATGATGTGGACCGTGTTTCCATCGGCAATTGCCTGTGAACAGAAAAGCGCACACGCCGGGGAAAAGTCGAGCGACTCAGTCATTTATGGTTCTTGCTTTGATGCTTCTTGCCACTCTTTCATCGCCAAGTTATCCGCCTACGAGGGTCCGATGTATTCTCTGTCACTATGCACTATTGAGCTACTCCAAGGGACGGACTCTACCGACGTGCTTTCCCAGTCAACAGCCAAAGGCCGTTCGTACAGAGACCAGAAACAGTCACCCCATAAATCGCTTGTTCGCGGACTCATTTTCGTGGCTGCACACAACACACCCGTAAACAAGGGTACGTTTGACCTGACCCGCTGGCAGCAAATCAGCAAGCAGGCAACTCTCATGCGGCTTGTGAATGAACTCGCAGCAAGCCCTCCAGCCCATCTCACCATTCCTACGGCAAGTGTCAACCTCAATAATTGCCCAACACAGCGCTTTCCCATCCAGATCGCACAAATTTAACCCTATTTAATGCATACCAATCTCGAAAACACCGTTCTGAAGACGTCAGCAAAGGCATTACACGGCTGAGACCAAGTTAAACGATTGAGAAAAGGCTGATAATATCACCATGAAATGCCAAAGGCAAGAATGGTGTAGGGATGCGTCTATGCATATATGCCTAAGACTCTATGAGTCTTGAGCACAATAAGCTGCTGAGGCTTTGTGTACTTAATGGAGAGATCGTGAATGATAGTCCATGTACACGCACATACGCATTTGTTAATATTGGGATTATTGGGATGTTGCAATGACGATACAAAGCTGTGCCGGCGAATGATCCAAAGTTCACTCCTAGACGACAAATAAACCTAGCGGCAGAATATGTGATTCCACCCCAAGGCAGGAGAAGAATAAATTAGATTAGACGAGATTTTGACAGTAGTTTGTCTAGATTTTACTTTCGTGGGAATAAAGCTTTAGGACCGCAGACAGACACGGCTCTAGTAAAGACTAAAAGCTAGCTGAGCCAGTCAAGGCAAGTGCTTCTGGTCAAGTTCATACTTAATGCTGATTTCAAGACCTAGTTTAGTCATGGATCACATGTTACGGAATTTAAGGAGAGCAACAAGATAAGAAAGCCAAGCAAGAAAAAAAAGAAGAAGTTTAAAATGAAAGAAATGAAAGTGGGGTATCGAAGCCATGGGAGTTGTCGTTGGAGGAGGGGTCATTGTCGTCATCGAAGTCCGGGGCTGGTTGCAGTGGCAGTTAATAAAGGTAGGGGAAGAGAGAAGATGCGTGGATGGGCATGACTGCAAGCTAACAAACAAGGGAGGAAAGAAAAGGATATGGGGGAGAACCAGAGCCAGCAACGAAATCGGAGTGAGAAGAAAAGCGTAGAAACAATAGCAAACACAAACACAACACAAGCATAAAAGTCAAAGAAAGCATCAAACAAAAAGACAAGACAAAGACGCGGGCAGAAAAAGAAAAAAAAAAAGAGAGAAAAAGTAGAAGAAGCAAAGCAGCGCAGAGCCAGGCGCAATAAGGAAAGCAGAAGATAGGCTTTTTGGTTGGGCGATGAGTTAAAGGAGACAACAATGTAGCAAGAACTTGAGGGAGACAAAAGATGTACAAGCGAATTGAAACCCCCGAGTTTCCCGTTGGCATGAGGAAAAAAGGGGAAATCATCTCATCCATCTGTCTAACTCTTATTCGCAGTGGTCTGGGTGCTGATGCCATTGTCTTTGTCGTTGTCGCCGGCAGCAGCGAAAGTCTACAGGATCGCGCACTTGTGCTGCCTCTTCTTAGGGGTCGGAGGCTCGAGGGCGGCGACAATAGCCTGTGAATAGGGAAGAAAGAGGATTAGAGATGAACAGGAAAAGAGAAAAGGCAGCAAAGCCACGAAGGAAGGGGGGGAATAGAGACTCACCTCGTCAAACACGTCCTTCAATTTATACTGAGTCAAAGCACTGCACTCGACGTACTTTACAGCACCCAGATTTTTGGCCATTAACTCGGCGTCTTCACGCTTGACGGGCTCACGATCTTGCTTAGCTAGCTTAGAACGAACACTGCTATCATTTCTCAAGTCGACCTGGGTGCCAACAACTAGGCAGGGCACGCCAGGGCAGTGGTGGTGAACTTCGGGGAACCATTTTTCGCGAACGTTTTCAAAGGAGGCAGGTGATGTGACGCTAAAGCAAACGAGGAAGACGTCACTTTGGGGGTAAGAAAGGGGGCGGAGACGGTCGTAATCTTCCTGTCCGGCGGTATCAAATAGGCCGAGCGTGTAGGGCTCGTCGCCGATCCTTTAGGGAGAGGAGTCAGTCAGAGGTTTGAGGCTGGGAATGGATGAAAATGCACGTAGAAGTAGATTGAACAAAAGACGATACTCACATGACAGTCACTGCATAATTATCAAATACAGTGGGGACATATTCGGAGGGGAACTTGTTGGTGGTGTAGCTGATGAGTAGACACGTCTTACCAACAGCACCATCGCCAACGACGACACACCTAGAGGCGGGGAATATTAGCAAGAGCTAGAAAAGCAAAGGGGAAGGGGGTTGAAGCTGGTGATGGAATTTGAAAAGTTGCGTCACAGCTACGATGTGTAGTGATGTGAAGTGATGTGATGGTGATTACGGCTGCTACTCCTATCCTGCTGCTGCCTCCTATCTCCTCTCCTATACTAATTGATGGTGCTGACATCCCCTGTCGATCCCTTGTTGGGGAGAGATAAGATCAAGCTGAAGCCTTGAGTGTTTCGTATAGACGGCTGAGAGAGACTTGGGGGGAAAAGACAGTCGCGGATATTCAAAAAGGGGGATAAATAGGGAGATACTGTGATAATGCGGCGGATGGTGTATAGGTTGAGGGGACCGTGGTAGTAGTTGGCAAGACATATAACGAACGAGAGATAGTCGGGGTGGAAGGGTGGAGGAGACATGGCGCAATGTAGGATGATAGGCGAGGACAATGGATAAGGGGGTCTATCTCAGAAGAGATGTCGAGTAATGACGACAGATTACCAGGCCGAGGGATTGACAAGACATTGTGGACAGCAGCGAGAGATGGAGATGGCGGTGGTGGCACGGAACGGAGAAGGGGGAACGGAGCCGAGAACGGAACGGGGGAAGGGCGATAGAAAGATATAGACGTACTTGATAGTGGGAACAACCATTGTGGACGAAAGTCGAGTCGAGCTTTTTTTTCAAGATTTGAAAGTGTGCACTGTCCGCAGCAAAGAAAACAAGGCCGAATAAAAAAGAATAAAATAAGGGGAACGAGACGACTTTCAAAGGGTCACGAGCCTTAGGGCGTTGCCGTTGCTATACAAGAAAGAAATAGGATGGACAACTCGTAGACACGATGAGAAACTGACAGAGAAATAAAGACAACAGAAGATTTTCTTAGGAAGAAAAGAACCCGTTTGGATACCGAGAAGATTTTTGGTGATATTGTTCGATTTGGTGGATGAAGCAAAATAATAAAATAAAAAGCCAAAAATAAAAGAAGGCAAAACAGAGAAAAAGAGAGAGAGAAAAAAGTGAACAGAGAAGAGAGAAGAAGAGAGGGAGAACGAAAGCTAAGCTGCCAACAGAAAAGTGGAGACCCCAAACAAGAGGGACAGAGAGCTCAGTGAAGAATAAGTGGAGAACAACTCGAGAGCTCTGAACAAAAGAAAAAGAGTGGGGTTCGGCAAACAGAGTGGGATCCCTAATACTTTGCTAGCTAAGCTTGCTTGCCTTCTTCTTCCCTTTTTCCTTCTTGTTCAACCTCCTGCTTTACTGCTGTCAGGCTCGGTCAGCCAAGGAAAAAGGAAGGAAGCTTGCAGAACATCCAGAAAAATAGGGCTATAGCTCCCAAGAGCTGATTGGTTGAATAGGGCAAGAGACAGGAGACAAGACAGCTGGCAGATATGCAGCCATGCAGGGTTATCAACCCTTGTACGATGAGAAGCCACGGGTTGGGTGCATCACGTGACAGGACAAACGCCCTAAACTGGTCTTTTTCTCGGCTTCGTGCTATCCGGGCTAGGAGAGACGGAATTTTCAAGGAGAAGACGAGACACGAGAAAGACTAAGAACTGAGGAGATCTAGGAGTTCAAGAAGGTGGGAGGGGATCAACAAAATACCAAGAGAGAAGAGACTAATCGAGACGGTCGGAGATATACAGCAGCAGAAGCACGACCACTAAGACCACTACTAAAAAGCGAGAGAAGAGCAGGAAAAAGGGGAAAGTGTAGGCAAGGTGCAATGGCAATTTTCCGGTGAATATTAACAAGGTAAGAACAATATATACTGCTTACGGACGATTATACATGAATATGTATATACAGGTATGTATATACTTACGTCCGATATCCACCATGCATATGCACAGGCACGCACATGCAGCTTGATGTGTAGATGCAAGTACCTCCGTATCCATTTGTGCCTATGTGTCTCTTGCCTAGGGGCAGGGTAGCACTAGTGAAGAGCCAAGACCGGGGCATATTCAAAGGCAGCGCAAAGGCAACGCATTGTTGCAAGATCAAAGCTCCTGCATTGTGCGGAACATCGACAAAAGAGATAAAAAAAAAAGAGGGGGAGGAGGAAAAGGAGAAATGGAGCGAGAGAGCGAGAGCGAGAGAGACGAGGATGAGAGCAAACAAGAAAGCCATTGATCTAGTATGCATGCTTGCCGCCGTCGCCGTCGCTGTTGATGCGTTTATTCGTTTTTCTTGTAGCCTAGGCGCTGCAATTCCAAATCCGCAAATTACCTTTTGCCCTACCTTTTCTTTTTCCCCACAAAGAGTGCTTAAAAAGACATGTTCGCCCATGTTTGTAGCGCACCTGCCCGTCTCCTTGACTTTTCCTTCTCTATTCCTCCCCCCCCCCCCCAGCCTCGCCTTCTCTACTAGTCCCAACCTCTACATGCAGCTTGCCTGGCCTTTTTAGCCTTCTCTCTCCTCCATCCCCTCCATCCCCTCTTATTGTCTCCTGCCCTTCCTCCTCTCTTCCTGCCTCGACATCCCGGCGCCTTGGCCCTTCTCATGCCTTACGGCCGTGAGCAAGCCTGGCTCTTTCCATATTCAAACGTAGGCAAGTGCCATTTTCCACTAATGGCCAGTTGTTAAACGGGCCTCCGTCCTTGGCGCCCCTTTGTAGCTTGTCCTGTACCCATGTACACACACTCACATACATGGTGTCTCCATCTCCAGCGGCCTTCCTTCCTTCCTCTTTGTCATCCTTTTTCCCTGTTGTTCTTGCCTTACGTCCTGCTTGATTTCTTTTTTGCTCCCGATTTTTCTAATGAGATACGGCCTGTGTAGCTCCATGTGGCCTCGGCTGCTCCCGGGCTTTGGTGGATTAGTAAACCAGTACACAAGAGCTAAGATCAAGATCTCGAGGTCTTTTTTGCCTTTATTTTCTGTCTTGTTTTTTTTTTCAACTAGTATATTAAATTACATCAACACTTCAAGTGATTCCTTTACTTTCGACTGTTTTAGTTCCCGCATGTTGTCTTACCCGTCAGCCTTGTTCCAAGTAGCGTAGTTGCATCGAATTACCACCTCGATGTTGCTTCATTGGTCCCCCCACTTCCAGTTGTAAACCTGTTATTTGTACTGTCAAAACAGCGGCAGCCAATTCGAGATGTAAGGAAAGAAGAGCCTTGGCCAGCGACAGAGCAAATTCAGGGACTTGGTACTTGGTTCCCATTGCGGTAGTAACATTCACAATTATATGTTTAAAAGCCTTATTTTTTTTTCCCTCATTTTCTTTTATCCTGAATTTTTGTCCCTCTAGTTCTTTCCTTGCTTCCTTGCTTGATACTTCCCTTAGCATCTACTTCCCCTCCCCCTCCCCCCCGCTTCTTGCTTGATTATCACCTGTTCGCTTCTCTGTCATTCCGTTTTGTTTCCTTCTCGCCCTTTTCGTCCCTCTTTTGGTCGAGTGCAACCTTGAAAAAAAAACAGAAATAAGAAGGAGCCATTGTCACGCCTTCCGGGTTGTTCTTTTTTCTGTCTCTTTCCTTTCTTGTTCTTTTCTTTGTTCTTTCCTTCTTCTTCTTCTTTTTCAAAAACCTTCCCTCACGCCTGATCTTTCCCTTTCCCTCCCTTTTTATTATTTACCCCTCCCCCTTTACTTCTCCCCCCCTCTTGTCCTCTTTTTCCTTCTCTAAGTCGTTTTTTTTATCTTGGTCTTGTGCCAGAGGATTTTCCTTTATTGGTGGTTTTTACATAGTTAGTACCTGTGCTCGTACCCGTACTTTTAGTGCCTTACAAGTACTAAGTACTTTCTTTCTAAATCCTTGTTGTACTTTTGCCATCCGGGACTTATTCCTCGTTCTTTTCCACCTATTTCACGTGCAAGAGGCAAAGTCCCTTGCATCCTGTGTTTTATCTTCGCCTCTATCTTGTCATTATCTTCAACCTGTGCTTCGGTTATCTAGGGCCATAATGTCTGCTCCTACCCCAACCACCGACCCTGTCCCGGCTGCTGCCACCACCGCTGACACTGCCGAGGAATCTACACCGGCTTCAGCCCCGGTCCCGGCCGAGTCTTCGGCTCCTGAAATTTCTACCAAAACTGCCCCTGAGGCTGCTGCTGCTGCTCCTGCTGCGACCGAAGCTCCCGGTCCGGCTCCGGCTGCTACTTCGAAGACTCCTGCAGCTGGTGCCTCTGATAAAACTGATGGAGATGTCTCAGAGACAGATGCTGAAGCTGCCGCTGCTCAGGCTGCTGCCCAGGCTGCTTACGATGCCGATACCTTGTACCTAGAGGAGCACATGCCTGAAAGACTGGACATGTCGACAACTGCCTATGGCATGGCTAGTGTGAATGAGGGTCATGTACCGCTGGATATTGACGTATGTGAAACTGAACACCTTAGACCAAGACGCTATGATAGAAAGACCACAACTTCTCTTACTAACTCCTGCTTCCCCACTCCTAGCACGATGCTTTCTCTGAGGGCAACGAAGGCTCCATCATCGACTCCACCTATGGCTCTGAAGGTGGCTCCACCAACACCGCCTCTATCTCGTCGTCCATCTTCCACTACCAGTACGAAAACGGTCGCCGCTACCACGCCTTCCGTGAAGGCCAGTACATGCTGCCCAATGATGATCGCGAGCAGGAGCGTCTTAACTTGCAGCACCACATTTGGCGCCTTATGCAGCATGGTGGCCTATACACGGCTCCTATCAAGGAGGAACCAGGCATGCGCATCTTAGACTTGGGATGCGGCACAGGAATCTGGGCAATCGAAATGGCCGACGAATTCGCACAGGCGGAGGTCTACGGCATTGACCTGTCGCCCATCCAGCCCGACTGGGTGCCACCCAACTGCCACTTCCACGTTGATGACTACGAAGATGAATGGACGTGGCGTGAGGACGAGAAGTTCGATTACATTCATGGTCGGGCGCTTGGTGGCACATGTGCCGACTGGACAGTCTTTTATCAGAAAATCAAGAACAACCTCAAGCCTGGTGCCTGGTGCGAGATCCAGGAGTACGATGCATGGGTGTTTAGCGACGATGATTCGTGCGATCGGGCGCGTTGGACGATGGACTGGGTCGATAAGCTGGACATCGCCTCTCGCAAGTTTGGCCGCACCATGAATGTGGCTCGCTTCCACAAGCAGTGGATGATCGATGCTGGCTTTGAGGATGTCCACGAGGAGATTGTGCGAGTAAGTTCTATCCTGTATCAATCTTCTTCGTCTAGCCCATTGTTTGAGGCAACCTTTCTTGTTCAAGTCTAGACTATGACTTTGTAAACACTAAAGATGACTGGTTTATTTACTAACTGTTTTTGTTCTAGATTCCCATTGGTCCTTGGCCTAAGGACCCCCATCTCAAGGAGCTCGGTCGCTTTGAGCAGATTCACATGCAAATGTCTGTTGAATCCCACACTCTGGCGTTGTTCACGCGCATTTGGGGCTACACTGAGGAGCAGGCTCGTCTACTGATTGAGGGTGTTAAGCGTGACTTCCGCAACAAGGATTTGCATCTGATTACGAGCTACCGCTTCATCAGTGGCCGTGCCCCCATGAACCCATCGACGGCCGATGCGTAGAACGTGGGTGAGTCGGAGCGTTAAGCTCTTTCGCCCTAGCTCTATCTAAGCAACCCCCTGCCTGGCCTTTGGTTACGACCTTCCACGCCTTGTTTATATTCAGTCTTGAAATCTACTGTAGTTATAGTGATGAACCTAGTATGAGGTCATGAATTAAAAAGAATATTGGCTGCGATAAACGTGCAGTTAAGAGCCGACTAATAGTCCATAAGCGTGTTTACGGTATGTGTTTTCCATGAAGTGACGTTGGGCAAGGAAAGTAGGGTTAGGTTAGGGTCGTATATTTCAAGGGTTACACAATCTCAAACGGGCCAAAGGTATTAGTACATGAAGAAAGCTCAAAGCTTAAGCTCAAGCCTAAGCCTAGCAATGCTTTTTCCAAGCCTATCACCACCTCCCCTTCCTTCCTCCCCTTTCCTTCTAGTTTTTGCTTTATGAACTTGGGAGCTTTTAACCACAATATGACGCTATCAATCGACGCTCTTCTCGAGCAATATCTCAGTCAGCTGGACCTCTACACACAACTACAAACACAGCTGGCTACAGCACAAAAGACCACGTTTCAACAGCTGGCACGCGCAAATTGGGCAGCGCAAGGCGGTATTCGCTATGGGGCTGACTTTTATGATGAGAGAATGAGGGCGATGCGGTTCGTGGAGGTGATAGGGCGGGAAGAGGCGGGCGTTAAAGTGCGGGTGGTGAAAGTGGCAGACAGAGAGGACAGGGGACACAACGGGAGTGAGGTTAAAGAGAACGAAATTGACAAAGACAGAGAAAAGACGGCTGAGAATGTTAATGGGGAAACCGCCGCAGATATCGCCAATGGAAGCGAGGTTAAGAGCGAAAATGCCGATGCCCAAGAAGGCCAGACGAGCAGCAAACCGGTCACGGCTATTGACCTTCGAAATCCCCTTCGTTGGTTTGGGTTGTTTGTCCCACCAGCACTCAAAGCGGCCCAGAGCCAGGCAATAGCCACTGTCGATTCCATTATACCACAATTGATCAATGTGCGTTGCGACCTGCGCCAGTTGGAAATCGAGATTGGCCGTGCACGGAAACAGCGGGCTAGGATTCACGGCAGAAGCGGAGAGACGGATGAAGAAACCAGCAGTCAAGAGACTGATGTGACTGAAGTGGCCGATACACTGCAGGGAATTTCATTGGTTGGAACCCCAGCCGAGACGGCGGCTAGATGATCTCCAGGTCTTATTCCAAATAAGACTTTTTGTCTATGACGAATTTTTTAATCTATAGTTTCTCCCCCTCTCTAGTTTGCTACATCACTCCTTTTCTTTACTCCTATTGCAAGCCCTTGACTGTTGTCCGCACGTCCTCCAATGCCTCCCAAAAAGGACCGTCCCTTTCTACCTTTTCACGTAGCCTTGTCTCTACTTCTGCTATTGCGGCTATCGAATGGATGTACCGAGCCCTCTGTATCTTTGAAGCTGCTACCATTAAGGCTGTAGCTAGCTGCAGTGCCGCAACTTGTGCTTCCTGGGTGTCTTCGGCCTGTGGCTGATCAGGCACATGCCATGCAGCTACTCGTGTGACCATATCCAACCACTCATCACATACGCTGCTACTGTCCGTCTGACTCGCCTCTACTAGTGCCAGCAACACACGCACGCATCCAGTAGCCCTCCGGCTCTCAGCTGCGGAGATATTGCCGCCACCGTGGCGCCCTGAAGACGCCTCAAGAATGTCAATCAGATCGGCTGCCAGCACGGCCCAGCCGCTATGCTGCACAAATGCCTCACGACCCTCGTGCAGGGCCATCAGCGGCTCGAAGGCAATCAACACCGAGTCTCGGAAATCAACACCAAGCTGAACTGCTGCTGGGTCATGACTAGCTGAGTATAGCTCTATCAGCATATCACTGAGTCCAACAGCACTGCGAACCAGCGCTGGCGCATCGTCTTCGGCTAACCAGATAGATAGTGTGCGCAGCGCGGCCAGGATAAACGGATCTGCGGCTGCGTTGTCGCTAGCCGAGTCCCATGCAAGGGTCCGAAAAACACCCTCGGCGGCATTAGAACGTGCTGAGGGGTCGAGACCCATGGCACCGGCCACCGAGGCATCCCACCGATCACGCAAGTATTCTATAGTCAAGGTTAAAGTTTCCGTGAAAGAGTGGCGGAGCTTGAGAAGCAGATCGATAGGGAGCGTCTCAGCTGGCAGAGAAGCGTTTACATGGGGATCTGGGTCAACAAGACGGAGGAGATAGCCGATGAAGGTCGAACAGACATCATAAGCACCAGCGAGACGGGCTGAAGTATTAGCATACGTAGGGCTGTTGAGCTGGGAGAGGAGAGAGGGGCATGACGAGCGGATGTCGATGAGGAGCAGATTGATAAACAGAAAGACAAACGGCTTGCTGGATTCTGAGACCGAGGCTGATGGCACGAATAAGAGTCCCGGGACTAAACTTGGAAAAGCATGGATGAGCGCGGCCGCTGAAAGCGTATATGCCGAACGGCTTTCAGCCGAAGGCCGGCTGAGGACAAGCTTTTGGATGAAGGTGACAAGCCGTGGGAGCCAACGTGGGGATTGTGGCAGCATCTAGGCAGGATATTAGCGAAACAAGAACAAAGAAAGTCAGAGTGTATGCAGAATAAAGCTCAGACGATTACGGGAGCCCAAATGCGACAACTAACCTCAGCATCAACACGCGGCACAACCTCAGCCACAAAGCCTAAAAGAGTCGCTCCATCAGTGCTACTAAATGCTGCTACAAGACTCTGCATGGCGACGTCAATCTGCAGGATTAGCTGCTCCCGCAGCCCAGCATCGCTCGTTCCACTATGGAGGTTGTTTAGTGCTGTCAGCCAGGCGACTGAGAGCACCTGGAGTGCTGCAGGATGTGCTGGCGCAGCTTCTGTCAGGCTAGATATGTCATCAACCGCAACCAAGGAGGCAGCGCCGGGAGCAGAGGCGACAATGAGGCTTAGAGTTTGGAAAATGCGCTGGGCCGTTGGGATTGCTTCGGGTGATGCCACTCCAGCTGGCGTTTGCTCATCAGCACAGTACAACACAGCTCGCACTAGTGCCGGCACGCGAGATGTGACTTTTCGTTTCTGAAGAGCCTCGGTCGGCAACAATGATGCAAATACGTGTAGCACACCGACGGCCAGACTAGCCATCTCCTGAGCTTGGCTACTGGCAGGCTTGTCCCCCCTGCGTGCCCCAGCCCTAAGCAAGCGGTCTAGAAATGACGCCGGGATGGCATCCCAGAGCTCTGTGATGCTTTCCGGGTCGTCGCGTACTGCCGGCGAGTTGTCTAGGATAGAGTGTAGAAGGGCCAAGCCAACAAAGCGGGAGGTATCATCGGCAGCACTAAGGAGGTTTGTTGCTTGTGAAAGCGATGACACGACGGAAGGCTCCGTGGAGCCAAACGGAGAAGACTCGGCCATTAGCGAGTATCCGAACAGGCAGTGTGAAAGTAATAGAAAGAGAAAAATAAAATGCAGACACTCTCATGAGTGCTGTAGAGTAGAGGAAGGACTTTGTTCTCATATTAATATATTAGGGTTATAATATAGGGTTATAAAATCAGGTCAGACAGACGTCGCCAGCTGGCACAAACATGGAACAGCAAAGCTCAAGCAGCAGCACATCGAAAGCTAACGAGCATCAACGTATTGCCACAATTCCCTTAACTACCCTCCTGGTATGACTTGCATATAGCTTATCTACTCGTGCTTTTTTTGTTTTTATTTTTTTCTGCTTAGTTATTCATGTTGCCCTTTCACGCTCGATTCACGTTTATCTAATGATGTCAGCTGCTGGTGCCTCCTCGTTGAACCACTCCGGTCCTCCGAGTCGCGGCCGAAGCAGCAGCAGTGACAACAGCCCGTTACAGGAGGCTTTTGGGACTCGGGGTCATGGACTGCCCGACTCGGCCCGGAATTGGGCATTTCCGGCTTCGGCCCCGGCTTCTGATGCAGCCCGCCCCGACCGTGCGGCATATGAGGATATGACGGCCATCGACTGGATCTTGGAAAAGACCAAAGAACGTCAACGCTTGCGCATGCTTGGCGGCATGCCAGGGGCTGAACGTGTTGGATTGCGCGGGTATATTGCACAGCTGGCCGATGCCAGTCAGGTATGGCTTGTTCTGATTGGTACGGGGCTAGTCGTTGGGGCCTTAGCTGCGTGTATGGACGTGGCAACGGCATGGCTAGGCGATCTAAAGATGGGGTTTTGCACGGGAGCTGACGGAGGGTCCTTTTTCCTGAATCGAGACTTTTGCTGCTTCGGATACGATGTCGATGTGGGCAAAAAGTGTGCGGGCTGGCTTAGCTGGTCCGAGGCACTACATATGGGTACTAGTCGCTCGGCAATTGGCTGGTTGGTCGAGTACAGCTTTTTTATTGCCCTGTCGGTTCTCTTTGCCTATATGGCAGCCTGCCTAATCCGCCGCTATGCATTCTTCGCCAAGCATTCGGGTATCCCAGAACTCAAGACCGTGCTAGGTGGCTTCGTCATGAACGATTTTCTCGGCGGCTGGACCCTAGCAGCAAAGAGCTTCGGCCTATGTCTAGCTGTGGCTAGCGGAATGTGGCTAGGCAAAGAAGGTCCGCTAGTGCATGTAGCATGCTGTGTGGCGAACCAGTTTATTCGGCTTTTCAAAGCTATCGATGCTAACGAGGCCCGGCGTCGAGAGGTTCTTGCTGCGGCTGCAGCTGCTGGAATTTCTGTGGCCTTTGGCTCGCCAATTGGCGGCGTGCTGTTCAGCATTGAGACGCTATCGTATTTCCCTGATAAGACTATGTGGCATGCTTTTGTATGTGCAATGACAGCCGCCGTCATGCTACAAGCCATTGATCCGTTCCGGAGCGGTAATCTAGTTTTATACCAAAGCAGCTACACTGTCGATTGGCACGACTTTGAGCTGGTGCCATACATGCTACTTGGGATCTTTGGTGGGCTTTACGGAGGGCTGTTTGTGAGGCTGAATATGGCTGTGCAGCAGTGGAAAATCCGACTCTCACATTCTAGTCTACTTCCAAGTCCCGTGAAACAAGTCGTGCTTGTAGCCTTAGTCACTGCCATTGTGAATTACCCTAACTTCTACATGAAAGTGCCGACCAGTCGACTCGTGCTCAACCTGTTCACTGAATGTGCACAACTTCTCGATGACGATGTTGGGTTGTGCAAAACCGGCGCTGCCTCGGGAGCCACCGTGGTATTGCTTCTTTTCGCCGCCGTACTTGCTTTTGCATTGACTGCCGTCACCTTTGGGCTGCATGTTCCGGCTGGCATTCTGCTCCCGTCTATTGCTATCGGTGCGCTAGTTGGCCGTGCTTTCGGCATCGGCATCGAGCTATTTGTCCGCGCAGTACCGGATTCGCTGTTTTTCGCCTCCTGTGCTCCCGATGTGCCCTGTGTCACTCCCGGAACATATGCCGTAGTCGGCGCAGCGGCTGCTCTTGCTGGCGTTACGCGCATGACCGTGTCTATCGTGGTCATCATGTTCGAATTGACGGGTGCCCTAACCTTTGTACTGCCCATCATGATGGCTGTCATGCTGTCCAAATGGGTAGGCGATGCGCTATCCGAACACTCCATTTATGAGGCCTGGATCCGATTCAACGGCTACCCGCTAATTGCTTCGGAGGGATCTGCATCTTCTGCCGCAGCCCACGTTCCACCCGGCCGTGCTGTTGATCATATGACTGCACTAGTTGACCTCCATGTGCTTCCGGCCACGGGCCACTCGATTACATCTCTGCAACAAATGCTAGCCACGAGCTCCGTGCAAGGCTTCCCTGTTGTTGCCGATATCCACTCAGCTGTTTTACTAGGTTATATATCACGCACTGAGCTCGCTTCTGCGCTAACATCGACATCGCTCAGGCCCGAGACTCCGGCATTCTTCGTGGCTCCCGGGTCTAACATCAATAGTGCCCTTGATCTCCGCCCGTGGATGGACCAAACCCCACTGACGCTCAGCGCCCATGCACCCATGCAGCTTGTCGTCATGTACTTCCAGAAACTTGGTGTTCGCTATGTCTTGTTCGTCGATCACGGCATCCTACAGGGCCTACTAACCCGCAAGGATGCGTGGCACGTGCTCAATGGGGATGGAAGGCAGGAGAAACAACGAGCAAGGCGTGAGGGCGATAGTGGTGATGATGATGGCGATGATGGCGGACAGAGCGTGGGCTTGCTTCGTGGACAAGCTGATAGCCCCGATGCTAGTAGCAGAGGCGAATCCACGCAGCAGTTCCAGCGGGCCCATTCGATCGTGTCGGAAAGCGGCGGGCCATTGCTATAGAGGCCGGTGCTTTTGGTGTTTTTTGTCTGTTCTGTTCTTGTTACAATAGTGATTGTTACTCTTCTTGCTTGTCCTAGCGAAACTTGTGTCTTAATAAATGCACATTATTCTTAATGCATCTCTCCTATTTGCCTTTCCCTAACCTTGTGCATGTTCTCACCCTCTCCGAGTATGTCCCTCATCTTTGTGATGCAATATTTTCTTATTGTTGACAACATGGCAAGTAATTAGTTTGTTCTACATTAATCGTCAACCGCATATCCAACTTGTCGTCTCCCCCTTTCCCCTTCTTCTAATACTCAAAATCATCATCTACAGATGGCCCTTTATTCTTCGTAACGCTTTCCTGCTTGAGATACATCTCGGCGACCTGGCGACTACTCGTAGCCTCATCCGGCTTCTTATCATCGCGCACTTTTATGAAACGTGGGAAGCGTAGTGAAATGCCCTTTTCGCCGGCCGGGTCAACACGCTCATGCATGCCGGCCTTGTAGCGCGGTGATAGCGTTAGATCGGCGGTCTTGACCTCCCAAACAAAGCGTGGCTCGAACCACACATCGGGTTGGTGCTGGCTCCCAGTTGCATGTGCATAAAATGGCTTGGCCCGGTCAATTACAATTTTTGACAGTTCCGCATGAAGCTCTTCCAGCACTTGCTCGCTGAAGCCAGTGCCAATATTGCATACGGTCTCATACACCTCCGAGGATGGATTGTAGCAGGCAAGTAGAAAGGCGCCATAAACGGAAGTCCGCTTGCCCTTTCCATGGTAGGCGCCAAGCACAACAAGATCGAGGGAATCGCCAATGCCCGAGAGATAATCCTTTTTGATCTAATATGGGTAAAGAGAAAAAAAGGTGTTGGTTAGCTGGGGCCCTTGACAGAAAAATCGACAAAACAAATATCTTCCTATCCTTACCTTGAGCCAGTTCCGACTGCGCTTACTGGGCTCATACCCACTCTCAGTGCCGTCCAGCATCTTCACCATCAAGCCTTCACATGAGGCCTTGACACTGTCGTCCAGAAACGTCTGGATATCCTCAAGCTCGCGCGAATCCATCGATGTGGCCAAGGCAAACTCGCCCTCGGTGGGCACTAGAGCATTTTTAAGAAGCTCCCTTCGTTCACGCAAGCTCTTCTCCACTACAGCCTCGCCATTGAGATAGAGTAGGTCAAAGGCAAAGACACACACTTTGATCTTGACGTCCTCGATTTTAACGTCCTTTTTCTTACGCGTCATTAGCGTCTGAAATGGTAATACCTTCTTCTCTGCTACATCCCAAGCGACTGTTTCACAATCCAACACGAACGATTTTGTCTCAGGCTTGATCCAAGCGTGCAGCCGGCTCAGGATATCGGGGTACTTTTTCGAGAGATCTTCTGAGTTGCGTGAGAAGATTGCCGTGATTCCTGTAGCAGCGGCCTGTGTGCAGACCGCCCCTGGGGTGGCTTTGAGAATATCCATGTGAGCATCCTTGGCCACATAGTGGATTTGCGCACGCTCGCCATCGTATTTGAACTCGCACGTAAAGGTCTGGTCAGTGAAGCGGTCGAGCACCTCGGTGATGGCCTTGGTTGGCTTGGCCAGCATAGGCTTCAGTGGCACTCCAGGTCGCAGTTTGCAATGTTCTCTAAGGTTCATAATGCCATGGGCCAGCATGGCTGGTATGATGACATCATAGCTGGGAAGCTCGCTGTACACTGTCTTAAGAATCTGCTCAGCTTTCTCCAAATCGGCCGTAGACGGAGTCTGGCCCTTGGCTTCGGCTTCATGGCAGACCATGGCCTGAGCTAGCGAGACAATTACGGTGCGTTCGGCGAGACCAAGTCGCAGCTTGCCCTCGAGGAAGCGCACAATGAACTTAGCCTCACTAGGCCCACCCTTGTCCTTAGTGATGTCGACCTTTCCATCGTTGTGTGAGTCAGCAGCAGCCAAGAGTTTCTTAATACAGTCAACCTTCCGGCCCTGGACTCCAGTGCCCGACATGGTTGCGATATCCATAAGACCCTTATGTATACCACGGACCGTTAGCGGCTTAGGCTTGAACATTGTGCGTTGTGTTGCGCGGCTCTTGACAGCCACCAACCCCAAATCACCGATCTCCTTTTGATCCTGCTTGATAACGGCCAGACTGCGGCCCGTGGTCTCACCAATAGACTTCATGATGAGTGATTCACCAATGCCCAGCTCTATGCCAGCATAGTCGGGGGCAAGCTTGTTGATCATGAGCAGAACAGTGGGGAGAAGATCATTCGGCGTTAACCGTAGAACCTGACGCAAAAACAGAGAGCAGTACTCCATAATGATCAATCGCTTAGTAGTTAGCTCAACCAGCGAGAATGTGGTGCACAGGGCGGCATATGGCACAGGATCTCCAGCCTTCCAGTCTGGGTATGGAGTAGCCGTGGGAGGGGCAGTTATGATTTTGGCCTGGACAGTCTTGCGTACAGCAACATCGACGATATCGTTGTCGCTGCCAGCCGACTCAGCGGCTGAGATATCCGCGGAAGAATCTTCCTCAACTTCTTCGGCCTTAACGGATGCCACAATGGCAGCTTTCTTTGGAGATTTTTTGGGAGAAGCAGACTTTCCGCGAGATTTCTTAGGAGACGAGGAAGAGTCAGATTCCACCTCAGCCTTGACCGCAGTCTCAGTTTCGGCGCTCGGCTTGGCCTTGGCCTCACCAACATCGGCATCCGATTCATCGGAATCCACTCGTGGGCGCTTGCAGCGCGGGCGTTTTGAAAGTGGCCCATCTTCCATTTCAGCATCCGATCCGGGGGTTTCCTTTTTGGGGACTGTCTTGCGGGAGCGCTTTTTTGTTTCTATCGAGGGAAGGCTATGTCAATACGGAATGCTCCCTAATCCAAGAAAACGAAGACAGAAGCGGTGTACCTTTCTCGGAGGTAGTGGACAGTTCTGGTGAGGCTTCCTTGTCCGTTACCAAGGCAGCATCTGGGACAACATTTTCCTTCTTGGGCTTGGCCTTAGTTGAAAAAGAGAGTTTCGTTTGTTGCTGTGGACCCCGAGAGCCATTGGCGTTGTTGAAGAACTTGCTGTGCGAAGAAAGGGGGAAGGTCAGCCAAAGTCAGAGGCAACAGACAAAAGAACAGTACAAGTCCAACACACCCCAATGTAGTTTGCGAGGGCTTAACATACCCTAAGGTGGACTGCTTCGGCGGCGCCATGACAACTGGGATAGTGGCTGGGTAAGAATAGCAAGCAAGATGAGTGTATCTTGGAATGGAGTACGGAAGCGGTGGCTCGGACAAGCCAAGCAATGTAGAAAGAGAGGCAACTGAGCGACAGGCACTAGCGACAAACGGATATTTGGTGCGTCTCTGACGATTTAGCAGAGCCGGAACTAGGTCTAGAGTTGATAAAGAGCGGAGGGTGCCCAAGAATACCGGATACGGAATCAAGAAAGAGACCGGCGAAGGGGCCGAAGTTGAGCTGGAAGCTGAAGCTGGAACTAGAGCTACGCTAGATGATTTTGGTTTGTGATAAAATCTCCACGGGTGCAAAATGCGACAAGCGAGAGTCTGATGCATGAGACGACAATCTAATCCAGAAAAAAAGACAAGAAAAGACCTTGGGGGGGAGGACGACAGGGAAATACAAACAACAACCGTCATAAAGAAGAGCAAAAGAGCAAAAAGGCTAATAATACCTAGCTAATGTTTATTTTTTTTTTCTCTGCCTTCCTGAATAGGAACAAGAATTATACCACTTTACGCGTGCCTACCCTTGCTTGCAGGAAGATCAAGAAGAACAAGAACAAGGCAGAAGGCCAGGCAGCAGAGAGAGCCCCACTTCTGTCTTGGTTAGTTGGCAGATGCGGCCGTCAGTCGACAGCTGTCACATTCAGCCATACATTATAATTATAACATCAGTGAATATGCTACCAAGGATTATGTATGTGTGCACACAACCTCATATAAATCAATCTTAGCTATATGGGAGGGGTATTTGCATTTGTAGTATAAGCAAGAAGCAGCAATGTATGTAAAAAAAAAACGTGCAATAAGAGAGAGAAGGAAGAAATTGTGAGCTCATGCCGTGTCAAACCACCCCCCCCTCATAACAGCACAACGACACCAACAACAGAAACAACAAATAATACACACAGACATGACACAGAAAGACACACGATTGCTCATCGCTCAGCTGTATGTGTGTCCATGTTTTCATGTCTGCCTATTGAGATTCAGCAACAGAGCTGGACTTGACAGGGCTGGACCAGACCCGTTGATCAATTATTCAACCTTGGCCCCTGGTTCTTTTCCCCCCACCTACACTTAGTAGTGGTAATCCTCCTCAATCACACGACCGCGGATGTACTTGGGCTCGGAACCCTTGACGTAAATGTCCTTGTACAATACGTCAGGGGTGTTCTCGGGAGCGGACATGGCCTCGGCAATAGCAACCTCGTTAGCGACAAATGCGCGCGACTCCTTGTCTAGCTTCTTGAGCTCTTCCTCAGAGCAAATCTCCCAGTCAATCAGCTGCTGCTTGAGGCCTGAGATGGGGTCGTTGGTCGAGCGCATGCGCTGGACCTCCTCACGGGTGCGGTAGGTGGTACCCGGGTCGGACATAGAGTGACCACCGTAGCGGTAGGTGACATATTCCATAACAAGAGGACCGTTGCCGGCGGTAGTGTATTCTCTGCCGTGCTTGACAGCAGCGCGGACGGAAAGCGCATCCATAGCGTTAACCTTGAGACCGGGGATGTACTGTCCACGCTTGTAGTACTCGGTCAAGGCGGAGGAGCGGTTGGCGGAAGTTCCCATACCATACTTGTTGTCTGAGGGGTAGTGTTAGCAATTTCCGTACGACACTGACGGGGAAAGGAAATAAAATAGGGTGTACTAGGGGGAAAACTCACTCTCGCAGCCAAACATGACGGGAAGGTTCCACAACTTCGCCATGTTGAAAGCCTCGAAGACCTGGCCCTGGTTGGATGCACCATCGCCATACAGCACAATAGAGGTGTTCTTGCGGCCAGAGTACTTGTGTGCAAAACCTAGACCAGCGCCAACAGGCACCTGGGCACCAACAATTCCGTTGCCACCGTAGAAGCCTTCAGTGAACATGTGCATAGAGCCACCCTTACCACCAACAATACCACCCTCGCGGCCCAGCAGCTCACCAATGATGGAGCGGATGGAGGCACCACGCATAAGAGCGTAACCGTGGCAGCGGTAGGCGGTAATGACGTCGTCCTGGGGAGTGATAGCGGCCTCAATACCGACACAGACAGCCTCTTGGCCGGTGACAAGGTGGCAGAAGCCACGGACCTTCTTCTCCTTGTAGAGACGGTCAGCAGCCATTTCCATCTGGCTGTTGGTGGAAAAGAGGAAGATTTGGGTTAGCAATGCTGTTTGCGTGATTGATGTTCGGGGGGCAGTGGCTGTACTGTACAATGCCATGGTCGGGACCTACCGGATAGTCACCATGTTGGTGTACATCTTCTTCAACTCATTCTTGGTCACCTCAAGGGTGTAGGGAGGAGGGTCGAGTTCGTAGGTCTCAAAGGTCTCATCGCTTAGAGTGACGGAAAAAGGCTGGTCATCGGACTGTTGGTGGGGGTGAAAAAAAAGAGAGCAGGTTAGTGTCAGTCAGCCAGAGATGTGCTTCAAAAGGTAGAGTTATGAGATGGAAAGATGGAAAAAAAAGAGAATATATGTGTGTGTGTGTGCATATTGTCTAGTCTCGGCCTAATCGATCTCCAACTTGGACTTGGCCGCGGATGCAGGGCAGATGATGGTGTGAAAAATAGAACGTGTTTGTTTCGGCGTGGGTCGGACTCGAGCGGAGCGGAGCGGAGGAAGAATGCTCATAGCAGAAACGGGGAGAAAGGCTGTCAGGGAAGAATTGGAATTGACGCAGGAGTCGAGGTTGAAGTCGAGAAGCCGAGAGACAAATGTGAATAAGAGCATTTATTGGAGATAGAGACGAAGGGAAAGGAATATCTGATTGATCTCTTGACCTTGGTCTCTCTCTGCATTACACTATTCCCTTTCGTACCTTGGGGATGCTACTCTTGTCGACCGAAGCGCCAGCGGCGCTTGTGGTTACCGATCGCGACGAGGCAAAAGTTGAAGACACGCGGGCCTTAGGCAATGCGCGGCTGATTCTGAGGGCACTAGAAAACATCTTGATAGTTTGGAGGTTGGCGATGATACAAAGAGAAGGAGAGAAAAAATCGATTTTTCTATTCCAGGAAAAAAAACAAAAATAAAAAAGAATTAACTTTTACTTCTCAGTGTATTTTTACAGGGAGAAAGAGACGGAAGAGAGGAAAAAAAAAAGAAGAGGGGCTGCTATAAACTAAACTCTAAGAAATAAAAAAAAATACAAGCGAGGAAAAAAAGAAAGGAAAGCAAATAAAAGATGAAAAATACAAGAAACTCCCAAAAAAGCCACGAAAAGCAATCAACGTACTTCGGGCCTCCGAAATCCAGCCAATCACTGCGTTCATAGCAATCATAGCAGGAGAGCTCCGACTTTTCCCAGAGCCAAAAAAAAAAGCCCAGAGGGTTCCCAAAAAGAGCTCAGCTTCTTGGTTTCTGGTGTTCCTCAGGCGCCAACTTTTGCTGTTTGTCTGGCTGATCCTCTTCGGCCCTTCTACGACAGGACTCTCTCAGGCACGCCAATCTCTCTCTTCTCACTAAAAACCCTCCTGTCCCTTCTAAAGGGCATCTAGAATACAGGGCATTGTCCCCCATCCTCTATCTCTATCCACGGTCACGTGGCTTCTATCAAGCGGTGTCGGAGTTTCTAGCCACCAAGCAAACTCCCGAAACTATCGAAATGGCAGGTACAAACGCCGTTTTTTTTTGTTGAGGCTCTGGGAACGATGAAGAGCTATGCACGCTCAGTAGCATACGCCTTTTTTCTCATTCTATGTCATATCTCTCTCCTCCTTTCCATACGCCTCGTAGTCGCGGCTCCCCCAACGTTCGGACCCAAAACTTGGCCTTCTCCTCCCCTTCTTGTCATCGCGAGGAACCGGAACAAAAAAGCACCCCTCCCATCCCAAGTACAAGACCCCTACCGGCTGAAGACGGCTGCACTTGCTTCAAGCACGTCTAATGGGGTAAATTAAGCCGCTGTCGCCTTGTGGGGCCAAGATATTAGTGGGGTCGTCTCTCCTTGGTAACCCTTTGGACTTTAGCATGGATGTATTAGCCCTTGTTGCGTAGTTTCTAACCCTATTTTGCTGTGTATTAACCCTAACTTTCCGACAGTAACTTGTAGCCTATTAACGCTGACTCCAAATGAAAATCCATGGCTAATATAAATCCCACGTCATAGAGATCCACGGAGCCACGACGCAGGTCAAGCTTAGATAGTTTTAGGTAGAGAATAAATACAACAACAACAACAACAACAACAACAGAAAATCCATGGCTTAATAGTCTAGTTGGTTAGGACGTCGGATTCTGATTCCGTAAGCCCAGGTTCGAATCCTGGTTAGGCCTCTCGATCTTCCTTTTTTCTTTTTTTTTTGTCCCGCACCTCGTCTGGCCTAAAATAGATACTCTTGTCTCGTCGCCCCTGTTGTACAACAAGGCAATGTTTCATATATACAAGGCACGCCTTTAATTCGTCTATTCGAATTTCGGCAGTTCCAGAGTATGAGTCTGAGAACTCAAGGGTGAAGAATGCAGGGTGCATACAATGAGATAGACAGTGAAGGGAAGGCAGACGTTGGACGTTGTTGGCTGTCCACAGGCCTCGTTCTCCATTGTGGCCTTCCCTTCTCTCTCTCTGTAACCTTTTGTAACTAAGCGTGCGCTCTGTCCCTTGTATTTCATCTGTTGAGCCTTGTCCGAGCGCTATCGTCGTCACGTCATCTCCCTGTCTGTTTTTAATAGGCCATATTTAACATCCCCTTTTTTCCTGCTGGCTTTGCTGCCCTAATGGAATGTAACAGCTGTAATTTGCCCTGCCCCGTCCTGCCCTTCTCTTCTGCATGATGATAGAAATAGAGACAATATGAGGGACTTTTCTCCTGCATTTCCTTCTTTGCTTCTTCTAACCCTATCAATCCTCGTCTTCAGCGCTTGCTGGCAGTATGACGGTTGGGCCTGACATCTCGGCCTGCAGGACTTGTAAAGTATTGCTGCTAGAATGCCACACGTGCTTGAACGTCTTTTCTTCACCGCCTTTTAGCCGGTTCCCTAGCACTAAGGCGTCCGCTGAGGCTACTGCTGAATCTGGGTGGCCTAAAGCGGCCGAAGAAAGGGTCTTCATGGACTCCTCAGCCCTCGTTGTCCTGTATTTGACCGATGGCTGGCATCAACTGCGTGCTGTAATCGTTGTTTCTCGACTGCTAAATCAGGGAATAGGCAAGGGAAGAAGAGACTCCTGCTTACTCGATTTCATTCCTTTCGCTGTCCGATTTTCCTGTTTGTCTATTCTATGGGCTGTTTTTTCTTTTCTTTTATGCTCATCTATCTGTTTGCGTTTTCCCTTTCCTACACTATATGGTCTCTCTCAGGAATTCCTTGGTTCCCCTTGCAAAGTCCCAAGTCTTGCCTCTTTGCCCTGCCTGTCCCTTCTTGTCTTCTTCTCCATCTCCTCCCCCCCAAAATTTCCTTTTATCCCTTCCCTGTTGCAACTTTGTCTGGCCGTTTCTTCGTCTTTGTAATCAATCGCCTAAAATACATTCTTTCCTCTCCGCTGCCTTCTATAGCAAAGCATAATCGCCGTGCGATTTCTTTATTTTATTGCTGTTTATTTGCGCGCGCGTGCCATTATTATCTGCTATACTTGCTGTTATTTCAGCTTGGTTTTATTGCCTGACTTTCATTCTACTTCTCTTTTTTTGGCCTTTTTTATATGACAAGTTGTCACTGCTGCTTTCGACATCCTTCTTTTGCGTTGGTCTCGTGACCTTGTGCTCTCTCTTTGCGTCTCGTTCGTTGCCTTGTCCTTTGCACTTCTTTTACCAGTTCTTCCCCCTCTCAATAACGAGGCACCAACAAAAACCACCGGGCCAACAACGCGAGACACTCCATCGCCTGCCATCTCTGTCCCTTCTCGCCCCCTTTTTCCTGGCTTGGCCTCTGAAGCATTGGGCTGTCCTGTCCATATTGCCACTCGCTGGCTATTCGACTGATCGCTGACATTTCGAATATATACTTCTGCGCCGTTCTAACAAGCTTCGTGGTCGCCGTCTCTGTACTATTGCTGCATCCTTTTTCGATTTAATCCGAGTCTGCCAAGATAAAACGCCTTGCATTCTTTCTGTCCTTTGCCAATATCCTCTGCTCTTTTCTTCTTTTTTTCTCTGTTCGCTGTTTTCATTTCTCTCTTTTCTATACCATCACCAGCACCTCCCTCCTCGCACAAACACACCACATCGCCACACCTCCACAAAGACACACTCACGTCGATCCTCCCAGCTAAAAACATGTCCGCCCCTAAACGACCGCTCAGCATCGCTGGTCGCCGTGGCAGCGGCCCGAGTGAGGATATTGCTGTCACTACTGCAAACGCCGCGATGAACTCACGCATCGAAAAACTGGATGCCCAGCCCCTTCTCCAACAACACCATCACCGACATCTGCGCGGCCCGCCTACTCCCAGCATGACTTCCACTGGCCCTGGATCTTTTGATCAGCGCCAATGCCAACAGCAGCAGAACTCTGTTTCGCCGCCTCCCCCTCCGACCCCCGCCGCCTCTCCTGGTCCCTCCCATGCCCGTCCTCACTGGGGTCTTTCCAACCCAACATCGGCGGGTACTGGTAGTGGCCCAAATCCGCCATCTACCTTGAATATCGATTTGTTCTTAGCCCAGACCCGTGATCATTTTAAGCGGAGCAACTCGCACGAGAGAACTCGCATCATGGCAGGCCTTCTAAGTCTTTGTACTAGTCCTCAACTTAGCTTTGTCTACCAGTTTGTCACGCCTCTTCTCAAAAAAGACCCCTTTACGAGTCTGCCCGACGAATTGTGTCTTCGAGTATGCATTCCCGATATCCATCAGCTGCGCCCCACTCCCCTCTTTAAGACCCTTGGAATCAAACGAAACGCGAGTCTTTTGCTGACAACTGTTTAGATTCTATCCTTCATAGACGACCCAAGGACCCTCGCCCGTGCCGCTCAGGTTTCTCATCGCTGGCGTAATCTTCTCAGCGACGACATGACTTGGAAGATACTCTGCTACAAGCATGAATACGACCGCCAAATCCCTATTGACTCTAATGACTTGGTCGACTGCATGGATTCTACCGACGACTCTACATCAACAGACTCAAACTCTGACACCGATATCCTTCCTTCTGCTGATCCCCTCTCTACCTGCACATCTCTCACTCGCAGTCCACGGGCTCGCAATAACCCTCATCGTGCTCGGAGTCGCAAATTTCGTTCCTATAAATCGCATTTTAAGCAACGCTACCTTGTCGACGCTGCCTGGAAAAATGGCGGAATCCACATCCGTAAGCACATTACACAAGAAGGAGGTGTTGTCACAAGTCTTCATTTAACCGACAAGTACATCATTCTGGCTCTGGACAACGCTAGCATCCACGTGTTTAATACCCAAGGCGAGCAGCAAAAGACTCTCAAGGGCCATGTCATGGGCGTCTGGGCTATGGTTCCATGGGGCGACATTTTGGTGAGCGGCGGATGTGACCGTGATATCCGTGTATGGAATCTAGAAACCGGGTAAGTGCGAGCAGGCTCTTTTTGATGTTATGCCGATCTTCCTCTCCCTCTTTATCTTTCGTTAACACTGACACCCCCCTAGCGCCTGTATTCACACACTACGCGGCCACACCTCTACTGTCCGCTGTCTCAAAATGTCGGATGCGAATACCGCCATCTCTGGCTCTCGCGACACCACCCTCCGGGTCTGGAACATCGCCACTGGCACCTGTACCAAGTCCCTTCTAGGGCACCAGGCAAGCGTGCGCTGTCTGGAAATCAAGGGCGACATTGTCGTGTCTGGAAGCTATGATACCACGGCACGTGTGTGGAGCATCTCTGAAGGTCGTTGCTTAGCCACTCTTCAAGGCCACTTTAGTCAAATCTATGCCATTGCCTATGATGGCAAGCGGGTCGTCACAGGAAGCTTGGATACTAACGTGCGCATCTGGGATCCTAAAACAGCGTAAGTCTCCACTTGTGGAATTCACCTTGATGAAACATGTGAAAGTCACGTGTTGAATCACCTAGCCAGGCGAAATATGGCAATTGTGTTTTAGCCCATGGCTTGTTTACTACCGTCTTTTCGCGAACCCGCTAACCACGTCTTCTTTCTCTTAGTCAATGTCTCGCCATATTGCAGGGCCACACCTCTCTTGTAGGCCAAATACAACTGCGTGGCGATACCCTTGTGACCGGCGGCTCTGACGGCTCAGTCAGAGTCTGGTCTCTTGAACGCATGACGCCCATACACCGCCTTGCTGCTCATGACAATAGTGTCACCAGTCTGCAATTTGATGACACACGTGTCGTAAGCGGTGGGAGTGACGGTCGAGTCAAGATTTGGGATCTTAAGACCGGTCATTTGGTGCGAGAGCTGATATCACAGAGTGATGCCGTTTGGCGGGTAGCCTTCCAGAGTGAACGCTGTGTGGTTTTGGCCCTGCGTGACAGTCGCACGGTTATGGAGGTTTGGTCCTTTTCGCCGCCTCCCGACACAAGCCCAGTTGATGTTCTCTACAATCGTCCAGTCTCCATGCCGCCCTGTGTCGCTGCGACGGCCCTCCCCATGAGGACCCTAAGCGATACGCGGCGCGATGAAAGAGCTAAGCTGCGGCTTCCCTCTTTACCTGCTGCTGGGCGCCAAAATACGGCGAGTGGCAACGTAAACGAAGCCATGCCGTCCACAGCCCCGGCACACAGCGTAACGTTTTTCAACGAAGATTAGCCCTTTTGGCGTGGCTTTTATATTTGCTTTGAAGGACACATGATATTTTTTTTATATCACGCCATATTTACCATTTATTTGCATTGGAGCGTTAGTATTTCTGATTTCTTTTTTGATTTTTTTTCTTTCTTATTTCTTTTACCTATACAGACGCCTTTTCTTGTTGATCTTTGGCACACTTTTTTTTTTTTTTTTCTTTTTTCCTTTCGCTTGGGAAGCGCACATGTTGTTATATCTGCGCTGTGGTCCCTCAAGTAAGACGGAAGGATACAGAGCATGCACTATTACTTTTTTAGTCACGGGCGAAGATGGGCGGGTTCTCTCTTTGCTGTATGAGCAACAAGAGTTTGGCAATTAACACTGGGCTTGATACAATAATACAGTCGCCTACAGTTTGTGTACGCAATGTTGATAGCAGGAGCGGATTTTCTCTAGGGACAAATGCTCTCAGATACACAAGTGGATGGCTAGTAAAAAAGCAAAATACAATGTTATTATAAAAAGAAGCTACACAAAACAACGCATTAGACTGGGCGCCCAACTAACTCGTAGTTTCAATGCCAAGTCATACTCTCCTCTATGCATGCCGCCTCTCTTCTAGTCATCCCGGCGCATGCTACCGATAATCTCGCGATGCGCATCTCTTTCACGTGCACTCTCACTCAGACTTGCCACGCTGCGCAGATCACCTACAACATCCTTGGCCTTGCCAAAGTAAACTTCTTGGAGCAAGTTGCGCATTTTGAGCTCCATGTCCTCGACGAGGCGGCCAATGTTGGCAATGTGTGCGTCGTCGGAGTCGACGGGGAGGTCAGCCTCGACTTGGCGTGTCATGTTGCCACTGAGGTCCATGGCGCCCAGGGCGGCGGTCGAAGAGTCGAGAGAGAGAATGACGGTTGCCGTTAGCTTGTACTGTGTTGTACGACCGCGCTCGATGGCCTCAAACACGTGGATCGAGTCCCAGACACCGTCGGTGTCAGTACCAGGAGCAGAGGCTGTGGGCAAGGTTAGCATGGAGGTTCATGTTTAACCTTTTTTTGTATCTGTTTGCACTTGTGTACAGTCGAGTCCATCGACAAAGAAAAAGAAAAAAAAAGCTCACCTTTCTTCATCAGCACAACACCGGCAAAGCCATCGTCCAAGTTCCAGAAATAAACACTACTTACGCCTCCCTCATAATACAAATCCCGATAGACATCAAACGCCTCATTCGCTTTAATCTCCATCTTGCGCACACGCTCACTGGGGACTGCCCCCTCCCCGGCACCGCCGTTCCCGTCGGCTCCAACACCGCCAAGACTGCCACCGGCATCATCAAGGGGTGGATCGAACTGGTTGCTCCATGGCGAGCGGTACGAGTCGCCGTCGCGGTTGTAGTCACACAGTAAGTAGGCGCGGCCGGTCTGGCGGCACGTCTTGATAGTCAATGGCTGGTCAACCGATGAGAGCAGGTCTTCCGTCAGGTCGGGCGCCAGGGCAATGATGGAGTTGAGGTGCTCGCTGGTATGTTTTGGGTTAAGCCGGCGGAGCAGGTCCCTGAAAAATGAAGATAAGGCTAGAGTTAGCTTGTGAAAGGGTGTAGGGAGAAGGAAAAGAGAGCTTGTAGTTTGAAGAGGGGCTTCTTACATTGCCGAGTCGTAAGGGTCAATGTCGGCCATTTTGAAATGAAGGTCTGGAGAGGGCTTGTGTGAAACAATGCGACGTAGAGGGAGAGGAAGAAATAGGAAGAAACTGAGCTCCCAGGTTCAAGATCATAGCAAGTCTCCAAGCTTGCTTCGAAGTTCCTCAAGCTTAGCCTTAAGGCTTAGGCCTTGCTTGTCGCCAGCTCAGCGGGGTCCCCCCTGGAAGCTTGGGCCTAGAAGAGTTTAATGATTCTTATTGGTTGCCTTGTCTGCCCCAAGCTCCTACGTGAAAAGGCGGGGCACATTCTCCCCCACTTTCCACTTAGATGGTTTTCTCAGCCTTGTCCCGCCTAGGCTTCTTTAGCGAAGTTCATATTCACAAACTTATTGTTCCTTGTTAATTTTTGGCCATATTTTGAACTCGCACGGAATCCATGCTCGATAGCTGAAGCTCTTCTTTACTCTACGCGCGTCCCGCAGACTAGACATGATATTGGAACTGTCCACGTCTTGAGGCCATGTACTAGACCTCTCCGTTCTGTAACTTCCACGAGAGGCGGCGAACTATGCACTGCCTCAGCTTGAATAACTTTTGCTTCAGTGACACTTTCGCTATCGCTCTCTGGATTGACCTGCTGGTCCTGTACCCTGACTAACCGCCCCGAGAAATACGCTTGCCATGGTCGAACTGTTTTAGCCTCGTTCCGCTTCGCTATCTGTGACCTATCGTCAATACTTGGTGGCTTTGGTGCGAGCGGAATTACCTCTCTTGATGTGTCAGTGGTTGGTATAGGTGTTCCATCACTAGATAGCTGTGCAGTAGGGGTCTTGAGCTGACTGAAGGCCTGGCTGAGCACATTGTCGATGATACAGGCTTCGTGCATCCACTCATTGCAGTTCGGGTTGGGACAGCCAATGAGAATGCCGTCGGGGTTTTCTGGTATACGGCATATGCATCGTGGAAGAGCGCCCTGGAATGCAGATAATTAGCTTTGTGTGACAAATCAAGGTTCTGGAAGGGTTCACTTGCTGTCAACTCGCTTGTTCGTACGTCTAGGGCCTGTCGCCAATATAGGCTCATGTGAGTCTCCATTTCGCTCTCTTGCCAATGAGCGACATCAGCACGTGCCGAGACGGTCATGGCATTGACAATATCCACTGGCAAACTAGGGTTAGTCTAATGTCTTGTTACCTCATCAAGTATCTAACCCCTTGTGAAATAAGATAAAGAGAAGCAAGTATTTACTCACTATGATTTGAGGCTATCAGTTCATACCGCCCGTGATACTCTTGCCGGCCCTTGACTCTCTGGGATTTTGCATCGATCTTAATGAGCTGGCAGTCCATGAGATCATCGGGCCAGTACATCCGTGCAAGCCGCAGATACACGTTTCTGTCATCATGTGCACGGATCTCGAGAATCTTGCCTACCCAACCGTAACTACTCGGGGTTTTAACGGTATCGGGTGTTGGAACTGTCGCTGGCGCGGCGGGTTTAATGTTGTCACTGTCACGGTCATCGCTGTTACTTTGCGCCACGGCCATCTCTTGGTTGGCTACCCAGATAAACATATTGGCGCGGAACTCGGTGTCGTTCACTATAGAATGGGGGTGTGTCAGATTAATTCTCCTGGTGCTAATGACACGGAGTCTTCTAGCTTCCGTTGCATATGCACGTCTGCCTCACTCTGCTTTGGATCCATAGGAGGAAGGATGGCTACGCACTCTTGAAATGATGGTACCGTGTCATGGCGTACCACTCGTCCGCTGGCTCCACTATAAACTTGCTGTCTAGCGATGCATGCGTCTTTAGTGGTCCGTTTTGCCTGAACGAGGACGCCTGGTACCGGCCATGTCCCTGAGTACTAGGGTTTGAGGGGCCCTTGATCTTGATCCGGAAGTCCGTTACGCGGCCTTGGCATGCTGCCAGGGCCGCTGAATCTAAAATATCGGGCAGGAGCTTTACTCTGAATGGGCAATCGGTTGCGGGTAGTGTGCTGAAGCAGGAGTCCGGGCTTGAACGCGAACTCGGACTCGGGATAGGATCGCATGTAGGGTTGAAGGTGGAAGTGTATTGGGAACTACGCATGGCTTGTTTACGTTTGTATTTGATATTGGATTTAGCTCTGGCATTGGACTGGCGCCCTGTAGTGAGAATGAGAGCTGAAAGCGACGTTCAGTAAAAAAAAAGATCAAATGCGAGATTTGGCTTGGCACCAGGGAATGAAGCCTCAAGCGGCAACGGCAAGCAAACGAAACCAAAAGTGGGAAGGACGGGATGGAACTGAGAAGGGAAAAAGGGGATGCCGAGCTTACTTCCCACTTTCTAGGAGATTGAATCAGCTCTTATTCAAACTGAGGCATCGTCACTTTGGCGACCGCGTCAACCCTGCAGGCGAACACATTATACATCGCAATATATTGAAATTAGAGCAGCTGGCAGATGGCTGTCGGGCAGCTGGCAGATGGCTATTCATACTGTGTAACAGTAAACGGGAGGTATAAATAGGAAGCATAAGCAACAGAACACTGACAGGTATAGACGCACTCATACAATATGTTCTGTAGATATAGGTATTTACGTAGGCGCAGATGCAAGGACAAGCATGCCTGCAGCCGGGCTGTGCGTTTGTTTACGCATGTACTAACATAGATAAATCCTCAGCTCACTTGATCTTCTCCGTGTCTGTCTGCACTTCCTGTTCCCTCCAGATATCCCGTCTTTAACCCGTCCAACTGCACTGCCAGCCTCTCGCCTTCATGCTTGCCGCGTGTAATATCGACCAATGACATAAACACTGCTGGTAGCCCAACCATGGCCGCCAAGAACCAGAAGGCCGGGCGGATATCCCCCGAGCGATCGATTATGAAACCAACGATAGCTGGTCCAAAGACACTACTACCCTTGTCGGTAATGGCATAGAGTGCATAAAACGCTGTCTCTGAGCCCGGCGGAATTAGCTCCCCATAGACTGACCGGCAATATGCACTGAGGCCGCCGAGGACAAACCCGTACACGCCGGCTAGTGGATACATTTCCCATGGCTGCTGCAACCCACCGACACCCCAGCGCTGTACAATAGGGAGATAGCCTAGGAGCCCGTATAGCGGCACGAGCTCAAATAATGCGATACAAGCTAGCAAAGTATGGTGCGGCTGGAGACCAAAAGAGCGCGAGATTAGGGCCCATGAAAATGCGCCTACGACACCTGATACGGTCGAGATGACATTGATCATGCCTAGCGCCCATGTCGTCATATGCATCTGCGTCTTGGCAAACAAGATGGCCGTGCTAGATGTTGTGGCGATGGCGTCTGAGAGCAGGAACCAGCCACCTAGAAACAAAACTACGTCAAGCAATCGCCGTGCTAGCTTAACCGTGCGCCATAAATTTATCCACGACTGACTAGCATCGCTCAGTGCCACACGCCAGCTGGACGAACGGCCATTAAGATGTATCGGGCGGGGGAGTGGTGGCCCAGGCCGTGGGCGCAACCAAAGAGCCGAAGGAATAGTAAAAACTGCCCACCATAGGCCCACGAGAAAGAGAACCACACGCTGTGACCAAGTGGTGTTCTTTAGCATAATTACAATGGCTATGCAGAGTAGCTGCACAAACAAAGCTGCGCAGTAGCCGATTCCAACACCCGTGGAAGAAATCTGGCCGGATAGACGCATCTCAACTGACGTAATTTCCGAGACCGATGCTGCAGAATCGTCGCTAAGCAATGGGGTCTCGTCGCTTGATGTACGTCTACTAGAATTGGCGTTCGAGTTATCATCTGTCCTGCCGCTCTTCAACCCTGCGACCTCTGGATGATTTCGGACAAGCAACGGTAGAAACGAATTCAGTAGAACAAACGACGCGCCAAATGACGTATTCGATATGATGGTAAGCACAGCACCAATCAAGTACATGCGGCTGGTCACAAATAGGAAACCCATGACGCTAATGCTACCGAGCGCGGCAAAAGCCAGTAGCATCCGCTTGCGACCCGTGCCGTGATCAGCAGTACAGCTGATGCTAACTACTACTAGGGCCTGTAGCAACACACTGACAGAGAAAGTGTACATGGCAAAACTCGTGGTGTTGATGTCCCACCCGAGAAAGGTCACGACACAAACGTCACCGACAGCCGAAGCAGCGGGGGTAGGATCAGGAGGAGAGGAGCTAAGCCGATCATGAGATGCTGGACAGGGTCGGTCGGGGTGGTGTAGTAAGTGTCCATTTTCGCGGGAGAGCGTCTCGAGGAGGATGGGGATGAAGGAAGCTGTGGAGGAACAAAAGGATATGATAAGTGTGAGTGGGGGGGACAAGATGATTGGTTATCTATTAACAGGGCCCAACTTACAGATTCCTACCAAGGACAACGTTAGCAACTAGTCGCTTTACCAGCAATTACATGCGGCTAGCTAGCGGACTCGATTAGTAAACTCACCACATATAACATAAACCTCAGACGCAAAGGCATACATATACCAGCCAGAAATCTCCTTCGAGCTGGTTGGCCGTACATCCTCGCCGGGGTATCGCAGCGCTGGTGAGGCGAGCGGGTCCTCCTCAGAATTGGGATCGGGATCGGGAGACGGCATGTGAAATGGCGATGGGGAAAGCGAAGCAGCAGGTGATGCTTGATTTGATCAATAGGCAGCCGACTGGACTTTAGTGCGTGCTAGGGAAATTCCGGGGAGCAGTAGATCAAGGGAGGGAAAAAGAAAGCTTCTCGAAAGACGCCGAATATGCAATAGAAAAAGACAACAAGAGGAGAGGGAAATAGAAGATGCTGTGAAAACAAGGCTCCCCAAACTCGACAGAAACGAACGCCCCTTTACCTTGAGATTGTTTTCTCCAAGAGCCCCCAAAATAAAATAAAAAGGCCCTAGCTCTTGGCTGGGCCGGAGCCTTTTAAGGTTGTAGCTCCTGCCAGCTGGTGGCTGCAGATCACCTGCTGGAGTCAGCTGCACGCCTAGCCTAGTCTGGAGTATGTCTTCTTCTCTGCTTAAATGTTCTTTCAAATAAAGTTTCCCTGTGGCCTATGACAAATAAAAGAGTTGTTTAAATTCATGACCATCCACATTGTGAGGCGAAGAAGCTTGCACCTAGTAGCAAGTCCCTCACCATTATCGTACCTTGGCACGTGATGTTATTCACTTTCGATGATGTGTACGGAGTAACCTCGGGTAAACACGCGATATTTATGCAAAGGGCCTGAACCTAGTCCTCTACGTACCGCACGCTGGTCACGTGTACCTTGTATCACGCTACACAAGCTTCACCCCGCCTCGTTAGCCAAATCCTACCAACATTCCTCGCATTGACAGCAAACAACTTCAATCATTGGCTTGCCTAGCATACTAATAGGCCCTTCAAAGGCTTTCGATAGAGTAGCCAGACTCATCGACCATATACATGTAAAGTTTCACTATGAGCTACACTCCTACACGCCCTTATAATAATAGTAGATGTGGCTTCCTGTAATAGCGTTAAGCTAACAGATTGGGACGGAAGTAGTCACCATCTAGATCAGAGAGACTGCAAACATAGGTACTATTTTTGATAAACAAAGACTGCCTTTGATTCAAAGCATTACAATCGAGCGTTCATCCTTCTTACTGTAACTTAGCTGCCTTGACTGTTGATGTATATAGCCTCCCTTCACTAAAGACTTCTACATTCTTGAAATTCTAACTAACTTTGTCTCTCTCTAGGAAACGATGCTCGTATTTCGCGGACTAAATATAAACCACTACTTCAAGAGCGTGGTACATTGCATCGTGTCACAAAGTCGTTCCAAGGCGCGATGCTAGAGAAGTTCCACCAACAAAGGCCACGAGACTGTGTCTAGGTTCTCTTGATCTACTCACTTCGATGCTAGTGTCAAAGGTAGAAAGGTAGTTATGCAACACCGTGGTTGATTGCAGCCTAAAAGAGAGTATCTTGACAAACAAGGCCCTTAATTTTGCTCCAAACCATCATCTCCTCTTCTTTGTCTCATTCGCATTTCCTTTCATTTTGCTGTAAGACATATAGTTTCCTATTCAGTAGCTCTCTCTATAATGTTAAACCAAGTACTTATTCTGCAAGGTTACATACGCTACGACACACAGAGCTCTACTTCTAGCGAAAGACCTAGTCCCCTAGCTTGCCCCATCTTAAATAGAAGTCTTACAAGTATATATTCACGCAAAACAGTAAGTCTTAAAGGCTAGTACTCTGGTAGCTTCAATCAAATACGTTTTGTTTGTTTATTTTCGCATTTAATCTGCGAGATGGCCAATACAATTCGGGCTTGTTTCTCCCATTTGACGCTTACTTGCTAGTATTTCTCAAACAATATTACAGCATGTTCTGAACAACAGCAGCTTAGATAACATCGTCTTCCGTCACTACTTCCGGATATTTAGCGTGCTAACTAAAGGGATTTTTTGTGTTATTTAACGTCTACCTACTAGTTTTCCACAGCAATACGACCGCATGTTCCTGGCAGGAGCACCTCCCGGGAGGTCAGCAGTGACAGGAGCGCCTAGATTCCGAGCATCTCCTATGACTTTTTAGGGTTAGGAAATAAAGCCATGAGAACTCTCTATCTAACGTGGCTCGAGGACGCACCTGTCGGGTTCCAGGATTGGCTACCTGGTCTTTTTGGTAGATGCTAACTACGTGAAAAAAACCAGTCTAAAAGACCACCGGCCATCGGTGCGGGGGGTAGGCCCTGATGGAGTACGGTGGTTTTGTCCTCCTGCATGCATGGCGGTTGCAGCACCTCTGGTTTTCCTATTTTCAACTAAAGAGTTGTTATTGTTATCGTATTATTCAACGTCTCCCTACTGTTATTTCGCAACAATAACCACGGCGTGTTCCGGACAGGGGCCGGCTTTCGGCACGGGGGGTAGGCCCCGGCGGAGTACAGCGGGTTTGTCCTTCCATATGCATGGCTGTTGCCGCATCGTTTAATCTTTTTCCCGTTGTGCTGGTGGTCGGTAGTAGAGCTCCCTCAGCACCTTCTCATGGAGCCCTCCTCGACATCTCCTTTCTATCCTGCAAACGTTTCCTCCTCCCCTCCCTTCTTTTCCTCTTCCATTCTCCCTCAACTTCACCCTCTTCGTCCCCTTCTCCGTTGCTGCCCTCGCTGTCTCGGAGTTGGTTGTGTCATCCTAGGCTGCCCTTGTTTTGATCGCTCCCCTGTAGTCTGCGGTAGCAGTGACCTGCCTCTCCGCGTTTCTTGAGGGGGGGTTGCCTCTGTAGTGTTCAGACAGCTCAGCTCGGGCTCGGGTTGTTGTGACTTGGCGACGTAACATGTCGCTTCCGTGTTTTTAAGGAGCTTGTCCGCTAACTTTTTCTGTTTCTTGTATTGTATTATTTACAAGTTACAGTCGAACGTGATAACCAGCTACACCATGGTGAGTATCGACAGTGGTTAACCACTGCGCATGGCTTTCTCAACTTTTTCTGTTTCGTATTGTATTGTATTGTATTATTTTACGTCTACCTACCAATTATTTCGCGGTAATACGACGGTCATCGTTTGATTTGATTTGATTTGAATATATTTAACGTCTACTGGAATCACTAAGATCAAACGACGCCGGATTGGTTACCGGTCAGAATTAACCCTCTGCAGGGCTGACCACAGATTTTGGGCGAGAGAAGCTCGTATGCTCCCAAGCAAGCTTGTTACTCGTCTTCCATCTGTAGTCGTCAGAAACAAAAAGGAAAAAAAAAAAAGGAGATCCCCAGATATACCCCAAGCCCAGAAGTAGTGGGGCTAACCCCCAACTTCCCCACAAACATTCGTTCCTCTGAAAAACCTGCCACGCTTCCTGAAGTCGTGAAAATCACGAGAGCAAGACGGCAGCGTCCAGTGCAGCCTGGGAAAACCCCCCCCAAAGACGAGAAAAAACCAGACTGTGTGAGCATCCGAGGGCTCGTGATATATCCTTCCACTTTTCTGGTGGCCGCTGCCTTGCGCGTGTGGATGAGGCGCCAGACAGCCCCCTTTCTAGTGACATGCCACAGTCACCAGTCTATCCGAGGACAGAGGAGCGCAAGAAAGAAAACAAAACAAAAGAAAAAAAAAGTTGCGGACTGTGTGAACTCTCAAAATTCAGTCCTGAGCGTGAAGGTGAACTCCTTGAGTTGGAGTGGTGTTGCGGCGATGAGGAGTTGGCGATCGCGAAAGTTGTCGTGAAAAAGGGGGCGAGTCGACGACGAGGTTATCCTCAAAGTTGGGTAAGTGCGGCCTCAAGGCTCCACAGCTCATTGTCAAGATCCATGACAGAGTCAAAGAAGAAGAAAAGAATGAAAGACGCTTATCAGTGTCATAGACGTCGTCCTCCAGCAGCCCGGAAGAAGGGGAGGCACCAGACCTCAAAGGTACCCCCCCGAGGGTTGTAAGAGGGAGAGTTGTCCGGGTTGATTGTTTGTTGATTGTACTATTTAACGTCTACCTACAGCTATTTCACCGTAATACGACGGCCTTCCGGCCGGGAGCACCTCCCGGGCGGTCCGCAGTGACAGGAACGCATAGACTTCAACCTTCTCCTATGACTTTTTAGGGTCCAGCAATATAGCCAGGAGGGTCTCTGTATAGCGCGGCCCGAGGGCGTACCTGTCGGGTTCTAGGATTGGTTACCTGATATTTTTGGTTGGTGGAGGCCCCGTGTAAAAACTAGTCTAAAAGGCCCCGGCTGTCGGCACGGGGGGTAGGCCCCGGCGGAGTACAGTGGTTTTGTCCTTCTATGCGTGGCTGCTGCAACACCTTTGGTTTTCCCATTTTCCACATCCCCCTTTCCCCACCGACAAAAACCCCAGACAAACCCTAAACCCAGAAGTGGAATCGACTCCCAACTTCCCCACAAACATTCGTTCCTCTGAAAAATCTGCTATGTGTCCTGAAGCCATGAAGATCATGGAGACAAGACAACAGATTCCAGTGCAGTCTGGGCATCCCGTCAAGCGACGAGAAAGTCAACCATACTGTGTGAGCATCCGAGGGCTCATGGTCTATCCTTCCACCGCCCTAGTGGCCGCTGCCTCATGCGGTGTGGATGTGACCTAAGGCAGCCCCCTTTCTAGTGACCTGCCACAGTCACCAGTCTGTCCGAGGACAGAGGAGCGCGAGAAAAAACAAAACATAAGAAAAAGGTGTGGACTGTGTGAACTCTCAAATACTCAGTCCTGAGCGTGAAGGTGAACTCCTTGAGTTGGAGTGGTGTTGTGGCGATGAGGAGTTGGCGATCGCGAAAGTTGTCGTGAAAAAGGGGGCGAGTCGACGACGAGGTTGTTCCTCAAAGTTGGGCAAGAGCGGCCTCAAGGCTCCACAGCTCATTGTCAGAATCCATGACAGAGTCAAAGAAAAAGAAAAGAATGAAAGACGCTTATCAGTGTCATAGGCGTCGTCCTCTAGCAGCCCGGAAGAAGGGGAGGCGCCAGACCTCAAAGGTACCCCCCCGAGGGTTGTAAGAGGGAGAGTTGGAGAGTTGTCCGGGGTTTTTGCATGTTAGCTCTTTAGCGCCACATATGCGCCCCATTTTCCGTGAAATACCAGGATCCTCAGCAACGTGGCGCAGTGGAAGCGCGCCGGGCTCATAACCCGGAGGTCCCTCGATCGAAACGAGGCGTTGCTACAAGGCAATTTTCATTTTTAACCTCTTCCACAGCTTTAGTGGTTTTTTTTTCCTCTTTCCTTTCCCACTTTTATTTTTTATTTTTTAGGTTTCCGCTTCCCTACATCCTCAAAAGTCATAGGAGTATTTCGAAGAGGACGAGTACCTGCAACTGCTGACTGCCCGGAGGAGGGGTCGGAAGACGACATCTTCCAACTCCCCTTCCGTCCAGAACATGCCGTCGTATTACTGGGAAAACTGGTAGGTAGACGCTAAATAGAACAAACAAACAAACAAACAAAACGCTTCCCTACATTCTAACCTATATTGCTCAATCAGATGACATTCTTCTTTCCCAAGATCACAACACGCCGGAAGGCAAGACTCTCCCCTCAAACTCCATCTCTGCCTCCATGCCGCAACTGCTGGGAGGCGCATCCCACCACTACAGGATGCAAGGCAGCACCAAGATGCAGGCTTTGCGGTAGCCAAGCCCACCAGGAAAAAAGAAGACTCCGGTGCACCTACGGCGTACATCGTATGCAAAGCCAAAAACTTCCCTCCTTCAACTCCAGGAAAAGGAGGTAATCCTAAGCAACCCTTACTTTTTACTCTACAACAAAGGAACCAACGACTACAAAGACACGGAAGACATGGAGTGCGAGGGCGCACCAGACGGCGCCAGCATGGCGCGCACTGCCGAGGACCAGGTCGATGTCACCATGATGGAGATCATTGATCTGACGATGACAAAGGAAACTGGGCAGACGGAAGTCAAAGTAGAGGAGGAATCCTCGACGGAAGCAAGGCAACCCGGCAACCAAGAGCCGACGAAGGGAAAACAAAGCGGCAGGACCACGGAACGCGAACGCAACCTCACCCTGGCCCACAAGTATATTGCAGCCCAAAGGAAACAGGCGGAACTGCAAGCAAACGCACTCCTCTGGATGGCCGAAAGAATCCCGGAAATTTGCAACCAAGCCATAGCAATGGCAAAAGGGGATTCAGTAGTAAAAATGCTGGCCAGCAGCGTATCCGCCGTCTTTAGAACGGCGGTCAGCAACGCACAGCAGGGAGCCCCGCCCACAGGCAACGCAGGAAACAAAGTGACCAAGGAAAGAGGTCATGAAGTGGAACAAAGCAAGCCAAAGGGCAAACTATCTTACGCTTCGGTAGCCAAACAGGCTAATGGAAGAACCAGCGCACCCGTAGCACTGAAGGAAAAAACGGGACCCAAATCCCTCAAGAGGGTCGAAAAGAAAGTCCGGATTTTCGTCCGGGGACCCGTGACAACCAAGGAGGAGAACATGGGAACAGAGCTGGCAAAGATCTTCGGGGGAACACCCAAAGAGTTCGCAGTCAAGAAAGTGAACTCGGGCTGGGCGTTCTACGCGGAACAAGGCAAGGCAACCGAAAAGAATATGGAAAGAGCGAAGGAAGCCTGCGGTGCAAAGGTCTGCGAAATAGACAACAAATGGACCCACGCACGAATAACCGGCCTGAGCGACTTCTACGTGCTCAGCGACAAGGGCCCGGTGCCCACAAAGAATGAGGAATGGTTCACCGGACAAATTGCACGGCAAACCGGGGGACAAGTCAAGGCCATCAAGTGGCAGATTGAGGCGGAGAAGTACAAGGACGCCACCCTCCGCGTCGCCATCGACCTGCCGGAAGGCAAAACACTCCCCTCGGCCATGAAATTCGAGGGAAGCAACAATGCGGCACAAGTCAAAAGGTGCAGGACCCCGTCCCTACCTTTATGCCGCACCTGCTGGGAAGCGCATCCCACCACAGGCTGCAAAGCACCCCCGAGGTGCAGGCTCTGCGGGAGCCGCAACCATCAGGAGAAGGAGCACTCTGGCCCACCCACAGCCTGCATTGTGTGCAATACTGCGGGACACGCAGCAGGAGAGGCACCCTGCAAAAGGGACGCCCGGGTGAGGAAGTCCGTGACAGGACCAGAGACCCAGGTGCAGGGGAAGAGAAAGGACGACGGCCAAGGCTACAAGAAAAGAAAAAGAACAGCCACAGCGGAATCCGAATCTGAGCCTGAAACCGAAAGCGAACCAGCCCAACCCTGCCAAGACGCATGTTAGGAGACCTAACGATCTGGAGCGTCAATGCTGGAAAAGGGGAACCGAACCACGTGAATGCACTACGACAGGCGGTCGAGCAGAGAGTAGACATTCTCCTGATACAGGAACCCTGGATCGGACAGCATAAGGACAGAACAAAGGACCACCCGGAATTCACTCGGCATAGCCCGAGAGATGGATGGGAGGACCGCCCCAGAAGCATAGCCTACGTACGAAAAGACATAAAAACAACGGAGACGCACCAGGATCACTCAGACCTGTGCCCTATCCGTCTAAAAACAACGAAAGGGATGCTTCAAATGATAGGGGCATATAGCGCGCCAATAGGTAGCATAAGGCCAAGGGAGGGACTACAAGAACATGCGAACAGAGAAAGACAACGCATGGATTGCACCAGGGGACCTCAACGCACACCATGGACAAAAACTTTTCTCCAACTCCAGGAAAAGGAGATAACCCTAAGCAACGCTTGTTATTACACTATACAACGAAGAAACCAACGAACAAAACGGACAACGAAGCCATTGTGGTGCCGCCGCGGCGCACTCCGCTGAATACCAGACGGAAAAGGAGACCATAGATCTAGTAATGGCGAACGTGGCAGACCACGCTGAAGGCGAAAATGAAGAAGAACAAGCGAAGGAAACACAAGCTGCCAACCCCATGGAACTACCAGGGAAAATGATCATCGAGCGACAGGAAAACAAAATAGAAAAGGAAAGAAAGCATGGAGGAAAACTGACTGAACGGGAACGTAACCTCGCCATTGCTCACAAGTTCATTGCTGCCGAAAAGAAGCAGGTGGAAACCAGGGGGAACGCACTGATTTGGCTGGCCGAGAAACTCCCTGAAATATGCAACCAAGCCATCTCAATGGCCAAAGGGGATGCAGAAGTGAAAAAGCTCACAAGCCATGTGTCAGCTGAATTCAGAGCAATGTTTACAAAGATACAGCATGGAAACCCCACCGCAGGTGATGACAAAAACAAGCCGACTGACGCAACACCGAAAAGACAAAGCAAGCCGAATGGCAAGCAAACATACGCGTCAGTAGCCAAGCAGGTGTCTGAGACACCAAAACAACCAGTGCCCCCGAGAGAGAAAATGGGGCCGAAACCTCCTGCCAAGGAAGCGGAGAAAAAGGTCCGGGTCTGGAGAGTAGACATCCTCCTGGTACAGGAACCCTGGATCGGACAGCACAAGGACAGGACAAAGGACCACCTGGAATACACTCGGCATAGCCCGAGAGACGGATGAGAGGACCTGCCCAGAAGCATAGCCTACGTACGAAAAGACATAAAAACAACGGAGACGCACTAGGCCCACCCGGACCTATGCCCGATCCGTATAAAAACAACGCAGGGGACACTTCAACTGATAGGGGCATACAACGCTCCAGAAAACCGCAACTGCATAAGGCCGGGCGAAGGCCTACAGGGGCTCATGCGCTCAGAAAAAGAGAGCGCATGGATAGCGATAGGGGACCTCAACGCACATCACGGAACATGGGACGCTAATCCCACGGAAAATGAAGCGGGGAGGACCCTGGAAAGCTGGATGAGAGAAAATGACCTTACCGTGCTCAACGAAAAGGCAGACTTAGTTGCGATTCCAAAGCCTAGACGCCCACGCAATGAGCCCCGATCATATTGACTCATATCTCTCCTGTCCATCCTGGGAAAGGGCATGGAAAGAGCCGTGGCTAGGAGGATGGCAGAAAGAAGCAATAGAAAAAAGGATCATCCCAAGGAACTACATTTGTGCAGTACTGAAGAGGGCAGTCGCGGACCTCCAAGTCCCAGACAACACACTATCTCAAGTCCTAGTCTCCAGGCATTCATCACCAGATCCTATCCTATCACTCAACCAGAAGAACTTGAAGACTCAGACAACCAGACCTCTAATTCAGCTTTAGTAAGACACCCACACTTTGGGCTTGCAGCAAGTATTGTCTCAGATGATCCTAAGACATATAAGCAAGCTAAAGCAAGCCCCTTTGCCCTTCAATAGCAAGAAGCAATGAAAGAGGAAATGAAGTCTCATACACAATGCAGACATTTAACATGGAAATGCCCTTAAAGTCTAATCAAGTCCTCCCCTCTAAGTGGGTTTTTACAACTAAGAGGGAATCTAATAGCTCAATCTTAAGAAGACGCACAGGACTGGAAAAAAGTCACTTCGATCCTGACCTTCGACATAAAAGGTGCATACACGCAGAAGCGCACAGGGCCTACAAGGCAGATAAGCGGGCTGCAGCACACATGGACGCCGAGGAAATCCGGATATGTCTGGACAACCAAGGAATAGTCGACCGACTACGCAACCCGCAAACGCGAAACAGTACCTCCCAGGACATCATTGACGAAACGAAACGGCCCCTAAGCATATGGAAATACCCACGCAAACGCACCCACTGCAACCAGCCCAAAGAACAAGGACACATGTGGACGTGCAGGACTTTACCAAGGCCGTGGAGCCAAAGGTTTACGGACAAGCTACTTAAAAACACCAAAGCAACAAAGTACATTGCCAGGCCAAAAACACCAAGTAACCAACCCTGGAAACACAACCCAACCACACAACCAGCAGGGAAGCCCTTGGACAACGTCTAACGGAGAAGACTCCTGGCCGCAAGGCCGGACCCTAAAAAGTCATAGGAGTAGTTCGAAGAAGACGCACACCTGCAACTGCTGACTGCCCGGAGGCGGTGTCGGAGGACGACATCTTCTTACCCCTTTTCCGTCCAGAACATGCCGTCGTATTGCTGGGGAAAACCAGTAGGTAGACGTTAAATAATACAAACAAACAAACAAAATCTTTCCCGCTGTCATATGTTGCGTCCCCGTCTTATCCACTGTTCAATGTCTTCTCTTCTATACGATCAAATGTTAAGTGATATCCACCGTCTATGTTAACCCCCCCCAATGCATCGCTCATGATCCGATCTTAGTGACTATGGTGCCCAATCTGGGTCAATAGCGGGAGAAGCATGCCGCCGGCTGTAGCCAGCGTATCACGCATCTGCAAGCCTGTGCGTTTTCGCTGATGCGGAGATTCGGGATAGCTATTAGCCGTAGCCGAACCGGACTCGTGCGGGCTTGTCTCTTCCTGCATAGCGTGCATGGCGACGTAGCTAGCGTCATAAAATGTTAGAAAATGTGTTCGTTCATACAAGACAAGCTCTCCCTCTCCCACAAACATTTGAAAAAATGTGAAAACGGGCTAGAGCCTTCAAGCCTGCAAGACATCGATGTCGGAGAAATAGTGCTTACAGAAATGTGCCTGCTGAGAACAACAGTAGCATACCCGTCCAATGGTGGCCCTCAGTACCCTGCATTCCTCGACCACCGCCTAGCAAATGGATCAGCAGCCACGTGCCCAGGGCGCCACACGGTGCCGCTACACTAAACACTAGCAAGTGGCCGCGAGCAGCATACTTGGAGACACCCTGACGTAGCAGTACAGTCGTGAGACCAAAGGCGGCCGGCGCCTTGTGCACGAGGATTGCTAGAAATATGATGAAGCCTAGCTTGGTATTCTCAGTGCTAGAGCTGGCTCCCATGGCAATGCCGTCAGCTGCCGCATGGATCACGAGACCAACTGTCAGGGCATTGCTACGTGAATTAGCACTATACGGAGAACCAGCTCGTGTTAACCCAAGCGACGACAAAAATCCCGCGCTTTCCTGATCCAGCAGACTGCCGCTAACCCCGTCGGCACTTCCGAGATTGTCAAGCGAAATGTCTCGTGAAGCTTGGGCCGAGAGATGGTCGGTGGCGTGACGCGGCAGGCGGTCAATAAAGAACATGAGCAAAAAGCCACTAATCAAACTGAAGCCGATAGAAAATGTCGGCAGCTCGGAGTCGGAGCCGGAGTTATGATCATCATTGGCTTCGCGGCGTTCAAGTGTCTCACTAATAGCGGCGAGGATATCACGTTGCACGGGAGCTATGGAGGCCGAGACCTGAAGCTCAGGCAAAACACCAGGCTCTACGGAACTTTGGCCGCCAAAACTGCGACGGCGGCCAGGATTGGTTTCTGGCATCGGATCGACAGAAGAATGTGAGTGCGCGTGGGCGTGCAAAGTCAGGGCTTCAATGCCCTCTGGGATGATGACGGTCATGGATGTGCCAATTAGAATTCCAACGCCAATGCTAGTTATAAGCCGAAGTTGCGATTGGGAAAGCGTCATAGTCAATGGCAAGACGCCGGCAACGAAGGATCTGGGTATGTTAGGTAAGGGGACGTAGGCGATGCCAGAGTTGAGGACGGGGCTAGTGGTCGAGAGGGAAGCTAGAAAAGGCCGGGAGAAAACTAGAGAAGACCTACGTCACAGCCATTATCACCTATACAATTCCACATGTTAACATAAACCACTTCTCTCTTCCAACTTTCGGATAGATAGAGACCTACACATAGTGATAGCAGCAAGAAAAGACCGCCGCCCATAGTGAAGCCAACAGTGCGCCAGGCTAGGAAACACTACGGTGAGAAAGGCGCTATACAAACGAAAGTTACAACTCAAAAGAGCAAACGTTAAAGAGTCCAGCGGAAAGAAGTATGAACTGAATGAGCGAAAGCACAAGAAAGTGTGCGCAACAAAAGAAGTCGTTGCAGAGCATAAATGAGCCACACTTCAAAGTCAATATTCACCCAAAAAGGATGAGGAAGAAGAATTAAACCCAGAAGGGCCAGGTAGCTACTTAACCCTAGAAATAGCGGATCGGTGGGCTAAACATCGGCTAATACTTCAACGACGTCACCGTCAATTTTATGTTAACCTTTCTGTGCTGAGAACCAAGTGCTTTCGCTTCACTTTTGCGCCCTCATATCTCTACCTTGCGATTTTTCCTAGCGCAGACATGTCCCCCTTACATCTGTCCTTTACATAATGGACCAATCGCTCTCCCCGAAACGGCGCCACATACTCTCCTCATTCAACCCGGAAGCCGACCCAGCTAGGCGCTTGCCAGCAGACCACAAGCACTATAAGCCAAAACACCACTCGACCAGCACACAAGACCACAGCACAGACCGTCAACGGCGACGACGACGATACTCATCGGAACAAGACAAACACCGCTGTTCCGACGGCCCACAAGAAGATAGGAAGCCACCCGACGATGGGACGAAACCGCATACGAAAAAACTACGCCTAAAGGGCGAGGGCTCGCGGCGGCGACAGCGACGGCGACATGAAGATGACGAGAAGGATAGCAAACATCGGGATCAAGATCGACACCGCCCATATCGCAAAAGCCACGGACATCGCCGTCGCCGCCACTCTCGCTCGCCCACGCCCGAGAACCCCCACCAAGAACCCAGTCTGGATCCCGATGCAGCTTTTCGGGAATCGCTCTTTGACGCTCTTGCCGACGATGAGGGCGCTGCGTACTGGGAAGGTGTTTATGGCCAGCCTCTACACGTGTACGGCGATCCGCGTCAGCACAATTCCTCCAACATTCCCGAAGGCATGGGTTCTGGACTCGAAAGCATGACAGACGAAGAATACGCGGCCTGGGTACGTGAGCAAATGTGGGCTAAGACACACCAGGGTTTACTAGAGGAAAGAGCTAGACGTGATGCAGCACGCGCGGAGCAAGCAGCACGTCGGCAAGATGACGCAAGACGTCGCCGCGAAGACCGCAAACTACAGCGCGAGGTAGAGCGCAGCTTACAGGCCGGTGAAGAGAGGCGACAAAGGCGCACAAGGCGTGAGGTATGGCAAAGCTATCTTGGAGCTTGGAGCCGATGGGATGGAAGTGTAGATACTATTCCATGGCCGGGCGGTGCTCAGCCACTAGCAGGCGAAGAGGCGGTGAGAAAGTTTTTTGTGCAAGCATTGGAAGAAGAGGTAGAGGGCGCGGAAAGGGACAAAGCATTGAAGGAGGAAAGAGTGCGGTGGCACCCGGATAAAATACAGCAAAGGCTGGGCGGAGAGGTGGCAGCAGAAGTGATGAGCGGCGTGACTATGATTTTCCAAGTGCTGGATAGACTCTGGGGAGAGTCTCGGCAAAGCAAATAACGAAAGAACCGAATCTGAAGAAGCTGGTTTACAGGCTGATAGGTCTAATTAACGAACGCGAGATACCCTTCATTATCATAATACTACATAGCCATAACATGTAATGAAAGAAAAGGCGACACTATTGTGTATTAACTATAAACGTCCGGATTTCTCCGTCCTATTATTATGGGCAAGTATTTATTAAGCAGCGCCATTCCTGGCTCTTTTCCACCGTCACGTTCCACCGAAGAAGCCCCCCCCCTTACATGAGCATCAGGGCCGCACCACCCAGCAGAGCACCCAGTCCCATGGCAGCAGTTTGCGCCGGTGCGCCTCCCGTGGCGGTCGAGGTAGACCCAGTGCTAGTGCTGGTTCTGGTGGACGAAGTTGTTCTGGTGGACGACGAAGTAGTGCTGCCACCAGTAGTTGAAGCTCCTCCTGCTGCACCACCTGTGGTCGGCGAGGCAGTTGCGCCACTGGTCTCAGAAGCGGTCCCAGATGACGAGTCAGTGGTAGAAGTGGCAGTAGAGTCGGTGGCAGAGCCGGTGGCAGTAGAGTCGGTGGCAGAGCCAGTGGCAGTGGTGTCGCCAGATGTTATTTCGCTGCCGCTAGCAGTAGCGGTGGCAGTTCCGGTCGCGGAGTCAACAACAGACGAAGCGCCAGAGATCAGACCGCCGACACCGGATGTCGCATCACCGACGAGAGAGCTTACTCCGGAGCCTCCGGCTCCAATAATAGAACTGACTTCAGAGCCACCAGCACCGATAATGCTGGAGATAATGTTCTGGGGCTTGGGACTCTGTAGAGTTGTTAGTATTTGTAAGTTTCAAGTGTTTTGAGGCAAGTAGTAGACACCCACAGCAGCAGCCAGACCAGCGGCAAGAAGGACAGCAGGAGAGAATTTCATTGTGGGTAGAAGATAGACTGTGTGTGTGTGTGTGTGTGTGTGTCTGTAAAAGTGTGGGATATGATACTGCGATAGTGTTGCGTTGTGGTGTAGATCGACTGCGCAGCGTGATAATGGTGTGAGGGGCAGCGAGTATTATTAGCAATGGAAAGCAAATAGTCTAATGAGAAGAGAAGAGGGTAGAAAGATCTTGGCCAATAGCCCGACAGCTCGCCGCTCTTTATATGTGTTCTTCAAGCTGACAGAGACAGGGCAAGACAGGAAGAGCCAACCAAGCCATGCCTCATTCCGGTCTTTCCTCATTCTCAGCCGTTCGTGTTGCCCCTGTCTCTTTCTCTTGACCTTTCGCTACTCATTGCTCTCTTCATTTCTCTCTCTTTCTCTCTCTTTCTTTGTGGCTCGCTGTCTTTCTCCTTCTCGTCCGTAAGCCAAGGGCAAAAAAGAAAATCTCACACCCGCCTTCTGGACCCACACCCCCGCTGGTCCCACCCCGTCAAAGTCACCACGCCCCTTTCGCCGGCCCCACTTTTAAGCTCGACTTCCAAGAAGGAACTGCCTTCTCTTTTGGTCCTACTTTTTTTTCATTTCTTGTGCCCTGAACAAGCAAGAACCAAACGCGTGGCCCCTTCGCTCCCTTCCCCTTCTTGAAGTCGAGAATAAGCCTGATGGCGCCACTCCCTCCCTTATTCTTCATGTCTCCCCCTCCAATTGGCACTTTTTTTTTTCTTTTTTTTTCCTGACTCTTAGCTGTTTTTTCAGTGGTTGGGCTGGGCTGTTGGTTGGCTGGCCTGCATATTCCTGTCTAACTGGGCGGTTTCTTCTTTATCCTTCCCGGCCGGTGCATAGGAAAGAGGACCGAAAGTCTGCGCACACCTTCCCTTTTTATCCGACCTTGGCTGGCTGGCACTTTGCTTTTTGCCCGTCTTCTCTTTGCTCCTTCCCTGCTTCTTTCTAATTACTTTCAGCGACACTTGTTGCTATTTTGGAAAGTATCCGCAATGTCACTCACTATCTTTTAAATAAACGCCTTGTTCAGACAAATTTATATGCTCAGGTACAAATATACAAAAATACAAAAATACAAAAATACATACCCAATAGTACCTTGAGGCTACCAGCCACACAACACAACATAGCAGAGCATAGCACGGCTTCAGCTCCTCCCTGTAGCACAGCTTAATGGCTTGCTGCTTCATCCAATCATCGACACAGACTACACTGCAGCCATAAACACGCCGCTTTTCTCGCCGTTGCTAATGAGCTGGGCTTCGTATCGTGGACCCATGCCATGCTACCTCTTCCTCTATTGCTACTCCAACACAACAGCACAGCAGCATGGGACACGCAATCATGTTATATCCGCATCGTACATGTGTAGGTAGAACAGGCAACCTTGTACCTTTGTACCTTCGTACCTTGTACCTCATATCTCGTGCCTCCTGTTTGTTAGCGATCATACCAAGAATCGCCACGCTTGCTGCAAACAGTTGTTTGCAAGAAGGCTCTTAACATCAGAGGCGCATTCACCTCACTCACACACACACACACTCTCTCTCTCTCTCTCTCTCGTTCTCCTTACCTCGGTGTTGTTTCTTTTGCTCTTGCTTTTATCCCTTGCCCCTTCTCTTACCCTTGGTTCTCCATGTAGCTGTCTAGCTGTCGCTGTCTAGCTGTCCAACTGTCTGTCCCCCTACACGCCCTGTCCAGCCCATGTGCTCCTACTACTACTGCAACGCTCGGTTTGATTCCAACTCTCCTTCTTCTCACCTCCCTCTTATGTAAACATCCTTTCCGTTGTCGCTGTAAGCTCAATCCTACTTTAGGCTGAGTTTAATTCGCCAAAGTCCAAGACGTCATTTAGCATTTTAGCCTTTCGGCCTTATAGTTAGTTTCCTAGTCTCTCGCCTCTGGCCTCTCTGGCTTACAGCAAAGAGGAAGTAGAGGGAAAAAAAATAAAAGAGAACCCGAAAAAGAAGGGCAACAGAAGTACGCCAGAAAATAACAGCTCTCGCAGATTCTTGCCTTACACCATCTTGCCGCCCATTTTGTTCGGCTAATGCTTGCATTTTCTCATACCTCCCCCCCCCCCCCCCGCATCCCGGCTTACAACCACACACCACCTTACACAAGAGTTCTACACCTTTACACAGAATAACCCCTCTAAGCCTTGCACAACATTGCCAATACATGTAACCCTGGTAACATCTTGGCAACCCTATGAACAAGCCACACAGCAACACAACAATAACAACAAGTCTCAAAATCCCCGTTTGTCTCATTTCCAAGCCTCATCTCCCCTTTCTTACCTACCCCCTTCTTGTCTGAAACTTGGTCTATTGTGGCTATGAGGCTTGCAAGACAAAAGGGAAGTAGTCGAACCTGTCTCGTCTTGTCTCTCCCTTTTGACCTTTCGCCTCATCCCAAACCCTAAAGTAATAGCAAACGACCAACCCTAAACGCTACTCCATGATTTCGTCTCTATCCCTCAACAACCTTTCCATATCCTGACGTCTCTCCCTTCTAATCATTGGTCTAGACTTTTCTCATGGCCCTTCTAAGTAAGGTGCAATGCCCTTTTTCAGCTCCATAACAATTTCACTAGCCTCTTCGGCGCTCTTGGCCTCAAAATCGTAGCGTTTGCTTTCTGTGCCCTTGTATACCATAAGCTGTAACCAAACGTTAGCACACCCTCGCTGTCTCTCTTTCCTGCACGCCCTCAGATTCAACATACCTTTAAGTTTGTAGGGTGCTTACGCAATACCTTGCAGCCAACAGCATTACTGAAGTGTACTGTGGTTGTCTTCCCACTTGCTCCAGCTGCAGGAATAATGTGAATATACTCGCCATCAATAACCAACGAGCGTTCGCTGGTTCCGACCAAACGCATCGTCTGCTTGCGCCATACTGTGTATTTTTTATAGTTTGCTGAGCCCAGTTCGTCCTGTTTGAGTGCCTCACGCGTCAGTGGGTGAATGCCCATGAACTGCTTCTTGGCCCGTCTCGAGTGCTGTGACGACTCCACTAAAGGCAACACCTTGGGGCTAGCACTTGTTGGTGACCCGCTAATCGTCAAAGGTCCATCCGTGGCAAATCTCCGGCGATAGAGTTCTAGGTCCGAGACGTTGCCGAGGGAAGCAACGGGCCGATCAAGCCGAGCAACAGCTCCGGACCCAGGAATCTTGAGAACATGGTTGGCTTGGTCTAGTTGCCTCTTCTGGCATACGATGTCGAGTACTTCTGCCAAATACATATCTGTTGTAACATCAACAGTCACCAGCTGGCTAGCGGCAATATCCGATGTCAGGATATGAATGCGCAACAACTTGTGCTGTCCCCGCATGCGATTAGACGATACTGGTGCTTGTGGCGCATCAGCTGGGATAATGTTCTGGTTCCGAAATGTCGTCGTAAGGAGGGGATTGATGTATGCCGGTGGCATGTACGCTGGAGGGGGAGGAGGTGGTGCTGCAGGCTCTGGAGGCTTGTCGCTGGTAGGCGAGCCAACACCCAGCGCATCATCTATATCTGCTTCTTCATCGGCATATTCTGCTGTCTGCTGCAGATTGTCTCGTCTCTCGGAGTCTGATGCCATTACTAGTGCAAAATCGTCATAGTGTGCTGAGTTTGCACGGCCTCTGCCTCTGACACCTCCGCCTCCACCCGCACCTCCTACACCACCGCCTCCGCTTCCCGGTCCGTTGTTAGCCGTGACAAAGGATGCCAGAGGCTTAGTGCGTTCTAAAGGCGGGAAATCATCATCAACTTCTCCGTCTTCCATCATACGCAGTGTCCACCAATTAACGCCCATCTTATTCTCAGGCAATGGCGGCTCTCTTTTTTCCTCAATATAACGTAGCAGACTGAGGCCGATGAGCTGGGCCACGGTAACAGGCTTTGAGCTGCCTGTATCATCGCTAACGTCTCGTCGTATTTGCACTTCGAATGGTGTTGATGATTGGTTGCTAAAAGGGGCAAAAATCCGTACACAGAAGGGTGGTTTGCGCTCGCCTTGCCCCGAAAGATTGGCAAAGCGAGCAAATGGCACCCCAGAAGTCTTTTTCTTTAATGCCTCGGATAGTAAAGACTTTGGTTGGATCATACTAAGAGGCCGAATGGCGCTTATGGGTCGAGCAGGCGGTAGAGCCGTGAGAACTCTAGGTATAACTGGAGCAGGAGATCGTCTAATTGTTGAACGGCGCATAAACTTGCGTGGTGGTGTTCCAACAAGTTGTGTTGTAGGCGAGGCAGGAGGATTGACCTGCATGGGGTTGTCCACCGTGTCTAGGATAGAAACTGAGTCAAGCGTATCGGGGAATCTAGCTGACGAAGCATCCGAGTCGTCATCATCATCATCATCATCCTCGTCTTCATCTTCATGCAACGATGAAATTTGTAGCCGCTTTTTCTGTGCTTGTGACTGCGGCTTCATTGCCTTGGCCCGAGCCACTACAACGGCTGCCACAGCTGCCACTGCTCGCTGTCTCTGCATAGTGTCAAGTTCGTTTTCTGACGAGACCTCACTACTAGTAACAGTGTCTCTCCGTGCACGCTCCACTACCGTTTCCAGAGCCGACTGGGAGCCTCTACGAGCAGCTGATAGCGGACTAGAGAGTGAAGCACGTGGAGAGGCAGCTACAGGCATCATCGGCGGTCGCAGTGATGAACTTTGTGAGGGCGAAGAGCCTGCCCGACTGCGCACGGGCATTTTTGTGAACTTGATTTGCGACGGCTCTCGCCGATGTTCCTTGTGTTGCCCAGATTGAGCCGTTGGGTCGGCCTCATCCTCGCTGTCATCGCTGAGGTCACTGCTGTCTTCCTCCTGGTCAGGAGGCCGATGACCTCGTCCACGCCGACGTTTCGGCCCAGCTATTGGCGTGACAGCACTACTTCCCATGCCACCCTGTGGACCGAAAACATCTGGCTCGTCCTCTAGCGTGTGTCCTACGGCTCGCGGTGCCTGGAAGTACTCAGAGGCAATAGCAGTTGGGATAGGCGGTGAATAGGTCCGCTTAATGTGAGTCGGGTTGGCTTTCCACCCAGTAGCCTTGAATGGGCCTGTATTTAAGAACCCATCATTAAGTGTTATAAGGCGTTCACCCACTCCATCAGCAATCTCATCCAGGTAGCTAGTGCGAAGCTGGTAGGCCACTAGGCTACATGGCAAGACAAGTTTCCAAGGAACCACATGTCAGTAAACTACTTGATACTAATCTCATGGACTTCAATTCTGGGGACAATTTCTCACTCTTCTGTTTGCATAACTGACATGGTGGCTGCAGCTTGCTCTGTAATGGCTATGAATACAACAGTTTTCAGGCAATTTGTTGCCTATTGTTAGGCTTGACTTAAGGCAAGAAATCTGCGATTTTTTGACGAAGAAACGGGTGGGCTATTAGTCGCAGTGTTCACAGGCCAGTTCAAATGGCGACTCAGCGGTAAATAATGATGCAAGTTGATGGTGATAAAGGGCTATATGCAGTATGGCCAATCGGGCTTTGAAAGAGGGCTTAGCTCATGCTGAGGAATTTGGGGATCGTTGGTGTGGGTCCAGGGATGGATATTGATTAGGGTTGTGTTGTCCGTGCTCTAGGGTTCTGTGCGACATGAAAATCACAAAGAGACTACAAAACCTCTCATTTCCTTGCAAAAACCGCCTCTCTCACCAGATATATTTTATCCCCGGATAGTGGAGATGCTTTGAATCTATTCTATCATATCTCCATGTCGCACCATTAAAGCAGCTTTTGCCCTTGCCCTCTGTTGTCCTCTTTATTTCTCGGATTTCCTGTATTGTCAAAGCAACTACCGCAGCTATCGCTATTATCACCAAAAAACCCCCGACAATAGGTGTTGATTTTGTGACCTATCTCCGCATGACTAAAATGGTCGGCATCGGTTATTTCTAGTCTATGCAACTAAATAACCGGAGAGAATTATTGGCCGTCCTTCAAGCTTGACAGTATCTTCACCACTTTATTTAGAATAGTCCAAAATATCACGTGATAGCCCTGATAATCTAGTCAACGACAGCTCAACAATGACAATAGCATCAAGTTATTACCATCTTGCTCCTTATCTCCACCATGACGATATTTGGTCTCAATCTTGCTCCAGATCATTATGGCCACCCCTGTTCTTTCCCTCATAATTCCCACCAACTAAATGAATTTTTAGCATCAGGTCCTCGAACAATACCTCCCTAGTAATTCTTCAGGTAAACGATACCAATAACCTCACAGCTAACCCCATGTGATAATGGTGAGATTGACTCAGTTAGTAATTAACATGGTTTGCATTACACCTATAAACCTCAACGTGTCCCCTCTGACCTATCAAGTATTAGAAGGCTATGAATGAGGCTGTTCTCGCGATGCTTTTGAACTGAATCCTTAATCATGTCCTCAAGTTCTAACTCAGACAAGCTATGACCTATTCGTTAAGGGACGCATCATAAAGCCTTTGGTGGATTTTATATGATCTAAAATGGGACATTGATCATCTCAATTTTTGCCCTTTGGAGTATTACGCCTTTCTATGTGGTTGAAGAAACTACAGCTTCTATGTTGGAAGGCTCACAATACAGTACGCATAGTATGGGTTCACGGTCAGAATGATGGCATATTAAATGCCAACTTTGAACCCTCACATCAACCAACATTGATGATTGAGGTTCCCTAGTAATAAAAGAATGGGGCACTCTTCACGGATTGTGGCTCGTTCATGGGTGAGAGCGCTCAGCCTAGCTTTGCGGAGACGCAGAGGTTGGAGGATAATGATTATTTGATACTGAAATTTTTACTGTGCCACAATGCACGTCGTTTGGTTTTTGATACCTTCTCCAAATTGCACGGGATTATAGCGTTGAGAAAGCAAAGGCTTGTTCTGAATCTAAAATTTTACACTTGGCTTTATGTTGAGCATCTGTTATGTCCAGGATGTCAATATTGACTTGTATGCTACATCATGTTAGTATAGGGTTATCCTTTCTTGAACCCTGGAGTTATTTTTCTTCCCTCAGCCACACTTTCTTTTCCCCTATTCTAGACTAAAAGGATGTTTTCATTTCCTTTGCCCTTGCCCCAGCCCTCCCAGCCTCCAAATTAAGTGGGGAAGATCGGTTAAACCCTATCCACCGCCTAAATAAGTGGAGTTATTACATTGGAGACTGGTCTAAAAAACGGCAGAAACAAATAATGGGGCCAACCAGGGTCCTGACTTTTACTTACCGCCTTTTGTCAAAAAGATGTATAAAAAGCCCGTGATGCCGCCCTTCATTTTAGTTATTTTCTTTCCTTTCTTCTTCAGCTCTCTTTGCCTTTTGGCTAAGATCAAGTGTAGTATCTGTTCTTTTCAGTTTAATCTCTGAAAGTGTTCTAAGGAACACAATCGTGATTATACTTATTTTTGGCTCTCGGACTTTGGCCGCTATGCTTGCATATGTCATCGTTCACAGTGTCCCTGGTATTACACTGCCTCCAGGCGACGCGAACTTTTTTTTTTCATTGCTCCACGGGCTTGATTCCGGGTTGTGACGAAGAAATAGGCTTTGGGAATGTAGTAGAGGAATATAATGAACGGATTACTGTCTAGAATTTTCGCTGTAGCTTCCAAAGCATTCTGGGTGGAAGAAGCTAGAGTAAGAAGGAACGTTGAAAAAATTACGTGAGTAACCATTCTTCATACCATCTGACAACATCACTCCCATCAATCGCAAACATGTCTAGCCAGACCGGACTTCTCGCCTCTACTATCTTCGACGACCTTAAAGCTCGTGTTGAAACGGACTCTCAGACGCGTGAGGATATTGCACAGGCTGTGCAAAAAATCAACGCTAGCAATGCCTTTTCGACTGGATTATTGACGAGGGTTCATTCGACACCGAGAGCAAAATGTGAGTTTTTCCGCACTTCTCTACCCTATGCTCTTACTGGTATTTTCACGGTTTCCAAAGTTTTCAGGCTCTCTTGGAAGAGAAATGAATCTTGTGAAAGATGCGCTGACTTGTGATTTGTGTACAGATCCCGAGCTACTCACACAGGTTGAGGCCGGCATCAAAAAGGACATTGTAAACATCAAGGAGCTGGCAGCGCTGGCTTCCGAGCACCCTTACTACAAGTAAGTAGTAGGCCTAGCCCCTAACCTCCACTAAGAATGGATTTAGAAAAAATGAGGCAGGGAAAACATGATTCTGACAGAACTAAACATAGGTTTAACTTTCTCTGGAACCGTACGATAGAGAATGTTATCTTCTCGATCCTCATGACTGGTTTCCTAGGTGGTGTGGCAACGGAGACGTCAGCGGGCGAACTAGGACGAATCTTGACACCAGAACAGGTGAGCGAGGTTCTGCAGGGTAAGTATCAAATGGGCTATCTCTAATTTTTTTGGCTCGAATGTTTTTTCCCCTTCTTTTCTAGTTAGAAAACTACTAACACACCATCTAGTCCCATACAATGTCAAAGACCGCGACACCTTCCATATCACGATCGAGGAATATCTTCTCGCAGTCACGCGTCTGACTGAAGAGCTCTCGCGTCTCGTGACCAACAGCGTGACACTCGGGGATGCGGCGCTGGCTGTACAGGCCGGGCAGGTAGTAAAAGACCTTTTCGCTGGGTTCCAAATGCTCAACCTCAAGAACGATATTATCCGCAAGCGTAGCGATGCCGTCAAGTACCACGTCAAGAAGGTTGAGGATGTTATTTATGATCTGTCGCTTCGGGGACTCTTGCCTCGGGCTGGATCTAGTGCTGATGCCGTGGCGCTAGATGCTGATCAGCAGTAGAATATTGTTTCTTAGTAAGCATATATATTCTGCCACTATACATTCATTATACCATGTGATTATTGAATACTATGCCTCTCCCTCTCCGAATTTCCCATAAAGGACAGTTGGCTGTACCTGCTTTCCTTGGAACAAAAACTTCAATTTATTGCAACAGAAAATGCCACAGTCAAGTAGATAAACAGTCTACTTTTTATCGGAAATATCGTTGTGTGCTGCTTTTGCAGCGTCAGCTACTATGCTGTTGAAAGAGTTCTTCGCCAGCATGAGAGAAGGCTACCTATGCTAAATCTTGGCCATTTAAGCCTCCAAATTCCGAATCAAGTAGACATAGGATGTTATATTGGTGGTGTTATATCCAAAGTTCACGGCATAAGAGCGGGCCTTCATCTGTGCAAGCTCGTCACACGCATACAGTAGCGGAGCTATGCTGACCAATCTGGCATAGAAGTATGCATGCATTCACGCTCATTCTTTATTGCAGGAACTTTTTGATGTCTCGATTGCGAATACGACGACGCTCAATAATTCTTGGAGGATTTATCCAAAATTCGATCGATTCTCACCCACCATGATGAGACTACAGCATATATGGAGTCCAGTCTTGATCCGTGATGAAAGCTCGTCTTCGACTGTTGCGGTCATAACTTCTCAAATTTGAACAAGTTAGTAACATTATGCTAATTCGAAATATATGCATTGGTCGTCGAATGCATCATCACAAAAGAGTGTGTATAATTATACGCATCTGTGATTAGAATAAGATCTCTTCTGAGGCTTAGATATCAGTATGCAATTTCTATCGCTTGGATACTAGCCGGGAGTACACGTTTACGATGATGGGGAACATAAATTAGCCTGAGTCAGCTCTAAAACAAGTGAGTGGGATTAGGTAGCACAAGAGCGGCTTGCCAAGATTAGGGCATGGGAACTAAGAAACGCGGATGGAAACCAATGGAAAACTGCTTGATGATATCGACGTGAGACGAAGGAAAAGAGTGCTGGGGATTGGGGGGGGGGGGACGAGATCGCATAACCACATCTCACCAGAAAAGAAGCGGTTGCATGATGTTGGCACTTGTTACGGGGAAACGAAGTCAAAAAGCACTTCGCTATGCTCGGGACTAGGTTTATCGGACACCGAGGAAAGACCCTTTTTGGTGAAGGATTGTTAAGCGAATCTAGGAGAAGCGGCGGCGCTGACATGGCAAAATCCCTATGACGACATCGAGATATTGGAGAGGGAGAGAAGTGGAGGGATCTTCTTAGGAGCACAGGCGGATTTGGGTTGGAATTGGGTGGGATGGTAATGGATCATGATACATTATTGTATTGTGATAACAGCCTCGCTGAAGATCATATGAGGCAGGGGGGCTTGACTGTGAGGATGATGGGAAAGGTTTTGCCTTGTAGACCAAGAGGGGCAAGAACATATGAAGAGAATTCGACGGTCATATTACGTGGGTTCTTCCCCGAAATGGTTCCGGTAATGCCATTTTTTTCTCCTCATGAGCTAGTGGGCGAATAGCAGCCGGGCCAATCGGAATAGCTGGCATGGGGGGAGAAATAGAAAGAAAAGAGAGACCGAAGACAACCGAGAGAGGGAAGGCAGAGGAAAATTAGGCTAGGTAGAAGAGGCATTGGAGAGACAAGAATGGGCCTAGAACTGGGCCGGAGTTCAGGTCAACAAAGCAGGAAAGGCTGGCTGTAGTTGATGGATTGTCGTTGAGCACCAAGGTCTGTGCATTGACGACAAGAATTACAGTGCATATCATTTACCATGTTTTATTGATATAAGCGCTATTAATGTTGGTAAATTGGAAGCACTGAAACTAACATTGTGCAGAAATCATAATTGTCATAAACAAAATCATGGCGATGCGGCAAGAAGATACGGCAATTGAATAGAAGGGATGCAAGAGAGAAAACGCGAAATAGGCCCGGATAAGACCTAAGGAAGAAATCAAACTGGTGAAGAAGCCAGAGGAAAAAGAAAAAAGACGACATCGAAATACCGACAGACAAAAAGGTGGGGAGAGTTCGTCATCTGAGGAGACACCTCGGGAAAAGGAGCCATAGAGGTAGGGCGCGAAAGCGAAAGGGACGCTGAGCCAGAAGCTGGGAGGAAGGAAGGAAGGAAGTAAGAAAACTTGTGGGACCTATCTCGGCGTCTATGTTGAGACTTTGTGTGAAGCGGCGACGGCGGCTGCTGTATGGCACTGCCATGTTGTATTACTAAGGTTACCAAGCCTAGAACTGTACTAAAAGGGCTAGGACCTAGCCAGCTCACGCTCCTGCCCTTGCCCATCCATGTACAACGAAAAAACGAACCCATGAACATGACTGACAATGGGCTTCGTAACTTGGTTGGGAGGAGAAATAAAGCGGGGATTATGAAAGACAGGACATTCAGCCAGACAGCAAGACAACCGACAAGGTAAGAAGCTGGGCATCCCTCCTATCTCGTTCTTGCCAAGGCGCAAGGCCTAGAGGAACGTGAGAAGGAGGGGAGGGTGAAGTTCGCTCGGCTACCTTATGGTGCTCTACACCGTAGCCAGCGCCTGGGCGCAAGAACCGGTGTCAGAACGTCATGCGGTAAGGCGGTTTGATGAAAAAGACCAGAGGATGGGAGAGACAGGGAAAGGGCAGTGACGAGACAACTGTGTGCGGACTGGGCTGCCGCTGACCAATAGGGGAAAGGGGAAGGATAAAAAGAACATCATCCGCTCAGTTCTAGTGGGCGCACAAAGGGTTCTTTCTTTTTCTTCCGCTTAGTACATACCTCTTAGATTTTCCTTGCATTTTTTTTGTCCAGCCTTCAATTTTCTTACGAAACAATATCTCTGACTTTCTCTCTCTCAAAAATAAGAGAAACTAAATGGAGGCCGGACAAAAAATGTGTAAGGGAAAAAAGAGCAAGAAAGTGGGGCCGACAAAAAGAAACAAGAGCCAAAACAGTCCTTCCTTCCTTCTCCTTCCTTCCTCCGTTGCCCCCTGCTCTTTCAACAAAATAAAGTTTGGTCCCAAGTACCTGCCATAACTGAGAAGCTTTCCTCTTAGTGCGGTAGAGAGAGAACGACTTGCGTACTTGTGTGAAGATGAGAAATTAAGTATTATGTACACACAATAGACAGAATATGACTGAACTCATAAAATGTATGTTACAATTCCTAATGAACAGAGCATACTGGTCTTGTTGCTAAACAACCCAAAAAAGAAGGTAGTGCAGGTGTAAGTATATGGATGGAAAGAAGGACAATGAAGTTCCCCACTGTTCGCGGTTGCTTCTTCGCCCTTCTTCCGTATCCGCACCACGCCATAGCCCACCCAGGCCTGCTCCCACCTCTGATTCACCTTAAATTTGCTTTATGACTAGCCGCCTCTTTCCTAAAAGGAGCCGGAAAATGGACAAATAAAAAGAAGAGAAAAAAGGCTGGATAAAATTTGGGCTATTTGGCTTCACTCATCCCCCCCAACCCAGGACCTAGAGTTCGGAAGGCACAAATGCAATGAAGCCACATTTGGCTTAGAAGGAAAGAACCCCTCTTCTTTCTTCTTCTTTTAGGTCCTTTACTTTTCTGTAGTTTGTCGTAACTTGTTCTTTCTATAAATTGCTTCCCTCCCTACTTTGCTTTCATCCCCCCCCTCTCTCTTCTCTCATCTCCTACCTGCCTTTCGCTTGGTCTACAAAGACTTTGTCTGTTTTGTCTTGCCGGCGGCTGAAGAGACAGAAGCTTGTTTTTGTCACGACATAGTATATAATACGAGCTCAAGACTTTTTCCATCTTTCACTATGGGCAGTTCCGACAACAGTAAGCCCACCAGTTGGGAGGGCACCTCGCTGATCGATTCCCGCCAAGACAGCAGCAGCGGCGAGTCTTCTTCCCAAGACTCGTCACCATCTTCTCCCCAAAACTACCAAACCATATACGCCCCTCCAACCCCCAAACTGATCGGAGACAAGGCTAACCCAGCTGCGCATTCGACCTCTAATGTTGTGTCGATGCCCCCCTCCCTCAATATTGTTGACGGCTGGATATCTGGCCATTCGCCTAAAGTTGACTACTCAGGTGAGATGGAATTCGGTGGCTCTCTTGGGACGCTTTCTCTCATTATTGGATTTCCGTTGCTCATGTGGTGGATGTGGGCTGGCGCCTTTTACTACAATGGAAAACTGCCCCTGCCTGCTGAAGGCCAGTCAATCCCCGACTTTCTGCGTCACCTTTACTCTCTCGTTCTTGAGGGCGCGTATCCTACATTCTGGGCCTGGAAGGTCTACTGGGGCATGTTCATCTTCGAGGCTATCTGCTACTGTACGCTTCCCGGCGTCTGGCAGTACGGCAAGCCCTTGCCTCATGAGGGCGGCAAGCAGCTCAAGTACTACTGCAACGCCTACTTTAGCTTTTACTTTACTATCTTCACCGTTTCGGTACTGCAGCTTACCGGAGTGTTTCACCTTGAGAGCGTCATTGATAACTTTGGGAGTCTGATGACTGTATCCATAATTAGCGGCTTTGCCGTTTCCGTCATCGCCTATGTCTCGGCCCTGATGCGAGGGGCCGAACACCGTATGACTGGCTACCCTATTTATGATTTTTTTATGGGGGCCGAGCTGAACCCCCGTATGTTTGGAATTTTGGATTTCAAGATGTTTTTTGAAGTTCGACTGCCGTGGTATATACTATTTCTCCTAACCTGGGCCACTGCTGCCCGCCAGTGGGATCGCTATGGCTATGTCTCGGGTGAGGTGTGCTTCCTCCTCATGGCCCATTTCCTTTATGCCAATGCCTGCTCCAAGGGTGAAGAGCTGATTGTGCCCACATGGTGAGTCTGCCCCTCCTTTACTCTGGCTTCTGCTTCTCCCTCCGCTGACCCAACTACTTTAGGGACATGTACTACGAAAAATGGGGCTTCATGCTCATTTTTTGGAATCTTGCTGGGGTGCCCTTCTCCTACTGCCATTGCACTCTGTATCTCGCCAATCATCACCCCTCTGAGTACCATTGGAGTAAGCCCGCCCTTGCTGCTCTATTTACCTCGTATCTTTTCGTCTACTGGGTCTGGGACTCGTGTAACAGCCAAAAGAATCGCTTCCGTGCCATGGAACGCGGCCAAGCTGTCTTCCGCAACACTTTTCCACAGGTGCCATGGCAGACAATACACAATCCCAAGACTATTCGTACGCCTGATGGCGGCACTATCCTCGTAGACGGCTGGTATGGCATGGCTCGCAAGTTACATTATAGCTGCGACGCCTTCTTTGCCATTTGCTGGGGACTCATTACTGGCTTCGACTCGCCATTCCCGTGGTTCTACCCTGTATTTTTCTGCTGCATGATTGCTCATCGTGCTGCCCGTGATATTCGCCGCTGCCGCTTCAAGTACGGCGAGGCGTGGCTTGAGTATGAGCGTCAAGTGCCCTATCTCTTTATCCCCTACGTCATCTAGGCTACGGAGCATGGCTGTTGATTTGCTTCTGGCTTTCTCTCGATGTGTTGTCTTTTCTTCCCCTTTCCTTCGTTGGGCGTTCCAGGCTTTTGGGATAAACCTGACTGCATGTCTTTCCCCATACTGATTTGTTTATTTTTATGATACCGTCGTTCTCCAGCTCTTTGTTCTGTTCCCTTGTTCCCAATTTGGCGAGAAAAAAATACTTGTCAATAATTTTTGTAATTCCATAGAATTAATGACCTCAAATATATACTTTAGAAAATAAGACACTGAAGAAACCATGGATAGAGTAGGGTAGAGGTAGAAGAATAAGTGAAGGTGATAGAATGCATGGGCTAGCTCTCTCGGTAGTTCTGGGCCACCACAGTTAGTCAATGGTTGAATGAATGGGTATTGTCAAGTTAGCCAAGTCGACTCTAATGTTGATGCATGATGAGGTCATGCAAGGGACCAATCCAGTCCAACTTTAGCCCAGTCAGTGTAGGGGAAACCGAGACACAGGTGGGTTTAGAAACCAATGGCTACATATTGGGTACATGTGGTAATATATGTCCACATGACATTACATACATCATTCACTTATACTACAATCCATGCACATGGTCTTGATCATACACCATAGTTTCTTGTTTACAATACATTTAAAAAAAAGAAGGGGCATTGTTTAACGGTCGTGCGTAGATAGATAGATGAGAGAGACTGTTGGGTGTGTAAAAGACAAAAGGGATGTGTGTGTCCGTGCTTGCCTGCATACATGCATAAACTAAGCCTGTTCCATACACTAGAAATAGAGGCCTAAGAGAGAGGAAGGGCCAGGGCAACACAAGATAACACACAATATACGGGCCAGGCGAGTGTGCAAGCTCATGGAAAAGGTCAAAGAAAAAGGTAGGATGGAACCGAGAGCGATTAGTTTAGCACTCGGCGCCGAGGGTAGCCTTGGAGTTCATGAGCAAGGCGACAATCAGACCGTAAAGACCCAGAACTTCGGCGAAAATTAGAATCAGAATCATACCGACGAACAGGCGCGGCTGTTGGGCACTTCCGCGCACACCAGCATCACCAACAATGCCGATGGCGAAGCCGGCAGCCAGACCAGCCAAACCGACAGCCAGGCCGGCACCGAACTGCACAAAGGCAGTGTACAGAGGAAGCTGCTGCTTGAGGCCGTCGGAAATCAGCACCGAGACGACCAGGCCATAGATACCAATGATACCAGCCATGACAACGGGGATAATGTCTGGACGAATGGAGGGATATATCAGTTTGACTGAAGCAAGCTAAAATAGGCTATTGATACAAGGGGAAAGGAAAGGCTTACTCTTGACAATCAGGTCAGGACGCAGAACACCCATGGCGGCGACACCGACACCAGACTTGGCAGTACCGTAAGAGGCACCCAAGCAGGTGAAAACAATGGCAGAGGTGCAGCCCATGGCACCGAAGAAGGGCTATATTGGATGGTAGAGATGTCAGTACGTGTGTGGTTGTATGCATTGTGGATAAGGCGTAAACAAGGGAATGCAGAGCTATGGTGCGCATGAATTCCAGATAACGGTGCTTGAGGTAGTTAACCATAGGCGCTGTCGAGAACCCACTCCGAGCCAATTGATCGCGTTCAAATCGTGAGGAGCGATTTTAGACGGGAGTTCGCGATAGCATGCAATCGTTCGACGCGCGTTTCTTCGACTTGTGAAGCTCCGATTGTTAAGCAATTGGGATGAAAACGAGACGAGCGTGTTCTTGGCAGATATGAAGCTGGTTGGCTGCATTCGGGTAATCTCAAGCTATGGGGAAGACGGGAACGGGGGACGGGATTTTGGTGGAAGGCATTGCGTTGCGCAACATACCGCGTAGACGGGGCTGAAGACAAAGAGGCCATTAGCATGTGGTTATTGAATTGTAAATTGGCGGTGCAATCATGGTGTCCATCTGAGCTGCCATCGTCATATTACCGCGCCGAGCACTCGATAACTTTCGAAGACAGGACAGGACAGCTGGTCTACGAGGCTAGAACAAATATATCGCGCATAGCAGGAGCCGACGGAAGACGATGGCTCCAGATAGTAGAGACAACAAGGCGAAAGACACATCAATGGAAATGTCTTTTGTTGCGGATGAAGAAGGCAGGGAAAAGTACTCACCAAAGTTCAGTGGCCATTTTAGTTATATTTGTGAAGATTTACAAAAAAAGACGAAGAAAAAAATGAATGAAAGATGGTGAGAAGAGCAAGAAAGTATCAAGCAAGTTTTCTCTAGAATTGATTGGCGCAAGGAGAAGAAAAAGAAAAGGGTACAAATGAAATGTATCACGAGTCACGAGGCAAAAGTCGAAATAAAGAGAAGGAAAGAAGAAGATGGAAAGAAACGATTCAAAGTTCTGAGAACAGAAAGAAAGGAAGAAGAAGAAAAGGAAGAACGACGGCAAGCTACATTAATAAAACCCCAGCATAAAGACCCATAAGAGAAGAGAGAACAGAGCCGTCCGCCTTATCGAAGCCAGCCTTGTCTAGTCTTGCTCTGCTAAGCCAGCTGCGGCTGTGGTCCTCCCAAATCCAGCGAATGAGAACACGGCATATCCAATCACGTGACTCAGCTCGGATTTCTCAAAGGCGCAGCAAGCTTGAGAGGGACCATACCATGGCCCAAGGCCCCCCAAGGGCCCCCTCGCAGAGATTAGTGGTCCCCATTAGCTGTGCTGCGAACGAGAAGGCCAAAAAAGACCGCATTATTGTTGGCGCGTCTAGTGTCCCATGCATTTACTTGTTTTTCTTTGTTTGCAAAGTTGCTTGCTTGCATTAATATCCTACAAATCTGTAAATTTCTCGCAATGCGCTGGGTGTGAGGCAGGATGCTTGCAAAACTAGACCCTAAATCGCTCACTTACTAAAGCCTTCTAAAACCCTTATGCCAACTTATCCATGCCTAGACGCTTCATGCTCACCGCCTTATAACTTGGCAAGGCCATACCGCTTTAAGTCACAAAGCGGCAGAAAAAAGTTTTGGCTTCATCATTTCGACGAAGAGCAAGAAGGACATCGTTCACTCCTCTTCCATTCCCACTTTCCTCTCTTTCATATACCCAATCGTGCTTCCTCCTTTTTGTCTTTTTCCCTTACTTGTTCTTTCTTCCACGACAGGGCGAGCCAACGCAGTGAACCCTGGGTTCTTATTATTTGTTCTACCACTAAAAGACCAACTATTTCGAAATGGATGACCAGCAGGCTGTTTGGCCCCGCGCCGATGAGGCTCTCGAGCAGGAGTGAGTAGAGGTCATTAAATATGACATGCCCAAGAGATATCAAATCCGCAACACTCAGAACAGCCCTTCTTGCTAACTTGAATTCTCTTAGGATCTACGATCTTGTCCAGGCCTGCCACCATGCCCGCCAGCTGAAGAAGGGTGCTAATGAGGTATGTGCCAGCAACAGCCCAGCCTACCCTCTTCATATCTATTCATTTGCCAGCAAAATGCTAATGACTTGTTTTTTCTTCACTTCAGGCTACCAAGACCCTGAACCGCTCCGTCTCCGAGCTTATCGTTCTTGCTGCTGATACCGCCCCTCTGGCTATCCTTCTGCACCTGCCTCTCCTGTGCGAGGACAAGAATGTCCCCTACATCTACGTCGGCAGCAAGACTGCTCTAGGACGTGCCTGCGGTGTCTCGCGCGCTGTCATTTCCGTCTCGGTATGTGCTCTATCTCAACACATCTAACACTAATACCGAAAAGTTGCTAACACATTATGTATCCCTAGATCACTTCCAACGAAGGTAGTGAGCTGGCTGACCGCATCCGCATGATCAAGGAAAAGGTCGAGAGACAAGCCATCTAAGCGTCAATATCGCTGTGCTCTAATAGCCCACCGATTTGCACTTGGAACTAAGGATATTATGAAAATACAGAACAAACTTTTTTCGTGGAAAATCTCTGCTTAATTATAACCACCCATTAAAGTGGTTTTTCGTAGTGTAACCCTGGTTTTGTAGAAACCCTAGCATTAGCTAGGAACCTTGTCAGAAAAGCGCAACTTTTCTTCAAGCATACTCGTCATTCACAAATAAGCCAAGCTTTGTTGTATTGTTTTCTCTTGAGCTAGGTAGGAAGTGAAAGTTTGCAAAAAAGGAAGACGGACAATATCTGTTTGTTCTTTCTGCCCCAAAAAAAAAGAGCACCTGCCTTGCTTGGAAGGGAGCTTTTTTTTTTTTCAGCTTCATTGTCTCTTCCCTCTACGTTATCCTTCTCCTCCCCTTCTTTTTCTTTTATGCGCTAGGCAAATTGCCTGAATTCAGTCATCACCCACCCCATTAATATTCTTTTATTTCTTTATTTCTTTATCTTTTTCTCCTTCGCTCTTCTTCGTTTTCTTCCCTCCTAGTCACACAACACGATATGCCAGGCCTGGCCCGTAGATTAACCATTTCTGCCGTTGCTGATGGCCTATTGATCCAGCCTTTGGCGTCCAAGGGACAGCGGCCCTCGGCTCCGTTAAAAATACGTTATGGCGAGTCTGCAGTGTCATCTTCAGCAACAGGCACGGGAGGAGCGGCAGCTCCAGGTTTAATTTCTGCGGCCGAAAGCTTGGCCCGGCCAACGGCGTGCTTCGAAGCCTTTGGTATTATTGGTATGTCTGTTGGTAACCGGGTCGAGAAGGTAGAGCTCGGGCCAGTCCTTCCTCAAGCCCTCTGTGCAATGTCTCTAACCTTTCTCCTGTGATGCTCCTCTTCCGCTCTAGGTCTCGTTACCATAGCTAAGCTTAGCTTCCTTATTACAATCGTCCGCCGTGAAACCGTTGCGCATATTGCTGGGTCACCCATATACGTCGTTACCGAAGTTGCCATAACACCTTGCTCCTCGCAGCGAGAAGCTGAAGATGCCATTGAAAAAACCAATAAACAACTCGACCGTAGCCGAGCTCGGCGTGCAGCTAAAACTACTACTCCCGGTGATAGTGAAAGTAGTGATAGTGAGCTTGAAGATGTTGCTACCAGCACACCAGCTCTTGCTGAAGACGATGATGTCGAAGACTCTATCCCACGTGAATATGATGCCTCAGCTATGACAGGGACTAGTCCCACGAAACCTAGCAATATCGCTGAGAATGTCATTAGCAAGCGTGGGAGCTATGGTCGTTTTGCACAGAGCTGGTTTAGTCGCGCCGGTTGGTTGCTGGAGCACAAACGACATATGGGACTTAGCGATGGCGGGGATCCGTCTTCGACGTCAAACAAGGCTAGGTCGATTGCCGAGAGCGAAGATTATGATGCGGGGCTGATCTATGGTGACACTCCACTAGCTATTCCTGGCGCTGCACCAGTGCCGACCATGCTACCAAAGTTGCTTCGGACCTTGCGTGTGTATTTTGGGACATCACGGAGCTTCTACTTTTCATACGACTACGATATTACGCGTAGACAAAACTCAATTAGTGTAACAGAAGTAGCCTCCCAGCCGTTATATCGCCAAGTAGACGAGACCTACTTTTGGAATCGCTATATGGCACAGCCATTTATAGATGGCGGCGATGAGTCGTTTGTGCTGCCATTGATGCAGGGATTTGTTGGCCAGACTTCATTTGTCGTTGATAGTTGTCCTCCACAAAAAGATGAAGAGGCGCCACAAGAGTCGGTTGAGCTGTCTGTTCTGTCCACGCCAGCATCACGATCGTCGTCCCCCGTAGCACTCGCCGCAGACAATTCCAAAGATGCAATGACTAAACTCCGGCCAACAGAAAGAAAGTTTTTACTGACATTGATCTCGCGACGGTCTACAAAACGGGCTGGCTTGCGCTATCTCAGGCGGGGTATTGACGACGAGGGAAATGTTGCCAATTATGTCGAGACTGAACAGATCCTGTGGTCTACCAACTGGGACTCTACTCAACCGGTATACTCATTTATTCAAATCCGAGGAAGCATTCCTCTGTTTTTTACTCAGACTGCGTACTCTCTTAAACCAATGCCAGTGTTGCAGCATTCGGAAGACACCAATTATGCTGCTTTTACAAAGCACTTCGATCGACTGCAAAAGATATATGGCCAATTGCAACTAGTGAATCTTGTGGAGAAAAAGGGAATTGAGATGAAGATTGGTGAGAAATACGAGGACTTTGTCGCCAAGCGTAGCGAAAGTGCGGCAAGCATCAACGAACTGATTCCCTTTGAGTGGTTCGACTTCCACCACGTGTGTCGCGGCATGAAGTTTGAGAATGTTAGCCAACTGCTAGAGATTCTACGCCCACAGCTAGAAGAATATGGCAGCTCAGTTCAGGTAAATGGCAGGTGGGAACGCAGGCAAAAGGGCATACTGCGGACAAACTGCATGGATTGTCTCGACCGCACAAATGTGTGCCAGAGTTCGTTTGCAAAGTATGTGCTAGAAGCACAGCTTAGAGAGCTGGGATTTGACATGAGCGCACAACTAGACCAGCAGACGGCCTGGTTCAATACACTGTGGGCCGACAATGGCGACGCTGTATCAAATCAGTATGCATCAACGGCTGCTATGAAGGGTGATTACACACGCTTCAAGAAACGGGATTATAGGGGCACGCTGAATGACATTGGACTTTCTCTGACACGCTTCTACAATGGGTGAGTTTTGTTGTCTTTTCTACATGCTCATGTAACGTTAGCCACTAACCTTCCAAACCTCTCTCCCTTCAGGATGGTCAACGACTACTTTAGCCAGGCGGCTATCGACTTTGTTCTTGGTAACGTCACCTCCATGGTCTTCGACGAATTTGAGGCCAACATGATGACCAAGGACCCTGCCATATCCATGTCCCGCATGCGGGACCAGGCCATTGAAGAATGCCAGAAGAGAGTGGTTGCCGACGACAATGAGGAGTTCATCGGTGGCTGGGTACTTCTCTCCCCGCATGACCCCGACACCCTCAAGTCTGAGCCTTTTCAAGAGGTTGTTCTGCTGTTGACTGACTCTGCTCTGTATTTATGTCGATACGATTGGAATCTTGACAAAGTGTCGTCTTTTGAAAGGGCTGATCTATCACACGTGACATCCATCAAAGCTGGTGTATACATCACCTCTACCATTACGGCCTTGCACATGGATGAGCAGCGTAATTTTGGCTTCGTTGTCACTTATCTGCCAGGGAAAGAGGACTTTATTCGGACCAACACCCGCACGCCCTCGACACTTGGTGGAACTCCGATTGCCTCCACTGGCGCCGACACTAATGTTACTAGTCAACCTAGTAACGCCTCCCAGTCAGCTCTTGACATGGCCCCACCGTCTATCGCAGCCTTGACATCTAGTGCTGTAGCACTTCCCTCAAGTCTTGCAGAGCTCCTCTCTGGTAAACCGCGGTCACAGCAACAGCGGCTGATGGCATTTAAGGCACCGTATACAACATCAAAACCAGCAACGGCCAATGACGACAACACTAGCGGTGTGCTGAGTGAAGCACAGCGCACAGATGCCATTTGTGCTGAGATCGAGAGGCTAGTTACGCTACACACGCCACGCGAGGCAGGCGAGGCGCCCAAGGCGCTAGTTCAACATGCTGATGTGATTTCTCTTGAAGAGGCGAAGAAGAGCACAGGGCTGTTTGATACGCTAGGTTACGCGATTAAGAAGATGGTCTGGGCGTCGTGAGTATCGCTGCCGTAACTAAGTGGCTAAGTGGCAGCTTTGCCTTTTCTTTTCTTGGATAAACTCTTCCTATTATTTCTATGGCTGGGTGCCTTTTTTGCCTTCTGGTGTATGACTATTGTTGCATTCCCGTGTTTTATTGATACCTGCATGGTTTTGACGGCATGCCATGCGTACAGTTAGGGTTGACCTTGGCGGAATCCCCAATCCTAACGTCTATCCCGTCCGCTCTGTGTATTCTATGATTTCAATTCTCCTTTTTTGTCCCTTCCATAAATTTCTCACCTACTCCTTGAGCGAGTTTGATGCCGGTGCTACTAGCCGATACAGATGCTTCTGGTAGCGCATGTTTTCCAGTGGGATAGGATACTCTAAGCCGTCTGGCAGGCGGAACCATGCCGAATCTTCTGACTCGACCATCTCCCACTTTTTATCGTTTCCTGCCCCGCGTTCCTCACGTAGTAGTGTATGTTCTACTAGTAGTTTGATTGGATAGCGGCGCATCTCCTTGCCTACTGCTGCCTCTGAATACGACCCGGGGCTGTCGAGGATAAGGAGCAACGAGCCTGCGGGCAACAATTCTGTCAATGAAAGTAGTAGCATAGTCGTTTTTCCTCGCGACGAGGCGTAGAGCTCGTTTAGTGTAAAGAGTAGTGTTATCAGTACTTTGCGACCTGGTGCTGTGGATGAGCCATAGATGGCTTTGCGCAAGGCTGCAGGAGAAACATCAGTCTCTTCGGAATCCGCATCATTGGAGCCTGCAGCACTGTGTGTTCTCGCTGTTCCTGCCAGCCCTAAAACGTCAACCTGTTCAAACCGCACGGCTAGACGGGTTGGCGAATCTAATAATGCATGATTTGCCGCATGTGCCGACGCGCTAGCATATTTCGATAAGGCAGGTGGTGTTATTAAGCCAGCCTGCAGACGGTCAAGTACGGCGGCCCACGGGCCTGAGTCGAGAATGGTCAGTTGAGCAGTTAATCCGGGGTTAAGCGCGAGCATCGAACCGAGGGCAGCAAGTTCGGCAGCACCACCGCCTAGAGCAACGATTTCGATTTGTTGATGCGTAGGATTAGCTGATGTGGTGGTGGGATTAGGGGGGTCAAGATCACCATTCCCGTTTTCACTGTCTCCACTGCCATTGTCGCTTTCCTCGTCGTCATCGTCCTTCTTCGCCTTTTCTGCGCAAGGCCGCCCATCCATCAACTCCTCCCACTCCAACTCTGCCAATAACCCGCTGTAACATGCGGCACGGGTGGGACTCCAGCGGGCTGCATATGACGGCAGGCTGTCAGCGTTGGTAAATGCTGCAGCAAAATCGCGTTCGAACAGAGCCTTCTTCACGTCCTGAATAGCGTTGTGTAGATTGTGCGAGCTTAGCTCAGCAGCGAATGTTGATGCAAATACACGGAGTAGCAGTTGGTGGTGTGCCAGTTGCGCTGCCGGCAGGGGAGCTTTGGCGGGACGGGGCGGGCGCGCAGCCGGCGCCTTTTTCTTGGGCCGAGGCTGGAAGGCGCATCGCGAACTACGGCCTTTGGTGTGTGCCATCTAGAAAGAGATAGGGGTGGATGAGAGTAGGTTTGGCCTTCTATTCAATTATATTGTACATATGTATCCCGCCAAAACCCAATTCTCTTTACCGTAGGACTTAAAATTTTGTGAGTAACCCTAGTTATGATAGCACGAAGCTAGTTAGGCTTATTAGGATTCTGCAAAAGACAGCCGCACGGCCACGATTGGCACGGCTATGAGGAAAAACGACACCATAATAGAGGCTAAGAGTGAACAGAATAGTTGGTTATGAGGTACAGCTACTACGGGTATAGAGTGCCCCATGTAACTTGCGGTTGAAAGGGCACATATTTTATATTACCATATCACATGTGAACAGATGACTAGCTGCCTTCGTCTGGTCTACAAAGACTACGATATTGTGTGTCGTTGCCCCTGTGTGGCTGTAACCTTATGAAGTATTATTAACTGTAGGCGCGCCAATCTGTAGGGCAAGCGTAAGGCAGGAGCAAGAAAGAGTTATAATCTATTGTCCCTTTTTTCTAGCTTCCAACTACGTATATAGTAGTTGCCATTTTTGTCTTCCTAAGCAGTAGCAAAGGTACCCTCTTTTTTTTCTTTTTTTTTTTTTTTTTTTCACTGCGGCTTACAAGGCAACTTCCTCAACAAGGTTGCTTCTCAACGCAGACAGAAGGACGGAAAAGAAAAAAGAAGTGGGCGTTGGGAAAAAAACGTCAAGGTAGGACAGTCTATGGCTCGTACCGTTCGCACTGTCTAGAGGGGTTGTTGTGGTTGTAAGATTACAAGATAAGAGACCTTGTTTTAGCGAGCTAGGGGAAGAATTTAGTTTCATAGCTTTGAGGCAAGGCGTACGATGAGACTGTGAGACTGCCTGATTTGTGTCTGGAAGAGGGGAAGCTAGGGATCTTATGAAGCAAGTATGCAGCTGTGTCAGCGATTGGAAATATATTTTTCTTCAAAAAACGTCGCCTCCGATATCCTATGGCCCGGTTTGAAAGAAGATTAAGGTTAGAGAAAAGAACATAAGAAAAGCTCCGCGACAAGGCCGTCGCTCTAATAGCACTCGCTCTGCTGCTTATAAATTGGGTGAGAGGATAAAAAAGGCCGGTGGACTGGTCGGCAGGGCGGGGACTGTGTGGCGCACTGTAGCCGGCGAGGCTTGACCACGACGAGAGGGGGAAAGAAGGGAAAAGAGCAAGATCAAACGGGCCAAGAAGGGGGAGGGGACCTCTGAAGGACAAGGAGAAACCCAAGGAAACACCGAAGGACTACCATAGCAAGTTAGTCCTCTTTCAGCAGCTTGTATCAGTTGGTATCAGTTGGTACCAGCTACAACAGGAAAGAAGCTCTATTCTCCCCGCCAGCCCAGTATAAAACTCTTGGCACGTCCGGTCTCGCCTTCCAGTTCGAAGCGGCCCTTTATTCCTTTTTTCTGATTCTCGTTTTTTAATTGTATTTTCTCTTTCCTTTTTTCCTTTTCTTTTTCCTTTCTTCCATCACCAACCCAATTTTTCCATTCTTACAAAACGCTTCTTATCCAATCATGGGTTTCTCTGACATTGACACGCTGGCTATCAACTCGATCAGAGTTCTTGCCGTAAGTTTACCTTCCTCGCATTGCTTCTGCGTGATACTGTGGCATCGTGCTCCCGAGGCTTTTCTTAGCCCCATCCTAGCCTCGATTTCTATCTGTCTCTTTGCTGTCTTGATTTCCGCCTGTCACTGCTGTACCACCAAGAATTACCCCTCCAATTCACCTTCTCTCTAGAGCCAGAGCTCAGGAGAAATACTGGAAACAAAAAGCATTGCGCCAAAAAAAAAACGACAGCTAGAATTCATTTATCGGCTACCAATTAGTCACTTCTATTCCTCTCTCTCTCTTTTAACCTTGACCTACCCTACTATCACCTCCCCTTCCCGAGACAGCCGTAGTAGCAAGAAAGACAAACATAAACAGGCAGAGACTATAGCATAGCTTCAATGCTACTGCAACTTCAGCCCGCTTCTTCAAGACCTTGTTAACACATCTCTCCTCTCCACAGGCCGATGCCACCTTCAACAGCAACTCGGGTCACCCCGGTGCTCCCATGGGTATGGCCCCCGTCGCCCACGTCCTGTTCAACAACTTCATGAAGTTCAACCCCAAGAACACCAGGTGGCTAAACCGGGACCGCTTTGTGCTGTCCAATGGCCACGGCTGCATGCTTCAGTATGCTTTGTTGCACCTGTTTGGCTATGATTTGTCCATCCAGGACCTGAAGGACTTCCGCGTGAGTCTCCTTTCGCCCTTGTGCATATCTCTCTTCATATTTGTTCCATGCTAACATCGCCCTCCCTCACCTCTCAGAAAATCGACTCCAAGACCCCCGGTCACCCCGAAGCCCACTTCACCCCCGGTATTGAGGTTACCACTGGCCCTCTCGGTCAGGGTATCTGCAATGCCGTTGGTCTGGCCATGGCTCAGGCTCACACAGCCGCTGTCTTCAACAAAGAGGGTTTCAACCTCATTGACAACTACACCTACTGCTTCCTTGGTGACGGCTGCCTGATGGAGGGTGTCTCTTCTGAGGCCTCTTCCATGGCTGGCCACCTTCAGCTCGGCAACCTGATCTGCATCTGGGATGACAACCACATTTCTATTGACGGTGACACCAACGTCGCCTTCACCGAGGACGTTGTCAAGCGCTACGAGGCCTACGACTGGCACGTTGTCACCGTTGAGAATGGCGACAGCGACCTTGCAGCCATTGCTGCCGCTATCAAAGAGTGCCAAGCCGTCAAAAACAAGCCCTCCCTGATCAAGCTCCGCACTACCATTGGCTACGGCTCTCTGCTCCAGGGCACTCACTCCGTTCACGGCTCTCCTCTCAAGGCCGAAGACATTAAGCAGCTCAAGTCCAAGTTCGGTTTCAACCCCGAGCAGAGCTTCTCCGTCCCCCAGGAGGTTTACGACTACTACGCTAAGCACGCCGCTGAGGGTGCCGCCGCCGAGCAAGAGTGGAACGCTCTGCTGGCCAAGTACGCCGAGGCCTACCCCACTGAACACGCCGACCTTCTCCGTCGCCAGACTGGCGACCTGCCTACCGGCTGGGAAAAGTCCCTTCCCACCTACACCCCTGCCGATGCTGCCGTTGCCTCGCGCAAGCTCTCCGAGATCGTCCTGTCCAAGATCGAAGGCGTCCTGCCTGAACTCGTTGGTGGCTCTGCCGATCTTACTGGCTCCAACCTGACCCGCTGGAAGGAGGCTGTCGACTTCCAGGCCCCCCAGACTGGCCTGGGCAACTACTCTGGCCGCTACATCCGCTACGGTGTCCGTGAGCATGCCATGGGTGCTGTCATGAATGGTCTAGCTGCCTACGGTACTATTCTGCCCTATGGTGGCACTTTCCTCAACTTCGTCTCCTACGCCGCTGGTGCTGTCCGTCTGTCTGCACTGTCGCATGTCCGCGCCCTGTGGGTTGCCACCCATGACTCCATCGGTCTGGGTGAGGATGGCCCTACTCACCAGCCTATCGAGACTCTGGCCCATTTCCGGGCTCTGCCTAACTGCATGGTTTGGCGCCCTGCTGACGGTAACGAGACCTCTGGTGCCTACTACGTTGCCCTGTCCAACAAGACTGCTCCCTCTATCATGGCTCTGTCGCGCCAGAACCTGCCCCAGCTCGAGGGCTCTAGCATCGAAAAGGCAGCCAAGGGTGGTTACGTCCTGTCTGAAGTTGAGGGTGCCCAGGTCACCATCGTCTCGACCGGTTCCGAGGTCAACATTTGCGTTGACGCCGCCAAGGTGCTGGCTCAGCAGGGAATCAAGGCGCGTATTGTGTCGATGCCCTGCACTGAGGTATTTGACCAGCAGTCGCTTGATTACAGACTAAGTGTTCTACCTGACGGTATTCCCGCCATGTCGGTTGAGCCCATGAGCACCCTAGGCTGGGAGAAGTACGCTCACGAGCAATTTGGCCTGAACCGCTTTGGTGCCTCCGGCCCCGTCAAGGATGTGTACAAGGTAAGTTGACATGTAGATCGGATTATCTCTTCTTTTTTTGCTGGTCCTTTCTCTAACACGTTTATTTCTCCTCACTACAGAAGTTCGAGTTCACCCCCGAGGGCATTGCCAAGCGCGCCGCCGCTACCGTCAACTTCTACAAGGGCTCTGTTGTCCGGTCCACCCTCAAGCACGCCTTTGAGCAGCTCGTTTAGGTTGCCGAGGAGGAAGAAAGGAGGAGGAAGAAGAAGCTGGTGAACGTTGGAAAAACGGATGGAATATGAAATATCAATTAGGTTTCATAGCAATAAAGAATAACGAATATATAATGACTGTCATAGGCTTGATCAAAAGAAGAAAAGGAGACTGCCTATACAGAAACAAGAAAGGATTGGGTAATATTGCGTAATAGGTATGACGTCACCGTCTTTTATCTTGAACAGCTTACCCTTTTGCCAGTACCAACATATCTTGTTCCAATTGAACTTGAACTTTCATTACACCTTCACGACAAGACATCAAATCAACACTTAGACTTACAACAACAACAACCTTACCCCAAAACGCACACTGCACACAAGTATCAGTGCTCTTATATCCACATCGGCACATTTCATGTTTATGAAGTCGCTGCATCCTCGCCTGTACCTGGATATTGATCGCCTCCCACACCAGCACCAACACCCCCCCGCTCCTCTACCTCCCACTCGCGATGCAGCTGGCGGGCGATGCGCTCCATTCGGCAGGCAGCCCGCCGGGCCTCGGAGGTCACGTCACTCGAGACGCCAACAACAGTTGCAACGAGGAGAGGCGGTTCTTCGATAGGCAGTGGTGAGGGAGAGCGATGGTGATCACCCGTGGTAGTGGTAGGGTCAATTGCAGACGGGCCTGAGTTTGAGGCAGGCGCAGTAGAAGTAGTGGAGGGAGGCGCAATGAAGGAGTGAAGCAGAATGGGCCCCAAGGGATAGGTTGTTGTGTGTGACGGGGAGGCATTGATATTGTGAACATTTGGTGTGACGGCAGCGTTGCTGTTAGGTGCGTGGTTTACTGCATTCCCTGCGCCTGTACCAAGGGCTGCACCTGCTGCGGCGGCAGGTGGCATCGTCATAGATGGCAATGAAAACGAAAAGGCCGAAATTGCCGACAACGATGGCGACGGAGGCTCGGCATCGTACTCAACCAGGATGCGTAGCGGAGCTCCCATATCCAGATGGGCCAGTGCGGCATCAGCAGTTAGTGCGGCCGATGCCAATGCGGTCAGCGACTCGAGCGTCGGCTGCGAGCAAGCGCTGGTTAGCAGCGGTGTGAGTGACGGGTCGGATAGGTGTTGAGAGAGGTTAGGTGAGAGGTGGAGAAGGGGGGAGGCCATAGCTGGAGTGGCGATCAGGGGGCTAACGACAATGGGGGGATTGCAAATATCGGGATTGGGTCGAGAAAGAGAAAAAGTATTAGTTGTATTATGCGCTGAATTGGATATGACGAATTGATCCATAGAGACCTCTTCTCATGAAATCAAACAAAGCTTGCTACGGCCCTTGCCTCTGCTCAGGATCAAGACAAGGCAGCCAATCGATAAGACAAGAAATCTATAAAATAACAATAAATTCAGCAAGGCTGTTGCTGTGGGACGCGGGAGACGGGATGTGGATTTAAAGTGGGGACTTGGTTTTCATTACAGCTCAACGGAAAGGGCGTTGTCTTTTAGGCACATTCAGTCTATGCTGCAGGTTGTTGCTTTTTGCCATCTGTCTTAGGTTGTAAGTTCAGGATTTCCAAGTTTTAAAAGGCCAACTCAATCTCAAGTTGGTTGTGTTACACCTTCTCTGGTACTTTGGCCTCTCTACCACCCAACAGGCCGATTTGGCCGACCGGAAGCACGGAAAGGGAGGTAAGGGAAGAGGGGAGAAGGGAAGAGGGAAGAAGCGAGTGCAACGACGTCATGTGTGGTATCTGCAGCTGGCTGGGCTGGGTGACAACAGACAGCAAGGTGGAGTGGGGAGCAAGCAGAAAAGAGAAGAAGACGAGCGACTCAGATGGAACGAATTTGTTGTCTGTTTGCTATACGAGCCTAGGCCAGCAACGACAGAAGAGAGAAACAACAGTGATGCGATGGCGATGCAGTCGGCCGTTTAGAGTATATGGGGAGAGATGAGAGACAGGAGAGGGGAGGGAAGTGGGCAAGAATTCAAGGAAGCCAACAAACACCAAACCAGAGGCTATTCTCTTCCAACTAAGCACGTAGGGGTATTGTTGGGGGAAACCCGGCTTTCTTTCTAGAAGTGGGAATACGCCATCTTTCTTTCACGCATCTATCCAACCAAAGACGGCCAGAAACAAAAAGAAAAAGCCCAAGTTACAACAGACACAAAGAGGGAGGATAAGATGTGGAGCAGGACGTCGGGCAGGCAGGAGAGCAGGGGAGCAGACAAGCAGACAGGCCGACAGGCAGGCAGGCAAACAAGAAGACAAGCAGACACAGACAAGAGACGGCAAAGTATTAATAGGCGTTCTCCTCCTGCCCTCCGCCCTCCCTCCGCCCCCAAAACCCTAATCTAGCGTCAGAAACCCTTATTCCTCTTGCTTCCTGGTCGCTTCCTTTCCGCTTCGCACGGCCGATTTCACGTTTCTTTTTCCTCTTTTCTTTTCCTTTCATTGTTTAAGAGCTTCTTGTTATTGCATTGGGAGCTACAGCCAAGCTACAATAGCAAGCAAGCTTGTGGATCAGCTGTGGACCTAGTCCGGTCAGCTGCGAACAATGCTATGTGCTATGTTCCCTGCATCGACCTACATAGCCAAGGTCTTTCTAGCTCTAATAGGGCCTAACCAACTTGCGCAGCAGGTTTTCTTTGGGTAGAGAAGACCGAGAAGACCAGGGCTGGCTTTCCCTCCCTCTCTTTCGCCATCTTTATTGTCCTGCCTGCTGTCGTTCTCTTTTATCCTCGTTTTATTCCCTTTATCTTTTCCTCGTCCTCTCCTCTCCTCTCTTCTCACTTCTCACTTCTTCTCCTTGTCCCTCTCTGTTCCTTGTCGTTCTGCTTCTCCTTGTTTGGCTTGTCTTGTCTTGCGGCTTTGTTTGTTTGGTTGTGCCTGTTTGCTCTTCTTTTCCTTTTTTCTACATGCATCAACATCGCATCACATCACCCATTAGTCTCTTTTCTTTTCTCTTTTCCTTCTCTCTTCTTTGTCTTCTAGTCAGCCTCGTCTTTGCTTCTTCCCAGTCAGATCTTTCTTTTTTCATTACTTCATCTTCTATCCAGCGCCTTCCATTCTTTCCTCTTATTTCTTTCTTCTTTTCTTTCTAATTTTCTTTCTGTTTCTCCCACACCTCACGCCTCCCTCCTCGTCTGCTTTGCCCCGATCTGATATCTAAGCTCTAACCGAAGTTCAAACCGAGCCTCAAGCTTCAAGCTCAGTCAATAACGTCCAGGCTACATCTGACCTTGTCTTCATTGCCTCGTCTTACCCCCCAAGGCCCAGAGCCCAACCAGTCTGCACTGCTTATTTGTGTTGCTCATTTTATTTCATCTCCCTTCATTTCCTTTCCTTGTGTTTTCATCTTCGCTGCCTGCCTACCTGCCTACCTCTTCCTTCTTATTTTTTCACCGCCCTCCTCGGCTCCTCTCTTTCCCATCTTGCTCACCAAGCCTCAGCCTCAGCCTCGCCCCTCGACTCCCCCCTCCCCCCCTTTAAACATGTCGTCGGTCAATGGCCACTCCAGTCGCCGTCCCCGCAAGTTTGCTCTGCGCCCTCCCCACAAAGCCCGCTCCCTCAATGATGACGCTTCTGTCAGCGACTCTATCAACAGCGACGACCAAATCTTTGCTAGCGGCAGCAGTGATACGACCAGCAATATGGATGATGCTGTGTCTGTCTCCGTATCCATGTCCAACCACAACAAGACGGGCATGGCCTCGTCCGTATCTGCATGCAGCCAAAACTCTAACTCTAACCCTGCTGTGATAGCGGCTACCACCTTGACTTCCTCTTCGACTTCGTCTTCCTCCTCGAAGCAGCAGAGCCAACAGCAGTCTAGGCCCAAACCCAAACAGCAAAAGTTCGCCGCTCCTACGACTGTTGCTCCTTCTATTAAGGCTGATGCTTCAGCTTCCGTAACCGCGTCTGCCTCTCCCACGTCTGTTTCTACGCCGGTGTCCACCTCTGCGTCACCCTCCCGCTATCCAAAGCCTCGTTCTCCTCGCGCCGGACAAAGAGAACAGCAGCAAAACCCCCCGCCCTTGATTGTGAGCTCTGCATTGGAAACTGCTGCTTCTGGCTCACGAGCACAACCACAACAACCAAATCAACGACACCTTCAGCAGCAAGGACCCACCATTGCAAAGAGCCGATCCTCTTACAATAGTGCCCATTCTTCCTCTTCTGGCCATCCTACAGGTTCTTCTTTCTTCATGCCTAATAGTCGCTATCCTTACAGCAACAACAACAACAACAACAGCAACAACGGACCAGGCCATAGCTCTGGTCGGGCGAACAGCTACCATTCTTCATACAACAGTCGCGGCAATAGCAGGCCACAATATGATAACACTAGCCCAGCTGGAAGCTATAGCAGCCAGCAGTGAGTAAAATCCCATCGCCTCGTTCTTCCTTCCTTTCCTAGCTCTCCTCACTCACCATTCACTGAATCCTGGTCATACTTGTCCTACCCACCTCACTTATCAAACCTGTTTTTTCAAGCTAACACAACTAATTTCCCCTAGGCGCATGTCCTATCACAACAGTGCGACCGCCGCCCCCCTGCCGCGTTTATATCGCAACACCAACATCGATACCACTCCCGCCCAGTGGACCCATGACAAGCACTTCGAAACTTCCTACTACCCCTATGGATATGTAGGCAACTTGAATCCCAACAGCCACGCCAACAATCGCCAACCTGAAAGCGGCCTCAAAAGGCAGCCGGAAAGCCAACAACGCATTGACCGAAGCTTGTCTTCGGAGAAGCACATTGGCAATGTACGGATGCGCGTCATTATACCAGGGATGGACTCCCCTAAGCTCTATGATGGGTTCCGCCTTAAACAGTACACTAAGCTTCCCGACCACCGTCCCCCTCTCCGCCGTGACAAGCCTGTTCAGGTCCGGATACCGGGAGACCACATGAGGCTGGTTTTGCCGGCTAATGACCGTTCGTTTGATTTCATTCCAAGAGCCCTACGTCCAAACCAACAAAAGTCTCGAGCCAACCGCCAGCGGTCGCAATATGGCTCCATGAGCACATATTCCAGGGCTCCCAGTATCTACGGGGGCGCTAGCAGTCTGTATTCTGCTAGCATCGTGCCGAGCCTTGCACCTAGTCGTCGCTCGTCCATTGTTGATGTCATGTTTTCACCTGCTGCCCCCATAGTCTCCCGCCCAGTACTGCCTATTGTAGACTCGGCAAGGCCAAAGGTCAAACTCCCCCCGCCAGCCCAGAGCATCAGTCCGTATAGTCAAGCTCAGGCCAGGTCGAACACACGCATGGGACAAGAACAGGAGCTGATTCAGACTTCTACTATTCAAAGTCCTGCCCCGACTCAAGCTCCTGCTCATAATCAGAATCAGAATAACACACCATCGGCTCTATTAACTGCGCAAGAAAAGCCATATTCTGTTACGAGCGCCACTCCGTTGCCATCTTCAGCCCAGCCTTCAAACGATCCTCCCACCGCCACTTCTACTCCTGTCCCTTCAGCCCCTGCGAAACAACTAGCGGACTCGGAGCGCTCCTCAAATCCTCCAAAAACCACTACCTCTGGCGATGCTGTGGTCGTTTCATCATCTGCGTCTCACGCTCTGCCAAACACACAACCCCAACTTGAAATCATCTCTATGCCGGCATGCAGCACTAATAACAATGCTGCCTTCCAGGATCAAATCCCATCATTGCCGCTCTTAAATCAAGCACCTTACGCGAATCAACAACCTGCTATGGCAACTTCTAATACATCCATGGCCCAGATTCCCGAACGTGCTATTCATGCGCCGGTCTTTCAGCCGGGTGTGCACTCTACCACTCCATCGGTTTATCCTGGGATGCAGCAACAAACGCCACAGCCACCGCCCTCACAGCCGTACTACTCTGGTCCAGGCCAGTACTGTCCAGTGCCTCCCTATAACTCACATCCACATGAATACCAGTATATGCCGCCACATTCTGCACGCCTAGTCCCCGGAGCCGGCCCTGGTCACATGGGGATGCCCCAGCATCAACATCAGCACGGCTATGAAGGACCTATGCAAGCCAACTTATCGACCATTAGCCGGCAAATGAACGGTATGACATACTATTTTACCTCATCACAGGCCACATCAGCCCCTGTCCCTGTTGGTCCGTCCCAGGCTCAATCGCAGGGCCAGATCCCAATACAAGGAATGTACGGTGATCACGGTGGAGATTACTATCAGAACGGGGGAGGAAGCGAAGCGGGGACTGGATACTACATGTATCCACAGCCCCAGCAAGTGTACTATCCCGTATGAAGATGGCAAGGACGAATAATTAGGAATGAAAGGAACTATGAAACTGGCTGAGTTTAGATGCGTTGAGATAGATCGCGATTGAGCATTTGATTTAACATTTACAGTAGTTGTCTTCTTGTTCCATTATTTCATCTTCTCTTTTCTTTCTCCTACTACTTTGTGTGCATGTCTCGCCGTGAAACACTGGCTGTGTGTTTGCTAGTCAGCTGACGGGTTGATGGACTGATTTGATGGGTTGTGATTTGGATAACGTACGCGTGTGCGTATGCCTAGAGTTGCACAAACGTTGGGAGTGTTTTTGTTATTTTCACTACATTCATTTCTTATTTTTTTTTTGCTCACCGCCTCTGTTCCTAGCAGGATGGGTAGCTGAAGACAAAGATGAAGAGCAGAACAGAAAATGCGCAAGACACAGGATAGGAGACGGGAAGGAGAAAGAAGGGAGTAAAGGAAAGGGTCGCCCGGGACAAATGGAGAAAAGAAGAGGGGGCGGAATGTCAAGTAGCTGTAAGGATGGAGGGTGTGCTGGCTGATCTGATTGGTGGTCCAGGCACAGGCGAGGGACTGAGACGAAGTCCAAGTCTAGATGGCCAGCCAAATAATCCTAAAGATGTACCTGTTTCCGGCTACAGTCTAACCATATTATGGACACTCTACTGTGGCTGATTTTTGAATGCGAACAAGCCACTAAGTTGCCGAATACCACAAGTTCAGTGCATGCATGTGATAGTGACTTGCTTCGTTGTCTGTGACTTTGTTATTATGCGTTGTCTGCAACTTGAAACTTGTGATTCGCCATGCTATATTAAATGACACATGCTCTATAAAACAACACATGTATTTGCAGACATGCAGACTGACTGCAGTTGCAGATTACAGAGCTTGCGTGGTAATAAACTTCATGTATCTCCTCCTTTCACTAGGTACAAAGTACACGAGTTCATGTGTAAACAGACAGCACCATACGTAGTGCGGGTTAGGTACTTGCTACCTGCTACCTGCACCCTTTCTTCTATGCTTTTACCAGCTCTTGTTCTGTGGCGTCATGGGTTTGAATCTGCTTTGAAGAAGAAAAGGAAGGTGCGGATGATATTATCGATGATTAATACTGCCACCTTCTTGTTATTGTCTAAAGGGATGAAAAACTTTCATCACTTGGTTGCGATTTCTTTTCTTCCTTTCTTCTTTTCCACATCTCCCTTCTCTTCATCTCAAGCAGCTGTTCATAGCCCAATTTAACGGTTATCTTTTTGCTGCCATTGCCACAAACAACAAAGTAAGACAACCCCCCGCAACATCGCTAAATGGATAAAAGGCTTCTTGCAGGCGGCCATGTTTTAGCTTCGCACTCTTTCTTGGCTTTCCAATTAACCCAAAAGCAGGACAGCTGGGACAACACCGGGCTCTGTCTCTCTCTTTTGTTTAGTTCCTCCTTCGAATCTTTGCCGCATTCTGTAATACCCCACCCTCCCCAGAGTCTTCTCTTCTTCTGTTGTCCCCTCACTTCTCCATCCAAATAGCTCTGTTGCGTCTGTAGGAGAGAAAAAAAGCTCAAAGGCCACCCCGTCATCTTTTCTCCTTTTGCCTTCCTTTCCCATAAACGGACATCTTTTTTTCTTACTGTTTGCAGCGATGGTGAGTTGTTTTTATCTTGTTCTCTTCCTTTCGATCGGTCCATTTAATCAGGTTACCTGCCTAGCCTAGGTTCTGGCTACCAGCTATAGCTTTGGCTTGGCATTCTCTTGCTGTCTCTCACCCTCTTTTTCTTGTCTTATGTTGGTTTCCCTCCCCTCCCTTGTCTTGTTCTTGCGTGCGTGTGCGCTGACTGGCTGGCTGCTTGCTTCCCTTGTGTCGGTCACACGTTTTGTAGGCTGGGGGTGGTTGCGCTGCAAGTTGTTGTACTCTTCTCCTCCTTATACCTCCTAACTGCAGGTAAAACTAAGGCTGTTCCGGCTAACTAACCAGTCTTGGCTTGGGCCACAGCTTAGCTAGCCAGCTAGTCAAGCAATAGAACTCAGAATTCGGTCATACATTAGAAAAAGCCCTCAACTTCCGACCTTCGATTCGACTGCCTCCCTGCTTGAAGCCTGTTTTTTTTTCTTTTTTTTTTTTTTTATCTAGTATTGCTAATCAACCTCTGGCTTAGACCCGGAGCCGACCACCCCATCGAATCGATCGACCATAGGCAGGACTTTGTGGTGTCCTCAGACTATATAATCCCTGCACTTGTATCTGCACACACACATACACCTGCAGGCTGCCTTGTCTTTTATCTTTTATTTCTTGCCTCATCCCCTGTACCTTGTTCTTGCTTTGGACTCCATAGCCTGACCTATCTCTATATAGGCAAGTAATGAAGAGAGACGGGATATCGCTGTCAATGTATACAACTCTGGGCTGCGCTTGGCTTGATACAGTGCTACTACTTGGTCTAGTAATTAATTAATCTATCCCCACACAAGCCCATTTCGCTTTATTTATCTATTTTACCATTTTTTTTCTTTTTTCTTTTGCTCTCGCTCTTCTTTACCGTTTTTAACGGCCCGCCTGCTTTTGCTTGCTCTTACAAGCCGCCTCTTTTCTCCTATGTTTCGCTCCATATCTGCTTGGCTTGTTGTCGTCATTGCTTGCTTAGCTTAAAGCCTAGCCTTGAACTTTTTTTTTGGGGCAACTTTCGATTTTTGGGGCGTTTGCCTATTTGAATCCCTCCATCTGCCTTGCCCTGTCTTGCTCTTGCTGTTTTATCCTACACTTTCACTTTCACCTTCATTTCTATTTCTGCTTTTTTTCTCTCCTTGTATTCCTCATTTCTTCACCTTCTCCCCCTTTCAAATTTCCACGCCTTATTTACACAGATACAGATACACACACACACAGACACAGAAGCATATTTCGCCAAACCACTTCTGTCGTTCTTCTCTCCGCCACTCCAGTTATAACTCACCGGCCTCACCGCCTTCACCGCTTTCACCGCTCATTCGCCTGTTTCTTTTCTTTTGTCGCCTCGCTCATTCTCTTTCTCCCCCTCTCTGTTTCTTCTATACTCGCACAACGGCCGACGATAAACATTTACAAAAAACTCCAAATGTCTTCGGCTCCGTCACAGCAGCAGCCGCCACTGCAAACCGAGCAGCCTTCGGTCCCAGCTGCTAACGTCAACGTCAAGATAATTATTAACAATCATGTCCATCGCAAAGTCTTGACGCTGGATGCTATGCATGTCGACCTGTTTGAGAGATCGGTAGGCTTTTTCTTTTCCACTCTATCCCCCTCAAAAATAACGCACTCTCGTTATTTCTGTCTCCCTCTCTCCTTTGGCCCTCCTTACTTGTTCTTTCGCTTGTCCCCTTCCATCAATCCTACTGCTGGCTACTGGCTGCTGCAACTCACAGCTCGCATATTGCACGTTATTTGGCTCTTTTTCATCACCACTTTGCTACTATTCGCTCAGTCGCATCGTATCGTACCTTTACTAACACCTGTCTCAGATCCGCAAGTGCGTCCCCCATCATATGGGAGATATCCTCATAGAGCGCTACTCTGACTCAGCTGGTCGCTACACTATCGTTGATCCTGCCATTCCTTCCTCCTATAAGCAACTTTACCGTGCTGCTAAAGCTAAAGGAAAGCTCAGGGTCCGCATCATTCAAGTACCCCAGCCTGGTCAGGTCAGTGATGTTGGTACCGCTCTTACTTCAGCAACCTCAACCTTGAGTCTGGCACCCAATGATCAGGCCAATGATCAGGCCAATGACAGCAACAAGAACACTACTGGCACTGGCACAAACACTAGTACTAGCAACACAAATATACACAAGCCTGAGATCCATCCCATCCCTAAGGCCAAACCGCACAGCCAGACTCACACTCCCATCCGTAAAAAGTCTAAGGCGACGGTACGCCTGCCACCTCCAACGCGTGCTCAGCTTGAGGTTATTTCATCGCACAATGTTGCTGCCCCAAGCGAAAACGATCAGAGTCTGTTGAACTCGAACCAACACACCCTAAACCAGCAGAACCAGGTTTCCGGTCACGAAAACACCCTAAAGTGGCATGGCAATTATAAGCGGGGCTATCCTATTCTCTCTGTTACAGAGCAGCTACAGGGACCAGGTCAGGTCAATTCTACTACTTTTGAAGCTGCTTCATCTAATATTAACGTCAACTCAGATGCTACTACTGCTCCAATTGTTGGGTCTACACATGAGCGCGCCTCCACTACTCCTGAATTTTCCGTCTCTAATATCAAGCTTGCCTCAACCTTTTCTACTGCTTGTCCTGCTGTAATCTACCCACCCAAAGGTCCAGACTTCCAGATTTGCTGCAACTCGTGCTCTAATGCTATTGATAGCGATCATTGGCATTGCAACAAGTGCGACATGGGTGACTACGACTTGTGCCCTACCTGCTTCGCTGAGGGTAAAGGCTGTGATGATGATGGGCATTGGCTGATTCGCCGTGCTGTCGTCGACGGCGTCCTCGTGAGTGGTTCCACTGAGGTTGCCCGTGTCTCAAAACTTGCTTCTTCCAAGTCTGAGAACAACATCAATGACAAGATGTCGTCCTTGTCTTTCAACAAGCACGAGAAGAAGCTCAAGGAACAGTCTCCAACTGAGATCAAGCACAAAGACAATCCTGAAACCCAGGAAACGAAAACAACTGAAGACGGAGAGAAAAGCAATGGTAATAATGACAAGCTATCAATTGGCCATGTGGTCGAGTCCTCCCCTAAGGAGCACCTTAGGTCTTCATACAATAGTCCTTGGAACGTCGAAGCCCATGAAGACAAGGCTCCGGTTGTCAGTCGTCGTACTTGCAACGGCTGTGTCAACGAGTTTGCAGACAACTACTTCGTCCACTGCACCCATTGCCCTGACTTCGATTTGTGCTTCAACTGCTTCATTCCTACCCATGGCCATCATCCAGCCCATGAGTTTGTTTTAGTTGCCAAGGGGCCTCATGTCCCCCCAACTGTTTTGGCTTGGCTGAAGGGGCATCATAACAGACACCATGCACTGTGCGATGGTTGTGACAAGACTATCTTTGGCACCCGTTACAAGTGCCTAGATTGCCCTGATTGGGACTACTGCAGCAGCTGTAGCAGCACTATTTCTATCACTCACAAGGGCCATCGTTTTGTTAGGCTCTACGAGCCCATGTCTACGCTCGTTTCTCAGCGTCCTCCTGCAGCCCAGCACTACGGTGTCTATTGTGATGGTCCTCTGTGTGTTGCCAAGGGCCACAAAAACCACATCTCAGGCGTCCGCTACAAGTGCGGTTTCTGCCATGACCTAGACTTCTGTGATGCTTGTGAGGCCTCTCCCTCTAACACTCACGACAAGACTCATCCCCTAATTATGATGAAAACTCCCACGTCGCATTTGCTTGTGTCAAGCCGCCGTTATGATGGTAATTGTCGCCTAATGGAGTGTATGGGTGATATTGTTGACGAGGCTGGCCTTGACAAGAACAATCTTCCTTCGCTAAGCATGGCTACTAAGCCGGCTGTTGCTGATGTCGAGCCTGTTAAGGAGACTCCTAGCGCTACTACGATGCCTGCCGCTGCTATTATTGGTGGTGTCCGTCCTGCGCCTTTATCGGTCGAGACCCTGTCGCCCCCCATGCCTTCCCCTATCCCTCCTACTGAGGCTAAGACTGCTTCCCCTCCATGCACTGAAGCCCCATCGTGTTCGCAGTGGCCTTCGATGGCTCTTGTTGAGCAGACGCCTGACAAGACGATCTACGTTCCAGCCGACTACGTCTTTACTATGTGCTGGGAGTTGAAGAACAACGGCGAGACGGTGTGGCCTGCCGGCTCATATATCGAGCTCAATGGCGGTGATCAACTCTTCACACCTAAAATGCGCAAGGAAATGGCGCAGGAGACTAGCTCGCGCAGAGTCTTCCGGGTCACAGCCTCGGACCTATACCTTAAGCCAGTGGCGCCTGGTGAGTCGGCCAAGTACGAGGTTTCTCTGTGCTCACCTATGGAGCCTGGTACTTACAGTTCAGGCTGGCGTCTCACTATGTCTGGTGGCCACCGTGTTGGCGAGCTAATGATGAGTGAGGTTCGCGTTGAGGGACCTATCCCGGTGCCAGCTATGTCAAAGAAGGCTGATACTGAGGTAAAGGCCGAAAAGACTACTGTCGATCACACTATGGTCTTCCCTACCCTGGAGACTGAGTCCCCTGTTGCTACCTTGACTCAGCACACCGACGATATATCTCCGGCTACAGCCCCGGCTACGGTTACCACGCACTCAGAAATTGGTTCTTTGGGCGACTTTGAACCTAATGAGGAGTGGGTCAGCTCGGATGCTGAATTTATGACGGATGAGGAGTATGACATTCTTGATGGCTTGGAGGATGAGTGCCGTAGTTATTAAGAGGCTCTAAATTCGTGATCTAATGGAGAGTAGCTGGTAGTGTCGTTGCAGATGCTCAACTCCGAAACCTACAGAGGCCTGGGCCCACGGGCCAGGCCAGAGCAGCTTCTGATGAAGTGTTTTTAGTATTGTTTTTTTCCTTTCCAACTTGAGCTTGACAACAACTGAATGTTCTTGTGTATTTTCCTTGATTTTATCCATTTTGGTTCTGTATTTAGCTTTTTTCCTCGCCCTCTCGCTCCGTATTATGTTTATGCATATATGCTGAATAAATTGGGATTTGTAAGTTATCTATCCTATCCAGTCCATGCTAGTTTATGTTGCATCATCTTTTGGTTTGCTGTCGTTGAGGACTATCTAGAGAGTTGGCTGCCCGTCTTTTTCTAGTTTTCCAAAAGCTGACGTAAGACAGTACGGAGTGTGGTTGATGAGGAGGACACTGTATGGGGCATTTTAAAGCAAAGCGTGTCCTTTAACTGGCTAGCTCCAAGCCAAGGTTTAAGGTACAGCCAAACTAAGGCCAGGGGGTTAAGCTAAGGCCAAAAAGCTCTTCATCTGTTGTCTTTAGAAGATTGGCCGTTTTGCTACTTGCTTGTTGGTCTGGTCTGGGCTTTTCTATGCCATTCTCGATCATTTCTTTCTTCCTCTTTCATTTTTTTTTCCCTTTCCCTGATATACCTACTTGACCTCCTAACTTGGCTATTATTTCTTGCCGGTGACGGTTGTGTGAGGTGTACAGAGTACGAAACTTTATCTTCCATTTATAGATTTTGTGCTTAGTCATCTTTTTCTTTTTGTTCTTTGTTTAATTGCTAAGCTGGCTTGATTTTTAAGTGGCCGCTTTTATTGCGACAGGCGACGAATCGTTAAATTCAGGACAGCGACGACATAGCGCGAGACGAGACGAACGAAACGACAACGACAAGGAGACGAAGAAGACGAGGCTGAGGACACTGAAATAAACAAGCCGATAGCTCTTGAGTTGAATTGTATCTTTGCGACAACGACACGCCCACACGCTCTCGCTGGTTGAGACACCAAGCCAATAAATCCATCGGCGCTTTCTCTTCCTCAGACTCTCCTAGTCTACAAGCTGTTTTCTTCCGTTTTTTCCATTCACTCTTTTCGCCCCTTCGGCCCCCATTCACAATGATGAACAGCTATAATGAGAAGCCGCATTCGCGGTCGCTCATGGACGACGATGCCTTTGGGCACAAGGGTGGAAGCATTGTCAGCGCTTTTGACGCCTTCCGTATGTATTTCTAGCTACAGTCTCTCAGTCCTCTTTTTATTTTTACGCATTCTCGCTAACCATATTCGCTTTCCCTACATCAGCGAAAGCCAAGCCTCAGTATGTCACCCAAACATCGGGCGGTGGCAAGTGGACTGTCGTTATGTCAATCATATCTGTTCTCCTTATGTTTAGTGAGACAGCTCGCTGGTGGCGTGGTGCCGAGACCCATACCTTCTCGGTCGAAAAAGGCATCGGCCATGAGCTGCAGATCAATCTTGACACAGTCGTGCACATGCAGTGTGCTGACATCCATGTCAATGTGCAAGACTCGGCCGGCGACTGGATCCATGCTGCCCAGGCCCTCCGCCGTGAGCCTACGCTGTGGTCGCAGTGGGTTGACGAAAGAGGCGTACACAAGCTTGGTTATGACGCCCACGGCCGCATCATTACTGGTCACGGCTACGAGGCTGACGAGGAGGGGTTTGGTGAAGAGCATGTACACGATATTGTCCGCCACGCGCGCAAGAAGGCTAAGTGGGCACGCACTCCGCGCCTTAGGGGCTCAACCGGCGATTCGTGCCGTATTTTCGGCAGTATGCTGCTGAACAAAGTCCAGGGCGATTTCCACATTACCGCTCGTGGCCACGGGTACCAGTCAATGGGCGAGCATGTTGACCACAGGTGTAAGTAGAGTAACCTAAAGTTACACCATGCTTAGTGACTAGAGAAGTTTGTCACTTTCTCTGCTTTCCTCTTTTCATCTTTACTCATGATTTTATTCTCTGTTTCTCACGCGTTATACTAACACATTGTTCTCAACAGCATTTAATTTCTCTCACATTATTTCCGAACTTTCATTTGGCCCCTTCCATCCCTCGCTCGCTAACCCTCTTGACCGTACGATCAACCTTGCTGATGATCACTTCCATAAGTTCCAATACTTCCTGTCCGTCGTGCCTACTGAATACCGCATAGGTAACTCGCATTCCCAATCGCTGTCCACGAACCAATATGCCGTGACTGAGCAAAGCCGCGAAGTCAACGAGCTTTTTGCCGTGCCCGGCATCTTTGTCAAGTACGACATTGCCCCGCTGTTGCTGCAGGTAGTAGAAAACAGAGATAGCTTCCTGACCTTTTTGGTCAAGATTATCAATGTTGTTAGCGGCGTGCTTGTCGCCGGTCACTGGGGCTTCCGCATTACCGACTGGACTCGTGAGGTTATTGGCCGACGTAGACGGAGTAGCATGAGTTACGGAGTGTTAGGTAACAAGGAAATGACAGACTGAGAGGGAAGCTGAGACAACATTTTAGATGGAGGAGCTGCTGTTCTGTATATAGATGTTGAAATTTTGTATTCTTTTTGTATTATTGAGTTGCTTTGTCCCTGCATCTACATTTGCTCTCCGCTGCATCCTAATCCACTAGCACTGTCTAACATGCCAAACCCCACCGCTACTGACGTAGGCTTTAATCCTTAAGAGCAGAGGCCGATAACCGGCGTGGGGCTAGAAGCAATGAATTACCTTGGAGCTAATTGGTGCGATAAGAAATGGGCAATTTGTGCCTTTTTTTTGTAATTTGATGTTTTTCTTTTGAACTTAGTAGCAAAAAACGTCATTTTTTATTTCTTCTTCCTTTCAAGGGCTATTTCATGTGAAGCTTTCTTTCCTTTGTCCCTGGACCGCCTTCATAAGTTAATCTGTTTACAATGACGGCATTCGGTCTGGCCAGAACGGCTGGGCGGCGGGTGAGTTTTTATTTCCTCCTATTTTTCCACAGAGACACCCGGAACATCCCCGGTATGCATCTATCGGTGCTCCGTGCCCATACGGATTCTGTCTTCGGTGTCTCCCCCCCCCCCCTCCTCTCAAGCCATTGCATTGGCTGACGTTTTTTACTTTTTTGTCTAGCTACTAGCCGTCCCTTCCACACGTGCCTACTCCTCGACTGCTGCTCTTCCTGCTACTTACGAACGCTTGTACGCCAAGTATGGCCAAGTGCGCAAAGCCCTAGGTACACAGCGACTGACTCTGGCCGAGAAGATCCTGTACTCGCATCTAGACAACCCGGAAGAGAACCTGCTGGCAGGAACTAACGGTGGTAAGGATGTGCGTGGAAAGGCCAACTTGCTGCTGAAGCCCGACCGTGTCAACATGCAAGATGCGTCTGCACAAATGGCCCTACTCCAGTTCATGTCATGCAATCTCGCTCGTCCGGCTATTCCTGCCAGCATTCATTGCGATCACCTGATTGTCGGGTCCAAGGGCGCCGATGCCGATCTCAGCGCTGGTGTGGCCCTGAACAAAGAAGTCTTTGACTTCCTTGAGAGCGCCGCCCGCAAGTACGGCATGGACTTTTGGCCACCTGGTGCTGGAATTATCCACCAGACTGTGCTGGAAAACTATGCTGTGCCTGGCCTGATGATGCTAGGTACTGATTCGCATTCCCCCAATGCCGGCGGCTTGTGTACTATCACCATTGGCGTAGGTGGCGCCGATGCCGTTGAGGCACTCGTTGGAGCACCGTGGGAACTTAAGGCCCCCAAGATCTTGGGTGTTAAGCTGGTCGGCCAGCTCAGCGATTGGGTATCTCCCAAGGATGTCATCTTGCACTTGGCTGGGAAGCTGACAGTGAGAGGTGGCACGGGCTACATCATTGAGTACTTCGGCCCTGGTGTGGAGACTCTGTCGTTGACCGGCATGGCAACGATGACTAACATGGGGTGAGTTTCTTTTACTAGTGAACATGTTACGCCTATTCTCTTCTTCATAGTCATAGTACTAACACACCCCTCTCCAGTGCCGAGGTAGGTGCCACTACCTCTATATTCCCCTATACCAATGCCTCTGCTCGCTACCTTACCGCTACCCGTCGCGCCCAAGCTGCCGCCAACGCCACCAACCTCCAGAATTTCCCTGCCGGCGCCTCGGGTGATGCTGTGTTCCAGTTCAAGGCCGATGAGGGCGCTGAATACGATCAGCTAATTGAGATTAACTTATCCGAGCTGGAGCCCCATATCAATGGCCCCTTCACGCCCGATCTGGCCACGCCACTATCCAAGTTCAAGGCCACTGTGGAGGAACAGGGCTGGCCGCAAGGCCTTTCAGCTGGCCTAATTGGCAGCTGTACCAACTCGTCATATGAAGACATGACCAAGGCTGAGAGTCTTTTGAAGCAGGCCAAGGCTGCTGGTCTCAAGCCCGTCGCCGACTTTTACATCACTCCTGGAAGCGAGCAGATCCGCGCGACTCTGGAGCGCGATGGCACCCTAGATACATTCAACGAGGCCGGCGGCATTCTGTTGTCCAATGCCTGTGGCCCCTGCATTGGCCAGTGGAAGCGCCAGGATGGAGTCGAAAAGGGAACTCCTAACGCTATCCTGACGTCATACAACCGCAACTTCCGCGGTCGCAACGACGGCAACCCCGACACGCTCAACTTCCTAGCTGCTCCCGAGATAGTCACAGCCATGGCATTTTCTGGAAAGACCACTTTCAATCCTATGACCGACTCGATCACCACACCTGACGGCAAGCAGTTCAAGTTCTCGGCACCACGCGGACTCGAAGGCCCAGCCACTCCGTTTGTTGAGGGCCGCGAGAGTTTCAAGGCTCTATCACAAGAGGCCGACCCACTGGTACCGATTGCTGTGTCGCCGACGTCAGACCGTCTAGCGCTCTTAGAGCCATTCCCGGCATTCCCCGAAGGCGAGGTCAAAGGCTTGCGTGTGCTGGTCAAGATCACAGGCAAGTGCACGACCGACACCATTTCGGCCGCTGGTCCATGGCTCAAGTACAAGGGTCACTTGGCCAACATCAGCACTAACACACTAAACACTGCGGTTAATGCTGAAACCGGTGAGGTCAACGTGGCCTATGACCTAGATGGCTCACAGACCACCATTCCCGAGCTAGGAGCACGCTGGAAGGATCGGGGCCAGGAGTGGCTTGTTGTTGCTGAGCACAACTACGGTGAGGGCTCTGCACGTGAACACGCTGCACTCCAGCCACGCTATCTTGGTGCTCGCATCGTACTAGTCAAGTCGTTTGCTCGTATACACGAAACCAACCTCAAAAAGCAGGGTGTTGTGCCACTGACCTTTGCCAACGAGGCCGACTACGATCTCATTAATGCCGGCGACGAGGTCGAAACTATCGGCCTCTACGACATGCTCAAGAACCAAGGCCGTGGTGACGTCAGTATCAAGGTCACCAAGAAGAGTGGTGAGACAGTTATTATTCCTACTAAGCACGCAGTAAGCAAGGACCAGGCTGGCTTTATTCTAGCTGGTAGTGCACTAAATCTGCTATCAAAACGGGCGGCAACATCGTCGTAGAAACGAAAAGGCAGAGACAGAAACAGTATCTGAGGCGGGGATTTAGTGTTTTTGGCTTTAGAATTTTTGGTTTGGACTAAGGTTTACAAAATGAAGGGAAGCAAAGCAGTGTACCAATATATGCTAATATTACGGCCATATTGTGTGGCAGAGCTCCCCCCAAGTGCAGGTAAAGATGAGGATGTGTGCGTGGAGAGTTTATCAGAGCAACCCTAAAGACCGGGTGTCTATTAACCCATATCATAAAGTCACGTGGCTAAACCCATTTACAACCCAAAGGCCAGAAGATCCCCTTGCTTTTGCATGCAAGCATCTTGGAGTTTCTCACAAGCAAGCTTGACGATAACAAGAGCAGAGTTCAACGAATTGGGACTAGAAAGCTTTACGGCACCCTCGATTTAGACCCCACCCTCGGCGTCTCTTCTCTCCCTTCCGGTTCCCGTCTTGCTCTAGCCTTGCTATTGTTCTGAACAATAATTCGTGAAACAGCCGCCCTTTTCTAGGACAACAACGAAGACGAATCCGACCTGATTTTGCCTTAGATTTACTGCCGCCAATTTAATAATTGACCTAATCATAGCCTCCAATTGCTTCACGGGCGAAAAAGGGCGCATTTTTTCACGAGGGATCAAGTTTCGAAAGAGCTTAGGAGAGGCTACGGCGCTGCAGAAGCAAAGAAAAACGGCCGCGGCATAGCTCAGGTTGAAGCTTTGACGCTGACCGGAGCCGAGCTTGTGATATACACTCCGATACAAATACGAACGCGGAAAATATAGACAGAGACGGATACGCACAGATACGGATACACAGGCACCATGACAGACTCCCTCCATAACGCCCCAATTGTCCTCGATAACGGCTCTGGAACGATCCGTGCTGGTTTCGCAGGCGACGATTTACCCAAATGCTACTTCCCGTCCTTTGTCGGTCGGCCAAAGCATCTACGTGTGTTAGCCGGTGCTCTGGAAGGCGAAGTCTTCATTGGCCAGAAAGCGGCCACTGACTATCGAGGGCTCCTCAAGATCCGGTATCCGCTAGAGCATGGCATTGTCACGGACTGGGATGACATGGAGAAGATCTGGGAATATGTCTATGGCGAGGGGTTAAAGACGTTGAGCGAGGAGGTAAGAAAAGACAGTCCTAACCCCACACAAACAAGGAGAGAAAGAGCTCGCACCACAACGTCCTTGATACTCTCTCTATACGTAGCCCATTGCTAACAACCATATGCCCTAACCAGCATCCCGTTCTCTTAACTGAGCCCCCGCTTAACCCTCGCTCTAATCGCGACACTGCCGCTCAGATCCTTTTTGAAACCTTCAACGTGCCGGCACTATATACTTCGATCCAGGCCGTTCTTTCACTATACGCATCCGGTCGCACCACTGGAATTGTGCTCGATTCGGGCGATGGTGTTTCACATGCCGTGCCCGTCTATGAGGGCTTTGCAATGCCTAGTAGTATCCGCCGAATCGATGTCGCCGGCCGTGATGTCACCGAACATCTGCAGACTCTGCTACGCAAGACTGGCTATGTTTTCCATACTAGTGCGGAGAAGGAAGTTGTGCGCTTGATCAAAGAAAGCTTGAGTTATATCGCAGCCGACCCTAAGCGTGAAGAGAAGGAATGGCTTAGTGCCAAGACCGATGTGATCAAGTCGGCTGAGTACGTGCTTCCCGATGGTAGCAAGCTCAAGGTGAGTCTCCGGACTTGGTTGTCCATACCAGTATCTGCTTTGCCCTCTGCTCATCTTTCTACTAACACAAATGCCATTTACCCGTAGGTCGGCCCTGAACGTTTCCGTGCCCCCGAGATTCTCTTCGACCCCGAGATCATTGGCCTTGAGTACCCTGGTGTGCACCAAATTGTTGTCGATGCTATTAATCGCACCGATCTTGACCTACGCAAGTCGCTCTACTCCAACATCGTGCTCTCAGGCGGTAGTACCCTTACACGCGGCTTCGGTGACCGCCTACTTTCCGAGGTTCAACGCTTAGCTGTGCGAGACATGCGCATCAAGATCTTTGCGCCTCCCGAACGCAAGTATTCCACCTGGATTGGCGGGAGCATTCTCGCAGGCCTAAGCACGTTCAGAAAGGTGGGTCACAGAAATATATCCATGATTAACCGGCAAATGTATGCAGACGCTGACTTCTCTTTTTTTCGTTGTTAGATGTGGGTGAGTATTGACGACTGGCATGAAAACCCGGACATCATCCACACCAAGTTCACGTGATTTCACTAGTTCTAGCCCAAAGGCAGTCCCGGGACTCGGGGCCTGGGCCGGCCGCTCGGTACCTCCCGCCAGAAAAAAACCAAAGGTTATTGCCAAATACGCTTTCTTCCGTTCTTTTCTTCTATTCTCTATTTCCGTTTTATCTTCTCTGGCTCTTTCTTATTTGTTCTATTGTTGCCTTCTACCTTTCTGTCGCTTTCGTCCTCGACTAGACTCTGACATCATTCCTGTCATTCCCGTTGCTCTCTCTCCTTGTCCGCGCGTTTTCCCATGTTATGTCTTCACCTTTGCCTCTTCACCTTTATCCCCTTTTGTTAACCCCATTACAGCTATCTGGCCTGCTCTTTGTCGCTTTTTTCTCTACTTCCCCTTCTTCTTTATCTTGGTGTGTTATCTTCAATTTCTGGGTGTTATCTATCTCTTGTCTCCTGGCTGGCGCTTTGTTTCTCCTCCCTCCCCCCTCTTCTCCACACATACACGTTCTTCTTTTTTTTGGTCTGTTCTTTATTCGATATCACGTCAAATTCGCTTCGTTTTGTCTTGGCCCCTACGGAGTTTTGCCTCTTTTTTCTCTGGCCTGGCATACACTTGATTGTTCTCCCGTGTCTTGTGCCCTTCCTTGCTTTTATGGTCTGGTTCTGTGATAAATGTAGTTGGTGTAGAACTTCTAGGAAATAAATAAATTCATGCGCCAAGGTAGATGCATGGACTGCGGTGTTTCCACCTAGCTAAACACGTGTACATTTTGTGTGGTTCATGGTACAAGTTCTATTACATCAAAGATGCTCAAATATGCAGTGTATTTTGCGAAGATATCCACAACATGGTTATGGAGGAAAAAAGCTACCAACAAGATCAAAGCTCGTATATGGCAAAACATATAGGTTAACCTGATCTCAAAAGTCGGATGAAAGGGGACAAACAGCTAAACCTATGTAAACAAAACATTCCCAATACAAAACCCCATCTGCCCTGGTACATAGAAAACCAAATCGCCGGATGTTTGTTCCCTCGACCACGATTACAAAGCGCGTAAAACAAAAAGCCATGGCAAGATAAAAAAAATATAGAAACAGCAGGATAGAAACAGGAAGAAATGTGATGAGGAGATACATCTAGCCCAAAAAGGCTTGGAAAAAAAGAAAAAAAAGAATAGGCATAATAACAAAGAACATTCGTTGACAAACGATGTCCGATTTTTTTTATGAACAAAGTGGTCCTGGACAGGATAAGACCCAGACAGGAATTAGCTCGCTTAGAACGTGTCTGTGTCAGCACTCGCGCGGCTTGTAACGCTGCCGAACGTGTTTCTATTGCGCCGTCTCTCTTCGTACGACTCGTCGTGCTGGCTCTTAGGCGTCATGGCCCGCGGGCCACTAGGCCGACGGGTGGGCATTCCAGCCAGTCTGTCGACATCGCGGCTACGAGGACTGTCGGCTGGTAGCCCGGTGTGGTGTGCAGTGCCACCGCTAGCATAGCCATGCTGGGTGTCACGTGCAGAGCGCGGAGTTCCGGTAGTTTCCAGAGCCTCCTTAGGCGGGCGAGGGGGGGCCATAGAGGAATCACCCTGATGGTTTTGTTGCGGGGTAGATGCGGCGTTAAAGCGACTAAGTGATGTCATGGAATGGCCCCAATCAGTAGAGCGCGGCGTGTTAACTGTGTCATAGATGTGCGCTTGCGTCTCGAGGTTGTTCTTGAAACGTTCAGAGTTCCCTTGACGTGGCTGTGGGTGCTGGAGATTCAGGGAATTGCGGTGCACATGATACTTAGGGTGGTCATTATTAATGTAGGACGGCATGGTAGGAGTGCCCGAGGTAATCGGGGAAGGAGTACGGCCAAGGTTTTGGTCGGAAAAGCCCGTGTGTAGCCCGTCATTGGAATAAGGGGCTGTTCTAGGCCGGTACGAGCTATCATTATGGCCGGCAAAATCAGAGCCTGAACGGGATCGTCCATCGGCGTTTTGCATGTACGGCTCGTTCTTTTTGGACGAGCCACCACTGGATCGAAAAGCCTTGCTAAGGGTAGATGCAGTGGTTTCAGACCAACGAGAAATGCGAGCGCCTAAGCCAGAAGACCCGACAGACTTGTGCTTTCTGGACTTTTCAGACTTGCCAGCCGACTTTGGAGAACCCTCGGGTTCAGTTGCCATAGGAGAAGCAGCTGGCAGAGCAGGCGCAGATGTCTGTGCGAAAGCTGCAGGCGGGATGGCCGGCTCACGGGATGGCGTAGCCATGACAATAGACTCGCCGCGAGGACCGGTTTCTTGGTTACGGGATGGGGTGCCCATACGATCATGATCATGCTCTGAATTAGGATTGTCATAAACGGCAGTATGAGCTTCTTCCTCGTCACCCTCATGCACTGTGCTCACGCGATGGTCGGAATACTTGCGGTCAAAGTGACCAGACCGACTAGTGTTTATACGAGTAGCAGAAAGCGACTGGGACCCATGGCTTGCAATCGAAGTGCCAGCGTGCCCCTCGGGGTCATAACCACCATCGACAGTGTCATTCTCGCCGCCAAAATTTTCAAAAGTGCTTCCAGCACGGGGATGAGGTTGCACCTGGTGATCCTTTAGTTCCATAACTTCATCGAGAAGTTGATGAAGCATCACTTCGATGCGTGAGAGGTCCTTAGCACCAGTGACATTCAGACCGTTCAAGGCGCGGCGGAGAATATTACCCTTCTTTGTGGCTAAGGCAATCTCAGGGCCTGGGTTAGAGCTATTCGCTGTAGCAGTACCAGCCAGAGAGCGCGAAACACTAGAAGGGCCAGGATAAGGCCGAGGGCCATTGATAGCCTTGATGACCATCTTCTCAGAGTCTTGTACCTCATCAATTATGACGTCTTCCGCCTGCTTAATGCGTTCCTCGACAGTCTTGAATTGGGTGCGCATCTCGTTAGCAAGGAACATAACCATGGCGGCAATTTCAGTATCACGGGCACTACGCTGGGCATCACGAGCGACCAGATCTTGCATTAGAGTCATGATGTCCTTGTTCTGGATGCTGCCACTAGATGTCATGCCAGGATCATACAAGGGAGTTTCGGGGCCGGGTGTCAAGCCGCTCATACGACGCGTGAGGAAACTATCGTCAACTCCGCCGAAAACCGGAACGGAAGGCATGGAGACCCCCTTGATATCCTCCATGTCAAAGTTGTCAGGAGTCCGGTTGGGACCGTTAGACACGTAACCCTCGTCTTTGGGAAGGTGAACCTCTTCGGAAAAACCAAAAGCCTCAGACAGACGATTGCTCGCCAGCGGACTAATGTTCTCATAAGGGTTAGTGAGAATAGTCTCCCGCTTGCGTTCAGCAGATGTCCGCGTGGCTTCCTCCTCGCGATCACCAGCAGAGCTCTGTGTCCGAACACCGACAGTAGAGTCGGCAGTAGCAACATTAGAATCAGTGTTCAGAGTACTCTTCTTAGGACTCAAGGCACGCGGCGTCATGTTACCGTCATCCATATGATCCAGCTCCGACATGTCTCTAGTGGGTGCAATGGAAATACTATCCGCGGCTCCGGCAACAAATGATAGTTCTTCTTGCCCGCGTTCACGATTCCCTGACTTGACATCAAGATGCTGCTCAAGGGAAGCAGTAATATCTGAGTCAAAGTCCATGTGGTCACCATACTCAGGCATCGGATTGTCGAAATCAGGAAGGGCACTAGCACCAAGCTTAAGTTCCTGTTCATCTCCAAACCGATCCACACTATGGGCAGGAGTTGTAGCAATCTCATGGCCCTCCATGGTACGTTGTTTGAAGGACTTGTTACGCGCAACTCCAGCACCACCGCCAGCAATGACATCATCCTTAGAGGTGGCATGGATCTGAATTTGCTTGGCCTGGACAACCTTTGCAAGGGCTCCACTGGTAATAGCGGCAAAAGCAGCCTGCTCAACAGCCGTAGGCGTCACAGAACGATCAAAGTCATCAGGGTCAATGGGGTCATCGTATTGCTCCTCGGCTAGAGGGGCATCGGACATTACCACATCAGACTGCTTTTTCTTGATGGTGAGCTCACGGATAGTGTGCTTGGGGTCTTCGGAAGACACAACAGATTCGGGTCCATAAGAAACAGCACTCCGGGCAACGCCATAGGAAACGTTGGATTCCGGGCCCAAGTATCCATACGCATGAGTGTTGCTCGTCATCACGCTTTGCTCCATGACCGAACCGTCAACCAAAGAAGCCACCACCGACTCTATTGGAGCTCCAGGCATAATCTTGGGGTTAGTTCCAATGCCTCGCACAGGCTGGTCAGGCTCGGCATCCAACTCAGACATGTCATCAGTATATGCTGAGTTGCGAGGGTACCCAGTAGTGCTACTAATTTCGCTCTGAAGCAGACCATCAGAGTTCAATAGGTTACTGCTTATCAGAGACGAATGGCGGTGATGGCGAGGGGACATGGGCGGAGATTGGTATTCTTCACTGTTGCTTGCTACGTGTGACTCACGAGCCGCAAGTTCAGAGGTCTCTGTGTAGCCAGACACACTATAGATAGGGCTGAGACCACGTCGCTCGGGCTGGTAGGGTACGTATTTAAGGTGAGCGGGCACATCTTGTTGCCCATAAAAGTGATCGTAGTCGTCACGTTCATATTCGACTTCGTTTTGGGCCTGATGCTCCTCTTGATCGTACATTTCGGCTACTGGCTCTTGTCGCATGCGGGTAGGTACCTTTTGGCCATACTCATTCGGTTCATATTCTTCTGGGAAAGGAGCTGGGCCATTGCTTTGCCGAGATTCCAAGACCTGGTCCTTTTTGCCTCGCGGAAGCGCACGGAGATCGCCATGGGAAATGTTGGCATATTGCATCCCAAGCTGGAGATCCTTCAAGCCTGGTTGTAGAAGGGCACCACCGTCGGAAACTTCGCTCTTTGTCACCTCTTCCATGGCAGAAGCAGGCCGATCGCTGTCTACTGTTCGGAGAGAAAGTCTAGTGAGTTCAGAGGGGTTAATCTCACTCATTAATGGCATTGGGGGCTGAGGAGCCACGCTTTCGTCATCAAACTCATTGTCATAACGATCACTCGGGCGTTTTCGGGGAGCATCACGCCTACGGCGTCTGGATTTTTTTTCTTCGGGCGGTGGGGGTGACTTTCCGCGTCCAGATACCGCAGATGCCATTACTGTTGACGCTGCGACGGCGCTACTGAGACTAGAGCGAGTGTGATAGTTATCGGGGCTTCTTTTAGGGGTGTCGGCATAGTAATCATCAACGCTTTCAGGGGAAATAACAGACCGTTCACGCTCCCTTTCACGAGTCCTTTCTCGCTCAAGCTCGCGTTCATGGCCACGATCACTAGCACGATGGCGGGATCGGGAGGAGCGACGGCGGTGATGTGTCGACTCAGAAACATCGTCACGCGAGACTGTGGTGGCTGACGACCCACCAGATACCCGACGTGACTCCCGCTTGCTGTTCTCTCGCTTAATAGCCTCAAGCTCGGGAATTACCACTCGTCGCAAGGCAACTTCGACTGCAGCAAGAAGCTTCGAGTTTACGTCAGAAGATCGAGTGGACTGGCCATCAGCGGCTCTTGATACGGTAGAAGATAGTCCAGATTCAACACCCGAGATGTAGGATTCCTGGCCCTGACCTCTGGAGGATCTCCGAGTGCGAGACTTGCTGCTGTGGCCTATGCTATCGCGATGGCTAATGTGGCTATAGCCCTCATAATTTAGCTCCGAGTCTCGAAAACGTTCACGCTCCCGTTCGCGTTCTTTTTGTACGGCGCTGAGCGAGCTAGTGCGGCTACGGCCGCTCTTACTCTTGCTCCGTTTCTCACGCTCCTTCTCAATGGGCTTGTCTGCAAGACGAATTCGCTCTCTTTCGCCCTGTCGAGGCTTCTGGCCCCTGGTTTTGGCAAGGGGGCTTGCGCTTCTCTTGTTTTCGCCGTAGACAGAGTTTCCAGAGTCGTCGAGGAATGAATTTGTGGGTATTACGGAAAGGTCGCTGCCAGTACCGGCATTCGGTGGTGGGGCTGAGCTTGGGGGGTTTGACATGCGGGCCTCGGGGATAAGAGGGCTAACGGGTCGCTTGCCAGAACGTTGTTTTGACACGACAATTCTCTCAGTCTCGGTGTCGGCGTAATTCCGCGACACCGTCGACTCTTCTGTGGCAGAGGCGTATGGACTCATGAGAGCGTCCTCGATCTCTCCAAGTTCAGATCTTCGCCGAGAGGAGCGAGATTTCGTATGGGATATTGCTGTCTGCTCGATGTGGCTGAGTCTCGAAGGGGTTAACCGGACACGAACGCTAGGCTTGCGATCAGTGGTATCCGACACGGTAGAACCGTTCTCGAAGTATTCAATGAGAACAGAAGCCCCTGGTTGGGTACTTTTTGCGCGGGTTTTGCGGTTGCTGATGGTTACTGGAGTGCCGTCTGAGGGCAGAGAATAAACAGAGTGCTCGTCGTTACGTGAAAGTTCAGTTCCGAGTTCAGATGGGGCGATTACTGATTCTGTTTCTGTTGGTGCTGGCAAGAAAAGACTGCTAGAATCTAAGCCCATAGCTGAATATGACGGACAGTTGTGAGTCGGGAGTAAGTAGAAGGAATTAGGGAAAGCCAGTCCCTCAGTAGAACAGCGGAATTTGAAAAGAGAATTGCTTCAATCGTAACTGTCTGCAAAAAGCCAGTAAAAAATATGATATGAAAAAGGAAAGGAAAGAAAATGACAACAGAAATTTAGAAGAGAAATAGCAGTATGTCCAAGGTTGTGCTTGTGCTATGCGCCTTTCGTTGTGATGTCGACGCTAAATCAGGATTGGTTGCGCACAACTTGAAGTGGGCTGAGATGCAGAAGAGATAACCTCGCGAAAATGAGGAGGTTGGATATGCAGTCGCGGCAAATGGAGGAAAAGGACAAGATTCACAAGGCAAGCGCTAATATAGAAAGGGATACCAACAGTTAGCAAGAAGTTTGCAAATATGGGGAAGTCTTATGAGCATAGCGCGACCAAACGATTTATTTCCTATGCTGGTCGACTTTTGGGTGTGACGGTGTTTGACGGTGCATGTGTAGTTGCAATAGTGGGAAGGCCACAAACCCAAGCGTTCCTATCTCGTTCTCTCCTGAGAGCCCGAACAGCAGAAAAATGGAAAAGGGAAAAAGAAGTTTTCCCTTACACCAATCAGAATAACCCTGTTGCCCGACTATTCAAACAGAAAGTGTTAAAAAGACGAGAACAACAAGACTCACTTATTCTGTCAACGACAAAAAGTGAACAAGCGAAAAAAGGGAAGAGGGAAGAAGAAAAGCAAGAAGCAAGAGCCGCGGCAGACGTGAAAAAAAGAAGAATCAGAGGTGCATATGTAGCAATAGCAACACCAGAGGCAAACAAATGAAGAGAATCCAGGCTTGCTTGGGCAAGGACCAGGGCCAGGGATTGGGGGACGGGGGTGTGGTGTGGTGTGGTGTGAGCGTGAGGATGGATAATAGATGGAGTTAGGTGGACTTGGTGGGATGTGATAGGTAGGATCTTAACCGTGACTTGGACAATCGAATAGTTAGATGGTACTCACCCTAAATAAAATGACAAGGGTATGCGATGGGAAGCGTCAAGATGTCCTGCACAGTGAGCTGTACGCGTGGACGTCGCTGCAAAGCACAAGTAGACCAAGGTATGTTTGTCGGTCTGGTTCCTGATGGGAGGATGCGTTTATAGTAACAAGAGAATATGGTATCAGAACCCGACACCTGGACTGGAATGCAGCCGGTATTAAGAACTCGTGGAAGCTCGTGAGGTATGTGTGAATGTGAGCGTGGGCGTGGAGAATATCTAAATGCGTGTAACGGTGACAAGAGAAGAGGGAAATAGAAAAGGTCGTGATGATTTTGTGTGGTTTTTTCTCCTAAGCAAATTTTTCATTGCTTGTCGAAAAGGGAAGGCAGCCGATTTGAATTGGGAAGTCGTGGCAGTATCATAAGCTGAGAATGGGTGGAAGCCGAATTTTTAGGAAGTTTCTAATTAGACGAGAGATGGAAAGTGGAAGGAATGAAACGTAAAGGATAGCCTGAATCTAGAGCAAGCACAATGTGCATAAAGTCAATTGAAAGGCGGTGAAGGCCAAGACGAAGTGCTCAAGTTTATAACACAACGACAAACAAGACGGGTGTAGGCAAGCGGGCGGCCCAATCTGTTTGTTTTATGTGGGATACAGACAAGCCAATGATATATCACCAAAGATATCAAGGTAGGAAAGGAAGCAAAGCGAGCAAAGAGAGCAGAAAAGGAAATAAAAGAGGAAAAGAGGAAAAGAGGACCAGAAGAACAGAAGAACAAATAAGAAGCCCAAAAGAAAATAATGTACGATGCCTATAACTGTCGTACCTCCTTCCAAATTAGCACAAGAGAAGAAAACGCCGAGCAAGAAGGAAAGCAGCTGGCCGGAACGTCATTGAGTGCTCTAGCTTCGTGTCTACATATAGTATACTATTCAATCACACAAATTCCCATCGTGTTCCACTTTAGTCGTCTTTTTTTTTCTTAAGAGGCTGGGAACACTCAGGACGCGACGAAGATATTTACCTAAAATACTACTCTGCCAGTAGCCAACGTCAAATCAAGAACAGAGAAAGTCGCAGGGCTGGCACAGGAACAGCAACGAAAGGCCACTTACGCCCAAACATAGCAAGAACGAGAATTAGCAAGGCTCAGAAACACTTTTTTTTCTACCTTCTTTCTTTGCGACCGGGGCTGTGCAAGGATAACAGGTGAGGGGTGAGCTGGCAAATCTCACACAAAAGGCCACTAACAGACCTAAGAGAGGAGACTTGGGCAAGGGAACCCCTCCCTCCCTCTCCGAGCCCGAAGAAAGCGTGTTGGGCCAGGGGACCAGGGGGTAACGCGTCGAATCCGGCGGCTTAAACGCGAAAGACGGGGTGGTTGGTGCACGAAGGGGAAGCCGGGAGTTTAATTCAAGAGGCAATCAGGGATGAGAGAAGGGGACATTGAGGAGTTGGGCTTCACACAGGCACCAGACTTCTTTCTGGTCCTCCTCCTCTATCATTTCCTGATGTTGCGTTGCTGTCGCGTTGTCGTCTCACCGCTGTCATCTTACATGTTTTAGGCTTGTCTTTTTTATTTATTGTTCTCTAGCGCTAGAAACTACCAAACAATAGCATAGCAGTCTTTCCATGCTGTTACTAGCACAACTATTTTCCGGCGGCTAATCTTCGCTTATATACAGCCACAAGAACGGTTAGGCCAGTAGCGAGGCACTAGTTTTTGTAGGTACCATCACCGCCAATTCTGTACGGAAAGGTACAATATGGCCCTATTAAAGACCCTGTCAAGCACAAGCCAAGTTCTCAGTCTTTTTTAATGTATTAGTAGACCTTTACTATGGGTGACTGACTGACCCTTTCGCTGCAGAGATAGAGGAGGCTGGCCCAAGGGGAAATGAAGAGAGACAACTGGCTCGCCACAGGACGCAGAACAAGCACATGCTATCCTTGTGGCCTCAAAGACATGGCAAGCCCATGATTGACCCCAATTTCAACCTGGGCGGGTAATTAGGTGCTTGCAAGCAAATACAGGAGGTACAAGCACAAGGCGCAAAAGAGATACAAGGAGTACCAGCGTACCACATATTGTGTTGTGTGACTTACTGTGTTATGCTGTGTTATGCTGTGTACCTGCCTACAAACTTTGTAGCGCGCAACAAGCAGCCATACTTTCCAAAGCCAGTTAGAGCCCTTACTTCCTCATCCCCAGCGTTTTTCTCGAGCGCATCGTTTCTTATTCGTCCTAGTCTCTACTCTCTCCCTAGTCTTCTGTTGTCACCGTCATCGTTGCCCAGTCTCTACCACACATGTACACAGATAGCAGCACAGTTACTATTCCATCTTCCATGTCTTAGTCCCCAGCCTAAGTCAGCCCAGTCCAGTGCGTATATGGCAGGGGTGTAAAGACAAGACTCCTATATGGCTTTTTTACAGCTCGCCAACTCGAGCCCAACACCGATGCTAGCGTTCACACTCGCAAGCCTATGCTTGTGACTCCTGTTCATTTCCCAGAAGTGTGCCATAGACCCAAGGTCACTGCGTATGTGGCCCTATGGTCATACATAAAGCGGTTTTTCGTCCAACCCGAAACACTTGCCGATGTATGAGCTTGATCTATCTATGGTCTGACTCTCCAAGATGATTCCCTTTGGCTAGTTTCTTCTTCGGTGTCCAAAATTCCAAAAAAGTGTCTTCCTTGAATTTCGCTGAGTAACCCTACACGCAAACACAGATCGGACAAATCAATCGTACTAGCCTCTCTTTAACGTGATACATGCACCGCACGTGTTTCCCATATTTACCAAGAGGCATGGACTATTGCTTCTACCACTGCTCTGTTTAGATCCTATTACCGTTTTATCGTGCTAGATGCATCACCCATCTGCATGCACTGCGACATCCTGTGTGCCTCTCTTGTGAACAGGGCGGCGAATCAGGATGCGGAGAGCCTTTTCTTGGTCCTTAGGCTCAGTGTGTACCATGCATTGCTCATGTGCAAATAAGACTTAGGCAGCCCTGGACCTGACAGGCTTCTTTCTGGCCGTCTTTTGGGCCACTTTATGACCACAGTGGTGGAATAGTATAGTGTCGGTGTCTGTGCATCAGCGAGTAAAGATTCATATTGAAGAGCAAGCAATCTCTACTATCCAGTACGGCTTTCTCCCATCACGGATGTCCCTCTGCCACTTGTGTCTAGCCTGTCAATTCGTTAATTGCCAATCAACAGGGGCTATCCTTGTTTCTAAAGCAGGTTAAGGACAAGTTATTTAGCAGTGCCATTTTCCAGAAACAGCCCAGTGCACAGGCCCGTGTGCATACCCCTAGAAAGACTCTGAAAAGCTGAATAAAAGACTGAACAGCCTGAGAAGATAAGTCCCAAGAGGCCCTAAAGCGGTCATCAAGTCTGCTTAGCTGCCCAGCCTCCTTACAAGATTTATTCTTCGTTGAAAGGGGCCTTGATTCAGAGGCTCCTTGAATGGTACCTTACAGGTGCTATCAAAATGCCCCATGTTTTTCTAGTAGCTGTTAGAGCTATCTATAAACTAGGTCTGCGCTTCCTAATTGAGGCTGTGGTCATCACGATGGCCTGTGGCTTGGTAAAAGCTGCGTCCTTAATCCGCAATCCCATGCACAAGGGTTAAAGCTGCGGTTGGCTCCTTTTCAGCAAAGTCTGCTCAGAGAAACAAAGCTAAAGTTCAAATTGGCGTTGTTTGAAGACACGATGAAAAGTTGTGCACAGTAAGGGTTGTATTGAATATTAGGGTTTCGGCAGACTAAAAAGCGGGGTATTGAAATAGCTTCGTTTATTCCGTCACATGTTATATAGAATTGGAGCAACAAGAAAGGTGAGAAGAAACAAGGCGACTTCAAACACTTTACGCACCTGGGGTTTATTTAGCTGCACTCCTTCTATAATGGTGATGATAAACAATGATATAGGAAGTGGGGAAGGGGTTGTCCTGACATGCAGCCTGGGAATAGGTGCGCGATGCTATTGTATCGTAGAGATTCTTATCGTATTGAAAGAGAATTAGATAAGATCAAGATGTCGTCATCGCTTCTTGAGGCGTAAGTAGCAAGTGCAGTTGAAGTTGGAAGGCAAAGCGGATACCAGAACATTGGACGGTTTTCTGCTATTGTCGCTGTTATTTGTATTTTTGGACTGGCTTGGGAAAGTCCAAGACGAAGACACCAGAAAGTACTCCAACAATAAGGCGATTCTGTATAGTAAAGTTCCCTAAACTAAAAAAACCCCTCGCCCCAACTGGCTGCCAGTTCAGCGGCCTGCCCCAACTAGCCGATTTGTGAATCTCACGTTTCTGTTGCTACCGTCTGTTGCTGCTCATTGGCTGGGATTCCTGATCCCGTGCCTATCCCCGTGCTTTCTGCCTGAGCCGGTCATACATCAAGCTGCTGGGAAAGCCTTTCTGTCTTTTAGCATTAAGCCTCCAAGTTCTGAACCTGCTAAGCCTAAGCCCTTGACTAAATATGGTTATTGCCCTTATCATGGATTTGCTGACGATAACTTTCGCCATACCAGGACAACCCCTCATTTCACGTTATTAAGCTATTTCAGAAGAGCAACTACTCTTTATTGTCTGTTTGTTTCTAAAAAATCTGATACCTTCTTTCCTTTTTTATTTTTCGTTATTCATCATCATTATCGTCTCTTTCCCACCTGAATTTTTTCTCCCGCTTCTTCATCTCTTTTTATTTGATTGCCTTATTAGCTGTGTAGCCTTGCCTCTCCGACTTCCCTTCTTTCAATGTGAAGCCTCGCCTCAATCTACATCAACTTTGTCTGCCTGATTTGTACACAGCAACGCAACCCCCGAACAGAGAACAAACCTGGTTGCTTCATAAAATAGCATAATCGCCACCTGCCCTCCACCTGACCTTTTCTCCTGTGCCATACAGACACACCTGCTTCCACACAAATTTTGAAGGAGATTCACGATATTCAACTCGAGGCACCATCACTTAAACTACCATGGAGTCGAATCAGACTCCCGAAGGAGGTAATCTTTTAGAAACCCCATCAACTAATAGCGAAAATAGCCGATCCTGTACTAACGTCTGATTTCCAACGCCAGTCATCATAACACTCACCGCTAGATATGCAAACCATCACAGCTGTGACCCAGTACGATCGCTCAAACTCACAAAAGAGAAGAATACTGCCCTCATTGGACGTGCTAGCACTAGCTCACGCCGCCGTGGAAACACCAAGGCTAGTCCAGACAATGGGCTACTCCGTAATCCCGTTGTATCCCGAGAGCACGCCAAGTTTTCATACCGCAACAAGGTGAGCCTAGATCCCACTCTCCGTTGGCGGGCAACTTCTATTGAGCAACCGAAATCATGACGTCAACTGACCTAGGAATACAGTCCGTATATATCAGAGACTGCAGAAGCTACCATGGGACTGCACTAAACGGAACAACTCTCCCACCTGGCCTCGATGTCCTCGTCCAAGATGGAGATGACGTTAACTTCGCCATCTTGACTGGAAAATTGGCTGAGACTATGAAGAGTTGTCATTTCAAAGTGTCTATTTCTGAGTGAGTATTTACCGCTAAAAGAGATCAGCAACTTGCGAATTTGATTGAATACAGGCAGATACTAACAGCCATGGAGTCTTCCTCTTGCCACCCCCGGGCCTATTTCCGAGCCGGATACTCTTAACAAAACGGGTACATATAGGGCACCAGTCTTCCTGTCTGACGATGAGTCAGATGCCGAGAATACTCGAGAGAACTGCGGCGAGAAAAAACAGGTCATAGATGCTAGTCAAGAAACGTCCCAAGAAAGAACCGAAGAAGATACGAAATCAAACGACGAAGCAAATGCACAGGCTTCCCGAGAAGTTGCAGCTGGATTTGGCTGCCTGTGGGAGGCTGGTTTCATCCCGCTTCATCGTATTTCAGAGCTTGATGGTGCTGTCCTGCCCTCCTTCAAACCTTCGTGGCCTATTCAAAGTGAAGTCCAAAGCGAGGTCCAAAGTGAAGCCCAGAGTGAAGTCCAAAGTGAAGCCGTGCATGAAAATCACGACACAGATACCGAAACCCCTGCGGCTGGCCCGGAATCAGGGGATTTCCTGTCCTCGGATTTGGAAATGGACATGGACTATAGCGACGAGGCTGAATCAGAGGGAGAAGATGTTGATAGCATTGACTCGAATGAGATTTTCGGGTATGATGACATTGACTTTCAAGTGCATGAGAAGGAAACAGCAGGATCAGAAGACGAGACACTTGCGTATGTCGAAGAGATTGATGACTTGGCTGCAGAGCCTGGGGCTTCTTTGCTTGCAATGGAAATCCCACAGGCCACTCCAGCTTTGCAAACGGAGTTGGAATCCCAGGCTGGCCAGGTGTCAGCTTCCAGTACCAATCTGGCTTCTTTTTCTGCCAACAGAAGCAACAGCACAGGGGAGACTTCAATAATCCCTATTTCATATCTTCTATCCGAGATCCCAGAGACACCCGCCGTTGATGAAGAAACCACTTCGCCCTCGCCACCGCCGCCTTCTAGTCAAGGGGATACCCAAGCTGCTGTTAATATTGGCGTCTGCATTTGCGAAACAAAGAATCAGTTTACAACTCCTGAGGCTTGTGATGAGTCTCGAATCATGACCCCTCCTAGCGAAAGAATTTATGAGGCAAAGATATCTAATCTGTCTGTTATTTCGACTCCTTCATCTCCTTCTAAAAAGCGCAAGATTGATGATATTTCTACAGACGAGGCGTTGCTATCAAAAAACCAGGGTCCTGCTGAGGGGTCGATTTCGGAAGTTGAGATTATCTCTACCCCACCTGTTTCCGCAAAGAAAAATACTCATGAGAGAGCTTATGGGTGGCCCCAGAGCAACAGTGAAAACCAGCGAAACGAGGAGGCTAACCACAGCACCAACGCCTGCTATGGCGACGACAATAACAAAAACAGCGCAGATCAGGCAAGGCCTAGAAAGCGTATCCGGACAGTGGTTGAAGCGGTGGGCTTTGCTGCTCTTGGAGGGGCTGCTGCTGGCCTGGCGATTTTGACGGCAATGATTGCGACGGCCCCAGAACTTGCTTAACTTGAAGGAAAGGGCGTCTTCTACGCTTTTTTGTTTTTTTTTTTGTTTTTTACTTTTGTTTTTGGCTTTCGTTCTTTTGCTTCTTTCTTTTTCCTTGTCTTTTTGTTTCCTGTTAATCCAGCCAAGCTTGTTAGCTTAAGCTGATAAAAGGAATATGGAAGGACTTGGATGTCTTTTTTCTTTGCTTGCCTCTTGGTATTGATTATTTTAGGTAGGATGAGGATGGTCTACCTGTCATGGTTGTTAATGGAGGAGAGAGTGAAGAGGGTTCGTGAAGTGACGGACCCGGGGCCAATGCTTTGTTCTGTGCGCTCATTTTGTTTCTTTGTATGTTTTACATATGGAAATATTTACTTTGATTTTAAAAAGTCTGAGCCGGCTAGGAACGGCCAACGAAGCGATGGATTGACAATCGTGATGGATGGGGAAATAGATCGTGTAAGTGCAAGTGTAGGTTGGCGACAACCCCACAGAACTACCTTGACCCCACTTGTGCCCCGCTAGTTTGTTTAGTTGGCTTGGCTCTAGCTCTGGCTATGGCTCTAGGTGTTTGGTATGCCCTGGTAGAACTAGAGATAGACAATGTCTGGCCATCTGAGGAGAATAGTGATTGGTAATAGGACAGACCCACAGACTGTCAACATCTACCCGGGGCGGTAGTGGGTAGTTTTTGGTGGGACTGTTGTGCTTATTTTTCACCGCCGACTCTGAGCTATGCGATGCGCCTGACGCAGAATGTTGCCAACATGAACGGCTGGCGTGTGTTGGCTTATTGACACGAATCGATACGTGACGTGACGAATATCCTGGCGACCTCTGATTGGGCTGCGGAGACTACGGATATGCTTGCGTTTTTACTGTACTATATATAGTCGGTAGTCTGAAGTCATTGGCTGGCCTCCTGCGATAATTCTGGTATGAGATAATCTATAGCGTCGAACCCAAGGTTGCGAGATTCAGCTAGAAGTCGGGCAATTTGGACAATTCAGAACTGATGTAAATGGAGTAGATGCTTTGGAAACATTAAATAATACGTGCGCAAAAAAAGCAGGCAGTATACAGGAGAGAGACTGGATCGAGCCCCAACTTTGCCTTGGGGATAGCATCGTGGACTGGCCTAATAAACTGGCGTGATTCCACAATGGTAGGGTTTGCTAGGTATGGGGAATGGCGGAATTGCTTTGTGAGGATATATGTCTGGAAAGAGTTGAACATATACAACCGGACTTATACTAGTTGATAGGCATGAATTCCACTCTATGTGTTATCAGCCAATTCACCGCTAGTCTTTAGGCATATATTATTACTCTTTGTTGCAGAAACTGGCAATTACCGCACTTCGCTATTCCTCCATTCCTGCCAGTGATGACTCGGAAATCTTTCATCTGACCGTCTTCTCGTCTCGTAAACTAAACCTTCGATAAGCCAAGACTCCTGTTAAAAATCACTATCCGTCAGATAAATGCCACAATGAGTCATTCATGGATTATACGGAAGCCTTTGACACAGCTGAGCGGATACCGCAATCTGAGATGTACCGTGGCGCACTCAGTCACGATGTGTGGATATGGACTGGAGATAGATTGGTATATAGTGCCCGGTTCTGATGGTTGGGGTTGATGCGATCTAAACCATTGTGATGCTGCCAACATCAGTGCAGGCGTGCAGTATCGGTGTAGTTGGCTTGGTCGTCAACAGTCTTCTGAAGGACTGACTCTTGATTTGTCTTTCTGTGGAGGAGTTGCGGTTCTCGCAATGGCGTGTACCGCCCGGATTTGCGCGTTTGGCCAAACCCCTACACTTGCGGATTAGCCTGTGGCTGTTGGTAGTCGAAGATGCTTCTATGATGCAAACATATAGCGAATGTGTCGATTTTGCACGAGAATAATTTTCCAATTTAGTCTATTTACAAGATTGCGAGGGCTGCATGTAACTTGCGGTCTCTGTCTCAATTATGTGAGGTGGCACCTAGTGACTGAGACGTCATATCACAACAGGAACTCAAAATGTTGCGAAGCTGGGATCTCAAGAGCATGCCTGGAGAATTTTCATGATATGAATAGTAGCGATTAGGCAATGGAGTTGCTACTGTAGTGATGCGAGAGACCATTCATGCTGAGAGTACCCCCTCCAGAGCATTGCAAGCTGCCTTCGAAGAACTAGTATGACCTAATGTGAGTTGCATTGGAAATTAGGTCTCCTTTAGCTGTTAGTGTTATAACTATCCAACGTGTCGGTCAGCGGTTTATGGGGAGGACGGAGTATACTGGCCTGGGGAGCGTTGAGATAGGCTAATGAAAGGCGTCTAATATGAGATGATTTGAGTCGTCTAGAATAGAGTTCAATTATGCCTCAATGCTTCCATCGATGTGGAGGTCCGTAGTCCTTGTCGCGTTTGAATCGACAATCGCTCGCGGGTATACTACAAATCCTGTTCCCCCTCGTGCTGCTTGACAGCGGCTCACCGGCCGTAGATATAAACGCACACACTCTTATTTTGGACTTAACGCTGCGGTTCTGTGTGCCAATCCTAGCCTGTCCTGCGTTCACTGTAGGTTGATGTGGAAGTCGTTGAAGGTGGGACCAGGTATCAGATGTAGCCCGGATAATTTGAAGCATTCGTTTGATGGAGGTTGCTCTCTGTAATCAAATGTTATCACTTGCCTTGTTTCGAACAAGCGCACATCTAAAGCCCTAGCTCAGAGTTTGCGTTAGGTTCGCCTAGACGCTCCCAACGGACTAAACTCTATCAACTACGGAGAAATTGGTTGTTATAAAAACGCAATACAAGTTGGAGGGCTTAGCACGTTGTGGTCTATAGGGCTTTGGAAATATAAGCTAGGCAATTATCTTGGCAGGAACGATGAATGAACCTTTAGCAAGCTAATTTTGAAGCTAGATGACGGTCATCTAAACCCTGAAGTCTCTCTGCGAAAACTTGGCAGACGCGAAGCTGCCTAAGCTTAATGCATCTATCCCCTTGGGCATCCTGACTCGAGCTGGGCAATATCTGAGTCAAAGCTTATCTGATTTAGTTTAGTGTACCTACTGTGAATCATGTGAATGTGATACAGCTTCAACCTGCAGATGGCAGCCTAAGACGAAGTAACGGTATTTAGTGTGACCAGCACCTCTTTTGCGTACCTCCAAAGATTCCGTTGGGCCTTGAGCTGGGACGTCACTCTTTAACTCGCCTGATGCCAAGATTTGCGGCTGGTGCCACTTTGATTCTTTTCTAGCCTTGGAATATCGTACGAGATTGAGCTCTCTAGTAGAGCCCTGTATTGGCCTATTAGACAGCGCTAGGAGCCGTCATCGATGCTGATATATTGGAGATGAGACATGGCTGTCTGCGAGTGCCGTTAGGTTTTCGATAAAGCTGGCTGACTAGCCCAACACATGGCCATGTATTGCATTCCTGGGTAATCTTTTGCAGCCGCTGTCAAAAGAGGCTCGCCATTTTGGGAATATTGCTTTAAGGGTGCACTGGATGCTGTTTCGAGGCCAGTCACACATGGAGCGGACTCTTTTTTTTAATAGAAAAACCTTCACATACTTGACGTTTTCAGACGAGTCTGCAGGGCAGCCATGTTACACGGGGTTTGCTCGTATAACGACGCTGTCAGCCAGTGAAAGGTAGATTCGGCGATGATGTCGTGGACTCGGTCTTGGATCTTGATATCATTCCTGGAAGACTGACAACTGACAAAGGGAGGCTTGATATGGTCAAGGCCAGAGTCTCCAGAGCCGATAGAAACAGTGAGTTTTAGGGGGAAGGTTTGAGGGTAGGTTCAAAGTGCGCCGCGGCTACTTCTAGAGTGAAGCCCTTCGTTTTGAGATTTAGCCCCACAACTATTACGGACAAAGTAGTTTCCCATATTCACAGATAAAACTATGAAATTCGGATAGTCTCTCCTCTTTTCTCCTCGTTTGAAAAATTTGTGATTTTTCTTGTGTAACTTGCATTACTTATCTGATGTCACTCGAAGCGTGTCATCTCTTTGCGTTCCCTTTTAACACCCGGAACTTGAACTTGAATATATCCAACGTCCACAGGAGCCACAGAGATCAAACGACGCACAGAATACGGAAAACTGACAATGAAGAGCAAAAGGCAAACACAAATGGAACATGGACACAACACCAGACGATGTCACGCTTCTAGGAGACCCGAGCCGAGAGATCAACTTAGGCAACTAGAAAAAGACAAAAATCTGCCCACTAAAGGATTGAACATGTGGAATTTGCTACAACAGATATAACCCCCAGAAGTCAGGAGACGTGGCGGCAAGGACCTCGTCTTATGTGCTTCGTTTACGGTAGAACTGCGAGTAAGCCACGCGTATGACGAACTCTACGGAAATAACCAAGGCTTTATCAGCTACGCATTTAGTCGGCTTGCCAATAAAGCCTTTCTTTGTGTCAGTCTACATATGGCTTAATTCAGGGTCTGGTCATCAGCAGATCCATGTGTTTTCGGGAGACTTGCTCCCTAGAGACAAGCCACCACGCATCGGCTGTCTACGGTCAGGGTGGGTAGACGCAAAACCCCAGACTTCTAGACCGAATTCGGCCAACTTCCCGTGGAAGCAAGTGCAGGGCTGGGCTGGGACAAGGTGCGCATCTTTTTCCCTTAGGAGTGGTTTAACGCATGAGATATTCCGGGAAACGAGAGCTACTGATGGCTGGGGAACTTCTATAAAGACCTCACCGCCACTGTGCTAAGCACCTGAACAGAAGGAAGAGTAGCATTGCCTGCTTTCGACAAGTGCAGCTCGTATATTGAGACAAGCAAGCTACCTGGCATTGTGCGGTGGACATTAACAAAAGCAATCTCCGCTCCCTGAGATGGAGCCTCGCCTACCTAGTCTACAAGGTATCAAGGGAGTTTTAGTATAGGGTGTGTCAATGGCAATGGTAGTATGAGGGGGATAGTTACCATGAATCACACTTTATAGTAGTGTACGTCTTGATAGGGTGATGGGTGTTGAATTCTCCTCGACTAGCTAACGTTTATCCGGCCTTCCATGTCTGCTGCTAGCATGATTGTGGGGACGGCCTTGGCGGCTTGTAATACCCATGTTCATTGTTTTGCCATATTTATTTTGTTGATGTTATAGGGAATGTGGCTTTATCCTGCTGACTAGCCCATCCAATAATTTGCAGGCAGTGAATTGTCGCTAAAAGCTATTGACTTTCCCCTCGTCGTAGCGTTTCATTTCAGCTGCCCATGGGCTCTTCTGGGCAACTCCTAATGCCTCTTGCTCTGGTGCAGACAGTCTAGTTGATCCTGCACATGCGAGCTTTGACATGGGCTGTCAAATCATTGGCCCAGAAGCTCCTGAATGTCTTGGATCTGTTGATGTGTTGGCTTCTACCGCCCAATGATAGCTTAGCGACAACCAACAATGCACCTAATTTGCTGTCCGACTACCCCGCACAAGTGCAAGCGCTCCTGCGGTTCTGCCAAGTTCCAAGCCATGCCGTCACTACCATTGTGTATCACTGTATGTCACCATATGCCATTGTAGGCGGGGCTACTAGGGCTGTGGCCATAGCCTATTGTCTCGTGTCTATCATTGTTTCATCATATGTACCCTTCCATACCCAAGAGTGGATAGATCATAGCTGGTCAAAATAGCTGGTCAAAATTTATGAATCTAGGATAGGCAAACTAAGAACTGTAACTGTAAGATGAATCTGCTAACTTAATTTATTCACTAATATATATATGAAGTTGAGATAACCATTAATGTATAGGAATAAGCTATGTTTAAAAATACAGTCAAAAGTTCACCCAAAGCCTTTAATATGTGTCCAGATGCGAATCTAGGTGTCATATTGCTAGGAAAGCTTGTTAGACTTCTTGGGCCAGAGGGGGTTTCCGCTTGAACTGAGATTTTCTTGTTGGTGGTTCAAATAAAGCTCGACTTCAGTTGTCTTTTTGGTGTATTCTAGTACTGTATGTCCGGGTTTATCGTGCCAGTCTGTAGGAACCGCATGTTTTCTTTAAGAGAAATATGGGTCGCCCTGGGAACACACGCGGGTTCTCCTACAGTAGACACAAGAATAAGTTTTGCAGATGTTTTAGTAGGTAAGTTCCATATGCTTGTTTGAGGGGGCGTATTGCCATTGGGATCGGAGACTCTCTTGAAGAAGGTCTGACGTCATGTCAGGCATAATGCGTTGGTCATTTCAGGAACACCTGTATGCGTCCATAACATTTAGCCTTCATTTTGACTAGACAATTGCCTTAAACTTCGAGCATGCGTTCTGAGCTTCGGGTTGTCCGGATGACGTCGGCCAAGATCGGAAATAATGAGCGTTGGTAGAGGCGAGGCAGGTGTACGCCACGATTCAACATAGCCTTGGAATCGTGGCCAGCTCGTCGGGATTTTATTGTTCAGACGCCATCACACTCTCCTGCCTCGCTTGTGACGTTGTGATTTTGCCATGAGGACCCAAAAGATGTGGATATTCTGGCTCCTCTCGAGAGGTATAAGCAGATGCGGCGATGGGGGTTGTTGGATCTGAATTCTCCAAGTAGCCTTTTTAAGGAAAGCACTAGTAGAACTGCTCCTTTGGCTTAGAGGCTGTTCTCCTAACCGGATTTGGGAGCTTTGAGTTACGACCAAGCAAGCTCAAAGAGAAGTAGCGTCTTGTTATTGCTTTAGGTCGTTCTCAACCAACTCATGATGAGGGCAGCTGAAATAGGAGTGAAAGGATAGAAGAAGACATTTTGTGTGAAGGGTACAGACCAATGGAAAGGGAAAGAGAAAGCAAGACAAGAGGTGCGGTAGACGTCGCTTTTAAAGTATTGAGCTGGCTAGCGGCTGACTCAGCAATTCCTCTTTTCCGCTTTTTCTGTCGCTAAACCCCACAATTTCGCCAGCTTGTGTCCGTTTTGGGGACCTTCTTTTTGCCTTGTCCAGCCTTGTTTTCCTGCTCTTTTTTTGCTGCTGTCCTGCTTTCTTTAATGCACATTCGTATGTAGCAGTCTTGCAATCATTTTTGGCTTGATTCTATCCCTCTCTTTCTTTTTTTTTTCTCTTTTCTTTTCTATTTTATTTATTCTTTCCTTTTTCCTAGGTCGCGGCGACACAGCAGGATCACCCTCTCCCCCAAATCACCAGCTTGCTCTTCTCGTCTTATTCTCTGGATTATTTCTTAACAACTTGCTCTTGTTCTTGTATTCGTCATCTTCGCTGCGCACAAGCACACAGACACAAGACAGAGACAGAGACAGAGGCAGAGAGAGAGACACGCTCTTGGACAGTATTCTATTACTTGGGTTATACCCAGCCCCCCCCCCCCCCCCCCCTCTCCCCTCTCTTCGTCTCCTCCCAGAGACAGGCCAAGCAAAACCAACCAGGCTTTTTACCATTCGCAACTCGCAGCTCAGCGGCCATGTCTGTCATTCTTTGTACTGGTTAGTTCAAGTCCCCCCAAGCCCCACCCACCTACCTGACAGAGCAGGCAAGGCTTTGCGATCAAGTCATGTTGCAGCATCCCTGAGGAACACCTCTAGTAGGACAACTTCTATTTTGGCTCCGCCTCCGTCTTCCCTCTTACTTAGCAATTGCTGACCTCCCGATTGTTATCTCTCTTCTATAGCTGGCTATGACCACACCATTCGGTAATAAACTTATGCGCCCTTCCCGCCCTCCCTCACGACCTCGCGACGACTAACCCCTCCCCTCTCCCCTCCTCTACACCCACACCCTTATCCACCACATGCACACCCCGCTGCCCACCCAGCCTGACTAACGTCGTCTGTCGCGCAGATTCTGGGAGGCTCTTTCCGGGATATGTTCCCGCACGATCCAGCATCCAGACTCGCAGGTAAACAGACTCTGCATTTCGCCTGATAAGCGTTTTGTCGCTGTCGCTAGCTTCGCCCGTGTTGAGCTGTACGATATCAAATCCACCAATCCCAACCCGCTACTCAAGTTCGTCGGTCATACCGGCAACGTGACCGGTGTAGCCTTCCATTGCGAAGGCAAATGGATGGTCACTAGCTCTGAGGACGGCATGGTGCGCATCTGGGAAACGCGTAATGGCGTTGTCCAGCGGACGTACATGCATGGCTGCCCTGTCAACGATGTGGTTATTCACCCTAACCAGGGCGAGATCATCAGCTGTGACCGCTCAGGAAGCGTCCGTGTTTGGGATCTTGCTGAGAATAATTGTTCACATCAACTAATCCCCGAAGAGGATACGCCCATGTCTAGCGTGACGGTGGCCAGCGACGGCACGCTACTATGCGCAGGAAATACTATGGTATGTTTTTCTTCTTCTCCTCCATTAACTAGTGATCTTCTCTTGTCTTCTTATTTCCTTCTCTTCATCAACTGCTTTTCCCCATGTCCCATCTTCTCAGTAACATACCCCAACTAACCCCCTCATTATTTACTCTAGGGTCGTGTCTTTGTTTGGCAGTTGATACCAGGCCCTGAACGCACCGAACTTATCCCTATCACGCAGTTCCAAGCCCATCCAACCTTCATCACACGCATTCTGCTCTCGCCTGACGTTAAGAAACTCGCTACCTGTAGTGCCGACCACACTGCCAAGATCTGGGAGGTCTCGCAAACCGAGGCCGTGCCTGGCCAGGAGCCTCAGCCCTTCCATCAGGAAGCCACCCTCACTGGCCACCAGCGCTGGGTTTGGGACTGTGCTTTTAGCGCTGATTCAGCCTACCTCGTCACCGCTTGCTCCGATCACTATGCTCGCCTCTGGGAGCTGAGCAGCCAGCAGGTTATTCGCCAGTACAACGGCCACCATCGCGGCGCTGTGTGTGTTGCTCTTAACGATTACTCAGAAGCGCGTTGATATGACGGGTTTGGTTTATGGTACGGTACTGCTTCCTGCAGATTTACATGCTGGGAAGGAAGGGAAGCAGACTGCTAGCTGTAGTCGTCTTTTTGATTTTTCTTTCTCTTTTCTTCTCTTCTCTATACGCCTTGTCGCTTTTTTTCTCTTCTCTTTTCTCACCATCATTTCTTTTTTTACTCTGGGTGCACTAACTAACGGCGTCTTGTTTCTGATTCTTCTCCCATTTTTCTCTGTTTCGGTTTCTCCCTTGCTTGCGTCTCCCTCCATGTTCGTCTGGTTCGTTTCCCTTTTTTTATTTCTTATCTTTGGAGTACGGATAAACGGTCTTTTTCTTTCTATTTCCATTCTTCTTTTTCTGGTCTCTGCTTGATCTTCTTATTCTGGAGGTATTCTCATGGTTGCTTGTTTGTTGTGTTGTGGTTTGGCTTGCTTTGTATACACATTTATTTGCTCTTATATACACCGCTTTGTCCGTGTTATGTGGATTATACTAGGTGGTGAGGTGTGGTCTTGTCTATTTATGATATATATCATCACCATTATGTATTCCCGGGAATATTCCAAACGATAAGCAACACCCTACTGAAAAGACTTGGAAGAACGGCCGATAAACCCCAAACACCAGCCCACCCTCCCCCGCCTTACCAGCCATCACCCCAACCATCATCATCTCCAGTATCTTTTGGTTTTGTATCAATCTTCTTGGGCACCGCTGGCTTCGACGCTGGCTTCGGGCGACTCGCCACCCCGCCTGTCGGCTTGCGGCCTGGCCCATTCTTTGACAGGCCCTTTGGTAGCGGTTTGGCGGCCGGCTTCTTGGACTGCGCTGCTAGCCAGCCGGCGAAGTCAGGCTCGCCTCCATCGTCGTATAGTACGGTTTCCTTCTTCGGTGGGGGCGATGATTCTGTTGCTGGCTCGCCCCACATATCGTCATTGTCGTCATTTGACTCTGCTGTATTTTTGTCCTCAGTGGCCGACACGGTGTCATCCATTGAGCCCCATGCATCAGCACCGTCATCGTCATTGTCGACGTTCCAGCCAGCGTCATCTTCAACAGCCGGTGAGGCTGTGCGTGAAGGTATGCGTGATGAAGACAGGAGTGGGGATTTGACTGCTTGACGATGTAGAGAGGAGGCGGTCGTAGTTTTGTGAGTCTGGGACTGAGTCTGGGAATGAGTTGCTTGAGATGGGGATAGGGCACGTTGCGGGTTTTGATTAGGCCCCGTCGCTGAATTCCCCCCACTGGCATCCGTCATTTCGCCCGTAGCAGAGGCAAGCTTGTTGGTAAACGATGAAATAGCCCAGCCAGCCCAACTACCTGCTGAGTCGCCGCTGGCTGCAGGTTGCGGTGTACCCATGCGAGGTGTGGAGCCTGACGGCTCCAAGCCTGGCGGTGGTAGGGCGCTATCAGGCATGTTGGCAACCACCTTGCGGATGTGGTTGAGGTAGCTATCCATGGTGCGTCGAGCCTGATCACGGATAATCTTTTCCTTGTCGATGAGTAGCGGCGATATGGCAGGGATAATACGGGCGGCGCATTCTTCATCGCTAAAGTACTCACTCGTGGCGGTAAAGGCCATTAGTGCAGCATTGCGTGCATGCACGAATGGGTCACGCAGCGAGCGACTATAGGCGGCGAGTAGGACCTTGGATCGAGATGAGTTGTTGAGGTGCTTGGCTATCTTTCCCAAGCAGATGGTTGTGTTAGTACGGATTCCGGGTTGTTCGTCATTCTGCGTTTTGGCCAAGAGCCGAAGTAGTTCGCCATTGATAGTCCGATCAGATAGCTTGGTAATGATAGTGAGGACTGACTTCAGTGTCTGCTCTCTAACTATTGGTGCGGCATCAGTGAAGCCGGAAGTCTGTTGGGCTAGTTAGCATATAAATACAGACTTACAACACAAACCATGGTTACTTTGTCTCTTACAATATGGGGAAATATCTTGTCATTGACAATTCGTTGCGTGAGGCGATCGATCATTTGAGGAAGCCCATCCAGTAAGGCTACGCGCAGGGCTCGATCTGGATTTGCAAACAGACGCACAACCACAGGCGTAATTTTGGCGTTAAACTCATCTTCCGAAAGCTTAGTCGAGATTTTAAGAACTACAGATAAAGCCTTAGGTCCGCCGCCACCAAATTCAACTGATTTAAGTAGCTCGGGCAATACCTTCATCTTGAAGAAGTCCTCTGGGAAGTCGTCCGAAAGTTCATTTAGATCATTTAAAAAGGCATCTCTCTCCTCTGCTGATTTCATGCCTAGGTTGTCGATTCCGTCTGTGAGCTTGATGAGCGGCGAGTCAAAGAAGGAGCCTGATCTCTTGCCCTGTTCTAGGTAGTGTGCCACGGTAAGACGGGACTTAGGGCTTGGATTGACAAGTCGCTTGTAGCCAGTTTGCATTGTTGGGGGGATACTTTTGGTTTGGCCAGCCTGGTCGGGGCCGGAGTAGTCGCCATTAAAAACTTCGAATATTAGAGTGCCAAAGTTGAACGAATCAACAGCAGCATGCGGATTCTTCTTAATCGAATCCCAGCCTCCCCGGGCAACCTCTGGTGGTGCGTACCTATTAGCTCCGGGCACCTGGCTGCCATATGTGTAAATAATGGCATCATCGTCCTTGATGCTGCTGAGTATGTCGAAGCCGCCCAACTTCCATTCGCCACTCTCTGAGGCATAGATAGAGGACACACTGACATTTCCGTGTATGGACTGGGCATCCTCGTTGATGAACTTAAGTGTGCTGGCAATGGTGAAGAGTCCCCATTTTATGGTCTCAGGACTCAGACTCTTTCGCTTCACGCTCCAGCGTAGTGGTGTCACACGCTCTGTTGCAATGTAGATGTAGGTTTCAGTCTCAACAGTGTCCAGCACTTTGATAACGCCAGGATGACGCATTGTGCGCATTTTCTTGAGGGCATTGCGAGCGAGGGGAAGACGGGAGCGGTTGGCCGTGATGTCAAAGGAGAAGATACTGCAGTTTGAACCGTCCTCCTAGGTTATGTGCCGGTGTTTGTTAGTATGTCTAGGGGAAACAGTATCGCATAGTCTAGGTGGCCCGGTCTACCTTTTTGGTGCCATTATTTAGGGTCCATATCGACTGGTCAATGTCCACTCGGTCCCCAAAGCTGTACGGAAACGGCGGGCCTTGCATTGCCATGGCCGAAGCCACAGCAGACTTGAGGAAATCCATGCTAACTTGGGCCCCGGGAAGAAGTTTATTTGCGGATCGGCGACGGATGGATAAATCACGGGGGCAGTCGTTTAAAAGGGGAAAGGTTTCGATTAAGCAAGGTCGGGGTATCACAACGCAGGTGCAGGCGATAAGAATCAAGTATGGCGATTATAAGCCAGCTGGTCTTTTTCAAGAAGAAAAGTAGCAGGTTTAAGTGCTGCCCTTGTTATAGTTGTTATAGCTAAAGAGCTAAAGAACCAAAGAACAAGCACAACGAAACAAGCCAGAAGTGCCCCGCTGTCGTTCATCATCGCAAGCCAAAGCTTTTATTTATTTTTATGCGTAGTTTGTGGATGAATGACTGCATAAGCGATTTATGCACAAGTGGGGCATCCTATAGATCCACGTAAAAAACAATATGAAACCTAAGAAGCAAAGCTAGAGACAAGCTATGAAAATAAGTTGTATTATATATAACACTAGTATGTAATGTAGGTTTGAATCATTTCCAGGAACTCAATCTAGGGTCTCACTCTTCTTCCATGAATCACTGAGTCCATTAACAACTCTTGGCCAACCTTGACCAATCTAGGCCCTTTGTAAAGAATAGATAACCCTAGTCTATTATGTATTAGGGTTTCCAACAACAACAAGGGTTTGCTGACAACCTTCCTACAACGCGTCAATAATTTATTCAGCCTCGCATAGACGATCGTTATAGACCATTTCTCAGCCTTATCTATCCTTCTAGCAATGCTCTTCATAGTATTCCTTCAATACCGGACTCTACATTGCCCAGTCCTGATCAAATAGTAGGTTAACCATATATTCTTCATTCCATCTCATTCCAACAATGCTAGCCATGATGTCTTGGTAAAAGGTCAAATGGGTAATGTCTTCTGGTTCTGTCTATTTCTCGTTCTTTCACATGTGGGACTTGTATGGCGCTAGCCGCAAGCTCCCACGGTGACTCTTTTGCTAATTCTCGTTCACCAATAAGACTCTTGTCCATGGCGAGAACTCCCAAGAAAGTCTCACAACTAAAAGCTGCCTCTACATGGAGTCCACGTTTTCCGGTTATCCCATGTCAACAGGACCAAAGGCAGAGGCAGACAATACTTCCAAATTCGAAGGAGGAATGGACGAAGCCGCTGCATGATTCCTGATATGATGCACAAAACTCGCTTTATATAGCACCTGAGCTGCAGCCAACTAATATGCCTTAACTTTACATTGTATCATGATCGTTATGGAAAGTCGTACTAACTGACTGCTCATAGATGCCTTGAAATACGTTGCGAATAAGTAGCTGCTGCCATAGACTGAGCTGTCTGACAATTGACGCATTATGACACATGTGCGACAGTTCATCTCTCCCAAGAATCGGAAGCGGTTCTTGAGTGCTGACATTGACGTGGCGTCTTCTAGACCGTCCTGTAAAAAGCACAAACTAAACTGCACCGCACAAGATGTGTCTTTTAATCAGTATATGCCCTGGGATTTTCCAAAGCCCCCGAGTGGACACCTAGATGTGACTACTAGCTTGCCCGAGAGTATGGTTTTAGCCCGAGGCTCTACTGGGTTTAGTGGTGTCGGCTTTTCCCGCTTGAGCTCTAATAAGAATGAGAGTGAAGGCAGGCATACTCTCAATAAACCAGAGAAAAGCCACATACAAGCTACTGAGGGAAAGGAAGTTATACCTCGTTTAATTTCAGAGGTTTCTCCACTTAAGCCAAGGCTTAATCCAGGAAACGTGGCTGTTCAGATTGTACAATCACAAAGCAAAGCTGATCGAAAGCAACTGGCGTTAATCGAAACAACAGGATTTCGACTTAAACCTTCCTCGCCTCCGGTAAGCGTACAAAGACGCTACACCTCTGTCCAGGCTATTCCCCTGTCTAAAGCCCCGTATCTCTTGGAGTCACCAAAGTTGGTTCCTATTTTGCCTTCATGGAGAGGGCCTGGGAGCAACCGAGTGCTAGTAAGACCGCGGAACTGCCCTTATAAAGCGCCAGTTCTCCTCGCACCTAGACCGAATACATGGAATGAGAGAAGCCTAGAATCTGTCAGCAAGGTGCCACCATCACGTATCCCTCCATTACTCTCAGCATTGTATGAAGGAGCAGGGGAAGAAACAAATAAACATGAGGTGCCAGGGGGCGATGCTGAAAAAGAAATAGCCTATAAAAGTCTGAGAGGTACTGGAAATCAATCCAACGACCGTAGACTCTATGAGCCAATTAAGCTATCTCCTCAACAGCAACTCACGCAAGGCCTAACTTCTTCTCCATCAAAATCCTTGCTTTCTGTGCAATCTACAGATATTCATGAATTTCCCTCGAATTCTCAAAGTTTGAGCCAATCCGAGCCACTTGATACCAAAGATAGTGTGCCCACCTCACCACCTGCTGCGGTCCCTAAAACCAGGGTAACAAAGCCATCTAGGCCATGTTCATTACTGAACGTATCACGGCTGCCTTTTGATATTGATCCATCTCCAGTCAAAGCAAGAAAACAGCCCCATAGACTTTCTTTGTCGAAACCTGTGGTTGTTGCGGGTGATTCGCCTATTAAAACGGCAAGCAATAATTTCAACATGTCCTTGTGCAAAACAATTGCCAGCCTTGACTTCACGCCTATTGATTCAAGGCACAGCCAACCGTTATTATCATTGGTTAGATGCATATCAGATGTTACCATTTCCCCTATCAAAACCCATTATATCGAGTCAAAACCTCAACCAAAGACTGAAGTCCCGCCAGCAACACCCGTGTCCGCTACTTCCTCATTCTTTCGATCTCTGCATAGTCCAACTTTAAACTTCAGCCCTTCGAGAAGGGGCCTGATCCCGAAATCCCCCAGTTTCAAATCAAAATACAAGTCAACTTCACAACCAAAATGCAGGACCCTTATAGAATCTGCTTTTGATGTTGTTATATATCGCCAAGAAGGGGCCGCCCGCCCACCAGCTGGTGTTTCTTCTCTTGTCACCCAACTACCCGAAGCCTCCGTCGACATGTACCGTCGGCTTTTGACTCCTGGTCATGGTATGGGCAGCTGTAGTAACCCTCACGTATCATGGAACATTCCGCCTGACCCCGCATGGTACGCGACTAAACGGGTTGCCCCCCGTTCCCACAGTAGAAAGATGCGTAAGCATCCCTATGCCGGTGCTCGTATTCTTGTTTACCGCTGGGCTCAAGACGAGATGCTTCGTAAAGCTCCAAAGACGTTAGGATGTTCAGAACGGGAACTGGCCTACATGGAGCTAGGACTACATCGGAAGAAAGCTGCGGATTCTATCAAGGAGATAGAACAAGTAAAAGAGAACCTACAACCCCGTGCTCCGGTGATGCACATATCACACCGGTTAGGGATGGATGAACTGCAATTAGTCGGTCTCGATATGGTGCCAGCAGACGAGCTGAGCTGGGGCTTTGTGGTGCCGTCGAGAAAACGACATGCAACATTGTGAAGTGTAATAAGCTAATGGCCTCATCCTATTTTTGTCGAAGGATACTGGCATTCCTTGGAGCCTTGAGTGTCCAGAAAGCCTTGTTTCACTATCCGTTGGTTGGAGCTTTGAAATCACGCCTTTACCATAGCTATGAGACTATCAGATCATATGTACGGCTCTTAGCCGATGCCACCTTGACCGACTGACTTGTCGTATTGGGGGTATTATACTCGAAAATGAACCTCACCCTTAGGTGTCCTTTCCCCTCTGCTTCCTCCAACTGTGTAGTATATTACCGTGGAATTCAAGATGGAACGTTACGCTTGGTCTGACTTTACAAGATATATACAAGCTTTGATGATGAGGTTTATTCTGACTTGCCCACTTGCTATCCCTTCGGCTTCTATACTGGTCCCTCTCATCGGACTGTATTTGAAGTTGCCAGAGCACCCCCTTCAAATCTCCTTGCTTTTCCAAGTGGACCCTTCTATTCCCAAACCTCAATTTGAATATAATTTTCAACAGATTCTTGGATTTGAACATAAATATATTCAACATCGACCTATCATCATTCTATAGCAATATGGCGGCGTGCTCTAGCCGATGCCACTTCCAGGCAGTGCAGTCAGCAGTTGTCGGTGTGTCAATCTTGAGAATTCCCTGGCTTTTGGGCGCCCGGCTTTGTAGGCAGGGGGCTTTTGCACCAGACACCGCCCGAATTCTTGGCCCACCGGCTTTTTCTATCCGTTGGTATGATTTAACGCCTACATACTATTATTGCACAGCAATACGAAATGCTCCAACAAGAGCACCTAGCCGATGCCGCCTTCCGGTGCAACTACGGCGCCGCCTACATGCGCGCCCCCAATTCTTTTATGCGCCCCCTCCCTTGTTGTTTTTTGCTTACCTAAGCAATTTCTTTGCTTACCTAAGTATGATTTTGACCCCTCAACAGCGATGCAAATTCAGAAGATACATGAAACCAAATACACCACATACACCACATCAAATACACCAGATAAACCAGATAGAGATGGAGACAGACGCTTTATCACACGCTTTAAATGCTGTAAATGCAAACAACACAGCAGATGAAGTAGCAGACAATGCAGAGGCACTACAAGTCAGTCAATTTCCAGACGATATCCTTCCCCCTGAAGGGATTTACGAGTCTCGCGAAGCTCTCTTTGCTGCTGCGAATGCCTGGGCGAAACCTCGAGGCTATGCATTCACAACTGGAAAGTCTAAAAAGACTAAAAATGGCCGGACAAAAGTTGTTGTTGCTTGCGATCGATCTAGAAAGCCGCCAAACCCTTTAGCCATACGAAAACGCCGAACTTCAAGTCGAGTAACTAGCTGCAAGTTTTCAGTATTAGCCAAAGAATCTCCAGATGACGGTGGCTGGACTCTAACTTACCGGCCAGGCAGCGAATTTGCCCAGCATAATCATCCGCCGAGCGACGACCCATCTGCACATCCCATACATCGCACTCTCAAAACAGAGGACATATCTACAGTTTCGGGCCTAGTAACGGCTGGAGTTGCCCCTCGAAGCATCAGGACGTATCTATATAATACCTCAGATACTCTTGCAACTGCAAAAGACATTGGCAATCAAATTGCAGCTGCGAGACGAGAATTACGCCAAGGGCAGAGCAGCGTACAAGCCCTCATCGACCAGCTCAAGATAGAAGGCTTTAGGTGCGAAGTTCGGGTTGACTCGGAAAACCATTTAACAGCTCTTTTCTTTGCGCATCCTAGCTCTATAGCATATCTACTAGAGAACCCAGATGTCTTGTTACTTGATTGTACATATAAGACAAATCGGTATTCTATGCCGCTCCTGGATATGATCGGAGTCGATTCCTTCCAGAAATCGTTTTGCATCGCCTTCGCATTCCTTTCAGGAGAGACGGAGGATGACTATCTATGGGCATTACAACACCTGAAGTCTCTATACCAACAAGAACTTCCTTCTGTTGTTCTCACAGATCGATGTCAAGCAGTTATGAATGCTGTTCCAATTCATTTCCCTTCTGCTGCTGCCTTGCTTTGCCTTTGGCATGCCAATAAGGCAGTTCTCCAACACTGCCAACCAGCTTTTGGCCTTAAGCGCAATGAGTCACCCGACAGTCCGGAGACCAAGGCATGGGAGGAGTTTTATGGATGGTGGCACTCCATAATCGCATCGCCAGACGAAGAGACGTACAAGACCCGTGTTGAAGACTTTCGGCGTCAGTACACCTCACAACACCTTCAAGAAGTTGGGTATGTCTTGACATACTGGCTCAACCCACACAAGGAACGACTTGTAAAAGCATGGGTGGACAAGTATTTCCATTTTGGTAATACCGCTACCTCAAGGGTTGAAGGAATTCACTGGCTGATCAAATCACACTTGGGAACTTCAAGATTTGATCTTTTCGATGCTTGGCAAGCCATTAAAAACGCAATCTTGGGTCAGATGAGAGAGCTTCACAAAATGCAAACCTCCCAGAAATTACGTGTGCCTCTAGATATCCCTGTGGCACCATTTGAATCTGTCCGTGGCTGGGTCTCGCATCAGGCTTTACGCAAAGTCCAAGAGCAGCGGCAACTTCTTGGAAAGCCTCTGAAAGCTTGTACCCAATCATTCACATCTTCTCTTGGTCTACCCTGTGTCCACACTCTTCAGCTACTTCAGGAGACAAACCGGAATCTTTCCCTTAAATATTTTCATCCTCATTGGCATCTAAACCGAAATCAACTTTATCAGCAGCCTATTTTAGAGCCATGGAGGTGTCCGACTTTCAGAACACCCACTCAGCCAGCCTCAAGTACGAGGCGTGAGCCGTCTGGATTTGAGAATGTTGAGCCTAGGACAAGGAAAGCCCCTAAATGTAGCAAGTGTTATCAGGTTGGCCATACAATGGCTTCGAGGACATGCCCGCTTAGATATTCAGATCTATTGAATCAATAAATTTCACTGTATTGTTTGCCTCCATCTGCTGTATCTGTAGTCTGCTTGCTGGTCATAGCAAAATCATACTTAGGTAAGCAAAGAAATTGCTTAGGTAAGCAAAAAACAACAAGGGAGGGGGCGCATAAAAGAATTGGGGGCGCGCATGTAGGCGGCGCCTGCAACTACCGGACGGTTAGTAATTGTGGATATCCTTAGACTTCGAGTGTCTCTGGTGACTTTTTAAAGCCTGGGGCAAGGGCCAGGGGGGATCTCTATTTAGCGTAGCTCTAGGGCGTGCTTGCGTGGTTCCTGGAGTTGGCTACCTAGTACTTCTAGGCTGCGACGACGGCGTATAAACTGGTCTAAAAGGCTACCAGCTTTCGGCATTGGAGTAGGCCCCGGGACCTGTTCGTTTGTTCGTTTGTTTGTTTTATTTAATGTCCACCTACTGGTTTTCCATAAGATGGCATGTTCTAGGCGGAAGCGGCTTAGAAGATGTAATCTTTCAACACCACTTTCGGGCAGTAAAAGCCTGGGCACCGGCACCGGTCCCGGCATCGGCCCGCTCACATTCGGAAGCTCTAAAACGTCGCCTAGAGCTCATTTCATCAGGAATTACAAAGGCAAGATGGCCGAGCGGTCTAAGGCGCTGTGTTCAGGTTATGATCATCAGTATCATCCTTCGCAGTGGAGCAATCCGCGCGAGTTCGAATCTCGTTCTTGTCAACATTCTCTTTTTGTTTGTACAGATGGTTTCCAGACATTAAACTTGGATTCGAAGTCTATGCGTTCCTGTCACTGCGGACCGCCCGGGAGGTGCTCCCGGCCGGAAGGCCGTCGTATTACGGTGAAATAACTGTAGGTAGACGTTAAATAGAACATACATACATACATACATACAGACATTAAACTTGGATTTATTCAAAGTCTTGTCTAGGCATTACATTACACCTTCACTACAACTCTCCCTCTTACAACCCTCGGGGGGGTACCTTTGAGGTCTGGCGCCTCCCCTTCTTCCCAACTCTCCCTCTTACAACCCTCGGGGGGGTACCTTTGAGGTCTGGCGCCTCCCCTTCTTCCGGGCTGCTAGAGGACGACGCCTATGACACTGATAAGCGTCTTTCATTCTTTTCTTTTTCTTTGACTCTGTCATGGATTCAGACAATGAGCTGTGGAGCCTTGAGGCCGCTCTTGCCCAACTTTGAGGAACAATCTCGTCGTCGACTCGCCCCCTTTTTCACGACAACTTTCGCGATCGCCAACTCCTCATCGCCACAACACCACTCCAACTCAAGGAGTTCACCTTCACGCTCAGGACTGAGTATTTGAGAGTTCACACAGTCCACACCTTTTTCTTATGTTTTGTTTTTTCTCGCGCTCCTCTGTCCTCGGACAGACTGGCGACTGTGGCAGGTCACTAGAAAGGGGGCTGCCTTAGGTCACATCCACACCGCATGAGGCAGCGGCCACTAGGGCGGTGGAAGGATAGACCATGAGCCCTCGGATGCTCACACAGTATGGTTGACTTTCTCGTCGCTTGACGGGATGCCCAGACTGCACTGGAATCTGTTGTCTTGTCTCCATGATCTTCATGGCTTCAGGACACATAGCAGATTTTTCAGAGGAACGAATGTTTGTGGGGAAGTTGGGAGTCGATTCCACTTCTGGGTTTAGGGTTTGTCTGGGGTTTTTGTCGGTGGGGAAAGGGGGATGTGGAAAATGGGAAAACCAAAGGTGTTGCAGCAGCCACGCATAGAAGGACAAAACCACTGTACTCCGCCGGGGCCTACCCCCCGTGCCGACAGCCGGGGGCCTTTTAGACTAGTTTTTACACGGGGCCTCCACCAACCAAAAATATCAGGTAACCAATCCTAGAACCCGACAGGTACGCCCTCGGGCCGCGCTATACAGAGACCCTCCTGGCTATATTGCTGGACCCTAAAAAGTCATAGGAGAAGGTTGAAGTCTATGCGTTCCTGTCACTGCGGACCGCCCGGGAGGTGCTCCCGGCCGGAAGGCCGTCGTATTACGGTGAAATAGCTGTAGGTAGACGTTAAATAGTACAATCAACAATCAATCACTATCAACTCTCCCTCTTACAACCCTCCGGGGATCGGAAGCGGGAGTGCCGAACTACAAAATTGGGTTTCTTTGTTACTTTTCTTTTGTACTCGTTCTACGCTTTGTTCATTGTTTTGTCTGTTGTCTGATGTTTGTCTGTTTTTGTTCATTCCTTATTCCTTTTTTTTTTGTCTTTTTCTACTTCAACTACGGTAGAGCGGAAACGAGCAACAAGTTAACTTGGAAGCAATTGCGCTTCGCTCGGCAAAACTCTATCGTGAACCTTGCAGAGGGCTAATTCTGTCCGGTAGCCAGTCCGGCGTCGTTTGATCTCTATGATCCCCGTAGACGTCAAATATTTTCAATTTCAAGTGCAGGGGCACGGTTTATGATCATCCGCAACCTAGGTTTCATCCGGGACAAACAACAGCCAAAGCTTGAGCTGAGCCATCTGGGCACCACAGAGGCAATCTCGCAGAGGCAGGTCACTGTCACCGCGAGCTATTGGGGAACGTTCGCAGCACATGCGGTCTAGGTTGACGCAACCAATTCTAGAGGCGGGCAAACAACAACGAGGGAGGAGACCATGAGAACGGGAGCGAGTAGGAGAAGAGGCATCTTTGCAGAATTGGAAGGAAATGTCGAGGAGGGCTCCATGAGTAAGTGCTAAGGAAGCTCTACTCTCAGCTGCCAGCAAGGGAAATTATACGATGCGGCCACAGCCATGCATACGGAAGGACAACCCCGCTGTATACCGCCCGGGCCTGACCCCCCCGTGCCGAAAGCAGCCGGCCTTTTAGACTAGTTTACACGATCGTTGCAAATCTGAAATGCCAGGCATTCAACCTCTAGGAACCCCGCAGGCACGCTGTATGGAGAGCCCCCTGGCCCTAGCGTCGGAAGTTAAAAGTGATAGGACACACTCGGAACCTAAGCACGCCTGCAACTGCTGAGCACCTAAGAGGTGTACTGAAGGACAGCATCAACAGGCTATCCCTTTCTAGAGCACGTAGCAGTGTTACTGCGAATAACAATAGGTAGACTTAAAACAATACAAGAATAAGAACAAGAACAAGAACGATTGATAATCATCTAGTGGATAGCTGAGAATTCGATTTATAACTAATGATAGTCACCAAGGTGCAGAAAATCCCCAGCCGGTGTTAAATTTATTTAAGCTCAAAGTACGAAGCACGAAAGACCAGAGGCTCTATTACCTCGAGTCTTCACATCATCGATGCCATTCAGCTACAGCGTAAAGACTATCTATATCCTTCGGGATTGCATGGCTCGCTACCTGAATATTTGGGTTTAAGAGTCGAACCCAGTGGTAACACCAATGGGCTTGTTAAGATCGAAGTCTAGGCTCAGCTGCTCAATCTTCTTCCCCACACCCTGGATGCAGTCGGCTCCCAACATCAGTCTGTTCGTCTTGCCCCTGAGAGCTCCAGCAGCACCCTGGCGAGTGGCATACTCAAAGATTCTAGCAGCAACTTTCTCCGGGTCACCCACCCTAGACTTGTCGAGGCCAGCGGCCACCATGTCTAGGAAATGGCCGGTATCGGTGCCCTTGTACGGGGCAGAATACAAGGCCTTGGTGCGGACTAGCATGGTAGTTGCGAAAAAGCCGGGCTCGACGCACATGACCTCAATTCCAAAGGCCGCAAGGTCTCTGCTGGTAGATTCTGTTACGCCCTCTAGTGCGAACTTGGTGGCGGCGTAAAGTGAACACCCAGGAAAGCCCATTAGCCCCATCGCGCTGGTCACGTTGATAATAAGGCCGGATTTGCGGTCACGCATGCCGGGGATCACGGCTTGCATGGCGTACATGGAGCCATAGAGATTAGTGGCCATCATTCCGTGCACATCCTTTTCGCTGTTGTTGTAGTGGAGTAGTTAGCGTAATGCCTTATAGTCTGAGAGGTCACCCATGCTAGCAGTATGCACATACCTGACGTCTTCAAGCGGGGCCAGTCCACTTTGCCCGGCGTTGTTAACCAAGACGTCAATGGCGCCGAAGATTTTCTCAGCCTCACGGATTGCAGTAATGATGGTGTCCTGAGAAGAACTCATTTCTAGCTCAACAACCTTGCCACCCTTGCCCTCGATGGTGGCCACGGCCTCGGCGTTGGAGCTCTTATTGCGGATGACAGCGATGACACGGTGACCGGAGTCGAGAGTCTTGTTGGCTAGAGCGAAGCCTAAGCCCTTGGAAGCACCGGTGATCAGCCATACGGGTGACATTTTGAGTGATGGAACGGTTGGTAAGTTGGGGTAAGTGAAGTTATGGAGTTAAAATTGAGATCGTGAGACGAGATATGATTGTTAAGTTGTAAAGGATAAGGTGAGAGGCTTGGAAGAGGAGTTGCATGACAGCCATGAAAATGCAGTGGCCACCGTCATTTATATATCTTGAGAGGGCTACTGCTGTTGACTCTTCTCACACATTAAAATGCATTGATAAGCTGGCTCTTAACACACTCCGTCTTTGTTCACCACTCCGTCTCCGTCGGCCCAACACTTAGAACAAAGGGCCCCTGCAGTGTGATATCGATCGGATTTCAATTACAAATGCTAAACTCAGGATTTCTAGCGTGCGCTTCCGAAGGCACTGAGGATTCGGTATAAACTATGCTTAGTCAAGTGTTTCTTGCCCCGGGGGCCCAATAGGGCCACGGGTGCCTGTCCCGTGAGACTTACGTAAGCTTCCTCTTTCGGCATCACTCACACACCACAATAATGAAGTACAGCACATACTGCGATCAATTAGATATTATTGGTGGTTTGAGTAAAGTGAAGTGTGAAATCAGTCAAGTCAAAACTCTCAACTATTAGATTTTAAACCACAATAAAACCACAGCTAACTATCTGGTCAATTAAACTACTCACTCCTGAGAGATCCTCGCATTATGCCCGGCCTTGCCGCATACATCATAACTCCGTCTACCCGGTCGCTCGACCTCCTCGACCCCACTCCTCGATGATTCTGCAACCACCTGCGTATCAACATCCATCTAATCAATCGCTTGTAGTGCTTCCTGTACAGTCACTGTCTCTCATTTCTGTAGTCTAGTCCTTTTTGTCCTTCGGCGCTGGCGTAGTATCTCATTTGCTTCCTGGGGGGTTCGGGTCTCACTGCTCAGTAAGATAGCCTCACGCATAACTGCCTTTGTTGCTTTAGTATCAGACCTTGAAGCTTCAATAATCGACTTCAGGGAGCTGCTTTTATGCCTTCTGATTCGCTTCTCGAGGTATCCAGATTGAGATTGGGCCTCAAGTGATGTCTTTGGGGTCTTTGAAGCCTAAGGGGTCGAGGATTCAGTAGCCTGATGCATGAGCCGGCATACAAAGAGTGATCATGTTGTTCTAGTCACAATATCTCTCAAAATCGGCGGAGTGGTGGCTTTCATGGCCATCAAGGATCAGAGGACGATAGGGACCAGTTGATCGGTTGGTTAGACCGATCAAAGGGCTTTAGCCACTCGAGACCCAGCTGGTTATCTGTCCATCCATTTCTGCTGGTTGCAATAACCCAATTGCCCAGGATGTCGCAATCTCGGTACCAACTCACAAGGTGATGTTGGCTTGCACCAATGATGAACGGCGCGATCGATTGACCTTCTGCATTGATCGCCTGGATCACAGTAATCCATTCCCGATTTCCAGATTACACTGATTTTGGCCTTCCTTGCCTTTCCGAACCTGTGGCAACCATTACAGCCATTATGATGCCCATCATAAAGCTAGTCTCATCAAAGTTCCAGACATCAACTGATCGGTTACTATACTTCGCGATTGTGTTCTGTACGACCCTAAATCAGACACAAAAAATGCTAGATCTTCTAATCATCCTACTACGGATTAGGGTTATTAAAAAGCCGCCACAAGTTAGCGCCACACCAGCTAAAGGATTCTCGGTGAAAGACCCACCTAAATCAATCTTACCGAGAGCTTTCTCACGCGTCATATCTATCGTCTTTATTGAAGGCAAAGATGAAGCTGCTTCATTTGCAAAGCGCACAAAAATTATTCTAAAATTTAATTCACCTTCACAGGCATCAAGTTCTAGATGATTTCTTAGCCTCGTTATTTTGCTAACTCATTATTGCTTATGAATGGCCTTTTTTTTCCCCCTGCTTCCCAAGTCTTCATCTCATCCTAATCTAACTCATTCAAATCATTTCTGCCAGGTGTTGGCGGCGGCTAGACGTTCAAGCCTAATGCGAGATACACATTGTCTGCCATAATCCAGTACCAACTGTACTGTATTGTGTACCCCCAGCGACCTCCTATTTTTCTGTAGCATTCTAGATTATTGACGCTATGGCTGCAACAATGTTGTCTTTGGGGTCAATAGACGCCTTTTCGCACGTGGACTCGCCCAAAAAGGGCATTGGAAATATCGTGACTTCAGCATTTGATAGCGATACTTTTGATGCTGACATCACCATCTCAGTAAAGGGTCGAGTAGGCTCCGCTACCATTTCGCCATGTGGCCGTGATATTGCCCTTGCATCGTGAGTCAAGTTCAATTTGACAGGTGGTTGGGCTTATATTAATTGATTGAATTTAGGCCTGATGGACTGTCTATTATCGACCTAGACTCTCCCGATATACCACCGCGAAAGCTTAGCACCCATGGAATGCCATGGCTTGTTGTTGATGCTCAATGGTCGCCCTTTGCAAGTCGAGATTACTGGGTTGTCTCAACGGCTAACCACCGGGCCCTAGTATGGAACTTGAACATGAAAGAAGACTCCGTGACCGGCGCCATTGAGCACTCCCTACAGGGCCACAGCCGCGCTATTACAGACATCAATTTCTCCGCACATCACCCAGATATTCTCTCCACTTGCTCTGTCGATGGTACGGTCCACTGCTGGGACTTGAGGCGACCGCGTCAACCTGTCATGACGTTTTATGACTGGTTTGCTGGTGCTACACAAGTCAAATTCAGTCGACAAGATGCGCACATTTTGGCTTCGTCACATGACCGATGGCTGCGATTTTGGGATGACCGCAAGTCATGCGAGCCGGTAAAGTCTATATTGGCACACAAATCTAAGATATACGGTATCGATTGGAATCGCACACGAGCGGATGAGCTAATCACATGTTCATTGGATAAAACAATCAAGTTTTGGGATATAAGCGCTGATGACTATGGTACACCTCAACATGTCATTCGAACTGAGTTCCCTGTGTGGAGAGCCCGCCATACTCCGTTTGGCAGTGGTATTGTTGCCATTCCCCAGGTAGAACCAGGGAACATGTACCTTTACGACCGGCCAAAAGAACTCCACCAGCCTACTGACGTACAGGAAAAGACAGAGCCTGTGGCAGTCTTCCCTGGCCATGGAAACAACGCAGTTAAGGAGTTCCTCTGGCGAGCACGTGGTGGTATTGACGATGATGGCATGGATGCACGGGAATTCCAACTGGTATCTTGGGGCGAAGACAACAAGCTGCATCTACAAAAGCCTGACGACGAAATATTAAATGCTATTGGGTACACACGAGGCAGCCGGGCGCCTGACAAGCTCCAACTTACCCGAAAAGGAGCCACATACAAGACTTTTACGACGGTTATGGATAGCAACATGAGAGACATGCGTGTTACGACGATGAATGACATACGGCCAAATGCTGGAATTAAACACACGAGCGCCCTTACACTAGGAATGAAAAACAGTCAATTGCGGAGCAAGAGAGGCTCCTCTGGTGGCTGGCGCGGGTCTGCAATGAAGGTCCGGAGTCGTAATGGGTCCAGAGGCATGGAAAGCTCCCAAATCAACTGGATGAAAGGTGTTTCCGTGACGAAGCGACGGTCCCTTGGAAGTGCGGGGGGCCACCGCGAGCCGTCTCGGCGTTTTATGAGTGGAAGAGACTCGCCTGTGTTCAGCATCTCGGAGGAGTGGCAGGGGCCAGAGCAGGTGGAGGTAGAGCCGTTCCGTGAAGAGGTTATCAGCCTGAGCAGCAAGCTGCCCAAGGTGACATGGATCTACGTTGACCCAACCAAGGCAGTGGCTAGCTTACAAGGACCTTGGGGTGAGAAGAAGAAGAACATCTATTTTGAAGTAAGCATTGCCATCACACCGGGATACCCGTTGACTGAGGCTCCGACCTTTGACATCCAGGGCAATATTTACATGGACGCCAAAACCCGCGCCAAGCTGGAGAAGGATGTACACACATTAGCGCAACAGCACAAGGGGCACGGGAAGAACTGCCTGCACTCAGTCTTCAAATACCTTCTGGGAGATGTCGACTTACAGAGCAGCCTCCGCTTTTTGAAGAATGTGCACAATTTGACAGACTTGTCCAAGTTTAATCCCGAGGAGTCAAGCTCAAGTGACGAAGATGACAATACTACTGATATGAGAGCTAGTTCTACGCTCATGTCAATGGACTTGACGACCAGTGGTGAGGCTAATAGCCTTGCTGCCAACGTCATAAACCGCACAGCCCTGCCTCTAGACCGACGCACGTGTGGAGCGCGGTTTTCGCACGATGGCCGACTGGTGTGCTTCTTCTTGACACAAGAAGAAAAGACGCGCGCCACATTCATGGGTTCGGCCTCGGATTCGTCTAAGGAACGCAAAACAGCAGGGCCATACTCGGTTGGATTTGGGCGCATGGCATTTGAGTCTCCTCTACGGCAGCAGCAGCGGTTCTCGGACTATGGCTCTGATTCAGAAAATTGCCAATCAGACAGTGAGGAAACTGATTCGTCAATGACATCAAGCAATTCAGAGGGTACTTCGATGCACAAGACATCGTGGTACCGACCCTCGGGTAGGCTGCGTATGATTGCCTGGAGCGAGACGCATAGTGTGCACTCTAGCGATGGAGGGACCGGCCTTGGGACAGTCACAGGTACTGGGGTTGGTAGGCGGCGTCTGGGCCGACCTAAAAATATCGTCTCTATGCACGATATTTCGGCTCTGTTGCCATCTAAGAGGAAGTACGCAAAGTACTACGAAGTCTTTGGCGATGACGTGTGCTCACACAACGCCGCTGTGGCTGAGCGCTACGGCAACCACGAATTGCGGGATGTCTGGCTATTTTGTGCTCTTTTGCTGCGCAAGGGCATTCCACTAGAACAGGTCGATGCCATGGGGCTGGGGCTAAGCCTGGGGGCTAGTGGCAGTGATAGACAGAACCCGGTGCTGCTGGTAGCACGGTCAGTGGTGGCCCAGCACCGAGAGAGCCTGACTAATGGCAGCTTTGGCCACGAAACTCCGCTCACTACCCGCGTTAGATGGGGCACACATCCTATGGCTCGGGAGTTTGTAGACACTTTGTTTGACTATTTTGAGCAAATGGGCGATGTCCAAATGCTGGCACTGTTGTCGTGCATCTTTGTAGAGCCTATGCTTGATGATGACACATACAGGGACGGTAGCAACGGGCTATCATTTGACGCGCAATTGCACCCAAACCAGTCATATACGCCCTTGGCTTACCAGGCCCCTGGGTTTTCGTTGCCATTCTTTAAGAGCACTGAAGCGTTTTGGCGTAGTAAGTTTAGCAGCCGTAACACGTCGTCTCGTGCCATTCCGCTGCCAACACCAACGCCAGTGCAAATTTCAGGTTCGCAAATGTCGGTTGAAGATACATCAGCGTTCCCAGCAGATTCAAATTCGCAGGTTCAGTCGCAAATTCACTCCCAGGCAGCTTCGCGTCCACATTCTGTTGGTGGCACCCCGCCGACGACTCGCTTTAGCCGAGACTACAAGGAACATGGCGGAATGACTTCTGAATCAGGACAGCTCGAGCCACCGCCTTCTCAGGCCCAGAGCCAGGCACCCAGTCTCTCTGCATCCCCCAACACGCGGTCGTTCTGGAAACAGGCCTCGTTCAGTGCACACATTCCAAGGGCAATTGCTACTGCCATGTCATCCTCGCCACCAAATACACGCAAGAAAGCTAGCCCTGCTGAGCAAGGACAAGGCAGTAGTGGCAATGGCAATGTCACGTGGGGCAATACTACCATAATGGGCGAGAATGGCAGTCTAGGTGCATCAACGGCTGGCAGTGGGCCAGCGTCTCGTGTCAATAATCACCCGTCCGATGATGAGGCGAGGCGCTCAGAGTTCTGCACTGAGATGCCAGTTGGTGTTGAGATTATGCTGGAGGATCAGTCTATGTTTGACGACGATAATGTATGTACTTCGGTGCCTCTATTAAACTCATCACGAAACCACCTCTATGCCAGCTACAGATACTCTTATGCTGAGCTGCTCCAGATATGGCAGCTGCCGCTTCAACGGCTAGAGATTCTCAAGTTTAACTTGATGCAAAAGTACGAAGAAACCCCACATATGGCAGGCTCTTTAGATGCAGAGGATTCCTTACACGATTCTTTCGCCACGCCATCGACTATCCACGAGTTGAAATCTGCTCCGGTTTCGTCTCCTGCCTCAGTGCCAAAGTCGGCATCGACCACGACGGTATCATCGTCAGTACTCCTTGGCCGCAAGCTGGCGGGCCAGTATCCAAACCTAGTCCAGCGCGGCCTCGACGTTACCGGCGTCTGTCGCATCCATGAGCAACAGCTAGATCCGCTCAACTACACGCGTAGTAACACTGACCTACCTCTTATTGGCGGTGCTGTTGGAACTTGCCCACGATGCCAAGAGACCCAACGCCAACTTCGCTGTGTCTACTGTCTTGAGCCACTTGACGCGCAATACACCCCCTGTTTAGCCTGTGGATGTGCGGCACACGATGCCTGCCTGGCTGAATGGCACGCAGCAGGCGAAGAGCTGTGTCCTGCCGGCGACGAGTGCAACTGCGTCGAAGAAGCCAGTAGTGGACAAGTTGAGACATGGGAAGCCATGATGGGCTCTCTCGGCCGCTCTCGCCGTGGCACCATGTCACTGTCTAGTTTACCTCTTAACAACGGCGGCAGCTCAGCTGGTCTTGGCAAGCCATCTCTGCCTATGCGCACGCATCACGATAGTCTAGGTCTGAGCATGGGAATGGGCATGGGCATGGGTATGAGCCGAGTGCACCTGCACGGGGCAGCCGGTTATGCTGTCGACGACGCCTGGGATATGGGCCGCAACAACAATAGTAACAGTGGACTACTGCATGAACCAAGCGGTACTCCTAGTGCTATTAACTCAACGACCGCTACACCCATGCGTGACGGGAAGGCCCGGGCAGCGCGCGCATCAACAGGGGCGCAGGAGGCGGCGCCATTTAAATTTGCTTTTCGATCGAAGATGAAGCGGCAGAATACAGGCGTTTGGGCTCGCACACAAGCTGCAGAGGGCGAAGGGACAGCGGCGCAAGCACAGCAACTGCAGCAACAACCACAGGGTAAGACACATGGGGGCGGTGGCGGTGGTGGCGGTGGTGGCGGGGGGTTGCAGCGGAGTGTGAGCGATATCCGTGGATTTGCAGGTCTTGGGGGGTCTAGCTCTAGCTCTGGCCCTGGCCTAACCTCGGGGGCGACGGGGAGTGGGAATGTGATTCACGGACGGCGGGCTTAGAAGGCTCTCTGGCGTTTCGAATAGGGTATGATAATGAGGAAGGATGAAATAAAAGCGAGAACTAAGGTTTTCTGTATTTGTTTTCTCTGAATAACAAGAAGCCTGTGTGTGTATGTGTGGTATACAAGTCGAGGCGAGCTCTATCATCTAAGCTAATGAGTGCTGATTGGTATTAAAAAGCTTGGCTCCTCTTTAGTTTATCTTTGCCCCTGACAAATATTTCGTCTCTCCCTCCATCCCTGTCTCGTCCTATGTCCGGAAGGCTTGCACCAGCTCATGCAGCTTATCAATCACCATGGGCGCTATCGATCCTAGCGACCCTTCGATGATGCGGTCCATAGTGCGAATAGCCTCCTCCTCGCTCAAATCCAAGTGAAAGCGCTCGCGAACCTTGAGCACAGCCTTGTCGGGTTCGAGACGGATGTCGGGAATGTTAGCATCAACCATCAGACTAAATAGATTCAGAATTAGATTAGACTGTTTGCGCAGGGCTGTGTAGGCCAGAAAGCAATACTGCTTGAACTGCTTGTAATTCTCGCTGGTTGTGCCCCCCATGCAGTCGACCATCTCCTTGCTGAGTTTCATGACAGGCGCAAACGGCTTGGGATCGCGGCCAAGTATAAAGCCGAAATCAGCATGGAAAAAGTGGCCGTCGGGAGCTAGTAGCAGATTGTCGAGGTGGCGGTCACCAACACCAAGAATATATGTGATGACGCAATAGCCAGCACAAGAGCGCATGTACGTCTCGAGCGTGTCGTTGCGGATTTTGAGTGGCGTAGAGACATCAGGTTGCTGCTCCCGCAAATATTCTAGGGCGGGATTGGTGCGGTATCGCGAGGCAATACTCTGGAAAGTAGTCGACGCGACAAACTGTGAGGCACCAGCAGATGCACTAGTTGCCAGGATTTTGTATGGCGAGAGCTTGAGGTCAACGTTTTCTTTTTGGAGGAGTTGGTCCATCAATGTGATGATCTGGATGACCAATTGATCCTGGCGCAAGTCGTCGCCTGTCTTGAAGATGATGGAGTAGTTGGGACCATTGTGTGTAGCAAAAGTGACTTTGATGGGACATAGCGACGATTTGAACACGGTGGTCTCTTCGGGGACGACTCCAGTGATGAGAATACTGGGGTCGAGCGGGAGTGGCAATGGTGGTTTAATCTCAAGTAGCTCGTTTTTAGGGTCGGCTAAAAACACCTTGACGCGATCAACTTTGCGCGCAATAGTCTCGTTGGACAACTTGACCTCGGTTGAGATTTTAGATAAAATGGTGATCAACTCGGCCTGCCGTCGAAGCTGCTGGCGTTGATTAGTTCCCTCGGGTTCCTGCACCAACTTAGCCATAAAGTCGTAGGCTACTTTGCGGTAGATATTGCGGTTGGTCTCGCCCTGCTCAGGGCTATTATCGTCGCATTCAACCATGAGATACCAGTAAAAATAGTTACCAAGCTGGAAATTTGCAGCCGCACGAGAGATGAGAAACGTTGCAAGGGACGAGTCTTTAGCAGTAGCAGACTCTTCAGTGGCGGGCGAAGAAGCTACAGCGGATGCTGGTGGGCTGTCTAAAATATGCTCGTATTTAAGGGCCTGTACCAGCTGGAGAAGATACAACTGCAACTCGGCATCTTCGGCCTTGCGCAGTCGTTCTACAGCAAAAGCTCTGACAATAGGGCTCTCAAAAGACGGACCAAACAACTCCAGTGCATCGTCAACGTCAATCTCGGTCCACCGCGATAGTAGTTGCTCAGCCTGCTTGACCTCGGTGGCCTCAAGCCAATTAACAGATTTGACGAACTTGGTGAGGGCTCTCTTGTCACGAGTCAAGTGATACCGGAATTTCCATACCAAGTCCGACTGCTCGGGCGACAGCACATGAGTAGGCGGGTATGATAGGATAGCGTTAAGCTCATCCCGCACCTTGGCATTAGGCTTGAGGTCCTTGTCAAGGATTCCGTTGCGGTGTGCACTACGGAACAACCGCCGGTGCTTAGATTCAACGGGGTTGTCACGGCCGATTTCGGCATCGTACACCTTGAACAAAGGACCGGCCACAGCCTCGGCCGAGTTGTTCCCGATACCATGGCTGATGCCTGGTCCAAACTGCACTTGTGGCGGTGGTCTTCGAAGCACTTGTTGAGATTGTGACCCGTTGAAGTAATGTGGTGAGATCATAGGCGGCGGCGCGTATTCATGGTCGGCAAAGACGATAGGAAAATCGAACCGGGCCAGCTCAATGTTGAGATAAAAGCGGGCGGGTGAGCTTTTGTCGGGGCCGTTTGACTCGGTAAGGCCCATTTTCTTGAGTTGGATGACCTTGGCATGGTGGGCTGCCATTTTCTTTTCGTAGCCCCGAAAGACCAACTGGTCCAACCAGTTGACCTGGGCTAGCTCAGACATTTCGTGGCGTTTGAATAGAGCCTCGATGCGGCTCATTTCCTCAGCCTCCTTGTCAAGAGCTAGCTCGCCGGTCTTGATAGTTTCTTTGGGTGGGCTTGACGGTGTTTTAGTGACGTCGTTGCCGTCGGCCTCGACGCGGCGATGCACGAAGCACTTTTGCCGGCCTTGGTGCATTTGGTTGTCTTTGTCAAAGAGCCGGAAGGTAGTGCCGCCAAATGGAACCGCATTACTGGGGCGATTTGAAGAATCATCTGTTGAGGTGGGGGTAGGCGACGGTAGCGCACAGGCATGGTCCCAGAGCGTGATGGCGAGCTGGGCATTGCTAGGAAGGTCTTTGAATTTGATAGGCAGCGTCAGCCATTCGTTCCACCTGAAAGCAAGCGAGAGCAGCAACAGTAGTCAGCAGTCAGCAGACGGTAGAGTAGCACTATAGAAACAAGAAAATGGGGCAAGTTTGCGTGTCTTTGGACAGTCTTACCGTCGCTCGGTTTTGAAGGCTTTATACGATGTCTGCATCGGCACCACCAGTGCCTTGGACCCCGCAAATACCTGGACTATGACGTAGAGATCCGAATGCGGACTGATGTGCGAACCGGTGTGGCGGAGTTCGTCATCGTGGAGCAGTTGTGAGAACGATGGGGCCGGCTCGTCACCCTCAAGATTTATTCTATACGCACAGGTTCTTGTTAGCGATGGGCTTGGGGTCTGTCATATCATGTTTATAGTGCCAGCGTCGTACATGCGAATCTTGAGGTCAAAGTCCAGTGACGGCGATGTTGCAAATGAAAATGGATCCATAGCCAATAGAGGTCAGATGCATAAAACAAGAGCGGTATCTATACCATGATCAGGAGGGAATCTGGAGATGGCTGTAGGCTTGTGGGACGTGGGACGTGGGAGGTAGAATAAGGTATGTTTAATGAAGGGACGAAGCTTGCGAAAGCGATTGGCGATTTTTGGTGACGTCGTTTGAGAAAGGACGTTGCTCTGTGCCAGCTGGCGTCCTAGCTCTGTCAGCTGGCGACAGATTGTCTAGGTTTCAACTCCTTCTTACTATTTACAGTCCTAGTAACCATATTTCACGTCCTCTTCCCAACTTGGCTAAAGTGCAGACACGCTCATCTTGATACATGGCTACATGTATATTGCACCACAGGGTGCTTTGCGCTGGCTAGCATCCACTACATCCTTTGATAGTGTAATCGGTGCAAGCCTTCAAGTCTAATCTGGGGATATATCTGCACTTTGACTTGAACCCACGTCTAGGTACGACCCTAGTTCAGGAACAGTACGTCTTTATATGGATGTGCTCTGCCTAACAATATCCTGAAAACTTGAAGGTTAGATGACCCGTAAACCACATTGCCATCTACAAGAGTTAGCTATATGATGAAATATCAGCATGATAGCTATGTACAAAGAGAGAAACGCCACTAGTAAGTGATAGGGAAAAAGGACGGCCAAAACGAAGCTAGGGAAACTAAACTATTGTGTAAGGGAAACAGCATCTAACTCTCACACCACTTATTAGCCACTCGAGGTTCATTCAGAACGGGATGCGTGCTGATGGCTAGCTAGACATCTAAGTTGATGCCTAGCTAATAGAGGGGTATTGCTTCGAGCGACGTAGTACCCTTCGGCTTTGAAAGGCTATAAACGATAAGATGAAAAAAGGTGGCTTAAGAATGAGGGCAGTTATAGATAGTACACATGTGGGTTATAAACCCTAAATATATCACAAGTAACTGTCCCGCATCAGATACAAAGATTCAAAGGCGGGCAGGGGAATGAGATGCGATACATTTCTCTCCATTTTATTTGCCTCTATTGCCTCTAGTTTCCCTTTTACTAGTCGTAGAGCCTACTATCTACCATCTTTGACCATCACTTTCACAAAGGACTACCAGGATACTGATCTTCATCAGACTACAAATCCATATCCTAATCAATAAAGGCCCTCTTAGCCAGTGCTTTCTCTTCATGTTATACTGTCGAAAACGCTAGCCAGGAGCCAGCATTGTCACTTGGAAGTACAGTACTTGATTTTAAGGGTAAAATATTATACTTACTAATATTCTAGCATAGCAACGCAACCTACTGGTGGCGTTGGTGTAGTCGTCTAGCCTGGGGTATTCTGTGTCGTTTAGCCGATGTTCTACCGCAACCATAGCAAAGTTCATAGGTACGGATACTTTAATTCATTGCATCTTGGGGATTACAAGTCTATTCTTGGCTCTTCTGGCTAGTGTCACCACGATCCTATTACATTTATCATAGTCGCAGAAGCCCTGCCTATTTGTACATGCCACTAACAGTAAACATCAAGCCCTACGCACATACCTGCCCTGTCTATGTCTCCGTCATTCTCAACGACTCCTACAACCCAATCGGCTAGCTCTACCTATCCTTCTCCCCTCATACAATTTCGATCATGCCGACCACACATTCAGACTCTGAAAATGACTATAACTCCCGCCGTAATTCCCTCGCAATCCGTCATAGCGCTACTGGCAAGCGACGACGAACACATCGGCCTCCTCCCACCGACGACGATGACAGCAATGCCGATGCCGACACGGACCCCACAAACATATATGATCCCGATCAGCCTATCGAGGAGCGGCGCGCTATCCAGCGAGGCTTGCGTGAGCTGAGCCGTCAACTGGCCGATCAGGGTGACGAGTTTCTCAAGCCCTCATCCAATGGCCTACGAACCGTGCTACAAGACAGCAACCGGATTAACCAAGACATCCGCCAGACCACTGAAGCTGCGATTGACTCACGTTTGCTTGTCACCGTGGCCGATTTGTCTTACCTCAAGACCGTGCGCCTGATGCAGGGGTCAGCAGCTAATGGCCTTGACATCGACGACTTCATTGCTAAGGCCATTCGCTACATGCGCCATGGCCGCGGTATCCCTGAGTCTGCCGATGGTGCTGGGCTAACTCTTACTCAGCACCACCGAAGACAGCGCACATCTGCAGTCCAACAGGCCGGTGACGGATCCGATGCCGACGAGGAAGCCGCTATTCGCCGCGGCCAGGATGAGGACGAAGAAGATGAATCAGGCGATATGCTTAACTGGGATCACCTAGGTCGGTATGCTGCATTACCAGCTGGCCGGCGCGCACCGTCAACTGCGTTTCTGCTCGGCCCGCTACACGCCGAAAAAAAGGTGCGCAAGATAGGAAAACGCAGTGCGCCGCTACGTATTGACGCACTACATGAAACACGGCCTGAGGTTCTCAACACTGAGGACTTGGCCAAGGTCGACAATGACCTGACTGTGATTTGCGCGCGTATTCTCAATGTGCTTGGTGATACGCAGCAGAGGATCCAGGATACATTGGAAGAGCTGCTTGAGGATGACATATCAGACGAAGAGCGTGTGCGACTGATGCATGAGCACGGCCTGCGCAGCACGGGGGGTGTCGATTTGATGCGCTTTGTAGTGAATCCACAGTCATACGCTCAGACGGTTGAGAACATGTTTTACGTTAGCTTTTTAATCCGCGACGGGAAAGTGGCTGTGGAGTTTGATGAAGACGGACTGCCGTCACTCTGTAAGTGCTGCTTTTCATTTCTTCACTGCGGTTGCATTTTGTTGCCAGCACACGAGCTAACATCAATACCCATAATCCACAGCACCCGTTGAAAGCCAAGACATTGCAAGCAGCGGACATTCGGCTGACGCCCGCCACCAGGCCATTTTTACGTTGGATAAACACACGTGGAACACCATAGTACAGACGCTTGAAATTACATCACCCATGATCGAACATCGCGAGGCAGCTGTGCCATCCTCTGGGCCTGGTGCACGAGGGTGGTATAGTTAACAAGGGCTAGAGAGTGTAGCTGATTCAAGAAAAGCAGAATAGACAACCCAAGATGCGCCTGCCGTCATGAATATGCACAGCCTGACTCTCAGCAACTGACGGCAGTGAAAGTCGTCAAAGAAAAAGAAACCAAAGCAAACATTACCCAAGCCACGCCCACTCCCTGTTTCCACAGCCAGAGCTAACAGCATCCTACCAGGCCTAAAGTGAACATGGTGTAACAAATGAGACTTTGTCCCACTTTCCTATTCCCCACTATCAACACCACCAATTGTACAGATGTCGCATCCAAAGTTGATGAAAGAACAAAGCTCAAAGAGTAAACACAATCACCACATTCAAGCGATCCCTCTGCTCTGCTCTAGAACAGATACGCGTCAGACTACCGGGTCCAACAACCAATCCCTTGTGACAAGTGCAAGAATGCGAACAAAGGTGAAAGAAATTCACTTTCCTTGGAAATTTCAAAGCTGTGATCGCTCAAAGAGATCTCGTAATTTGCCAAGCACTCTTAGGGGTGGTGAAAGACATTGACCGTCGTCGCTTAAAGCCTTTCTGGCGATTGGAAACATAAGAGAGAGGCCTGTGACTTTTTTGGTGTTTGGAGGTTCTTCTTTTTCCCCTTTTTTCTCATTTTATCCTTCCATCATCTATGACTCATATAACTACGGCTCGAGATACCCTTTTGTCTTTCAGTTTGCTTAATTTAAAAAACTTCGTCCACCTTATTAAACTGCTATTCTTTGTCCTTTTCCTTCTTCGTTTTGTTGCAAGCTTTCTTCGCCTCTCCCTCTTACCACCTAAGCCACCAGACCAACGCCGCCGCTATGGACCCTTACAGGCACGTAGACTACGATGCCCTAGAGAGGGAGCTCGATGCCATCGGCGACAGAATGGGCCTGCCCCAGGGCCCCGAATCATCTTCTGACCCTGGCCGCAAAACATTGCGCGAAGGGTTTCTAACTCTCTTCAAAAGCGCTGCAGAAAAAATGGACGACCAATTTGCTCAAGAAACCAATACCTACAAATTGCACGCTCGCAACGAGATGGAAAGAGCCTATGAATATGCTGACCAAATAGAGGACATGGCTGGTGAAAAAGCTCAAAGTATAGGCCAGAACAGAGAACTGAAGCGTGAGCTTCGGAGCGAAAACCGAGACGCTCGTCGAGAGGCTCAAGAGATGCGGGATATCTATGAAGCGTACAGTGAGGGCTTCCTCGGATTGCAGCTAACAGAGCTCAACAAAAACCTTTCAAAGCAGCTCCGCCAAATCATTGATGAAGTCCAGGAGGCCAATAAGTTCAGCATACCGGAGCCCAACACGAGGCAAGTTGCTCAAACTTCCCTAAATATCATAGACCACGAGAACATTATCCTCGAGGGGTTCCTGGCCAATGAAAGCGCCTACCAGCCAGGGCCCTTCGTCTTGAGCGACGTCAACGCTGATGGCTCAACCCAACGCGAGGCTGAGCTCGCCACCATCATGGCCGAGCAGGTAGCTGATATGAATCTCATTGCCTCTGGAAACCCCAAATTAGAGATCAATACCAATCTATCACAAAGCATCAGAGATGGCCTGCAGGAAGTCCAAAACACTTTTGCCGAGTATAGAACCTTTCAGGACCAGCAACCTACGATCCTAGCTAACCTCCGAGCCAAGATTCGTAAGCTGCAAGACATCGGCCGCGAGAAAGATCCAGAAAACCCTGCTTTCCTAGCGTCCCCCACCGCGTCTCCCATTTACCCCGAGTCTAGCGAGGCCAATCAGGTGTCCGTTGCCTCTGACTTCTTCAACGATCCTAAAGTACACGAGGTGCTTGGAATTTCAGAGGAAGATCTGATGTTTTATCCCGAAAAAGAGCAGCCAGCCTTCATTCTTAAAAAGGCCAAAAGTTTCCTTGGGAGCGGACCAGTACCCAAAGCTACCCTCGATGCCAACATTCAGCGTTTGGAGAGGAAGCGCCAAAAGGAACTCAAGACTGCCCAGAATGATTATGAGGCCAAGACCGAAAAGTTGCAGGCAGAATTGGCGGATTCCCAAAAGATTCTTAGTGATCTGAAGGAAGATAAGGGCCTTTGCGAATCTTCAACTGTTTCTTCACTCCGCAAAATTGACGACCTTGAGGTTACAATCGCCGAGCTTCAACGCAATATTGTCGATCTACGAAAGGAAAAGGATACTTATGAAACCTTGGCCACTTCTTCCTCTGAAAAGGCCCGTACCCTGGGGATAGAGTTTGGCAAGTCTGAAGTAACAATCGACGGCCTCAGAAACGAAGTCGCCCATCTTCAAGAGCAACTCACAAAGGAAAAGAACTCTCGGGGAATTTCTGCAGCCCTATCTTTGCAAACCACTAGTGATCTCCAACGCCGACTTGCCTCCGTCGAGAATGACTTCGACAACCTCAAGACTCAAACCCACAGCCTCAAGTGTCGGGTTGAAGATAAAGGAGGGCATATACAAAGCCAGACTGAAGAATTGGGAAAGATCCAAGCTGTCATCATCAATAACTCAGCATCTCTTATTGAGCTTCGGAAACAGATTGAGGAGCAGAAGAGCATGAAGGACGCTCAATTAAAAACTCCTAGTCCCCACCAAGCCAAAACTCAGCTTGACAAGGAAGCTTATGAACCTGCTACCAAGGACTTGGCCAAGGCTAGAAGCAGAACCGTGAATGTTAAGAAAATTCACAGGAGCAACAGTTTCAAGGTAGCCGAAACCCAGAACGAGCTTGATGTTGCCAAAGAACAGTGTGAAGATGCTGTGGAAAGCCTGCCTGTCACTAAGCAGCAACGCACATCCATCCAATATCAACATACAAAAGATTTGGGCGAGTTTAATTATTTCAAAAAAGAATTTCATCCCACCCAGGCTGACAACGAGTCCATGGATCACCGATTAACACAAGCCCAGAAGTTACTTGCATCTGCTGAGAAAAACTATGAGATATCCATTCATCAGCGAGATGAAGCTACAGACAGACTCTCCGTCATTCAAAAAGACCGCTCCTATTTTTCCCATAAGCTGGGTGAAGCTACAGGCAAGCTTGAATCCGTCGAGAATATTCAAATTATCGATAACCTCAGACAACTGAAAGAACTTCTTGCGGCCTCTCAGGACGAGCCCATCGCCAATCTCCATGAAGCTGAGAAGAAACTTGCTGTTATTGAGGGAAAATGTAATTTTGCTGCTAGCGAGCTCAAGGCAATAGAGGAAAAGCTCAAAGCGCTGGATATGGCTGGAGTTTCGCTGTCCGTGTGCAAGCTAAGTGAGGTCAAGAAGAGCCTTTCTACATGTGAAGAGGCTCATGACGCCGCTTTCCACGATTGCACCAAGGCCAAAAATGACCTTGGCATTATTCTCTCTGCCTGCAAAACTGCAGAAGGGGGCCTCGATGATCTCCAAGTAACATCCAGCCCATTGGCGTCGCCTTCAACGTCTGTTTCCAGATATGTTCCCGCCCCACGCCCTCCCCTCACGCCTGTGGCGCAGAGAGACATTCCAGCATGGAGGGAAATTATATGCGACGAACTTGAACACCTCTGGCATAGCCTCCTAGTTTACGCCTCGCTCGCTATCTATGTCCTAGAATGGTTCATGTGGCTAGCGCAGCCCAGCTTGTCGGTGCCCAAATTCAAGCTCTTGTTCATCAAACAAGTGGACTTTTCCAAGATACGCCTCTCACTTTCGCTCCAGATCATTCCATTCATAATCTTCTTCTCCAATATCATATGGGCAGCACACAAAGAGCGTACCATGTGGCTGAGCTCAAATGCGGTGGCTGGTCGGTACATGCGTGAGCTCGCGATGACAGAGAACATCCCATTCTCGTGCTTGTGGGGGGGCATGGATTATCGTATGGTACCTATTTACTCCGCTTACTCTGCTTTTAGCGGCAGACTGATGCCGTAGCAGTGAGTATTTGCTTATGGCGCGAGTTTCCTAGCGTTGTTTTGTGCTGGTAGTACTAGATCTCGCCTTGGAGCTGAGTCCTGAATCATTAGTTATGCGTAATGTTTTGTACTAGTCTTTGCTTGCTTTCATCATCATTGATTTCTTTTACTTTCTCAGTTTTGTCTGTGGTTCTTCCTTTCATCTGCTTCTTCCCTTTTGCAGTTTTCTCTATCTTCGTGTGCATAGTACTTTTTGTATATTCTGCGGGTTGTACATATTTGTTATTTTAGTAGTTGACTTTTGTTCATTCTATAAACATTGTTCTGCGCTTCTTTTTAACGGCCAAGTTACCAAGCCAAGTCTTTGCTGCATCTCTGCATCTAGACAATAGTACCCTGTATCCTCTGTCGCTCGACGCTCTCTATAGCATGACTTCTCGCGCCTCCGTGAAAAGTGACCTCTTTACGGTAGAAGTCTCTTGGGGGTACGGGGGTAGTAGCTAGTGAGGTGCACACTGGGAAGGTTCAGGTACCACGCAACAACACGGTCCAGACCAATACCACCACCACCGTGGGGAGGAACACCAGCTGAGCGGAACACATCGACATACTCCTTGATACCAGCCGAGTTAGGGTCGATGCCCTTCTTACGCAGACGCGCCTCCAGCAGCTCAGGCACGTGGATACGCTGGCCACCCGACAGAATCTCCTGGCCACGCATAAAGAAGTCGTACGAGTTGGTGAGGCGGTTGTCTTCAGGGTCCTCGAGGGCGTAGAAGGGACGCGCCTCCTCAGGGAATTTGTCCAGCACATAGAAATCAGTGTTGAACTTCTTGCGAACCAGGGCACCAAGAGCCTTTTCCTGAGGGGTGCTCATGTCTTCAAAATCGCTGACGTTGCGGTATTCCTCAGGACCCTCCTCACGCAGAAGCTTTTGGCCTTCAGCAAAAGTGAGACGAACTTCTTTGCCAGCCTCAGGTAGCAGGAAGTCCTCGGAAGGGTAAACAGTGCGGACAAGGGCAATCTCCTCAGAGAAGCGCTCCTGAAGACCGCGGAAGATGTGTAGCAGGACACCTTCGAGGGTGTCGCGGACCTCGTGATAGGTGTTTTCGATTTCCATCTCCAGATCAAGACCGGTGAACTATGGTTGTTATTAGTAGCCCCACAGCCAACACAAGCTATCTTTTTGTTTAAATCAACTTACCTCTGTCATGTGGCGGGGGGTGTTGGAGTTCTCGGCGCGGAAAACGGGACCAATGCAGTACACCCGTTTTCTACCGCCAGCAATCTCCATCTGCTTGTAGAACTGGGGAGATTGAGCCAGGAAAGCCTGCTTATCAAAGTATGACATGGCAAAGACGTTAGCACCGCCTTCAGACGAGGCACCAATCAAGCAGGGAGCCTCAAACTGCACGAAGCGCTTAGAGTCAAGGTATTCAGCAAATAGCTTGCGTACGCCCATGCGAATATCAGCAATGGCCTGTTGCACAGGTGCGCGCTTATGCATGGCAGGGTTGTTCAGATGGGTAGCCAAGCTAGCGCTGGGAACACCGTCAACGGTCAGCGCCTCAACACCAGCCTTGGCAGCAGCAACATCCTTATCCTCCTCCTCCTCATCAATACCCATGACAGCACGGTTAGAGACAGCCAAGCTAAGACCCAATACCTCGGGGCCAGAAGACACCAAGTAGCAGCGGGTGATGTGTAGCTCAAAGTTGGAGACCTTGCAGCTCTTGACGGGCTCTAGAGGCTTCTGGATGGTGCCTTCGACGGCGACAAAAGACTCCAGCTTAATACCACCAATCCACTTGACCATGGGCTTGGAGACAGGCTTGCCCTCGGCACTGGCAGCCACCACGCCCTGAATGGTCCAGGCACGCTCCTCACGCAGCTCCAAGAATGCCATCTTGGCGCCCTGCATACGGGAGTTCTGGACCCAGGCACGAAGGGTGACAGTCTTGCCAAGATCGGCTTCGGAAACGTCGCAGAGATGCACACGGGTAGCCTCAAGCTTGACGGATGACTGAATCTGACCGTAGTTGTCCTTAGCCAGATCCTCGGTGGCCTCAGCCGCAGCCTTGGCAGCCGCAGCTGCTTCGCGCTCAGCGGCACGGCGAGCCTTCTCGGCCTCTTTCTTAGCCTTCGCCTCAGCCTTCTTCAGGGCCTTCTTGGAAGGGCCAGCATCGTCTGCGCCGCCCTCGGCAGAAGGAGCGGCGGGAGAGGCAGGGGTGGCCTCGGGCTTGGGTTCGGTAGGAGCTTCAGACATGGTGACTCTTTGATATTATAGATAGCGGCGAATGTGAATCCGAGGTGCTGATTGAAACACGAAGTGCGCGTTTAAGCAAAACGGCAAAAAAAAGTAGCAAGAAAAATAAATGCGGAACCTTTGTTATCTGATAAGTAGCGCAAGTCTACAGTGAGGCTATCGAGCTTGTTTCCGGCAATACCTTAACACAAGCTTTATGGCAATGATATGACTCTATGACTCTTTCATTTATCAAAGCTTCAAGATGCCCCGCCATTAAACCCTTGATGTGTGAAATTAGGGTCTGTGGCACGAGGGCCCCGCCATTTGTGGCGCTATTTATGGGTCAATATGGAGGCTTGCTGTGGCGCCATCAAAAACCTCTTGAACCAACAAAGCCTTTGCAGCTTGACGTCAGAAGCATTGCTTGAAGCCCAAGAACAACTTCAACGGGCATTTAACCGGCGCTCAGACGGGAATAGAGAGACTGCCAAATGCAAACTAACATCAAATGCTCGACAACGCAAATCTCTTGACATAACCAGAGCTATGCACAGGGAGTGGCAGTAAAGCCAAGGCTTGCGGGCTTCCCTCTCCCCACCTTAGCTCTCAGCTTCTAGTCCTCGCATCCTTGGTTCATGGTATTCAAGTCTCTAAATTACCATGGAAATAGGCGTAGAGGATTCTCCCTCTATTAATGTACCAGGTACTTCTGCCTAGGCGATGCTATCATACATTCTAAAAGCACCTGCAACAAGCAGAGGGTTCCCAAGTGATCGGAGGCCCATTTTAGATCCATGGTCGGAGGCAAGTCGCCTCAAAAAGTAGACCAATTACAGAAAGGCTGCAGGAGTGAAATATCCAACATGACGGCATGAGCTGAAAGCAAAACATAAGCTGCAAGCGAAAGCAGCGTAAAAGGAGTTGGGTGCCAGGGAAGCCACGAAGCCTGGCCAGAGTATATAAAGGCCAGGAAGAGGTCGCAACAGCGCTATTCAGATTCATTATTTCTGCTACGATCTAACGAACATATTTCCAATTTCTAATTACTGGCCTCTTTTCTCTACGATGAACTTCAGCAAACTCACCGCCCAGGCAAAGAACGCCCTTAGCGGCAGCCAAGAGAACAAGAACGCCGAGAGCCAGAACTCCAATAACAACAACAAAGATAGCAGCACCAGTGGCTTCGGTGGTCTGACTAGCATGCTGAACAACGCCGCTGGTGGTGGCGCTAAGGGTGAAAAGAATGAGGACATGCTTGACAAGGGTTAGTCATTTACATTTCTGTCCACATGCGCCCTTTCTCGCCGCACCACTCATCAGAAGCATAATGAACCCGAGCTAACATTTCTCTTTGCCTATCCATACAGGTATCGATGCTTTCCAGGAACACGTGCTCGGCCAGGGCCAGCAGTCCAACGAGACGGCGGCCGAGCAGGCCAAGGATGAGGCGATCGCCGGCTTCATCCGCAAGCAGTACAAGAGCTCGACAGGCAATGACTTCCCTATCAAGGACAAGGAACGATCTTATGGCCTATAATGATATATCCCTATCGACACAAAAGGCAGCGGACATGGCCGTTTCACCAATCCCTGGAGGGTTCAACCGCTCGTGAGGAATACTGGGTCTTGATAATCCAATAATACAAGAAAAAAACCATCAACTTATGTGCACATTCGTAACTAGCCGCCCCCAACACGAGGAGGATTTGTGGCCCGACACAGACCAAACACGCACATTTAATGGGATTACATGTGTGAAAACTGGCCAGAGCCCCTATGCTTTCGTAACAGATACTGTATACCTCCTCTATGATATGTGTCCCCTCCCTCTTGCTGGCCTGGAATGGAAATCCCTCAGTGAACTTTGATGCTGCATCCGTTGACAGCTGACAGGGCCATAGCAGCAGGATAATAGTGGTTAGATGATCCGTAGATCAGGAATATTATACGTATCCAAATAAGGCACACACGTTGGTTACATGCAGCTCTTCAAACTCAGCATCCAGGGTTAGCAGCAGTATCGGAGTATGCATATACAGCCAGCTACATACATATTCAATAGACTTGTGTATTTCTTTGCTCGCTTCATTGCCTTTTAGCTCTAAGCATACCACCAGTGTCTGACACAATGTAGCACTCATTTCGCCCCTCTACAAGCCACATATACCTTCCCCCCAACGGCTATGCCGGTCGTGGAGGAGCCCAGACAGGCCATCTTGTTGTGACTGGTAGCAAGACATTGTATGTTCTATGCACCTCATGGCACCATTTCCTGGAAATCCAGACATGTATGGAGAAAAGAGAAGTCCGGGCAGTCTGCAATCGTCGAGTCCCATTACTCGCCGTTCAAGTTCAAGTAGAGAAGATGAGCAAGAATACGTAGATGTGTGTTTTACCTACCCTGGCTCTTTTCCGAGTGTCTCTCTGAACGAGTCTTTTTTGAGCACGAGAACGAACACAGGGCGGACCACAGAGAGGTGAAACAGAGCAAACGAGTGGATGCAAACAGCAGCAGCAGCAGCAGCATAGACGAGCCAGCAGAAATGTCTAAAGAATGCGAGAGGAAAAGAAAAAAGGAGAAAAGAAAAGAGCTCGGATACAGTATAGGCAAGCAGTGGCTCTTCGAGCCTTGAGCCCAGGCTTTTCCATTGTTTTAGCGTGATTTGAAGAGAGAAAAGACAAGGGCAAAAGTGTAGAGTTGCAAAGCAACCAACCAAAGCACGAATTAGGAAGGCGTTGAAACACCGGAACGCCATATATCCGAGTGTCTTGCGTAGGGCAATGATACAGATATACTGACATGTCCAGACTAATCGTAGGTTTTTTTCCCCGTATTCAGGCCCAGTCGTAGGTTTTATCTACACCAATGTAAATTCTGTCCGGAAAACTACGGATATATGTCGGCTGTACTGCCTGTGGTGTCGCCGGCCCAACTCAAGCTATGCACAAGAAATGCCCAGGTTGAAGTCATGTATCCACGCGAAAGCTTCCCCCGGTGTTTCGCTGAAATTCCGTATTTTAGGACATTAGACCAGGCTAAACTTGTTCCTCAAGCTCCCAGTCTGCTGATTTTTGAGAAACCTGTGGGCAAGCTACGAGCCGGAGAAAAAGACAAAATAGAATTGGCTGATTTCGCAATTATGGATCAGCACAATATGCTGGCTAGTTCAATGCAGGTAATAATAGCAAGAGCAAACATATATGGGCAAGTTTTGACTACACTACGCCACACCAACAGCGAAGCTCCGCCACAGGGGGATAGTAGTAGCACTGCTACTAAAACTTATGCAATAGTAGAGGGTCTCGGTCTGGCAGCTTGCACAACTCCTATTGCTTCCCCTTTCTAGTTCCCAATTCTAACAATAAGGTGGTCTACACGTGCATTAATGTGCATAGCTCAGGTACATATTTACATGCATTCTGTATAGCAATGCCAAATGCGGGGAAAAGGGGAAACAAAGGAAAGACGTAGCACCTCAAGGCAGACAGCAGCGACGGCAATAAGCAAAGACGCGGCGAGTGAGTGAATTATTATGGTATGACTAAATCGGGACCTGGATGGAGTGGGAATTATGGCGGAGGTTGAGGTTCTGGTGTGACATTGCGACAAGTATAAACATTGAAGCATAACGGCATATGAGTGTTGAAACAGCTACGTTAAAGCAAGCCAGGAAGCGCAGCAGCGGCTCTGCCCTGTCTGGTCGGGGCTGATTGAAGGCGGAGCAGAGGATTGATGTGCTTGATCAGCATCCATGTCACATGCTTTCTTGATGACTGTTTTGCTTGATTAATTAGTCACAGGCTACAGATTATAGTAGACGGCAAAGGAGAAATATTACGGCAAGGAAAGGAGCTGCAGACTTGTCCGTTCTGCGCCTGTCTGGCATTTTACTATTTGCGCATCTGTGGTAAGTATAATCATCCCCAAGAATCATTTTGGCTGACTTTATATTGCTTCTCGCTTTCGCTGAGCTTCAATGTCTCCAATAATGTCTTTGGTGCAGTAGTACTGTAAATCAACATTTTTAGTGCACTCAATCGGGAAGCACCGCAGATCCCAGCGCTGTAGCTAGAGGGAGCTCACAGGGAATAGGGGGAGGGGGGATGCCATTGAAGTGAATTTATCGGCCCCCTTTCCCCTGAGCTTCCCTTTACCCCAATTTTTTGGTGGGTACCACGACTGTAGGGTTGAAGTTGGACAAAAGATCATCAGGTTAACCCTAAATAGAAGTTGGGGGCGTTGCTGGTAGGATTGGTGGTGGTACTTGATGTCTTGTTTAACAATGTGTCCAGACCAGTCTCCTTGTGACGTGGACTCGTTTCTGATCAAAGTGTTTTCTAGTCTCCTTATTTTTTTTTTCCCTTTCGTCTTAAATACAACGTGCCAATTAGAGCGGTATGTGGGATTTCACCATGTAAAAAAGACCAAGACGACGACAAGGACGAAAAGTAACAATCCCTTCCTATAGTAGATTCTTTTTCCTACAGCAAGACCGACCTCAACGTACGGCCTGGTTTTCTTTTTCTTTTATGGCAGGGAAAGTTGGCATGTGCCTCACAGAATTCATACCTCGAGAGGCACAGCGTGCATACAGAATGTGCAAGTATGATTGGGCCATGTAATGGCACGACAAAGGTACAAGAGAATAAAGAAAAGCTAGGCCACCAGGACCTCATCGAATATGGTTCTTCCTCGAGGCTGATTGTAATGGTCCGTAGATTTCATAGTGGTTATAACAAAGGTTGAGGCCACATAATGGCCCTCCCTCAGCAGCTCCTTGGTGGGCTTTGGTGATCAATGCCTTTTGAAGTTTCGTCTTTTCCGAGGGACCATCAACAGGGGGAGGCAAGTTTCCCCTTCGGTCGGTGGTACTCTTGAGCTTGTCACAAGTTAATGTGATATTGAAGAATAAAATTCCGGATTTACAAAATGCCACTGGCCAATCAATTGAAAACAAGACAGAGGGGTAGAGGGAGGAGGGAAAACAAAAGCGAGAGTCGGGAAGAAAGGGCTGGGAGAGAGTGTGAGACTTATTAGATGCCGTGAAGACTAGTACTGGACGTGTTTGGGATAGATTTGAGTCTATATTGACACAAGGCTGCGAGCGCGAATGTTTTAGTTGTGGAGATGGAAACAGAGGGATTATATTTCCGTTGGATTTGCCGAGGAGCGTCTCGTATTTATGACATCGACTTAGAAAGGCAGCTATTCATCTCATGCTGAAGGAGAGGCCAACGGACGATGGCCGGCTCAACAAGCAAGGTTAGAGCCTCAAGCTTGTCCTTGGCCTTGTCTGTTGGCTGTCTTCTTCCGTTTTGGTAGTGTTTCTTGGTTCCCTCTCGATGAATGCAGGGAACACAGGGTGGTCAAAGCTGCCTTTTTTTTTCTATATGCTAGCAGTTAGCTGATATGTGTGTTTGTCGACGGGGACAGGGGAAGCAGGGCAGGAAGAAGAAAGGACATGATGATATGATGAGAAAAGATGCAGATAGATAAATGGCAAGGATGAGCAGCAAGTCGCCGGCGATCTTGTGGACGAACAGAGAAGCGGAACGAAGGAAAGGAGATGGTGTGTTTGACAATCAATAACTAGAGAAAAAAACGATACGAAGTAGTTGAGATTTTGGTGTCTCCCCCTCCCCCCATCACGAGCCTAGAAACAAGGGTTCGCACAAGGCCAGGGGTTCTCAGCCGTGTTCGTCCATCGCATCGTGGGTTTTTGTGAGCGTTTTGTGTAGGCTAAGCAACAGAGACTGCCCTGTCGAGTCCTTGTGTTGAGCTGGCTTGGTGTATAGGTTTAGGCAGGCTGTTCTAAGGCGGGTCCCCCCCTGTGCTAAGCCGGGCTAAAGAGTGCTAACGGGCTGGCTCTAAGCTTTTTATTAGGCCCCTGACTTTGAACGGAACAAGAAAGACGGAGGAGGGTAAGGAAAGGAAAGAAGGGAAGAAAAAAAGGCATGGAAAAAAATGGAGTGACAAAATACGAAGGACCAGGCTTTGCTCTGCTTCAAAAAGAAGCTCTTAGCAATTTTGAGTCCGAATCTGGGTCTAGACCCCTGTGATTCACTAAATGCTAAATGCTAGGGAAAATAACGTTTAGCACTTCACTTTTCCTCTTTTCCTGCCAACCTCGCTTTTGTCCATGTCTCCAACTCCTTCGTTCTCTTTTCATTCTTTTCCCTCCTTTTCTCTCTATTCTTCCCTCGTCCCTTTTCTTCTTCTTTTACACAGTACGTTTCCACACACTCTCCTATCTTCCTTTTTCTCTTCCGCATTCAAGTATCTCTCTTTTCACCTCGTGGCTTTCTGTGCAGCTGCATTTTCTTCCTTAGCCATTTTGCTTCTATTTAACAAGACATCCGTCCTTAGATCCCCCTCTAGAATTCCAATTCCCCATCGACATACAGACAGACAGTCTGCCTTTTTCTTCCCTTTGAAAAAAGGGCAAAGCCACGCAAAGCAGCAAAACGGAGAACGCAGCATCATATCGTGCACGAGCTGATTTCCGTTCATAAAGTCCTCGCGCCCGACCCTCAAGTTGATTCCCACTTCTACCGACAAACATATTCCTATCTCGTCCATGATACTGAAATAATCGCAACCAGTGTCTTATCTTGCCACTGCACTTGCTTTTTTTTCTTATTCTAGGCGAGCCTTTCCTCGAGTATACACTTCAGCTATAAAACCAGCATCGACACATACACGCACAGGTGCAGACAGAGCTCACAGCATCTTTGTCCTACAACCCACAACCCACAACCCACAACCCACATTCGGCCATCGCCTCCAAATACTCTGCAGTTGGAATCCCGCTGCTTCCATCCACGTATCGGCTTATCATACTCTTCCCGACTCGACCGAGAAGACTTCTGCCCTCTCAGACCGCATCTGCCAAAACTTGTTTTTCGTAATCGCGTGTCCCGGTTTCTGGTCGCGGCGAAGTTGGAGTTGTTTTTCTTGGCATTACTTTACCTTCCATCTCACAATATTCATTCACTATACACATACCCTCAAAATATACCGCCAAGCCACAGTCGTAAGCAGCCTCGATCTTGGTGATACTACGTATTTTCTACCTCTATTTTTTGCCTGCTTATAACCGGCCAACCGCGGGAATCTACGTTTCGACCATCTATTGCTGTATTTATTTCGGTTCTTTCTATACAGGTTCTTTCTATACAGACACATCTATCCGCTCCACACGATGTCAAGCCAAGCAGGTAAGAGCTCAGCTATATATATTTTTTGCTTCATCCCCTTAGCCTCTTCATTTACGTTGCTGTTTTTTTGATGGTTGCCATAGAACGACTGCTGTCCCATGGCGCAGACGAAAGGATCCTGGCGCATTGCTATTGCTACCCAGTATGTCATCAACCATAAGGTGGCCTCGTTACAGTTGCATTCTTGTTTCTCAGACGATGCTTTAAGGGACCGGTCGAGTGCACCGAGTCCGGGCTGCAGACTACAGGACACGCTCTGCTGTGTCGTCACTATCCGCCTTTTCCGTCCGTTCTCCCATGCCCCCACTCTAGCCGTCGTCATATAGAAGCTGGACATGGTTTTCTTCGCATGCTGTCCTGTGCTTATCTCCATCTCTGTTCCTTTCCCGATCAGCTACGGGTGTCACAAGCAAAAAAGCAACAAAGGGTTGCTTTTTTTGCTTATGACCTTTTGTATTGCTGCAGGGACAGGAGCAAAATACTCAAGGCAAATGGCTAGTGCATAGGATGGCCGCTGGGAGCATTCCTATTTTTGCTATTAAAGTCCACCAACCTATCAACGAATTCTCCCCCTGCATTCCCGGTCTGTTTTTTTCTCTTTTCAGAAGGCGTACGAGAATGTGATGGTGAGGTGACGTATGGCTATATGGTCTTGACAATCGACAATTCCATCTCAGCTCGCTCAGACCAGCCGTATACAGGTGTGTATCTGCGGCATCACCCACTATTCGTTAGGGACAGATGGATTCGAACATGATTTGCACTAAATGACAGGTCGCAATCATTTGTTCTGCATTGTGCTCCTGTGCTGTGTTTTTTACCTGTCTCTACGCGTCTGACTTCGATTGGCATGATCTTGAGAGGTGGAGGAGAAAAGGCAATAGACTGCTTTTATTGGCGGATATCTAGTCGATATCTTCTGAGCCGTGTCTACCTTTATGTACTCCCCTGGCGTGCAGCCTCGTTACTTGTCTCGTCTTGTCTTCCCCTGCTTCGGCATCTGATCTATTTGTGAGATGTGGAAGTCTCACCTCTCGGAGGATCCGTTGCGGTTGGTTTGTTTTTTTTCCCTTCTCTCCCGTTTTCCGTTGACCTATCTCAGACGAGGCCAGCCTAGTTCAGGCTCCACCCAATCATCACACATTCAATATTCCCACGCATGCATACACACGCACACACAAAACAATCATGCCTGCCTCATCTCAGCCCTTTGTTTGACAGCTTCGGTTGGCGTCAGTTTGTGCAGGGGCAAACCTCCTCTTCCCCCCTCCCCCCAAAAAAAACCACCAAAAGTGCGCCCCCAAAAAAGCCAGAAATACTTTGTTGGCCCTGGTAAATTTTGGGTCTATTTTTTGTTGCATTTAAGCCTGAACTGGCTCTTTTCCTTCTGGCTGTGGCTGCTGCTGATTTTTGTTTCATCTCTTGCCCATTCGCTCTGCTGCTCCTTGACCTGCGATTTGCGACGCGCAAGTTGAAACACTCAGCCTTGCCTGAAAATCCCAATCCATAAGTAACTACCCACTATCAGTGCGCACACATGCGGGCGGCAGTGGCGATAGCGCCACCCACACCCCCCTTTCTTCCTTTTTGTGGATTTCAGTCGTTTGCTTGTCCGTTTGCTAGTAGGTGTCGGCGTGGCAATTGTATTTTTCGCTACCCACACGGTTACTGCTCCACGCTCTTTACAAATTTCCCCATTCTTGGCTTATCTGTTTTGCGTCTTGGAATTTTTGGATGAGCAGAAATGATGAAAAAAGCAAATGGTAACAGAGATGCCTGCTGCTTTACTTGTTACATGGAAAGACACTCAAACGTGTGGGCTTTTATTCCAAGCAAGGAAGGCAGGTAGCCAAGCAGCACCGGCACCGAGAGGCAGGAGCAACTCAAGTTTGGGTAGTTGCAGTACGCCCGTCAGGATTGCAGGCGGCATGGCGGCGCAACAAGCCAAAGACTTTCTTGTCTGTTCCTGTTTCTGTCCCTGGCCCACTCCTATCAAACCATTGTTTGCGCGTCCCCCCTTCCCTCTACAAGCTTCCTTCCTTGATATCCCAAGCCCAATCCTAAATCCGTCGTCCCCCTCTCCTTCCCTGCTACGCAAAAAGAAGCGAAAGTAAATGAAGAAGAGCAAGAACTAGAAAAAAGTATTTATCTTCACCCTCCTTATCCTACCCAGCTTAGCTTAGCCAGACTAAGCCCAAGCCGGGCCAGCCCAGCAAGGTTTTGGCAAGGCCCAATCAAATCGCGACTAGCATTCTGACGGTGTTTCATCTCTATCTCTATCTCTTGCTCTCTTTGTGTGTCTTGCCCTCTTCTGCTTGTTGTGCTCTGGCTTGGGTCTTGGGTTTTCCCATTCCTATTTTCCTACTGTTTTCTTTTATTCTGTTTTATCTTCTGTCGTTTATTTTTGCTGTCGACGTTTCCATCTTCCATATTTTTTTTCTTTTCCCTTTCCTTATCTTCCTTTCTTTCATTTTCTCACGGCTACATTTTCTTTCTCTTTTTTTATTCTTCGTTCTTTGTCTCTTATAACCTTTCATCCTTCTTCAACACCACCCAAGTTACGCTACACGTGCGCTTATCGCTCATAGTATCTGGGTTGCCCCCTCCCCATTCGTTACCATACCAAAAAAGCACAGAAACAACACAAAGTAGCATTTAGTCGCGGCTTAGAAATATTCGGGGCTAGCTTGCTATTTCTATCGCTCTTCCTTTCACATCGCCTCTCGCTTTCTAGTCTCAAAGAGATAGGCTTCCCTCGTCTGAGCCCGCCTATTCTCGCTTCGAAGCATCACACTAACCGTTCATTCTTTCGCTCGTCTCTCAGGACCTAACGGGTTACTTCTTAACCTGGGATCAAATAATCCCTTCAGAAACAAGAACTCGCCACTTTCTGCTACCTTTAGCAACAATTCGCGTCCTATCACGCCAGTATCTCCATTCGACGACCCCATTCCACAGACAGTGTCCAAAAACCCCTTCCTGGACCCTCTGCAACCATCCAACTCCAATCTCAGAACAAGCACAATCAGCATGGCTGCACGCCCCGAGTCTAAGCTGGTGTCGGACACCACCGTGGATGAAATATTTGTATGTATTGAATTGTCGCTCTCACTGCTTCTCCCCACTTCCAGGATTCCTTATTGACCAAGCATGCCTTGCCCCTCCAACAGGGCTCATTGAGCGTTGAAGACTCTGCTTCCAAGAAACAGCAATCTCCCGGCCGTTCTCGCCCTCCCCGTCCCCTGGGAAATAATTCTGGCCCAGGTCCCGCCCCAAACCAGGCCCGTAGACCACCTCCGCCTGGTGTCGCTAATGCCCATCGTCCCTCTCGCTCCCAGGAAGATATGATGCGATCGAGAAGGGCGCCTCCCCGCTCTGGAGCGCCCCCTGCCGCTGGCTCTCCTGCCCGTCGCGGGGATCGCAGCTCTGACCGTACTGCTCCTAGACCACGCCGCAACTCAGAGTCTTCAATTATAGACCGCGAACGGCCGCTGACCGAGGAGGAAAAGGTCCTTCGTGAAGCTCGCCGCCTTGCCCGCATGAACACGCAAAAGACAAAGGAGACTGGCAAGAAGCCCAACAAGCGAATGGACATTATTGATCAACTTGATGCTTCCAGCATCTTTGGCATGGGCAGTAAGCTTGCTTTTTCCTCCTTCCATTTTGATGCATTTTCCCCATTCATTTATCCTCTTGGGTATTTAATCGGATAAAATGATGATGGAAAAAAAAACCACCATATTAAACACTCTTACTAATCAAAATGAATTGTAGTCGTCCACCATGATGGTCCATATGACGCCCTTAACGCCCATCGAAACCGCGGCAGCAGCCGCCGCGCCCCAATGAGAGCGTTCCCTAAGAATTCGCTCAACAACTCTATGGGAGGTTCTGGTCCTCTTAACGCTCGGCCCGATCACCAGACTTTCATGGGCAACAACGACTCAGATGCTTTTAACGATTATTCTGTTGCTGCCCCTAAGGCTGATGTTCCCGATGGTGTTTTTGACCCTACTAGCCGTGGCCACATAATTCACGGTGACGAAAGCTTGGGTCTCGGCTCTTCAACCTTTCTTGAGGGAACCCCTGCTGCGCGTACTATCATCCAGCAAAAGCAGGCGGAGGATGCCGAACAGATTGCTGTTGAGGGCCTGAAACGCCAGAAGTCTCTTGCCCACCGTCTGCGTAGTGTCCGACGGCCCAACCGCAACTACCCTGACGGATTCAAGGGTGCTACCCGCAAGCCTTCTGATGCCATCCCTTTACCCAGCAGAGCCGGTGGCATGGGAGAGAACACGCCATTTATTCCTGAGTATGATGCTGAGCCTGAGTCTCTCACTGTCCGAGGCAAGGGGGGCTCATCTAGCCCTCCCCAGTTCCGCGGCCGTACCATGTCTGACGATGTGACTTCATCTAATGCTACCTCGGGCGGCGGTGGCGGTGGCGGCGGTGGTATTCTTTCTCGTGTCAAGAGCTTGAAGGGAGGCCGTCGCAACCGGTCACAGACTGAAAACTACGATCCTTCTATGCCCATGCCCAATACTACTTCTCACGGAACTGCAGTCTAGGGAAAACTGGTCCAGACTCTGGGTTTAAGTAGCAAGCGCAAGAACAAGAGATCGGGCACAACAACGTCCATGGACCGCGACTAGGATCGCCACGGTTGCGATTCGACGTCTAAGGCCTGGCTTGCTGCTGAAGAAGAGGAAGATATGGGAGTTATGCGTACGACGACTACCACCACCACTAACACTGCTACTAATACCCACAGCACTGACACTGGGGTTGACACTCGCACTAGGAGCAGTGCCAGTCCCTGTACCAGTACTAGTGGCTACAGTAGTAGAACTAGTGCCAGCACTCACAGTACCCGTGTTGGTCCACGAGTGGTGTTTTCCGACCTTCGATCACCTGCGATAGCTACCAATGCTAAGCGTTCGGCCCAGGGCTCCTCTTCCCTTGGCAAGACGGCGAAAAGCTTGTCACGGGGCGTATGATCATTCAAGTAAAGAAAACATCAAAATAAAATCATCCATGCATGAAAAGGTAATTGTATTTGAAAAGTGGAATTACATCTTGTTTTCTTGCAATGCCAATTCTTGTTTGCGTGATCTTGTTGAACATATTGGGGGACATGTCCTGTCGTTCCTTGCCTTCATTTCGGCCTTCTTCTGCAGTACATTTGCTCTCTCTTCTTATTCCCTGCTATTCTCTTGTTAACTCTCTTCGACTCCTTTGATGAACTTTTTTTTTATTTTATCGCACTATCCTTTCCGTTTCTATTTCATTTGTTCTCCATGCTTTGCTTTTGGGAGGGGGCCGGAACCATTGTCATCTTTTTAGTCTCTTCTTCCACTTCGCTCTCTTTGATATTCTCTTCAACAACCAGCACAATGCGAAATTTTCTTTTCGTTCGGTGTCATTTCGTTTCTCCAATCCTTTCCTTTTGGGGCCTCTGGCTCTGCTTGAAACTTGCGTTGTGTCTCCATTCTTGATTCTCGGATTATTGATTTTAGGTACTGAGTAGATTACTATTTTCTATGCATGTTCTGTGCGTCCTATGCCTAGTGAGAATGTACCATAGTTGCTTTTGATTCAAGAAACACGTCAAGTCATGTGACATGCATCATGAGGTTTGAGCTTTAAAATAGCCGTATTTTAGCCGACCAACTCTAGCAACTACTATCATGACATGGCGTTTCTAGTAATAAAACAGGCTGCGTACTTGCCCTTGAAATTGAACTTTGCATATGTAAAGCGAGAAGTCTTTTTTTTTTTTTTTTTTCTAGTATTTTTTATTAAATCTTTGTCATGGCTTGGGCAGCTGGAACTGCCTAACGTTTCCTTATTTTTCATCCGCTCACATTCTCCATGCGAATATGCTTAAAACACTGCCATTCGAGGGTGTCTCAGCGGCTGTGTTGCTGGATGCTGAAATACATAGACGGGGCACATCGACTCATGCCGATAGCACCCCTGGGTCCTCCCATAGCCACAATCTTGCTAAATTTCGACTAGGCTGCCCTGATATAGATGATCATGTGCTGCTTGGTGGCATCGAGCCCGGAAGCGTGCTAGGCATTAGTGCCGAGGAGGACTCGATGGGCCTACAGCTGGCAATGCAGGTGCTGGCGCAGCGGCTGGTCGCGACACCACGGCAGACAGCTTTGGTGGCTTCGACGTTACCGGTAGCTACAGTAGCAAGGACGTTACGAGACGTATTGGTCGGTATGCAAGGCCGCAAGGCAGAATGGCGTGCAGTGCTGGCGCGTGTCTCGATTTCACGCGTGTTTGATTTCCAAGGGCTATGGGAAGTGATTGGCGATGTGGACGCCGCAGAGCAGGCACAGCGCGAGAACGGATCGGACAAGGAAATAGATCCGGGACGTTGGCCTTCGGATAAAGCGTCTGGCAGTGTGGTGAAGTCACAAAAAGATGTTGTGCCTGACATAGGCCCATTGCCACACACACAGCAGGGCACCCCAATAGCCGTGCAAAGTCCGTGGGCCGAACCAGCCAAAACGGAAGCGCCAACTCCAGCTGTGAGTGGCACTAATCATGGTCTCAACGCTACCCAAGAAGCTGGGTTGACAGCTCTGGAGCACCGCAAGGCAACATATCGGCCATCCTCAATGGAAATCCCTAATAGTGATGAGGATGATGATGAGGATGATGACCGTCATATGGCCTTTCAGTTCCATAGCGATCTAGCCTTAGCAGAGCAAAACAACTCAGATACCAAAGCTAATGCTGGGTCCTCAGTTTGTCAACTGCCAGAATCGACACCCTCAACACAGCCTCCCCCACAGAAACCACACGCCAAAGGTTTGTCTCAAGCTTCGAAAATATCCTACCATACCCTGTCTTCATCGTCCTCGCTATCTTCGCTATCGTCTTTATCCAGTCTCTCCGACTTAGAAGAAGTCTATGAAAGTGGGACTGGCCAACAGATGGGTAATGTCATCATGAGTAATGAGCAAACAATAAACTCTCCTGGACAGCTCTTGGAACACGGAGCCTTAGATCAAGATCAATTTCCGGCTGCTTCGCCTTCCCCTCCAAGGTCATTGCCAACTCCGACTGTCCCATTGCCAACTGTGCCACTGCCTGCAGCCTCAGCTACATTAGCTACTGATTTAGTATTTGATTCGGGGCTCCATACTACGTCGCCGCCATATTCGCTTATTACAGCTCCACCCACACAAGAGGGCCCAATTGTAGCAATACATGATCAAATTCAAATGCCTCACAACTCATCTACACCTTCACCGCCACTGCCTTGTCTTGTGGGCGATCCAACCCAAGAGGCAAACAGGACCGGGAAGATCCAGGCTCGCGCTCCACCAGCCCCAATACCAATACCAGAGCAGGCACCGGCACCAACACCAGAAACACCACCGAGTAATGTCCCGTCGATTATTGTAGTGACGCACTTCTCGATGCTGCTCACCTCTCTCTTTGCCGATACCCCAAACCGAATGGTAGCACATGACAATCTGCGGTTTCTTTCAAGCAAGCTGCGTTCTCTTTCTCGCTCACTGTCCTCGATGCCCCTAATAATCCTTACAAATAGCACCATCCCCTCCTCTGTGCAGCCTGCCACTGTATTTGGCTCCGTATCCAGCTATCCCGCAATGCAATATAGCATAGCAGAGTCGACACTCCGGTCCTTGTTTACGCCTGACCCGAGGTATGCAACAGAGAAGCACAACAGGCCAGCTTTTGGCATGCCATTTTCTCAGATTCTAGACCTGCATCTCCTGTGCTCAACAATGCCAAGGGACGCCACTGACGCCCAAAAGATGGCTCTGGGACAGCCTGGGCAAACTGCATGGGTAGTTGAGGTCTTGACAGATGAACTTGGTGTGTGGGAAGGCAAGCGAGGAGGGAAAAAATCCCGCGAACAGAGATGGGGGGCTGTTGTGGAGAGGAGAGGTATGTTCCGAGACTTACGCATATAACTATATTTTTACAATAGAGGCAAGCCAAGAAGACCATACAAAAGAAGCTGTAGCGATTCAGGACAAATTAGTTTGCTACATATATTGTGGTAGTACATACAAGCTGCACAAGACATAATTACAGGCATTTGTGCGACAAGCGCCCACCCCGCCCTCAAGCCTTACAACTCAATCTCATCCAGGATATGGTGGATGTGCTCCTTGAAATCCTCCAGTTTCTCCACTACAACTCTTCCCGTCTCCTCCTCCATGACGTTTTTAAAGTGCGGCATGGAGCCGTCCATCCAGTGGTTGTGGCCGCCAACCTTTCTCGAGTCATGCTCAACAAACTCTTTCAAGTACTTCTTGAGCTCGTCCAGCTCCAAGTCCTTCAGTAGCTTGTCATCCATGTGCTTGTGGTTCTTGCCATTCTTATGGCACGGCAACAGCACCTCGTCAATGGAGTGCAGAACGCCATCACGAGCAATGCCGTCCATGGTCTGCACGTCAACCTTATCATTCAGGCGGATTTTGACGTGGCCAAGCAGACGCGATACCTCGACGTCCAGCTGACTCTTTTCCAAGACAGTAGGGAAGTTGATCTTGCAGCTGGAGCCGATCTGTGCATTAGCCTCGCCGGGAATCGGGCCCTCCTTGCACTCAGGAGTCTCACCGGCTGTGCTCACATACCACAGGAACTCATCGCTAGCAACACGCTTGCCGATTCTTAGTACGCGGTGGGCCGGTGTCTCGTGGTGGCGGTCTTCCTCTTTGCCAAAGTACAGCGTATCCGAGTAAAGTGTGCGGTCAAATACAACGTGGTATTCGAGCACAACACGTAGATACTCTAGGCCATCGTCGCTAAAGAGCCAGTTGCGCACATCATCCTTAACACCTTCCCATGCCTTGTTAGACGGCACAAAAGCCGTGCCACCCTCAACCGACTGACGGTGTAGCCACTTGTCCAGACGAGTCTTGTCCAAGCCGAGCTTGGTAGTGCTGAAATCACCGGGGAAATGCTGCAACAGCTTGCCCTGGCGGGGCGGGTCGATCAGCACGCTGTCAAGCTGGTGAACAGCGCCGTTGGCAGCATCGGTGTTAGAGCCCAAAATTTTGGCATAGAAGTTGATGTTAGTGCTAGTCAAACCGGCATCGATTCGGATGCGCTGGAGATGGTCGCCAATGTCCTCCTCATGCAGCAGCGATGGGATAGTATGCAGAGCGAGCATGCCAGCGCCAGCATAATCGCCATGGGCAATATGGTATTTGAGGAACTCGGCGCTGTCAGCCGAAAACATGCGGTCCTTGACGTGGTCGGGTAGTTTCTCAAAAGCCTCGTCGTTGGGCACAAACACGGTGTATTTATTCGACAGGTCCTGCAGGCGTGCACGAATGTCGGGGTTCTTGTCAACGTGCTGCTGGAACTTGATGCTGTCGCCCAGGCCGCGAATGACGTCATAGACGGACTTGTCAGCCATCATGACAGGCTGCACAGGCAGAGTTGAGGCGTAGGCCCCAAGGGCAAACAGCGAGATGGGGATGGTGAAGTATCTCATTGCAAAAGTTTTGGGTGGCAATAATATTAGGATATACAAGAGTGCCAGTGAATGAAGCAATGGAGAGGGGGGCAGTCAGGAGACTAACCAGGTGAGCGAGAGCCCATGGTCTTTTATACAGCACATACATAGGCTGTGTATTACACGTTTCCGGTGGGGAAGGGAGCTGCTAGCTCGTATCTCCAACTTTCCGTCAGCAGATCTGATGTCTATTGCCACCACATAGCTTGCTTAATGACGTGCGTGCCGCAAGCATTGGCTACAAGATGGCCGCACTTAGTAAGTGCGAGGGGGAGAGAGGCAGAGGCAAAAGCCTTTGTGTTTGGTGTGAAGACAGCGCACACAACAGTCCAAGTTCTAGGCTTGTCTAGCCCGTCCTGATTAGTAACATTGAAAATGAGAGGGAGGAGGCATCTCAGAGACATGCCGTTAGTTGATTTTATTGGGCAAATCCGGCTCCTCTTCCCAAGTGTCCTGACGGTCGCGTGCGGAAATGTATTAAGGCCATTGTGTTAGTGGGTATCACGTGACCTGGACATATACTTTCTTGAAGCGCAACATTCTTTACACGCTATTTGTATTTGGTACATTACATATCTCATGGTCAAAAATGTCTCATGTGTCCTAGACCCAAGGGATAATTGAGACTGGCTTGGTAGTTTTGGCCCCCCGCCCCTCCCCCCGACACTCGGGTGTGAAGACGAGCCACCACGAACAGCTTCGTTCGTTGTTGTATCACGTGACACGCAACTTTAGCTGAATTAATAGCAGCCAAGGCAGGCAAATGCTTCGTGTAGAGCAAAACTACAGCATTGATGCTTTAGAACTCGGGTCTGCTCTCCTAGGCCTAGAGGGATACGTCTACTATCACGAGGCAGATTCAGGGTACGAGCTTCCAGACAGCTTGTGTCATTTAGATGCTTATCAAGAAGCCCTTTTCCACGTCATCTATCCACGGCTATTAGAAACAGTCTTACAGTGTCTCTAAGGAGGGCAGAAACCTCGCATGATTCTTCAAGATCCCTTCTTTCTTGCGGTGGTTGATGACTGCGACATTGCAGTTTGATTGAATTCTCCAGACAATCTCAAACAAGCCAAGCGTAACAGTAGAGAGTTGACAGCAGCACAAGATGACAACCAAGTGTATACTTTAACGAGGCACGGTTCTTTTTTTTTTTTTTTTTTTTCATTCTTTTGCTTCATACACGACACAAAAATACAAATGATAACTCATCAGATCGTAAACGCAAATATCTTACCTTCTATTTGCTGTATTCGACCTCCCCTCCCCTCCCCTCGGGTTTTGATCCCTGCACCGGCGTTACCGTGCAGTCGATAGAGGCAGGAGGATGTCTAGAGGAGCAAAGAAAGCGAAGAGGAGAAAGGTTCTCAGGTTAAGCAAAAATGCGGGGAGAAGAGGAGACAGAACGATGAACAAACCAACCAGGCTTCCACTAGAGCAGCAAATCGGTGATATATGGTCGAAGCGCGATTATGAAGGCGGGAAAAGCAGCGAAGAAGCAGCGAAGGGAAGCGCTAAGGAATAGAATAGAAAAAACGAAAGAGCATGTGAAGCTAAGGAAGACGAAAACGCCCCAGAGGCCAGACGCCGGGGCGCCAGTTGTCCCTTGCGTTATAAGAGCGGCTGAGGGGAAGGTGAGAATGAAGAGAAGGGCAAGACGAGGCACGAGAAGAGAGGGGCATTGGACACGGACATGGCCTCAAGCCTAAACTTAGGCCTTGGAGTGCCGTGATACCGAAACGGCTTGTTCAGAAGTGACGTGACAGCAAGTGGGCACAAAGCGGTGAAAGACATTGTGACTGACTAAGCAGCCAGTACGCGTTGTTTGCGTTGTAGATGATGAGGTATTTTGACAGCACGTACAAGGGAAGGGAGGACATTGAAACCAGACCAGACAGCACACAAAGTAGTGTGCTTGCTAAAGAGCAAGGTTGGAAAACCAGAAAAGACAAGGGCAACACAAGACAAAGTGAGTGAGTAACAGGGACAGGATGGGAAAGGCTGGAAAACCAGAATTGGTTGAAACCCTGGAAAGCTAGGAGGACGAGCGTAGAGGAGAACAAGGACGTGAGAAGGAAGAAAAGGGAAAAAAAAAAATGTACAGAAGTATAAAGACGAAAAAGAAGACAGAAGGGGGCAAGAAGATCGCCAGTGATCGACGAAACAAGTGGGGAGAACAGCCAGAGAGGAGCATGAGAGGCAACAAGATTGGCCCAAATGGGCGAGAACAAGAAAGAAGAAAAAAGAATGAGAAAAGGGAGGGAAATAGCAGGGAAAAGAGAAGAAAGAAAAAAAAAAAAAAAAAAAAAAGACTTGGTGGGCGGGTGAGGGGCCTGCATACTAGCACCAGGATCACTTGGATGCTACGATGTTCAAGGATAGTCAGCACGGATAGGAGAAGACAGAGAGGACAAGCAGGGCCAAAATGAAGAGGACAAGAAGAATAAGGGAGGGGAGAAAGCAAGAAGGGAAAAACTCGCCTGATGTTCGCAGTCCAGCCTTGCCATGGCCTGCCACAGTCTGCCATGGTCTGCCATGGTCTGCCAGCCCTCGGGAAATCCCCTTCCCATTGTCTGTATATCAAAGCGGGGGAGAAGCAACAGTGACAGGGACAAGGACAGACAGGTAATAACGAGGGGAAAAGAAAAGAAAAAAAAAAGAAAGAGGTAGGAGACATGACAAGGAGAGCCGGCTAGCACACACAACACACAGATATCCAGGAACAAAGAAGCCAAAGCGAATGGCTGGCCTCGCTAGTCAGTGCCAAACCTAGGGCTTGGGATGAATAAGGGCGCAGAGAGAGGAAGGGCATAGAAGGAGACGGAGACACGGTCCCGGAAATTAGGTTCTTCCAGGAACAGGTCGGGACAGAGGTTAGTTCAGGAACAGGAGCAAGGGGAGGGAAGGAGGCTCTGGGATGTCTGTCAAGTCAAGCTGGCTGGGCGTTGAAAGGGCTGGGCCCAATCAGGCCGGACTGGCCCCAGCCGAGCGAGCTACAAAGCAAGGGCTGGGAAAGAAAGGGGAGGGGGCAAGCAGCCCTTGGTTTTCCCTCACTCACTCTCTCTCTCTCTCTCCTGTCCTTTTTTATTCTCTGTTGGTTGGGTATTCTCCTGCATGCTGCATGCATGGTTTGGTGTGCTATACGGCATGGGTGGAAGAAGCATATGTTGTATTCAAGGTACCAGCAAAGCAAAGACCAGCTTGTAATAGCATTGTGACCTGAATACAGGCCTGTCCAAGTCAATAGCAGCACCAGCAACAAACACAAGCACGACAAAGCATGGAGTAAGGAAGAGAGCACAGCTGCTGCTGTTGGTGTAAGCTTGCACGCTGGGCTGCAGCCGCCTGCAGTGTACCGCTGACTGCAGTCCCCCCCAGCAAACAAAGGAAGCAAGGAAGCAAGGAAGCAATATCCAAGCTTTCCTCCCTTTCTGCTGCAGGTCTTCTGCAGGCTTTGTGCATTGCTGCATCGGCCTGCAGTATTGCCGGCGGGGCTAATGCAGGCTAAAGGCTTCCGACAAAGCAAGCTCACGGCAAGACCACTGGGTATTTCCTTTTTATTTTGTTGGCGAAAGCGGGTGTTGGCCCGTCCCGGGGCGAGTCAGATCGCACTATAGGTAGACTTGCATACAACAAATGGGTAGGTGTAGTGCATATACGGACTGTGTTGTTGTTTGCCTGGATGGTCTCGTCATTGTATGCACGTAGACAGATATGCAGATAAGAGATAAGCACAGAGACGGGCCCCCTCAGGACTAGGAGCCCCGATAAGTGCACAGCCAGGCCAGAGGAACAAACAAAGCTATTGTGGGGGGAGAGGGACGAAAATTTTATTTGGTGTTGTGTGTATCGATATCGACGATGGAGTGTAGACCTGAGGGCTAGCCATCTATATGGACTGCTACGTACCCATTGGCGTGCCTATAATGGGGGGGGGGGGGGGGGGAAGGGGAGGGGAGACCCAGAGACTCGGTCCTTTCCAGGCGGACAAAAAGAGACGAAAAATAGTGATGGAACTATAAGTATAGGGAAAAGAGAAGAGGGGGGGGGAGAAAGCCTAAGCTTCAGGTAGAGCAAAAAAGCGGGAAGAAACAGAGCCGTAGTTGGCCAGAAGAGAGAGAGAAAAAAAAAAAAAAAAAAAAAAAAAAAAAAAAGGAAAAAAAAAGAGTTGAAAAATAGAAGAGCTGGGGAAAGAATAAAATAAGAGCATAAAAATTAAAAATAAAAATAAAAATAAAAATAGAGATAAAGATAAAGACAACGATAAAAAATGATAAAAGAATTTATTATGTGGATACCAAAAACTGGGACCTGCATGTGCAGCACCACGCAGGGCAGTCAGTCACTATGGGAAGTCCAAGTTCTACAGGCCAAGTGCCCCTCACCCAAGTCGAGAAACATCTCGTCAGAACAGCCACAGACAAGCCTCACCTGAGGAGCCTAGACTCGGCCTTGCACCTGTGTGTCGAGGAAAGCAGAGAAAGCAGGAAAAGAAGCAAACACAGACAGACAGACAGACAGACAGACAGACAGACACACAAAGACAAGCAACGCACAACACAACACAACACAACACACAGTCCTCCTCTCGGCAGCACCCAAGAACACTAGAAAGCAAAAGCGGCAGGCTGGTGGCGTGGCTATCAAGATCAAAGCACCGCCCAGCCCGGAGCTTAGGGACAAGGCTAGCTAGCAATGATCGGTACCTGATCTACACAGATACACTCGCAGGCGGCTCGCACAAGCAAAGCAGGCAGATACAGACATAGACGTAGACATTCGCTGAACATGGCTTGTTATTGAGGCTCCCATCCATGGCCCAGCGCCCAAAACAGCACAGTTCGTCTGGCACCAAGCACCATAGACACAACAAATGAAAGGGTAATCAGATTGACACAGACAGAGAAGAGAAAGTGACGGCAGAAATGTGAATATTTTATGGTTTTGTTTATATTTTAAATACAAGCAAGCAAGAAACACTTTCAAATCATAAAAGAACCTCGAGAAGAAATAGTAAAAGACCGTAAGAAGAGAAAGACTGGAACGTGAAGACAAGAGTAAACGAGAGCACCGGAGATTCATGCTCCCTGGAGCACCATCGAGACAAGAGCCAGCGGGCTGTGGGACAAAGACGTAAAGAGCGTAGACGAGTTGAGAACAATCATGATGTTGAAAGAAAGCGAGAGGACGTCTGTGGCAGACAAGGAGCATATCCGATGCTCAGAAAAATAAAAGACTTCAAGAGAAGCGCAGAAAAGACTGTAAGAATGGAAGAAGAAGAAGAAGAAGAAGAAGCAAAAAGAAATCAAGACAAGAAACCCGTGCTGTCGTAGTATACATGTGCGCCATTTAACCGTGTACCGTATCCGCGAAAAGAAGAAGTGAAAAGCAAATACCCCCAGGAACTCCGTGATGAAACCCAATAATACCAATACCAAAAGCGCGCCTACTTGCTGCGCGTGAACATGCGGCTAAACATGTTCTTTTCCTTTGCGGCTGGCTCACGCCACTTCTCCTGTGACGACCGCTTCTGGAGACCCTTCATCAGTCTTTGCAGGCCGGTTTGGGGCCGCGAGTCCGCTGAGTCAACTTCATCGTCAGAGTCAGAGTCATCAAAGGCCGACTTATTTTGGCCGAGACCTGAGAGGCCAGAGGTTGCAGGGCGTGCACCCGCCGCCATTGGTCGCGAGCGCTCCATGCACAGCTGGTGGAACAGTTGCATGTCGTCACTGTCAACAGTCTGCATGGCCCTAGGCGAGATGGTGCCAGTGCTGTTGCTAGATGCGTGGCCAGAGGCAGCAATGGAGTTGGCATTTGAGTGTGAGCGCGAGTGGTTGCGCGAGTGAGTGCCAGTGGGGAAGGGCGAATAGAGCACCTTCTCATCCGGGCGGGGCGGCCGGCGAGGACCCTGGCCTTGGCCTTGACGCATAGCAAACGACGAGCTGTGGTGGTGCGATGAAGTGGTTCCGGGGCGAGCAGTGGGGGTCATGGGCCGCGCCAGAGATGTAGAGCGAGGGGGAACTGAAGCATCGCTGCGGTTGAGCACACCGTGGCTCTTGGCCGTACGCAGGGCGCGCGGCGAGCGGGGAGCACGCAAGGGAAGCTGAGGCAAGGGAGAAGTAGGAGGAGGCAGCTGGGGAGGCAGGTACGAGATGCTCGAAGCATCGAAAAACTTGGGCATTGGAAGTGACACAGGGTCGGCCGTTGAAGGAGGCACGAGATGCTCCGACCGTGAGAACGAGTCACTAGCCTTGTGCGAAATGAAAGCCTCGTGGCCAACTGGCCGGGGCTGGTCCTTGCGGACAGACGAGATAGCAGCAGCAGAGGGAGACAGAAGAGGGCTGCCAGCATAGTTGGTAGCAAAGAAGAGTTCAGGGCTGCGAGTGGATGTGGCAGGCATGGCATAGGCACCGTTGAAGGTGGTGTGGTCGTTCTGCCATGAGTCCCATAGCTCGTCGCCTGAGGCCTGGTACTGGTAGTCATCGTCGGCGGAGACATCGCTAGCCTGGTCATCCATAAGACCCGGAGCTGAGGCTTCTGAGTTCATGCTGCCACGGTCTTTGCGGACCTCGGCGTATCTGGCGGGCTTGCTGTTGTGAGCAAAAGGGTGTTGGTGAGAAGCAGAAGAGATCTGGAGATCTGTCGGCCGACGCGGTCTGCGGTCAGCCATGGAGTCACTAGAGGCAACAAGGGCCATTGTGTGTGTGTGTGTGTGTGTGTGTGTGTGTGTGTGTGTGTGTGTGGTGAAGGCGTGTTGTGTTGTATGTAGTTGGACAAGAGATTCTAGATATTTGGTTGGTGCTGTAGCAAGCTTCGCCAAGGCAGATAGATAGATAGATGATGACCTAGCTATGGGAGCGTCGAAGCAGGTACGCGTAGTCTAAAGGGCAGCAGTGAAGCCGGAGCGCGTGCGTATATGTAGTTGTATAGTAGAAGAGTGTAGTGGTTGTCTGGGAAAGAAGTTCGAATTTTCAACAGCAAGTGGAGGCGGAAACAGCTGAATATGAAGAAAAGAGAGGGAGTAGGAGCTGGGGTAGATGAGAGGGCTGGAAGTAAACAAGACACCGCAAGAAACAAAATAAAAGAATCACAAATAATCAAGGAAAGAAAGATAAAGAAGAGAAGAATAATGACAAGAGCTGGTGACGATGTGAGGAATGAACAACAACATAGCAAGAAGCCCAAGAGTAGAAGTGGCAGGAACCTCCTGGGATGGCAGGCACTTGATATAAGAAGGCCCCATGAGGGAAGGGACAAGCACACAGAGCAAGAAGACCCAGCGAGAAGGAAAGGACAGGGGAGGAAGAAAGGGTAAAAAAAAAATAAAAAATAAAAAAGGCAACTGTAAAATGCAGGGATTGATTTATTGAATCAATAAAATGGTAATAAATTCATGAGGTCTCCTAGCTGTGTGGAGCCAGCTAACGACCCTCTGTTTACTGTTGAAAGACAAAAAAGAGGCAGGTATGAACTCTAGAATCGATAAATTCAATAAAGTGCTCAGTTCTAATAAAGGGCCAAATCTGGAATTTCATCTTGACGTCCCTTTTTATTGTCTTTTATCTATTTTCTGATTTTTCGCCTTTTTTTTTTTTTTTTTTTTTTTTTGTTTCCTGCTTCTTCTCTCCTGCTGCTCGTTTTTAACCTGGCAGACTTGATCTCGAGTAAAAAGTACGTCCAAGAAAAAGAAGGAAGAAGAATTGCCCGTAAATAAATTGCCGTCTTCTTGTAGCGGCGGAGCCTGAAGAGAAGAGCATGCTGCCATGGTGCCCTAACCCTAGGCTTTCAGCCCGCCCTAACCCTTAACAACGACACAACCCACCATTCGTCTCACCTTCTATGAAAGGCAAGACACACATCCAACAACAGCAGACAACAGACGGCATAGGAAACACATGGACGATGAAACGAGGCACAAGACAAAAAGTCAGTCTACACTATGTTTTCCCATACTCTGCATACCTTATGACTACATGGCTGCAAAGGCCCTCGGTTCAAAGGTCAGTCACTTCATGTATCAAGAGCAGCGGCGTCATGCCCAGAATCTTCTTTCTTTTGCTTTAACTTGGCCACTGCGCCTTTTTGTTTATTTCTTTGCTCTTCCTTAGGAGAGAGGGTTTGGCTCACATGTTCATGCGACTTGGGTGGCTCGTCATGCGTCTCTCACTAGCCCGGGACGCAGCAGCGACGGACTGGACTGACTTACAGAGGGGGAAAGTAAACAACAACAACAACAACAGCTAGGCCAGACGAGGCGAGACAGAATGCCACAGGGCAGGCATTAATTGAATTTCCTTTTATGTCTTTTTTCTTTTTCTTTTTCTTTTTTTTTTCCTTTCAGCGCGCGCTCCATTCTCATTCCTTGGTCGCGTTTGCTGTGCTCTTGGGCAGAGATTGCCTTCTATCCCTGACCCCCCCCCCCCAAGCCCAGGTTTGCATATACATTGTATGGCTGACTCCTTATGGCATGGTACGTACGCAGGTGAAGATAAAAAAAAATGAAAAGACAGAGAGCAAACAGTTTGGTGCAGTTTGTCTGAGAGAAAGCAAAGGATATCTCCCATGTCATTGCTCGGATATCTATCGAGTCGTGCCCTTGTAGGGCCGGCTGCGCTGGACATGGGGGCATGGCGGAGAAGTAGATTGAAGCTGGCTGGACTTGGACTCGCTTGTTGGCCTGTGCGTCTTTCATCTTCAACCTGTTCTGCTGCGGCGATCTGTATTTGTCGGGATATGGGACAACTGCTGATCTGGGGAGGCCGAGGATGGGCGACGCGAAGGAGAGGGGACCAAGAGACAAAGGACAAGCCCGTATCGTATATGCGAGCGCGAGAGCCTTTCGTTTGTGGTGGCTGTTGCAATTGTTGTGATTGATTGTTGTTAGCACCAACGCTAGGCGACTCCCAAACGCCGAGCCACCCCGATTCTTTGCCTTTGCCTTTCCTTTTTCTTCTTCCAAGAGACAGACATCATGTGGCCAGCCGTAGAACAGGCGGTCACCAGCATCCAGCCCTTTGTTTTTCTTTTCTTTCTTTCCCTTCCCTTATTCCTGGCCGACCATTGGCTTGGTAACGGCGAGAACACAAGCTAGCTAGTGTAAACATTGTAGATGCTATAAGCCAACATCGCCGTCAACAAAGAGGTCTTCGACATGCGTGACGGGGGTTTCTAGGCTTGCCTTTGTGTTTCTTGCTGTTGTCTTCGATTTATTTCCCTTTAACTGACGTCCTTTCAGATGCAGCGTGCTACACTCATAGCTCGCTGCAATAAAGTTGGCTAAAGGAGCTTGAAAGAAGGGAAAGGCTTGCCAGAGATCGTCGTCAAGCATTGTGTCAGGCAAGAAGTCGGACTGGCATAGGCTGTGGGAGAGATGGAGAGCCGTTCCCCTGAGCTAGGCAAATTGAAATCAGGCCTGCGATTTAGCTGGTTACAGAAGGTTGGAGAACAAGAAACCAGGGCCAAGGGCAGGGTTCCATCCGGGGCCGTGGACCGTGAACAGCAAGGAAGAGAGCTCGAATGCGCTCTCTCTCTGGCCCCCTTGGGGCTGGGCCGCCTTTTTTTTATTATTTTACTTTTAGTTTGGCTCAAGATCCAGAACTTGACGAGATGTCTGTGCTATTTAGCCCTCTATTACTTATTAGCCCTCTATCTATCTGGCCGCACAGAGCGCAGAAGCATATTAGCCCTCTTTCTTCAAACCTTGGCCTAGAGGAGAAGGCGAATTTCAGCGCCATGGCGAGAGCCTAGACGGCTGGAAGACCACAGGCCAAAACCTGCTAGAGGGTAGATGAAACCGGGGTAGGAAGAAGAAGAAGCCTAAGGCTAGAGGCTAGAGGCTAGAGGCTAGAGGCTAGACACTTGGCCTGGGGCCTTTTGGCGGGTAAATTGCGAGTTTATGTCATGTGCAGGAAGGAGAAAGCCGTCCAGCTGAGAGAAAGACATAGGGTACAACAAAGAAAGGCAAAGGCGGCGGAAACAGAATAGTAGTTGGGGGTTAAAGGCAAAGGCAAAGGCAAAGGCGAAGCTCGCTGCCAAGCTCTTCCTCTCTCTTCGCATAACGGGGACGTGGATGTGTGCAAGACGCTGCTTGATTGTCAATGGCAGGGAGGGAGGGGGAGGGGGACAGGAAGGAGGACGAGAAGGCGAGAGGGGGAGGAGCTTTGCATGTGTGAATCGACAGCCCATATCACATCTTCAGTTGTGGCTGGTATATTAACGGAGAGGCCAACATGGGAGGGCTTTTCTGGGCCTTTTCTATTTCTTTTTTTAATTTTTTTTAATTTTTAATTCGTTTTCCTTGTGATAGAAAGACGGCTAGGAGAAAGCCAGGAGCACCGCCTTGCTGTTGGTCCTATTTTGTCTGGTTGCTTGTGTGCATGTGCAAGCGTCGAGGCTTCTTCGTGATGCCGTCATATTGACGTTTTTATTCTTTTTTTTTTTTTTTTTTTTTATTCCAATGGCCTCTTGCTTGTCTCTTCCTCCACCACACTGCGCTCGCCAGAACTAGTGCACCAAACTTGCTCTCTTCCCTTCCTCTTCCCCTTGCCCTGCCGCTGCCCATTTTACACTTTCTACTTGGAATTTTCGCCTCTCGTCTCATCCAGCAAGATGCGCCCGCAGTCGCAACAGGAACGCCCGGAGCTGAGCCTAGCTTTCTACTTAACATGTAAAGGATGGCTTTTAGGGCTCTTTAGGCCTTCATAGTGCCCTGTGATGGTTGTGTTGTCAAATGCCAGTAAATAGGGCGCTATTAGGCTGGATTCTGGGCCTAGCCGCTTGTGCTAGCCTCCTGATCGCCTAGGGGGTTGTGTAGGCGTGCCCTTAGGGGCGCCTCTCCTGTTCTTGGCCCCTGAGTTACGGCGCCGTGTGCTGCACTGCCGCTGTACTTTCACAGTCTTGTCCCCTGTTTTGCCCTCCACCCCCTGTATTTATAGAGCTTTTATTCTTTATTCTTTTTTTTTTTTTCTTCTCTCGCCTGGTGCTACAATCACAGCATGGCATGACAAGTAGGCAACACATGTTAAAAGCCACACCAACAGTGGCCACGACTGCACAGCTTACAGCTTACACAAGCCAGGCTTTCATTCCTTGGGGCTTAACGAGAAAGAGAGAAAAGGAGAAAAAAAAAAAAAGAAAAAGCTCGTCCCCAGCAACGGCGTCACCGTCGTCACCGTCGTCACCATTATCACCGTTGTCAATGGGGACGAGGGGAAGGGAGAAGAAGAGACAAGAGAAGAGGGAAGGGAATACCTGACAAACACAGGCCGCAGGCTGCACTATCCAAGCCCCGTCTGTCTCCTCCTTCTCCCCAGTCCTTCGGCTGCCTGTTAGGGCTTGTCACCACCTATACAGCACCGGACAGAGGGGAGAGAGAGGCTTCTCGATTTTCCAGATCCCATCCATAGAATACACGTGCCTTCTTGCAGGCTCTTAAGCTACTTACTTACTTGCATTGTGAAACATCTCCAAAAGGAGAGCTCCAGGAGGCACAGCAGAGCGGGCGGGCGGCGGCCCTTGGTGTAAGTCACTAACTAGCGTATAGTACATCGCATCATAGATACCATGTGTGTGTGTGTGTGTGTGTGTGTGTGTGCGTGCTTATCCGCATCTTGTAGCTTTAGTGCTATACTTCTTCTCAACGGACAGGACCTTTGGGATTTATTGTGTAATACGGGTTACACACTGGCACACTCCTGCCTGTCCTTCCTCCGTAAGATCGTGCCATATGGAATTCCTGCTCTCCCCTCGCCCTCGCATACACCCAGCAGCACCACAGCTCTAGCCGTCAACCAGATGGCTCTTGTTTGTATACCTGACACACGCAGGCCGGCTGGAGCACAGGGGCAGCGAAAAAGGATCAGAAGAAGAAGGACGATAGACTTTCCAATGGCACCGCGCACAACATGGCGGAAGCACCAGATGGTGGTAGAGGCAGCTTGCTCCTTTCTTCCTTTGCTATGCAGGGGAGAGAGAGGAGAGGGAATCTGCTGCAGCGGTGCCAGCATGCACAATACACTGCCGCCAACTGTAAAAAAACGGAATGCTACTATATGACGTTGTCCTCTATTCGTGCCAGCCCATCGTACTGTCAGTGCCGACCTAGCAATAACTTGCTGCACAGGCCAAGGCCACAGCCAACACAGCCCACAAAAGACCCAACTGGTCGGGCAGAGCGAGCCAGATGGATTGCCTGTATTCTTTTATCATCTTATTTCTATCTCTTCGATCTTCTCTAGCGCTTGAGGCGGAGAGCTATAAGCGACGTTTCTGGCCCTGGGAGACCTCCTCCGGCAAGTCCCTCTAGGCAGGGCCACCGCCATAATTAGCTGTCTTGGTACCTATACAACAATAGCAGCAGATCAAGCAAGCCGACTGTAGAACCCAGCCTGCACCTCAACTGCCGACCCAGAGTCAGCAAAGTCCCCTTTCTTAGCTCTGGCTGCTTTGCTATGTTCTTACATTCAGGCCTAAGAGTGAAAATAGAGATTATATATTAAAGAAGTAAAGGAATTCTAAGAACAAGCACTTTTGGGCATTCAGAGTAGTACGCCAAAGCAGAAGGATGGTCGCCACGCCCTGGATCTAAAGAAACCACAAGTCTAAGGAGCAGCTTAAAGCCGCTGGGCCGGCCTTGCTAAAGCTGTTGGGCAGTGGTGCTAGCTGAGCAGCAGCGTGTAGTAGAATAGCTGAGCAGCAGCAGCAGATGCGGTGGCATTCTGTGCAGGGTTATGGCATGTGCCAACCCTAGGTGGCTCTCGCTACGAAGCTCTAGGACTAGCCAGACTAGCAACGCCCATGTATCCATCATCAGTCTCTTGCCTACTTATCCTCCCGTCAAGCCTGGCTTAGCCAGCGCCAGTTGTGGGATCTTTGGAATCGGCCTAGGCACTTTGAAATGTAGAGGATTCGATTTCTCTAAATCGTCACAGGCACGAGTGTCCCAAAGGCTGCGCCTGGAAGGAGATAGGAAGCGAGCGGGAGAACGACGGTAGCCGCCAGGAGATCATACACACACACGCACACACACACATACAGCACGCGGCCTAGCCTGGGAATGAAGCTGCTAGGCAAGCCGGAGATACAGCACAAGAATGATGGGAGATGCTAAGATAGTTGAAGAGGATCAAGATATGACTCGGGCCCGGCTGGGAGCTTGCGCTTGTGACTGGATCAGGGAGAGCCAGGACGAGCTGGCAGAAGAGAGAGAAAAAGAAGAGGGAGAGCCAGGCTCCGGCTTGTCAGTTTATGCAGGCGAGTTCTGACGTATCCAGTTGTTGTTTTTCGTGCACCTACTATTTGCTCGTTAGCCTAGTATTTCCTTTTTGTGCTCTTTCTTTTGACTCTGAGCGCGAGAGACATACATGGCATCCCTTGTTGCCCTGTTTTCTTTTTTCCCCTCCTTTGGGGGGGGGGGGGGCTCAAGGCGAAGAAGCGAAGGCAATGCAAGGCGGCTTTCAGGGCTTCGAGAGGGAGAGACAGGGCCTGGCAAGGCGTTTTGGTGCTCTTGTGTGTAACTGTTTACTTGGCCCCCCCCCCCACTGAAAGTGAGGTGGCTTGATGCGCTAAGTCGACAAGTCAGACTTGGACCTAGCTGCCAGCTGGACGCCTTCCCCTTTGCCTGTTTGGGCTTGCATGCAGCAGGCCATCAGCATCAAGACCATCCATCAATCCGTTATCGTGGTGGCCAAGTCAAGCCCTCGCGGGTGCCGCGGACCAATTTGGCGAGCAGCCATGCCTTGAACTGAACTGACCGGACCTGCTGCATGCTCCTGGGCACAGCTACTATGTCTCGCCCCTCTCTATACAGGCGAGAAAAAGGTCCTTGTCCCGTGTACTCTGTGCTCTTTGCTTGCCTGTCCGTTTGATGCAAGGGACAAAATTGACACCGCGGATGAATGTCACCCATGCAGTCATCCGTAAAAATTCATACAAAGAACAAAAACAAGAGGAAAAAAAAAAAAAAGCCCCGCTGCCAAGTGGAAACCATGACAATACGATGGGGCTAGGAGAGACATTGCAAGACGTGGCTTTGTCTGTCTAGAAGATGTCACCTCTTGTGCGCGTGCTGTGGCTTGCTTTTCGCTGCTTGTCCACGCAATCAATTCCGGGGGCTTGACGCCGTTCTTAGATGGCAAACTTTGGCCTTAGACAGGTCCTTCTTAGCCACGGTCCCGCCTAGTTTGCGACTCGTCTCTTGGGCTACTGAGTGCTCCCTCACACTAGACTCGAAGAGGCTTGGAGCCTGGATATTGTAATTTCCAACCCTAGTCTGCCATGTACAAACCCTAGACCGCACCTGCCCCACCCGCCGTTAGATTGATCGTGGCCTTCGTTTCTTCCGCCTCAGGCCATTTTTCTTGCTGTCAAGCTTGTGTTCAGGCTCCTTTCTTCCTCTCTTCCTTTTCGCTGGGATTTTCGTCACATCATTCTTCGCCTTCTTGGGATTTTTAATGCGTGACCGAAAATAGTCGCTTTCATCTCATGTTAGTCTCGCTTACAGGCTGCTAGAGCATAATAATGGCCAGACGTCCGTGGGTATGTTACAGAAATGGGTTGTTGTGCCGCATGACCTGAGCCTTGGAGATCTCGGGATATTATTACCTTTCTCTTGCTGCATGGAAAGCCAAGTGGAAAAGATGGAAGAAAAAAAAAGGTTCATGCAAAGCCACTCGGAACGTGGCGAATGCGTGCACCGGTCGATTGGCTTAGCTGGAAGTTCCCAAGTTGTCGTGATCGCTAGTTCTATACTAAGAAGCACCTGTTATTAGAATGCCTACCAGAACCATGGAACTCGTGCGTAGGAAAAGCCGGCACGGTTCGTGATGGAAGGCATCTTCTCTACTGCGTGGCGGCGCCCCAAAAATAGGCACTACATGGCAGCTCTATCGTTTGCTCTAATTAAAGCCCATGAATTATGCCCAGCACGTTGCTGTCTTGGTGGCAGCTGCTGCGTGGTGCCTTGATGGGACACAGTTTTAATGTCCACTCCGCGATGGTAGATATGTGTATCGCATGGCACCTGCCGTGGTGAGCGGGAGAAGGGACAGAGATGGACTGGTCAACTCCAAAGCAAACAATAGGGAACCGCTGGTCGGCTCAGATCAGCTGTGTCCGAATATCGTGATAGTTCTTGTCAGCTAGTGTTTCACGCCGTAAGAGCACTCACACCCTATTGTGTGCTTACCCCTCAACATGTTTAGGACGGACGAACCAACTCTTCCTCCACGCGTCTGGCGAACTGATATCCAGCCGGGCTTTACTCAAAATAAGGGACCGGCGCCCTTCACGTTCTGTAGTTTTGCGACTCGCTATTTTTTGCTGTGCATGTATGAGTTTCACACGCCTTTCAAGGGTTGGCCTGCTTCCTTGCCCGTGTTAATTACTGCGGCCTATTTCAATCCCTAGATGACAGGCTCTAATTGCGATTCATGGTTATCTCATATATTTGCCCTGCTGGTCCGCCCTCGAGCCGTAGTGTCACACACGATCCGCGACGGGCGGTGCTTATGGACTGCAGCCCAAGGGAGAAATAGGGGTACAGAGACGCTATCACACGGGAGGGAAGCGGCTTAACTGTTAATGGCTAATCGAGCACATTATATCCTGGTCACTCTGCCCCAAACCCTTCTTTTCTTGTCTTCTTGTTTGTCGTGCGTCGTGGTGTGAGGGCGGGCTCATGTCTCCCTTGGCAGCTATCGCTCACGGCCTCCCTTTGTTGGCGGGCCATTAGTGTCAGGTACACTAAGGGCTAGGGCTCACAGGCCATTAAATTGTTGATCTAGAGTTTGCGCCCTTCGTCGCCCAGTCTTACATCGACTGCAGGAACAGCAATCGACTGACAATGCAAAGGGCGAGGGGCCACTGGAACTCCCTGAGTTTGGCGCCATTGAAGGGCAGCTTGAACCTGAGCGTGTGTGACTAGTTAGATAAGAATAGAAACATATGATTAGAGTGTTCGTAGTTGCTTGGAGGGATATAATATATGGAGCGAAGGGCAGTAAATTGAACTATCAAAGTCTTGTAGCTGAGACTCATGTTGCACAGCCCTGGAAATCCCCTCCTATACTGCCGTGTTTCTCGTATGGCCTAGGATGGCATTTGCTTTTTCCTAGCATGCATACTGCCAATATATCGAATTTTGTAGAGTCCCGCAGGTTGAGCCGACGGGTTGTTTGTTTTTGTATGAACCATCAACCTCTAGCCGAGCTGAGGCGGCGAAGCCTGCGGTTGGCCTGCATGGGTGGCTTGAGAATAACCGACATGAGTGCAGCTGAGCTGCAGTGTGAGGCTGGCCTCTCAAATGGAGGATGTGATAGTACGTATTGCTGTACCAAGTGCGAGAAGGTAGGCCTGCGCCCTAGGCGGTTGGGTAATGAGATCTACTGTTAGTGTGCCCGGCAATCCACAGCAAACAGTGATCCCGAGAATAAAAGGACCGGAATTCTGCTCAACGCCGAGGAATAAGCTTAGCCAATCTCAAAGCAAGCCATTGACCATTGGCTTGCATCGCGATAGGCCAACGTGGCTGATTACCGTTTGTGTAACATAGAGACTACATTCCAGACAAGACTGAGGAGAACTATGCAAACAAGGCGACATCAAGAAACAACTTTTTGTCTCTAGCAGGGAGTCGCCGGAACCTAGTGAGTCAGTAAATGTAGAGCAAATGTAGAATCGTATCATTCTGAGTCGCCAAGAGCTTTAAAAGAGAGAGTTGAGACGAGGTTGAGCCCCTTCCATCTTTACTCTACGATGGCCATCGTTCGATGTGTTGTTGCCCAAAACAAAATCAAAGAATACGAGGAATAGCCAGGGCTGCACTCGCGGAGGACGTGGAAGTGTTGGCTAGAAGCTAGTGAGTCGCAGAGCCCAAGATAACATGTCATCCCAGACCCAACAGTCGCTTGAGGCCAGCGACTATCACACCATGCCAACCCTCATCAACCACTATGAGAAGGGCCACGTCAACCTTACAAACCGCATGTAGGATGCATTGTGAATCGGCTTCACTCGCACTTCTATATGCCCAAGTCAATCAGTCCACCTGCGACGCAACTCTGCTGACCAAGCCAAAAGTGGGATGCCCCGTCCCATCCATGACCATAGGCGTGTGTAACATCAACCGTAGCAAGCTCACCCGGGCCTCTAAAGCCAAGCTCTGCCAAACTTGACATTATGGAAACGGAGGGAGGATGCACCGGACGACGGGCTTTGGATACCCATTGTTTACGGCGCTTTTTCTCTACTGCATCCCGAGGTCTCCGCCCACCCGGCCTCCCGGATCTGGAACTGTACAACGTACACATTTACATCCTATTATATATATATATATTTGCGGCCAACGCACGGACTTCTGCTCCTGCTTATGCTTTTTGCCTTGTAATATAGGCACTGGCAAGATACGCACATAAAAACGAAGGGATTGTACAAATACTTGACACGTATTTTATGCCTCACCAGATTAGCCCGCACCGACGTTGCCACTGCTATCACTCCTTCCTGTTTAGATACCACGATATAGCTCTAAGGTTACTTGAGATGGCGTACTTTTTCTAGCTAATATTGCAGTGAATATTTTTGCAGTTGCCAGATAGAGGCGCGGGCTTTTTTCTTTCTTTCTTTTTTTACTTTCCCTGAGATGGTAGTTATCTCTGGAGTGGGGGTAATTGCCCGTTGTCATAAAAGTGCAGCAGAATTACGCTCATATATGTACACTCACCTCACTTGCTCCTGGCTACTGGGTAGGCTAGCAGCAAAACAAGTATCAGCAATAGTAGCAAGCGACAACGGCAACGGCAACATCGGCGGTTGTGTGGTGGGGTTGTGGGAGAAAAGAAACGATGCGGGATGAGACCCATGCAGAGCATGGGGTATCTTTATCTTATCGGGTGGGGGGAAGGGGGGAGCGGGCAAAGTAATATACTATTGAGCAAAACAATGGAGGGGAAGCAGCTGATGGATATGATAACAGAATTAGAATGAATGGATAGCAGGCGATTAGAGTCTTAGGCGTTGTGATAGACGAAGAACAAAGATAAAACCCAGGAAGGACCTACGAAGGTCAAGCTTCTGGAGATGTCGCTATTGATGGATGGATGATGCTGGCGTTGATAGCAGCTTCAAGCCCCTATCCCTGTCCTGTCGGGCCTTCCCCCCAATCACATCTTAGCTGGCAGCGTATAGAGAGATATATAGCACGGAGCATAGTATGTAACCAACAACAAACTTTGCGAGCCACGTAGCTGTGGACCAAGGCATCGAGGTAAAACTGCACCAAGGCGGGCCTTTTCTTCTCGCTATGCTCTTGTTCTGTCGATCGTCTCCTTGATATTCTGTAAGGGAGGAAGAGGAGGCTGTGTTACCCACCCGTTCTCCGCCGTATTTCCTTCCTTTTATTATAGGTTTCCTTTTTTGTTCGCTCTAGTTTTTCCCGTATCCCTTTCCTATCTGTTCTAGATTGCGCGGGCATATTTTGGGGGGGATCTATAAGGTGGCCAGTGTACTGTAATGTGCATGTGCGTCTGGACGAGGGAACTTCGTTTGGTTCCTTTTTCCACGCCCCTTTTGGCCCTTTGGCCCTTTGGCTTGTTTGCTCTGTCCCCTGCATATCAGTATGTCTAGCTCGAGATAGAAGAAAAAAAAAAGAGCGCTCTGGAGACGTAAATGGGCTTTGGGTTTGCGGCAGAGGGAAATAAATGTATCCTCTTCGCTGAGATGTGGCTCCAATTGCTACTAGTAGTACCATGTCAGCCGCGGGGTCAATCTAGCTGCCACACACAAGCCAGGCAGGCACACCTGTACACGTATACAAACATGCACCCTTATGCAGGCCAGAGTCGTTGTTCCATTCGCATCTCAGTCCACAAACCCGAGTCAAGCCAAGCTAGCCGCCTGTGTTTATAATTAGCCAACACTTAGGCCAAGGGATGCGAGTTTCTGCTACTTGCGTAGTGGGTTGTTGCTTCTTCGTAAACCTAGGTTCAGCTTGTGATCAACTGCCTAGCTACAGCGGGGCTGCAGGCCAAGAGGAAAGGAGCATGAAGGCAAGGGCGAGCGAAACCTGGTCTGGTTAAACCCTAACCCCGTTGACTTTAACCCCTGCTCTAAACGTGCCAAAGACTAAACGATTCCCTGTACTTCTGTCTTCTTTTTCCCCCCGCCTTACAACCTCACACTTTAGGAGTTTTTTTCTTTTTTTTTTTTTTTTTGGCCTCATCATTCAAAATGATCAGGTGCAGCTAGGACTCGGTAAGCAAGAGGAAAATATACATACAGATTTCAAGGTCAAAAGCAGACATATCATGTGCTGTTGACTGACGTAGTTGACAACTAAGCTAAGCTAAGCTAAGCTAGCTTAGGGTTACGACAATGTGAGGGGGCTATGCCAAGATAAAGAAAGTCCGTAAAAGACAGAAGTGGCAGGAGGGAGCATTATCCAGCGAGAGGTGATGTGGGGGTGAGCATAATAGGGCACCTATATTAGCCATGGTTTTTCCGGCCATAACCCGAAAGTAACGACTCCTCAACATCGGCGTTGCGTGGAGTTCAGACGGGCAGCCAATACAAAAAAGAATCAGCTGGTGGCTGGGACGCATCTTGGTTGCAGGTTTTGATGTCTGCTGCAATGTGACAATTATGAAGAGGCCTTCTGGGAGGCAGACTATCCAACAAGCCCGGCTTTTATCGCCATTTTAGAGGCACATTCATAGCTTCTCCAGGCTGCCAAGACACCGCTATAATGTGCGTTGCACCCGGCTCTGTCTAGCCTGAGGATACAGCATACTAATTTCTGAGTGAATGAGTATTTGTCTTACCCAAAGCCATACTAAGGTGTGAGATTATGTGAAGCCAAGCATGCTCGTGATCACAACGAAGCCTAGTAGGAGTAGTTAGAGTTAGAAGCGCCAAGAGGCCATGTTGAACGGGAGCTTCTCCAACTCAAGAGGCAACTTGCTGAATGTGTATATAAAGAGACAAAAGCCATGCCAAAGAACAGGCGCGGATTGTGAAACTGAAGTCCTCAAAGACAATACCATAGAAACACTGTCGACAAACAAAAGAACCAGCGCAAGAACAAACAAGAATACCACGCACACACACACACACACACACACACACACACACACACACACCCCCCGCCTTGCTATATTCACACCCCCACATTCTGCCCATCTTCCTGGTTATTGCCTTCTTAGGTTATAGCCTTCCATCCACACCTGCAAGCTCCTTCCTGCTTCCTCTTGAAGCCGTTCTCCTTATTGCTTTACTTTGCATATAAGAGAAGCTCTTGTCTTTTCTTTTTTGCTGCCTGTTTGCTGTATCTTTCTTTCTTCCCCCATTCCTTCGTGGTTTTTCAGATCACAGCCTCCTGAGTTTCATTTAGGTCCTTCTTCCATTTTCTGTGCTTCTCGAACGCCTTCAGCCTCGTTCTCTGTCCGTTCTCGCCGTTTAAATCCGAATCTAAGCAAATACCTTGTATGCTGAGGCGGCGCCTTGCTTAGATTGTCTTTTCCTCTGCCTGCTCCCCAAGTCTTGGCTTGCATTACGGACTAACCAGCTTCCCGTCCTGACCAACCCGCTTGTCTGCCTGGCTTACACTGACTGGCTCACTCACTGTCTTGTTGGATTTTCTTTGTTTTTGTTTAATTTGCTATCAATTTGATTTGCCCTTTACGCTCCAAAATTTAGCTCTTCTTAGGCTCTTCTTAGGCTCTTGTTATTATTGTTGCAAAGTCATAGTACAACCTGGACTGGGCGTCGCCGAGTTACACCCTCCCTTCACCCCCCTCTACTTGTTGTTCCACTGTACATATATTCTGCTCTTTTCCAATTGTCGATTCTCGTGTCCTGCCTCTTCTCTTTTTCTCTGTCTTTCAATTCTGGCACCAACCAACGACAGGCTTTCTATCTCTTCTCTCTGTCTCTTTCTATCCTCTCGTATCTTAGCCATGGCTTCTATAACCGCAGTCAGACCGTCCCATCACAACCCCAGAGCTTCAGATGATTTTGATACAGCTTCTATAAGATCTTACGGTGAGTTCTAGCGCTGCCCCACGCACACTGCATGCAGACAGAACCTCATACGCTAATCACCACCCATCATACGTGCAATAGTATCTGAAGCTCCCTCTTACCATACTATCCCGCCCAATGAGAAAGTGCCTGAATACACCGCTCGCGATGTCCCTCCCTACACCCGCACCGAGCCTCCCCGCTACGGCCTGCCGCCTATTCCTGTCCACCGCCCTGTTCCCCTACCAAGTCTTGCTGCTTTCAGCATCCCGACATGGTCTACCGTACATTCTAACCCCACCTCTCGCAACTATCAAAACATTGCCCGTCGCCGTATGACCGCCGGGAGTAGCAGCAGTATCAACACAACCGCCAGTATCAACACAACCGCCAGTACCAACAGCACCGCCACCAACACCAGCACACGCACGCTCGATCAGGAGCAGCCTCGTGCGCGGGAACCCGATGCTGTAACTGCCTCAAGTTCGTCGCGCCCTCTGGAGGATCCACATCTCGTTGGTGAGACAGCTGCAGCCCAGGCGAAAGCTCAGCGCTTAGCTCGTGAGGCGCAGGAAGACGTTTTGGTCATTGAAGATAGGCGGTGGGATTGGTTTTTAGGTAAGTGACAGGCTCATGTTTGCACACGACGCCTTGCAACCTTTAGACATGCTGCAAACCTTGCGCTTTGTGCATTCCAACTAACTGTTGTCTGTTTTTCCACATAGCACAAATTAGCGACCTAGAGTCCCGGGAGCGCAGCTGGTCTCGCTTCCGCCGCAATATCGAGAACCAACAGCGGGGCAAGCGCCGGCGTCTTGCTCGTCTTGGGTCTTTTCTCTGAGCAGAACGTCGAGTAATTTTGCTCTCGCTCTCTCCCACACATCCTATTTTCATGATAACGAGTATCCGAGAGTCACAGTCCGCCTATTTCCTCTTCTTTTTTTCTTTGTGTCTTGCTTCTCTTTCTTTGCCTTGGCTCTCTTTGACCCTGCTTGCAGTTTTCCAGTGCTGTGGGCCATAAAGTTGGTTCTAGATTTCGTTTTGCTGTCACGCAGTGATTGTCTGGCTGTTTCGTGTTTTGATTTTGCCGTCCATTTTGTCTTCTTCTTCATGGCCATGTATGGCCTATTCTTTTCTGTTCTTTTTCCTTTGTCTATCCGGCACCAATGGTGTAAGACCGTAGACCCAGCCATCTTCATAAGCAAATAAAATGTACATAGTTCACTTCGTTTATTCATGAAAAACCAGTATTTCAAAGCGAGAGAAACAAAAACGCATGTAGTAAAGTTTATGTAGTAGTAACCAGCCCATGGAAAAAAAAAACGAATGCATATAAATCTTCCCCGTTCTCTTGTCTCCTCTCCTCTCCTCTACCACCAACTGTCAGGCCAAGAACCGAGCAGGAGCACACACATATACATGGAGATAGCATGGGCGAATCTGAGAGGGTTCACTGGAGCAAGAGAACAACAAGTTGTGGCTTGTTAGTGTTGGTGCCGGCTCGAGAGCCGGGTAAATCTATCCAGCTAGCTCCCAAGCATATTGACTAACAGATTGTCGTTAAAAAAAAGCCGAGATGGGATCGCGAAGAAATAATTTAGCCCTTGCTCTTGGTGTTCAGAATAAGAGCGACGATTAGACTATATGGTAGGGGTGATGAGTTAGATATGGACCGGCTAGAATGTAATGAACTGTGTAGGACATGTGGACAAAGATTTGTGCAATTAGGTGGTGTGTGTGAGATGAGACGCGCGTAACATACCCATAGAGACCCAGGACTTCGCCGAAAATCAGAATCAGAACCATGCCGACAAAGATTCTGGACTGCTGCATGTAGGCGCGGACACCCGTGTCACCGACGATACCGATGCAGTAGCCGGCAGCAACTCCAGACAAGCCGACGGACAGACCACATGCAAGATGCATGACGCCGCTATTAGAGGAGTGTTAGCTTTCAGTGTGCGCCACGAGCAAGAATTACCTCGGCGGTTTGGCGCCCAATTGTATGCCAACACAGCCCGAGGTGGCAGAGCAACATACGTGAACAGGCTGTAGCTAGCCTGGGAAGGGGGCGTTAAGTCTTGCGCAATGAGCACAGAGATGACAAGGGAGTACACGGCAATGATACCGGACATGACTACGGGAATCAGGCACTGTGTTTATGAATAGTTTGTGGTTAGCGTATACGATTGGGAGAAGACGACTAGGGGTCGCTATAGGTAGACTGCAGTGCTGTACCTTCATGATCAGGTCTGGCCGAAAAGTACCAACACCTGCGATACCAATGCCCGATTTGGCAGTTCCGTAGGCGGCGCCGATGCCTGTGATTTTCAGTTAGCCTATGGTTGAAACTAGGTAGCTTGTGATGTCTTCAACGTGTCGAAGCCATCCTAGAAGTGGCTTGTAAGCCTTGAGCTGATTATGACGTCAAGCGTGGAAGACCCAATTCGCCAGCCGCAACTACAGACAGAGACAGGTAGAGACAGCGAAAGGCCTCGGCGTATATCTGCTTGGCAATGGCTCGGTGTAGACCAAGCAAAGTAACCGGAACTGGCCTGCCTGTGGGTCGAGCCCACGACGCAGCTTCGTCGAGTATATATTGCAGGCCCAGTCACTGCTCCACAGAAAGACCTTAAACAACGCGTTTTGGCAGAATTCAAGGCAGTGATGATGAGGAGGGCGGGATTTGGGGCATCGCGCATCGAAGTAACAGTGGTAAAATCACGAGGGGAAGGTGAAGCCTACATCCAAAGATCATGGCGCCAGCAATGCCGGCCTACATGCATGTGTTAGCATATTGTTGGTCCCAAAAAAGCAGCATAGCAACTGTTTTGGTACACAAGTACCATCCATCTCTACTTCCAGACAAAATCGCGACAATATCTAGAGTATTGGCTACAGCCTTTGAGGGCCTAGGTCTTCGATGTGGTAGACAATGAGGATTGAGCGACTTACCATTCCCAGGAAGGGGGCGAACTTGGGTGCGATTTCCGAGTCGGCCATGGCGTGAACGAGGACGGCGGTAAAATAGATGGGAAGAAAAAAAAGAGGAAGAAGAAGAAGAAAAGGACAGAAGGTTTACAGGTGAAAAGTGATGACCATATACAAAAAGGCCGTTTGGGCGGCAGGCGAAGAAACGGTCTTCCAAAAATTCAAAAGTACAATGTACAAGACACAAAAGGCGCGCCGGGTTCTGAAATGCGACGTGCTTAAGCCCTGCGAAAATGAATATGGGCAAAGAGGCTATGGGCCAAGGCAAAGCACAGGCAAAGGCAAGACAGTGGACAGGGCGAGGCGTGAGGCTTAGCTTTAACTTGCCTTTATTAAGTCGAGAAGCTCAAGCCCATCTAAAAGCTTGTCCTTGCGGCCAATAAGAAGCGGGTATGAAGACCCAGTTTGCCATAGGGTTATGCTGGCTACCGTCTATTGCGTATGGCGGCAGTAGAAGACAGCTGGCAGACAAAAAGAAGACTAGAAAACGGCGCTTTGTAGGGTTATTTAGTGATGATAACCCTTGTGATTCAGGCCTGGATCGCAAATGGTTGCAATCTGCTCAACCATTTGTTAAGCCACTTGACAATAGCGACTGACTGCTCTTTAGTGTGTAGATCACAATTGGGTGGTACTAGCCCCCAAAAATCTATAGCAGTGCCAAACTGCTGCTGCTATTGTTACTGTGCCTTGGCCTTGCTTGACCTTGTGTTTCCTGTCTTAGAGACCTGCAGCGAGAGATTCGAGGGAAGAACTTCTATAGAAGGCTTTGCTTAGACTTTCTGCAGGCCGTGTTTTGCGTACTACTTGTTCCAGACCCTGTAGCCCCTGTAGCCACCTGCGTGTTCAGGCCTTACCCATGCCTTTACGCTCCTACTGCTGTTACATCAACTGTCCATGTCGTCCGTTTGGCTTACTTTAGGTCTTGCTCTAGGCACTCAGCCCCTAGAAAATAGAGCAGCAATGCACTAAACAGACCTACGTTCTAGTCTGTTTCTGTGCGTTTTTGTCCTCTCTTCTTGCCTCTTATTTTTTTTTCCCGCCCTCTTCTTCTCCCCCTTCATATTCTTCTACTATCAGGCTTCAATCCATTTCCTTTCGTTTCTTGTAGCGCTTCATTTTGGCCCCCTTTTTGATGGGCAACCGGAAAGCCAAAGCCCTGTGCTCTGCATCTTTGTTTTCTTTTCTGACTTGTAGTGCTGCTGGTCACAAACCTTTCAACGCCTTCACACCCTTATGGCCGTCTTCTCCCATTTCATTCTCTAGGGTTTTGATATGGTGCGTTTAGAAGGCGGTTGATTTGTGACCAACTTGCTAACCCCCTCCTTTTCTTCCTGCTGTTTGCTGCTGTTTTCTCCCCCCAGCCAGTTAGTGACTTCATCGCCAGGTAGAGGGCCTCTTTTCTGCTTTCTCTTTTCCTTTTTTTTTTTTTCTTTTTCCTCCTTCATTTCTTGTCCTTTTTGTCGTTGTCTATCTTCCTCCTCTCGTTCTCTTGCAACAGGCAAACGCCTGCCCCCCTCCTCGTCCTCCCTACCGTTCCCTCCCCAGCCTCAGCCTCATCGACTCACTCTTATCTTGGCTACTCAAAGCTAGCTTCTTCTATCCTATCTAGCCATCACCATGTCGGAGTACCGTCCCCACGATAGAGGCCATCAGCCCCCAGGTCGAGCTCCGCCTCAGCAGCAGTACCAACAACGCGATGCCGCCTTTTCCAACATTTTTGGCGCTGCACCACCTCCAGGCCGGTCGCACACAATGTCTAGCTCTGTACCGCCTCCAAACTTTGGCCCTGCCGATTTCCACGATCCGCGTCGGGTGCCGCCGCCACCTATACCTCAGCAGTACCAGCAGCAGCAGCAGCAGCAGCAACAACAACAACAACCACAACAACAGTCACACCAGCATCACCACCAGCAACAACAACAACAACAACAACAGGGCCATGCTCCACAACAAAGGCCTCCAAACCCCCCGTATCCCCATCGCGATCAGCCCCCTGCCCACGGCCAGCAACATCCGCCTCACCCCCAGCAGCAGCAGAGAGCCGCTTCGGCCGGCTACCATGTCCCTAATCCCCTGGCCCAATACCAACAAGCCCGCCGTCCTGTAGGTCCCCCACCACAGGGAGGCTACCAGCAAATGGGCCACCCGCAACAACAACGAGCTGATCCCCATGCCATGCCCCCCTCACAACTGGCAAATTCACGGACACCTGCCCAACGCTTTTATCAAGGCGGAGGCCCGGCCCCTGCCATGAACCACGATCAATATCGCACCCAGAGCCTCGCCTCAACCGCCCGACCACAGATGTACCAGCAAACCCCTTATGGCCATCAACAGTCTGGCCCACAAAACCCGCAACAACCACACCAGCGCCCACCACAACTGCAACCAGCAGGCTACCAACACGATGGCCCCCAGTTCCAGCCCTTCAATGCCAATGCTGCTGCCCAGGCTCGTACCACGGCCCATGGCCGCGTTGTGCCTGAGAGGAATGATGAACGTGCCATGAGCATGACGGGCGCTTATTACCCCGCCGATCGAGACTCGCATCAGACCATGAGCGGTAGGGTCATCCCAAACCGCCGACCCGCTGACGCTCAGCCCCCGCAAAACTACCCGTCAAACGGGTACAACCCACCTCGCTCCAGCTATGGGAAGCCGTCGCAACCATCGCATGGATCGTCAAATAGCGGTGGTGGCTACTCGGCCCCTGGAACCGCCACTCGCACTGCCAGCATGGCTTCATCTGTTGGGGACGCTAGTGCCCGTACCTTTTCTATGGCCTCTAGTATCGCGCCTACTATTGTTGGTTCCGAGCACGACTCCCAAGTTGCCTACCGTCCGTCGACTGGGAAGCAAACATCCGAGAACGGGGAGCGTCCACAAACTGCAAAGGTTCGGCCTCCCATAGTATATCCTGCCCTGCTTTCGCGCGTGGCCGACTGCCTCCGTCGTAGGATAATAACTAGCGAGCGGATGAAGAATGGCCTGAGCTACAAGGATGCTTTCAGCGGTGCCGATGCAGTCGATGTCCTTTCATACATTATCCGGACAACTGATCGGAACCTGGCCTTGCTTCTTGGCCGCGCCCTTGATGCCCAGAAGTTCTTCCACGATGTCACTTATGAGCACCGTCTGCGTGATTCGTCAAACGAAATGTACCAGTTCAAGGAGGTTGAGGGCGAGGAAAAATCTTCTGTCAACGGTGTTTTTGTGCTGCTCTCTGAATGCTATTCGCCGACCTGTACACGTGATCAGCTATGCTACTCGATTGCTTGCCCGCGTCGCCTGGAGCAAGTCTCGCGCCTTAATCTCAAGATCCGACCAGGTCTCAAGAAAGAGCAGGATAACGCTGTGGTGGAGGATGACGTGGACCAGACTGATGAGCAGAAACTGTGGATCAACTCGGTTCCCCAGGAAGTTGTCGACAGTGTTGGTGACCGCGAGCGCAAGAGACAGGAGATCATTTCCGAGCTGTGTTACACTGAGCGTGACTTTGTCAAGGACTTGGAGTATCTGCGTGACTTTTGGATCATCCCCTTGCGCTCTCGCGGGTCTCCAATTCCTGCTGAGCGACGTGATGCTGTGGTTTCTAACATCTTCAGCAATGCTATAGACCACCCTAGCATCCACGGTGTCAGTTCTCGGTTTGCCAAGGCTCTCACTGAGAGACAGCAAAAGAATCCTGTTGTCAGCAATGTCGGCGACATATTTCTTGAATTTGTACCACAGTTTGAGCCATTCATCATCTACGGTTCGAAGCAGATGGAAGCCAAGTACTACTTCGAGGGAGAAAAATCGGCCAATGCTAACTTTTGCAAATTCGTCGACGAAATTGAGCGACGCAAGGAATCGCGAAAACTGGAGCTTAACGGTTATCTCACCAAACCCACCACTCGTCTTGCCCGTTACCCGCTACTACTTGAGAATGTTATCAAGTATACTGAGGATGGCAACAAGGACAAGGAGGATCTGCCTAAGGTGTTGACATATATTAGAGACCTGCTGAGCAGAGTCAATGCCGAGTCCGGAAAGGCTGAAAACCGTTTCAACCTGCGTAGACTGGACGAGCAACTCAAATTTCGCCCTAACGAACGGGTTGACTTACGGTTACGGGAGGAGGGCCGTGAGCTTGTGTTCAAGTGCCAGCTTAAAAAGTCGCCTACAGATCCGTCGGACATTAATGCCTTCTTGTTTGACCATGCTGTACTTCTAGTGAAGATAAAGCAAGTGGGCAAGATAGAAGAGTACAAGGCCTACAGAAGAGTAAGTGTTGCGCATGAGAGGCTTAAGAAGATAAAGCCTATTAACGTTCATTCACATTTATGCTAACTCGAGATAAATATAGCCTATCCCCTTGGAGCTCCTATCGATCCGTGAGATGGAAGAGGTTATTCCCGAAAACAACGGAACAGTTAAACGATCCTCCTCGAGCATATTACCAGCACTTCGAAATGAAAGCGGTGGTAAGAAGGGCGAAGGCTGGCCTATTACGTTCCGGCATTTGGGAAAGAACGGCTATGAGCTGCAGCTGTTTGCTTCCAACCAAGCTGCCCGCAAGAAATGGCTTGAATTTATTGATACATCGCAAGTCAGGCTACGTGGGCGTGCAGATTTCTTCACCGAGACCATCATCTCATACAACTTCTTTGGTGTTGGAAACCACGTCAACTGTGTTACACCTTTCGGTATGTTGATATCTTTTTTCTTTTTTTTTTTGCTCCAAGTCGTGCAATATTTGTACTAACGCGAGGACCTTTTCCTTTTTCTCTGTAGACGGTGGTCGAAAGCTCATCTATGGTACGGACAACGGCATTTATATGTCTGACCGTAAACTCAAAGACGCACAACCTCGTCGTGTGCTCGAAGCATTCAGCGTCACGCAGATTGATGTCCTCGAAGAGTACTCTATGCTTTTGGTGCTGTCCAACAAGTCATTGGTTCTGTACAACCTTTCAGCGCTCGATCCCAACGAACAGGCTGCGTCTCGCCGGCCACGCAAGATCCAGAGCCACTGCAACTTTTTCAAAACCGGCATCTGCATGGGTCGGCATCTGGTTTGCTGTGTTAAATCTTCGGCTCTCTCAACAACTATCAAGGTCTACGAACCGAACGATGCTGCGTCCAAAGGCAAGAAGCAGAAGGGTCTGGGTAAAATGTTTAGCGCAGGACAGGACGACCTCAAACCGTTCAAGGAGTTTTACATCCCTACAGAATCGTCATCTGTGCACTTCCTCAAGTCTAAGCTTTGCGTGGCCTGTGCCCGCGGCTTCGAGGTGGTTGATTTGGAGACACTTGAGACGCAGTCTCTACTGGACCAGGCTGACACGTCACTGGACTTTGTGTCGCGTAAGGAAGGCGTGCGGCCTACGCACATTGAGCGACTCAATGGCGAGTTCCTGCTTAACTACTCGGACTTTTCCTTCTTTGTCAACAAGCATGGCTGGCGCGCGAGGCCCGACTGGAAGATTGACTGGGAGGGCATGCCGACTAACTTTGCCCTTAGCCCACCGTGGATTCTGGCGTTTGAAAGTAATTTCATCGAGCTGCGCAACATCGAAAATGGCTTCGTGCATATTGTGCCACACAAGAACATTCGTATGCTGCATAGCAGCAGTCATGAGGTGAGTCTTTATTTTATGCTCAGTGAAAGCTAAGAGAGCAAGAATGGTTTGCTAACGGAAATACTCCTACAGATTCTTTTCGCCTATGAGGATGAGCGTGGCTATGACGTTGTAGACTCGCTTGATTTCTGGAAGAGCAACCGTCGCTCCGAACTGCCTCCTGGCGGTCTTGGAGCCATACAGGCTCCGCCGACAGCCTCGGCGCCAGCGGCACAAGGGGGAGCACCACAAGTGCCACGACTTCCTAAGCTGGACATATAGACACGGCATTGTAGAGTGTGCGTGCTGGGTGCGTTGTGTGTGTGTGTAAAGGGAAGAGACTGGTTGGTTGGTTGGTTATGTGACGGTACAGGTGCACCACGTCCTTTTCGCTATTTTTCTTCCCTTTTTGCTACTTTTTTTTTCTTGTCTACAATGTATTCTCTGCTGTTATTTTCTTTCTTGGCTTTGCTTTTATTTTCCTGGTTTTCTTGTTCGCTACACACTACTTGCTTCTTGTGTTTATGTGCTAACTAAATCTGATGGTCAAACAATGTACATACTGCCTGACTGCTGTGCTGTGTTATGTCGTCGTGTGAAGATATGCCTACTTTACCTATTTCCGATTAGAGGCCATAGTCCTACAGGAGTAGGTATCATCTATTTCCTTAGACAGAGGTTGTCTTGGTTTGTCGAAACTTGTCTAGGCTGTTGTTATTCACGATGTCTTGAACAGGGCTGAAGTTGGAAGTGGAGACGCCGTTACAAATGTTGCGGCTTGTGATTGGCTAGTATGTTGTCTGTTAGTGCAGACATACAAAACTAGCTGAAAATGCTAACAGCAGGGCCTAAAGTGGGGCTCAAGCTTCCAAACCCATGCCGCAAGTTATAAGTTGACTGAGCAACTTTCGAAGCTTTGATTTATTTGCCTTCTTGCATCATGAGCTAAACTTGTCGTCATCATTTTGAATCGCCACACACATTTTCTTCTCTGACTGCTGGCGATATATTGTCTACGCGCACTGTCGCTGTATCGGAATCTACACCCTCTACCCTCTGCTCTCTTTGTAATTGCCTGTTGCGCAAGAGCCGACCCCAAGCAAGCGCCCCTCCCCCTCTTTTCAAGCACAAATCGACGACAATTTACATACGGTCTCTAGAATACAGCGGCCGACGTTAGCTTTGGGACGAAAGCAGACCCTGTGCCTAGCGGGAAAGGCAGCAATCTCACGCAGAATCGGATCTAGCTTTTTTTGCAAATCCAGCTCGTTTGCTTGTTTACCACTATATAACTGACTGTTGTCGGCCTCTCATTACCCCGCCAGCACGCATAACCACTCTAGCATACACAAATACAACCAGACGCCCCTCTACGACCCCCCCTCTACCATCATGCATGGTGGCCACTACGAAGAGCCCTTGGTCAACTGTGCCGCCAAGGGCCAGAGCAACTATGTGCGCCAACAAAAGGACAGCCCGGTTGCATGGCAATTGCTCAACGAAGATGCTATAGCCAGGGCTAAGGCTGAAGATAAGCTGATATTTATGCATATTGGGTATTCTGCATGTCACTGTAAGTCGCCTGTTCGCTTCCTCGCTTGCCTATTGTCATAGGCTTTATTCCATCGCTTCTATGCGCAATGCTATCCTGGCCGTATATGACTAATCCCCGCTACTCATCCCCATAGACTCCCACCTCATGACCAATGAAACCTTTGCCTTCCTTGGAATAGCACGAGAGCTTAACGAAAACTTTGTACCTGTGATAATCGACCGTGACGAGCGCCCAGACCTCGATGTCGTTTACATGAACTATGTAGAGGCGGTGCATGGTGTTGGCGGTTGGCCACTTAATGTCTTCCTAACCCCCGAGCTGGAGCCTGTATTTGGCGGCACGTACTGGCCAGCCCCAAACAACGACCGTGCCGCGGACAACGAGGATCGTGCTGCTGACTTCCATGAGATTCTGCTCATGCTGCAGAAGCTGTGGTCTGAGCAACGCAGCCGCTTGCGCCAGGAGGCCAGAGAGATTATCGGCCAGCTTCTGGCGTATGCCAGCGAGGGCACAAGCAGTGAGCCAGTCTCTACTGCTGCCATGGCTGTGGCTGGGATCGGAGCGAAGGATCTGCAAGCGAAGCCTCCACGGGCACAGCCTAGCACGGCTAGTAATAAGGCACCGGTGGTAGCGACGAGTGGGGTCGGCAACGATCTCGATATTGACCTGATGGAGACGGCATACACGCAAATCGCTGGAACCTATGATGCCGTGCACGGCGGCTTCACTGGGACTGTCAAGTACGTCACGGCGCCAAAGCTGTCGCTGTTGCTCCGACTACCGCATTTCCGCCCCGAAGTCCGTGACATGGTTGGCTATGATGAGACGGAAATGGCCCTACGGATGGCCAAGGATACGCTTCGTGCCATCAATAGGTCTGGACTCCACGACCACCTAGGCCGCGGCTTTTCCCGTTGCTCGGTAACAGCTGATTGGAGCTTGCCTTTCTTTGAAAGGTTAATGGTCGAGAATGCTCTTTTACTAGGCCTGTTTACTGATGCCTGGCTCGATGAGGGTGATACACGAGAGTCCGAATTCTTCCCTGTTGTTCTTGAGACTGCCGACTACCTCTCTAGCGCCCCTCTTCTTGCCCCTCATGGTCTACTCCTTTCTTCTGAGGCTGCTGACTCCCGCTTCAGCCAACATGATTCCCACGACGGCCCAGGTGCCTTTTTCCTCTGGACTCGTCGAGAGCTAGACACAGTTCTTGGTCCTGGGGTTGACAGCGATGTGGCAGCTGCCCACTGGAACGTCCAACCCCGTGGCAACATCTCCCCCAATAATGACCCCAATGATGACTTCGTCAACCGCAACGTTTTGCACATCGTCAAAGATGTACCAGCCTTGGCCACTCAGTTCAACCAGCCCGAAGCCTATATTAAGACCGTCCTGGCTGAAGCACGCACGAAGCTGGCTGAATTCCGTGCGAAAGAGCGTGTGGCGCCTAGTGTAAGCAGCAATGCCGTAGCGGGCTACAACGGCGTGGCTATTGCAGCTCTAGCCAAGGCTGGTGCTGCTGTGCAGTATGTTGAGCCAGCTCTTGGCAAGAAGTATATCCAGGCGGCTACATCACTAGCACAGAAGCTCAAGGCGCTGTTATGGGATACTAAGACGGCTACCTTGTTCCGGATGCTTTGCGAGGGAAAGCGGTCTGATACACCCGCATATGCTGAAGACTACGCATACATAATTGATGGTCTGCTGGCTCTATACGCAGCCACCCTGGATGAACCACACATTTCATGGGCCGTAGAACTGCAAAACGCGCAGATCGAGGCATTTGTGGATGCCACTGGTGCCTCTCGAGGCGGCTTTTTCACGGCTCGTGAAAACACCCCTCATTTGCTCCTACGCCTCAAGGCCGGTATGGATGGCATACTGCCCTCAGCTAATGCCGTATCGGCAGCAAATCTGTTTTCTCTTGGCGCAATGCTGGCAGCCCCCGGAAGAACAGATACAGACAAGAAGAAGGCCGTGGAGTACACAGCTCTAGCCAAGGCGACAGTCGAGGCGTTTGAGGCTGAGCTATTGCATTTCCCGTGGCTGTTCCCTGGTCTCCTAGCCTGTATCGTGCCATATAGACTTGGTGTCAAGACTGTGGTGGTGAAAGATGGTGAGAAAGCAGAGAAGGAGCTCAAAGAAGCGCGCCTAGCACCTCGTGAAGGGCCAGTTGTATTTGTTAAAGCATAGTAAAGAAGGCAATGGCTTGAGAAGGGGAGGCCCGGAAATAGACCAGGCAGGAAGGATATTGGGCGGTTTTATTTCAGTGGGTTAAAAACCACTACATGGTCATTTTTAGGATATACATACACCATAATACAAATGATTTAAGTAAGACAATAGCATTATTGAAGGATATCGTGTCCGTTAACCGCGCTGCCACACACACACACATACACTTGCCCTCTCCCATGGCTAACATGATTCATTTGCCATCGCTAACAAGTTATCCAAGGATATAAAACACAGAGCCAATGGGCTCGGGCCCGAGTTCAAGCTCAAGCTCACCCTCAGTCCTGACTTCAAGCCAAGCTCAAGACCGTGGCGAGCCGTTGGTCACGCCGCCCGTAGCACCCTTGCGATTCATCAGGCCGCTAAAAAAGGCCTGTAGGTTTTCTACATCAGGCACAGCACCGGGGTCTGCCTGTTCCTCAGGCGTCACGTCACCGCCTCCATTAGCAAATGCTTGACGATCCTAGAAGACAAAAAGGGAATATTGTTAGCAAAAGTCATCATTAGGCATCCTTGTATGTATATCTATAATTGAGCAGGAAAGCAGACAAAAAAGAAAAAGGGGGAAAACTCCCAACAACGTACCTTGAGTCGTCGTAGCATATCGTCGGCATCAACCTGGATACCGCCCATGTTCACCTGCACTGGCCCAATGTGATCGCGCACTTCGCTATCGCCAAAACGTTCAGACTCGTCAGGCAGCGCACCGGGCTTACGCCGTGCTGCAGTGCCGGGCTTAGGCTCGCTAAGCGCCTTAGCTGATTCCAGGACCTTGGTCTGTTCAGCAAGGAAGCTTTGTGTGTCGGCAGCGTTTGTCTCTAGGGAAGTGCTGTCTAGGCTAGGTCCAGGGATATGGAGACCCGACATGCTGGCATCAGGCACCCAGTCTTCGTAGAGAGTGACAGCTGAGAGATCAAGGCCCTCGTCGTCCTGGTCGGAAAACTCAAGATCGGGCATGATGGGCCAAGCCTTCTGGAGGTCCTCAGCCCAGCCAGCGCTGATGGTTTCAACGTCGAAGCCATCGCGCAAAACGCGAATCTTGCCCCAAGAGTCCCAGTTTGGCGGTACGAGAATCTTATCACGATCAATGGTATTATGCTTAAGTGGTTGCTTTTTCAGCAGCGACGTAATACCCAGGCTAGAGTGTACTAGACTAGGAAGTTGAGTCGAGGCATTAGGAGTACTGTAAATAAGAGAGGCACCATCTGTACAATAAATGGTACGGCGTTAGAGTAAGGAAGAAAGAGAATTATAGAAAAGGAGAAGGGGTATAGATCCGATATTACTTACGCCTTAACAGTACAGTGCGCAGATACTGCAGTATTTGGTCAAAGTCGGCCTCTTTCCATCCATGGGTCTTTTCTAAGAGCTCCATCTTGTCGGCCTAGTAGTCAAGCAATCGCATCACGAGCAGAGTTAGCTTGAAGTAAATCTAGATCCCCTCCTTTCAACTCCATGGGCTGACTCACATTTTGGCACACCACACACAGCGGTAGACCCAGCCCATCTTCCCACTCCCCGGGCCCCAGCGGTAAAGCAGCACCAGCATCTTCGTTAGCTTGCGTGCCATCTAGATTGAGTGAGCCTCCACCACGGCCGCGATCGCGCCACTCGTCCATCAACTGCTCCATAGCATTGCCACAGTCATCGTCTAGTGTAATGAGGACCTGGCGCAACATGAGGATCCATTCTCGCAGCTGTCGTAGCCACAGATGCGGTTGTGACCAGTCCAAGAGGACCACTATCAGGGTATCAGGGATAGTTTCGGGTGTCAACAGTGGTTGGAGAAGCGAGGTAAAGGACGGCGATGGTGTTGAGAGGAGATGTAATGATATTCTGGCGAGGGTGTCTAAGGGAGAGGCGAGATTAGCAGTTGTTAACTTGAAGGAATTGGGCAATGAACTGAGACCAGATGAGGATATTGTAGTCTCGCGCGGTTGCGCAGTGCAGTAATGTATAATGCATTATAGGCCAGCCGACTCACCTTCTTGATCGCCCTCGAGAACATCATAGTATGTATATCCCAATGCGAAGTTGTTTGCGATGGGCGGTGCATCGCTCTGTCGGTCTACATTCCACCGCTGTTCGCCACTAGATAGACTATCGAGAAACTCGCGCTGGGAATCGGGCGAACCACCTGAACACACGCACATGCAGTTAGCAAGCCGGACCGTTCATTCGCATTCTTGTCCACATGTTTTCTCCAATGCTCTCTACCACAAGTTTCGACAGGGTTCACTGACCCCCTCCTTACATACCTAACACTAGCAGGTTCTTCTCTGGTAGCTTCTTTCCCGTAGCCACTGTGTCTAGCATCGACAACCATAGATCTTTTTTGACGTCGCCATTTCCACTGCTACTGCCATTGCCATTGCTGCTGCCCAAGCCCAAGCCTCCGCGGCCACTGTCTGATGCTGTCGTTGACGCCACAGTCAACGTTGACATCCGGTTTGCATTGGCCCCAGACGTCATGACGATCTGGCTGTGCCGTGGAAGCAACTACTGCACCGGACGTTACGGGAAGCTCTCACAAGAGGCCAGCAAAGAGGGAACTGACAAGCCTCAAAGAGGGGGCGTAGGCTCTTGTTCAGTTTGAGTTATTCACAGTCAATGTGCGCTGGAAATAGCCTTGGTCCAGCCCAAGTATCTTGCTGTTTCGGCGTCGGAATGGGATATGCAACGTTAGGTGGCAAGAGCAATGGGGATTCCGGGACTAGGCTTTCAAGACCAGGAATGAAGGTGGCGTGGCGTATCGTGGGCAACTCAAGACAATAAGAGGGGGTCTTTAGGTAGAGGAAGTCGACTCAAGTCGTGTCAATCGTGCCGGGCTGCCGTCTTTTGCTGGTCTGACCTCGTTTCGTCTCTAGGGGGTGTTGAAGAATCTCGATATTGAATGACGTCCGATCTAGCTGGCCAAAGGAAAAGAAGACATCGGAGCTTGGTGTCAAATAAAGTCCCTAAACGAAGTAAAACCCATCCTGTCCAAGGCTTAAAGGAGGCCTAAGCAGCGATCAGCAAGCCGCACCAACACTACAGTACAGAGACACCCCTAGCATCCACTGACTTCAGAGCTTAAAAATCCCCTTGGCCAGTAAAGACCCTAGAAACTACAGTGCCCAAGCTTGAGACCCCGCTAAGCTCTTCAACGGCCTAGCCTAAGAAAGCTTCTTTCAGCGCACAGGCCACCAAACAAAGCCTGTAAATAGCCACCCAAAGCCTTGTCTTATTGAAGCATGTCAAGTGATGCCAAGTTTGTCGCGAACTTTTTTAGGTCAGTTTGTCAGCCTTGCGCTCTCCTATGCACGAATGACATAACACAAAACGTTAAGGCGACAATTACCCTCAAACTTCCCGCCCTTTTCGCACCTCCATGAGCTGCTGTCACACACCATGAACAAAATCCGGGCTATCCAAGCCCTCAACCAAAAAGAAATCGAAAATGGAATGTAAGCCTTCTCCCAGCCTTCTTTGTTGTAACCTCTACCAGACACTAGACAAGAACTAACCTCTTGGCCAGCTCTCCCAACGCTTCTTGGCATGTCGACTATCGCGACACTGCCTTTGTCTACTTTGGCGGCCTTCCCCTCGAGCTCTCAGAAGGAGACATAATCACTATCTTCTCCCAGTTTGGTGAACCCGTCTTCATCAAGCTCGCCCGCGACAAGGAGACCGGAAAATCACGCGGCTTCGGCTGGCTCAAATACGAAGACCAGCGTAGCACAGATTTAGCTGTCGACAATCTTGGCGGGGCCACCATTGGTAGTCGTATGATCAGCGTTGACCATGCGCGCTACAAGTTCCGCGACGATGAAGACCCCGACGAAGGCAAGATTGACTGGGAAACCATGCAACGCCAGGCCGGGCAATCAGCCGACACTGACCTGAGCGAAACTGGCAGTGAGGATGAGGATGGCACAGACACGGAAGGTAGACGGCATCGTCCAATGCTCAAAGAAGAGAAAGAGCTGGCTTTGCTGATCCAAGAGCACGACGACGAAGATCCCATGAAGGAATTCTTGATCGAGGAGAAAAAGAAAGAAATCGAAGAAGCCTTAGCGCTGCAGAAAAGTAATGGCGGCCGGTCAGACCGGGACAAAGAGAGGAGACACAAACGCCATAAATCATCACGACGCGATGGTAACGATGGGCGCAGCACGCGAGATAAAGACAGAGACAAAGACAGGGACCGAAAAAGCAAACGAGACCGTGAGCCAGCCCGCGACTCACATCGCTCCCGCCGCGATGCCGACGGCGATGTTGACATGGACTCGAATTACAAACGCAGCGAGAGAGAAAAGAGAAGTAAACGCCGTGAACGTTCTCCCGACACCCGTCATACCAATTATAATGACAGCTACCGATTAGACAGTGACAAAGAGCGCCATCGACATCCTAGCTCAAGCGATAAAGCCTCTAGGGATAGCAGGTCTACGAGAGATAGAGGTAGAGATAGGCAGCAAGACACCAGCCATGAGCGTTCAAGTGGCAAAAAAGACCTCACTAAGCGCCACGGCCATGACAGGCATTCCAATCAAGATCGGAATAGGGATCGGTCGCCACGGCGAAGAACAGATTCCGAACGAGACCGTAACAGTGATGCAATAAGACGCCGCCATGAAACGCGGAGTCGGTCGCCATAAACACTATCCTGTTTACACATAATACGCCTATGGGGTTGCGCAAGTCCTCGCCTGGCCATACGCCTGGAATATTGAAGAAAAGATGGCAATATTTATTGATGTCTGTTTCTGACGAAGGAAGTAACAAATTTCATATAGAGTAACACAGCATAACATAGCATAGTATAGATTCGGCAGGAAAGTCCCAAAAACGAATAAAGCGAGAACAGCAGACAGTAAAGGACCGAACAGGCTCGATAAAAAAACACAACATGCCACAATTAGCTCCTCAAAGGCGCCAAAAAGTATGGCCGCTCACGAATGACCCAGATACTTCTTCCAGTTATCCCGCAATAGCTGTCGTCGCCCGTCTTGCCCCACACTCAAGCTAAACTTCTCCCAGCGTGCATCGTGGCCCGCACCAATAACCACAATCGACTCGTCGCTGATCCAGCCAATCAACCCCTTAGCCGGCCTCGTAGTACCTAGTGTCGTGGTTTCTGAAACCGGCAATCCGCCAACCAGCGACTCATCGCCTGTCTCAAAGGGCGCCTGTGCAAAAGAATATACATCAGAGAAAGCCCGTGGCATCAGTGGCAGCCGCGAGAGGATGCCCCATTTTCCTCGGCCGCTCCCGTCTCCGGCGCTGGGCAAAAGAGATGTTGGCGATGACGAGGGCAGTCCGGAGGGAGAGGGGCTCTTGCTAGCCATGGACCTCGTGGGATGTGGGATATCGAAGACGTGAAGAGTCGCTTTGTCCGAGGTACAGGCTAACAGGGTTCCCGAAGGACTGAAGGCAATGGAAAAGATACGAGCAGGGTCTATTCCGCGCCGCAGTTCAGCTACACGGGCGCCCGTGGATGTCGCAAAGACGCGAATCAGCGTGCCCTAAAGGCTTGTTAGAATGCCCCTCGAATATATATTGTGCACGTGCAAACTAGATTTACATACCGTTTCACTAGCTGTGGCGATCATCTCGCCGTCCGGACTAAATTGCAAATCCCGCAGGCTACTAGAATGTGCCGGGATAATGCTGACGTTCAGTTCCTTTAGGTCCACCAGGTTGATGTGGCCGGCCTGACGGCCAGGGAAGGCAACATGATGGTCCGATAGTGCACACACCCCTAGCGGGTTGTCTACAGTTTCGTTTTCGCTAAGAATGGGGTTGTTTTTCTTGAAGGCATAGATTGATACACGGTTCTGAAGCACAACGATTATGTGGGTTCGTGAGAGCTTCACTCCGCGAACAGGGGTCAAGGACGATATCTCCAAGGCAATGCTGCCACGCATGTCATCCCATATAATAACCTATGGATAGCTGTGTGTCAGCAATAGCCGCCCCTCGCCGTTTTCATTTCCCATGAAAGCCTACTTACTTTGTTGTTGGAGAACTTGGGTTGCCGTCCGCCGCCAACCAGGGCAAGATAGTTGGAACTATTCATCATCTGCACCAAGCCAATACCAGCATTAAAGTCTAGGATTATAGCAACATCATTAGTAGTGTGTTCAAACCAAAGGGAAACGGAGTAAATCGCATACCGCGGGATGCCTTCATCAAGCACGACTTTGTATGGAAGACTGGAAAAGCCTTGGTCAGCCACCACTACACGCAGCGCAATAAATCACAGACAGTCTATGGACAAAATACAAATACACCCAAGGTTCTTGGAGGCTAGGGTATTGAAAACATACTGCAGATGCCCGTATTAAGGCCAACAGCAAAGCATGACCGGTCGTTGTTGAAGGAAGCGGATAGTACCTGGGTTGCGACCGCAGGTTCAATCTGAGGGCGGACGTCCATGGTGAGAGAAGATGGGAGAGTAGAGGTGGCAGCCTAAGTTGTATAAGATTGAAGCGTGGATATGAATCGTGACTTGTGGGTGTAAGCCTGTGATTGGACTCTGGAAGAACGCAAAGTCAGCGTGATTTACTTGGCTTGACCGGCTCACTCACTCGCTTCTGATAACGGATAGCCGGCTGGCCAAGATGCGATGAGATAACAACAAAGAACAATAACGGTAGATTACTACCGCATGACTGTGGGAGACAGTGATAGACAAGGTCAAAGAGCGGCTAGCAAAAGATAGTAGCTAAAATACAAACAGTAGCGAGCGCCTCACTCAATAAAGACAGGACAATAAGGCGAAACAATTAGCATCCGTCACAAGTGACGTCAAACTCCGGCTATTTAAAGGCTTTCTTTCCTAGGCTTTGGGTCTTTGGAAATCAAAGTAGGGCTGCGGGAAAGGTGCTGCCTGCAGCCACAAGTGTTGTAAAACAGCAAATAACAGGGACAGCTACTTCCGACTGCATAGGCCAAAGCCGAAAATATCCTGAGAATCAGAAGCAATTAACCAGACCAGGAAGACAAAGAAAAGAGACTACATTCGGTGTAGTACGTGAAATGATCACCAACAATTAATGCTAGCAACCCACTGTTAACAAGCTTGTTGATGTTTTGAATCGGATCCTAGCCCAAGGAGCGACATATGCGTACTGTTTGTTACTCTATTTGCACTGTCTAAAATACTGTGTTTTGTGCTTATCACGTGCTCTCTCACGTGAACGGAAGCTATAGCCTCTTGTGACAGGGGGCTTCCTTACGCCAGGGTCCTTTGTTGGTCCTAACACTAAAGCCATCCAAACAACATTCAGGAACACGAACGTTGAAGTATTCTATTTGCCGGTTTGCAGATAGAGACGAATATGGAGAGGGCAAACCGACCATCAAGCAAAACAGACGGAAAGGACAGATGAAATATTTTGTGGGGAAAGGGAGAGAAGATTGTAAGTGGTCAGAGTTAACCCTAAGTCTCTCTAAGTTACTTTGATTTCATCATCGTGTGACTGTCGAGATCTGTGTCCACCCCTGAACTTCCTTGTTCGCTTTTATGTGGACTTGCATTCGTGAATATATTATTCAGTGGGTCGATGTTGTACTAAAACTTGTCGAGCTGCGAGGGTTATCCTGCAACCACAATCCATTCAACCTCCTGAGGCGTGTCTAGCAGTTGTTTTTTTTCAGTGACACGCTTGCAAGATGTAGCTGGTACAAGTAGGCTCTGTATGTCTTCTCTTATACATAAGTATTTAGTACCCACATGTCTACGCTCGCCACTCTACTGGTTTGCCTGTCTGTCCCTCGTTCTGCTTTTATCGTATAATTAATATCGAAGCGTTCTGAAAGTTGCTGAAGGTCGCTGAAAGTCGCTGAAAGTCACTGAAAGTCGTGCTTCCCTGTCTCTTGTCCTGTTCCTGGTGCCTTTTTGGCTCCTTCCTTCGTCGATTGGGCTTGCTTGCTATTGCCCATTTTCCCCATCCATCACTTTCCCCTCCCCCCTTTATTTCCCTCCTGCCATAAGAAGAGCCAGGGGGTGGTTGGTTAGCTGGCTGTTGATTTTTTTGTCCTAGTGTCACTGTATCAAGCCCTGTATAACGGAGCATTACAGCGCATAACTGGTTGGATTACAGGCTGTTCCTATTCTGCAACCTCCTGTGCTTGCTCCTTTTCTCTTCCCTAAGACCTGGCAAACAGCCCACGACCCACCGCTCTTGTCTCCCCCCAAAAAGACAACAAGAGCTTGGATTCTGCCTCCTTCCTCCCTTTAGTTGTTCTCTATCTTTCTTACCCACCCCCCCAAAAACCCACTTCTTCCACTCTTCCTCCCTACTTCCCTCTTTATCCCCAGGGAAAGCTTTACGCTGGTGATAACCGTACCTCAACGACCAACGACGACTACGACTTTCGATTGTTTTCTTTTTTCTTTTTTCCTTCGCTTCTTCTATTTCACACTCTTTTGCTGACTCTTCACATTTTAATTCTTTCACCCCCATTAATACTACTTACATGTCTTCCGCAACTGTACGTCGTCCCCATCACACCCGTCACCCATAAACTTGACCTTCATGTGGACAACCTTTTCCCCTTTTTGCTTGGTGGTATTGGCAGTAATTCTGTTGCTATCTCAGTTGTCTCAATTTGGCAACAAGTCGAAATTGACCCATCTCAGATGCTTCAATTGGAGATGAATCTGAGAAGCTGCGACCGAATTTCCATATCTTGCAATTCGGCCGCTGTGAAGTGGACAACAAAAACAGTACCTGTGGCGAAAACACTAGGGCAGCGGAGCCAGCTCGCGCTTTTGCTTTCTCGCACATCAGCGTATCAACTAACATCATGTTCCCATCTAGATGATCCGTAGAAAGAAGAATGTCAAGAAGGGCATTCAGTTTTGCCTGATGGTGTGCGGCGCTTCTGGTACCGGTAAGTCAAGCCACCCACGCTCCCCTCCTGCCATGAAATCTGCGGGTTTACCCTATTGTCATGCCCGACATCCTCATCCATTGGTAAAGGACTAAGCACTAGTTGATTGGAACTTCGTAAGGCCAACGTCTGACCCCTTTTTTTCTCTATAATAGGCAGAACTACTTTCGTCAACACTCTTTGCGGCAAGACTGTCCTCTCCCATAAGGACTGCGATGACCCGAACACTGCTCACGTCGAGGAAGGCGTTAAGATTACCCCCATCACCGTTGGTACGATATAGCCTGGCATCCGGAAGAAACAAACCCCAAGTTTGAAACCGCTAACAACTATCGTTCACAGAACTGGAGCTCGACGAGGAAGGCAGTCGCATTTCCCTGACCATTGTTGACACCCCCGGATTTGGCGACCAGATTGACAATGAGGCCAGGTACGAATGGATCCAGCCCTTGCATTGCTTTACCGTGATACTGATTATTGCACTCCCAGTTTCTCTGAGATTGTTGGCTACCTCGAGCGCCAATACGACCACATTCTATCCGAAGAGTCGCGAATCAAGCGTAACCCTCGCTTCAGAGACAACCGTGTCCACGCCATGCTCTACTTTATCACCCCTACCGGCCATGGGTAAGTCGCAATCCGCAGCTCTGTTGTCAAATAATAAATCATACACACCAAGGCAACTAGACCAACTAATTTAACTATTTCAATGCAGCCTCCGCGAGCTGGATATTGAGCTCATGAAGCGCCTCGCTCCCCGCGTCAACGTCATCCCCGTTATTGGTCGTGCTGATACCCTAACCCCTACCGAGTTGGCTGAGTCCAAGAAGCTGGTCATGGAGGACATTGAGCACTACCGCATCCCTGTATACAACTTCCCCTACGATATTGAGGAGGATGACGAGGACACAGTCGAGGAGAACTCGGAGCTGCGTGGTCTTATGCCCTTTGCCATTGTCGGCTCCGAGGAGGTCATCGAAATTGGTGGCCGGAAAGCTCGCGCTCGTCAGTACCCTTGGGGTGTTGTCGAGGTTGACAACCCGCGTCACTCTGACTTTTTGGCTATTCGCTCAGCCCTACTGCATAGCCATTTGGCGGACCTGAAGGAGATTACCCACGACTTCCTCTACGAGAACTACCGTACCGAGAAGCTTAGCAAGAGCGTCGAGGGCGGTGCCGGAGCGTATGTTTTATGTCTTTTGCCTCAATCCAGGATTTCTTTAATGCTAACTTTTGAAAATAGGGATTCGTCGATGAACCCCGAGGACCTTGCCACACAGTCTGTGCGCCTCAAGGAAGAGCAGCTCCGTCGCGAGGAAGAGAAGCTGCGCGAAATTGAGGTTAAGGTCCAGCGCGAGATTAATGAGAAGCGCCAGGAGCTGCTTGCCCGGGAATCCCAGCTCAGAGAGATTGAAGAGCGCATGCGCCGTGAGGTTGCTGCCAACACGTCAACCAATGAAGTCGGCAATGAGACCCAGTAAAAGTGCCTCAGTAAAGCGAAGCAGAGTAAGCCCTGCCTGCTCGCTCTTGGCCATCACTTGTGCTGCTGTTTTTCTTTGGAGCTCGCTGGCTTTGCCCCGCCTCTCTTTTTGTCCCGCCTGTCTTTTCTTGCCATATGTTTTTGTTGCCTCTGCGTTATACCTTTTGAATCGGAAAATGCGCGGTGGAATTTGTCCTAGCCCCTTGCAGTGGCTTGGGAACACTCTTCTATCTCGTATCCTGTACTGGCGTTGGGTTTTCTAATGTTATTAAGAAGGGGCGAGAGGCAGGATAGATACTGCTTCTTGTCCCTTCTGTTATTACTTTGTTAACCATTCATATTCCCCCTTTTACTTTTTATTCTCAAGTTCTTTGTTTTTATTTCTAGATCAACAGTTTACGGCGTGTCATTTCATTGATTAATGAGTATGTCTGCGAGGCATGTCAAGCTGATCAAAGTGACAGGTTAGGTTGGAGAATGTTCCTTGCGGGTTATTCGGAAGCTGCTAACTGTTGGAAGAAGGTCACGCTGAAGATCATGATAACTAATATATTAATGAAGTGGGAAGAGAAACCGAGACATATGAAAGCATGCAGAATTTCAGTGATGAGGACGAACAAAGGGACAAGAAATCAAGTAAAAGAGCGTCAAATCGTCACTCCGGGTTAGAGTTGGGAACTTTCTGTTGAACAAGAAGGGACGGAGGTTACGTTGTTTGTCGCAAAGTCCTTGGTAGAATTCTGTGGTTGTTGGGTTAGTGCGTAAATGATCAGCAATCACAGCAGCGTTTAGTTATCATTCTGGCTGTTCAGGATACGTAGGATAGCTAGGAATAGGTTGATCAAGTCAAGGTAGAGTGTGATGGCGGCCGCAATTTCCTCTTCTACGTGGAACTTGCGCAGGACCATCTGAGTGTCAATGAGGATGTAGGCAGAGAAAATGAGCGCGGCAGCGCCGCCATAGATAAGCTCGCCGGTCGAGTTGTAGGGGAAGAACATGTACATGAAGCTGAAGAGAATAAGACCCCATAGTAGACCGGATACGTAGGGCACCCAGGAGGTGAAGTCGTAGGTAGTCTGGCAGGCGAAGGCGGTCAGGAAAATGAACATTCCGGCAGTGATCAGGGTAGCGTTGACGACGAGGCCAATATCGTAGAACGAGACGATGACGCTGATAGTGTAGGCTTCAGTGAGGGTGAAGGCGCTGAGAAGAACAAGGTTCATAGGGTACGATTTGCGCTTCCAGTAGGTGGCGGCCATGAAACCGATGGCGGCAAACATCTGGGGAAGTAAAAGGCGATTAGTTGAACGGAGCAATGATGGTGGAACATCGGAATGTTAGGAGGGGAAGAAAACACCCGACAAGAGAAAAACGTACTGATACAAAGACAAGGCCGGGATGCGACTGCACCCATAGCTTGTAACCCTCGCTCCAGAAACTTAGAGAGCTGGTGATAGCAGTTGCGATGAACTGGGCCGTGAGGATAGCATAGACCTTGCGGACAAACTGGTTGCGGATATCAATAGTGGCTTCGGCCACCGAGCCGCCGAACTGTATGAAGTTGTTAGCTGTTGATCTTGATTCTAGCTTTGCGCAGGTTTTTATTTATAGCGCTTAACGGCGTATGCGCGCAAGAAGCGCGAGGCAAAAAGAGCGAGAAACTGCGCTCCCAAAGATGGAGAGCGACTCAACTTACCTTGAAGTCATCCGGGATATTGTCCTCACTGGTACGCGGCGCACCAAAAACTCCATCCGAAGCTGTGGATGAGGATCCGGCGGCAGCCTGGTAGGATGGGGGAGCGGTTCTATATTCGTCGGGATCGACAGTGGGAGCCTTGGTGTACTTGGCTGTTGACATGGCGAGCAGATGAAGAATATAAAGACAAAAAGGAATGTTTTCAATTGAGGGGAATATAGCCAGTTACAGGATGAAATGTCGAGTTTTTGATGGGCTGTAAAGAAGGCGTAGAAATACCAAATAATGTCGTCTGTTGAATGCGACTAAATGTCTTGTCCCAAACGCCTGATCATATTGGCGAACTTTCGATGACGTTCGGTGTGCCACATAATGTCAGACTCAGCCACAGGCTACTTTCAATGCGCCACATATAAGGGGTAGAGTAAGATTGGTCATTAGGGTTACTATGTTTCTCATCTTTCTCAAGCATGAATCTGGAGTAGCATATTTTAAGCGGAAGTGCACCAAAATCACATGCAAGCTAAGTACCATCTATTCTGTTTCTGTTTTCTAAATTTGTGACAATAATCAGAGGAAAATGGCCTGGTGGCTGCCGTGGCGTTAATTGAGGCTGGAGGAGACCTAGAAGCTCAAGCGGAAAGCCGCGTCGCTTGAAGCAATAGGCTGAACGAGTTGAATAAGCCAAAGCTTAGCCTGTATCTCCCGTGGCCTGAGTTTATATGGGGTAGATGGGGCATATATACAGTGAGCCGTGATGGTTGTGCATTACCGGCTTTAAGCTTCTACTATGGGAGTGAGTCGGCGACTGGAGCAGCACATAAAGGTCGGGAAATGAGTCCTATAGGTCTGGCTCCATCGCATCAAAGATCTGCAGCAAAAACCAAGGATTCAACATACTTCGTGAATGGAAATGCTCAACTACTAAGGCTTGAAATATGTGGCATCTGCTATTTTGTGAGTGAAAGGAAGGTGGGGCAGCTTGCGAATTTAGACAAGGAGAACGCGAAATGCTAAGTAACAAGCAGCCAATCGAAACGCGAACTTGGTCTCCACAAACTAGACCAGTCAAGCTAGGCTGACGTTAAACTGCCAGGTTAAGCTCTGTGGAGCTTAGAGCGATCAAGCTAGTTATTAGAATATAGGCTCATGCCTTTGCCTAGATGAGCATTAGCGAGGGGTGATGTAAGAATAGAGGAACGCAGGAAAAGGAGAAGGGACAGAACAGAAGGCTCCCAAAAACCAAAAGGAACGGAGTTGGAGAACAAGAGTTGTAGAAGACGGGTGAAATGAGAAGGATATAAGCGAGACAGAGTGAGAGAATTAGGATTGAGAAAGAAAGAAGAATAGGAAGGGAGGGAGAGCCAATCCCTAAGTTCAAGCTTGAGTATATGTAGCTGGAGCCAGTCTCTATTTCCTTGTTTCTAAGCTTGAGGGAGGACACCCGAGTCAAATACACAATTGTACGGGAGATGCGGAATACCGTTTCCCCTTTATTGACTTCTGCCCCTATCAGCACCGGCCAACCGGGGACTTTTTTTTTTTCCTTCTCGAGCGAGTCACAGAGAGTTGGTTTCGGGTTGGTCTGAGGATTCCAGTAGAAGGCAGGCGGTTGTGCAAGTCTTATCTAGATAGGGTGTAGGCGCCCCCTTTTGCGTATTAGTGTGCATTTTTATTTTGGCGTCCACGGGGTATAAGACACATAGATTAGGCACACAAAATACAAGCGGGCTACCCTACAGTACTTTGGGCTTCCTGGTGGCAATTGCTGTTTTGGCCTGTCCTAAATTATAGTGAAGCGGGCTTGACACGCGTCGAGCCGCCCGTCAAGGATTCTTAGAAAAATGCACCAAAAAAGAAGTTTATATGACGGCGAATCAGAGCAGTTCTTCGGCCACTGGCCTGTATAGTACTAGCAATGCGGCGCAGGGCAGAGAAAGGACAAGGTGTGAAGATAGAGGGAGGGTGCTGGAAGTTGGGAGGCACCTGTTCAGTGAGTGGGGTAGTAGGGCAGTAGGGCTTTGCGGCAACTGAAGAAAGAAGCTGCCTTGGAAGAGAAAAGGTACCTACCTATATCTGCATGCATGTAGCAACAGACGGCGAATAGGGGGCCAGGAAAGTTCTTGTAGCGACTGTCATTCCCCTCTCAGACGTCTGCGTGTATTTATCTGTGCGCGTACTGTATTGTATTCAAATGTATTGATGTGTACATCTGCGTGTATAGCGGTATGCAAGTACATGTAAGTACTTCTAGGATTCATAGCCAAGAAACCTCACTCTACTTACTCTACTTTCAGTGGCAGTACATGCTCTTTCCTCGCAAAATATTTTGCACTGAATTTTTTTTTTCAGTCACTTGTGTCTTCATTTTCTGTTGCTCAAATTTCCTCTTTTTATTTCTCTTTTCCTTCTTTTTCTTTTACCTATTTCCCCTCCTATTCTAACCTTGTCACAGCCCTCCCATCTGTTGTCGCCACTATTACAGGGCTTGTTTGTGATCCCCAATTCACCAGGATCCCCAGGTCTTTTTTCTTTTTCTCTTCTTGTTCCTTTCCAGCGTTGCACTTCCTTGCTTATGCCTGCTTCAGGGCCAGGCCACACGACACCACACAACGGCACACATTGAAACATCAACACAATAGAGAAGCTGAGCTCTTAACGTTGATCCGGCTTTATTTTACCCTTTTTCTTTGCCTTTTCTTTACTGTCTGTCGATTTCGTTTCTTTGAGCTAGCCGAACCGCTAATTGTTGTGCATTATCCCATCTGAAAAATCCCCCCTTGACTTCTTGCTCACGCCGTTTCGCCCTTAAAAGTCAGCAGCAGCCAGCGAACAATACCAGGGGCAAAATTCGCAAAGAAGACCCCTTATTTAGCACGGCCGATAAAATAATATACTAACCACTGCGACTACTGCATATAATATCTGTACCACGACATCCAACCAACCCTTTACCACTTTCTCTTCTTCCCGGGTCTTCTTTCGATTTTGCCTTTCATTTTTTTTCTTTGTATTTTTTTCTTCCTTTTCTTCTATTGACGGAACTACGGCTATCCACATCTCCCGACGTTCTTTTGGCACACTGTTTGTTTGTCCCTAAGCCTGCTCCCTGTGCGGCTTCGCTTGGACTTTCTCCTCATACCGTATACTTGGCACTACTCACTAAGTAGTCAACCGACTCGAATTCTCGAAGTGCTCGCTCGCCTTGACCTATTTGAATTTCTAATAGCTTTCGTATTGGAAAATCTAAGGAGAAAACCTACGACCGCTATACCTACCGCCACAATCTCTTGCATCTTGTCACCATCACACCCTCAGCCAAAACTCCACAATATCCTGGATCTCGGATTTTTCACGCCATTGTTTTTTTGAGTCCGGAACCATTTTTGTCAATCGAAAACTAGCATCGACTTTTGCGCTGGCTAGAAATTAATCATCATGGCGGCTCAAGTTCCGGCTATTGAATTGACATCCGAATGGGCTCCTAACGATGTCACAAACCATCATGGGCCCCTTTATGCTAGTCGCAAGCGCCGCGCTGGCATCATCTCCCGCAAGCCATTGAAATACCCCGATAGTCTGATGGCACAGCTATCTAGAGCCTTTGTCGAGAATCAGATTAGTATGTGCCTCTTGGTCCCTTTGTTTTTAATATCTGCCTTTTGCCCCCCCCCCCCCCCTTTCTCCTCTTGCATACGAACAACTCTCGATTGATACGTACAAAACTACCAACTTGAATTGCGTTACTGCTTGGAGATGATGTTTTACAGTTATTATTTTAAATCATCACTTCGCTTTGACAAGCCTTGATGGGAATTCTCCCCTGCTTCCTGGAGCAAACACTTTACTATTCGATAAATGAAGAATGATCTTGTCTACATGCAGATTTAGATTTATACTGACCACGATTGCGTTTCACTGCTTAGGCTACTCGTTCAACTTGCTCGCCCTTCTTTTCCTCGCCGACGCCTGTCTTCCCAAGTCTCGCCCTTATACTCGCAAGTTTTTTACGCTTTCTTATTACAATGGGTCTACCGAAAAGTACGCTGCTGGCGCTGATGATATCTACTTTATCTCCTTTTGCGTCGTGCTTTTCACCTTTTTGCGCGCTAGTGTCATGCAGTACCTGTTGACCCCCATAGCCCGTATGGGTGGTATTACCCGGGTTAAGATGCAGGCCCGGTTCACTGAACAAGCGTGGCTTCTTGTATACTATGGCTTTTTCTGGACTTTTGGAATGGTAAGCAACTATGAACTGCACGCACGGATAGTCGAAGTGACATGTGATAATATTTGTGTAGTGTCACTGATACCAAATCCTAGTACATTTATTACACCTCTCCATACTGGATGAACATGAAGGAACTATGGACCAACTGGCCTGATCGCGAGCTTAACGGCCTTTCCAAGTTGTACATTCTCGCTCAATGGGGCTTCTGGGTGCAACAGGTTCTGGTCATCAACATCGAGGAGCGCCGTAAGGATCACTACCAGATGCTTACGCACCATTTCATCACCATCGCCCTAGTTTCCTCGTGCTACAGCTACCACCAGACGCGCGTGGGCATTTTGATCCTAGTCCTGATGGATGTGGTTGATCTATTTTTGCCCGTAAGTCGCCTGCTCAAAATGCGCCAACACGCCGCCACAACGATCTCCCAGACGCCCAGAGGCTAACTTTCTGCTCCCCTCGATCTAGCTTGCCAAGTGCCTCAAGTACACTGGCTTCAGCACTCTTTGTGATGTCATGTTTGGGATTTTCATGGTCAGTTGGGTAGTTGCTCGCCACTTCCTCTATATGGCTGTCTGCTGGTCTATCTACGCTGATATTCCCGTTTTGATCGGCAACAGCTGCTATACTGGCAACAGCAAAAGCCTTTCTGGTCCATTCCCCACGCCTGAGGGATACTCGTACCTCATTCAACCTTTTATCAAGGCCGATGGTCTTGTTTGCTTCAACGACACGGTTAGATGGTTGTTCCTGGCTCCTCTCCTTATGCTCCAGGTTATCACCTTGGTATGGTTTACCATGATTTTACGCGTTGCTGCTCGTGTGATTCGCGGTGCTGGAGCTACCGATAGCCGCAGTGACGAGGAAGACTCGGATCAGTTGGAGAAGGAGGTTGATGCCAGCAGCATTAACTTCGGCAACTGGGAGAAGAAAAATGCCAAGAGACAAGCCGCTGCATCTACGACGACTGGAGTGAGTCTTGCTGCCCACAGTGGCGGTAAGGAGCTTCTTGGCCGCATTGGCTGCGAAAAGCATGTTGAGTAAAAATTCTCGCCATCATCGCTGGCTATGAGAGAAGACAAAGACATTAATGCCGTCTTTTGTATCACCAAATGAAACTGCCGTTCAATTCTAACTCTCCACACTTTCCTACCTCTTTACCTTGTCAACTCTTCGTTATCCATTGTTGATCCGGGCACATGCTGTGACGCTCCTCCTCTTTTAGACTTACTTTCTTCATTATTGGTTTCTTTCACTTCTCTATTCCCCGTTTGTCTACACACTAACCTCCCACTGCAACACCTCTGCCGTATGTGGGCGTTTTCTCCTTTTTTAAACACTCTTCCTCTTCTTTTCGTTGTTGCGTCACATGCCATAATGTTATTTTCTTGCGCTGTTTTCTTTGTGCTTTTGTAAGGCCATCTACAATTCCCTTGGTCTTATTGTTGTATGGGAGAGGCGGTTTTTCTTGTTCCATTTTTTTATTATTTTCCTCCTATTCTTCTTCCTCTTCCTGTGTATTCTGATTCTTCCTTTTTCCCCTCCCACGAACTCTCTTTCTTTGTCACTTTCTTATTTTCAGTTGCTGTCTGTATCTTGGGAGAGAGGAAATAAACTCAACATTTTTGGTCCTAAAAGCGCAAAATTCTGGTAGTTTTTGTATGTATGTATGTGTGTCTTGTCTCTCCTGGATTGTTTTTCCGGCTGTGACATGGCGAATAAGGAGTTCCATGTAGCATGCATGCATGTATGCATGCATGCATGTAAATGACGATCAGAATCTGTTATGGTGGCATAAATTATCCTAATGTGTGTGTGTGTGCTTTGAGACAGATATTAGCATAGAAGCGTGGAAGGCTTTGGAGCAACATGCAGGACAGAGAGCTATGGATATGCAGAATATAAATTGTGTGTTGTAGATCGTTTAGTAACAAAGCTTTTTTCTTCTCTAACGATGGAGATCTATAATAACCAAACTTTGACTCTTCTTTTCTTCCCTTTCTGGGTGTATATATAAAGCGCATATGCGTGGCATATATCAAAGAAATTGAACACTAGCAGGGTGTCAGTAGTGTTGGTCAAGGAAGTCGGAAAGCCATTTCGTATAATCAGTCCGTATCCATTCTACTACATGCCGCAGCGCCTCAAGTAGACGATAAATGCCAGTGACGGTGTCTGTGCTGCCGATATTGATCGCTGGGAGTACTTCAAAATCATCGTCCGTGTTGGCCACTAATGTCACGCTCCAGGCATCGCCAGAGACGCGCAAAAGTGGCATGAACATGGGTCCCGTACAGCACGCCTTTTGATAGCTACATTTGCAAAAGGATGTGATATGACGGTACCAACTGGTCAGGCTTAGGCCGAGCTGACTCAGAGCTACAACGGGCCCTTCTTCAGAGGTAAGCTGGATGTTGGTTGGTGCTCCGTTCCTTTGGCCATGGCCGTGACTAGGAGCTGTGATAGCTATGAAGGCGGCGATAGGCGATTTGCACAACGGTCCGTACATTGAGTGGTTGATGCTCGGATCGCCGACGGTAATTTTTTGGCGAAGGAGACTTTGGAGACGCCGTTGGACTTGAGCTCCAGAATCAGTTGCTAGCTGACTGGGACAAAGGGTGAGGGCGTAGTCCATCATTAGTGGGACTGGATCTCCTGGTCGCCGAGGGGTTGGCATTGCTTTTGAAAGAGTCGTGGGGGCTAATGACTCCAACATTGTAGCACTAGCGACGTTCTCAGCACGAACGCCTTTGGTTTGGCCTATAGCCAAGCGTAAGAGAGGCATGTATACACTGTCGCCCCATCCATATGATGATGTTTCTGTGTCGCGGCAATAGTGAGTTGCCTGTACAATGTCGTTGATCTGCGAATGCTGGAACACTGCCATAGCAGCGGATGTTTGAACCGAGATAAGACTCATGCTTTGATTATGGGTTACTGGCTCTGCAAGTGCATCTACGAGCCCCGGCAAAGCATCAATGGCAGTAAATGGAGAATCGGTGAAGGCATCGGCGGGTATTTGTTCGTCGTCTTCAAACAATAGAGCGACTTCGTGTGGCAGCTGACAGTTGTGGAAATCGCCTGCACTGGCAGTCAGGGCCTTGACCAGATTAAGAAGCCCAGAGTGCCGTGAGTCGGTGGCGGCTAATATACGTGCACGTTGGCGGATATCATGAGTGCTATCGTTCCAACGTAACGGCTTTGCAAGCGTTTCTAGGATGGTGCGTAATGGAACTGGCCGGTGAGCTGCATGGCTGGAATTAGGAACCGGGCTACACACGTTTGTGTGAGTGTTGGTTGTACGGGTATTTGAACGGACTGCCGCGGGTGAAGGAGCAAGAGATCGTATAGGGGGTTTGCTAGGGCCACCCAAGACATCAGAGCTAGCAGCGTGGTGAGACCGAGAGTAGTTATCGGTGCCCTGATAAGGAAGATTATACGGGGAAGAGCCGTTTGTATCAGCAGCACTACGTTGAGGTCCCTCGTCTATATAACGATCATCATCTTCATCCTCTTCATCGTCGTCGTCCAAGTCCAGTAGAGTCTCTATAGACCGCATGCCCCCAAACTTCATGTGCGGCTTATATAGCAGACTAGGATTCACTATCTCATGCTTGCTGAACTCCCGGCGTAGAGATGAAAGAGCGGCGCCTTGTGGATGACTTGGACGGCTACTCCCCTGTGAAGCCTTTTGCCTTAGTATTCCAGAGTTTTGGCCACGGAGCCCAACCGGGAGGGCGATAGAAACGCCGGCAGGTGGGCTCTCATCAAAGTCGGCGAAAGTCTCGGGATCAGGGGATGGAGTGATGCGGATTGCAGAGGTAATTGCCATAGCACCAACGCCTGTATTTTTGCTGTGAGCGAGCCCTGAAACTGACGACGGCGTGCCCGACCTTTTGATATTCACAGGTGAAGATCCATTCCTAACACTGGGGTGGTTCTGCGAGGAAGTAGCCAGTGGCTTGCGCTGAGGCCGTTGGGACCACACCAAGGAGGTCAATGCTGATTCGGCATGAGCTTGCTGGTCTAGACTAGGCTTCCATATAGCGGCATCCTGTTCGCTTGCCGTTAATTGCCGACAAGCGTCAGCAACATCGTCAACCCATGATGTGATAAGCTCTGAGCGCATGATGACAGGCTCGGGCTGAGATTTTGGTGTGGCCCGTCAAAATTAAGAGTGAGCTTTTGGCTTGGATTTGAGCTGGCAATGGGAGAAAGCCTAAAGCTGGGGAGGGGGCAGTTTGCCCTTGGCCACTGCTGCTATTGCTTGTGCTTGTGCTTGTGCCTGTGCTGTTAATTCAGACTCGCCCCGCAAATCCAAATACCGCAGTAAAAATTTCTGATCAGCAAGGCTTTGATTTGATGGCGATTCAGGGCAAAAGGAGAGTCTAAATTAGACATCAAGATTAAGGGCTTTAGCGGTTTAGCGGTTTAGCGCAGCGGGGAATTGCTGGACAATTGACACAAAGGGATGACAATGGAGGGGAGAGGGGGGAGGGAAGGCCAGCAAGGAGCAACAAGGAAGAAGGCATAAAGGCCACCAAGAGACAAGCACTATTAAAGCATGCGGAATAAAAAAAGAAATAAGGAGATTAAAGAGGCACGCAAAGTCGATTGGATCAGGGCGAGCCGAAGATCTCAACGTCAGCTATGCAACAATTAATGAGGGGAAAAGAGAGAAAGAAAATTTTGCACTTTTAAGTTGGTAAGAACTATGATTATACGCAAATCTGAAGCAGCAAACAAGAGGACTAGTTGCAAGCTTCACAATGAGAACAAGGCAAGAGCGTGGAAAAGAAAAGGGCAAGACCGGATTACTGCATACGAAAATTTAGCAAAGCACTACAGGCTATTATATAAGTCTTGGTCTTTCTCCTTTTTTTCTTTTTTTTCAGACACCAAGTTTTATCTTGTCCCCTTCTTGTGATCTGCGAGGATCGTTTTGTGTGGCGGCTTGGGCTCTTGTCCTGGAGCCAAGCTTCAGCTGCATTCGATCTGATCCAGCCAGATCTCACATAGATCTTGGTCCGTGGTATGAGAAGTCCGTAGGGGTTTAAAAACTACACACATGTACCATTATGGCGCTATGCAGAGTCAGTTATTGAATACGCAGGAACTTGCACATAATAAGTGCATATCTATCTATCAAATCTACCCATAATTAGCCTACACATAAATGTCTCGTCTATCCTTCTTCTCTCTTAACTGCGTACAATCTTGATGCGCTTCTGTAGGCTCTCTGGGAGATCCTCTTTTTTGACCAGCCCAAGAACTACACAGTCGCCCCAAAAGAACATGGCCCGATCCTGCGCGTAGCCCAAATAGTCGAATGCCTCATCATCGTCCTCCTCGCCGTTTTCCGACTTCTTCTCCTCTTCCACAGCAGCTGCAGCAGAAACATTTAGGCCATCTCCTTTGGCTAGATTGTCCTCTTCACTCGCTGAAACCTTGGCCTGCACAATGCCCCAAGCGACCCACTGGGCACTGTTCGCCGCCCGCCACAGGATGGATTCGTCATAGAGTTCTTTCACACGGATCTCACTTTCCTCGTCGCGAGTACCTAGGGAACCTAGGGAGAGGTCTTCCTTGGATGCCGAGGTCAGTCCGACGATGCCCGCACCAACAGCAGGCGCAGGAGCAGTCACGGACCGTGCATCCAGCATGAAGTCAACGATTGATGCCGCTGATGAAATAGGACCCAGATGTGGTGTGTTGGTCAGCGAGTCTAGGGGGGTCATGCGTGGTGTTGTGCCTGAATGCGGGAATTGGGGCTGGTGTTCGACATAGGCGCGGATAAAGCGTAGTTGCTCTTCGCGTGTGGGGTATACTTCGGCATTGCATTTATAGGGAGCAGCGGGATCATGGTAGTTGTATGCCCACTCAGTAAAGTGGTTTGCAATATCCAGTCCAGGCACATTCGCTGCAGCGTATTCGAAGTCAATGACAGCAAGTTGCTTGTGCTTGTTTGCTGGTTGCAGCAACGGCGATTTTTGGTTGTCGGGCTCGATACGAAGGATGTTTCCATATTGTGTCTGCGTGCGAGTAACTTGTTAGAGAGAGCAAGGTCATACCAGTGGCTATATATGAAGGCTACTTACATCATTGTGGCAGAAGGCCAGTGCTTCCTGAAGCCTCTGCTTAGAGCCGTACGCTTTTTTCACATACTCTCGATGTTTCTTGACCATGTCGCAGAAAACAGGCCATTCAACTCCGCAAACATAGCCGTTTGTCATCCACGTATCTGCCGTCGGACTGCCGGCTGCCCCTCCGGAAGCCTTAAAAGCATTGTATTTTTTATCCAATGCTTTGATGTTCTGCTCAACAGTTTCTTGCCATTTGTCCCAGTTGTTGAACACGGCAGGGCCCCCTAAACGTTCAGCAGGCAACAAGTCAATGCCCTCGTGAAGCTCCCTCATGCGCTTGGCAATTTGCCGCGAAGTCTCAGCTTCACGCAGGTTTTGTGGCCGGAGAGTAATTGCGTTAAGGAACTCTTCGAAGCGACCGTTCTGAAATGTCCCGAGGAGACGAGGACCAATTCTCTTGCGCGCAAGACGACGCAGAACTGCAAGTTCAGTCTCTCGATCAATCAGCGCTTCTACCTGGGGCCCGTAAACACGCAATAGTAGCTTGGGGGGAAGCTTGCGTAGTGGCATCATAGAGGGAGAGGCAGAGGGGTCCTGCGGAAGTTCAGTAGGTGGTGAGACCATGTAGACCGCATTAGTCAAGGCACCACTGATTCGTTCAACAGAGATCAAATCACCGCTATCCAAAGGCACCCGGCGCCAACCTTTGAGCTTTAGCGTATGAGTAAGCCTGATTATCTCATTCTTAAAGCTTATCCAGGCTTGGTGTTCCTTTTCTTTATGCTTAGAAACGACCTCTGAGGACGAGGAAGAGGCTTGTCCTCCACTGTAAGCCAAAGTTTTGCTAACATCTAGCACGCCATCACAGGATGGGACCACGACATCTCCATCGGTGTATTCGGTATCTGATGAATTGGTACGGACAAGGAGTCGGCGACGGGATGGGCGACGGCCAAGACGAGGTGTAAATGCAGGAATCTGCGCCAGGCCTAGATTAGATACGGTGTCTTCGATGATGCGCTGCAGGCGGTCTAGAGACACATCATCGCTCGCCTGAGAGTCCATCGAATTGGAGCGGATGTGAATTGCAGAGGTAGGCGATTCGGTAGTAATTATTGGTGTGGAGGAAGCATTGTTTGTAGAGGAAGACACATCATTGTTGCTGCTTCGAGGGGATCGGCGACGAGGGACATGCGCGCTAAGCTTGCGACGCTCGGCCTTGGCCTTTTCGTGATCTAGCCATTCAGCAACTTGTGCTAAGAGTCTTTCGGTTACCTTGGGCACACGGCTTCGGTGTGAGTGCTGCGGCGTCTTAATGCTGTTGTGGTGGCTATACGCAATACCAGTCCCTAAAGTTGCCCCAGATCCAGCCGTATTGCTTGTAAGGGCCGTAGCCCCATCGTCAGGAGCCTGTCCTGGTAGGCTCGGGCCGATGCTGTGATCAGGAATCGGCGTCTCAAGAGTAGTGGGACCCAGTGCTGGCGATGTTAGAGATAGGGAAGACATGGCGGGCATTCTCCCACTCAGACGACGGTCTCCAAGACCAGCACGGTATTGTTTTTTGGAAGTAGGCTCTTCTTTATGCCAGCTCTCAGCTTCGGCAAACTGGAAGCTTCCAGGATCTGCAATTTGCACGGCTGTAGAAGGAGAACGGAGAGGTTTGATGTTAGTAGAAGATTGGTAGAGATTGAGTATGAGTCAAGAATAGTAAATGGATGTTTATAAAGAAGTGCTAAAGTTTCGAAGCCCGGCCGTGAATGGATATCAATAAAGATAAGAATATATAGAGAGGCAGTAAAAACAAAGATAAGACAGTCACTAGTAGGGAAAGGTGAAAGAAAGGGGAATGCCGTCATCTTGTAAGGATCTCGGCAGCCAACAGATATCCGTTAAACAAACAAGTTAGGTAAATAGAAAAAAGCCCCAACAGGTTAATGGGGCGTGACCTTGTTCGTCTATCTCAACGCCCCCTTCTCCCTTTGGAGCTTCATGCCTTGAGCCTTGAGGCCTCGAGTCTTGAGAACCCTTGCCCGTCTTTGCTCATGTGTCAGACATCAAGATTCACTAGCCTAGGATGGAGACGGAACCAAGCCACTGGGCCAGGATTCAACTGAGGCGAATTGGAAACTGTGATTGGTTGGAAAACCAGAGAAGCCGGATACAAAAGCCCCAAGATCGCAAGAACAACATACTTATCGAGTTCTGGTCCGAGGACAAACAGAGCACCAAGCCAAAGTGACACAGGTTGGAACGGAGAAAGGGAAAGAGCGCCCGGCAGCAAGTAGCCATCAGAGGCGTTTACCTGTACTCCCATGTTTCACATACATATTACATGTCGAGAAAGAAGGGATGGTGGAGAGATATGCAGGTTGGGGGGGTACAAGGACCACTTGCTACCAATGATGGGGGATAGGGGAATTGGGAGGGGGGGTGTAGGGCGTAGGAACAGAGGGGGCCAAATCCAAATGTGACGGTTATGTCAGAAATAAAAAATACATACCTTTACTAGGTTTTTCAGACGCTGGAGATGCGACGGCCTGGGAGCCTGTAGTAAGGCCCTGGGTGGCGGCCCCAGATGCCGAAGAATCCATCATGTGTTCTGCTGGTACACAACGCCACAGAGTGACGCAGGCAGTGTTGGAATGTTGAAAGACGAGACGGAAACAAAGAAACCAGCACGACAATCAGAAGCTGGCCGACTCAGGCAGGTAATACTGATTGGAGGGGATGCCACTAAGCGAGATACTATCTCTCGTTCTTTGTCTTTTTCAGCGGGCTATCGTATGAGGACAAGCTGTGAAATATTGATACTATGTAGGGCAGGATGAGGTTTGACTAACACCACATCATAGCACAACAGTAGTAACAGGGTTCAGATCGATTCAAGTCGGGGCGTCGCGAGAATTCGACGCTCAGAAAACAGTAGAAAGAAGGGAAAGGGGGAGAAACCAGGAGGAGTGTGGATGAATAAACCACCCAAAAGACAGAATAGATCCGGTGGGCGGGTTGATATGGGGAAAATATGAGGAGAAGAGAGGGCGCTAGGAGGGAAGGAGGAATGAAGAGGAAGAGAGCTCTGATAAGAAGGAAGATAAGAGGGCAACAGTGCTGCAAGAAAAGAAGGCGTCAAGGTCTAGGAGAGAGGCGGCGAAAGGACTTCAATATTGGTAGATGTCTAGTGGGACAAGCTGTAGGCGATTCATAGAAGGATACGGGCGGTTTGACGGCTGGGGATGATGGCTGATGGGGAAGAAAAAAAAATAGAAAGGCTAAATAAACGGAAGATGATTTCGGACAAGAGGGCTAAAGGCTAAAGTGGGCTAAGACAAAGTCAGGAAGGAGGATCCCAGGTTCCACGGAAATGGATCAAGTAATTGCTGCATTCTTGCACTCTTATTATTTCCTTGTTAATTTTTCTTCGTTTTTTTTTCACATGCTAGAAGAAATTTGACTTCCCGCTTCCCCCCACGTCAATCCATTTTTTTTACTCCCAACAAACAAGCTGAGCCCTTGTAAGCTTTGATTTATTTGTTCTGATCCTGACATCCTTGAAGCTGTGTTTTGGTGGAGCAGGATCTAAGAATTCAGGTATTATTTGTGTGTCGTTTATTTTGTACGTGGAGTGTGGCCTCACAACGCTCACAGGTTTGCTATTATTTGCATGTGAAAATAAGCAACCTTCCGTTTTGGAATTCCAACTGCCTACCTCCCCTACACCTTTCTTCCAAATTCCCACCCTGAAAAATCTTCCATGTCCTTCCACTGTATTCTTCTATTGTAGCACGCTCTTGCCCTAGTTAATATGATTATCTGCCACCTTTGCTCTAGCTTTGTCTCATGTTGGGTCTAATTCGTCGGATTTTTCCTGACCTTCTCAAAGTGTCCTGTCGCCCCTACCTCGTCTCCAATAATTCCTTTCTACCAGAAACCTTAGCTCATGTGACGACATGTTGAACCCTATGATGTCAGTGCTTATTAGGGTTCATGAGTATTGTTGGGAATCATGGTTTTTCTACGTCACAAGATGCATTGTACTAGTGTTGGCAAGAACCGACCGCGTGACTTGATTGCGATCACTTCGGCCTTCCTGACTACTCTCAGGTGAAATGTTTTGTATCTGCCCTGCTCGCCGCTCTGGTCGCTGAAGTACCAATGGGATAGCCCGAAACTATGGCAAACGCCCCCCCCCCCCCCCCCCCACGGCCTTGTAGAAAAACTTGAGTCTCAATTGGGGCGAAGAAGGGTACAAGCGCGTCTTGATATTACCTTAGAAGACTGAGCAAGATACGAATGAGACCAAGAGGCGAGTTTATATACGTAGGTGTCTATGTGTGGGCGCATGTATGTGAGTGAGTGTGTACGGGAGTGCATGTGAGCGTATACAAGTGAGTGTATATAAGTGGATGTCATGCATATACTATTTGATGCACTTAACGTGATGCTAATACTTATCGATAGGTAGCCCTGCCAACCTCTCTTGTTGATTTATATGCCGTGCGAAGAGACGCATCGCCTAACATGGTCATGCAAAATATGCTTGTTCACTATGGCATGTTAGAGCCATAATTAACTATAGTCCTTCCATCCCCTCACGCTTTAGGGCCCATCTAACTGCCTCGCGCACATCTGGAACAATAGCTGTAGGCATATGTGTTGGGGGCCCTCTGGTCTCACTCCACACTCCAGTGCGTACTAAAAGTGATGACCATTTAGCACCACTGACACTACGAAATTCATTGGCGCCCCGAATATCACTTTCCGGGTTATCGCCGACCATGTACACATTGTGAAGCGAGTTAACCGTGTCCCCAGGCTTGCCACCTGCGAGGGAAACATGGTGTTGGTTGAGTACACGCTCCGCATATTCATAGGTGAGTTGATGTGGCTTGCCAATAACTGTACGTTGCAGCGAATGTCCGCCGGTAATAGCACGCCACACGCCATCAAGCGAGGCCTGGAAAGCACCTTGACCTAGCCGGGGCTGGTGGAAGTGAGCAGCCCAGAGAAGATCAGGGTTTGAAAAGTAAACGCGGGGTTGGCCATCGCCCTGCCAACCGTTATTGGGTAGCGATGATTTGCCATTCTTTGGTGAATAAGTACCGATGATACCGTTGTGGGATTGTAATATATCGGTGATGATTTGAATGTCTAGAGACCAGTCCCGAGGGTCGTTGAATACAAAGACGGCATCAATCTTCAGAGCATCTGCTGTGGGTTGATCGGGGTTGTAGAGAGGCTTTGGTAGCGGGCGCCATGTGTTTGCGTAAACCTCTGTCATGAGGGTCTGGAATGGATAGATGTTTGGTTGGGCGGCTAAGATGTCAGCGGGTGTCACTACGCTTTGGAAGCCATATCTATACAGGTATTTGTTAGAAGGGTACTAAATAGCGACTAAGCCAGTAGGTTCTAGAAACTCACGCTTCGGCGATTTGCCGACACTTGTGTGCATCGGCGCCAGTGACTAGAATTGTTTTCTCTCTCAGGCCCTCGGAATTATCGACGAGGTCTTGGAATGGAGTGTGCGATTGAACAAAATTTTCCGTAGACAACCTTACACCTAGTTTGCTCGCCAGATCGGACACGCGATCAGACTCGTGTTTTCCACCGCCATTCGTAAGTAGAATGAAGGGGATCTTGTTGTTAGTCAGATATTGTAGCGACTCAGCAGCACCAGGGATGGGCTTGGCTACGTGCAGGAGCACACCGTCGATGCTGCGTCTCGGAGTTAGCCATTACGTGGACATTGAAACAAGGCGTCAATGACTCACTCGAAAGCAAAAGCGAATGAAGGTGCTTTTTTGGCTGAAGGTGAACTTGAAGCAGTAGCAAGCTTGCGGTGTGAAGACAAAATGCGGGGGATCAAAGCGGGCCCTGTAGCAAGTTTGAGGCTGGGCCACGTTAGTCCAGGTCTATAAGCATGACAAGCAGCTGATAAAATAATAGACCCCATGATGTCAGATTTGATGAGTTGAGCTTGTGCTGAGAAAGAACTTGAATGAGGTATGCATAGGAAGGGATGCACATGCTCGTGTAGCATAGAGTATTGTTAGCGGCATTCTAGAAGCTGTTTCTTATCTACGCTTATCAGCCGTTATCTTATCAACAAATGACTGGGTCTAGCGTAAGTCCTTGGTCCATGTTGTGTGGCTTGGAGCAGGCGATAAAACTACGTAGATAGGCTCGGCTTTTGAAGAAAATATAAGTAATGATACACTATGTATTGCACAAGTCGTAATAATAGCATGATGGTAGTAGTACATGGGCCTCCTGCCCCGTCGCAAAGCATCCCTTTTTCAATCACAGCTAATCCAAAGTGGCTTGCTGATTCCGCCTCTTAAAATTTCTTTTGGCCAGTCCACTGTTTGACATGGCCCTGGATGATGTCTGCTGCCGCCTGCGGTGAGTGTTGCCGGCCGAGGGCTTCGACAAAGTCGCCATTAGGGTCCATCAAATAAAAGTATATGCTGTGGTCTACTAGGTAGTCCTCGCCGGGCTTCACTTTACTAGGCGTGCTGAAATAGACACGGTACGATTTGCAAACAGCCTTGATCTGTTCATATGTACCAGTCAGGCCTACAAGATTGGAGTCAAACTCGGCCAGGTATGTCTTAAGCTCGGCGGGGCCATCGCGAGCCGGGTCGCAGGTGATGAAGACGGGCTTGACAGAGCCAGGGATCTTCTTATTGACAATGTTCATCATCTCAGCCATCTTATCAAGTTCCTCAGGGCAAATATCCGGGCAGTGAGTGAAACCGAAATACACTAGCGAGTAGCGGCCCTTGAGATCTTCGCTGGAAAAGAGCTTGCCGTTCTGGTCAAGCAGTTCAAAGGGCCCGCCAATCTTGGGCCGGCCAATTTGCTTGTTGGCTTCAGCTATGCGCTTCTGGTGCATGCGCTTCTTCTCGTTTTCAAAGTAGATCATTAAGCCGCCTAGAGTAACGAGACAAAGCACGCCAGCCTGCCACGAGAAGGGCTATGAGGTTGGCGATTGTCAGCAGGTGAATCTAGACTATAGAAGGGAGGATTTACCGCGACAGAGAGAAAGAGGGGATTCTTACCCCAAAGCGCATGCGTGACTTGGCTTCACCAATTGTCTTGGCGCCGCGAACCTGATGTTTGGACGCAATGTAATTTTTTAAGCAAGTCGAAGTATGGATGTGAGGACGGGTAATCGAGCGAGTCGCAAAGCGAGCGGTCTGTCTAGGTAGAGCCGAGACAAGAGATGTGCATCGGGCCGCAGCACGTAGGGGTAGAGCGGAAGACATGGTGACGGCACGGAGTCGGAAATATAGACAATGACGCAAGTTAATGGCAACAGATTTGCGTATTTGAATAGAAAGGTTCTGCTTTTTCTGTGACTTCGCGTGGAGCTGAATTGGGTTGTTGGTAAGCTTGGAAATCGCTTCAGTTTCTTGGTGATGATATTAGCCGGAGTTCAGCCGGAGCAGCATACACCGAGACAGACCGAGCCGTCATGGGAATCGTCAAGACAGCATAATAATTTCCTTAAGAGTATCAAAAACTTCATATATGGACTTTTTTCGACGGCTCTTTACTTTCTTTTTTTTTCATCTCATAATCAATTGAATACGGTCATTAATTTATTTTATTGTAGCTTTGTTTTGCGCTGGGAAATAATTTCTAAGCGTATACGACATTGACACAAATAAATAACACATACGCATACACGTCTATCCCGCTATATTATTTACTGCCATGGATCTGGACGAACTACCATCTGCAGGGCTTACGGATGCGCACTATGAGAATTTGGAACTGTTTCCAGAGGTCACTAGAGCCGATAGCATCGCGGCAGAAGTGCCCCAGTTCGATACAGAGCTTGTCTCCTCCAATACTACAGCGTCGCCCGCTGCGTTCAGCACCACAGCTAGCCAGCTTGGTGACGATCTGTCCAATATCGCAATAGACCCCAAGCCATCCGCAGCCAAAAAATCAAACGTCAAGAAAAAGGGCGCAGGTATAAAGAAGCTACCAAACGGCACAGGAGTTACTTCTATGGCAACAAAGCGACCAAAGGCTACAAGCGGCGCGAAAACGTCAACGACGCGTCGCCCAAAAGCTAAGCCCTCAACCTCAACCTCAGCCCCAGGTTCGTCTGGAGCCAACGGCGTCTCATCATCCTCTGGGCCTGGTGGCATTGCAAATGGAAATAGTGCTGCAAGGGACAGCCCAACAGTGGGTGATAGTGATGACCCAGGCACGTATTGTGTATGTCATGGTCGCGATGACCACCGCTGGATGATTTGTTGCGAGAAGTGTGAAGATTGGTTCCATGGCGAGTGTATCAACTTGGACACCGAAATCGGCGAAAGCCTAATTGAAATGTTTATTTGTCCACGCTGTACCGATGGGGACACTTTAGTAACGCGATACAAAAAGACTTGCTCGCTGGATGGATGCCGTAAGCTAGCGCGTAGCTATGCGCCGGCTGCTGAGGCTGATGATGAGATAGAAGGGGCTGCGGGGGCGGTTGAGGCTGAAGATAGCTTTACCAACTCTGTATTCTGCTCTGATGAACACTGCTACCAATGGTGGGAGCAGATAGTCGCTCGCCTGACACCAGCCTCTACTATTCCGCCTGCTGTTATTGGCAAACTCTCCCGCGAAGATTTGCTAGGTGTTATTGCTAGTGGACTGGGCTACGTCGATGAGGCTACAGGGACATACAAGCTTGCCCATGAACCTTTCTTAGCACCCGTTTCTAAAGAGGAATCCGAAGATATGCATCTTTCCGCCGAAGAGCGATCGTTACTCTCTAAATCTGCAGATGACCGTGCAGAATTAGCTAGTGAAATTGAGCTATGCTCGAAAATGCTCCAGCTCGCGGATCAGGTTACCGAAAGACACAAGGCTGCCGTTGCCTCTGGGTTTATTACTAACGATATATGTGGCTATGACAGCCGGATAGACTCGGTTGGTGTCCAAGCGGCTTTTGCAGCATTTCTCCAAACAGAGGAGGGCCAAGCGTCATGCGCCCAGGGAACCCTACAGGCACCGAAGAGTGAGCTTGCAGTAATTGCAGATATGGAAAACGAAGACGATAAAGAACGCAGACAAGCTACAGCAGGCATGTGCGACAAGAAGCGCTGTAAAGCCCATCAAGGATGGGCTGCCATGTTCCACAAGGCAGTCAAGAACCAGATCCGGCAGCTTACTAGCCAAACAGCAGACCTACTCTGTGAGGAGGAGGTCATCAGGGCAGCTTCTCTAGAGCGGTATCGTCGTAAGAAAGTTGAGAAGAACTGGGTTGAGGCAGTTGGGGAAGAGACACATGTCAAGCAGGAAGAAGCAGATAAGACGATAGGCGACGCTATGGATCTTGACTAACAGACGTTGTCTGCAGCCTCTTCCTTTTCCTAATTTTGCAGTTTGGTATCTAAATCTAGCTATTGTATTCTCTTCTAAGCTACATTTTGCCTATTTATTTTATCCCTGTACACCGCTTCGTTCGTCTTCTCTAGCAGCTTGTCCAGCCTATCCATCAAAAACTCATAGTTCATATCGTCCGCGGCAAACTCATCTTCTGCCATTTCCCCACTAAGTGTCTGGATTGCTGCCTTAGTCTTGGCCATAGTCTGCTCGGCCTGGATATGTTGAGCCTGTGTTGGATCGCGTTCCATCATCAAACTAACGTCCTGGAATCGCATACGAAAACGGTCTTTTAGATGGTGACGGATATCATCAAGAAGCTCAATGGTATCTGTAGCCTGGCGATCCTTGACACGTTCAGCGCTCTTGCGGATGATAGCAAGGAACTCGGGGTCATCAATGTAGTCTTCCAGGCGGCTAGCAAAGAAACGTGCGGCAAAGTCTTCCAATCGCTGCACTTTAAGATCCCAAGCCGCGTGTATGATTTCATATATGTCGATGCCATCGGGAGCTTCAGAACGACCCCCGCGGCTCTTTTTCTTGGGGCCTAGTTTATGTGTTCGGTCTTCCCATACATTAGATTCAACCATTCCTTGGCTACTAATGGTCAGGGCGGCCTTGTTGACTAGCTTTTCGAGGAGAATCTCATCAGCTGTGTATAAGAGATCAAGACTGTATGGCAAGGATATTTCGCCCTTTTCAAAATATAGGTTGGCAAGGATGACCTCAAGAGTCACTGGAGCGCATGTCATGCTAACCATGTGCAAGCTTTGAGAAGATTGGCCTTCCATGAAACCACTGGTGAACATGCGCTTGAAGTACAGGCTACGAGCCAAAATAGCCTTGTGGGCAGGATATATGATGTATTTCTGGAGCTGTTGCCCGTCTTCCTTTCTCGGAATGACTTCTGTTGAATTTGTGTCCCGATTTGAGACTTCACAAGTCGAGAGTTGGTCGTTGAGCTCGAATTCTGCCTCAGTCCCGCTTTCCGGGCTCTCATCAATATATTCAACTTTGAGTAACACATCGGCAAGTGCATGGTTAGCATAAGACCATTGGATGCTGTCGACTTCATTCTCGGAGGCTACGATCTTTTGCTTCATAATGAACTCGGCGAAAAATTCGTTCATCTGCACTTGGGCCAGGTTGACTTGTTGTTGGTGTGCCTTGCGTGCAACATTAAGCTGGCCTCTTGCATCTAAAATCTCCTCAAGGCCCGGTAGGTCAAACTCTTGGGCCAGCCTCTTACAACCCTCGAGTAATCGACTGGCTGCTGGATTTTCCATGTTGCTGCGCTGACTTAATTCAGAATCAGGGATCTGCTCTAGGTACAGAAACTTGTGCACAGTATGCAAGCATTCTTCATCGACATCGACCCCCTGGGCGGTCCAGGATGTAAGTCCAGGATCCTTGGCTAACATATCACGGAAAAACGGCGAACGTGCAGCCAGGATCATACGATGAACCCCGCAACTAGCCCCGCTATCGTCTCTGATCCGTAGTATGAAGTCAGGTTCTCCCGGCGGCTGGCCGCTCCGGATGCTGTTTATGTGACCGGACCACTCTCGGAGTGGGTCGGTGGCCTTGCTGAAGTCGTAACTGAGCAACAGATTTCTAATTTTGAGTGTGAGTGCGCCGTAAATACATCTCTCTCCCTGAAATGTATTGCGTTCCGCTAGCGCACCTTTAGTGAAAAAGGAATTAGCAAGCAGGGTACTAAGAAGGGAGATACGGAGAGCGGCAGGTTGATTGCCAGGATCTCGTTCAACTAAACGTACCATAGTCCAACAACAGCTTAACTAGCTCAAAATGCCCGCAAATACTCGCCTACAGAATAAACAGTCAGTCCATCAGGCGTTAAATCTTCAGGGGGCCGGAGAAAATGGGGCTGCCACAAACCAAAATCAGGGGCGTATAGTCATATCGATCGCGGGCATTTATATTGACACCCGAGATGATGAGCTCGTGGCACGTCTTGAGATCTCCCCGCCGACAAGCTTCTAAAAGAGCCTCAAACTTTGGCGACTTGTTGAGAGGAGTGCCAGCAAAGCGATCTCCTACGGGAAGTTTGCGTAACTTGTTATTGTTCTTGGCAATATCAAGAATAGTGTTCTGGAGCTCAATGAAGCGCTGGGGAGAAATTTCATCGTTGTCACTGTCTGTGGTGGTCATGGTGAAAGTTTAAGAAAACAAAAAATTGCAATGGAGAGCAGGCTAGGTAAGGAATAATAAATCGAGGACTATGATACATATACTCGTAGCAATTGGTGCTAGTAGTGATTTCGAGGATGAAGTCATCGGTGAGCTATAAACGGATAGCGGCGATAAGATAACATTAAATGTCATCTTATCGATAAGCCAGCTCCTGCGGTTAATGTCCGGTCCAATGCGTTGCCCAGTCGACGGCCCTGGTTGTTTACTCCACTCAGGCGTACCTTCCTTGGGTTTCTAGTTCTGGGCACACAATACACGATAGCCGATTTTGGCCCATAAGATTTTCTCCCCTGCTGTTCTCTGCATTCTCTTGTGTTCATTGTCGCTCCTCAAACAAGTTTTTTTTTTCCTTTTCTTTGTTTCGCACATCATCAAAGGCATTTGTTATTTACTTCGTTCTTTTTTTCTTTTTTATTTCCCTTTTCAGCCTTGCCATCAGAGCAATATTTTGTTCCTCTTTCACTCATTCTTTTTATTCCTCCTCGCTCTCTTTAGCCTCGTCCATCTTGAATTGTCGGTCTGTCACCCTCTTCCGCTATTACCGCCGCCGCATCCATCTCCGATCATCGTCATTCGTCTATAAACATCCAACCAATTGTCGTAGATCCTTTCGCTGGCTCTGCAAAAGCCTTCGCTTTCTTTTTTCTCTACCTGACTTTTGATATCTGGATGCATTGTACTGTTGGTGACTGCTGCACGTCGACCGCGCACAATGGCCTCTTCAAACCCTACTGTCACGAAAGCTGAGGACTATGAGATAATGGACAAGATTGGTGAGTTTTCCATTCCCCCTAAGGACCAAATTTTCCTTACAAACCATAGCGCTTCTCTATCTCCTTTACCATGAATTAAGTCCCTGGCTAAAACTTCATTCCCCCTAGGCCATGGCTCCTTTGGTATTATTCGCAGAGTTCGCCGCAAGGCCGATGGTCTCATCTTGTGTAGAAAAGAGATAAATTATCTCAAAATGTCACAAAAAGAACGTGAACAGCTTCATGCCGAGTTCCAGTGCCTCTCACATCTTCGCCATCCCAATATCGTCGCTTATTATCATCGAGACCACCTAAAAGAAACACAAGAACTACATCTGTATATGGAATACTGTGGCAACGGCGACCTAGGCCGTGTCATCAAAGACCTTGCTAGCAAAGGCCAAAGGGCTAGCGAGCAGTTTGTCTGGAGCATATTTGGCCAGCTGTCTTCAGCACTGTACCGTTGCCACTATGGTATCGACCCGCCAAGTCCAAGCGATGGTGCCTCAAATCCGGAAAAGGCCCCGGCTGGCACCTTGTGCATCATGCATCGCGACCTAAAGCCGGAAAATGGTTGGTTCCCGTTGAGGCTATTGTTTAGTCTTCTCGTCTCCACATCTCATGCTAACCATTATTGTAGTATTCCTCGGCGAAAACAACTCTGTGAAGCTCGGCGACTTTGGTCTTTCCAAGATGATTAAATCACAGGATTTTGCTTCCACATATGTCGGTACTCCGTACTACATGTCCCCGGAAATCTGCGCGGCCGAAAGATACACGCTCAAGTCCGACATCTGGTCCCTCGGTTGCATTATTTACGAGCTTTGTATGAGAGCACCGCCATTCGATGCCCGATCCCACTACCAGCTGGTACAAAAAATCAAGGATGGACAGTATCCTGCCCTCCCCAATATTTATTCCTCGGAGCTACGCGACGCTATTGATGCATGCTTGCGTAAAAGCCCTGATTCCCGGCCTTCAACCCATGACCTGCTTCACCTACCACAAATTCGTCTTACTCGGCGCGAGATGGAGCTTGCGGAGCTCAAGCGAAAGCTCAGAGCGAAGCAGGATACCTTAGCACAAAAGGAAAAGGAACTCAACCACTTTGCCGGCGCCATCGAAACCGAAAAGAAGCTTATCCGTCAGGAGATCGATTCTCAATTGAGGAGAGAATGGGAAGCCAGGGCCCAGCTGGAAATTAGTCGCCACATCAATCTTGAGGTTGAAAATCTACAAAAGCAATTCGAAACCGAGGTTCGGGCACGAGTAGAAGCTGAACTGAAGCGCCGAGAATCTCTTAATGGACCCCAGAGAACAGCAACGCCTGAACCAGAAGCTAAGAAATCGCCCATTTCCAGTGTACAGGAACAGCTGGCGGTAACAGCTATCAGTGCACCAGTTACAGAGTCCCTCCCATCAGAGGCTACTACTGCTGGCCTTACCAAGCGCAATATGAGCACGCCACTAAAGAGAGCCCACACAATGTACCCTGGACTGAATCCGGAGACACCTGGCGATATTGAAATGGTGTCTCCTTCACCCATGGCTATTTCCAGCCTCAGCTTGTCGCCGCGGCGCAATGGCACGACCAAGCCGCCCACGAACAATGGGAATATTTTTCAGCATAACAAGGCCGCTGCTGGAAGTGGTAACGGCCTTGCTTGGGAAGTCCCCCGCGATGTCGTTAATATTGAATCCGATGATGAAGAGCCTCCGGCATCGCCTACACCTGCAGTGCGCTCAAACAGGAATCCATTTGGTAAAAACCGCCCAGTGCTGCTAGCGCAAAAGTCCGCCCCCAATAGAAATCTCAGTATTCCTACCCTCGCCAGCAAAAACTCCAACTCGGAACTTCCTCGCGTGTCACCATCGCGGCGTCTCAGCAAGATCCCATCCGTTACGAGCTTGCATAATGCTAAGCTGTCTTCAGGGTCGTCCTCGTCAGGGTCTTCTTCTGATACAAACAACATACACGGAAGCCCCACACGAGGAAAGAAACTGGTGCGTCACCAGCATCACCATAGTTCAGGTGATGACGAGCGCCTCGGCAAGGTATTGGCCAAGAATAACATCAAGGGCCGTACCCTTGTTGAATTGCAGCAGGCGCGTGCTGGAGGCAGGCCGCTATCTGCTGTGCTGCCCTCTTCGGCAGTGCTCGCAGCACCGTCTTCATCAACAGGAGAAAACGTTAGCCCTAAGCGGGCCTTCCGTGACCGGTTAACAGCGGCAGAAGGCAACAGCCGCCGGAGCAGTGATCCAACAGTATGGGATCCCGAAGTGGACGAGATGCCCAGCCCCTTTCTGCAGAAGACACGGCAAGTTCGAGCTTAGATAGTCGACGAGCCTTGCTTCATGCAGCGTAATACCCTGCCACGTCGGCCTGGGCGGTGACCTGGGTGAGTGTGATTGGTGTATATCTTGCCTTGAGGCTTTGTCTCTATCTTATCTACCTCATGCCCGGGGGCTGTGTGTTTCCGGCAAATACAAATTTATACGGGTTTGTTTGCTTCTTTTTTCTGGCGATAATGTACTTTTTTTTTTCTTTCTCTCCTTATTCATCCTGTCTGCACGAAGTCTCCGGCTGCTTGTCCATTCTACATACACGATTTCCTTTTCCTCTTCTTCTTTCTTGTTCCTCATTCTCACTCGAGCCGTTTTTCCTCTTCTATTACCACCATGTTTTTGTATTGTCACGATATCACTTCCCCCTTTCACCCTCTTGTTCCATCTCTATGCTCCCTCCTTTGTTTGCTATTTGTTACAGCTTCCTGTTCTTTTTTGCCTCTTTCTTGGATAGATGTTGTTCTGGTTAAGCCCTCCACCCCCTTCCCTTCCCTTTGTCCTCTATGCGACTATAAAAGAAAACAAATAAAATAACATCCATGATACACAGATAAAACCGCCATGCTACTTATCCACACCATCGGCGAGCTTGCCTCACAAGCTTAGACTTTCCACGTTTGGCGAAGTATACATGATTTATTTGTTTGTTCCTGTCCATACCTCCACTCTGTTTCTTCCTGCTAGACAAGACTCTGCTCTACTCTACTGTTGTTTTTGTGCCACTCTCTTTCCAGCTCCCCTGTTTCCTCCCGTCCCTATGTCCTATTTTTTTGCTGTTCTACGTTTAATGTCTCGGGGATTATTGCTCGCTATGGCATTTATGTTTCGAAGCCTGCTGTAGTGAAGCGGGGGCTAACTTACCTGCTGATTTACTGAAACCTGGTCTCTTTTTTTTCCCTCTTATTTCAGATTCCAATGCTCTATTTACTATTTGTGTGTTCTCTGACCTGTTTGATTTATGCCTATGTAGCCTTGTAAAGTCTAGGAGGACACTGAAACCTTGGGTCACAGGAGGACTTCCTAGAGGCCAGGAAAACGAAAGGCACACCCGCTATCAACCAGAGTCACACTTCCCATTCCTGATCTCCTCGCTCTCCCCCTTCCCTTCTCTTTCAAGGGGGCAACACTGTGCTGCAAGGCTCTTGCTAGTGTATGCTATATAGACACTGTGCCCCCTCTTCACCTTAGGATGCAGCGTCAAAATACATTTGCCCCATCCCACCCCCATATTGTTTCCTCCTCGCGTTCATTTTTCGTCTACTGCGAGAGTGGCGATATCCAATGTTGAGTGAGAGTGGGTGGGTGCAGAGGATGCAGTGGGAAGAGCGGAATGAGTGACTACCTCGCCCTTCGCTATCAGATCGAGAGCAGGAACTCAGCCATTAGTAAATCATGCGTGCTTCTAACTTCTGGCCAGTGACCTGTCCATCCTCCTCCCATCACAGACTGTCTCCAAAGCCACCAGCGAGCTGCACAAGCTCACGGATACCCGATGCGTCCAACACATGCAGCACACTAACTAACGACATCAGGGTGTAGAGGAAGTGGGCGAAGGAGCGAGTAAAGGAGAAGACAGGACAGGACAGGAGAAAATAATACAAAAGAAGAGAAGAGAGGAGAAGAGAAGAGAAGACGATTAGATAGAGCGAAGGGCACGTACTTGTGAGCTATGATGCTTCCCTCGTGAGTCTATCAATCTACCTATTCATCCATGGGGCCATCCACCACTTGAGAATAGCCAGAGTTCCACTTTGGAGAGGCGGAGTGTGCGTTTGTTGGCTCTTTTGGGAAAGAGGAAGAGAGGAAAATAGGAGGAGAGAGGGAAGCAGAGGGGGGGGGAACACGGTCGGCGCAGCCTGTGGCCTCAACGGGGAGACATCCGGATAGCCTTCGTGCATATGTAGGATGTCCTTGGTTGGTGCATACATGTATATGTGCATACGCACAAGTATCCATCATGTGCTCACGATGCGGGTGACGGAGATGTTAAAAGCCCGCCTGAAAAGATCGAGCCCACCTAGGCAAGGCGGACATTCCATCCACGGACACAAGATAGCAGTATAGTATCAAATCAGGGAATAAGACGAAGAGCAGAACGGAGATATGGCACACGAAGGTTCTTACATCCATACACACGCACACATACACACATCCACACACACATCTGCACACCTACACAAATCAACACGCGGACGCACGCACCCATGTACACGTACACGCACTCAACACTATGGCTCGAATTCGTCCTCGCCGCTTCGAATGCTACAGACGAGATGCGTATGCACATGATGTACATGTGCATAGAGAGATATGCTACTACATAGCCCACAAACAACTGCCCTCCATAGCCCTCTTCTTGTGCAGCTATCTTGCCACAACTATCCATGGTGCTCGCTTTCTCGTCAGCTTCTAATCGTGATTGAATCGTGGGTCCTTATTTCCTGCCCTTTCTCTCCACCAGGAAGTCCCTTCTCCCCCCCCCCCCCCTCTCCTTCACCCCTCTCATTCTCTTCCTAGCAGCTTATGATCACCATCCTCTTATATAGACCGCCCCGCCTCTTTACCAAACATGCGAAAAAAACGAAAAGTCAAGTCTCTCCTCCTGGTAATCCCCAAAGGTATATTGCAGTGCAGATTCACGCAAAAGTAGGGCTGGCTGCAGGGACTTGGGCGTGCAGCGGAAGTTTAGGAGGGCCTGGCCCAGTCCAATTGAAGTTTCATTAAAACGACCTATAATGGAATTCATCGTCATGGCCAGAATCACATATCCACAGCTAGTATTGTTCAATATGAGTGGAAAGAGGCAAAGGGTAAAGAAGGGTGTATGGCTAAACAGAAGCAAGAGCCAGATAGTAGAGCTATAGAACAGGGAAGTCCTCATCTCTGTTGCCCTCTGGCCCTTTATTCCACTGGCTCTTTGGTTCTATGGCCCTAAATATAGTGCATTTCAAGAAAGCACAGATCAACAAACAAGGCTGTGACGTCTCCAGAGAGGAGGGGATGAGAGGTAGGGACCTTTAGTCGGTGGACTTTCGAGCTCCCTTCTCCCATCTCCCTTGTCAAACCCGCTCCCCCCTCTCGCTCTTGCTCCTCAATTAAACAACGCACAGAGATGTTTTTCTTTTCTTTTGGTTTATTGGGCATTTCTAGTTGACCCCAAGCTCGGGCTCGGGAAGCAGGATGAAAGGTGATGAAAGGCGATGAACGGAGTATATGGGGAGGGAAGACGTCGATAGAATATATGTGTCTGTCCTTCTGTTCCGTGCTTCTCCTTGCTGTGATAATGGTCACCTGATGGTCTGTATCTGATTTCTACTCTACCACAGCACAAGCCAGCCATCATCGTCATGTGTGCCAGCACAGGTACAGTCAGGAGGACAAAGAAGAGAGAAGAATAGTTGAAGGGGGGAGGCAAAGACCGCACCCAGACGACCAACAGAGTACCCTGCACAGTCCTGTACCATGTAGCCACACACGCAGGGGGCCAAACAGTCACCTGTGACTTGACATACACATGCTTAGCACCACCACCACCGTCACTACCATTTACACGGAAAAGCAATCTCAACAAGTTATGATTTCACAGGCTGGAAGGTACTTTTGCCTATTGGGCTAATCCTAGAATACTGACAGTAAGCTGTACTCAACGAGATGAGAGATGGGCGGAAATTCACCAGGACTAGGCTGGAGTATAGGGAAGGGAGGGGGGGGGGGTTTGTCTTGCACAATTAACTACTAAAAAGCCCGGGCCAGTATGCGTCCTGCTAGACCTAGCTCCTGCTGCCAGTGCTTTATTACAAGTCAGAGATAGTATAATAATGCTGCAATGTGCTGTGCTGTCTTGCTTTATCCTGCTCTGAGAGTTGCTATGTTGTGCTGTGCTGCGCTGTGCTATGATGCTCTGCTAGTGTTTTATTACTGTACTGTTACTGCAATTCTTATGTCATGGCCCAGGTTGTCCCCCCATTTCCATGGAACTCCCCCGATCAAGGCGCAATTTACCAAAATATCGCCTTCTAGGGGTTTCAGTAAGACGTATCGTGTCCGTGGATCCCATCAGCAAGTCAAAAACAAATGCTGGTACTAGGGAGATGTCTTCCAGACCGTCTTTCTCAGTGCTATGGATGATCCTCAACCAAGATAGACTCAAACTATGACACGACAAGCTGTTCTTTCCGGCCTTTCCCCTCGCTTTTTCTCTCGTGCCATCTTACTCTCCCTTCCCCCCTCTTCTTCATGTTGATTTTACCCTAGCAGTATGGGCCATTGGTACGGTAGCGTTCTCAACATGACTGATGCATTTTGTGATACAGCCGAGCCTGTATAGCGATAAGTCACTCACAACGAAAAATTATGTTCAGCCCCTGTATTTAAAAAATGAACCTGAAATAGAGCACGCAGAGACTTTGTGTTGTGCCCTGTGTTTCATAGCCTGTATCTTGCTCATTAAACAAACGTCACCAGGGCTCTATATCGGAGATCGTCAAGTAATAGCAAGCTCTGACTCTGACTCTAATAGTGGCATATATCCACCTGCACATATAGCTCCCGAGGAAACGCTAAAAAAGGAGAAGGGCAATGTGCTTTCCACAAGTCCCCGTCATAGTGGCGGTAGTTAGCGGCAGTAGCTATCGGCAACGGTTATATGGTAGTAGTGATTATTGTATAGTAAAGTCGTAGTTCATCACGTCTACACGCCTGTTCTTAACTCAAGCATCCCGTTAGTGGGTTTCTACGTGGTTCACGTCTATAGAACATTCTTGCATTTGTACTCATACATACACTTCGCGCCGTGTATAACTTCCATGGATATGTGCTCTCCCTGTATGTATACATGCATATATAAACATGTACACATTTCTACATGTTTCCTTCCTTTATACACACATGTTGCCTTGTTTTTTCTCCTCTTCCTTGCCGTTAAAAAAGCACTTTTGCAAGTGGCAATGGCACACCAGCGTTCTGGAAGAAACAGGAGGTACCCCCCTCCTTGTCCACTTAGCTGTCCAGCCTGCATTGCTTAGGTGCTGATCTTTTCCTTTTTTTTTCCCACCCTCGCTGTTCTTGGCTTCTACTTGCCCTTGCTCCGACCTGTAACTCTGGCGGCAAAAGCAACTTCTGTGTTCGAATATGCGGCCATCGTATGATGGAACTGCACAATATTTCCCCGCGATGAGGGAAGGGAGAGGTGGACGGGGGGAGGGGTGTAGAAGATAAGGAGCAAGAAGGAGAGACAACTAGAATATCAGAGTATAATGAGAAGGGGAAGAGAGATGTAGAGGATTGGTTAGTCTGGGATATCGTAGCTTAGAAATTTCAAAAGGAAGAACACTCTGCAGGCCGGCTGTACAGGCGGCAGGGAAACAATAACCAATGGCCGGACTGGAAGGGCCAAAAGAAGGCCTGTTTAGCGAGTTAAGCAGGGCATATGTCCTGTCTTATCCGGATGTTTAGCTATGAGATGGGAGAAGAACGAGCAAAGCCGAAGGGAAACAAGAAGATTGGCGTCTGTGTGTTTTGCGGAAACCGAGATAAAAGGAGAAAAGATGAGGGAATGCAAAGGGAAAAGCAAAATCACAATGCCTTGGGATCGTGCACAGGGCAGAGAGCAGTACAACCGACAATCCTACTGTGCAGTTCACGATCGCCACTTACGAGATGGGTAAGCATCAAGCAGCCTATAGACAAGACCTATTGTTCGTTGTGCATTCCCTGTGCAGTATTGGGGGGGGGGGGGGGGTCATTATAAATCAGGAAACTCCAGTTCCCACTGCCTCGCTACTGTATATGAGGGTCGTTTGCCTCTGTAATGGCCTGACCCTTGGAGCACACTGCCTCGCCTCACCTTCGCCTACACTCCACTGCACTGTACTGCACTGTACAATACGCAAACAAGCAGTACACTAATGCTACCACATAGTACAACGCTAAGCGGCACAGATGCCCGGTCGATCGTGACCCAGCTGTAATGAGGTCGTAGTGGCAAAAGAACGCGAGACAGTACGCTAGATAGACAAGGAGGGGGGATTCAATCCGTGGGAAAAGTCTCCAAGAAACCAACATGATTACTTCTTCCGTCTTTCTGCATAAGCCCAAGCATGTGTCCTCTCTTTCCTACTCCTCTTTGGCTCTCTTCCAGCTCATCTGCCACCCACCCAATCTAACCCCCTCCCCAGTGCACAACACCTGCTACTACAACGATGCCCCCTCACCAAAGACATCCTTCCTCGGGTTAGTCTTCTTCCCTTTTCCCTAGATTTGTCGGTCATTCTCACGTACAGCTATACTCTCTTTTTTTGTCTTGTTTTTTTTTTTTCTCTCGATCCCCTTCCAATGTAACTTGGCGGTGACTTGAGCCTTGACAGACAGCCCTCCCCTCTACCCAGTGGGGTGAAAGGCAAATGTACTTGCTTGCGTGTTTGGTTGTCATCTGTGTACCCCGTTTTGTTTCCCCCCGCCTCTCCTTCCCCCCTTGCTGATATTCCTTGCCCTTCTTTTATTTCTAGTTCTACTCCCAAACTTTGTTTCTCATTCCTTTTGGTTGCTCTCACGCGTTTACATCTGCTCAAAGGTCCTTGCTTGCTTGCCTCTGCTTCCTGCTTCCTTTTGTTAATTGCTTTTACACGGGCAAAGGAAGAAGAGAGAGATAAAAAAAGAAACGAAATACATCATCTCTAACATCGCAAGGTGATCTTTAATTTCGCCTATTCAGTATGTCTGCCTTGCTTGACTATATCAGCGGCAAAAAATAGCCGTGTCTCTATAAACATGCACTCCGCCAACCACGACTTATTGCGCTTTCTTTTACACACCACACGACAAGCCTGCGATGTCACTTGCCTCACTCAGCGTTGACCAAGTCACTCAATTCCTTCCTCCAAGCCCTCTTACACACTGGTCGTAAGCCTTAGCCCATATCCAAAGTGGAAAAGATTCGCGTCCCTCGTCTCTTTCCAAGTGCATCCTCCCAAAGCCCAAGCCGAATTCTCTAGTTTCCATCTGCTCTTTCCTCCCATGTCTTCCACGCGAGTGGCGCTGTGTTGGCACGAGAGACTAGAGAAATAATGGAATAACGCCGGAATAGGGCGGGGGGGGGGGGGGGCAGGGTCACGACACCACAATAAGCTCAAAATTCACCCAACATCTCATCTTAGAACAGGCCAGCAGCTGGTTTGCGGTTGGCTTGGAGATGGGGGCGTGATCTTGGCCGCTCTTCCTGCTACCAAAAAGACATTGGCCACCAGGAGAGATGAAGGAAGAAAGGCAAAGCACTGTCCCAGCAGGAGAAGCTTGACCGTCACTCACTCACCGTCGCGTCATCTCGCCTACCCTCTAGTTGACAACCAAGCCTATAACAGCACAGATGCTATGCACTAGATCATCACCAGACCGTGCCCTCTGTGTACCTAATGATATATTTTTAGCAAACCAGGGCCCTTATTGCCATAATATGCTTCATTTCAACTCACTCACCAGAGCCACCGATCACCAAAGGTCTAAGCATGAGGTGAAGCACGTAAGTTGGTATTACGCTACGCTAGTGCATGGCTGAGTTCTCTTGCCCCTACTCCTATTACCCTTACTCTGTATGCCCTGCACACCCAGGGGAGGGAATGACAGCCCCCATCGCCTGGAAGTTAGGCTCCTCTCCTCTCCTCTCCTCTCCTCCAGTACCGAAACAAACAAGTCCATTATGCATTCGCAGGCTGACAAGCCCGCCTGCGAACCATTATCAAGAGCGTTATTATGCATCAAAAAACAATCAAAACAGGGAAAACGAAGGGGAAAAGAAATGAAGATAATAACATGCAAAAAGGTCCGCTCCTAGGAAACGAGCCAAGGAAACAGAACCCCTGAACAGTAGAACAGTAAATACGACATGGAAACAGGGCCGCTGTGTTTCTTCATTATCAGCTTATTTGCCAGGTAGCTAGCCTCCACGTTATCGACGTTGGCAAGAATGAGTCTGCAAAAGCCACAAGCAAAAGCAAGATCAAAACATGAAAAAGAAAAAGAAAAAAGGGAAAAAATAAAAATAAAAATAAAAGGCTGCCCACAGCTTTTCCGCATACCATAGTAACAGGTCACGGCGTAATTTCACAATATGCCAATTTTATCCAGGAGAATTAAAAGAAATTTTAACTTCCGTCAAAACCTGGTGCTGGCTTGAGCTATAAGACTTCGGAGTTATACGTGTAAGTGGAAAGGTGACGTTCATAGGAAAGAAGTCATCCCCACAAAAAGCCTCGTCGTGCGAAAGCCCGTACCACACTGTGAAGAATGTACTGTAGGGCTGCTGACTCGCCGTGTTGCTTCCCTTTAACCCTAACTTTCAATGCAGCAGTTGCCAGAGCAAGTCTGCAATGGTATGATCCTTACTTGTACTAACCCTAACGCATGGTCTACGAGAGGTCCTGTGTGATTTTCTTGTTGCCCTTGTGCGACTTCCCTTTTTTGCCTAGATCTTCTCATTTGAACAGCGTTGTGTGCTTCTAAAATTGCTGTGTCTCTCTTTCATCTCCATTGTCATCTTTTTGGGGTCCCTTTTGCCCATCATTTTCCTGGCATACATGTAATCTCGGCCCGAGACAGACACCGACAAAGAAGGGAAGTTTCGTCGCCAATGAAAAAACCCCTGGTAGGAACCCCGCCAAAAAGAAGCAACAACCTTTGTGTTGGTGTTATTTTGAGGGCTCTTTCCCTTTTTTGCGCGTGTTCGAGTCCACTTTCCACTTCAACAAGAGGAGCTGTGTATCTAGGCCTTGGCTTCCTCATAATCGGTCAGATATGGAAATTCAGTTAGATATTGAGAATGCTTTGGTTTGTTTCTAATGCTATTTTTGTATGTTGGGTTAGAGAAGAACGCACAAGTCAACAACTAGACAGTCTTGGTCTTCCTTCTTGCGGAGTTTGTTGAAAATCTACTCTTCAGAGTCGTGGTCTTTGGGGAACTCGAGCCTTTTGCTATTCCGTCTCGCCTGCCCTAATTATTATCAGTGCTGGTGGGCGTTTTCTTTTTGGGCTGTCTGTGCAGTGGCGGTTATTAACATTATGATGATGTATTTGCAGACAGGCTGGCCCATTCTGAACCTGCGGCGAGGCCCATGTGCTGACCAAACTCGCTGTTCTCGCCCCTATTTTGCTTCACACCGTCCGTGGCTCTCTACACCGTTCTTTGCTATCGGCTCAGAGGGTGCCCCGGTCTCTGCCCCGGCCTCCTGGCTCTCCCCGTACCCGCACAACACCTCGCATCATATTTGGTTTGCCATTCAGGACAAGCGGGTCTCGTCTCGCAGCAGAGCCAGAAATACAGCACGAACAGAAGCACAGTACACACGATCTGCAGAATCCACCTCTTGAAATAGAATACAAGAGGCACCGATCATGAAGATGGAAGATATTCCGAAATGAGTCTTCCGCGGAGGCAAAAAGCGAAGAAAAGAAATGGAGAAAGGGCAGAACCCCCCCCCCCCCCCCCCAGCAGAGAAAGGAAGAGGGGAGACGCAAAGGGCAAAGAGAGGGGCTGTAAAGCATGGGCCTGCTAGGTTCTATTACGGGACGGGTGCATGAGGAAATATGTGGAATAGGAGAGTAGGCGGGTTATTGTTTATTAGAGAGGAGGGAGGGAATGTATAAATGGAGAAGATAGGAGAGGAGGGCGCAAGGTTGAAGTGAAGAGGTTTTGAGATGGGCCACAGTGACAGACGGCGGAGGAGGAGGAAGGGCAGAAGTAGGAGGGGAGTGTGAAGAAAAGAAGACAGAGGTGACGCTTGCTCTCATATCAGCCCACTGCGCGGGCTCTTGTAGATTCCCGGCAGTAAGACGACGGCCGCGAGAGCGAGCCCGAACAAAAAAAACAGAAGGAGGAGATGGAGATACCGCAGCAAGAGGTGAAGAAGAGGGGAAGGCAGATGAGCCAACGCAAAGAGCTCTTCTTTTACTACATCCAGTCTGATGTGCTCCGTCCTTATCTCCGCCCGATGCCGCTTTGGAAAGCAGTAAGAAGTTACTAGTTTGCTGGTTTGTTGGTTTGCTGGCGTGTTAGCTTCCGCGCTTTGTCGAATTCCCAACTTTCTGCTTGCTTTCTTGTTTTCTGGATAAACTGCCTTGTTAAATTCTTGCTTAACTCATTAGAGAAATGCCAGAGCTACGAACGGACCTTTTTCCTTTGCCCTAATCACCTTCCATGTTTCATCGGGGTGTAGTTTGTTTTGTTTCCGATACTACTCATGATAATAAGGTCTGGGGTTTTTGCTGCAGCCCTGCTCTTTTTGCGGCAGATGTTTCTTTTTTTCTGGTGAGGTATAGGGCTTGATATAGGAGCAGGAGTGAGGCACAGCTAGATAGCAATAGCTACAGACATAAGTACGCCCTTTGGTTCTTCTCTTTCGTGTTCACTACCATTGATAGTTAGGCAAATGATACATTGCAATAATCCACAGTCCCCTCCCATCTCCCATCCCCTCACCTCCTCTTGAGTGCATATTCGTGCCCTGCATAGTGCATGTGCAGGTGGCTAAATCCAACATTCGAAGAGGGGGATCGCCATGTACATTGCATGTAAGCTCTGCCCTCCAATGAAGTGTGGCAGGTTAGCTCTGGATAGACAAGTAAGGTAAGCCTTCGGGTCGGGAGGCGAGTGAGGATGTAAGTGTGGGATGGGTTAGTGGGTGAGGGAGGTAGGCATATCCAAGGGTATCAAAGTACATATGCATGTCTTTCTATCTGCCTGTCGACACTATTTGTACAGTGCGTATGTATGTGGATGGGCGAATGATGTGCCAATGCCAATGTGACTTGTATGGGTGTGATGTGGACTGATGTGTTTATGTTGCAGTACACGAGATGGGTGATATGCAATACATTTACGAGTAAGAACTAACCGCGCTGCGAGCCTGAGGAGAAATAGGAATCTGGGCCGCGATATTGGCCACCCACATTCGCACAAATATCACGCATGGAATTTCACACAGTGGCTTATGTGGTCGGTTGGTTTTTATCACACAAGCGCATCCATCACAGGGCGAGCCTGGGATGAGGAGGGCAAAACTAAATAGCAAAGCCCCCAAAGACAGGGGAAAAAAAAAAAGGCCGAGATAAAAAAAAATGAGCTGACGAGAGAAGCTGGCGGTGTAATAAGGATACACTATACCATATTATCGTGCCCGGGAGAAATGAGTGACAACAAAGAGCAAGGCCAAGTTTTTCTGGGCTACTGATATTGGCTGACAAATGCTAGGGCCAAAAGGCAGTCTTATAGTCCTAAGTCCTATAAGCCCATGCCAAGAATACAGAGAGTTTTAGGCAGATTGGCAGAGCAAGAAGGCGGGGGGTGTTGAGGCTAGACAGGGCTAGAAAATATCTCTTGGATGGTGGTGAGAGAGTAAGTAGAAAAGACCCAAGACTGATAACGACGACGATAGTTAAATCAGAGGACCTTGCATTGTTTCACATTTACGGACAGGAAGTTCAGCTGTAGAATATGTGCGCCCACAAAATGCATGCATTATTGTCGATCGTTGCCACTCTGCTGCTTGGCTGTGAAATTGTGACCTGTTGGAAGAAGGCCTGGCCCTGCAGCCTATAGAGTTGGTTTTTGTAGCGTGCTGCTCGCCAACTCTGCCAACTTCAGATAAACCTAGAGGCGAGTGAAAGGGAGAGAGCAGGAAGGGAGGGGAGGGGAGGGGAGGGGAGGGGAGGGTTATTAGGAGCTTCATTAGAATTGGGAAGAGAGGAGGCCGGGGAAGGGGAGCGGCTTTGTGGAGAGGGGGAGAACATTAAATGCAAGGGAAAAAAAAAAAAAAAAAAAGAAAAAGAAAAGCCAGGGCTAGGATAGAAGGGAAGGGGAGGATGTTGTTGTGTTGGCTCAACGCAGTACGTGATTGTGATTGTGATGGATTATGGATTCCTGGGGCTCCACGATAAGATAGGATCAAGGCCAGCAAGCAGCCTGACTGGCCGACTACCCAATGAGATTACAGCCGGAGAACCAGCGCCTGGATGGGAACTATGCTGCAGGGCAGTCTGATTAGGAGGGGTAGTTCAGATATTACTTATTGCGCAGTCCTGCCCCCTATGGCAATATACATAGATAACGTATAAGAAGAAACATGTCTACGTACCTCCTAGGCTTCTAGGCTCTTACGCCAAGACTTCCTTGGTGATTTGCCAGTCCAGAAACAAGAAACAATAAACAAAGACGGGCAAAAATGATCAGCTATGCAGCTTACCTGTTACCTGCTAGAAATGGCTTAACTTTGATATCAAGAGGATGTTATGTGCAGGCCCTTTGTCCATATGCCTAAGACAAAAGAGGACATACTTGCATGTACATGCAAGGCTTTATGCTCTCTTCTTTCTGTTGCTCTGCCTATGCCTGTCTCTTATTATTCCTCTTATAGGGGCAACGATCGACAATGCAAAGGAAGTGAAAAAAGAAAGAAGGGATAAAAGAAGGTACAGGGTAAGCTAAGAAAGCCAGAAAATAGGCCAGCAACCCCCCCCCCCCTTCTAAGTGCAGTGCAAGCAAGGCTTGGCTGGCTAATTAGTCTCGCGAACAAGGGCCTCACGATCAGCAGAAAAATAAAGATGAGAAATAGAAAAAATAACTAGCACTCAGATTCAGTAGAGCTCTTTGTCCAAGAGGAGACAGAGAGGGTATCTCTCTCCCTCTCTCGGCTTTCTAGATACTACGGAAGAAGAAGCCTGTCAAGTTCCCGGCTGACGGACGGCCGTGAGCCTGGGCTTGTAGCATTCCAGCAAGTCGAGAGAGCATGAGGGGTGAGGAAAGAAGGAGAAAAGAACAAGTCTCTCCCTAATTTCAGTGAATAATGAGCTGCATACGCATACCATACCCATAGAAACCACCTACCTTCGACTTCGACTTCTTTTGTTCTTCGCGTTTTCTGTTCTTCCTGGAATGTTCTATAGCCAAGGGATAGATAGCAGCACTAAGCAAGTCTCGGTCCGCCCGGCTCTGCCTTGGTTATTCTCTCCCTACGGAATCTGCACGCGGCCACTTGGCCACTTTATCAAACGCACTACTGTCTTCTGCTGTTCTGTGAATGTCTCTGGCGAATCTTGCGGCTACATTCCGGTTGTTTTCGGGTCCGCTAGGCGTGGGAGCGAGCGAGAGCCTCTCTCCCTTTCGGAGTTCTCTTTATCTTGCTATGTCCGTCACATTCCCGCCCCCCTCTACGTCTCTGGTGCCTCTATTTAGTCTCCTTACCTACTTGTCTTGACCTCTAACTTTAGTCTCTTATTCCCTTGCTTCCTATGACACCCTCGTGATCGCTTAACATGTAGCGTTGCGTTATTGTACTTGTCGCTGCTCTATGGGATCTCTTTGCTAGGGATTCCTCTATTGTTGAAGATTCTTGTTCGCCTGTTCCCAGCCCAGACCCAGCGTTGACTTCTGCTTTAGGAAAGCCGCACCGAGCGGGATGCCGATCTCAGTGATCAACAATGGGAATAGCACATATACTACGCTTTACTATATTGCCGATGCGGGCTTGTGCAGTACATACGTAATGGTGTCGTGATTCTCTGCAGACAAGACGTGGACATACCTGGACCCACTGTGCTGCCGTGTTTCCTTGTTCACATGTTCTTGTGCAGCAGCTTAGCTTTGTGTCTTTGTTTTAGATAGGCATGTTCTACTACTGTACATATTGAACTGCCACGTTGAGAGTAGTAGCACCATGTCGTCACAAAGCATACTGGTTTCGTTTGACCAGGACCGTCTCTCGTGAATGAAATCGCATCATCATGTCCTTATCGCCCACACTGACCCAATCGACTTGGCTGGCCGCGATTTGGCCTTATCCTGCTTTGGCGTTAGCACCGTTTCCTGTCACTTCAGCTCCAACCAGGCCTTGGAAAGCTAAATCTACTTTTAATTTACTCATCTTCCCCACCGCAAAGCACTATCGATGCTCTGCCTCGGAATAAGGGCGATATTAGCAAGCTAGCCTGTGCTGGTGTGTGCGCGCTGCTACTGCGATGGCCCTAGCTCTGGGCCTAGACTCAGGAAGACAGGGGACGAACCACTGAACAAAGACAGGCAAGCAAGACAAACACTCAAGACCAAAGTAAGTCCGCTCTACACTGCTGCTGAAAAGGCATGGCTCTAAAGCCTAGCCTATCATATTGCGTATTGCATGTGTGTATATCCTGTGAGCTCTTCTCCCAGCCCTTCATGGTGATGAGCAAACTAGGCTTCGGCCTGGAGCTAAATGGCAGAGTAGGAAAGCGAAAATGGAGGGAGATAAAAAGTGTACGGGATCCGTCGCTTCGAGCAATTTCCGTGGTTCAAGATCCGGCGGGAAGCAGCCAGAGGAAAGGAAGAAAAGAGAGAGAAAAAAAAAAAGCCAAAGATCCCGAGCCAAGGGCCGCCGCTCTGGCCATGTACCGGCCGGAGCCATATATTTCTATAAAAAGCATGCTCTCGGGTCTCTTGCTGGCCTCTCCCCCCGCGGTGTGTATTGCGCTTTTGTGGCGGAATGAGAAAAGGGAAAAGCAAAAAAATAAAAATAAACAGGACTACAAAGAAAGAAGAAAAGGGCTGTACAGGCTTATTGTGTGTGGGCAAATGTAAAGACGAAGAGCCGACTTGGGATGAAGCGAGGCGCCCACTCTGTCAAAGTCCCCCGAACGGAGGGCGATTATCCCTTATATCCCGCTCTTATCCCCGTTGCTGCAGCGCTGGCATCGACCAACCGGGAAGAACTCGGCCCGTTTCTCTAGGGTTTCGGCTTCTAGGCACATAGCACAAGGGGCATGTCGGCAAACAAGCCGGTCCTTGGCTCTGTAGGCTGTGCCAGTCTGGATAGTTGAGGAGCGTCCCATTAGTAGCACCAAGCCTCGCAAAACCATCCAATACAGCAGCCATCCAAGCTTCGCTGTTCGTTCCTTTATTCATGCTTTATGCCATCTCCGTGTTTGTATTGAGGAAGGAGAAGCCAAGCTAGTTCATGGGTTCCTCGCATGTTGCTTACCACCAAGTGACGAACTTGAAGCAAGTCCCTGGGAGGCCCCAGGACCAGTGTTTTGTAGGAACAGCAAGCTCCATTCTTCCTCCTCTTCTGAACCTCGCATTGTCACAGGTCGTGCCGGTCTGCCTACTGATGGGACTAGTTGCCTGCCGATAGTGTTTTGAGATGTGCTCGCTTGAGCCTATCACAAGATTCGATTAAGCGGTTTGAAAGCGCAGGAAGATCAAACTGGTACCGGAGTCTCTCGGAGTCTCCCAGAGGCAGCTCAGCATGACGCCGGATGTCTGCGATTCCACCTGTTTTACATGTGTTTCTATGTGGCTCACTCTTAGCGGTTGCAGATGTAGCCGTAGCCTGTCCTAGGCACCTCTACAAGCCAATCACAAGTATGTATCACCGGCGTCCCAAGGGGTGGAAGGGGGCAAAAGACTAGCAGCAAACCAGCTTTAGCTTACAAACAGGCACATGTACATTCTTTCGATACGGGTACAGATGACATTGTCCATTCTTACTACCAAAAATGGACTGCTCGGCATTGACGGCTTGTGGCGTTTGCAGCCACTGACAGGCAGGAGGTGTGCTCCAAGTAAGAAGAGAAGAGCAGGCAGGACGGACAAACAAGGGTCAAAAGGTACATAGCCATGAATGAGGGGAGGGGGCAGAGGAAAGAAGCTAGGCTAGGGGAGGGGTGCCAGTGATGACTTGGCTTGCCATAAGAAGTTGCCCTCTAGCCTTGATCCCAGTGATAAAAACATGGCCAAAGCTTGGCCTAGCTTTGAACCTGAACGCCCCCTTCCCTGGCTTGGGTGGGTTGTCTGCAAACGAGCCTGGAAGAAACCAAGGAGTAGCAGAGTTGCAGTACTAGTCCGAGGCCTAGCTAGCAGCATGAGAGAGAGAGGGGGAAAAGCAGGTCTTCTTAGCCGGTCAGGTCTTCTCTACATCCATCTTCACTGCTAGCTATGCTAGTCTGATTGGATGGCTGTTTGCCTGCAAGACTTGAAGTTTCTTCCTGGGCGATCCATCAAGTCCCTGCAGAGTGCGAAACGAGCCCCCGCGTCTATTTCTCAATCTCTATTTCCATCTCTATCTCTATCTCTTCCGGTAGGGAGGGCCAGGGAGAAAAAGAAAACACCAAGGGAAGCAGAAAAAAGGACTCTTCTGGGCTTGCATACAAGTGGTACAGCGAAATAGGATCGAACGATTCCAAGATGAGCAAAAAGAAAGCAGACAGGCCAGGGAATGAAAGAGAGGGGCAAGGAAAGGCCAGCCGAGGAAAACAAGAAGCGAAACAGAGGGAGAGGAGGAAAACAACCCTGAAAGGCAAAAAAGAAGAAAAAAAAAGAAAAAAGGGAAAAAAAGCACACCAGCAACACTGCTGGGGCCTAGCTGTGCTACAGGCGCTACAGACTGCCGAGCAGCACTAAAACAAAGATGGGCAGCCCCGTAAGAAATCAAAAATGCGCTAAATCGAGCCCACCAAGAGCGCTTGTTAGTGCTTACAGGCATGGGCAAGCAACAATAGCACTAGAAGCGGTGCTAAGCAACAAAGGGCACCTGGAGTCCGCTAAAGTCAAGTCTTTGTTTTTTTTTTTGCCCTCTCATTTCTTTCATGATGTTTGCCAGGCCAAATGACGGAAAAAAGGAGGAAAAAAAAGGAGGGAAATAAAAAAAAAAAATAAGATAAAGCAAGATAAAGAAGGAGAGCCACGGCGAGCCGGCCGGTCGTTATAGCTAGCTAATGGCTGAAATAGAAGCAAAGCCCGCCTGTAAATACAGGTGTGGCTCCCCCATAGCCCTTCATTAAACCAAAGTCCCGCCCACACTCATCCAATATCTGGTTCACTCCCCATGCTTGCGACCCCATCTCCGTGTGTGTGACGGGCTTTTCAAACACAGTACACAAAGGAAATTTGACAGCAACCAAGAAGGCAATTGGTCCTGATTCTTTCCTTTCAGCTGCCCGGCTCGTAAATTGCTTGGAGCAGGCGGGCGACACTGCAAAGCGACAAACCCCAACCCTTATCCTGGCCTGGACTTGGTTTCACTCACCCCTCCCTCCCCATATTAGCTCTCCCTGTTTCCGCACTTCGTCTTTGGTTTTGTCGGGGTTTTTATGATGGCTAGGCTGCTTGACCCGGGATAAACATTTCCTTAGTCCCGAGATCGCAGTAGTGAGCACTAACACTAACAAAGCACGGGTCTGCTAAGCTCGGAGTTTTGGGAGAGCTTTCTGGGGGCGGCGAGATGCCCCGAATAAGAAGGCCATGACGACAATCACTTTTGGCTTTTTGATTAGCACAAGCTTGTTATTGTTTGTCTCATTGTGTATGCTCTATTGCGTGGTGGGCTGGTCTTGTAAATCCAGAGATGTGAACAGGCGTTAATCAGAAACTACACGCCCTAGCTTAACTCCCTGATTTCGTCTGGCCTACGGAATTCTTGTGCACTTATTGGCCTGACCTGCTTGACATGCACTCTGGATCAAGGCAAAAAAGCCTCACGGCGTCATGCCTTCTCTCTGGAATAGAGCGAAAATAACAAACTCTTTTCTGCGGCCGAGGTTCCCTATCGAGAAGCTCGGCCTTGTGTATGTCTCAGGCCAACAGCCCTCCCTTACAGCGCTGTTGGCTGCTCTGGCTCTCTGGCTCTCTGTTTTTTTTTTTTTTCTTATCCCTCCCTCTCGTGAGCAAGATGAAAAATGAGCCTGGTGTCTAAGACAAGCAGCCAGAAACAAAACGTTGGAGAGAGACAGCTATGCTAGAGCAATACAAGGGCCGGATTGTGGAAGTGAAGGCTGGATAGCAGCAAGTGCCCTGGTTGGAAGACTGGCAGCAATGGTGCATGGTGGTGCATGGATAAGTTATGCTCGCCATCCCTTGTATTGGATGTTGTCTCTCTTGTCTCTGTCTCTGTCTCTGTCTCTTCTTTTCTTCTCTTTTTTTGCGACTGCAAGTTGTCATCAGAATCAAGAGTGGGCGGCTGGTAGCACCAAGGGCCCAGAGGCACAGCGCAAACAAGTAGGAGAGGTCTCTGGCATGGCATGGCTGCCCGCAGCGGCGGTGGTAATGGTAATGGTAGTGATGAAGATGAAGATGGTGCTGCAGCTGCTGCTTTTGCTGATTTTCATGTAAACAGTCGGGCTAGAATACGACTGTGTATAGCCAGATCATATTGACGCGTGCATAAATCAGAGTAGAATCAGAAACACGCACTAGCGCATTATGTGAGTTGCACACCACGCAAGTCTTGATATCTCGAGTGTAAGCACGCAGTCAGCGGCAAGCTTATCAGCCTCTTGCATGCAAGTGTCAAGACTGGGAAATAGTCAGAAAGCTGCTTTATCATAATATGCAGGAAAGCCAATACAGACAAGGCCGACCATACCCTAGTCTGTCCGGCCTGTGCTCTTGTCTGGCCTTCCCAAGCAGCAGTAGTAGTCGCATTTTACAGTAGCAAGAGGAAATCGATGCGAGACGGGGCCTGGCTAGGAGGAAACTTGACAGGAATGATTCTTCGGTTATGCTTTTTTGTCGTCCTGTCATGTTAAGCCGGGATGGATGAAGCTGGCTTGGCAAGGGTAGTTTGTAGTCTTTTGCTTGTTTTCTTCTCAATGATTTTGATTGACACTGGTGACAGTTGGAGATTGATGGTGAAGGAGGAAAAGGAAGAATGAACAGGAAAAATGGAAAACTTCATGATTGGAAAGATTCATGTTAAACGAGCAGTGTTTCAACCTGTTAGCTGCATCCCTAGTGTTTGGGCTGTTGGAGAAGTGAAGAAGGATGGTGGTAAGCACTCTCTTCTTCTAGTCGAACTAAGGCCCTTTCTTCTTTATCCTCTAATCGAGTTACCCCGGCGAAACAATAAGCAGCAACAGCGGCAGCAACTACAACTGTAGCTGATACTGATGCTAGACCGTTTTACCGGCACGCTTTGCTCTCTGCTGTGATTCAATTGCAACGGTCTCTAGGCAAACCAACCTAACCATACGGGCTTGTCTGAGCACAAAAGCGTGTTTTGAATAGGCTCGAAGTCTGCAGCCCCTTTGTTTCCTATACACCCACTTGCTTCGTCTTTGGAGGGGCGAGGGAGGTAGGTTATTAGCGCTTTTTTGTTTTCTTTTTTTCTTGATCCATATCTTGCAAACACGTCTGGTTTTGAAAGACCACCAAGAGATGCGAGCCGTGGTAGACTGAGTTTAGAGATTGAAGCAAGGGTCGTTAACAGCCTAGTCACGGTCTGACCGAGGCCTCTTCATGTCCATCATGTCGGACCTCCTCGGGATGAGCTCGGCAATATGACATATGTCCTGGGCACTGGACAGTCTATGCCAGCTGTGTGCAGCTGACAGTTGCCCAAGTCACTTACACCAAAGAGCCCAAAATAACACAACGACGCGCGTCGGCTTCCTCGGCCAGCTGCCAGTCGAATCTGATGGGCTGAAACAAAAAGCATCCTCTTCTTTGACATGCTTCTTCGAGGAGGGGGCAGCTCCCGGACCCTTTTTGCTCCTTTTCCTGCCTTGGCTGTTTCTTCTGCTTCTTTATTTCTCCTTCTTCTTTGTTCTTCCTTGGAAGGCTGTTGACATGTGGCTGGCCAGCATTTCTGAAACAGCCCAAAAGAGCTTGTTTTTTTCTTCCTCTGTTACTCTAGACGGAGAATTTGAAATCGGCTACTTGGAAACAGAAAACCCGGAAGAAGACGAAAATGATACCAGAGCTGGGAAGAGGCCCAACCGCAGAAGCAAGTCTCACCTCACAGACATCAATCAACCCAAGATAACCTTGTTTGTATCCTCAGAGGAGGAGGAGGAGGAGGAGGGAGAGGGGGGAGCCTAGAAGCTTCAAAGCCCATGGCTCAAAACCCAAGGCTTGATTGATATCGGTGCTGCGCTTGAACAAAGAGTCCCCAATTTACGCAAGTGCCTAAATTCCGTGATTCCACCATTTGCCATCAACCTACCGTATAGCAAAGACAGGACACCGCTAAAAGGGATGCAAGGAGGGGGACTTTGGGAAAGAAGAAGGCCATATTAGAAGTGGAGTGGAGAGGGGAGGGAGGGGAGGGGAGGGGGGCCGGGCTGTAATATTGTAGAAGCACGGAGCAGATATAGCACAGAGTGATTTTACGGTACCCTTAATTAGGAATAAAATGAAGTCATATTGTGCTCTGTTTCGCCGAGTTTCTGCTGCGAACAGCCTCACAGCCAGACCGACTGTGGTTTGAGTAGACAGGCTCCTTTTCCCTCTTTTTAACTGGCTCGCAATATGAGAGGGGACAAGGCCTTTCTTCCACATATAGCTATGAACCTTGGTGTGTGCCAGAGAGTAGTAACAAATCATGTTTGTAAGCAATAGTAAGGGAGTAAAGCCCACTACTACACGCCGGCTACGAGACAATGCTTGGCATACTGTACGTCTCAGACCAAACAAACTCAACCAACCATAAGCTGAGAGCATTCAGCAGAACAGCACATACACACACACTTAAACGACATACAGCAGACAAAGAGGCGTGCTAGAAGTAAAAGCCCTTGTCCTCTTTACACAGCCCAAAACAAGCTGTACCGTAAATTTCTCCTCTGGCCGATGGGAAAAAGCTTGGTCCTTTGCCGAAGAAGGCGCTAAAGAGCTTAGTCTCGCCGCTTGTCTCGCATCTGAGAAAAACCTTTGGAAAGCCTCCAAGCCTCCAGGGGGCAGACAGGCAGGAGGAGGGGCTCGACAGCTTTCCAGCTTTCCAGAGATGCCGGCTGGCTACCCCTCGGAAGAAGCTTTGTGTCAGTAGAAAAATAGAAAAAATAAAAAGTAGGGAATGGCTCGGGTGGAAGTGTTTGGCAATTCGAGATTACCTGAGGATAAACTAAAGCCGGCTGTCGCTAGTTTTCAACATAGTGTCTGTGAATGAAGCTCTGTGCCACGGTGTAAAAGGAACAAAAAAAAAAAAAAAAAAGAGGTGTGGAAAAGCAAAGGGCTTCTGGCTGCTGCTAACCCTACTAACCCTATAGTCCGACATGACATGGCCTACATCAATATCACGACGACCAACGTTTTTCTAGTCCTACTCCCGTGATGCGCTGTGGATAGACAGATGAACAATGAGTCTACAAAGACGAGCGAGAATCACATAAAGATGAACAGCTCAGGATCAGCCCGGTGATAGGATATGATATGAGGAGCAGCAACACAATACAAAGGTCTATAGGGGCTATCTTCATGATACAAGCTATGAGGAGAGGCGAGGCATGGTCAAGTGGACGTTATGGTATATCATAGGCTGACGAGCGTAGGATCTCGCATCCTCACACATCTGCCTCTCAAAGATCAAAACAAGCTAGTTGGAAGCGCTAGAGGAGCAAAACACGCGATGATAAGTCAGGTGGAAACAAAAGAGGCCGGTTTCATGGAGGATCATCAAGTCTATCACAAGTCTGAAGCATGAAGGAGACAGAGGCCCACGAGCCTGCAGAGTTAGAGAAGTCAAGAAAATGGCCAAGCAGGCTAGAGCAGTGGAAGTGGAAACACCCGGAGAGTAGGGGTAGTAGTAGTAGTAGTAGTAGTAGTAGGGGAAGCACATTAATGCTTGCAGATAAGCTCCAGAAGGCAGGTAGCCTTTTGTGGCTTTTGTTTCTGGTTAGGGGAGAGGCAAAGCATCCGAGAATGTGTCTAGGGTGTCGGTGACTTAGGCCCCAGATAAACGCCGCGGGCGCCGGCGGAGAGGAAAGACAATGGGCAAGGGAATGGAGGAGGGGAGGGGCAGGAAGGAGGAGAGTGAGTTTTAGGGTGTAAGAGGAGGCATACAACACAAGATGGCAGGTTTATTTCTCCTAGCTCTTATTCACGATCAAGCTTTTTTTTTTTTCCTTTTGCTTGCTTGGTGTTTAGCGTTGCGCTCAGACGTAGACATAGAGACAGGCTTCATACACTTTGTCTGTCTTGATCCTCTGCAACTGTTTACGCAAAGCAGACTTAAAGCAGACCTAAAGCAAGGCAAGACAAGGTAGATACTCTCGGCACTAGACGCAGGAGGTTACATGCGTTATGTTATGGTGTTGCATGCATGCACCCGGGCCTATGACCCTTGAACTTGGTGCAGTTTGACCCTTCCCCTTCCCCTCCTTCCCATGTTGATGATGGGCCATGTTTGGTTTTGACTTTTTTGCTCCTTCATGGCAAGCCGGGTCGAGAGTTTTGTGTAAGACTAAGCCATGCCAGTCAGGAAAGCGGATTGTTGATGCGGGCGTCAAGCAAGCCAGCTGGGCCCCTCTGCTAGCTGGTGCTGTTTGGCGGCCGGGGATGTGTCAGAAGTAGCCCAAAGAGGCCAAAGAGGGTGGGAGTTGGAGTGTGCCATGGGAAGGCTTGTGTAAGAGATGGAGAGAGAGAGAGAGATAGAGAGAGATAGAGAGAGAGAGAGGCGCGGTTGATTCAAGCGTTGGGGGCTATTTCTAGGCGTATAGTACGCTGGATGGAATCGGGCTGGGCTAGCCCGCACTCTATCTGCCTAGAAACGCAACACCAAGACAAGGCGAGGCAGCCGTTTAGCCTTGATACTTTGATACCGGCCCGGAACCTGATGGGCTGTGAGAGGTTCAGTACTGCAGCCCAAGTCCTCTGCGACCTGCGTTGTGGCCTGTCTGGTGTTGTCTTGTGCATGTACAAAACACCAATCAACGCTAGCCAACTCTAAACACAGACAGCAGCTAAACATCAGGTATAGTCACGTTTGGCGGGTTTGAAACTAGCAATTCTTTCTCCATTTTCCATTCTTGACGTAAAATGGAAAAGCGAGGGGAAGGGACCAGGGGGGGGGGGAGGTAGAGTAGACCCTGGCAGAGACTGAGAGGGAAGCTATGTATGGCCGCTATGAGGATAGCGAGCATTGTCAAGGAGAGCGAGAAGCTGTATTAACAAAAGCTTCTCTTCATATTTTTCTTCCTCTCGTTTTTTCTTGCTCCCAAGCTAAAAGTGGCGTAGCTTCAAAATGACAGACTAGGGATAACAAAAGAAACATTTATATTTTATATTTTATATTCCATATTTTACATATTTATTATTTTTCCTTTGCACGCCCCCATCCCCCCCCCCCCCTTCTCTTCGAGCTTCATGGGGCCTTTTCATAGGGAGTGTAATTGTAGAGAGGAGGGAATACCAAGACCCCCCTTCTCACTCTGAAGATATGTGAACACCACTATACAGCCAGTCCCTATGACTTGAGATATAGGCTTAGATTAAGTGAGTAATAAGAGAAGGATGGATGGCTGTGAGATTTGTACATTTTTAGCTTACAAGATTGAGAGTGAGAGGCTGCTGTAGTGCGCAGTCGTAGAGTAGTCTAGTGTTCAGTGTTAGTGAAAACCAATGGGCTACAATGATGGGTATGGGTCTTCTACGTAAGGACGCATTATGCACGAAGACGCTAGCTATTGTCCCTCAACTCAAGTCCACCGAGAAGTCGTGAAATTCACGAGAAACACTTCGGCCGCTTAGAGCAACTAAGAAACAGAAGAGGGAGGGGGGGGGCGTGCTGTAAAGAGAAGAAGGGGAATGTAGAATGGGGGGAGAAGGAGGGGGGGGGGAGGGGTTGTTAAGTGATAGAGGTGTTTATAAGTAGGCGTAAATTGTACACACCCCCTTATTTCTACACCTAGCCCCTGTCCTCCTCTTCCTCTTGCAACCGATGAGGTTAATACCAGAGAAGAACGAAGGAGCGAAGGGAAAGCTAACAAAGTATAAGCCTTGGAAAAAAAAAAAAAAAAGAGAAAAATTAAGACCTTTGTTTATTGCCCTCCGCCATCAAAGCCTTGGAGAGAGAGACTTTCTACTATGATGGGGAAACTTCTTGTCTTTGTTATATAGCCCGGCTCGTCCCCAGCTTCTTGGAATGTCTTTACTTGAATCTCGTTCATCATCACCATCAACAACAACATCTCATCACTCTCCACCAATCTCCTCTCACAATATAATATATTCCAGCCGGCTCTCTGGTCTTCTCACTTGTGTTTCCTCAACCATCCAACTTACTATTTCTTTATTCTTTATTCTCTTTGCTCTCCTAGCAAGCTGTCCCGTCTTAATCTGAGTTGCTTCTTTTGACCATCTACGAATTGAACTCTCTCCCCCCCCCCCCCCCCAGGCCTTTATTATTTCTTTACTCTTACTATATTAATCTATCTGCCTGCCTACCCCCCCCTCCCCTCTTACCCTTTCATCTTCGGCCTGTATTTAATTTGCATTATAAGACTTGCCGTCCTCTGCTCTCGCAAAACAACAATATCTACAACGGATATATATATATATTATACCTGGGACTACTTAATAAGCTCTATCTGCTCTCCCTCATCCTCACCTACTGTTATCCATATACATATATATCGACTTCCCACTCCCACCACCCACTATCACCACTCTTCACCTACACCTACACCCACATCCAAACCTACTTCCAACTACTACAATGAATTCCGTTCTGCCAATGCCCTACTCTGCCTCTTCCAACATGGCCTACGTCAACTCCCGCTACGGCTACATGCAGCCTCCCCCTTCGCCTCCCGCAGATGACTCTACCAAGTGCTCTCTGCCATCTATCTCGAACCTCCTAGGCCTCGCTGATGCAGGCTCACCCATCAGTGACTCGTCGTCTCATGGTAAGGCGTCCTCCTTTGATTTGTGGTTCTTCTTTTTTCCTTTGTGCCGTTTATATTCTAACACGTCCCGTCTAGCTGGCTCTCCTGCTCCCCCCTCTCGCACTGAGTCTCGGTCATCGTCTGTGCAGTTTTCCTATGCTGGCAAGTCGATGCCTCCCACGCCTCCTATGGTCCCCGAGCCGTCTTTCGACGCGTACCACCCCGGACGGTCCCACCACCAGCATCACCACTCGGTGAGCAGCGTCTCTTCTAGCTCTGGCTACTACTATGAGACAACCCCCCCGCTGGAGGACTCGCGACCTGCTATGCCCAAGATGCAGCCCCAGCCCCAGATGCAGCCCGAGCAAATCTACAACACCACTCCTGCGCCCGCCCAGAACTATGGCCCTACGCCTGCGCCGGCAACGGCGACTTACAGCCTGCCTCCCTTCTATCCTCCTGCTCCCACAACCCAGACCATGCCTGGCATGTACTACCAGCGCCCTCTGCCTCAGGTAAGCCTTCAGCCCAATTCCCCAGTCTTTGCTTCGATAAGCCACTCGACTAACACGTCTCTGCCTCAGTTCCCGCCCATCATGGCCACTCCTGGAGCCAACGTGTGGCAGCACCACCACTACATTTCGCCAGCTTCGGCTGCTGCTTTCCCCCAGAGCCAGGACCGCTACATTTGCCCGACATGCAGCAAGGCCTTTTCCCGGCCTTCTTCGCTGCGCATCCACATGCATTCTCACACGGGCGAGAAGCCCTTCAAGTGCGCCCACCCAGGCTGCGGAAAGGCCTTCAGCGTGCGCAGCAACATGAAGCGCCACGAGCGTGGATGCCATGGCTGCGATTCCAGCGTGACTGTGCTGGCCGTGGTTCGGAGCAGAAACACGTCGCCGCATGCTTAAGCGACTGGCAGCCGCATGCTGGTGATGTTTTCCTTTTTGTATATTCTGTTCTCTGTCTATTCTTTATTCTAGGTTCTTGACCTTGTTTATGTTTGGGGGGACGGTGTGGGCTATTGTTGGCTTTGGCTTCATGGACGGTACGGGACACCGGAGTACTATTTGCCTTTCTCTTGTTTGTCTGTTTTCTTTTCTTAGGCGCTTTGGACTTTGACTTGTTTTTGTTTCTTTCTTTCTCTGGGACGGCAACTCGGCGTTTTGTTATGATATATGATATCTGGATTTCTTTTTCCTTCTGCTTTTATTTGCTTGCTCTGGCCAAAAATCAAGGCGCTGTTTCGTTCCTTTCTGAATAACAAATTTCTCTTGAAAACTATCTGGTAATTTTCCTGCAATTACATAATGGACGCCCGTCTCTGTGACTTGCCGCATCGTTTTTCTTTTTCTTTTTCCGTTTTCCTCCTCTATCCTTCTGTCCCTTGTTGCTGCTTTCCTTGTGGTAGTAGCCAACGCACATCTGCTGCAATGCTTCATCTCCTTGACTTTGTCTCTGGGCAAAGGTGAAAGAGGAAGGGCGGCTTCTCTTTCCCTCCTCCTGCTTCTCCTATTTTCTTGGATTCTTCCTTCTGTCTCTTCCATCTTGCTCCCTTCCGCAGAATTTCTACCATGTTCTCTCGCTTGCTTGTTTCCATCCTCCTCTCATAGAAGCGCAACTCTGTAATCTCCGTCTTCTATGATCTCTCCCTTGGAGCATTCCACATCTTCGTCCTTGCTGCTCCTCTCATGCTAGGCTCAATATCCTCTCCCCCTTCTCTCTCCGTTAAATGATGAACGGCTTCTATATCCCGGATTCTTCCATTCCGCACCCCCGTCGCTCCTCCGTTTCTTTCTCTTCTCATTATCCCTACGTGAAGTTTTTCCTTCCCCTAGTCCTCCCCTCTATTCCTTTGCACATCAGGTTCCCCATCCTACAGAAAAGAATCGCCCGCTTGATACCATGTTTTCCAAGCCGCCTTCTTCCTAGCAGGCTTGCCCTTTGTTTTTTCCCTTACACCGAGGGCAAGATTACATCAAACCATGACGATCACTATCACCATAATGGAGCTAGAATTCATGTCGCGGCCTAGCCAAGTCTGCCTGCTTGCTGTACCGGTTTCCTGCCAGGGGGCGACATGAGTCTCCCTTTATGTCGAGCTATCATCCTGCTGGCTGGACAAGAGTAAATCGCCGAAAATACAAGCTAGACACTGGGGAAACGTCTCAAGGGAGGCCAATAACGAGAACAAGAGTTGATCAGTTGCAGGGCCCGGCGTTCTTACGGCCGTAACAACCATATATCCCCTGGCTTTGTCTCCCCCTCCCATGCAGTTCAACGACAGGCAGGCCTGTATATTCTTCTCATCCCCGGGGGTTATCTTCTCTTCCGGCCTTCTTTTCCTGGCGCTAGAAGACAAGGAAAAGTCGTGATCGACCATTGACCAGGCAAAATATTTCGGAGAGTAATAAATTGGCATCTCTTGCTGTTTGCTGCCTGCCAGATACTACCTCCTGAACCTCTCTCCAACTATTACATTTTCTTCTGCCGTCTGCAGACTGTCAAGCAGCCGTATTCCGTTGCATCTCTTTGCCTGCAGCAGATTAAAAAAAGAAGAAAAGAAAAAATAAGTAAAGCAAGGGCGAAGTAGGCAAGTCGGGAGGAAACAGGGGAGATAGTGTGAGACATGCTAGAGAAGAGTCATGTTTCCGGGCTTCTTTATCTTTCTTGCCTGGCCTGCCAGGCCCATGTTGGAACAAAGGCTCCTTGCTGCTGAATAGCCTCCCTCATTCCATAGAGATGAAAAGAAAAAGCACACAATCACCTGCACTAACTGCTGTAATAACCCCCCCCCCCCCCCCCCAGCCTCTTGCCCTCTGGCATTGAAGTATTCTAGGGATATCTTGACAACTGAGATTTGAGCCGGCGTCTCTCATGCCAAAGCATTATGCCTCAATCTGTATCTCTCTCTCGCTTAGTCTTCTCTCCCTTTCGTCTCACTCTCCCGTTGCTGTCTTTATGCTGGACAACTTTAAGGATATCGCCTACAGCAGATTTCTCTTTGTTATCAGCCACAGCCGCAACAGCCGCAAGAGATGCAAGCAAAGTGTCCGTGCTTTTACTTCTGCTTCTTGTCCTTGCTTCCTTTCTGCTATCTGCTATGTTTTTTCTCCTCGGCTCCTAGTTTGACATGACAACTATGGTGTATTTCCGTCAAGCGAGGATGAAACGAAGTCAAGCCACACTGGCAGCTGCCACATCGTGTAAGTCGCTCAGACGCCAGCTGTCCACGGCTGCCAGGCCATCATCTATCATGTTGTTTATGACATTCTCTTGCCTTGATTTTATGTTAATTTTTCTCTCCCTTGGCCTGTGACTTTTTCCCCTGTCCGTTGTTTTATGTTTGGCCTTGATTTCAAAGCGAGAAGCGCCGCTCGCGTACAGGTTCTATGACAGCTTCTCGAATTATGCGAAGTTTTGCATCACATCTATCTGAGCCTTCCACTACCGTTGTTTTTTATTATTATTTTCCCTTTTCCACGTTTGCCGGCTCTTCCATGCCCTTGGCCCGAGTATACCGACCGTGGACAAATCGTGATGGGGGCGAAGGCGAAGGGAGGGGGTCCGGACCAAGCAACGCGAAACAGCTATGTTACTTGCAGTCCCTGGCTGAGAGGGGGCAACAATAGGTAGGGAAAAGGCAAAAAAAAGCACAGAAAAGCACGACCTGGCCAAGGCATGGGACAGCCGGCACCAAGCCTGTCAATCACTGTCTGTGGTCGTGTATGCCCTCTATTGTGCTCTCTTTGCTCCATCATCAAATGATAAAAATATCCTCGGCTCAATCACGCCCAAGGCTGTAGGCCACAAGTTCCTTGCGTCTCATCACCAAGTAGGTGTGCTTGTATAACGCAAAAGGACTTGTACAGTGGAGTGCTCTACTCTCTACGTGTATACTACGTCCACCTCCAATTCCCCCCATACAGTGATGAACCCTCTAAAATGGGCTGATTCCATTATCCTGCTATCTGTCTAGACCCTTCTTTTTTTCTGGGCGGGGGAGGGGAGGGCAAGTGAAAGAGGGGAAGGACGGTAGGCCAGGCCAAGGCTATATATCTTGTGTAATATATGGATAATAGAATTATGCGTCCATGGTGCATGAGAAATATGTGGTTATCACTCACTTCTTAAGCCTGGCAATCTCCACTCTCATCTTCGCCCCTTCTCCTAATTTTGTATTTAGCTTCTCAAACTCTAAGAATGAAGCCTGACTTGAGCCTAATACACAAGATAAGCAGCTGCGATCGAATCAATAGGGAAGACGTGGATGGGTACAGGGCATGTCCTGAAGAGGAGCCTTGCGCTAGACCTCTCCATCACCTATGCCTGTTAGCGGCTACCTCGCCAAACTTTGACTGATCGAGGTTGGCTGTCCTATGCACACACGCAGCCACAGTTCAGCTGCGTATCTCGACCACTGGCTACTAGGCTGTCGAAAGCGAAGCAGGGATCAATCAGAGCTTGGACCAATACTTTGTTGCTCGGAAGTGTTTTGGCTTTTGTTGTTCATCATTTGACTTCCCTGCATGACAGGCTCAACCAGTAAGCTTCATATTCACACTCTCTTTGTCAGCACTGTTCTGACAAAGGAGAAAACGATCAGAGGGGTCATGTGGAGGAGTAGAGGAGTGGAAGGAGAGACATTCTATCTTGGACATCTTTTGCTCTTTCTGGCAGTTTTCTTCTCTTCGAAGCCGGGAGAAATTGCAAGCCCTTTTTTTTTATTGACGCCGTTGGCTGGCGAGGATCATGGCTTCTAGAGGACTGGAAGTGACAAGGCCCGGCTAGGAAATCATCACGGAGCTGCACAGATATATCCAGATGCAGATGCAGATACTTATGTGAGCTCCACTGAGGGGGGTGGGGTTACATCTGAAGGAGAAAATCATTCCTGGGTTCCAGCCAATGGACACAATACGACAGCCACCACCTTCGAAACCCCATGCGGGAGAAGGGAGGAGAAGGGTTACTACCTACCCTCAAGGGAGCCGGGCAACCTTGGGAAGAGGGACTAAAAATATGGTACTCCACCAAATGCTCGCTGTGGCCATTCTTACTCATGCAACAAAAGACCTGGCTCGCGATATCCCAGACATCCCGAGCCTTCTCCTCACAGATGTAACCCGCAGTGCACACAGACAAACACTCGCGCATCTTCCCACAGTCTAGCCGCCCAGACATCGGGAGTATTCGCCGGAAAAAGACCGTCTAAACATGGGGCCATGAAACACCAGCTCCTCTTGCTTACTCGTCGGCCAAATTGTAGCCCTTATTTCTGTAGGCTATTGTTTTTGGACTTCTCCCATGATATGTCTCCTGAAGAGCGCACCCCAGCAGAATAAAGTGCGTGACTTGGGCACAGAATAAAGAGGCTGCAAAGCGTCGCTTTCTAAGCTTCGAGCGGGCTCTGGACAAAGGATTATTGAAATGAAGGGACGTCGAGGGAAGAGAAAAGTCTCAACACAAAGAATGATCGACATGGACGAGGGGTGTACAATAGTGGATTGGCGTGTTTCATGTTGCACAGGGTTCATAGGCCTAGGATAACTAGCCAACAGGTTGTTGTTTGTTTGGGTTAAATCATCGACAGGGGGGCGTATGCTTATTGTACTCAAACTATTTTGTTCCATTTCAAGTTGATCTCTGTTGAATGTCACCCCGTGCTTGCGTCAATGGTGGTCTGGATTGAGTCTCTACAGACAAGATGTACAGAGACAGACAGAGAAGTTCGCTTGCCAGGTGCTTCCGAACAAGTCAAAGGGACAGACGCTAGATTTTCAGCATTTCTTTTTTTCATTTTCATCTTCAGCCAATTAGAGGCCTTCCATAACGAAGGGGTAGTTGAGGAAATGCAACCGATATCGTGAGTGGGTGTGATTAGCCTTGAACCTAGTCTGGTGCTCAAGTCGAGGTCTACGAGCATAGCGGGACCTTTTGACCGGCTGGAAAAAGCATGATCTGGCTTGGATGGCACACCTTTATTTGGCCTGCGTACGTCGAAGCTAGTCAGTCAAAGCGCTCTTTCTAAGAGAATGCTCTAGACCGCATGGTGATACATCTGTGCTTGGAACTGTCTGATAGATACCTCGGAAGAGACCCCGACAAGATAAGGTGCACGTATAGCATACTAGACATGCGCTTTTTAACAGAGGGATACAGTTTTCGCGCTCTTTGTGCGCCGAGATAAGGCTTTCCTGCAACGTGGACAGGATGTGAGACCAAACGCAGGATGGGCATTTCACAACCTCCAAGCTTGCGTGGCTCTTTGGAGCAGAGGCTAGACGATATCTACATGCAGCCCCTATTTGAAGCCTCTCTGTAGGTCTGGAATGGCCTTTTTGGGGCTGATTTATTTCGGCTTTGGTATTTGCATGTGGTTTTGGTCAAGTCAAACTTATGCAGGCCGTTTTACCGCGTCTGCATCCACGAAGTGACTGCCTGGGGGACAAGTCATAGTAGTGTAGAAGTACCTTCAAACTTATATCCTTTCCATCTTGCTAGTCGCAACCTTGATTAAAGGCATCAGAGATGATTCCATCTCTATTAAGCAGTCTCTTGACAATAGACGCTTTATTCAAAGGCCTGGGGGATGGTGATAGTGGCAAGGAACATAGGCATAAGCCATGAGTCTGATATATTCCTCATACCTACTGCGAATAAAATTTCTTATTTACGGCTGTCGCTATATCCTTTCACCACTCAAAGTCGCGATACATGCTAAATACGAACTCTTTGTTAGTTCATAGGCTTGGGGATGGGACAGCCGCGTGTTACACAAGGATTCGCCAACGAGCTATGCGGCTGCTCGGCTTCAGTGAGCATCGTGTCATGTAATAGTTGCAAAAGGCATGCTAAAGAAGAAATGTGCTAGTTTGATCGGCGGATGTTAAGGTCAAACTTGAGTCACATACAACTGATCTATGGAGGCGGAGACCAAGCTGGGCAGTCACTAGAGACTGTTCTATGTTCTAGATTATATTTCCCATCACGACGCAGCCGTACATGAACAGCTGGATATTCATATTATCTAGGCTGGCTAGCTCCGAAGGGGAAGGCATTTGTCATATCAAGGCTATATTCTCTATCCAGTTCTCTCACGGGAATGGTGAGCTCTTGATATATTTTTGGATGTCACATTCGGCCTCAATGGCAACCGCACTATTTGTAGCCTAGACCTCGTGGGGAGTCCTCCATTCGTGTTAATGTTACAAAAAGGGCTTGGTGCTTGCAATAGCATATACTTCTGATTCAAGAGTCTCTATATAGTTTGTCCTATAGATACACATCAGACAAGAGATACTTAACTGACAAATCGAGACTATGGGTTCAGATGATATGCTGTGTCTACCCTCATCTCGTTTGGTCAACATCATTTTAACCCACAACATCGTCCGTCTCAGGCCAGCCTCTTGCTGCCAAGGGAGCATATGACACCAAATCAGAGTGGCAGAGCCAGTTCCTGATCATCTCCCATGAGCAGCACAACCGGTCAAATGGTATTCCAAGCCGCTTCCTATGTCTCGAGGCATACGCCGCAAGATGCTGCTAAAGGCTAGCTGCCACATGCAGAGACAGGTGCCCGGCGAAGAGAGAAAGGGTTTCTCGCGGGTTTGAATATCGATCCAATTATTTGGGTCTCTTTTTTCGTCATATGCTATAGATCTTAGACTTGATGAAAGCTTTTACTTCTTACCGGCTAAGGAGACTCATCGGGTTCAAGAGAGCAGGTATTAGCCGCAGGCCAACAGCATCCTTTTGGGGAGCAATTGGCATTCCCAGATTGAGGCTCTGTTAAGGATTGCTACGTTTGTCCGTCATGGGTCCTCAAGTAGCTCCTTCGCTGTCTCCCTGTCTTCGGGCTGCCACTGAAGCATCCCTCTCATGAAAGCCAGAAACATGTCCTTATTTCTTCCGCCAAGGAACTCTTCCGACAGCTCTAGACTGACCCCCGCCGAGATTTATATGCCCTGTAGCATAGTCTTTGGAAGCCTTTACTTGCCTTGTGCGCCGAGAGAGAAAATAGCACTCACCGCCACTTGTAAAGAACTCATGGCTTCGCTTCCCACGTTGCAGCATAGCTCTAGAAGACCCATAACTTCTGCAAGATGCGCCCCCTCCCTTGGCCGTGAGGTTCGTCAGCGCAGAAAAGATGTCTCCCCTCAAACAAATCCCACACCGGTTATTCTCCAGACATTAGTACTGATGATAAGAGAGGAGTGAATGGGCAAAGCATACCATGGCTCCAGCATTCTGTGTATCAACCGGGTAGTTCCAACCAGCCTTTAACATTACTTCAGGTGATCCAAAGACATTTGGCTGTGCATCGCGGTTCCCTTTTCATCTCCTTGTACACGAAAGCCAAAATCACTTCAAACTGCAGAGCCAAACACCTTCGGCGAGTCAAAACGGCAAGTTATTGGCGATTTTGCGGAGTGAAGGGCTCCTCAGTTCAGCTTAGGTAAAACTTTCAAGAATAGAATTGTCTTCTGTCTCCTGGAGAACACTATCGCTTTTAATGTCTATAGTAATGTAGGCTATAGCAATGCATGTCGGGGAAGCCTTCTACATATGGACATGTATTACCTGTATGGACAAGCCTGCATTATGTGTGTAGGTAGCCAAGTGCAAGAAATATTTGCAGTTTGAGGAGGTCTTCAGCACACTGGTGGTTGGGATTGCGATAATGGAGGTCCCTGGCGCTCTCCCACATCGGGTTCCGAACAAGAGACGGATCGCAAAGAGGGGATTGTAAAAACACCCATAGCTTTCCGTTTCTTATATGGGCACGACCAAGGTGCCATAGACTGACTCCCTTGGTTTGGTTGCTTGAAGATCCGAAGCTCTTCCTGACCGTCTTCGTCGGGAGCGTACATTTTGTGTGTCACATATCGATGACTTCTGGTTGTTTCGGCGGATCAGGATTTAGCCAAGAGAAGCGGATTTGCCATGACTTGGTCGAGATCGCGAGCTAGCCACACAGTCACAAAGTAGCCCCAAAACCAAGTTTGCCGATAACCTAGTATCTAGAAGTAAGCACGTCGTCGATATTGGCAGGGAAACACCGTCCACGTGTTCCTCTTCAAGCATCTCCGAGGAGTGAACGGCCTTGAAGCCGCCGGCGGGAATAACGATTAGAATGGAGGGAGGGTTTCGAAGCATCGAATGCTAGCAGACAGGATGACTGCAAAGCTGGCGATTGAGTTTCGGCGAGCGAAGCGCGTGTGCTCTCATGAAAGCTTGTTACCCGTGTGGTTGTCACAAAACAAAGAAAATGTAGAAGGAAAAGGAAATGAACCCTAAATGTATACCCTAATAATAGAAGTGGAGCTAACCCGCGACTTCCCTACTTCCCTACCCTAAGAAAACAACAACTCATCATCGTCCACGGTCTCTTGCCGCAGCGACATGACGTCAAATCATTTCAGTGACAGTCTTGCTTCCTGATCGGTACATGAAAATACATATGGCAAACGCTTTTACAACTCACGCCTGCGCAATTATCAACATCCGCATTGTGTAAAAGCGACATGATTAGGCCATGCCCATCTCTAGCTATGCGCCCCTTCTCTGCCGGCCATACTGTAGTAATAGCTCGTGAGCTATCACAAATTTCACTAGTTGGCTACTACAAGCTCTTATGTTTTTTAGACTGTCAAGTCCCATGACGCCTCCACACACATTTCAAATGCTGTCATCCTAGAAAAGAACCTTGGAGAGGGCAAGTTGTTGAAGGGGAAAGCTTGACAGTACGCGCTTCGGATAGCATTCTGGGCAATGAATATGCTCGAGTGTCCATGACCCCTTTTCTGCGTATCTATCCTCTTTCCATGATAAAAGCATTAGTGCCTCACATCCCTATGTTCTTCTCTACGCCCTGCTATACTCCAATGAAATGACCGGCCCCAAGGATATTATCTAGGCTTAGCAATCAACAACTGCTTGTGGTTTTCAGCTTCCGTCGGCTTCCGCCAACCTCCATCAACTACCCACACCATGTCTGGGTATACACATTCCTTGGTCAAGATGCCCCCCCCCCCCCCCTGGGATGGGCGACAAAAGGTACAAAAGGAAATCATGTTTGGGGCACATTATTATCCTAAACACATGCTCTTACATTGACCCGCCCCAGTACCCCCCAACTTCTTTTGGCGAGGAATCAGATGCTGAGACATGCTTTTCCGGGACCATGCAGACCAATACCTCTATTGAAATCTCAGTACAGTCTGCTAAGGATCTCTCAGTATCCGCTCGAGTTACATCCTTGTATTATGCGCTTGGGCAGAAACCCAGCCTAGAATACGGCCACAATGAGCTTGCCGTCGTGCCGTGAAGAAGGGAGAGCATCGGATGTCTCGATCAGACACAGTATCTTGGACCTACGAGTGGCAAGGCTATTATGCCCCCTGAAATAATGAAAGTGGCAAAGACGCCTTCCACCGATGAACAATGGATCCAATATAGTGTTTGACACTGATTTCCTAAATGCTCAGTATGTTCCAATCCCTGAATTTCATGTGGCCGATATCTGTGCTTCAGTTGACGCCCGCGTGATTCTAGAATGCTAGACCTGCAGTCTCCGGACACTGAGAAATCTCACCTAAGATTTATTCTTACTTCCTTGGATGTCACGGATGAGGTTTGTTTGGGTAATGCAGGAATGATCTCGCCAGGCAAGAGGGGACCGTAGCAAACATAGCTATCGTCAAAATTAAAATAACCAACGATATGATTTGCAATAGGACGCTTCTGCTGAGCGTATTGCAAGAAGCACGCCAAGTCTCCTATCTAAATACTCTCAACACTTTTTGAGCAATGATGAAAGTGCCGCGAAGGGTCCATTTTCTGAACAAGTTCTCGAAAAATAACATGCCCATTGCGCTGTTTCACCGACTCGTTGCCGACTAGCCTTTCAACAACGCGGGTCCCAAGGCATTTGAATGAATCCAAGATTTCTGGGCCGCTGATAAAGTTAACGAAATGCTCCGATGTGATGTTGGCAATCCTGGAGAGTTGGTTCATGTGATGTCAGTAATGTCACGACCCTTTCCATTACCCCGCGGATCATGGGAGGGTTCAAGCTTGCGTTCACTTATAGAGTAAAGTTCAAGGTGGCCAAAGTCTTCAGTAGAGGGATTCTGTGGTTATCAGCTGCAATAATGCTTTGGTATTGCTGAAAGCAGCTTGTTTTGCTGAGTCTGCAATCTCTGGCTTGTTTTCCAAAATGGATCAATTAGGCTTGTATACAGTCGCAAGTGGCAAGCTCTGATATGGGCTGATGTTGGATTATGGGCCCATCTTCGACACGCTTCTAAGGATAGAGAGGGGGGGGGGGTTAGAGCACTCTTCCCCGCCCCCAGTTATGCTTTGTCTTGAAATCATCATAGATTGCACAACGGAACTAGCTCAATTGAGTGTATGCAAAAGGCTCCTGGCCTTTGAAGCAGTTTCTAGGCAAAATATTTCGATGCTAGAGAACTGACATTGTATAGGCAAGTCTTGCGGAACGCCCTTGAGGCTAGGCATTTCCGATATGAATGGTGCCTATCCCATTGGCATTTGATCACACCGGGGAGAAAATTGCCAAGGAGAGGTAGATTAACTGGCCAACAGATTATCGTTTGGGGTTAGACCATCGACAGGTGGGCGTATGATTGCTGCGCTTCAACTATTCTACTTCAAGTTGATCTTTGTTGAATGTCACCCCACGTTTGTATCAGTGATGGTTTGGATTGGACGCCTGTAGATGAGACGCATGAAGAAAGAGAACTTGCTAGCTAGTCACTTTCAAAGAAGTGTAGCTGATATCGCAAGTGAGCGAGATTAATCAGCTTTGAGCCTGGTTTGGTGTCTAAGTCGAGCTCTGCGAGCATGATGGGTCATTTTGACCGGCTGGGAAAAGCTTGATCTGGCTTGAATGGCACATCTTTGCTTGGCCTGCGCAAGGCAAAGCTAGCCAGCCAAAGCGTGCTTTCTACAAGAGCGCCCTAGGCCGCGTCATGAGGCGCCTGTGCTTGGAACTGTCATAGATATCATGGGAGAGACCCTGACGAGGCGAAACACCCGTGTAGGATATAAGATGGGTACTTTCTAACATGAGAACACGGTCTTCGGGCTCTCTGTGCGCTAAGATAAGACTTTCCTGCAATGTGGACAGGATGTGAGACCAAACGCAGGCTGGGCACTTCACAGCCAGCTCCTGCACCACCCAAGCTTGCATGGCTCTATGGAGCAGAGGCTAGACGATATCTACATGCGGCCTCTATTTGGAGTCTCTCCGTAAATCTGAAATGGTCTTTATGGAGTGGAGCTGGTTTTATTTTAGCTTCATTATGTGCATACAGTTTTGGCCAAGTTAGACTTATGCAGGTCGTTTTGCCGCGTCTGCATCCACGAAGTGACTGCTTGGGGGACAAGCCATATCGTCTAGAAATGCTTTATAAATTATCTTCTTTCCACCTTGCTAGCTGCAACTTTGATTCAAGGCATTGAAGTTGATTCCACCACTACCAAACGGTCTTCTGTCATTAGTTTTATTCAAAGGCCTGGGGGTGGGATGGGGAGTTGGTGATAGGGGCAAAGAACGTTGGCATAAGCCACGAGTCTGATCTCTTCCTCATACCCACCATGGATCACCTTTCATTTTGCCTACGGCTGCCGCTACGGCTTTTCCACTACTCGACGTTGGGACGCATATTAAATACGAACTCTTTGTCAGCTCACAGGCTTGGGGATGGGACGGCCGCGTGTTACACACGTATTCAGGGACGAACTGTGCAACGCCGGGCTGAGTTTGTGTGCACAACCCGCTAGGATTTTAAACAGAGATGATCGATCTAGCTGACAGGAGATGTATCAAAGTGGTACAAGTTGTCAAGTGTGTAACTGGCATGAGGGAGGGAGGGGGGGGTGGAACGTTGTGGTGGCGGCGCATATAATACGTCCAAGTCTACAGAGTGTGACTACTAGGCGCTAGTGAGCATCATGTCATATCCGTTGCCAACAGGATGCCACAAAGAAATGCTCGCATGATCTCTATCGACGGGTATTAAGACAAAACTTTAGCCATAAACCACTAGTCCATGGAGGCACAAACCCGGGCTAGGCCCTCACCACAGACTGTTCTAGACTGTGCTGTTCATCACCGAGCAGCCATCCGAACAGCTGCTTATTGGTAAGCAAGCACGTGTTAAAAGACACATTTCATATTAAAGTTCTATTCTCTGCCTAGTCCTCCCACACGGTTGAAGGGTCATCAATACATCCTTGGCGGTTCTTCATCCGTACCAACCTCACGAAATGGGTTTGATGCTCGAAATAGCACGAATTTCTGGCTAAAGAACTCTCATATTGCCCGCTTTACGCATGCTTATCAGATTGTGGTTCCTCCCAAGTCGCAAAATCAGACTACACATCGTATCGTATCCTCTGGGGAGGGTGGCGGCACCATCTCTCTTGGCCCATATCATTTCAAGCCACAGCCTTATGCGCTTCAGACCAGCCTCCCGCTACCAAGGCAGCATGCCACATCAGATTAGAGTAGCAGAGCCGGTTCCTGATCATCTCCCACGAGCAACATAAGCGGCCGACTGCTCTTCCAAAGCGCCTCCTATATCCCCAGGTATAAGCCGCAAGATAACGTCATAGGTTGGTTGCCACATGCAGAACTTGAGACAGGCACCCTGTGAAGAAAGAGAAAAACATGCATCCAACTTGCCCGGCTCAGCAAAAAAGCAACATGCAAGCCCACCATGTGCTTGGTTAGATCCTTGCCCTCATCGCGCGACCCAGGAACAAGATCAAGTCCTATCACGAGGCCGCCAACCCCCCTAGCGATTTCCTGACCGCTAATATTGCCATGCTGTCAGTTGAGCCCTGGCACTGCTGTAAGAAGAAACAGAAGCGAAACCGAGAGAAAACGCAAAGCAGGCCTCTTTTTTATTTTTATTTTTATTTTTATTTTCTTTTCTTTTTATTCTAATTTCCCTTCTTTTCTCGCTCTCTTGCGCAGGTAAAACTGCTGCAGACTGACGTGGCTAACCTGCGGTTCGGGAGGATAGCGTTGCGTTTTCCACCGTTGCGGCACGTTTTGAACCGCTTGTTCTAGAAGCCTGCTTAGGTGCGAGCCTGATGCCTAGGCCTTCCCGTGAGCGTTTTGCTCAATCATAGCGGCGGCGGCAGCAACGGCGGCGGCAGCGTCTGCGTTCTGTTTCTGCATATTGTGTCGTAGGCTCGATACGAGACACCCCCCTCCTCTCTACTCCATCTCACAGCTTCCTCCCTCGCTTCTTTTCTCCGGGCTGCTCCTCTCCCATTTACCGGCCAATATAGTGCTGTTGTCTTTGCCAGTGCTTTTTCCCCCGCTCTCAGTTGTGTTCTACCTGTCATACGTAGAGAGGTTGCTCACGACATTGCTGACTTTTTTCGTCTGCCTCTTGTTCTCTCTTTTGTCCTCTCTGGTTACGTTCTTGTCCCATTTCCGCTGATATTGGCTGTTTTTTGAGGCCTAGCAGAGAGAATGAGGGGCAGCTTAACGCGTAGGGGCACTTGGTGGCTGTGGTGGAGAGGGGCTGTACGATGACTTCAGTATGCATATTTACTCGAATAGGTTTTCAGTTCCTCCTTCTCCCTGGGGGAATTTTTGCGTCTGGTTTCGACGTGTCATGTCATCAGTCTGGTTGACAGGTTCGCAATAATTCACATGTGCTATGCCTTGGGCACATGTAGAGCAGGAAATCTCGGTGTGCTACGTTACGAAGAAATCAGGGTCAAGATCTATCTAATATTTGCGCTTGCAGTAGGACTTGAGCTCAAGCTGTTATTATAGTGGCGATAACTTGGATGTTTCAGCGGGAGGCTGTTAGCGGGTAGCCTGGATTTCTAGAACGGCGGCCAATCTCTCTTTCTCTTGTGTGGTTTTCTCCCTGTGTTTCTCGAAGGGGAAAGTTTTTTTCATGGGGGGAGAGGAGAGAGGACTACTCTTGGCCGGGGTCCATGTTGTTGGGGTCAGGCTCTGGAAATAGCTGATGCGCTGCGCTGCGCTGCACTGCGCTGCACTGCACTGTACTGTTCTGCACGTCCGCCTGGCTTGGGCACGAGGCCTTTCTGTTGGTTTCCCTAAGACGACAGACGCACTTCTTTTGTATGTGTGTGTGTGTGTGTGTGTGCGCGCCGAACGACTCCAAAATTAGGCTTGCATGCGTACGATTTGAGCAGCAAGAACACTGCAATGCATGTATCGTCAGAGACCTGTAAAGGACTCGCATTGCAACTAAGACCGGGCCCAGACTCTAAGAGTGAGACCAAGGGCAGCGAAGAGACAGACCAATAGCTCGCCAACTGCCACGCAGTGGGTGACTTGGCAAGGTATGGGCAAATAGAAAACCCGAGTCTGTGAGCCTCATGCATAGTACTCTCCCACTTCTCACGTTCGATTTCTCGTCCTCCACTCTCTAGTACTACCTATCGTGCCCTCTTTCTAACTGTCCTTTCTTTCATCGACCCAACTGGCTTGTTCCTCTTGTCCAGCTTGACCCCGGCTCACACTCTTCTGAGCCTTGTATACTAACCCTGTATATCCTAGCTTGATTCTGCTTGCTCTGCTTGCTCTGCATGTTGTCTCTCCTTCTTCATGAGTGGCTTTTTTCTTTCTTTTTTTAGCATATCTGTAGGGCCTCCCCCCTCCTCTCAAAGCCCTTATCTTTCTTCATTTGCGGAATTTTGTAGTGGTGTTGATGCTTTTCTACAAGCGCACACACAGAGATAAATGGCCCATCCCTTCTCTCCCCCCCCCCCCTCTTCTCCAGCCAGCCTAGCCCATGGGAGTTTTCTCTTTTGTCTCCACCGCCATTGTGTTGCATCCTTTGTTTTCCCTCAAGTCGCTTGCTTCTCTCGCAGGCCTAAACGAACCCAACTAAACACACATCTGGCTTCGAAAGAGCCCTTGCTTGCAGGTCGACCCCATCCTTAACAGGCGGCCCTACTTTGTCTCTTTCTTTCTCTCAACATGTTCTCTCCACTGCGGATTTTCCTACAAGCTTCATACTTACCATACCATCTTTGTTTTCTCTGCTTTTCTCTACTCTCATTCTTCTAAACAAGAGCAGGGATAAGTTAAAGATCACCCAATCCTTCTGGTGTACTTCCATTGTTACTCATGGCTGAAACAAAACACAAAAAGCTGCAGGATGAGGTCATTTACTCTGTACATTGGTAGGTATTGTTTTTTTCCTGCTACATATCCTTTCTCACGACTGCGAGGGGCATGGGCGTGGGATAGCTTATCACATGAACAGTAAATATTTAGTGTATGATATTTCATGAAACCCCAGAGCTGTATCAAGACGCATACTTACGTAATAGCTCTGCTCTACTGGACAACTGGCCAGCGAACGGCTCTCTTGTGCCCTGAAAGTCGTTGGCAACTGGCTGTATGCTCATGTGAAAAGTCCAGCGGATAACCTGGCGATATGGACGCCTTTTCATGCTAGCAAGGTTTCTATCGTACGAATCCGCTATGAGTGCGTCTCGCAAGTCATGTTTGCTTGGGCTTGACACGGGCTGTAATTTCCAATCCACCCAATCAGCTTCTGTAGCCGGCCTATTGCTTTCAATCCCCCAAGCACGCCATGGAATGAATGCCTGGCTTGTGATAACAGCCACTCTCTGGGCACTATACACTATACGTGTACACGCATGCCATAACCATGTATGTCCCTTGCCTCTTGTAGAAGCCTTCGCACTACTCCTGACACAGAGAGGCACAGGCCAGAAAATCAAATCAGACACACAATCAGGCTAAACTCAGAGCCAAGCCGTACAACATGCCATTATCAGTCTTGTCGACCTCTTCTTCTGCATGAGAGTACTGTAGGATCCCCGCTGCTATGGGGCGTAGGGCTGTGAAGGCTTCCTCCTCTTTTTTTTTTTCCTGTCTTAGGCCGAGACACCGGTATTAACCGAGTTTATCAACTAAACGAGAGTTTTTCAACTCATGTCTGTATGCAGAGTATATGCCGGGGTCGATTGCTAGCTTTCTCTTTTCTATAGATATGGATCCTCTCTTCTCTTGCCTGCGTTACAGTCACATGAGTAGTTTTCCTACAAGCCCAAGGCAGCCAGAGTCGCATCCTGATTTTGGTTGTGCTTCACATCTCTCTCTGAGGCAATGTATGGGTAGTGGCATAAGCCTACTCACATGCGTTATTATACTATTCAGCGGTGTGTAACTTGGAAAGTCTCCTGCAACCACAAGGCCTTGCTCCCTGGCTCAGCCTCGGGAGTTCCTCTTCGTATCTCGAGCTCTATCTCCTTCTCCGCCCAATGTACGCGTTCCACTTGATCGTGCTGTCAGCTTAGTAGCACATCCCACCGCCATGCCATGGTGAGTCAAACACAGCATCTAACCAGTCCGGCCTCTTTCTCATGTACTTGCACGTTTCATAGCAATACGTTATCCTCTCTCCCCTGCCGTTAGCCGTGGCTCGTTCAGGTTCTTCTTACATATAAGATCTTCACTGATGGATCCCACCCAAAAGGCTCTGCAGCTAGCCAGCTGCACTTGCCCATCTCTCTGTGTTTGTAGCTTTTATCTCTATAGGAGTACACGCCCGGGTTATCCCATTTTCGGAAAGTCCATCCTGATGAAGCCATTGCTTTGCATGAGAAATCATTCTTAGGAGCACAACAACAGCACAACAATCCCCTCCCCCCCCCCCCCCCCCCAAACCTATGGGCGGAAATAGGGGGAGAGGTGATACCTCGAAAAGAGCTACGACCTTCCTATTTTGTCCTCGCTTCGTTGTTACGTGTCGTTCATTATGGGGAGGCCAGCTGTGTGGCCTGATACCCCATGCTGGTGTCGAATAGACGACTACCTTACGACATGGCGAAAGTACAGCGCTTCACGGATCGGATGCCGCGCTCCCCCATACAAGAGACCTCACACGCAAAGTATTTCTCGTGAGGCTTTTTTTTTTTGCTTCTCAACTTAGGCCGCATTCGTTTCGTGAGCAAGCAGGCCAGATTGTGTAACGGCAACTACAAGGATAAAGCTTGAGTAAGAGCGACACGTCGACCTAACGCCTATATGCCATGCCATATAGTGCGCCCTTTTTTGTTTAGCCAAGCTGACATGCTTTCCAGCGAGATCTACCGTTGTCGCCAAGTATAATTTCCTCTTTAGGAACTTTTGTCACGCCTAGGAGTCCGGGTTTGAACAAGAGGCCGACGTCCACTATGGGCTATGATAGCAAAAGTGCATGTGATGATGCTGATATATGTAATCGGCCAACGCCCAGCCACGCCCAATAGTGTATTGTTCTTGAAGCACGTGTAAGCGATAAAGTTGACCTTTTTTTCTTTCTTCAACTCTGACATGCATATTCTTTTATAGGCGAGGCCTCAAACATGCCATGCCGTCTATAGTCCCAGAGTCTTTAAGGACGCCTGGCCTTCTCATGGCAATGCATTGTCTGCAACTTGCTTGATGTTACACAGAGTCTAAAAGCACAGCAAATGATACTGACGTCTCAATGTGTCTTAAATGCAAAACGCAAAACGCAAAACGAAACGCAGAGTGTAAAAGGCTGTAGGCAGCAAGCCGGCGGCTCTTTAGCCTCGGTATTTATCTTGTCAGCACCATGGTTGGACGCTTTGGCTTGAACCAAGTCACAACCAAGTAAGCAGCATCAATAGCAGCAACAACGATAACCCAGAGGATTGTACTCGTGCTGCCCACCCTACCAATCTTCCGCGTTTTAGCAACCGGGCGTTTTAGAATAATCTTAGCTCAACTCAACCATGCAGCCGTCATACCAGGGCCCAGGGGCGTGTGCTCTAGCTTTCAAGGAATACGAATAAACGCCCGGTAGGTGTACAGGGTCAGGTAAACACAAGGGAGGCTTAGTCTTGTCTATACATTTCCCTACTACTTCCACAGGCAGATGCCAGGAGAAATGAGGCTTGGAGCACAAGACTGACACGACAACTCTTTTGTGCTTTTTGGCTGGCCGGCCTGTACCTTGGTTCGCACTGAGTCAGACAAGCCTCATGTCGAGCTGAACAACGAGAATGTAAGCATCCAGAGATTCCTTTCTTGGCCACAGCTGGCACGCATATTTCGAGCAACCTCGAGAAGTTATCAACATCAACAAAGCCAGGGACACAACCCACCAGATAGCGGAAGTTGAGCCGAGCTCAGGCGGGGGATATGGCTAGTCTTTTGCTACTAGACCTGCCCGTCACATATATCATGGGCGACTGCATGGTAGGGGGTGATGCAAGCAAGCATGTCCAAGCTGGCAGGCAGCCCAGCATGATTACTACGGTATCCAGGACACCGTGCAATCTAGAATGACCAACTGACTTTCAGTGTTGAAAAAAAACGAATCGGCACAGTGGATCAACGCTTACTTCGTATCTGCACCGGCCATATCTCCGCGTCTTTGTAGCCACTAGCACTGAGGGAATTATGATACATGCCGGCACAATGCGTATCAACAACTATCTAAGCAACCTGAGCCTGCTGCATAGTAATGTAAGGTATGATGCTACAGGGAGGCCTGGTAGGGTAGTAGCAGTAATGTGGCGGCTAACCCGGCTTGAGCTCCGGTTTGGCGATGATGCTGACGTGTGGCTTTTATACAAATGCTAGAAGAACCCCTAATCCACCTACTCTGATGTCTGAATCCTTGCAAAGATGCATGCAGCCAGCTAGCCTACCAAGTAGAGCAAACAGTTATAGGACATGACTAAGGGCGTAGTGGCATATACGAAAGCAAGCAACGCTTGCCCTCTTCTTGACCCGCGATGGCAAGGTTTATTAGCAAGAGAATAGAAAAGGAGGGCCTTTATTAGGATCACTTCCTAGAAGCGTAGGGCTTGTCTTTCTTTTAGATGTGTTTTGCTTGCATAGATGCCTAGGGCCTTCAACCTGTGCAAGGTAATCGGCCTACCTTTGACCACAAGGATGCAAAAACTAGCACCTCCAAAGGAGCTGAATTGCCAGAATGCCAATGCTCCTTGCATGCCTAGTAACATCTTCAAAGCCCTACTATAGTACCAGCCTCTACGCTAATGCTTAGAACGCCCCTTCTAATATCTGTCGAAATGTATCGGAAAAGGGGCAGGGCGTAGCAGTCATTGAAACAATGAACCCGAGAGCTCCTGAGATATTTTCTTCTACACTCGAGATCTCTGAGCTCCGCCCCTGTAGCTATACCAGCAAGCGCACCAGGACATTGGGCCTCATCTCGCAAGGAACTAGCCCTAAATCTTGCACTTGATCAGTTCCATGCCAGACTCGATAGCCAGAGCGCTCTCTGCTCACATAGCAAGACAGTCGTCAACAATAGAAACTCTCTAACAACTATGCATCAATTCGCCTCTAGATAAATAAGCCAGCATGAGGCCAGTAGCACTTCGGGCAGTATTGCGTGCATGAATTTCACAACAAAGCTATCTTTTACAGCCCATGTGCTAAAACTCAGGTGCAATAAGCCTCCTAGAATAGCCCAACAATCTGTCTTTCTACTACCAAACCCTCTCTGGCATCACGAAACGCTACCGCTACTCCTAGTGGTCCCAAGGTCCCTAACAGTCTATAGCACCAGGCAGGAAGTACTCTTTGCACCATCCATTGCCTCTAGATATCAGTTTTAACCCACCAATAGCCCCCATCCTCGGGGTCCGAAGCCAGCCTATTCCGAGTCTGGCCGTTCCAGGCTAAGTCATAGCCTTTGTGGCATATAACCAGCCACTCGCCTCTATGCCACAAGCCATCTTTCAGCTACGGCATTTTTGTCATCCTACTTTCATCGAGTCCTGTGGCTGTATGCGATCACCTGTGTTGCTGTTGCATTACAGACCAAGGATATAAACTATCACGTAGTCTTCATACAAGGCAAAGCCATTGGGTAGTGCACTTATACGGGGCAATACAAAAGCAAGGTCAGAACAGACCTGTGTCCTTGGTTACCATGCCACAGCAGATATCCCCGCAGATCGCGCTGCAGCAATGCCGCTGAGATTTCTTCACCTTGCCAGTACTACCCGACAAGTCTCGAATCCTGTTTCAGTTGACAAAGGCTAGAACCGGTTCTAATACTACTGTACCGACAAGAGCCAGATAATCATAACGTTAGTCGGAGTCAGCCTTGCCAGTCTCTGGGGGATGCCTTGCCTCCGAAAGAATCTAGAATATCATCAAGGATACCACGTTTCTCCATCCTCCAATCGCATCCGGTACTACAGGAAAAGAGGGGTGTGGCACAGGCGTACGTCTGTCTTTGTTATGGGTGTGTAGTATGTGGCAGTTGGCTCTTGTACACAGTCCTGTACCAGAGAAACCGGCCAAGAGAAACCACGCAAGAGAAGCCACATCATTTCTTGTATTGACCACCTCCTCCTCTTTCAGGTGTAGTTTGCCTTGGTACAAGGTCTTGAACGAAAACTAACCGCTACTTACTGTAAGCACCATGCCAAGCTACGCTTTAGGCCCCTCGTGATACACATACAAATACACATGCATCGTTGTACGTAAGTTTGTGATACATACAGGCTTTTTTTTTTTTTTACCTGTGGCGGGTTAATCTGCGCCCATGTGAGCGAAGAAACGAAACAGAAAAAGCCCGTTTTGGAAGGCCGATGGGATTTAACCACCGGCACCACGTATCCGCCTGTGTCACTTGTGACCTGTGCTATAGCTTCTTGTCCCCTTCCCTCTCCCTCTCACACTCCCACACTCCCGCTATCCCCTATATCCATTGTCCTATTCCTGCCCACGTACGCATCCTGCACTACTGTCGATTGTAGTTCCTGTTTTCCTTTTGCGGTGCCGTGTGTTGCTTCTGATCTTGCCGGTTCTCTTCTGTACTCAAGCTGACAAGCAAGAAGGTGATGCTATGTTTTTCCACGCTACCAAAGTCAGTTGTCGACTGTCGACATGGAAGGGAAGATTACGCGAGTATTGTGACCTGTAGCAGCTGTAAGATGCCTATACAGGCCCAGAAACGGAAAGCCAGCACAGCCAGGCAGAGAGCTGGAAGAGGTAGGACTTTTTGGTCGGATGGAGTCAGGACCTTGGTGCTTGTGCAAAACAAGCCGTTCGAGTGCCTCTTGTCTCTGGTCAAGACGGCTTTTGTCAGCCATTTCTCACTATAGGGCCTCAGCGGCCGGCTATGTGTTGCGCCGGACTCCCTCCACCTGACGTGGAAAGTGGGCAGTTCGGTAAAAGATGACGATAGGTACCCGGCAGTCCTTCCGCCCGCGGCATCTGTGTGAGTATATGTATGTGGATGGAAAGAGGCGAAGTTGTGTTGACAGTGGCTCTCGATGACATAATATCACGTAGCATGACTCATGCTACCAAGCTCATACCAATGCCGCTTAGCGGCAGGCGTAGCTTGTGTTAGGTACAGCAGCCTGACTAAATAAATGCGAAAAGCTCCGGTCACGAAGATCGTACAGACTGAGGGGAAGCCTGTACGAGTGACGTCTTGTGAGACGCTGCTGACATAATCGCAGGTCTAGTAACGGAGGGGAAGCGCTCTCTCCTCTCTCTCTCTCTCTCTCTCTCTCTTTCTCTCTCTCTCTCTCTCAGGTTTTAACCCGTAGGTAAAAAGCAACCCTGCGTTTGCGTTTCTGGTGCAAGTCAGCTGCGAAGATGCGCTGCAAACCCACGTCTCGCCTCGCCAAACGTAGACGCACATGGATAAACAAACATAAACACAAATTAACACCCAAACTCTCGGCCTCCTGTAGCCCAAACGTTGTTCCCGTTCAGGCACATGCGTCTAGCTAACCTCGTTTTGTCTACCAAGAACTCTCTCTCTCTCCTCATAGGTTCTTCTGCCAGTCGGTAACGCTGGCAGGTTGTAGGGTCCACGGAGGCAAGAATGAGGAGAGAGGCATATAGTATATATCGCAGGGTTCTCGTCAGCCACATGGTTCATAGACTGCGGCCCCATTGCACACAGACTATAGTGCAAGCCCAACCAGGCATAACATAACAATGTAGGTAAGTCGGTCAGATGTTAGTAAATAGTAATGGGCGTTGGGTTGTGCTTACAGCTTACTACCAAGGTAGGCTTCGTGGTATTCACTATCTCTGGCTGCAGCCCCAGGCTCTGCCTGTCCTCCGTCCTCTACTCTCTGACTTTTGCCCTCTGCCGCCCTTGCCCTTGACAGAGAGATGCTATAGCTTCTGGAGATGGGATAGTCTCGGCTATCAAACACCAAGGCCTGAGCTCAGAGTCTATTTGGCCTCATCTCCTCTCTTCTCTTCGTTCCTCCTCGACCCAAGGCCGTTCCTTTTCCTGGCTTCTATTCCTGTCCAGTTTGACGATTTGAAGGCAAGAAAAGTACCCACAAAGTACCTAATTGCTATGACTTTGAGGAGTTTATTGCCTGAACACCCTTTAGCCCCCTTCCCTTCCTTTCCCCTTCCAGGCTGGTGACCCTTTTCTCGCCTCTTGGATTCACCGTGTTGTATTTCAGATGCACGCCAAAGTTGCTTGTTCCCTGTCAACTCGACAGCAGTGGCCCTATTTGGCAGCCAAATTCCTCTATGCACAAGTAAAATTACCGTTTAATTATGGTCCTGTATGACTTGGCTCTCCTCCTCCTCTCCTCCTCCTTTTTTTTTTTTTCTTCTTTATTTTCCATCGTCTCCCTCCCTCCTTCGCCTTGTCCTCTCTCCCCTCCTCCCCTCCTCCCCTCCATCTTGTGATTGCTCCCCTTCACAGTGGCCAATTGTTCGTAGCGGTGTAGCCTTCTGGAACTTCCGGTCAGACAGGTTCTCTCTTCTCCTCCCCTCCTCTAACCAGGAACCGACGATAAACAGATAAACAAGTGCCAGTGTCTTTGTCCAATGTCCAAGCCCCAGGCCAGACTAATTTCCCTTCCCCCAGTCTAGCTGCCGATGGTATAGGGCTGGCTGGACAGGGGGAGCAAGAATACGAGCAGCCCGCCTAGTATGCTTAGTACACGTAACCCTAGTAGCACAGCCACAGGTAGTTCCTGTCTAACCCTCGTGCTCTTGTGGTGCTAGCACCAAGTTTTCATCTGAACAGCAAGCCTGCTCATGAACAAGTAAACAAGGATGCGGAGAGAAGCCTAAAGGACTAGACTTCTTGAGCCTATCACCGCACGTACAGGCGTATGCTGCCATGCACAGTACTGGCGCTGTGTAGTTGTACAAGGACACAACGCTGCAATTCTCTTTCTTTTCGTTTCTTTTTTCATCGGCCGGGCGGCGTCCAGCCCGGGTCTGACTGGGCAGGTGATGGGGGGAGGGGGAGGGGGAGGGGGAGAAGGAGGAGGAGGAAGAAGAAGAGGAGAAAGAGGTTCGCTTGTACGATGGAATCTCTAGACCGCTTCTTGCAAAGATGTCTTGCTTCCTGTTGTCCCAGTTTCCCCTCCAATCGGCTCAGGAGACGAGGGCAAGCGATATATCAAGCTCTGCACTCTAACTAGGCACTTCCTTGTAAAGTTGCACGCTGAATTGCACAGTGTTATTTCGCAGCCTGCTCCAAGCTCTACCAGACGCTGGCATTGGGTTGTTGTTCTGTTGCGGACTCATGTGATTCACGGGTACTGGCATGACTAGCTGTATAGCGCAGCCCAAGCACCACAAGGAACGCCGTATCCAAGTCCAAGTCCAGGCTAATATCTTGCGTGGCCCTTGATACCAACGAGCCAGCCAGCCAGCCAGCCAGCCAGCCAGCCAGCCAGCCAGTCAACCTGCTGCTCCAGCTTCTGGTGCCATCCCACCAGACCCGCAATTCAGACCCAACCGATAGTTCTTGCGAGAACCTCCTCTTTGCCTTGCAATTGAGAGATAGCCTGTCCGTTTTTCTTTTCTTTTTTTTTTTCTCCCTGTTTCTCGTACGAAAAATAGACAGAGCCGTAGACCGAACTCGGCCAGCTCTCCTCCATTTCCCTTTGAGCCAGCTTCCTTCTCCCTTCTTGTCTTCTCATGCCTGGCTCACATAAGGATATTTTCCCTACAGTCTTTTATTTTGGCTGGGGAGGTGGGGAGTAGACAATAGATAGTACAGTTGAGGCCGGGCAAGGGGCTGCAGCTTGCTTATGGCCAATACCCACAGCGAGTTGCCGGTGGGTATAGAAGGTGAGAGGGGGGACCGAGACTGAGACCAAGGCTGAGACCGAGAAGGTGTCTGTTTTACGTATTACGTGACGTTCGCCAAAAGGCACATCACCATTCATTGGCACACACAAGCGCAAGCCAGGGAGTCTCCTTCTTCCATGCACTTAAATGACGCAATAGCGCAGATTGCAGGTTGTCTATTACCACCAAAGGACCCCCTCCCTCTCTCTCTCCTCTGCCCCGGGAATAGAAGAGAAGGAGTCGTAGCACCCAGGGCTTACATTTAGCCCTACCTGGAAAGAACCGCATGGGCTCCAAAGGTCAAGGCGTAATAGAGCATGACCACATGGCAAGTATGTGGAAGCGATGTACATGCAGACAAGACAGCCAGGTAGACGAAAAGATAGGCAGGTGGATAAACCGATAGAGATAAAGAGATAGGCCCGAAGAAAGAGACGGGAATGCACACATACAGAAGAGAGAGTATCCCCCCGACTAGGTGCTAGAGTTTGACTGCAAGCTGCAGCTACTTCCTGTCGTCGCGTCTTTGTCCTGCAAGCTAGTACGGCTAGCCACTAGCCACTAGCTCTCCAGCTCTCCAGCTCTCCAGCCTTCCATACTTCAGCCCATTTGCCATGCTGCTCTCCACTGTGCATTACTGCAACCTAACGTCTTCACCTCAAAACTGCTCTAAGAAAAGGGCTAGAAAGGAGATAGAACGTGCAAGTGTCCCCTAGTGCCATCCTGTCTGCCCTGTTCTATAGCCTCGAGATACAGCAGCAAAACAGCCAGACCCGGCCTTTGACTAGATCTCGTCTAGATGCGGTCGATTGATTGCTATCTTATCTTTTTCTGTCACATGCAAGCCACCAAGACAAGGGCAGACACGATGTTGTGAAGTGTATTGATTTTCTATTGATTTATTAAAGGTTTAAGTTCTATCACTATGCACAACTAGGCCGGTGTATTTATGCACAGGTTTACCCAGTGTTAACCCGACTGAGGACAGATTCTCCACAACATTCCCCCAGAATCAACATCATTCGGATTCGCCAGGTATACTGATGTTCATCTGTGATCTGAACTTGTTGAACTTGACGTTGTTGAGTGGTTTTGTAAGTCCATCTGCCAGCATGTCTTCTGTTGCAACGTATTCAAGTTTCACTTTCCCCTGTTGAATCCAGTCCTTAACTGCATGATGCTGTATGTCAATGTGCTTGGTTTTGTCGCTGGCTCCTAGGTTGTTGGCGATCTTTAAGGCAGCTTGATTGTCTCCGTATATCAGAGTGTTGGCTCTTAGCTTAATGGTTTGCGCAGTTTTACTTCTTTTTCCGTCGAATTGTAGCCTTTCGAGACACCACTGTATCATTCTGTGTATCCAGATGCCTTCTTTAGCACAGGGAGTAAATCCGACATACTCAGCCTCGGTTGTTGAGGTTGCTACGCTTCGTTGTTTCTGAGCTTTCCATTTTATAGGGCCACCAGCTAGGGTAAACACCATACCTGATACCGACTTTCTGTCTTTGGAGTTCGCGTAGTCCGCGTCAGAGTATCCTATCAAGGATTCCTCCATTCCCCCAGAGCGCCGTAAGCTAAATCCAATGCCCAGTGAGGCAGTATCTCTAAGATATCTTGCAACTCGTTTGGCAGCATCTAAATGCCTTTCGGCTGGATTCGAGTTGTGTTGTGATAGCATTGCTGTAGCGAAAGCTATGTCCGGTCTTGTCATAACGCTTGGGTACATCAGTGTTCCAATCAGTGACTGATATGTTTTCTTGTCGACGCTCTTTTCTTCTTCGCGTATTGGTTCCAACGTTTCCCATGCTGCTATTGGGGTGCTGACCGGTTTTGCTCGTGGTGCAGTGATGTCGAGCTCTTCAGACATCTTCATGATGTATTGCTTTTGACTGAGCCACATCTTTCCTTTGTCTCTGTTTCGATTGACTTCCATGCCTAGGAAAGTTTTCAATTCCCCCATGTCCTTGATCTCAATCATTTTCGCAAGTCCCTCTATGAGTTGACTGATCTGGGGTTTGTCAGGGCCTGCCACGGCTATGTCATCAACGTATACAAGCACAATAATTCGTTTCTGTGGATTAATCATGATGCACTCGTCATCCGGGCATTTGACTAGTCCAAGTTTGTTTAGGCATGGTATTATTGTGTTGCGCCAGGCATGGGATGCTTGTCTCAGACCATATAGAGCCTTGTTCAGTTTCCAGATGGTGTCCGGCTTCTTGAGGTGTGGAGGTGGATTCACATACACCATTTCTTCCAGTTTGGCTTGAGCAAATGCATTCCTCGCGTCTACTTTGCGGCACTCCAGATTAAGACCACATACCATTGCAAAGAAAGCTCTGGTTGTTGTTTGTTTTGGGGTTGGTGCGTAAGTTTCATGGAAGTCAACACCTTGTTCCTGTCTGAAGCCTTGTGCCACAAGTCTAGCTTTGAACCTTTCTGGCTGTTCATCGGTGCTCGGTTTGATCTTGAAGATAAACTTGGTGTTTACTAGTTTTATGCCGTTTCTGAATGGCACTTCTGTCCAAGTTCCGAATTTTCGCAGAGTTCGTATTTCTGCGTCTATCGCTTCTCGCCATTCTGATGCATGTGTCGGGTGCATGATGGCTTCGGCATATGTTCCTGGTTCCCGTTTCAGCATTGTAGCCATCATTGCTCTGATTCTCTTTGCTTGTGGGTTTTCATCGTTCTTTTCATCCTGTTGAAAGATGTTGTACGGCCTTTTCAAGATTCCACGGATATATAGATCGTGTAATTGGCTGTCGATCCTTCTTTGGACCGTGTCGGGAGTGTCCTCAATTTCATTCGTTGAGTCTTGCTCCACATCCTTCTGTGTCTCTTCTGCTTCTGTGTCCTCGTCTTGCCCATCGATCATCATGTCTTGTCCCTCTGGGGTGACATATTCATCGTCATCCATGTTTGGGTTTTGTGGTTCCTGAATTGCCAGGTTGTCGTCCTGTGTCTCCAGCTCATTGACCTGGTGATCAACTTGGTTGTTTTCCCCCAGAGTGTTCATTCCTTGTCTTGGTGTTGACTGATCGTCTTCATGGTTTGCCTGTTCTTCTTGCACGAGTTCCTCGGGTGTCGAGACATCTTTGTTGGGTTGATCCGACTCCAGCAAGTCTCCACCGGATATATTTTCGAAAAATTGCAATGACTCTGTAACAAATGTTTTGTTCTTCATGATGTCCCAGCATGTGTACCTCCCAGTTACCTTCTCATCAATTGCCAGTAGGATTCCTTCCCGTCCACGAGTTTCCAGTTTGTTTCTCTGCCGTGTGTTTGGATTCTTGTTGTAGACGTTGTGGAATACTACTTTGCAGCCCCATCTGTGTATATGCATGTTGTTTGGAGCTATGTTGAAGAATAGTTCGAATGGCGATTTTGCGTCTCTGATGCTCGCTCTATTCGCTATGTATGCCGAGTGTGTGGCTGCGTAGGGCCAGAAACTGGTGGGCATTGATGAGTCCGCTAGTATCGTGCGAACTGAATCATTGATCGTTCTGATTGCCCTTTCAGCTATACCGTTTTGACTCGACGTTCCTGGGATAGTGAACTGCGCTTCAGAGCCGTGGCTTGCCTGCCATTGCAATGTCAGTTTCTTGAGTTCTGGGGCGTTATCAGTTCTGAACGCTTTGATTGTTTTGTTCATTTTTAACTCAATTCTCTTTTTCCAGCTGTTTAGAACCTCCGCTGTGTCCTTTCTTTGCTGTATGGGGAGTACCCATTTGTACTTTGACGCATCGTCGACTATGATGATGTAGTATTGCGTCTTGTCGATACCAATTGGGTGATTGCCTGATATGTCCATGTGTATCAGGTCGAGTGGTTCTTGGCTAGGCAGTGTGTGGGAGTGTCCATTCGTCTTGGTGATCTTCCCTTTTACACATGTTTGACAGTGAAAGTTTGTCGGCTTCGCAGCAATCTTCCAAGAATGCTTGTCTGCTGACTGTTGGTGTAGTTTTCTAAGTTTTTGTTCACCTACATGCCCAAACTTGACATGAGCTTCCTCATATGGTATTGTCTTCATACGCATATCCATTCCTCCCATGCATGGAATTGTATACAGTCCGTCCTTCTCAGTGAGGTCGGTTCTTTTGTAATTCTTTCTGATGAAGGCTCCATGTTCCAATGCTAGAACCTCGATTCTTTTTCGGCACAATTGTCTTACTGATAACAGATTTTGATTTAAACCGTCTACATGATACACATTTATAGTAACCTCTGATCCCCCCACATCAATCTTGGCCAGGCCGTATGTGTTGGTTACTAAGCGGAGACCTCCCCAATGAACCGGTATGGGGTCTATTCTTTGGAAGCTGTAAAGTCTCGTTAGATCGCCTGTCAAATGATGTGTGGTACCACTGTCAACTATCCAGTAGTCGGGGGTCTTCTTACTTGAGGGGTCCATGTGACTCATGTTGGCGGAAATCTTCCTCTGCTCCCAGGTCTGCTTGTTCCTGCATTCCTCTTCTTTGTGTCCGATCTTTTGGCAGAAAAAGCATTTTGGCTTTCCAGCATTCCTCGTTTGTTTCGCTTTCGAGGAGTCAGTCTGATTGGATTCTCTCTGTCTGTTAGATGATATTAGGATCTCATCATCTATCTTCTCCATAACATCATTCCAGGTGCCATTTCCCTGCCGAATTTGTCTTTCAAAGATTTCGGCGATTTTAGGTGGCAGATGCATCATCCAGCATTTCACGATGGGCCTAGCCATGAAGTGTGTGATCAACTGGTCCCTGCCTAGGGGTGCATACTCTGTCGTTTCTGCCAACCTGTGCCTGATGCTATGCCATTTGCTGGTTGCTTGATCTCCATCTTGCCACTTCATATGCTCCGCGATTTCTTCCATCATGTTGCAATGTTTGCGGCTTGTGGAGATGGCGAATTGTGCCTTCAAGGTAGTCCAGCATTTGGAGACAGTTTCTATCCCCTCAGTTGCCAGCTGTGTTTCTTCGTCCATGCCGGCACGTAGGATTGTGAACGCTTGTTGCTCATCGATTGACCGTTCTGCTTCGGTTTTGACGAGGTCCATCGCGTCCTCAAATTCTTTTTCTCCAGTGTCCTTGAACAAATAGAGTACCTTAACGCCTTTCAAAGCACGAACCGCGTGCTTCACCCATTTGTCCCAGTTATTTGCATTTAGTTTCGGGAAATTGTGAAGTATCATTTCCCTGGCTAGGATTGATGGCTGGGCATCTTGTCTGCTTTCCTTCGTAGTTGTCGCCTTGTTTGATTCAAGGGTCTCAAAGATCCCCTTGATCATTTTTGTGACATCCTCTTGGGTCAGGTATTGGTTCTGGGCGGGTGGGTTGCTCATTTTGTTGTGAGATTGTAGCGACGACTGGATTTTTTTTTTTTTTTTTTTGGTAGGAGAGGTTGAGAATTAGGGTAGATTATGTTGTATGTGTTGTTGATTAGGCTGAGATAGTAGGTTTTTTTGTTTTTTTTTTGAATAGAAAACCTCTTCAGTCCTAGTCCTGATGGTGGTAACGTTGACACGTCTTTCAATTCCGTCTTCAAGATTTATCGGTTCGGTTCTCGACTTGTTTCTCGTTCACGGTTGTCGTCTCAATTGTCTGTTTTCGAAGGTGATTTTTAGTGTGCTAGAAACACCGGGCTCATAACCTGTTGTGAAGTGTATTGATTTTCTATTGATTTATTAAAGGTTTAAGTTCTATCACTATGCACAACTAGGCCGGTGTATTTATGCACAGGTTTACCCAGTGTTAACCCGACTGAGGACAGATTCTCCACAACACACGACATGGCGTAGAAAGCGTGACCTGTGGCCAGCCCCCAGGTCTCTTTTACAATCTCTCCAAACCCCTCTCCCTGGGCTCCTCCTCTCCACCTATCACTTATTCCAAATTTTGCTTGCATGCCCTCTCCCACCATGCCTTTGGATCCTTCTATTGATCATCTCCGCAGAAGCTTGCTCTTTGGTGGTTCCTGTCTCTATATCGACTCGAGGATGACGTCACTCCTTCAGTGGGAAGTGCACCCGTGCTTTGTGGCCCCGGCTCTGGTGGTGACTTGTGTGTTTTTTTTTTTTTATTTTTTTTTTCTGTACATGTTGACTGACCCCCTCTTTGTAGCTTGTGCTTTCCAGGTGGACCAAAGGAGAGAAAAGAGTTAAAGAGAAAAAAAAAGCAGGAAAGAAAAAAAGCTCAGACCCATTCGTCATCAAGCTGGTCTGGTCCGGCCTGGCCCTGATATGGCTGTTAGGCACCAAGCGGGTTTCCTTTGTTCTAGGCTCTTGTAGTTAGACCAGGCCTTGTATTTTCCTATTTTCCCTTGGCTTCTTGCTTGTGCTGGCTGCCGTCTACAAGTTGCCACCAAGGAACCCGAGCCAAACCAAAAAAGACGTTCCCGGGCTTTCCTTGTGTTTCGCGATTCCACCCGTCCGCTTGTCCACCACCCACAAATTAATCCTTCCGCTGTTAAGAACTGAAAGGCGCTGGGAGGCTGCAATTTTAGAGGGCCAAGATGAAAGGGAGGGGCGAAATAATCAAGGACCTGATAGAAGAGGGCAACACGCTCTCACCTTCGAGTAGATGGATGGTGTTTCACCATGTCGGGCCCCTCCCTCTGCTCCCCCACACCTTGGTCCTTGGTCTCCCTTTGCTAGCCGCATCATGTGACGGAAATAAAGGCCTATTGGATATCTTGCTCAAGGTCTCACCAGGTATAGCTCAGGTATCATGTAGAGAGGCTCTCCTCCATTACCGCATAGATGCAGCAGCACCATACAGTACTTGATACAATCTAGGCTGCGATATAATGAATCAAGGGGCAGACGTAAGAGGACCCGGTCCTAAGGAAAATAACGCCAAAGTTCGCGCGGAAACGGGGCTCGGGACAGAGAAGACAGGCCACAGTGTGCTCTTAATCGCCTTCCCCTCTTGGCCTTTTCGGGGGAGGGGGATGGAGATGGAGATGGGGAAGGGGAAGGCGTTTTTTTTTTCTTTTTTTCTTTTTTTCTTTTGTTTTTGACCTTCCCGCTGTCAACCTCCTCCCCTTCCGCCTCGCCTTAGCCAAGGTTGTAAGTACGGACTTGTAATTTAGCACTAGTCTTTGGGCCTTGAGTCTTTAAGAAGCTTAGAAGGATAGATAGTTTCTGCCCGCTTTTCCCTCATCCTCCGCCTGTCAAGCTGAAGATGCTGTGGAAGGTGTTTTTTTCGTTCGTATGGTCAAAACTCTCCATACGGCCCCGCGAGCCCTGGCGACACTTTACTTATGGCCTGTTACACCTACTACGTTGCATAGCCTGGGTGCACCTCTGTACACCAACTGTCAACCGATGTGTACATACGTGCAAAGATGTGCGTACGTACATCTCTACATGCAGTATAGATACTGCCTCCAGATAGGCTGCGCGGGGCCCAGATCACTATGGTCTCCTTGTCTGCACAAACCAGCCACGCCCCTCGGCGACATGCTGATTTACTTGCTGACGAGGATCTAGATAACACAGGACTGTCGAAATATGTGAGCCCATATCAAGCTAGCACCCACCTCTCTCCCTGGTTTGCTGTGCTTTTGAGCATCAGCATGTTCCAAACCGCTATATTAAAGTGTCCATATACATATGGCCCCTAGCGCCACTCTGAAACCCTGGCCAAATCCAGGCAGTCCGGCCTCATGCTAAACCCGCAGCTTTGCAAGGCTCCGAGCCGAGCCAAAGAACCTTTCTGCGGGTAGGAAAAAGCCCGAGCAAGCCAGACTGGGATGGGGATTCCCCACTCTAGGGCACCGATGGGAGGAAGAGGAGAAAGGGATGGAGGAGAAGGGAGCAATTAGCCAGTGAGGTTATCATGTCATGCAGATCGGCGTTGTTGTTGTTGCGTTGCTCACTCAGAAGAGGCAAGACAGAAGCTGTCAAGATCATGGGGCCATTGGCTGGTTGAGTCCGAGATGAAACAGCCTGAAGACGTATCCCCATGAGAGGAGGCGGTATTACTGTTGAGCTGCAGTCCGTTCTTTTTTTTTTTTTTTTTTTTTTTGCTCCTCTGCTCGTCTTTTCACTAATCTCTAAAACGCCCTACCACCCATGCATGAACACGTACACGTAGGATACTAAGAATCAAATGAGAAAAGAGAGTAAAAGTAAAAAGGTGCTGGCTGATAGTCATATCATAAAAATCTATATGCAAAGAACATTGCCTAGATATCCCAAAGAAATCTGTCCATCCAAATTTCCTGCCGCATTTCCCTCCTCTGGGGACACCCAAACCGAAAACCGCGAGTGAGCCCAGAACCATGATAATGAATAGCATGAATAAGAAAAATAGGAAAAGAAAAAAAAATCCAAGCGTAAAATACCCGGGGCTTTTCTCAAAGACGAGGAGAGCCGCCAGAGGCAGAAAAGAAAGGGGAAAAGCAAACAAATGGAGGTAGTGAAATGTGTGAAGCTGCCCTCGTGATCTAATAAAAAAAAAAAAAAAAAAAAAAGCACAACATAACAAAGTACAAAATAGGCGTGACAGGATGGGGTATGATAACAAAAGATGATAATAAAAATGAGAAAGAAAAAAAAATAAAACATAAGGGAACCAGATGCTATGATATGCTGAAATGCAATAAGGAAATTCGTGACAGGATTAAACAGGTATAGATCGGGCAAAAGATAAGGAAAAAAACGAAGCGAATGGAAGACCAGTAGAAGGAGAGCCAGGCCGCGAAGAGTGGCATAGAGTAGAAAGCCCAAAGCAGGCAGTGGATAGAATAGTAGCAGGAGCGAGACAACAGGACAAGTTCGATATGCGGGGGCGCCGAGCCACATACGGGCAGAGAGAGAAAGAAAGAGAGAAGGGTGACAGAAATAGAGAATTCCAGCCAGAAGCCTTCCATATGCAGGCAAGGTGTGATACATCGAAGTGTCCAGAGTCCATGCTCTTGGGGAGAGTGGGTGGGTGGCAGGGGGCATGTAGTGGGCCAGCCACTTAACGCAAAGAGACAAAGGACTATAGCAAAGTCCGATAGAGAGAGGATGGGAGGAGAAAGAACAGGAAGGCCGACTGTTTTGGTGGCGAGAGGAGAACCAGACCAAGCGTTGTCAGGTGTGCCGTGTGGCTGTTGGTGTGTCGTTGTCGAGGAGAGGAAAAAAAATAAAAATAAAAAACAAACAAAAGCAACATCTTGGGCCGACCAGCCTAGTTGATGTGTCTGTATCCTACAGCCTGGGCACAGTGTCGGCAGTAGTAGATGCCATGGCCTACGCGAACCATGCCAGTAGTAGCAGTAAGATCATCGGTGTTGGTGATCTCAACGGCGGCGGCGCATCGCAAGCAGCGAATGACCTCGACAGTGGCGCTGACAGTTCCGGAGTTCATGTTGGTGTAGATGTTGGCAGACGATGTGCACGATGAGGGCATATTGAGTGTCGAATGTGTGTGAGTTGGTTATGACGGAAGTATCTGGCGAGGAGCCCAGAAAGAAGCGGTAGCAGGAGGGGAAGAAGGCAAGAAAGACGATGGTGTTGGTCTTGGTTCTTCTGGATGTCAAGGCGAGGAGGGCGAGGCGAGCGTCTTTATATATGTGCAGGCCTTGGTGTGGGTTGCGTCTCCTAGGAAGAAGAGAGTAGGGGTCCGTGGGAGATGGAGAGGAAGAGAGGAGGGGGGGGGGGACGAGAGAGAGAACGAGACAGAGAGAGGAAGAGAGAAAAGAAGATAAGTTTGTCAATCACGAGTTGTTGATGGACCAAGTGGGACAAAGAAGAGAGGTATGGTATGGGTATGGTATTGCACAGCAAGACAAGGTACGACGAGAGTTTGTGTGAGTGTGGGCTAATATTGGATGTGTAGTAGAGTAAGAGTGTGAAGATATAGCTGCGATTGCGAGTGAGCAAAAGAGTAGATGAGGAGAGAGCAGTGGAATGGAATAAAGTAGCAGCGGAGAGCTGGGTAGTTGTAGTTGAGGAAGTTGAAGAATAAAGGAAGAACGATACTCGGGAGTGAAGAGAGGTAGATCGGCGCTTGAATATATATAAACTAGAAGGGAAGGGACGGGGAGTTACTGGGAGAGGGGATCTTGGCCAACGGTAAAATTGAGTCATTTTATCGGTTTCTCTCTTGCGCTGACCTTTTTGAGAAACTCTATTTCTACTTTTTCAAGGGGGAAAACATCCTGGGATGTGCCTTTGGGAGAGGGAAAAAAGAAGAAAAATAAGAACAAAAATAAAAAAGAAATAAAAAAGAAATAAAAAAGAAATAAAAAGAGGGAGAAAGCATGCCCAAACAAGAAAGAAGACAAAATAATGGAAAAGGATAAAATAGCAGAAAAAATGGGGGGAAATGGCCCCTCGCCATAGGGTGTATATGAGACTTTGGGGAGGGGGGGTGTGAAGTGGAAAAGAGTAGGCATAGGGGGTGTCAGGCCTAGCGACGGCGTTTTCTGTCCCCCGGCCTGCGGTTCTGACACGGCGTTTCCCATTCAAGAGCCTGCGTTTTGCAGCGTCTTGTTGGCGTTTAGTGCCTCAACCCAACGAAGGCAGCAGCTCTTTCTTCCCTGCGGTTCCTGCCATGGACGTTAGTTAGCGTTGGGTGGACTCGGTGTGTATGCATACTTTTTTTTTTTTTTTTTTTTTTTTTTTTCCCTCCCTTCTCTCTTGTTCGCACCAAACGCGAGCTCTGTCTATTCCTGTCTCCAGGAACCTTTTTTTCTTTTTTTCACATTTTTGTTCCTTTTTTTTCTTTCCCTTCTTTTCCAGGGCCTTTTTGTTTCCTCGTTTCCATCTTTTGCAAATTACTCATACAAGCGGTGTGCAACCATGTTGTTGTTCTATTGTTGTAAACACAATGTGTGTAATATATGTCGATAACCTGTCAGCACAAACCAGGCGGTTGTATTGAACGGCTGTTTGTGATAAAAACATTGCACAAAGTGCACTGCTACTCGCAAGCCTTGGGCTTTTGTCTTATTGGGTCAAGGGCCAGGCAACAGCACATACTCTCAGCGTGAGGCTGTGGCTCTCATTTCTGCTTTGGGGGGGCTTAGCTTGTGTGCTCTTGCTGACCCTGCGGCAGCCTAAGCCCTTTTGCGGCTCTCTAGTGGTGTATAACATAGAAGGAGAAAAGGGAGGAAAGGCAAAAAAAGAAAAAAGGAAGCAAAAGAACCTCAATCGAGGTGCCGCCGTGCTGTCTTTGGCTCTCTGGCCGTCCAATTGCCTGGCCTGGTGTCACTTCACTTCGCGGACTTCAAACGCCCTTCTTCTTCTTCCGTGTGCCCCTTCTCCCCGACTGCCCTTTTTTTATTCTGAAGCCGCGAACTAAGGTTTGCAAGATCATCCTCCTCGGCCCAACCTGTGCTTTTTGTGTCTACTTTTACCTCAAGGCCCACTCCTTTGGGCCTCAAACCCCTCCCCTCCTACTCACTCGGCTCTCCTAGGGCTGGACTTTGAAACCGAACAGCGCATGGCGTAGCAAAGCAACAGGTTTATTATTAAATTTCTGGCAGCGTGTGTACCTGCTGCTTGAAACAAGCACAACTTGAAAATAGCTTCTGCATAAGAGACTAGATGGTATTCCCGTTTATGGCAAAACGCACACCGCACCACACCACACCAACCACACCAACCACCATCCCGACCGTTTCGCCGCCACTGTCCTTTTTGGTCTTGACAGACGGACAAATGCAATGTGGGCGCGGGCTAAGCAGCGGTGGGCTTGTTGTAATGGCGAGTGACAGGCCAGGCCGGCTCTTAGGGTTGCCTGCCTGGCGAACATCCATCTATCTATCTGTCCATTAAGGGCCATTATACCCGAGCTAATTTTGTGGTTTGCATGTTCCAAGAAGCCATATACACAAACTTTGTGTCTTGCATGCAAACAAACTGCCTCACATATTTCTCGTGTCTGGCCATCTATGCTTGCAATTGCCGCGGGTGAAGCGGATAGAGAATACTTGGTGGAGGGAGATGTGCGTCTTCGTTTCTAGTGGCTAAGCAACGAAAGACTCGGTTCGCAGACAGGGACACAAAACAACGCCGTGAGGTGGGACTAGGGTTGGGGCGCAAGCCCTGTCCTGCGCAGGCGGCTACATCTGATCATGGCTGTTTGCTTGGGCGATGCGATGCGAGGCACACCTTGTGTTTAATGCAAAGAAAAATAAAAAAGCCAGAGCCAGGCCAGGCCAGGCCAGGCCAGGACATTCATTGTGCAACATAACGGGGGAAAGGCGACCTAGGGAGACACAATAGCTAGCTAGCTTGGAGCACAAAACAAAGGACGGCCAGAGAAAGCGCCTCCCCCCCTCCAAAAACAGAATTATCCGGGCCATTAGTGCCTGACAGATCAAAAAGTTCAAACAATAAGAGGCCAGAAAAAGGTATAGACTAAGAGAGGGCGCCCGATAAAAATACATAGGGCTGGCTGCGTGGCTGGCTGACTGGCGGACTGGCTTAGTTTCTATAAGCAACTTGCCGGCCACAGCAGATAAAGAAAAAAAAAAAAAAAAAAAAAAAACACTAGTAGAGAGCGGCACAGCCAGTCAGGAGGCCCAGGTCTAGCTGTCAGAGAAATGCGTGAAACGAAAGGATGAATATATATGTATAAAATCACAGACAGCCTATTCACTGCCACAGCTGTCTGATGTTCTTGTAGGGCGGCTCTATTTTAGACTGGTCTAGACGGAGAGGAAGGGCTCGCTGCTTTTGACGACTGCGAATAACACGGCTGGCGGTGTTTGGAGAGGCACCATTCCTCCTGGATCCCTAAATCTTCTTGTTTCCTGTGATGCTTTTTTTGACGAGGGGCCTTGCTTTGCCCGTTTCCCGTTTTCTCCGGAGACAGCCTGGGCAGTAGCGCGGAGACCTTTGGGGGAGGGAGAAGAGAAGGTGCCTTTCTTGTCTTGGCTTGGCCTTTTTGCTTCCCACAGACCACGAATCAGGCATAAGCATTCACGATACCCCCATGACATTGCCGTGTATCAACTTGGTGTTGTCATTGATGTAAGTTATGGGGCTAGGTGTGTACCACCTTGGCCGCTTGTCGTTTCAGATTACTGATATATCAGTCGAGTCAGCCAGCACCAGGCGCTATCTAATGCACACATATGTGCCATAATATACAATCTGTGCTCTATCCTGAAGAAAAATTATGAAAATAGTAAACGGAAAAAGGGAAAAAAAAAAATAATAAAAAACCCAGAGTGTACGTGCATACTCTGACTTGCTTGGCGGCATCACAGCAAGCGGGCTATGGCCTCCAAAGCGTCTTCTCCCTGGGCAAAATGGCCCTGGCACAACCCCTCTTTGCTTATTTACCGGCAACTTTGGGCTCTCTATGACGACGGGCCTGGAATCTGACATCACCGCCGGCCCACCTGGGCTTGCTGAATCGGGCCAGCAAGAGTGGGAGTCTAGGCCAGTAGTGGCCAAAGTCTGTCCGTCTCCATTGGGACGCTCCGGTTATTGCATGCACCAGTATACAAGAGGCTATAGTAGGAAGAGCCAGGGAATACCTTCACAGCCTAACATGCTGCTTGCGATAATAAGCCCAAGCGCACGACAAGAGAGATGGGCCGCCAGATGGCCCAAACTCCAAGTGAGGTGGCCCAGCTGCTCCGGTGTTTTGCAGTTTCAGAATCGACAATGCCATCATGCAAAAGAAAAGCAAGGCCTAGCTCTGCTCTGCTCTGGCTGGCTTCGTCCGGCGAGGTTGCCGAAGTGCAGAGCGTGTGGCGTGTGGCGTGTGGCGTGTGGCGTGTGGCGTGGGCCTAGATGTTTTGTTCTGTGTGTGTGTGTGTGTGTGTGTGTAAGAGAGAGAGGGATGGAGAAACCCACGGCATTAAGGGAAAAAGAAACAAAACTATAATATATAGCACATCGAGTATTCGCCGCCCAAAACGGCTCATGCATCCTACCCTACCTCCACACACATCAACGGCAACGATAGAGATCAAGATAAGGATAACGCAGACCCCAAGAAGATGCCAACAGGCCCGCGTTTTGCCAGCAAGCCCGCCGCGTTTTCGTCGTCTCCGCCTGCTGTCTAGCTTAGCCGCCAAGTTTGAAAGGCGCTATGTTTGTCCGTGTGCTACTATCGTATGTGTTTCATGTTGGCCCTTCTAGTTTTCCTTTTTACTTCTTCTTCTTGTTCTTCTGCTTCCTCTCATCTATTCCTTTATTGAAGGAGGGGGGGGGGGCTTTGTTGCAAAGCTCTTTCGGGGACAAGGCATAGAAGCTCCGGTAAAGCCATCACATGCTAGTGTGAAAGCACAGATGCCCATGTATGGTCAGGGTTGTTCCGGGGGCTCCAGGCATTAACATTTGGGCGGGAGACTAGAGGCAGATTTAGCGTGGCCCTTTTTCTTCCTTTCTTCTTCTGTATTTTTTTTCCTCCTCGTCGCTGGACGGAGGAAAGACAGCGCCCAGGTAAAGGGGGCGTTTAGGGGAAAGGTAGACTTATAGACGAAAAAAAATGAAGAAAATGCCACTTGTAAGCTTGAATGGTCGTCCGCAGCGAAACATTCCCGTTTTCCCCGATGTGATACCCAGACTTCCGTCTGCACAACATCGACGATTGCAGCTTCCTTCTCCCTCCTCGCCCTACCCAGCCTTCTGTCCCAGCACGCTGGGAGACGACATTGTCTGCCGAGCACCGGAACAGCTTCCCCAGGACCTTCCAGCACAACACAGCAACGAACAAGCCCCCCCCTTTTCCAAGGCTCTGTCCAACATCAGCCAATAGAGTTGGCAGGACACGACTAGGTTCAACATCTCGCATCCCTTTGGTTGGGTCAAATAACGAGCAAGTTGAGCAACAAGGAGGAAAGAAAGAAAAAGACGAGACAAAAGCCCCTGCATGTACAACTAACACCACGTAATCTAAGCCCTGGGCCCTGCATATCGCTTTCTTTTCGTTGCCAACGTCCCAACATCTTGCTCGTACGACACCCCCCCCCCCTCCCCTTCCAACTTCAACTTGCCCAATACGGATAAGAGACAACCTGGCACTCTACGAGAGCTGCTGATGGGGTTGGACCTGGATCTCCCGGACCTGGCTTCCGTATCACGTTTTGTTTGTCTTATTTTTACGACAGCAACGACGACTAGGGGACGGGAAGCAAACATCCAGTTGGTTCTCCTCAGTTCTCCTCTTTCCTCCCAGCCCTGGGTCATGTTCTTGTTTTTGCTGGCGTGTGTGTGTGTGCGTGTTAGTCAGAGAGGAAGTGGGCATTATGGCCCAAGCGTAGATTCGGTGAAGTCCTGTCTTTCAGTCGTCGGGCGCTGGCTTGCTCTTCTCTTCTGCTGCTTCTTCTGCTGCTTCTTCTGCTGCTTCTTCTGCTGCTTCTTCTGCTGCTTCTCCTCCTCCTCCTCCTCCTCCTCCTCCTCTTGTTATCTCCATGTCCACTGCAACAACGCTAAGCTGTTCTTGGTCTTGGTCTTGGTCTTTCTTGTTCTTGTCCCCCTTTGCCCGCTCGCCGCTACTCCCTCTTCTCTCCTGCCTATTCTCTGCCGCAAGTCTCTCCGTGGCTTTTTGACATTTGGCATTGGTCTCTCCTTGTCTGCCCTTCATTTTGCTAGCTGCCCGCCCGTGTTTTGTCTTTGTATCCAGTAGCGAGCTTTTTTATTTTCTGACATTAGCGGCTATCTGTAACCTTCATTTTACCTGCTTTTGCCCTGAAGCAACTCTGAAATTCCCAAGACCCGGATCTGAAGCCCTTCTGTATTAAAGTCCCAGGCCTTGGGCTCTTGGGACCTGCAAAGTCCTTCGATGGGTTTGAGACCTCAACAGCCGGTAACCCTGCTGATGAGGCCGTCTTTTTGGGAACAGGCCACAAGGCCTCTAGACTATTGCTCTACGAAGAAGGCTACATCCGGCTACTGCGTATAGTTTCCCCCCCTTTTTGATATTTTTCTGATTTCTTAAGCTGGCAGCCTGGCTGTCGAAGCCAGGATAATGCCTTCACCAGAAACCCCACGATCTGCAGTAGGAAAAGCTCAGTGCATTGTTTTCAGGGATGCCCAAGCCGTTTTTTGCTGCATAGCTCTATTAAAAGGAATCTAAACAGGAACGAACGTGTTCTGTCCAGCTCAAAGAGCAGCGAGGGAAAGGAGACTTGTTTATTTCTCGTGATCCAACATTATTAAAGGGAAACTCGAGCAAAACCATTCTCCCTCTATTGCCCTTCCTCCTGCTCCCCCTTTTTTCTCTCTTTTTTTTTTTCTTTTCTTTTTCTTCTTTTCTTTCATTTTTCAATCTTCACATGTGCAAACGGAACTTTACATGAAAGGGGCTATCTTGGAGCAGAGGAGAGGCAAGCTGAAAATCACACACAAGGAAATAAGATAAAGTCGGCGAAATGGTGTCCTTGCGTTTATATGGTAGCACAACCCGCGAACCCTACTGGGCTCGCTTAACCCTAGCATTTGCTGTTGCTCTTAGGTCTTCTCGAAGATCGTGGAATGTGGTGTCCACCTACCCACGATGTACGAGGAAGAAATCCTGTTCTTGCGTAGTCCGAGGGCCTCGTTTTTAGACTTGCCGTTCATTTCCGTCGTAACTCGAAGCGGCAGGCCACAGACGCCCATAAGTCCTGCGTTACCTCCTAAACGCTGCGTTTTGGAGGTCCGTCCGGTGGGTATTAGACGGCAGGGAGATTAACCACGATGCACTTTTTGTCGTCTTTGTGTTTGTGTGTACCCGACTCTTGCTGTGAGAATTTTCACTGGCCCTTTTTTGGTCCCAGAAACAGACTGACTCCCTGTTCAGCCTTGGCACAATAAGACACGAAATTGATAGAGACAACAAACTAGTGCTAAGCTTCACCGTGTATTGCAACTACACTACAACCGGGAAGCTCCCTGTTGCCCAATGGAGCTGATGGGTCCTTTCTTGACCGACTTTGCTTGTAAGCCATGCAACGGTGATCTGTCCCAGGATGTGCCAGGTAAGAGTAAAGGCAGAGAAGAAAAGAAATCAAAAAAGGGCGGCTTGCCATTCGTTGGGCTGCGAAAGTAGGGACTATAGTTACCGCTCGGGTCTATGTAGAAGGAAAACATAAAGAGAAAAGAGAAGGCCCCTGGACTTTGACCCTCCGAGCCTATAGGATTTCGTGAAGAATGGAGGAAACTTGTGCTCGCTTTGAAGTTAGTGTACGCGTTAGTTGCTCATTTGGACTAGAGAGAAAGCTCTTTGATGTTTGGCCCGTCTGAGTGCTCCCACAAAGCAAGACTTGACGATGCTATGTGTGCGTGGGTTAGTCCTTTTTGGCTTCTTCGTCCTTCTTTCTCCCGGGGAAGATTGCCACACCTACGGCACAAGAAATGAGCGGGAGAGACAAGGAGAAAAGAAGGCTACGCTACTCGCCCACACACATTGGATACTACCGTCTGAAGGTGACAAGGCAAGGCCAGACTGGGAGTCACGAGACCCTGGATCAAAGCAGCCGGCAAAATGGATGGATGGTGGGTTTCTAGGGATGGCCAAGCGTTCAGCTCAATTTCAGGTTTAATTTCTGGCGCAGAGTGTTGGTTGGTTTCTGGCGGGTGAGGTGAGTGAGGTGAGTGAGGTGAGTGAGGTGAGTGAGGTGAGTGAGGTGAGTGAGGTGAGTGAGGTGAGGTGAGGTCAGGTGAGGTGAGGTGGGATGAAGAATTGGTATTTTTCTTCACTCTAATGAGAGGTGCATTGCAAATCATGCAAGCAAATGCATGTAAGTGCATATGAGCCAAAGAATTAGGCGCCGAAGAAGAAAAAAAAATAACATAAATGCCTGTATATATCGCATACGACCTGCATACTGTTGTTGTTGTTGTTGCTGTTGTTGTGGTTGTTGTTCAGCCGCCAACTTGTCCTTCTCTCCTTCTCTCCTTCGCTTTCTTTGCCTTCCTTGACTCAGTCTAATTTCATTTTACTCTTGCAGCCTGACACACATTTGAAAACTTTTCTCTCCCCCGAAGCGGTGTGAGAGAATCCCAGGAGAGAGAACGTGAAAGAGAGCCCGCCCGATCAAAAGAATGCCAGCTGGTAGGCGGGCTGAGATTGAGATTGGGCTGGGTTGGACCAGACTGGAACTCTGCCTTGCTGCATGTCTTGCGTGGCCTCTTGTTGTCGAAGTAGCGTGTTACAAGCTCTGTTTTTAGGACTCCCTCAAACCTCACAAGCCGGAGAAGAAGAAGCTCACGAACGGTGTCGGTGTCTTGGGCTGGCTTCCGGCTCAATGCTTCTCAAAACGCAGGCCGTACAAGACGGGGGAAATGCACAGCCCGCTGACCATACAAGAAGTGTTGCGACCTCGTGACATGTTGTTTTTTTTTTTTTCTCTATTTTTCTTCCCCTCAACAAATCAGAGAGAACAAATGAACAGGCCTAGCAGGCCTTCTTCTGTCCTCCTTTTTTTCTTTTTTTTTTTTTTTTTTTTTTTTTTCTCTTCTCCCACGTTCTTGCCTAGGTTCATGGCTACTCTGCGCTACCACTTAGACTTTTCTTGGACATCCTCCCCCCTGGCTCCCTTGTTTTCTCAATCCTGTGCACAAAAAACCTGAGACAACACGAACTAACTGCCCTATACTGCATGCATGTCCTTCTCTGCTGCGATTCGTCCTTCTCAAACCGCTTTCTGATTCCTGGCCGTGTCTCCTCCTCTCTCCCTCCTACTATGGTGCTAGCCAACAGGCCCTATCCCTTGTCCAGCCCTAAAGCTAGGCCTCTTATAGAAACTACAAAGAAAGCTCTGGGGGATCAACAGCACTTAGCACGGCTTCCAAACCGTCTCGCTCTCTTAGGACACCAGATTTAGCACCTTCTCAGTAGTCTGCGATAAAACCCGCCAAGTTCTTACTCAGGAGAGCTTCACGCTCCGGCACAGTCCGTTAGAGCACAAGGAAGCAAAGTATGGGCATGTCTACCACCAATCTTCAAACGCAGCCTGTCCGCCGTCTCTATTTGGCGACAAAGGGAGGGGCGTAGCAGTGTTGTTGTTAGCTGCTGCCCCAGTGCAAACATGCTCACACATGTGCCGTTTCCAAAGATGGCGTTTTGGCGAACCGTCGTTTTCACAGCAGCTCAGCCCAATGCCCTTCTTTCCCGTCTTCTTTGGTTGCTGTTCTGCCATCTTGAGGGCTAGCAGCCAGCCCGACCAGGCCACGAAAGCGAGCACCCAACAACAATGCCGTGTCTGAGGCCACTATATAACAGCATCAATAT